>NC_135663.1:8625210-9830473 GCF_964188315.1 Podarcis muralis
CCTAAGTCTGCCTTCAGGGATCTAACTGTGAACTGAAGGAATGTGAGTAAACTACTTTTATATTGACTTTAATCAGATTGCCATGTCTGCTCTTTTAAGAGGGATAAGAAGGGATCTAACCAGGAATCTTAAATAGTGAGGCTCAGACGAGCCTGCAACAAGCTAACCGCTGTGCAATTTAAAAGGGGGAATGTTTGGAACTCTGCTAAGATATAGAACTTGCTAACGCAAGTTAAGAAGGATATCATTAAATAATATATCCTTTCCTGCCTCCCTAAACATCCCCACACATATTCGTTGGCAGGGGCGTATATACTTGGCTTGAGAGACAATGGAGTCAGCCTCTGAGGGGCAGGGAAGAGACAAACCATTGTTTTAGCTGCACCTAAGTGACCTCTGAGGTGCAATCCTGGGCCTTGCTGATGCGGTCCAGAGGAAAAGAGAGCAATACATTTGGCATTTGGCACCAGCTTGGCTGCCGGAATTGAGAGCTGGGCCTTGGTAGTGGCAGACTCTCCTCCTTCTCGCCCGCTCTCCAACAGCCACCGTGAGCTGCCCAAGGGAGAAGGGCAGCAGTGGCAGCCATGGAGAGGCCACAGGATGCTCCCTCACAGCAAAAGCCACAGGACAAGTGCTGGTTCATCCTCTTCCCTAAGCTTGGTGGCAGCAGCACTGGTGAGGGAAATAGGGACATTCCAGGATCAAATCAGAAGCCGGGATGGCTTTCATAATTCCAGGACTGTCCCTGGGAAATCGGGACACTTGGAGGGTATGGATATAATTGAGGCAGCTTAACTCTTCCTTAATATGCAACCCCAGTCCATTGGGAACGTCTTCAATTTAACAAAGGGCTGTCAGATTATGAAACTTTCTCATTTCATTTCATTTCAAACACTTCACCAGTTAACATGCAGTACTGATGTTCCTTCCATCTTTCTTGCCCAGCCAGCCTTCAGACAAAATCATAAAGGATATGGAGTATGTCTCTACTCGTCTGTCAAAATTATTTGAAACACCTTGGATCTCTGCAGGAGGTATCCTATTTTGCATCTCTTACAAAATCTTTTTCTTTCTTTCTACCTTTTCAACAATACTTGTGAGTTCTCATTACAGATCCTAAAGACTGGTGTGATTGAGATATATATATATATATATATATATATATATATATATATATATATATAATCACTGTCTGCAGAATTTCATCCATTTTCTGAAATAATATGATTTTAAAATATAGATAGTGGTGATCAGATTTGTTGCACAAAGAGTGTTAATGTTAACAATATGCACACTTGGGGTGTTTTTTTCAGGGGGGGGAGATTTCATTATGAAGGAAATTGAGATGGTTAAGATGATAATTTCAAAGCATATTGATTTATTAGTCTGCAAGAAACACGGGATATAACATCTCCAGAAGCACCATTGTATTCTTTTTAATGTTTTGTACCTCCAAATACAAAAAGAGAATAATTGTATGGTACGGAGGGTGTGGCTGGGAGATCTTGTTTGTTTGCTTGTTTAAATAAGCTTGCTGATCATGGGAATTAGTGAGCATCTAAACTGAAAAGGACAATATATATTTACATTTATCAAACGGACTGCTGGATTTGTTTTATTTTATGACTATTATATGCCTTCTTTCTTCCAAGAAGCTCAAAACTGGGTACATCAATACATCCCTCCATAGCAACCCTATTTCACTTTCTGAAAGAAAGTGGGCCACCCAGTGAGCTTCATGGCTAAGTGAGGATTTGAATTTGAATCTCTCCAATCTTAATTGCTGCATCACCCCCAAAACACTGCATCACAGTGGCTATGGGATTACAGTCTCTTCTTCTAACTTCCAAACAACTGTACTTTCCTCTCTTTCAAGAGCTCAGCACTCAGCCTTCTGTATCTCAGTTAGGCCATGCCTTGCAGCTGCTTAGAGATATTTCCACTTTACCTTCTCCTGCTGCTTTGCTCTCTTTCTTTCAAGCAAAGAAGAAGCACCCCAACACTCTATTCAACTTAACAGTGTTCACAGTGGATGCTAAAACACAGTCATCTTGCTTCACTTAAAATGGAGTCTCTCCTTCACTAGATACCTCCCATGTGACCAACATTAGCCAATCACATGAGGACTACTAGAGAACTCTCTAGAATTCAGTTACCAACCAATCAAATTTAAACATAGTAATGCATAAAAATGTTTGCAATTTCAGTGAATTAAATTACTATACTTAACATCCAGGCACTTCAAGCTGTACAACATTAATATCTGTAGTAGAGGAGAGGACCAAGAGCTATGAGGGGACACCAACATTCAGACCCTGGGCCTGAGTTTCTTCACCCTCAAGAGCTTCCTTACTGCAGGAGATTCTCCAAAATATTTGGAGAAACTCTACGTTGAAGCTCTGAAAGGGACAAAGCTGCCTTGTACAATACTGTGCAATGGAAGAATCTGGCCAGTTGCCTTTCATCTGAATGCCAGCAACTCTCCAAGGTCTTAGGCAGGGGTCTTCCCCAGCACCTGCTACCCAAGATCCTTTTAAACTGGAGAGGTTCGGGTCTGAATATGTCCTGGTGATTCTGCCTATGAGACACCAAGCTCAACCAAGGACATGATGTTGAGCACTTGGAAAGCCTTGCCGGTGCATCTGTCTCGAGTTGGCCCTGTGGGAACCACAACCCATCAAGAATTGTTCCTGGCAATGCTCAGCGAGTGCTTAGGACTGGAAACGGCTCTCGTGACACCACATGTGAGCAGAGTCCGCACTTGCCCGAGGTTTTTGGCATCAGAGCTTCCCTGCTTCTTCCCACAGGGCTCTGTGATAGATGAGGAGAACTGACAAAATATACCACATGCGGTTCCTTGGGCCATTGCAAGCTGGCTTTGTGAATGCCACGAGCTCTTGTATCTTTCTTTTTAAAAAAATGTCCCCATCTGAGGCCTACATATTCCTCACATGTTGGCGTATGACTAATTCTTGCTCACAGGAAACCAGTGCTTACCAGAAAGGAAACTGTTGCTCAGAACTAAACTCCGCAGTAAAATTTGTCGGTAATTAAACACTGGGGTCAAATGGTCTCCATTAACCCACACAGCACACTCACGTTGCAGAGGGTAAGTCTCTCATACAATATTTATCTTTTCTAATAAAGCCTTGAGATCACTGCATTTAAAATATAAAAGATGTCCTTGTGTTTGCTCCCCACCCTCTACTCAGTGGTGGGGGCTGAGCAATAAAAAAACCAAAAACTTTTCCATCCATTTATTTCATAAAACACGCTATATGATTAGCATAATTCAGCAGGTGGCAAATACAAAGTACTCTTCATGCTTACTGAAACCCATTTCCAAAGAATTATTTTCAAACCAATTCTCTCCCCGCCCAAGCATTCACATTATCATCAGGTTTGAATTTAAGCTTCTGGGCTTCTTCTTCTTTTAGTTAATCTTGATTAATCAGTCATTCATTGTGAGCAGGGATAGCCAATCTGATGCCCTCTAAAAGTTGGACTATAGTTCCAACAACAACAACAACAACAACATTTCTTATACCCCGTCCATCTGACTGGGTTACTCCAGCCACTCTTGGCAGCGTCCAACAAAAATGCAAATAACAAACACTAAAAGTTTCCCAAAACCAGGTCAGGGATTAATGGAGTTGTGGTCCACCAGTATCAGGAGGTGATCACATTGGCTGTCTTTGTAATACAGGAATGTAAAAATTGTCTGGCTGGGTCAGATCAAGGTCTGTCTACCCCAGATAAAGGTTTATCACCTCAGTTGGAATGAGGCCAGAGGTTTAGACAGGGATAGGAAGTATATTCTTACCACGTATATGTAAAAATGGACATTTCAGAGCTGGAAAAGTTTTAGAAAAGGGTAACCAAAATGATCAAGGGGCTGGTGCAAGTTGCCTATGAGGAAAGATTACAACATTAGGTGCCCTTTGATTTAGAGAAAATGAGAGTAAGAAGGGGCATGATAGAGCTGCAGAAAATTAGGGGTGGGCTAGAGAAAGTGCACACCAATATGTTTTTCTTGCTCTCTCAGTACCAAAATTTGGAATTGTAACAGAATGCTGGAAGATTCAAGGCACACATAAAAAAGTACAGGCAACTCCCCACTTGTGCACATTTGTGATATGTGTGACTGCTAATGCACATGCTGTTTGCAGCCCTGGAAGGGGACAAGGCCGGGCTTATGAGCATCCCTTCAATGTGCATGGTGCCTCGCCACACAACCCCCATGCAAATGGGGAGTTGCCTGTAATTCTTCACCCAGCATGTAAAGTAGGGCTGGGTCTTCTTCCTTCTTCTTCTCTGGTGATCACTCGTAGCCAAGTAAGATTGTGTTCCATAAACACGGTGTTAACAATGAGTCTGTAAGTGACTGTGGAGGCCAACTCTGGATCCACATGTCCTTCCACAGTGGGGACATTGGTTTCCAGGCGGGAGTTAATCACAGTGTGTATTTGCCAAGCGTGCCTTCCTCTTAGCACGTTTCCCCCTTGCATTCTGAGTTCGAGTGTCTTCAAAGCCCATGACATCTTTGGTAAAGGCTGTTTTCCAACTGGAGCACTCGCAGGCCAGTGTTTCCCAGTTGTCAGTGTTTATACTACATTTTTAAAGATTTGCCTTGAGACAGTCTTTAAACCTCTTTTGTTGACCACCAGCATTACGCTTTCCATTTTTAAGTTCAGAATAGAGTATTTGCTTTGGAAGACAATAATCAGGCATCCTCACAACATGACCAATCCAACGAAGTTGATGTTGAAGAATCATTGCTTCAACACTGGTGATCTTTGCTTCATTCGGTACACTGATATTAGTTTGCCTGCCTTCCCAAGTGATGTGTAAGATTTTTCGGAGACACCGTTGATGGAATCTTTCGAGAAGTTGGAGATGGCATTTGTAAGTGGTCCATGTTTCACAAGCGTACAGTAAGGTTGGTAGTACAATAGCTTTGTAAACAAGCATTTTGGTTTCCCTGCGAATGTCCTAGTCCCCATACACTCTGCACTGTAATAGGGAGAAAGCAGCACTAGCGGAGCTCAGGCAACGATGGATTTCAGCATCAGTGTTGACCCTTGTGGAAAGATAACTGCCTAGGTAGGAGTAGTGATCAACATTTTCCAACGTTACACCATTGAGTTGGATTTGTGGTGCTGCAGAGGGGTTAATTTGTACTTGTTGCTGCAGCACTTTGCCTTTTTGGATGTTGAGCGACAGGCCAAGCTTTTTGTAAACTCCCCACTAGGGTAGAAATCATATTTCGAACAGATGGAAAGCTCTTCAATCTGAGCAGGCTGAAAGCAAAGAGTAAGGTTACCGTAACTTCCGTCACAGAGCTTCAGTATGCTGATGACAACGTAGTGTGCGCACACTCAGAGGATGACCTCCAAACCATCCTAAATATCTTCGCAGAAGTTTACAAAAAGGGCTGGGTGATACCTGGTTTTCAACATTGCGATATATCGCCAGCTAAACATTGCAATGTACCAATATATTGTGATGTCTGAAATGAGGATGGAGCTATGTAGAGGCATTGGCTGGTTTCCCACATTGTGATTTTTGCATAACGCACACACACACACAAACACCCATCATGATTAACGATTTATTTCCAGGCCAAAAATTATGAAACCAAATTCACGATATGGACTTCAAACCAGTTTCAGATGATCTATCGATATATCACCCAGCCCTAATGTGAAGTATGGAATTCACTCCCACTTGGATGGCATGAAAAGAATCTTAGACCAATGCAGGGAGTATTAGGCTATCAGTGGGTACTTCCCACGATGACCACATTCTCCCTCCACTGTCAGAGGCAGTATGCTTCCAAATGTGGGTTGCAGGCAATCAGAAGTGGAGCAACACAGCTGTTATGCTCAGGTCTTATTTCTGGGCTTCTCATTGTGGGGTTTGGTTGGCCACTGTGAAAACAGGGTGCTGGACTGACCCAGCAGCAAGGCTCTGTTGTTGTTAAATAACATCCTGATTGCCCAGCCAATGGGTGGACATTTCACAAATCATCCCTGTAAAACAGCGACGACATTTCCCCCATCTGTTCAGCATAACTCCTGAAGTGAGTTCCAGGCCCTGCATTCCTGTGGTTTACAGGATAGTTTTAAATAATGTTTAAGCTGTACCTCTTTTATGCCTCTACAATTATTTTCAAAGTGCCCATATTTCTACCCACATTTCTGCTCTCATTCTTTAACTAGCATTTCCAGACAGCTGTTACTTCTGCTCTGAATTGCTCTTGTTTTATAATCATCACTAATGAGCCGGCAAGACTCCTGCCGCATCCCCCCCAGCTATCATAAACAAAGAAATAGAGATCTCACAGTTACCTTCGCTTAGGTACCATATAAAGCTCTGTGCCTCAAACAGGTGCAGCACATTCTTTTCTTCAAAGAGGGAAGGGATTTTGCTGCTGCTTATGGAACTCAGGAGCAATTGTGCACTTTACGGACATGCCTCTGAATCATCTCTCTAACCACTCCCTAATCCCATCTGTTGCTTGCATGACCTTCCCAATCTCAGTGCTTGTAAAACACTCACCATTTCTCTCTACCTAGGTTGAAAATTTTTTTTAGATTTATATATATATATATATATATATATATGCTTTCGTAGATTTTCACGGGTACAGGAATGCAGGTTTTGGTGTCCTCGGGTATCTTCCCGTGTAAAAGTTGGGGTGTCTAGGCGACGTTTCGACGAGGTCTCACTCGTCATCTTCAGGCTGGTGCTTTCGGCTTCTTGTTACTGGAACAGAGCAGGATCTCAGTGTTTGAGTTCCTATAAATACTGTTGAGGAGGTATGGTCTGGGCAGAGAGGAAGTTCCCAGGCTAGTGTGCCTTTTCTTCTTTTGTTCCTTAATTGCTTGAGGGATATCTTGAGTGATTTCTTGAGTGATATCCTGAGTACCACTTAGGTGGGTCATTAGGTGTGGATTAGTTGCTAAAGCCTTTGTGTCTTGACCTCTTGAACTTTGTGAAGAGTTTTTCTGAGAAGATGGGTGTACTACATTTAGTTGTGCTCTGGCTTGGCTTCGTGTATAGGGGTGAGCTGTGGTTTTGTGGCCTGTGCCAGCCAGATCTGTGTAGGGATTGCAGGGGGGTGCAGCATCCGGAGGTGCCACCATGGTTTGGCTACTGGATGGTGTCTGTAATTTATCTGTGGAGAGGGTCTGGGTTTGGGTCTGGTGTGGTTGATTGGTGATGGCGTTCTGTGTGCCTCTGGATCTGGTGTCAGTTTTTGTGGGGAGGGCTAATTTCCAGATGTCTGGCAAGCGGGATGTGTCGTCACGCTTGTTCATGTTGTGAGGGTGTTTCTCTATCTCGATGGCTTCCATGATTATTCTCTTGTGGTGATGTTCCATGTTAGAGAGCAATTTGGAATCTGCAAAATTAATTTCGTGTCCTGTTTCTTTCATGTGTTGGAAGAGAGAGGAAGTTTTTTCTTCTTTTTTGACGGCATTCTTGTGTTCTGCGATACGTGCATTTATTCGTCTGTTTGTTTGTCCAATGTACGTGGCTGGGCAGACTTTGCAGGGTATTTCATAGACCCCTTGGTTTTCCAACTGGATTTTATCCTTGGGGTTTCTGAGGATATTGGCTATTTTTTGGTTGGCGCAAAAGACTGTTTTGATATTGTGTTTATGGAGGATTTTGCTAATTTTATCTGTAGTGCCCTTGATATAAGGAAGGAGGGCCATGCCATTGTTTTCTTCTGTGTCTTGGTTTTTGGGGGGTGTTTCTTTTTGGATTAGCTTCGTAACCCTGTTTTGCTGGTATCCATTGGCAATTAACACATTTGAGAGATTCTGTAACTCAGTTGTCAAGTGGTCTTTGTCAGCCAGGCGTTTGGTTCTGGAGATGAGAGTCTTGGCTACGGAGTTTATTTGTGCAGGGTGGTGGTGTGATTGTGCATGTAAGTAGCGGTTGGTGTGTGTTTTTTTCCGGTAGATAGTGTGTCCTAGGGAGCCATCAGGTTTTTTGTAGATTAGGACGTCAAGAAAGGGAAGTTGGTTGTTGGCTTCTATTTCCATAGTGAATTGTATTTTGGGGTGTAGGCTGTTGAGATGTGTGAGGAAGCTGTCCAGTTTTTCCTTCCCGTGTGGCCAAATTACAAAGGTGTCGTCAACATATCTGAGCCAAAGTTTGGGTTTGTGTTCTGACTTGTCTAAAGCATTGGTTTCAAAGTGTTCCATGTACAGGTTTGCGATGACCGGTGAGAGGGGTGATCCCATAGGTGCTCCTTCTATCTGTTTGTATCTTTGTCCATTGTGGATGAAGTACGTGTTGGTTAGGCAGTGGTTGGTCAGGTCCAAGATGTATTCGGGGGGATTGTATTTGTTTTGAATGGCTGTCAAGGCTTCATTAATGGGCACTTGTGTGAAGAGAGATACAACATCGAAGCTCACAAGTAGGTCATTGGGATGTAGGTTTTGCCTCTTTATTGTTTCTATGAACTGGAAGGAGTTTGGAACGTGTGAAGAGATGGATTCTGCATAGGGCTGGAGAGAGAGAGAGAGAGAGAGAGAGTCTAGTAACACCTTAGAGACCAACTAAGTTTGTTCTAGGTATGAGCTTTCGTGTGCATGTACACTTCTTCAGATACTCTGAAACAGAACTCACCAGACCCCCACTATATATAAGAGGTGCTTTGTTGTTGTTGTTACTTAGTTGTTTAGTTGTGTCCGACTCGTCATGACCCCATGGACCAGAGCACGCCAGGCACTCCTGTCTTCCACTGCCTCCTGCAGTTTGCTCAAACTCATGTTCGTAGCTTCGAGAACACTGTCCAACCATCTCGTCCTCTGTCGTCCCCTTCTTGTGCCCTCCATCTTTCCCAACACCAGGGTCTTTTCCAGAGAGTCTTCTTTTCTCATGAGGTGGCCAAAGTATTGGAGCCTCAGCTTCAGGATCTGTCCTTCCAGTGAGCACTCAGGTGCTACTAGACTATATTTTAAATTTTTTTAATGTTTTTTTTTAAAAAAAATTCTTCAAGTAACATTTTTTACCGATCAGTTTCATTTGTTGAGATATTAGGAAGAAAAGGGGGGAAAGAGGTGGAGGGGGGAAAGGTAAGTGGGGGTGGGGTCGGGTGGTGATGTTTCTATTTTCCTTAATATATGTGGGATTTTGCATCAGCGTCGCTTGTGCAGGTTCTCTGCTATTCACTTGTGTTTCTTTGTTAGTGAGAGAGGTTGGGGTTGGCCTAGGGTGTGGTTGTGTATTTTTTAAATTTATTTTGACTGTGTCAGACCAACACGGCTCTCTGCCTAGGTCAGTGTTTCCCAACCTTTTTTGGGCAAAGGCACACTTGTTTCATGAAAAAAATCTTGAGGCACACCACCATTACAGCCCCGTGACGTCAGCGCGCAGCGTCACGCCGGGAGGGACGCACGAAAGTGTAAGTTTCAATTTTTTCCCCTCCCCCTTGCCTTCCTTCTGTGCCAACCGCCAAAAAGCCAAGAAAAAAGCCAAGACTTTAGGGCAGCAGGTCGACACGGAAGAAGCTCCTACCTAAGGACAGGTGCGACGGCCGTGTCCTCTTCTGCCACACTTGGCAGCCCTGCCTCACGGTCGTGACTCCCACCCTGATTTCTCCCCGCAGGTCGAGCGGCACAGGCAGCCCAATGTGTCCAGCCCAGACACAAGCCCCGCTTCCCCACTCTAGATCCTGAATGCGACCAAGTGCTCTGGACTCCCGAGCAGGGTGGGAAAGAGGACTCGCATCTGGTAGCCTCCGGGCTCCTCGCCTGCTCGAGGGATGGCATTGCAGGCAAGCTGCCGGCCGTCGCCATCGCCGCCCCCTCATGCGAGTGGACCTGCCCGGAGTGGTGGGCCGGGGGAGGCTCGCTCTCTGTGGGGATGTGGCCCGCACGCGCGGCCCCGCTTCCTCCTGCCCAGGGCTGAGCTCCTTACCCGCGATCTCAGTCTCGCGCACGCGGATCCCACTTATTCCGAAGCTCGCGCCACTAGCCGGGGCTCTCACACCGTGCCAGGGCGAGGCGGCGCGGCCCACTGACGTCATCGCGGCTCACCGCCGCCCTCGACTTCCCTGTTCCCTCCCCTCCCTCGGGTCACCGTGGTTACAGAGGACTGCAAGCTGCTCGTGCGAGCGTGGGGCATTAAGTGGGAGAAGGAAAATTAAAATTAAAACTCGCCTGAAGGCCGCCTCTCCGGATATCTTTCGAATTTTTTAATTTTTCCCGCGGCACACCAGGCAACGTCTCGCGGCACACTAGTGTGCCGCGGAACACCGGTTGGGAAACACTGGCCTAGGTGTTAGTATAGAAGCTCAGACTTCCCTGTTGAGTATAATGGTTTAAATGTGTATTGGTGGAAAGGTTTAACATGGGGATTTCCCATGAAAGTATATTGAAAGCAAAAAAAAAAAAAAAAGATCTCTCTCTAAGCTGTAACTAGTTAATGATTACTTGTTGATTCCCCCCCACACACACTCTGTGCTGAGAGTGAACCTTTGATCATGTGATGAAGGTATTGGGTTGCAAATCTCCATTTTGAAGGGAGTTGCCTTTGAGTCTTTTTCTCCCAAACTCCATGGAGTGAGGATGTAAATGAGGCTCTCCTGAAGGGAGAGTAAACAGCCTAAGGCCAATGGAGGCTGGAATGCAGACTGTGGAGAGAGGGAAAGACCTTTACTTATACAGTGGTACCTCGGGTAACATACGCTTCAGGTTACATACTCCACTAACCCAAAAATAATACCTCAGGTTAAGAACTTTGCTTCAGGATGAGAACAGAAATCGTGTGGCGGTGGTGCGGCGGCAGCAGGAGGCCCCATTAGCTAAAGTGGTGCTTCAGGTTAAGAACAGTTTCAGGTTAAGAATGGACCTCTGGAACGAATCACGTACATAACCAGAGGTACCACTGTGGGTCTGTTTGGATTACTTCATACTTTGTAAGATGCTGAACCTGTGCTGGACAACACAAGACATTGTATGGATATTTTTGATGTATCTTTGATGCTTATGTTCTGATAGAGTTCTGCCAGTAAAGTTTGAATAGTATTTTTATGGGCCTGTACAATTATTATTTTCCAAAAGGAGTAACTTCTCATGCTTCCAGTCACTTCAAACTGCACTATATGAATATCTGCAACATCCCCCGGTCTACCTAAGAACATAATAAAAGCTCTGTTCTTTCTGCTGTTTATTACTACTACTTCGCTGCTACTACTACCTGCCCTTCACCTTTACCTGTCCCAGGGCAGGTTAGAGCATTTTAAAAAGTGTGACACATCAGCCCCAGATTGATAGAAGCTATGTTGAAAAATGCACCAGTTTATTCAACTGGTGACATCTCTTGTTTTAGATATTTTCCCCTCTGGATAAGGTACTGTAAATTGGTCTGAAGGTAGAGTGAAGAAACCATCACTGTGAAAGGGAATAGCATCCTCAGTATGCTCTGTCTGACAGAAGGTCGCCCCTGGCAGGTCTTCTCTACAGTGAAATCCCCTTTGATCATGTTATGGCAAGGTGGTTGACTATCAGCAGTCTCCAAGCAGAGGGAAAAGAATACAGCAGAGCTAAGCGAGGCCATTCCACTTTACCTCGGGGGGGGGGGGGTGATGTTAAACCCCCTGCTCTTTAACACAAATTTCACAGGCAAACCTGTGAACTTTACAAGCTGAGATTTATATCAGCATTAGGAAAGGTCAAAGGAAAGCCTGAACAGAGCGCCCATAAAACAGAACACGTAGCAGCTGGGAAAGTGAAGGCGGTGTCAGAAAATCAAAACAAAATAATTATAAGAGCCATTAAAGATGGGTGAATCTATTTCCATGTAATTTTCTCGTGTTTTGCTTGTGGTGCTCTTCTATTTCTACATTAATATGTTTGTTTATTTTTAAAAAAAATCTAATAAGATCAGAGACGTTAGTTTTGCTTGTAAAAGATGGCTTGTCCGCAGCAGGGTTTTTTGTTTTTTTGTTTTGGTGTTTGAGATACCAAGATGCCATGAGAAGATTTGGAATGCCCTTGCTTTGCCTGTGGCACCTCATAGTACCCTGCCCATACGGGCCAGTCTTGACAGACTCTAGGGTTGTGCACCCATCTCACTCAAGAGGCCGGGGGCCAGCGCTGTCCGGAGACACTTCCAGGTCACGTGGCCAGCGTGACATCGCTGCTCTGGCGAGCCAGAGCTGCACACGGAAACGCCGTTTACCTTCCCGCTAGTAAGCGGTCCCTATTTATCTACTTGCACCCAGGAGTGCTTTCGAACTGCTAGGTTGGCAGGCGCTGGGACCGAGCAGCGGGAGCGCACCCCGCCACGGGGATTCGAACCGCCGACCTTTCGATCGGCAAGCCCTAGGCGCTGAGGCTTTTACCCACAGCGCCACCCGCGTCCCTGTGGCACCTCATACAGATGCATATTTTGCCTCAGACAAGTTCACAGCAAGTTGAGAGTCCAACAGTACCTGGTTGGCTGTAGGTTCCCCAACCCTGTCAGAGATTTTGGAACCATGGGGAATGAGTCAAGAAATCAACTAGTCTATAGCCATATGCAAGCCACCCCAACACCAAAGAAATAGCCAGTCAGATGAATGACTCACATAAGATATTTTAGAATGCCCTATACATCCTGGGTCCAGGCTATCTGAAGGACTGCACCTCCTTATATGAACCTGTCTGGGCTTTGAGATCCTCTGGGGAGGCCTTTCTCTCAGTCCCACCAGTTCACAGGCATGTATCTGTTGTAATTCATGGTATGAGCTGTCTTGGGTCCTCCATTGGGGGAAAGGTAGAATATAAATAAATCAGTAAGAATGGAGCTTGTGCCCGTGACTGTGTTGGCTCCAGGTTTGAGGAGCCTTTTGGTCAACTCGCCCTCCGTGGGCCCCTCTCCTTCAGTGAGGCTGCCACCTCACTGCCATTATTGCCAGCTGCTGCTGCTCCTCTACCACATCGCTGCTACCATCTGCTTCCTTGCCAGGAGGACAGCCAATGAGCAAGCAGGAAGCTCCAACTACTGCACCCCACCTTCTCTCCAACTCAGTTTGCCTGGGCCAGAGCAAAAGGTGGGTGGACAAGCAAGAAGGATGCAGTTGTGAAGAAGAGGAGAAGGTCCAGGGGCCTCTTGTCAATGGTCCCGATGTTGGAAAGCTATCATGGAGTGACGTTGACAGACACTTGGTTTGGTTCAGAGATTTCTGCCTTTAGTTTTAATATTAGAAACTCAAATATATTTAAAGCGTTAAAATCGAGATGTGGAAAATACGGAAACAACAAGGAAAGGCAGGACTGAGATGTGGAGATATGCTTCAGAGGTCTAGTCTGTGGGGAGCTCCGAAAAATCAATAATTATAATTTGGATTATAATTTGGTATTTTTTATTTTAGTTTTTTATTTTAATTGGATTATTATGATTGGGTATATTAATTCGATGTTTTTAATTGGAAAATTAATAAAAATATTTTTTTTAAAAAAAAGAAACTTAAATATTGACATTTAAATAGGGTTCCCATATTTCAAACAGTGAAAATCCGGAGAGAAAAGTTGGTGGGCTTTTTTGGCCAAAGTTACTGAGCATTTTCACCAAAAACAACACTGCCGACATGGATTGCCATACGTCCGAAATTTCATGGACATTTTAGAGATTTCCGCCCAGGCACTGCTACCGACTACTGTATTCTGGATATGTCCAAGAAATTCTGGACGTACGGCAACCCTGTATTTTGCCAAACACAGATATTGTTCTCAATCTCCTAGCAGGGATGTTACATAAGGACAGCCTTCATGCATGGGGGGTGGGGGTGGGGCAGAATCCATAAAAATATTCCTATTAATAAATGAATGGCTCTCTCTGAGCTGTGTTTTGTTTGGATCTGCTTTGATACTTTCCCTCTGTTTCAACGCAAATGATCTACCAATCCATAACTGACTTAAAAAAAAAAAAAGCATTTAAGCATTTTAAAAACTACCCAAGGACATTCCCTCTGCAGAGAATATCTGTCCCTAGTGGGGAATCAACTCCAGAGAGCGATACAGCATGTACGTTCCTTGGCAGTGGATTTGTGAAGTCATTTCAAAGTATGCCGAGGCGATGCTGATCTCACTATAAAAAGAGCCTCTCTATTTTCAGTTTCACATTACTTGTTATGAAGCCTGGGTATAAAAATATAACAGCAAATAGTTTGAAAGAGTTTAGGAGCTATGGGAGGGGTAATAAGTAGCTTGCGGAGTTTGCTGGGCCTTTGTAGAGCTGAAACCAACTTTTGGACTAAATTGAACTCAATCTTTATTGGATTTTTAATGTTGTGTTCTATTGTCGAACATAACCTGAGAAGAGTTGGCTGTACATCAAGCCAAAGCCTATCCAGTCCAGAATCATCTTCTCACTTGGGCAGCCAGATACCTCTGAGAAGTCCACAAACAGGACCTCAGTGCAACAAGAAGTCTCCCTCCTTGCGATTCCATGCAACTGGCATTCAAAGGCATATTGCATCTGACAGTGGAGGCAAAACATACATATCCTCCAACATTCCTCAGATGAAAATGGGGACACTTCTCACTTTCCCACCCAACTGACCCTCCTCGACCTCCCATCTCCTTGCCCTGGCAGAGCATTTCCTCCACCACTACACTATATATATAAAGACTCCTTGCGTTCCGGTCCGCTCCTCCTCTCTTTCCTCCCAGGGCAGCCCTGACCTTTGCTTGCCCCTCAGAGCTGGTGCGTCACACAGAGCTGGGCCTCTGTGGCCACAGCTTCTCCTCTTCCTCCTTGCCCACTCTCCAGCAGCCGCTATGAGCTGCCCAACAGAGGAGGCCAGCAGCAGCAGCCATGGAGAGGCAATGGGATGCCCATTCGCCACCGCCACCGCCACCACTCAGGTCAAGTGCCAGCTCATCCTTCTCCCAGAACTTGGCAGTAGTGGCACTGGCGGTGGAAATAGGGACATTCCGGGATCAAATCAGAAGCCATTTGAAAAAATTAAACAAAATGAAAGCACATTAAAACACACGTCAACATACTACATATCTGGGTAGGTTTGTCTAAACAAATATCGGCCAAATTGCGGGTCAAGACCCTGAGGCCTCCTTCCTATGCTGAATAATAACACGTTGACAAGGTATATAAGGTTAATGGGCAAAATTTAGGCCACATCTTTATTGGTTACAGAGACTGAGCGGAACTGGCTTAGGCATTGGAATTGAAGCAACCATATCTGACTCCTGCCAGCCATGCAGGAAGTCTCACCAGGGTTAACCACCAGTAGGGGGAGTCCCATTGATGTACATCAACTCGGAGCTCCCCCCAGAGTCACTGGAAGGTTGTGCCATGGCCCTAGCCTCCACCCAGGCTTCAGATAGCAACCACAACCCCCAGATTCCTTTAACGGAATATCCTTTTTAATGGAGGGGAAGGTGATGGCCACACCTCCCCTCCCCCAAACCAGGTTTTACCAATGCCTAACTGCCAAACCTTACAAAAGTTGTTACGGTTGCTACGAGGCAGGCAAAAACCAAATGGCCAGAGCCAATTTGCCAAGTGTAAAAATTCCTACCAGGCCCCTCAACAGCAACCAACCGAGGTCCATAGAAAGGCCGATATGGCAAACAACTGAAATTATCAATGTCTTTCAAAAGTGGATTCCATTGCCAGTTCTGCATATTGAAGCAGGCAATCTTGCTTGATTTTAATTCAGTTTCTGTTGAGAAGCATCACACTCTTTCCCTTAAACTGCTTTGTGATTAATCTGAGACAAAGCACACATTTTTCAGCACAGAGAGGGGGATGGTGTGTTGGTAGCTTGCACTGAAGGAATCTGACAGAAATCTGTACATTTCAATTATGCCCGTGAAATCGGGCCCGGATTGTCGATACTCCGTTTGCATCCCATACCCTCCCCACCTCATTTTCTGCTTTGAGGTATCTGCGATGCCTTTTAAAATTAGACAAGAGACAATGAATAGAACCCCCAAATGCCTCATTTAAAAACAATTTGAGCTAGTGTAATGAGCATAAATCATTTTAATAGACCAATTTTGCAACAATTATGCCACCATTATTTTCAAACTCATTACCGGTTCCCCCCACCCCCTAAATAAAACAGTCACCTTTCGTGCTCAAACCGCACTGTGTGCATGCTCCCTGCTTTGCTAGAACATAATGACATATCTCAACATTCACTCCCGAGATGGGTATTTACAAAGTCATCTTTGTACATGATTTCAATACCCTTGTCATTTCCATTCCTTGCAATGTTCATTGTGAAATGTCGGAATTGGTGAATCATTTCTCAAAAGTTCTAAAGAAGGGTGTGTGTGTAGGTTCCCCTTGTCAAAGTTCATTTCACAAACACTAAACTGATGAAACTGAATCACAGTGTGTCAGGCTGAGTCCACCTTCCTACCATATGTCTAAAACACTGTGATACCACTTTAAACAGTGGTGTCTTCCTCCAAAGAATTGTGGGAGCTGTAGTTTTTCAAGGGTTCTAAGAGTTGCCAGGAGACCTCTATTCCTTTCATGAGCTGCAATTCCCAGAGTTCCTTGTGAAAAGGTAAAAAGGTAAAGGGACCCGTGACCATTAGGTCCAGTTGTGACCGACTGGGGTTACGGCGCTCATCTTGCTTTATTGGCTGAGGGAGCTGGCATACAGCTTCCGGGTCATGTGGCCAGCATGACTAAGCCACTTCTGGTGAACCAGAGCAGCGCACGGAAACGCCGTTTACCTTCCCGCCGGAGCGGTACCTATTTATCTACTCACACTTGACGTGCTTTCGAACTGCTAGGTTGGCAGGAGCAGGGACCGAGCAATGGGAGCTCACCCCGTTGCGGGGATTCAAACCGCCCACTTTCTGATTGGCAAGTCCTAGGCCCTGTGGTTTAACCCACAGCGCCACCCGCGTCCCTTTGTGAAGAGGGATTGACTGTTAAACCACTCTGTGAACAGAGGGGAGGATAGGGGTCTCCTAACAACCTTCATATGTCTTAACTCCCATTTGTTCCTGGATCACTGACATTTGCTGCATTCCAGATGGTGGTAATGATGATGATATATCAGTATATTAATATTGTTATTATTTATATTCTTCCCTTCCGACTGGGTTGCCCCAACCACTCTGGGCGACTTCCAACAAATTAAAAACATCAAGCACAGTAAAACATCATGGGCAAATTTGTCTTTTTGAGGCTGCCACCTGCTCTGTCAACTCCAGGTGTTTTTGGATAATAGTAATTACTTAGGTTCATTCTAGTCTGGGATCAGACTGCTTACGAGACAGAAATATGATTCTAGTCCTTCTTGGATGGTCCCACTCAGAAGGTAGTGCTGAAGGATTTTTGCTCTGCCCCATGGCCAATAGCTGGTGGGGTTCCACAGGGGTCTATTTTGTCCTCCTTCCCCCCACCTCCCATTGTTTAATGTTACATGAAACTGCTAGGAGAAGTCAACTGAATTTTTGGGCTGCGTGTCATCCGTATGCTGAGGACACACAGTCCTTCCTTTTCTTTCTGTCCTCAGAACCCAAGGAGGCTGTGGAAATTCTAAAGTGCTGACTGGAGGCTGACTGAAGTAACCATTTTCCCGTTCTTCTTTTCACATCATGCCAGGCCTTCATAGTCAACTGTAGCAAGACTTCCCTGCTGTGCTTTTGTAAAAATAAGATAAGATTACAAAGTGCTATAATAGGCAGGTAAGACAGAATGTGTGAAGGGCTTACCCAGGAGCCTGGTTTTCTGAGTGTGTAGTCTATCAAGTGGAAAAACCAGATTAAGGAAAGCAACTTTCCCTGTTACTCAGCTACAATACCATATCTAGGCTTAGGAAGTGTTCAACTGTAAACAACCCTACTGGCTGATGAATGGAGTCTAGGAGGACTTCTTTATTTGAGATCTCCCTTCTCCACCCTACTGCTGCAACTTGTCTAGCAGTTCTTTCTCAACCAGCTCCAACTTAGTTGAGGTTAGTCTCAATGATGGCAAGGAAAGATGGGGTGGAAGTAGATGTGGGAGAAGGAAGTGTGGATTTAGGTAGGACCCTTGTGAAGTTGAAATACAAGTTGTAGTATGACATAAAAGACAGAAACAGATGGAATCTAATTATGGGAAGGGCCCTGAGCAAGTAAGGGGCTTACCAGGTGGTCTCTGATGCTATGAGATGCCCTTGGGCTTTGAGGACCATTGGGGAGATGCAGGAGGTATAGGCTCCGCAGTTCTATTCATGTATTCAAAAGCATGTTCAAGGGTTTACGCTAAGGAAAGGGAGTGAGCATGCAAGCATTGGACACGTTCACTCCAAGCTCAGCTTTCTTGTATTAAGTGGAAAGATCTGAATTGGGCTGGTAAAGCAGTTCAGCTGAACAGCATTGCAAACCTTGCCATGATAAAGAACCCTGCACTATGAGAACTCACAGTCATGAAGGTAAGTTTATATGTTCAGCTGAACACACGTACAAGCCCCACTCAGACCTTACCACCTTGAGCATGCATAGCTAGTACACCGGCAGAAATTGGGGGCAGTGTGTATAACTACTCCCCAATTTGAGCCCTCACATTTTCTCTTGAACACATGCATAGGGTCGTATAATTTGTGATGGTTTTGCCAATCTGGTATGGTACATATTTTCCAAACATTGCAACAGGTGAACTTCTGTATACACAGACAAGAAGTATGAATTAAACATTATGTTTTAGCTATAGGATACTCCAAAGGTCACCCAGATTGTGACTGTGATATGTCATAACATATATGACTGAAGCTTTTTAGGTATATTTTTCTTTAAAAATTAGGAAATGCAGAAACTTTATATACATTCTGCATCTCAGTCCTACAGAAGACCTTTCTTTTTTTCCAAATCTGACGTTCCTACACCAATAAATCATTGTTCAGCAATGATAGATCTTGCTTAAGACTCTTCTTGAGTATTTAGAGGTTAATTGCAAAACACTAGATTAATTTCCCAATGATTTTTCTCCCCGCTTTAGATGAAACTACTTTACAATGGACCTAAAATTGACTTTAAAAATAAACAGGCCCAAATATGGAAAGCAATGATTAATGTTTCTAGGATTTCAAAGGAGGGGATCTCAGGAGAGTCTTCAAACAGGGGGTCAATGATAGGTATTTTCACTGAATTCCCAGCTAATAGGATGCTGGGAATGATTGCAAATGCCTATGAGGTTAGAATGAAATGAACTCACTTTCTTGATGGGATTAGGGAGGAAAATTAGTTGAAATCAATCAAATCTGAAGCCAGAATGACAAATGAACAGATGTTGCATAGGAAGGGGTAATCAAATGTGCACACATGACTGGGAAATTGCTAATTTAGGATTGTGGCAGCACAAGAAGGCTTGGAGGTTGCAGATAATCACTGGCAACCCTCTTGCATCAAGGACTGTGCTGAATGCCAATATATTCCCAAGTGAAAGTGATGGGTATAAGACAAAGCCCCGCTGGATCAGACCAAGAAGACAGATAAAAGAAAGTACTTCACGGAGCGCATAGTTAGACTAGCATGCTCACTCTCAGAGGAGGTAGCAATGGCCACCAACCTGGATGGCTTTAAAATAAGATTAGACAAAGATTAGCCAGATGAGACCCTACCTGCCCACACACTGCCTTGCCAAAGTAGTACATGCTCTGGTTAACTCCTGCTTGGACTACTGCAATGCGCTCTACATGGGGCTACCTTTGAAGGTGACTTGGAAACTACAACTAATCCAGAAGCAGCAGCTAGACTGGGAGTGGCCGCCGGGACCATATAACACTGGTTCTAAAGGATCATCACCAGCTCCTGGTGTGTTTCAGAGCATAATTCAGAGTGTTAGTGCTGACCTTTAAAGCTCTCAATGGCCTTGACTCTGTATACCTGAAGGAGCGTCTCCACCCCCATCATCTAGCCTGGACACTGAGATCCAGCACTGAGGGCCTTCTGGCGGTTTCCTCACTGTGAGAAGCCAAGTTACAGGGAACCAGGCAGAGGGCCTTCCTGGTAGTGGCATCCTCCCTGTGGAATGCCCTCCCATCAGATGTCAAGGAGATAAAGAACTACACAACATTTAGAAGACACCTGAAGACAGCCCTGTATCAGGATGTTTTTAAAACTTGGTGTTTTATTATGTTTTTATATGTGCTGGCAGATGCCCAGAGTGGCTGGAGCAGCCCAGCCAGATGGGCAGTGTTTAAATAATAAGATCATCATCATTGGAGGATGAGGTTCACAATGGCTACTAGACATGATAGTAATGCTCTGCATCCACAGTTGGAGGCAGTAATGCCTCTGGGTACCATTTGCTGGAAACCACAGGATGGGAGAGTGTTCTCATGCTTGTAGGTTTCCCATAGGGATCTGATTGGCCACTGTGAGAACAGGATGTGCACTATAGGGACCATTGAAATGGTCCAGGAGGCTCTTCTGGTGTTCTTAAAAGGCTAATAGGCCCAGTTAGCATTGTGCCAAACACCTGTCCTCCAATTTCTCGTTGTTGTTTTTTTAATCCCCTACAAAAGAGACTTCCTTTCTGCTGGCTCATTCACAGGAGACTTTAGGTTACCTAGCAAACTGCTGGCCAGCAGCAACAGGGCTTGGTGGAATGTCTTAGCCACCATTGCATCCATAGCTCCACTGCTCTGTGGTGTAGAGCAGCAAGACCCAGCTAGGGTGTAATATGCTCCCCTCTGCTCAACGGACCATCGTTCTACCTGATTTTAGTCCCATGGACAATCTCGACCAGAGCGAGGGGTCCTGTAGTTCATGAGATCCTACCATGAAACCTTGTAGCCATATTTGAATATACAACAGTTCCACTGAGGGCAAATGGGTGGCAGGAGAATAAATGGATAGAAAAAGTTTTCAACACACATTGTAAAAAATGTTGATAAAGGGATGGTTGTTGTTGTGGTGTGTGAGGTTTTTCTTTTTTGTACCACTGCAAATGTCCTCCCATTGGATAAGTTGTTTTAGTTGTGCCCTTCTCCAGACTAATGCACCAGAGGTTACAATACCTCTTTGCTTCTACCAGTTACATGTGCTCTGTCCTAACCTTATTCCATACATCACCCCATTTCAAGTGCACTTAAACCGCACAGCTGAAAAAGAAAGAATGCAGCCCGAACAGAGAGGTGACATTTCAAAATTGATCAGATATGTTCAAATACCCCAACTCTGCTCCTGAGTGACTTTCTAAGAGGCAAAGTACTTTCAAGTTGTACATCACGGCCCCCTTGCCATTCCCCAACCTTCAACCTCTTGCTTTTATGAACATCACTCCATCTGACTCTGAGATACAATGTCATGCCATTTGGGTAGATTTTGCACCCAGAGGGAAATGGATAAATGATTGTCTCAGCCCTTAGCTCAGCTTGAAAGATCCTCATGCGCATTCCCATTTCTTTCAAACACAGAGAGGAAAGTCAATTTGTGTTTGAAGGTGCCTCTGGCTAGAAGATCCATACTCTACGCCACTTTTGTACAACCTTCACTCTATGCCATCTTCTGATATCTCTTTTTCTTTCTCTCTCGGTGCTTCACCAGCTGTAGAGCAGAGCTGTGGTGGCATTTCACCGTGAAGTAGCTTGACCTGGCATAACTAATGGAAACACAGAAGGTGTTTCAAATGAAGACTGTGGTTTTTTGTTTGGTTTACAGTTGGGTATGGCACTCACAGAGCTGGTCTGTGGGCAGGAGTCTGGGGTGAGCCAAAATGCCAGATCTAGGCTCAGTCCTTGAAGGCAGGAACAAAGAATATGTTAGAAGTCAAGACCAAAGGACAATGAAAGAATACAGTGGAACCTCAGGTTGCGAACGTGATCCGTGCAGAAGGCACATTCGCAACCCGCAGTGTTCGCGACCCGCAGCGCTGTGTCTGTGCACGCGTGGGTCGTGATTCGGCACTTCTGCACATGCGCAAAGCACGATGTAACGCTTCTACGCATGCATGAGTGCCAAAACCCGGAAGTAACCCGTTCCGGTCCTTCCAGGTTTGGCGTGGTGCGCAACCCGAAAACGCATAACCTGAAGCGTCTGTAACCCGAGGTACCACTGTACAGCAATATGCTATAGCTCAGGAAGACCATGTTGCTGTAGCAGGAATGAGCTCAAACAATATTTCTTATACTGTTTCCTGTCTAAGAGGATCCAGTAGCCAGCCTGAGTTGGTAGAGTCAATACAAGGCCTTGAGGGAACCCCTTAGAGATGCCACTACCTGCACTTCTGTGCCTCACCACATGAGGGAGCAAGCCACAAATTCCACTTGTTGCCTCCTGGCAGGTTCCTAAGCACAGAAAAGGACGGAATAGAATCAAAGAATCATATAATTGTAGAGTTGGAAGGGACCACAAGGATCATCTAGTTCAACCCCCTGCAATGCAGGAATCTTTTGCTCCACATGGCACTCAAACTCATGACCATAATATTAAGAGTCTCATGCTCTACTGACTGAGCCATATCAATTGAACATGCACAATACATGTACGGCAGATCTAAACATCTGTGGTAGAGCTCACACTGATACTTTTCGTTAGTCATACTGAGATCTTTTTTTAGTTCCTTCAAAACTCATCTGATATCAGAAATATATCCATCTTGACATGCCTCTTTAGGTGAGTAATTCATAAACTGTCGGCCATGTATCCTTTTCAGGGGTAGAAATGTTTTATAGATTTGAAGTTTCAATAAGGAACAAGATCCATAGTCAGGTGAGGCTTCCTCTCCCACTACCAAGATCTGTGTGGATTGAGTGTTCCTCACAGTGATCCTTCATCTGCCGGTGTTGGATCTGTGATGGGTGCAAGTGTACTCCCACTGCCCTGCTGTGGGATGAAGCAAATCAAGAAAGAATTAGTGCTAATCTATCTATCTGAAATATCTAGAAGTGTGTGTGGGGGGGACTCTTCAAAATGAAACCAAATATAAAGAAATAAAACTAAGTCAAGTCACCACAATATACCATATTTTTCACTCTAAAGGATGCACCCGACCATAGGACGCACCTTGTTTTAGAGGGGGAGAACAAGAAAAAAATTATCTCCCTCTCTGCGCAGTGCCCCTTCAGTGAAGCGGCAGGAGAAACGGAGCCACTTCCATTTCTCCTCCCACTTTGCTGAAGGGGCGCTGCGCAGAGAGGGAAAGCTACGTAGCGCCTCTCCAGCGAAGCAAAGCCAGGAGAGCAAGAGGGAGCTCCCACTGCGCTCCGGAGGCTTCGCGTTGGTTTCGCTGAAGCCATGGAACCTGCATTCGCTCCATAATACGCACACACATTTCCCCTTAATTTTTGGAGGGGGAAAAGTGCGTCATATAGAGCGAAAAATACGTTAAATATCAGCTACAGAATGGGCTCCGCCAAATCTCGGCAGCTGTTTTCAGAGTACCAAACTTGGAATATTTGTCTCCAAAAAGTGATACCCCATGTAGAAAGGAATCTGCATTTTCTTTACTTTCTTTGTTTTCTTTTTTCTTTTCTTTTTTAATTGCTCTCAGACCACAATAATGAATTTTCACCCATAAGTTCCCAGTAACATTAAACTACTCCTGAAGTTGGACGATCCGAACTATCTAAGCTACAGAGACTAATTATCCAGGCCAGGCCATATCTACCAAAAAGTAAATCTCAGTGAGTTCCAAAAGGCTTACTCCCAAGTAAGTGGGTAGAGGTTGCAGCCCAAAGTATCTTCAGGTTGCTGCTGTTTCGCTTGTCTTTTAAAGAGTGTGACAATAAAGGAGAAGTAATAAATAGCTTTAGTGGAAGGACAGATAAGATGCAGTATTCTAGTCGATGTACACACTCAAAATGACAGCCAAAATTGAAAAATTACTAGTAACTTTGGATGTGCATCAACTTGTAAAAACAGATTGTCAGTGTCAAAGTCTGCCTGGAAGCAATTCTGCCTAGGGAAGGGATAGCTGAAAGATGTTGAACTGATAGTTGCTCCATATGTTATGTTCCCTGAGGGTATGCCAAATCGACACCCCCTCAGGTGTACTGAAAAACACAGCTGACCATGTAAGCAAGATTCATCACATCGTAAATTAACCCACCCCCATGAACTGGCCCATTTGTGTGGCTTGAGGATGGATAAAGTTACTGCATGGTGCACTCAGCTCTCATGGCAAGGAATGATGAGTGAACTTCACCTTTTCTACCTTCCATTCCATTTGTCTTTGGGTTGAACTTGGGGAATTTCTAACATTATTTTTCAAAATTGTGATGTTTGCCAGTTTTCAGATTCCTTCTTCTGGTGTCCTTTTACAGCAGGGGTAGGCGATGTGGTGCCCTCCAGATGTTGTGGGCCTACAACTCCCATCATCCCTGAAAATTGGCCATTATGGCTGATGCTAATGGGAGTTGTAGTCCAACTATCTTCTGATTTACAGGTTAC
The DNA here is from genome assembly GCF_964188315.1 of Podarcis muralis. Classification (NCBI taxonomy): domain Eukaryota; kingdom Metazoa; phylum Chordata; class Lepidosauria; order Squamata; family Lacertidae; genus Podarcis; species Podarcis muralis. Next base: position 8,649,576 of record NC_135663.1, read on the forward strand.
TGATAGGTTCCAGCACTTATTCACAGTACAATGAAAATGCTAAGCAACTTTATTCTAGGGATGGAAGAGAATTTTGATTCCTTTTACATTCAAAGGCAAATTTAAGCAATTTCCAGTTTCTGAAACAATAACAAACCAAAACATAGGCGTCTTTTGAAATTCACATTTCCCTGAATTTCTCTAGCGAGGGATGCATACAGTTACTTGAATAATAGACTGAAACACAGGTTCTTTTGGAGTTTGATGAGTAAATGAAATTCAAACAGATGGAAAGTGAAATGAACACAACTTTAAGAACAAAAATCAAAGGTAAAAAATAAACTATTTCCCCCTTGAACACATTGATCACATGTATATGCACCAGCATTTTATGCAACCCTTAACCTCCCCCCCCCAGCAGATTTAGCACATGGCTAAAAGTAAATAAAGCTCACCCTCATGTTGAAGGGGGCCTATTTTTTTTCTGTCTGTCTGTTTCCGTTATGTTGTGTATTTTGCATTTTCTTTTTGTATTCTTACATTGAAAAGTGCCCTGTGATCTTCAGATGAAGGGTAGTCTATCAATTTATTAAATAAAAATAAATAAACGCTTTTGATCACTATACTATGTCAGCTCTGCAAGAATCAAAATTCATGTACTTTGTAGCATTTCTGCTACAATGCTGCTATATAATACTAGCTACAATAACTAGCTGCTGCTTCATTAGTATGAATCATATGACATGCTAAGTGGTACTGGATCAGTAGTAAGATTTCAAGTAGTAAATCCAAAGTATTGAACACAATGATGCCTTGTTAAATTCTAGATCACGAAAAGGAAGAGGCACAGTGATGTTCCACAAAGTGCGGCGGCAGAGCATAAGCAGAAATGTTTACTCTGACATTTCAATCCTGCCTGATTAGTCACAGGCTCCTACCTGCTTTAGAAGAAGATTAGAGTTGTTTACACTTCTAAGCAAAGACAAAAACAGCCCTGACATTCAGACCTGTCATACGTTGCATTTCCAGCATTTTGATGTGTGTAGCAAACGATCCTGCTAGACAGGATTTGCAAAGAGAGAAAGAAAATCCAAATTAAACCGAGGGCCGTGAAGGTTTTCAGGCTTAATCATCACCCATCTCTGACTGCGGAATGATCAACGTCAATCATTTTAATAAGAAGGCAGAAAATGGGATTAAAAGTGAAAAATAAAAGTTTAAAAAATTGAAAAGGGAACCAACATTTTTCACAGTCTTAACAGATCTTAATGGAAGAGTTTCAGTTAGTAAGGCTTTAGGATGTGGAAAAGGCAAGAGGTCATGGTCCTTTTTACGTTCAACATGACCGCTTACCTTTCGCGGTGGGCAGCATTGTGGTGGGGCATCTGGGCCCCGGCTGTGAATGGTTGGGTAACTTGGCATCCCACCATCACTTTAAACCAGGAGGCCTTGTTCCATGACAACGGTGGACATCTGTCTGACATGGGTAACGATATTTGGCTGAAAAGCATCGTAGAGGGCATTAGAGGTAGGTTGCAGGTGTGAGAGTTTTGGTGGCAAACTGCTCTAGTAGTGGTTAGGCATTGGGTAAGCCTTTGTTTAAGGGAGGGGAGGTTGTAAGCCTCTGCTTGCCCCTCCTCGAAAAGGGTATCCTGTTAAAGGGATCCGGGGGTGTGGATCCTGTCCAAAGCCTGGGCATGGGTTAGGGCCATGCCATGACCCGAACGGGGACCCCTCAGGTGCCCCATTTGATGTGAGTCATAGGGCTCCCCCTTCCGGTGCTTTATCCTTAGTTTGACTCCCTGCAGGCCGGAGTCAAGATATAGTCTGGTTTCACCCAATGCCTAAGCCAAACCACTCACATCTGTAACCAATAAAGTTGTGGCCTGTTTTAGCCCATAATCCCAAATACCTGTGTCTGTGTGCCATTAATCACTGGGGAACTGCGGGGCACAGGGCCTTGGCATGCAACTGCAGATATTTAGGTGGTCCTACAACTCTGTAAAGTTCCATTGGTCTTGGAGGTCAGTTAGGATTACTCCCTGAGTCCCTCTGTGTTTAATGGGGTTTTATATTATGTGAGTGTGCATAGGGTGTCAGTCTTGCAGTCCACCTGCTGCTGTTAGTGCTTTCAATGCAGTCTCCCATTCACTACACAATCTTTATAGGTGCTGATCCATGTTGAAGGAAACAACAGTAGCAGTGGAGGGAACGTGGCATCAGTAGCTGAATGATATAAACAAGGAATCATAATTTTTAAAAAAACTTTGTTGGTTTGTTTGAGGACTGAGCATATAGAAATCTGGTGTGTTAGATCTCCTGCACTACATATCTGGCAATAAGATTTAACACAACTGCCTTCTGAAATATTTTTGAAGTCTGACTTTGCCTTCCTGCTAATAGTCATTAGTATTCTTTTTTTTTTTGTCGCCACCTTGCCGACAAAGGTCCATATAGTTAAAGCTATGGTTTTCCCAGTTGTGATGTATGGACCATAAAGAAGGCTGATCGCTGAAGAATGGATGCTTTTGAATTATGGTGCTGGAGGAGACTCCTGAGAGTCCCATGGACTGCAAGAAGATCAAACCTATCCATTCTGAAGGAAATCAGCCCTAAGTGCTCACTGGAAGTACAGATGCTGAAGCTGAGGCTCCAATATTTTGGCCACCTCATGAGAAGAGAAGTCTCCCTGGAAAAGACCCCGATGTTGGGAAAATTTGAGGGCACAAGGAGAAGGGATGACAGAGGACAAGATGGTTGGACAGTATTCTCGAAGCTACTAGCATGAGTTTGACCAAAGTGCGGGAGGCAGTGGAAGACAGGAGTGCCTGGCGTGCTCTGGTCTATGGGGTCAAGAAGAGTCAGACACGACTAAACGACCAAACAATCCTTCTTTTTACTTTAATTCAGAATAAAATGTATGTTTCTCAAAGGGCAGGAGTGCTACCATCAGTAGTATTGAACAATCATGGCAAATTGTAGTTTCTGCAAGGGCATGGGAGGCAATTCTCTGTGAACTCAGCTGCATTTATGGGGTTTGCATGAAATCCCATCCTCTGACAGAATGGTGAGCTGTCACACTGAGGCAGAGATGCAGGGAAGGAGGGAGATGCATGGAGAGTGAACAGTGGATAGTTTGGCTTGTGAGGAGTCACATCATGGATGGGGAAGTGGATCTGACGGTTGGGACAGATTCTGACCTCCCCTAACCTTGCCATGGGTTACTTTGAAAGGTAGGCAGGGGCAACTCAATTGTCAATCATCTGAAGCATTTTCCTTGACTGCAGGGTTTGAAAACATACCAGGAGGGCCAAGGAAAAGGACTTTGCAAGTCCTGTTGATCAAATCTGCTTTCAGCAAGGAGCCACATATTTCACTGCCCCACACCTGCAAACCCTTCAAGTGTCCCAATTCATTTAGGACATCCTGAATTTACAGAACCTGCCCCGGCTTCTGATCCCATTCCAGGATGCCCAGATTTTCTAGGAGGCTGCTCTAGGCTGTACGGAGTCTCCTGGTGCCACAGAGCCCAGGGCGACGTTCCTGAGGCCACTCTAGGCTGCTGAGCAGGAGGCCAAAGCCAGTGAAAGTAAGAGAGGGGAGAGAAGGAGGGAGTGATTGGGCAGGTGAAAAAGGGGTCAGCGGCAGGGAGCAGGAGAGTGATGGAGGTAGTGGGGTGCTCCAATTTTTTCTTACAAAATGTTGGAGGGTATGCATCTGGCAAGTGGGTGTGGCTTAGGAGAAAATGGCCAATGGGGTGTAATAAGGTCAATGGGTCAGAACTTCCTTACTGCTGAGTTACATGAAAGAACAAATAGGGCACAATTAAGAATTGAACAGAAATTCCAGAAGATGGCACCTGGGCAAAATTTGGCTTACCCCTGTGTCAGCAATTGGAGAGATCGCAAGAGATGATGCCATGTTGAGAAAGAGAGCAGTAAAAGCAGAGCACTTGTCATTTGGTGTCACGATGCTACTACAGATTGAAACTGGCTGTGTGTGTTTTCTTGAAGGCACAAAAGCATTTTTGAGAGATAAAATGGTCAGCAAGCCTGCAGCCACCACCAGAAGGTGCTTGCCTGCAGCAATTCATCAGCAGAAACATTGCACAGTTGCAATGACAGGGGGCGAGGACATGGATTGTTCTTTGGAAATCAAAAGTTAGTTGGATCCTGTTAGGAGAAATTTATGCTGAGTCAGATCATTGGTACATTAAGGCACGCTTGGCAAATCCACACCACGATCAACTCCCACCCGGTAACCAATGTCCCTACTTTGGAAGGATGTATGTATCCAGAATTGGCCTCCACAGTCACTTACGGACTCATTGTTAAAACCGTGTGTATGGAAGGTTTATTACCCGGCTATGAGTGATTGCCAAAAAATAAGAAGACATTTAGTTCTACATTCCCTTCACTTGTCCACACTTCTTATTGGGCTGTTCCTAGAGAGCATGGTCTGAGCTGTTTTCCTCTTGCCCCACTCCTTTCCAAGGGGAAACCCTCTCCTTAGAGATAGATGGGAACAAAGGACAATCTGGGGAAAGCCTGAGTTGCCCTTTGCTCCCACTGAGTGCTAAAGAGTGCTTTTCCCTGGGGGGAAGCAGCAAGACAAGAGGACGCATGAATAAGCCCTGATTGGCAGCAGCCTTCCTGGGTTTCAGATAGAGGGACATTCCTAGCCCTAAAAGGGGATGCCAAGGATTGAACCTTTTGCATATAAGGCAAATGCTCTTCCCTCGGCTGAATTAAAATTCAGCTGCCTGCCAGTCCAGCCAGTTCCGCACATGGAATGTGAAGGACATCTCGTTCTGTGCCTCAGGCAGCCAAACACATGGCCCCTTGTCTCTTTCATCCTTCAAATCTCTCCTCAAAACCCACTGCTTTGATGAAGACTTTGGCTTAATCCCTAAGTCTTACGCCCATACTAAAATGGAGCTAAATGCGTCTAACTGTATATTTCTTGTATCTAATTCCCCTCCCCGCACTTAGGTCTAGCCACTTGTTGCAACCACTGCTTGTTACTGCTAGAAAGTCTGCCAGGTGGGAGGGTTGCCAGTGTCAGAGCAAACACTTTCCTGGGGTTCCTCACCTCTGCACAGACCTTGGCTAGATCAGAACCCTTCTCCCTCACTCCTTGTTTTTTGGGGTGCAGGGATTCCCCTGTCCCCCTATGCGTGGACCTGTATTGATACTTTATTTATTTCTTTATTAAAACCCAGTCAGATAGGTGGCATCATCATCATCATCATCATCATCTCCATCTCCCACCTTTTTCTCTAAGGAGCTCAAAGTGGTGTACATGGTTCTCCCTGTTGGGATGCTGCCAGGGATACGGGGACATCAGGCAGGCCCCCAGCTGGCTCCAGCCACCAGCCGGCAGCCAGGCGATCTCTAGGTCAGGGAACAGCATCAATCAATCAGCGACTTGAGCCTTAGTAGCCTTCTGAAGCTACCGAGCACGCTAATTACCAAAGTGAATAAATCTCCACAACGGAAGTGGCGGACAGAGACATGTGTAAGCATATTTACAGCATTCATTCAGCATAGTTCAGGAACAAAGGAAAAACATGTATGCTTCCCTTCGTCTCCAGGAAAACAGCAAAAGCAAAAGCAATATACAAAACAGAAGTTCCCAGCAGGTGCTGGACGTAAACAGGCATGTGACACACAACAGTCATGCCTGTTCCCTTTTAAGGTGGAACGGAACTATATCCTAACACTCCCTGCACCCTGAATCAATCCCTGCAACAAGCCCACAAAGTGGGTTAGGCTGTTACAGCCCAAGGTCACCCACTGAGCTTCATGGCCAAGCAGGGATTTGAACCCTGCTCTCCCATATCCTAGTCTGACACTCTAACCATTACATCACACTGGCTCCTAACTGCAGTATGTAGATACATGAGATGACCATCACAGGCTTACCAGTTTCAGAAGAAGTTAACCCCGGAACTACTGCAACTCTAAGAAGATACTGGATTGCAGAGGAGGGTGGTCCATTCAGGTTGATAACCTATCAGCCTGCAGTCCAGAAGAACTTCCCCTGCTTCAATATGGGACCCTAGGCAGCTCCATGCTGCACCATCAAAGAACTAAATGAGTGGAGAAAGAAACGTGCAAGGATCTAGTGGATCTTGGGGTGAATGGGGCACTGTTCTACCGACCTAAGTATGCTCTCAGCCAATCACCACTTGCCTGCCTTCTTACTTACAACCAGTCAAGGGAATAGCACTGCCTACTGGGCCTCAGTGTTGCCCTTGCAGAACTTAGCAGAGAATGGGGGACAAAACTAGAAATCATTGGCTATGTGTTTCATTGGCTCTGGCTCCATCCCCCGTTGTACTCCTTGCTTTCCACCCTAACAGTAACATCGGGGAGCAGCCACCACTGCAGGACTGGTGTAGTATAAACACTGACAACTGGGAAACACTGGCCTGCAAGTGCTGCAGTTGGAGAACAGCCTTTACCAAAGGTGTCATGGGCTCTGAAGACACTCGAACTCAGGACGCAAGGGAGAAACGTGCTAAGAGGAAGGCACGCTTGGCAAACCCTCACTGTTATCAACTCCCGCCTGGCAATCTATGTCCCCACTGTGGAAAGATGTGTGGATCCAGAATTGGCCTCCACAGTCACTTACAGACTCACTGTTAAGACCGTGTTTATGGAAGACAATCTTATTTAGCTATGAGGGATCGCCAAAGAAGACTACGGTTATACCTCCAGTTCTTCAGCATAGGTAAAGCCAGACTCTGCATATCTATTTGTTTGCAAAGCAATTGGTCCATCTGGGATGCCAAATGTGCATCACAGAGATTAACCTGTCTGGCTTTCACGCTTGCTGTGTGTTATTCAAAGTGCAGCCCGGGTAACGATGCCTTTCCACCTGTGGCAATTTGAAGCACTTTACAGTAAAGACAGCTGGGTTCCGAAGGAATTTGAAATCATTTTGCCTGTTTTAAGAGGTCTGCAGAATCGGCTGGGCGGGCCAGATGGATGGCCAGAGCTTTGCACTCATCGCAGTGGGTTTCCCAGTAATGACTCTGAGCAGGTAGGTCATGGAAATGACCTCTGATTGCAGTAATTTCTCCCAAGTGCATTAAGGATTACGGGATCTTCTTAGGGAAAAAGGGGGAGGGACAGATAAAAGATAGGTGGGGGGGATAAGAGAAAGCACTTCTAGAGACAGGATTATGAGCTATATCTACAGGGGAGTGCTATTTGCCTTTTAATTGCCCTGCCTTGCCCAGATTGCTCATTTAAAGGTTGAAGAGCTAACCGCTCAGAGTATTGACCTGATTATTGGGACTGCCTCTGTAATAAGGAACTAAAGGAAAACTGTATTTCTTTCTTGCTACAGACGTGCAAGAAACCCTCTCTGAGGGACTGGTTCTTTCTCCATTTCTCTGCTGTGACCCACCCTACCTCCACAGGCAGTGCCCACAGACCTTCTCTGATGCCCATAAGCATAGCGTTTACTGCATAGGGATGGTGGGGGTATCTGATAGAAATGGGAGTGGAAGTCGTCCGCTTATTTGTCTCAAGTACCAAAACAGAAAGCACTCGGTTGAATCAGTATTCACTGTTGTTAATTTCTGTCTGCAAACGATAAAAAATCGATGACTTCCCCCATGTTTGCATTGAGTTTCCTTTGTATTGAAATGGATGGTGTGGGATAACCAAACTAAAAACGTAATTTAATACTGAAAATTCTGCCATAGTGGAAAGAAAGATGAATAGCACTGTTTTTATTGAGAACCAAACTGCAGTGGAACCGAAACAGCTCTTCGTACGATGAACAAGGATCAGAATGGAAATCAATGCCTTCTTCAATCCCAACTGATATAAGGGTTCCATAGAAAGGACAATGGGCAAGATTCTTCCCCTTGGGGGAAAATGGAAGGAAGATTATACAAAATGAGTCTTTGTATAATCTATCATCCACAATACTTCCAGTTAGCAGGTGGATGGCTGTTGCATGCTGGGAGGAGGAGGAGCAAAGTGGCAGGGAGGTTGGCATGGTGGAAATACAACCACAGGAGTGCTGGATTGGCTCCAATGGTGTGTGTGCACCACACTGACCTCCCTGCCACTTCATGCCCCCCGGTCCTGGGAGAGGACCTACCCAACATGAAGCTAGCATGTGGCTCCACCCAACCCAGTGAGCTGGGTCTGCTCCCACCCTCGGGGAGGTCAGGAATCACAAGAATGGCAGCATTTGCACTAAGGATCGTTTGTGTGGCAGAGGGGTGTGACCTGTCAGGAGCTTGTCCTACACTCAAGTAGGACCCTGGTAGAGTCACATGCCCAAATGGCATGTTCTCTCCCTCCTGGTCATTCGTTCAGGAGCTTCAAAAACTTTCTTCTGTCCAAACATCACAGTGCCCGATGCCAACAGACATCGACACACTTTGCAGTTTGCATAACAGACCTCAGCAACTCAGCATTTTGGCTAAGCGGCTTAGTCATGCTGGCCACATGACCCGGAAGCTGTACGCTGGCTTCCTCAGCCAATAAAGCAAGATGAGTGCTGCAACCCCAGAGTCAGCCACGACTGGACCTAATGGTCAGGGGTCCCTTTACCTTTACTTTATTTACATATAAACACACAGAGAGCACTGCAACATGGCTTCCTCTCTCTCTAGCATCAGACAGCAAAGAGACTGAACAAAGGACAATAGTCTCACTTCACGGAACACAGTAGCACAAACATCCTGTCTTCATCACTTCCCATTCTGTGGAGTTAAAGCATACACCATCATGTGATAGACAACAATCCCATGACTGCAGACAAGGGGAATGAATCTTCAGCATGACCTGCAGCAAACCAGAAGGCTCTATAGGTTAGATAAATGAATCAACTGGGACTAAGTTACATGCTGGATATTTCTTGTGTCCTTTGCACCATCAGGGCTTCTCAGAAAGAGAGGAGGAAAATCTGGATCTTGGAGGAGGACTAGGTAGAGATCCCTGACTGATCTCCACCCAGGGGCAAGACAACAGTAAGCTAATTGGAGTAACAGAGTCCAACGCCAACCCCATCATGCACTTCCATATAAATAAGGCAGGTTGAACAGAAAGACAAAATGTGCACTTGGGCAAGAGAGGCGCCAACTAGCTTTCCAGGGGAGGCTACAAATATGGAACAGGATTGGGCAAGGGGAGCCTGTGAATTTCATGTATTGGAAACCTCTTTACCTTGAGTCAGACCATTGATCCATATAGCCTCTGGTTCTCCAGGGTTTCAGGCAAGGGTTTTTCCCAACCTTGCAGGGAGGTGCCAAGAATAGCACCCGGAGCTTTTGCATGCAAATCATTTGCTCTGCTACTGAGTGATTCCTAGGGAATGCTTTGCTGCACAGATGAAGCCTGCTAATAGGAAGGGAATTTGTATACAGGCAGAGAAGTTGGTACAAAGTGGAACAAGTCCCAGAGTCACAAAAGAGCCATTTCTCCTCCCTCAACAGCAAAGCTACAGTTCAAGGAGCACAACGTCCATAAGGCCCATTATTTCAAGTTCTCCTGCAGACTATTGTCAGTGTAGATCCTGTTTGTCCATAGGGCAAGGATGGAGAACTTGCGACCCAACAGTTATTACTAGACTACAACTCCCATCACCCCTAATGATTAGATATGCTTTTTGGGACTGATGAAGACCCAACAGCCTTTGGAGGGACCACAACTTCCCTGTCTCTTCCATAGGACAAATGGCATATTTGACCCAGGTGCAGGCCCTCAGCTCCTGTGTGATATTTCAGCTCTTAATACCACCAGTTATCTCGACCTGCTCCCATTAATTACATTCTCCATTTCCCAAACAATTTAGAGCTCTGCCACTGTTGACGATAAAACTAGCTTGCCAGCCACACTATTGTTTGCTGACAACTAGGGCTTCAAATCAATCACTGTTTTGCCTGGGAACACTGAACTTATTTCTTACTGGAGATTGTGCCCAAACACATACACAAACACAACCAATATTTCATAGGAAATCCTGAAAATCAAAGCAGCACCATTCATCATAGATTCAGCCCATGCACCCAGAAAGCACATTAGAAGAAATGGGATTTTGGTAAACTTCTCATTGCATTCCTGTGCTTGAAATATATTTGGTTTACCCATTTTTCTCTTTGCTTCTTCCTTGCTTCACAAGAGTGGTCTTCTTGCAGCAGCAACACACAGTGTAAAGTTACAGGGGGTATTTGACTAAGGCATACTCAGAGGAGACCCACTGAAATCAATAGACATGTTGACTTTGGTTCGTTGGTTTCAATGGGCACCCTCTGTGTATGACTTAGTCAGATACTGCCCTTAGATTTTACATTTGGATGGGATCTTGGAGACAGGGCCAGACGATGACATGTGGAGGTTGTAAACTGTGTACAAATTAAAAGGCCCCATAGCATTACCAAAATATTTTTAAATAAATAAATAAATATGTATTTATTCTAACAGGAGAATGAAAATTGTGAGATCATGTTACCCCATATATGCCCACTTAACCACTTCAATCTATGGAACTAATACTATCTGATAGGTGTGAGCCAGCAGTAAATCACACAGGTGAGCTGGGGTTAACTCTTTGCGTAACCAGGCACGACAGCCCCAGCCCCCAGGGATCATAAGAAAGGAAGAAAGACTCTTACAGTGTTATGGAATTAAAATTAGGCCACAACTTTATTAAACTTCCGAATGTAGGAAGACCTTGGCTAAGCCTTGGGCGTGTATCCTTCCCAGCCCCCCAGCCGGGGAAACTAGGGCACATCAGGGTAAATGGGATATGGGGGTGCTCTGCAAGACGTAAGTGTAGCAGGCAGCCCACACCATATCTCTGCACCCAGGGTAGTTCACTGAAAACCTTTCCGTGTATGGCTAGTGACACCCATTATATAACGCCTTTAAGATCGCCACCGCAGGGGGGTGAATCACCACTTCACCCCCCCCCTCAATTTTAGGGAAGAAAAGACTAAAGGATTCCACCCATGGCCATAACCGCCAAAGTTGTGACGAATTGCTACGGGGAAGACAAAATCTGCAATTGCAGGAAAATTTCTTCCCCGTCCTTCAACAGCAGCCACTCAAAGACCATAGCAACGCCCGCTAAACAGGAAGAAAAAGTTAACATGCAAACAAGAAAACATTAAACAAAGGTAGGGTAGGTGAATCTCCAGAGCTGACTGCCTGGCTATCGTCGGCTCCACCACCTATTTATAAATGGGGCTGGTCCTGCCTCCCAGCAAGAAACTTGATTACTGAGGCTGGGCGTGAACCTCCAAATAATAACAATGAGAGGCAAGGCAGCCCCTTCTCTATTAGAAAGTCCCCTGGGAACTGTCGCACCGCAAGCGATCCCGCAAAGAGCACCCACATTATAAAGTGTGAATGCTCATTATTGGCAAAACAGGTTTACACAGGAGTATCAGGTCTAATGAGCACATCAACTCAGGTCTTGCCCCCATGAACCAATTGCTGAGATTAAAGGTCCTCACCTCCCCACAGCCAGCTATGTCTCCCCCTCTCCAGGTTTCCCCACAAGCAATCGGAGACTACTCCTACATGTCCAAGCCTGACCTGGCTCTGCCTCTTGGTTCCCCACCTCTCCAGCCTCCGCTTCTGCCTCTGATTCTGGACTGCTCTCTGCCACAGAATCTCCCCACTCACTAAGACCTGTTACCTCTTCAGCTTCCGACACCTCCTCTTCCCATTCTCTTCCTCCTGACCCAGGGCCGTCTTAACCATAGGTGCCAGGGGTGTGGGGCACCCGGGCACCGGGCTCTCAGAGGCGCCAGGCTGAGAGTCCGGGGCCTGAGAGTTGGAGTCCGGGGAAGAGCCTGCCCGTTGGTCGGAGCGCCGTGATGGGCTCTTCTGCTGTGGGCGGCTCTGTGCTGTGACTTCAGGGGCAAGAGAGCCAGCGAGGTGCTGAGCCAGCCGGCCGGCTCTGCCCTCCTGCACACCTGGGATTGGCGTAGGGCTGTGGAGAGGCCCGCCCAGCACACACTGCTTACACCATGAGGTGCACACAGCTTACACCACGAGTCACCAACGCCGACGTCTCGGGCTGGTTTGTTGCACTGGGCTCCTTATGTTTCCTGTTTTCTTTTCCAGAGCAGAAATAAGCATGGCATCTGCTCCCTAAACAAAGTTCAACAACTCTTGGGAACCTTTCCTGAAAAAAGGTCAACAACTTTGGGGTTCCCCCCAAAAAAGAAGGTTGACAACTCTGGGCAACCTGGGGGGGGGGGGCGCCGGGCGGATCTTTGCACCCCGGCACCACATATGCTTAAGACGGCCTGCTCTGACCACTCATTGTGGTTCCACCATCAATCCTCAGGTCCTGAGCTGGTTTCTCCCATCATTCCTCTGCATCCAACCAGTCCACGACACTATTACAGGTGTCACATAATATTTGCACTATATTGGTAAGAAAACAATATTTTAGTGTGGCAGCACCCACGCTTTCATTCTACTGAATGGGTGGGCGGGTGGAGATAGAACTCAGTGTGGCTGCAACACAGATTGAATCTTGTGGATGGTGCAAACCCCTTATTTGCTATAGGAATGCATGTGTACCAAGATCTTTAAGCTCCCATGTCACCCTGCACTGCTTTTATGGAAAAAAACCTCTCTCAATTGTGAAGTAGAAAAAGAAAAGCGGAGCGTATTGTGTGATGAATTCACGGCAAGAATGAAAAAGTGCTCACTAGAGCTAGCAATGGCACATTTTGCATATTGCCTGAATAGGATGTGTGATGAACTATTTTGTTTATTTTCATTTTGGGGGTTTTATTTTTGCACGCCCATGAAAAATCTCATCCAACTTCCTCCATCCTGTAGGAATCTATTTTCCTGACACCATAAATGTTCCGGAGGTTCACGCAGCATCTTTCATTTTCTGATCGTCTCTCCAGAGACCAAATATGCAATGTTCCTTATAATGAAACTGTATAACATTACATTACTGGCCTTCCACCAATATATTCACTGCACATGGCTGAGATCTAAAGGTGCCATTTATCCATTTTTCATATTTGATTGCAGGCAAAGCTTCCACACACATTTTCAAAGCACCTTGACAGTAATGACTCACTTGGTGGTGGCAAATTTGGACTTTTTTTAAGCTGAAGGAACATCCTAGTGGCTCACAAGTAACTGATGTCCTTCTGGGCCATTAAGGAACTTTCTCAGAAATTCCTTTAAGCACTGAAAGCTGCCCAAGAAGCCACACTTTCTACTTTTTGGTCCAGCATTTAGGAATTTCATAATTCAGAATGGCATTAGGCAGCCCTTCAGATATTTAGGGCTCCAGCATATGCAATGGGCTTTTTTAAGATTTCATTCTATTATTACAGTCCTTGGTCAAAATTCCTGGCATGACTGGTTCATTGCAGCTCTTTCACAGTCAAATCTGGCGACAGAGAATGAATCAGTTGTCTGGTGACTGGGGGCGGCCGCAGAGACCATATAACACCGGTCTTGAAAGACCTACATTGGCTCCCAGTACGTTTCCAAGCACAATTCAAAGTGTTGGTGCTGACCTTTAAAGCCCTAAACGGCGTCGGTCCAGTATACCTGAAGGAGCGTCTCCACCCCCATCATTCTGCCCGGACGCTGAGGTCCAGCGCCGAGGGCCTTCTGGCAGTTCCCTCATTGCGAGAAGCAAAGCTACAGGGAACCAGGCAGAGGGCCTTTTCGGTAGTGGCGCCCGCCCTGTGGAACGCCCTTCCAGCAGATGTCAAAGCGATAAACAACTACCTGACATTCAGAAGACATCTTAAGGCAGCCCTGTTCAGGGAAGTTTTTAACGTGTGATTTTATTGTATTTTTGGTTTTTATGGAAGCCGCCCAGAGTGGCTGGGGAGGCCCAGCCAGATGGGCGGGGTATAAATAATAAATTATTATTATTATTATTATTATTGTTTATTTTTAATGACTCAGTTTTGTAGCCTTTTCCTTGTCTCAGGTGACCAGAGAATGCAGATACTGGTTGCATCAGACCTTGACCATCGTGTTATCTTTGTTCTTATTGATCTTGAAAAATTTCACACCTTTTCTCCTGTAGCAGGAACCCCCCCCCCAATCATTCTGCTTGTACAAACTTCACACACACACACACACTCACACACTACATACGCCACATTTCTGTTATAAATTCATAGAAAATCAACCATACATCGGATTTGCACTGTTCCATTTTTATTTTACTCCATATGACAAGAACTAACAAAGGGGGGTGACTTATTCCTGGTCAGCCATAATCCCTCCACCATCTCAGCACATCTCAGCACATCTGCAGGAGCCCTGCCCAGATGATCCCAGACAGAAGACAATCAAGACCACAAAGAACTTGCATATGGGAGTGGATTCAACACGGACTGAAACAAAGGACAATGATCAGATCTTCCCTCAGGGGGCAGGAAACTGCAAACTCCCCTTTGTCTCCTGGAAGTGACTCATGGGGAGGGGGGAAAGGAGGAACCAGTCAGGTGACAAGACACTCAGGTTACCACCAACTCCTCCCTCAACCCCTCCTTTCTGTAATGTATGCATGATGTTTCTGGGTGTGGGCTTGACCTAGAGGAGGGGAATTTCAAAAGTTTTTATAAGACCTTGCACACTATTTTTTGGGGCTTTTCCTCTCTCTTGCTAGTGAGGGGAACACCCTGTTGCAACAGTTCAATAAAGGCCAAGCCTACAGGCTGCTGTTTTGCTCCAAGTTATCCTGGTTGGTGTCTTTGTTTTTGTCCAAGAGAGCCCTCAGATTTTTCCGTTAACACTCCTCCCTGACACTATAAAGTATTCAATCTCTTCTATTCTGTGGTGGTGGTGTGTAGGTTTTTAAACAGAGCTTAGGTGGCCATCCGCCAGGGATTTTTGAGCTGTGGTTTGTGCATTGAAGGAAGTTGCACTAGATGACATTTTGGGGTCATTGCAACTTGACAGTTTTAGGATTCTACGGGATGCCCAATGTACTAGCCACAGCACCTGAGACAGAAAAGTGCCAGTGGTTAGGAATGGTGGGATTTGGAGCCCAAAGACACCTGGAAGACACAGATTCTCCATCCCTATCATAATGCATGTGAGAGGAAGCACTCTAGAAACTAAGGTCACCTATCAATGTGCCTATTATTCTGGGCTGAAGCTGCAACCAAGCATCCATCCCCGGTGTAGTCTTTTACATTCTAGAAAGCTGTTCAGCATGCTAAATTATCACACACACACACACACACACACACACTACCCTTCATCCTGAGGGATCCCAAGGGGGCAGGGATATTTAAAATTCATCAAGGTAGCAAAAAACAAATGCCAAAGTGATTGCTAATATGCAGTGATGGTGGTGAATTCAGAAACTACCTGGCCCAGAGCACAAATCCGAGAGGTCTGGAATACATATATCTCCCCCCACCCCACCCCACCCAAACAGACACCACATTGCCTGAAGTCCTCCAGCTGTCTGAGTTGATTTTCAGATTAGTGGGGGTTGTTCTGCATGAATGTTCAGCGTTCAACATACTGGAGGGGAGAAGCCAACTGCTGTGAAATGTGCATGTGTGTGGTTAGGAAGGTTCATCATTAATTCCTTACTTTGTTTATTTCTCTCTGTGTGTGCATATATATTTGTACGAATCCCACTATGTCCTTTAACTGCATTAAATTACAAAGCCCTGCACAACACAGGTCCAGGGTACCTAAGGAATCGCTTGGACCCTTCTGTCCCAGCTAAATCACAGAGATCATCTGCTGGAGCATCATTGGCAGTTTCCCGTGAGGCTCATTTGACAACAAGAAACCAAGCTTTTAATACCATCGGTCCAGTCCTGTGGAACTTCTGTGCCAGCTTTTTAATGCCTGCTGAAAACATTTCTATTCTGCCAGTCCTTTGCAGGCAATTAAGAATACACCCTCCACAATGCTTAATTGATGTCCATGTTTAAACTTTATAATATGGTTTTAATTGCACCATTTTTAAATTTAATTGCTGTAAACCACTTTGATACTTTTTTTCATGGCCTAGCGGTATAAAATATATGAGAGATAACATCATATCCTGCATGGTGTAATGGTTAGAGAGTCAGACTAGGACCTGGGAGACCAGGGTTCAAATCCCCACTCAATCATGGAGCTCACTTTGGGCCAATCACTGCCTCTCAGATAAACCTACCTCACAAGGTTGTTGTGGGGATTAAATGAGGAGGAAGAGAACCCTGTACGCCACCTTGAGCTCCTTTAAGGAAAATTGGGCTATAAATGCAACAAACAAACAAACAAACAAACAAACAAACAAACAAACACAGTTATTGGGGAGAAAATCCCATAGAACTGAAAAGGGGTTACTTCTAAAAACCCATGCTTGTGATTACAGCACTGTAAGTTTCACGAGACCTTTCTAATTCGTCCAGTGCAACCTCACTAAATTGTGTGTTTATCCCACCCCTTACAGTGGTACCTCGGGTTAAGAACTTAATTCATTCTGGAGGTCTGTTCTTAACCTGAAACTGTTCTTAACCTGAGGTACCACTTTAGCTAATGGTGCCTCCCGCTGCCACCGCCGCCATGCGATTTCTGTTCTCATCCTGAAGCAAAGTTCTTAACCTGAGGTACTATTTCTGGGTTAGCGGAGTCTGTAACCTGAAGCGTCTGTAACCCGAGATACCACTGTACTATAATTTAAACAACAACAACAACAGGAATCTCCCCATCCTCACATTTTACAACTACTATCCTAAATTTAGGCTCAGGTGCAATTTAACAAAACTAAGGAGTTCATCCGATCTTCTCTGAGCCAGTGTGGTAAGAGCAGTAGACTCGTAATCTGGTGAACCGGGTTCGCGTCTCTGCTCCTCCACATGCAGCTGCTGGGTGACCTTGGGCTAGTCACACTTCTTTGAAGTCTCTCAACCCCACTCACCTCACAGAGTGCTTGTTATGGGGGAGGAAGGGAAAGGAGAATATTAGCCGCTTTGAGACTCCTTAGGGTAGTGATAAAGCGGGATATCAAATCCAAACTCCACTTCTTCATTGAACCTCTTACCCTCTTATCATCTACTGGTTTTGTTTTCTTCTAATATATTTTTATTAAAGATTTATTGAGCACTCACCAACAAGTTACTGTCATCCAGAACTCATAGAATCATAGAATCATAGAATCATAGAATCATAGAGTTGGAAGAGACCACAAGGGCCATCGAGTCCAACCCCCTGCCAAGCAGGAAACACCATCAGAGCACTCCTGACATATGGTTGTCAAGCCTCTGCTTAAAGACCTCCAAAGAAGGAGACTCCACCACACTCCTTGGCAGCAAATTCCACTGTCGAACAGCTCTCACTGTCAGGAAGTTCTTCCTAATGTTTAGGTGGAATCTTCTTTCTTGTAGTTTGGATCCATTGCTCCGTGTCCGCTTCTCTGGAGCAGCAGAAAACAGCCTTTCTCCCTCCTCTATGTGACATCCTTTTATATATTTGAACATGGCTATCATATCACCCCTTAACCTCCTCTTCTCCAGGCTAAACATGCCCAGCTCCCTTAGCCGTTCCTCATAAGGCATCATTTCCAGGCCTTTGACCATTTTGGTTGCCCTCCTCTGGACACGTTCCAGTTTGTCAGTGTCCTTCTTGAACTGTGGTGCCCAGAACTGGACACAGTACTCCAGGTGAGGTCTGACCAGAGCAGAATACAGTGGCACTATTACTTCCCTTGATCTAGATGCTATACTCCTGTTGATGAGGCCCAGAATTGCATTGGCTTTTTTAGCTGCCGAACTCATTTCCATTGAATTCTGCTCTCAATAAACTTCCCCCTGATATCTGTGGTGGTTAGTCTGTGATGAAGCCATTAAACTGAATTTTGGAATGTCAGTCATAACGACTTGCTAAAATCTATTTGAGCTGCCAGCTGGCAGACACATTTGCTTTCCTGTAAACATGCAAAGAGGCGCAAACCCTTATTTTCTCATTCTTTGTGCAACCACCTGTCTCCAAATATGGTTAGCAGGACCAAAGTTACATCTACTCCTTCATTTTATCTTCAGTTAGCTTTGCATGTGCCAAATTGATTTGGGTAGGGGGGTGACCTACATCTGAAGACATTGATAATTTGGCAGACTCTACATTTAGGTATCTAGGAGAATACAAAGCTGGTTTGATTACTGTAAGCAAAGCCCCATGATTTCCGCATTTTTTGTGCTTAAGGTGATGTTTGTTTGTTTTTCTCTCTCTTTACATGAATGTTTTGTTAAGCTAGATGTATTCTGCCTTAGGAATTCAAGAGATTGCACTCTCTTTCCTGTGCCGTTTCAGTGCAACTTATTTTAAAGAGGGGATTCATGCTCACTTAAGCAAGTATTGCTTCTTCCAGACTGTGGTACCCAAGAATCTTGGTTATGCCAGAAATAGCTGTAGATTTATTTATTCATCTGAACAGAAATGAATCCTATAACTGGTACACCGTGTTGCAGCTGAATCCTAATGAGTAGAAAGAATCTGCTGGCTTTGAGGAAGGTCATCTGAGGACATTGTTTTCTGCGGAGACATTAAAAAATAATAATATAATGAAGACTAATGCATTTTTCTTGTGTAGAATGAGAAACACAGATGTTGGATTTTATTTAGAAAAGGAACTGTCTGGCCTAGGCAGACATGTATTTAGAAGATAAACAACAAACTGCCTATCATTATTATCGTGCAGTGAGAGGCTGCTAGAGACTTTGAGGTCCAGGCCACCTTTACTGCAATATTGGAGGTGGGATTTTGGACTCATGTGCATCACAATACTTCCCCCCCAAAAAAAGAACAGAAGAGCCTGTTCGATTAGGCCCATGACCCATCTAGTCCTGTTCTCACAGTGGTCAACCAGACGCCTGTGGAAAACCCACAGGCAGGATCCGGGCACAAAAGCACTCTCCGCTCCTGCCATTTCCAGCAACTAGTATCTAGAAGGATATTGCTTCCAAACATAGGGACGCGGGTGGCACTGTGGTCTAAACCACTGAGCCTCTTGGGCTTGCCGATCAGAAGGTCAGCAGTTCGAATCCCTGCAACGGAGTGAGCTCCCATTGCTCTGTCCCAGCTCCTGCCAACCTAGCATTTCGAAAGCACGCTAGTGCAAGTAGATAAATAGGTACCGCTCCGGCGGGAAGGTAAATGGTGTTTCTCTGTGCTCAGGTTTCTCTCACGGTGTCCCGTAGCGCCAGAAGTGGTTTAGTCATGCTGGCCACATGACCCAGAAAGCTGTCTGTGGACAAACACCAGCTCCCTCGGCCTGAAAGCAAGATGAGCGCCACACCCCATAGTCTTCTTTGACTGGACTTAACCATCCAGGGGTCCTTTACCTTATCTGCTTCCAAACATGGAGAAAGAGCACAGCCTTCGTGCCTAGTAGCCACCGATAGCCTTATCCTCCATGAATTTATGTGAACCTCTACTAAAGCTGTCCAAATTGGTGTCTATCACTGCCTCTTTTGGCAGCAAGTTTCTTAGTTTGACTATGTGCTGAGTGAAGGACTTTCTTTTTTCTGCCCTGAATCTTCTAAAGTTCAGCTTCATCAGGTGTCCACGAATTCTAGTGTTATGAGAGAGGGAGAAGAACTTTTCTCTATCCACTTTCTCTATCCATTTTCTCCATGCCATACATAATTTTATAAACTTCCATCATGCCACCCCTTACTTGAGTTTTCCCTAAACCGAAAAGTCACATGTGCTGCAACCATTCCTCACAGGGGAGTCACTCCATCCTCTTGATCATTTTGGTTACTTTCCCAACTCCACAATATCCTTTTTATTTTATTTTATTTTTGAGGTGAGGTAAGCAAGACTGTACACAGTATTTCAGATTCAGTCACACCATAGATGTGGATGCTGGCATTGTGATACTGGCAGTTTTATTTTCAATTCCTTTCCTAATGATCCCTAGCATGGAGTTTGTCTTTTTCACAGTTGCAGCTCAGTGAGCCCAGCCACTGAGGGCTAAATTATGTGGTTCACACATGAAATCTTCCCCTATCTTCCCCTCCCTCTACAATAGGTAGCAAAGCAGCTTAGGGAGGCCATTTTTTTAGCAGAAAAGCAGCAGAAGGGTAGGATTGCCATATTTCCAGAAGTAAAATTCCCGACAAAAAGTTATTGAGTGCCAGAGCCTGTGACAGAGACAAAGACAGAGTCACGGCCTGAGCCTGAGCCTAAACCCATGCACGCGTGTGTGTGCGCACACACACACACACACACACACACACACACACACAATTTTAACCTCACCCCAAACCCTGACATTTTCTTAAAATTGTAAAAATCCCTCCAGATGGAGATGTAGGCCCCCCAGAAGAGGACATGTCTGGATTTCCCAGACATATGGCAACCCTACAGGAGGGGAAATGGTCAACAACACTAACTCCCCATCTCCTCCCTCCCCCAACCCATGCCACCAGGTTGACCCTCTTTGACAGCCCCAAATTACTCCAGATGGATCTGATCTGATCCAGGCTAATCCACAACAAACTGCAGTCAAATTCTGGCCCCACCTGAATCATCTCAATTCTATTCAGGATCCGGAAGCTGCACAGCTCTAATAAATATAGTGCTCATAACTTAGAGCAGAGGCTTTCAACCTTTTTGAGTCCACAGCTCTCTTGAGCAACTACATTCTTTCTGTGGCATCCCTGTGGGGCTCAGGAGCTCAGTTATGTTACCCCTTGGCTGGAAGCCTCTCACCTTTTTTCAAACACCCTCCCTTGTGGAGTGTTTCCACATCCTCCTCTCCCCTCTCCTTGGGAGTCTTCTGGGTAGCTGCTGCTGCTGCTGTCCCTGGTCTCTGAGCTGCCCCCACCCCACCCCAAAGAGAGGTGCCTCTCAGAGGCACCATTCACCTGGGGAGCTTGCAGCCAAAAGCAGTGCAAGGCAGAGACATGAGAGGGCATCAGAGGAAAGAGGGGAGGAAAGAGGGACAGAGGCCATTGTTGCCCACGGCACCCCTGACCATCATTCAAGGCTCCCCAGGGTACCACGGCACACTGGTTAAAAACCACTGACTTAAAATATCCCATCAGCCACAACATGGACTTTTGGATACCTGGAGCTACAATTTCATTTGGTGCATTTACAATTTGTAAAGGCAATAATGAATGAAATTTCATCAAGTTTTTTGTTTGGGGGGGGGGGGAATACTGCTGATCGATGAATGAAATGTGCCTTGAATTGCCTTGCAAGATGGGCATTTATTTTTAATAGACAGGCAGTGCTTGACTTTAAATGGCAATTGTGGAATTGGTTATTATGAGATGGGGAATGGCTTTATCAAATTGTTTGTGTGTTCAGTTGTTTTCAATGTGGAAATTACAAGGCAAAATGTATTGTGCCTATTTTTTTTCTCAGTAAACGTATATTTACCATAATTCTTTGCAAATGTGGAAATAGCAGCTTCGTCTTGCCTTCTCCAGATATGAGGGATATGTGTAGGGTCTCAATCAAATTTGTGCCTGCAGATGAGTGGGATCCTAAGCCTGCAGTCCCATCAGAATCTTACAGAGAAGTGAGCTGAATGGACAACCTCTGCCCCACTAGTCCATGGGGATGGCAAAGACATCCTTTCTCAAGAACAACGCATGGATCTGACAGTTCCATAGCATATGAAGTGTCACTGTGCCCTCAGTGGCGGAGCAAGCCGATCGGGTACCTGGGGCGGCATGCGTGCCCTGCACCCAGGGGTGGGGCCACCCACCCATGGGGCAGGGCGAGCCGGGGCAGGATGCTCTGCAGGGCCTCTGAGGAGTCTGCCTGCCTCCTCCCACTCAGCCGCCCTATAGCTGAGGGGAGGCAGCGGGCAGACTGTTTGGGGCAGCGTGGAGTGCAGAGATGCATGGCTCAGGAGTGCTGCAGGCCCCACGGTGAGTGCTACCTGGCATTTTGTCAAACCCCCCCCCCCCTCAGTGGTGACACTCGGGGCGGACCACCCCCACCGCACCCCCTTCCTCTGCCCCTGTGTGCCCTTAATCTGCTCAGAAAGTTTGGGGAACTCCAGACAGATTTAAGGGGAGCACAGGTGGAAGAGAGAGGGAAGAATATTTCACTTCTATTCTGAACCAGTGATTTGTGTGGAAAGATCTGAGCCATGTGGCTGCCACGTGGGAACAGCTGCACCAATCTGGACCTTCCACTAGTGTGTTCTTACAGCCCCGGTCTCACCAGCTTTCTGTTCACCCTACCCCTTCCAGGTAAGCTGCAGCAATGAAGGCAATGGAGAGAAGGCTCCAACTCACCATACCACCTGCTCTGGGTATACCCTTCATAGCATTGTGATAAGATCATGGGTACCTTAAATCAGTGAGCTTTTGCTCATGGGAGAACCCACCAGCATTAAGAGCAACAGATCTCCACAAAATATATATGACCATTTAGCATCCCAAGATCCCCCTCTGAGAGAGCCAGCCTTTCAGGTTAAATGGTAAGTCAGTTTTTGGCTTTTAAATTTTAAACAAGCACTTCTATTTGGGAGGTATCATGGCAACAGCCACCATCAAAAATGCATGCCAAGAGGGGAAGGGTGGGAAATACACAGAATCTCAGAGCAGGCTTTGGAAGGGATGCACAGAAGTAAAGCAAGGTTTTAGATTCCATAACCACATAATCATACTTTAGCTAGCCTGTTATCTCCAAAAGCAACAGAACATCCAGTGAAGGCACTTCTGTGAATAAAATATTAAAACATATAATCAACTCAACTTCCAATGAAAGGTGGGGTGGTTCAACTATCCGTGCCTTTGTGGTGACCTGTGGTTAATAAAAATGAGCAAACTGACTAGGATTGCCAGCAAACATTCACTTAAAGCAATTGGGGGGGAGGGGAACCCAGGTCCTAAATGAGGGAATATCCCACCTGAAGCCAATGCCAGCCACAGCACAGAAGGGGGGCAGTGAGTGAATGTGTTGCCCCCACAGTGTGCCCCGCACACCCATATCACTGGCACACCTGCCCCGGGCAGCAATCATGGA
The DNA here is from genome assembly GCF_964188315.1 of Podarcis muralis. NCBI lineage: Eukaryota > Metazoa > Chordata > Lepidosauria > Squamata > Lacertidae > Podarcis > Podarcis muralis. Next base: position 8,672,531 of record NC_135663.1, read on the forward strand.
CCCAACACCCCTGTTTGAATGTATGAGTCTGGGGTCTGCAAGGACCTTGAGCTTGTTCAGGTCTCATATTCATAGGGCCATGTCTCTCCTAGAGCATAAAAAGAAAGTTGACATGGAGGAGAGGAGAGATTGAAGTTGAAGGAAGTATGGAATGTTGGAGGTTTTGCTGATTTCAGCGATGTTCCTTTTTCCTGGGAAACAAGATTCTTGTGGTTTCTTATTAACCAGGTTGTGACAGCTTTCTCATTCCTATAAAAAGCTCTTAGCTTCATATGTAAGCAGAATGTCATATTGATCAGTTCAGAAGAGATTCTGGCTGATGGCAGTCTTCTCCAATGAAATTGCTTTGTCCAAAAAAGCAGAGTCCTGGGGCGTGGTGAGGGGGAAATGCAGCTATCGTCAACAATCATAGTGGGTGATATTCTGGAAAAATTCTGCAAAGAGATGCATGGACGATGAGAAAAATTAAAGTCTCAGGAAATTTTATTTATTCCAGTTGTGTTAAAATTTCTGCTCAGCTTTGTGTTTCCTAAAAAACAGAGTGAAGGAGATGGTTAGAAAAGTGGATAAACACCTTCTTGAGCCTTCCCATAAATTCTTCAGTCATTCAACAACGAGAGAGCAAAAGACCCATACACATTGCAGTGGAAGTATCCAAGCTTTGTAAAACTACAGGCATTTTCAAATGCCTTTGTGTTTCTAGACAGATGTCAGATTGTCCATGCTGCTGCTTTCATCTCCTTTACAAATTGCTCATCCTCGTGATTTTGCTTGTCATCCGTCTGAGATGTTTCTGTTTTTGGCATTCTGTTGAGGGATCTTTGCCCCCAAAGTGTCTCTGCTTTGTTTGCAATGGTGATTCTACCTCCTTTCGACTCCACTGTGTTTTTCCAGAAGGTAATGCAAAGGGAGGGAGGTGGTGCTGGGAAGAACCTTGTTCACCGGCTTCCTTGTCTGACATGCTTTCTGAGAATGAAATGGATAAATTTATTACTGCTATTAAAGCTGCAACAAAGGTCCATGATTTTGAATTTCTTCTCTGGACCTACTATAGACCACAAGATTAACCTGAGTCAGAAGTGTGAAACAGTGTGAAGTCTTCTTCTTCGGCAATCACTCGTAGCCAAGTAAGATTGTCTTCCATAAACACAGTTTTAACAATGAGTCCGTAAGTGACTGTGGAGGCCAATTATGGATCCACACGTCCTTCCACAGTGGGGACATTGGTTTCAGGGTAGGAGCTGTTCACGGTGTGGATTTGCCAAGTGTGCCTTCCTCCTAGCACATTTCTCCCTTGGGTCCTGAGTTCGAGTGTCTTCAAAGCCCACGACACCTTTGGTAAAGGCTGCTCTCCAACAGTGTGAAGTAAAGCTGCATCAACAGAAGTATAGTGTCCAATCAAGAGAAGTCATTCTGCCTTGGCCAGATTCACTCTATTCTGCCTTGGTTAGACCACAACTAGAATACTGTGTCCAGTTCTGGGCACCACAATTTAAGAAAGATATTAACAAGTTGGGGCGTGTGCAGGGCAACCAAGGTGATCAAGGGTCTGGTAATCAAGTCTTATGAGGGAGTTGGGTATGTTTTGCCTGGAAAAGAGGAGACTGAGAGAAGATAGGATAGTCATCTTCAATTATCTCCAGGGCTGTCACATGGAAGATGGAGCAAGCTTGTTTTCTGCTGCTCTGGAAGTTAGGACCCAAACCAATGGCTACAAGTTACAAGAAATGAGATTTTGACTAAACACCAGGAAGAACTTTCTGATGGCAAGGGTTGTTTGACAGTGGAACAGACTCCCTCGGAAGGTGGTGGACTCTCCTTCCTTGGAGGTGTTTAAGCAGATGTTGGCTAGTCATCTGTCCTGGATGCTTTAGTTGAGATTTCTGCATTGCAGGGGATTGGACTAGAGGACCATTGGGGTCATCTATGAATGTATGATTCTGTGACTGTCAGTAGCTCTCCAGGGTTTCAGCCAGGAGCCTCTCCCAGTGCTACCTGGAGATGCTGGGGATTGAACCTGGTACCTTCTGCAGGAAAGGCAAATGCTGTATTACTGAACCACCGCATTTGCCTTTTGTTTCTCTGCCTTCATTCTGCTCCCTGAGACTGGCACTCTTGTACAAACCTATAGACACCCGCTCAGTGGGAATGCTGGCTCTGGCGACATCAGCATCTATCTGCACGTGCAGTTGGGGGAGAGAGATGGATTAAAAAAACCCAGGAACAAAGAAACAGGTTTTATCCTTGGCAAGGATGAGCATGTGTGCATAAACGCCTGTTGCTTAATCAAATGTAGGAGGCTGGTTACTATGCCATATTTTATTAGAAGCCTTTGTTGCGTTTGATGAGATGATGGGTGGAGGTTTGTAAAAACACAATACAGGAGGCAGAAGTGCTCAGAGGGAATCATTACCTCCCTGCAGACGGCTTATGCATCTTTTATGGCACCTATGCTTTAAATCAGTCCCGGGCGCCGGGTAGTTAATGGGGCTGCACAGCCTTTCTGACAGGTGCAACAGACTGTCAGGAAACAAACAAAAAAAGGGAGGGGTGATTTTTTATTTTTTTATTTTATTACTCTTGTGCCATGTTAACTAGAGATGTGCCAGATCTCTTGGATATAATTGAACTGCTAAATATCTTGTCAAACACCCAGCCTCTCTTTGCAGGCTTTTCCCAGACAGCGCGGGATGCCATATTTGCATTTACAGTCAGTCTGTCATGCAACAGCGTTCGCCACTCCCAGGCAGTTATGTTACCTACTTCAGCTTGGCAAGCGCAGTGGGTCTGGTGGTGTAATACAAAGAGACACTTTCAAAATATGGCATGCAGCTGGAGGTTTTCCAGAAGGGCTGGAGCTTTTTGCACCAGGGAGAAAAAGCATCATCTTGAAGAGGTGATTTAGACTGGGCATGTTCCTGAGCGCATATGAGTAGAAGATGGAGCCAGCACTTAGCCTGGCTTATAGCATCAACAGCACCAAAAGTTCTTGGGAGCTTTGCTCAGCTCTGCTGATTGATTTGGGAGGGTGGGAAGCTTGGCAAAGCTGTGCCTTTGATCACGTTTTTGCTGCCGTCACCACACGGCCACCTTTTCAGAGGATCCGTGTGGCAGAACATAGAGCTGGAAGGGGCCACCAGGGTCATCTAGTCCAACCCCCCTGCGAGGCAGGAATCGTTGGCCCAACCTAGGGCTTGATCCCACGGCCCTGAGATTAAAGAGCCTCATGCTTTAGCGACTGAGCTATCCTGCAACTCCGGCTCAGAGCTACTCCCCACTCCTGCTAGGCAGTCCTGTTTTCTCCAGTGTTTCCAACCAGAAGATGTAACAGTAATAGTAAGAAACACTGCTTCCTGCTCCTGTCCTCACTTCCATGGCTTGGCGTTGGCCACTGATGCTTTGCTCAGCATGCCTCAGTCATCAGAGCCATCCTTCCCATTGGGTTTACTGGTGCGTTGCGCCAGGGCGCCAGCCTCTCAGGGGCGCCCCAGTGAGTGGGGGAGCTGCGCGGCTTTGCCGGTGGCCTCCCCTTTCCCTCCTGCATGCCCGCCAGCTGCGCCCCATCAACCATATGGCTGGCGGGCATGCAGCTTGCCTCCCAAGCCTCCGTGGGAGGAGAGCGATCCTTGCAGAGGCTTAGGATAGAAGCTGCGCCCCGCCAACTATATGACTGGCAGGTGTGCAGCTTCCTTCCCAAGCCCCCGTGGGAGGAGAGTGATCCCCACAGAGGCTTGGGGAAAGGTCAACAACTCTGGGAAATGGGGGTTGGGCACCGGAGGGATCTTTGCACCACGGCGCGGGATATGCTTAAGATGGTCCTGTCAGCGATATAAAATGAAATAAGCAGCCATCAGGGAGAGAACCTTTTCAGTTGTGGCACCCCTTTTACGCAGCCTCATTCCAAGGAAGGATCACCTGGCACTGTCTTTTTCATTGCCAAATAAAGTCAGACCTTCTGATTTTTATTTTTAAATAATATTTTTATTGATTTTTTTAAAATAATGTATATGCTTCAATACATAATAAATATGACTTTTCCCAACTTCCCACCCCATTTTCCATGATGTCTTAATTTCTCCCCCTCTGCTGCACAATACCTTCTATTGCTTATACCAACACATCAATACTGTATTCTCTAGTTCCTTCTATTGCTCATATTTCATGTACATATATTTTTTATTAAATTGTCTGATTTACATTTCAAAATATTCATTTAAACAAACTTAAATCAATGACTTCCCTTCTTCTCTTTCCATGGTTCATTTTGCATACCATACAGCCCTGCATATTTTACATGAACAAAACCATTCAGTAATCCATTGTTACATTGATCAAAACTTATTTTCACTGTTGAATTTATCTTTATGCTACCAACGTTTTAAAATTAACAAAATTTTCGCCCATATATTCAGTAAACATTTTCCAGTCTTCTTTCAACGTACATTCTTCTTGTTCTTTTATTCTATACGTTAAATCTGCAAGCTGTGCATATTCCATCAGTTTAAGTTGCCTTTCTTTTTTAGTTGGGACCTCACTCATTTTCCATTTTGGGGCTAACAAAACACAAGCCTCAGTAGCAGCATACATAGTGTGGGTTTTTTGACACCTGGGAATTTCCTTCTGAATTATCCCCAACAAAAAGGATTCTGGTTTTTTGGGGGGAATGTACTTTTAAACATTTTTTTCCAATTCATTATATATCATTTCCCAATACTCTTTTACCCTTTTACAAGTCCACCACATATGATAAAACATACCCTCAACCTCATTACATCTCCAGCACTTATCTGATTCGGACTTGTACATTTTAGCAAGTCTACTTGGAGTTAAACACCATCTATAAATGATTCATAGCTGCTGCTCATATTTCCAATCCTGCTCACGAGTTCAGCAAACTATGATATTTCCTTAAATAGTCCGAAAAGGGCTTTCATTCTTCCACAAAGCAATCATTGTCAGGCCTTCTAAACAACTTACACAGTCTGAGTCTCTCGATTTTAAATATGTGTTTTGTTTTATCTTTGGGAAGTTGTGTCCTCTGTGTTTGGCATATTTCATTAAATGTGATTCATTTTGTTGTTTTCTTGTTTATTTATGTTTGTTTTTAATCGTTATGTATTGTCAGCTGCCCAGGGGAACTTTGTGTTATGGTGCAGCATACAAATGCCGGAAATTAATGCATAAAACTAAAATTATGCCACTACAAACAGGAGTCAGGACGAGAGTGAGAAACAAGGCTTCCTGATCTAACGTTAGCATCTTCTGCTCAGAATGTATGAAATAAAAACCCCACCATTGACAAAGAGCGTCAACACTAATAGCAGGAAGTGGACAAACACGTCACTTCTGTTAAATCCTGTCTCTGAAACTTAAAATCCATCAAAGAGGGTAGAAAACCTGAGTAGGTCATTTCGGCTCAGCCCTAGAGTCCATCAGGGACTGGGCAGAGGAGGAATGGTGGAGACCGCCTCCCCAGTTTGACCCTTCCAGAGGAGAAGAAGACAGTTCCGAATTACAGCAGGGGTTTGAGGGAGGTCACAGCTCAGAGGAAGAGGGGGAAAGTTGGGAAATAATGGGAGAGGAGGAGGAGGCAGAGCAGGAGCAGCTGGCTGACACATTATCACTAGAAAGCATTCCAGACCCACCATCTTCCAGAAACTGGCAAGCCTTAAAAGTAGGAGAGCAAAGGGCTTGGAGACAGATGGCGCTAAGTGGCAACCATGAGGTGTGTGTGCTGTTGATGAATGAGGAAATGGAAGAGAAGGAGGATGGAGATTTACTTGGGACAGCATCATTATTCCAAGAGGCTGCATTCCCAAGCCTCTCTCCATAAATATTGAATAAAAGAAGATGGTAAGGACTTTTCCTTGTCTTCTCTGTTCCTGGCAACCTGCCGTGGGGGTTGGTTCCTCTGCTGCCTGACACAGTCTGTAATGCAATAGTGGTGTGGGTGGTGGGGCCAAACTTTGGAGCCATCCTCTCAACACCAGTGTCACTCCAGCTCACCTGGCAGGAGATAGGACAAAGAAGGGCGGTGGCAAGCTCAGGACTGCATGGCCACACCAGTAGGAAAAAGCAGCTTGACTTTGCTGCTGCACTGACCTGGCCTCCACCCTGTCTAAGCAAGCTGCAGCAGCACCAGTGTCAGGAGAGTGCCTCTTCCCCATCACACCATGGCTGCTACTTCATTTAAGGCTACAATCCTATGGCTATTTATAGGAGGAGGAGGGATAAGCACTGTTGAATCTGGGCAGCCTGCAGTCCTATGATTATTATAGTGGGGGAGGGATAACCATGGTTACTTGTGCTTCAGGCTTAGACGAGAATCATGGGATGTCCTCCCTCTCATTGCACTTTCCTTGTCATTCCATTTCTTTTTGGTGTAGATCACCCTTTCCCAACCTTTTTTCCTTCAAGATGCTTTGGAGCACAATTGCTATCACCCCGACCAATGGCTGTACTTGCCAGTGCCAACAAGGCTTGTAGTCCTAAACCTCTGGATGGTTCCAGGTTGTGGAAAGTTGGTCCAGATGTTTCTTGAAGAAGTATCATTTATTTTGCATGTGCAGGCAATTTTCCCACTAATCTTCATACACCCAGTTAGTTGGGACCCTTGTTTCCCCTCTTTAACATAACTTATCCACATTTATTTGCTCTCCAGATTTATTTCCACACCATTCCTAAAAGCAAATTCTATGACGTGGCCTTAATTTGTTTTTTGTTTCGTTTCACTCACTCAAATATAGATGGAGACACTATCACGCTTATGAGCAAATCTATACGAACAGTGATTGGAAGGGAAATGAGGCAAAGCTATATTTCATATTTTTTAAAAGAAGAAGAAGAAATGGATGGGTAATTTTGGGGTTGGAGATAAGTTCATCTGAAGGTCAGCCTCAAAACACAACATCTTCTGCCCCTGCTATTACAAGGAGCTTGGCAGATATTGAGAAATAACTTTTTAAGATACAGTACCTGACAAAATATAATTGAAATGAGGAAATGGAAATTTATTTTAGGATGATGAGAATACTCAATTACAACACACATTCCATTCAGCCAGCTCAACAAATTTATTTCCATCATCCATCTTTTTCTTCCACTAAAAAAATAAAGGGAAAGAAAAGACAAGAAAAATGAAACACTGTTTGGCGAGTTGCATATAATGAAAGCGCGTAGGAATTGACAAGTTGGGTTAAACCACCCAGTGCAGAAACTTTTTTATTCATGAATCCTACTTCTTGAGCCCTGGCTGATGTGCTGGAGAGTCAGGCAGCTCTCACAGTAAAGCAACTGGACTGCAATCCAATTTCGAAAGCGGGAGAGAATTGGTCTCATCGCACATGCCTATATAATTAAAGGTAAAGGTAAAGGTACCCCTGCCCGTACGGGCCAGTCGTGTCCGACTCTAGGGTTGTGCGCTCATCTCACTCTATAGGCCGGGAGCCAGCGCTGTCCGAAGACACTTCCGGGTCACGTGGCCAGCGTGACAAGCTGCATCTGGTGAGCCAGCACAGCACACGGAACGCCGTTTACCTTCCCGCTGGTAAGCGGTCCCTATTTATCTACTTGCACCCGAGGGTGCTTTCGAACTGCTAGGTTGGCAGGCGCTGGGACCGAACGACGGGAGCGCACCCCGCCACGGGGATTTGAACTGCCAACCTTTTGATCGGCAAGTCCTAGGTGCTGAGGCTTTAACCCACAGCGCCACCCGCATCCCCTTAAAGGTAGAAGTTATCAAATAAGAGCTTCCAGCCCAACACAACATACAGTTTTGGAATGTTGGAGAAACGTGGGACAGAATGCCTCACAAGAAACTATTACATAGATCACAGGTGGGGGAGATCTGTAGATCACTGGCAGAGCATCTGCTTTGCAATCAGAAGGTCACAATTTCAACCCTTGAGATCTCCAGGGAGGGCTGGGCATCCCCTCTGCCAGAAACCCTGAAGAAATGCTTCCAGGCACAGTAGACAATACTGAGCTAGATGGGACAATAGTTTACCTGGAAGTTTTCTGTGTTCCTACGAACATGGGATCAATGGGAGTTATCGTCCAACAAAATCTGGTGGACTTTTAAGATGTGTTCTTCCAAGTAAGTTCCAAAGTTCCTCTCTTCCTCCAGTATACGAAAAGACCACACGTTTGGTAAGTGCTATTTTTCTAGAAAAAGAGATGCCAGAACTCACCATGAACACCTCCTTTTTGGGGGTGGAACCCCGGTCCCCTCTTCACAGCAATGGAGGTGGCTAAATGCTGTGAGTAGCTGCTCCCTTGCGCCACTCAACAAGAGGCAGGATGAGGAAGTGTTGGCCAGACGACATGCCTTCTGCAAGTGCCCTGAGGTCACCACCTGTGGCCTGAGAGCTTCAGGGTTGGAGATGCAATCCTTGCCTTGCCCTGAGCCCTGGCAATCCACACTATGCTACTGATAGAGAATGGTGTGCATGTGTGTGTAGAAAATATCCTGTTGCACAAAATTCATTGTTCTACCCTCTTCTGCAATTCTCCTCTATATTCTACCTGATCTCTTGCAGGTGACACATTATGAGCTGTAGCTGTGAGGAGTGGCTGGATAAATCACCGTACATCATGCCAGGTGGTTGACTAGATACTCTTTTGCTCTCTCTAGAGCTCCCCACCTAACAGCTGTGCACACTTGAGATCCAGCCCATTGCTGACATGTGGTCCCCAGAAAGCTGTTCAGATGTGGCCCCCAAGCTGAAAATAGTTCCTCATTGCTGGTCTGCACCATTCGTTAGCCTGGCAGATTTCCTTATGTGGATGTTTCCAAACACTAAACACAACCCAGCTGTAGGATGCCCACGTCCTTTGATCTGATCTTGGCCAGTATTTGGGGAGATATCCCATTGCTGTGGCCAACATCATATAATTGGGTGCTTTCCAAATTTTGGCCAGGACAAGATGGGATAGGCTGGCCCCTGGCCGATCCCTTTATCTGCAGCATTTTCTTCTAGACAGAGAGGCTTTCAAACAAATGAACCAAAGGCCTGGGGTACAAATAATTCTCTTCTGCTAGGCAGGAACATAAGTGGTTTTGTATTTGGGCTGGGAGTTTTCATGAATATGGATTTTACTGAAGATCTAGCAAAGGCGCCCTTTGATCAAGCGGCTTGTTCATGAATAAAAGCCTAGGTAAGGAAAGGGACTTGGGGGTATACTCTCATCTGCTTGCCTGGCTTGCTAAGCAGAAGCCGAACCTAAATTCTTTGGAGCACCTCACTGCAATAAAGCAAGTAGGGCTCTGTTTTTGTTTTTTAGTTTTTTAGAACATGTTGAACTGCTGCAGAATTTCAATGATCCCTGTGTGTCACAGTGCAAAGGCAGATGGCTTTGATTTAAGAGCAGGCAGGTATGCTCTTTTATTGCCTTGTAGTATACAGAGGCAGCGGAAGGGAGGAATGCAGCCCTCTTTGTGACATCAGTGTCACGGTCCATATGTTCTTTAATGTCAAGACCCTAAGACACCCCAAATGACTTATGTGTCCATTATTAAGCTGAGGTACACAATCTGGGAAATATATCTGCCAGAGTATTTGAAAAATTGCTTCCAGTTAGCACAGACGTAGTATTGTGACCTATCTTTGGGCACTTCAAACAGTGGCCTTGAGGAAGAAGCTACACATAGAAATAAGGATCAGGAGGATCCTATTTGATAAGCCCATAGTCCACAAATCTGAATGACTCCCATATAGTCCCGGTTCCTATGTTTCAGATTACTTGAGCAGGGACACCAAATCTTTTTGATCACTGAACAACCAGTACAATATCTTTCACTTCTCTATAAAGCCTTCAGAGAAGTCTCACAACACAGGAGTGCAATGTTCCTTCCAGCAAGGTGTGTGCCATGGAAAACATTGTCACAGCTAAGATCGTGACTTAATCTGCTCTTGATTTTGTGACAGGAGATTGATTGGCTGTAACCTTTGCTGGAACAACATCTGCTGCCCCTAGGAGCTTTCCAAAGTCCTGGTTTTGGTTTTCTGTTTGGAGTCTTCCTGCTCTTAGCAGCTCTCTGCTACTGGATGCCTGGGTCCTGTGACCTGCTGCTAGTTATTCTGTTGCAGGTCACTTTCCCTGAGACCTAGCCCAGAACCCCCTTCAGCCCAGCCTAAAAAGGGCAAAAAATATATGTGGTTAGAGACACCATCAATCTACTCCATTTAAGGCATCCGTTGAGGTTGAAATTGCTTTGTTAATCACTAGCTACCCAAAAGTCTGCAAGTGACTTACAACACATAACAAGTGAATTACAACACACTTAAAACCACTTGTCCATCATGATTGTTTGTTGTTCAAGAGCTGGTCCAGGCAGAAAAGCAACCAGTGAGATAATCTTTTGCTCGTTCAGTGATCAATGTCAGCTTTATAGCATCAGCTGCTTGTAAAAGATGGTTCTGCCTTCCAGGCAGTCCCGTAGCTGCAATAATTTGATTTTGAGCTGGAGGGAGGTGAACAGGAAGGATAAGTTGGGGCACTTCTTCCTTGATCTGCTTTGTTGACTCTTCAGAAGAGGCAGACAGGTGGGAATGTGGGTTAACTAAAGGAAAACAAGTTTAAAAATAGATGCCATTTGTTTGTATTCTCTGTTGTTGTGTTTCTGTCTGAGTTGGCTCGATGTACCGCAAGTTGGTCTTTCTGAAGAATCAAACAGCAACTGCTCTGGCAAAGAATGAGCTGCCAGGTTTTAAAATTTGGAAGAGATTTTCTATTTACACCATACTGTCTTGTTTACAACTTAACGGGGAGATCTGCAGTGTTTTTTTCAACATTTAGTTGGATATTTTATTCAGTTTCAGTTTCCTGATGCACTCTTATGCCATTGTTCTCACCAAGGTGGGGAAGGTAGCTTGTAAGAACACAAAATATACAGAATAAGCTAAACTATCTATCACTGAGAGCTTCATATTCCTAAGTTTATTGCAAAATACTGGAATCATCGATACCCAGGAGCAATGAGGTGTCAGCTACCTTTGTGGTAGCTCAGTGGTAGAGCTTTACATGGATAATGCTCTGAATTCAATCCCTTGTGTCTTCAGGTAGAGCTGGGGAATGTTGTCCTCCCTGAAACCCTGGAGAGCTGTTTCCAGTCAGCAAAGAAGCTGGATATGGGGAATGTCACTCTCCAGATGAGGTTGTATTACAACTCCCATCCCTCTCCATTGCCATGCTGGTTGGGGATAATGGACATTGCAGTCCAACGACATTTGGAGGGCCACAGAATCCCAATCCCTTCAAAACATGAGCTAGATGGATCAATGTTCTGAGTAAGAGGCAGCTGCCCAGGGTAGTCCTTGACTGATTGGATTGGCTATACTTATATCCTGCTTTTACATTTAAAGTATCTAAAGCAGCTTAAAAATCTCAAAAGAAGGATTTGGACAACAGTCCGGATTGGAGTCATTGGAGTGGACTACAACTTCCATTAGTCACAGTGTGCATGGGCAATGGTCAGGGCTGATGGACACTGTAGTCCAGCAGCAGCTGTAGGGCCACAGCTTCCCCATCCCTGATGCAAAGCGTCAGCAATTCTATGTACGTTATGTAAAAACATGTATACTACACCCGCTTTCCTTCCTCCACTAGAGTGACAGTTTCAACAATGTTTAGAAAAAATAAGGATAAGACAAGGATCTGTTTCTATTGTTTGTTTTCCTGTTTGTGCTGCTTATTTGTGTTATAAAATGAATTAAAAAAATGGGGGGGAAATAAAGTTACAGTTTCAGCCTCAGCATGGTTTAACCATCAATCCCTCTTCACAGAGAACTCTGGGAACTGTAGCTCTGTGAGAGGACATGGAGCCTCCTAACAACTCCCAGCATGTTTAACAAACTACAGCTCCTTGAATTCTTTGGTGGAAGCCATGACTGTTTAAAGAGGCATCATAGTGCTTCAAATGAATGGTAAATGTGCAGAAAATCCTTACCATCGGCGTTTCCTTTCACCTCTTGCATTTCATTGCGTACCAAAAGGGCTATATCCGGAGGGGCATATCAGTCTGTTGCAAACTTCATACACTTTTGTGAGACATGCCTCCTTTCCAAGCTGTCATCCTTTTTTTTTGGGGGGGGGGGGGGACAGAAAACAGATTTACACAGGAAGGTGTGAGCTAATTTATAGGAATCACAGCAGATTGAATGGACGTGACATGACATATATAGAATGAACCAGTGCTCTCTGCCTGAAGGCATTCTCTGAAACGCAAAGGCTATGAGGCTGGCGCAGGCAGGACAAATAAGGACATTGTGTCATTCCCTCCCTCCTCCCACCTGCACCCCTCACAACATTTATTGCATGATAGAGCTGGCATCTGCAATGTGCATCTTTGGAGGGTTTCATTAAAGCCCTTACATCTAAACAAATGCGAGCTGATAGAGCCTTATCAGAAGCCAATATGCAATAAGGGTGGGTGGGAGGATGAGATTGAAAAGGACAAGGGGCCAGCAATCTTGTTGCATCTATTCCTCAGGGGGGTGGGGAGTTGGCCTTGATCTACTCTGCTTCAGTGGTTGCACTTAATAGAAATTTTCTATTGATGCTTGAGCCTGCCTTTCATTGTGTCTGGTCAAACATCATGATGTCAAAAGCAAAGACAGTTGATTCAGCCCGGTGCAGAGGGAAAACATTGCAGTTTCTTCAATCTGTATGTGATCCTTTATATTACAGGCCTGCAGACAACTTGTGATGAGGGATAGGGGACAAATCTGACTCGGCTCACATTTGAAGGAGAATCTACGTAATTTGCGCTTTTCGAAACAATACGGAAAACTGAAACACAGCCAGCCAGCAAAATTCAGACTTCTGTGAAACTTCCAATGCAGTTCTCCAAGCGAGTAATTTGTGCAATAATGCATATTCTAAAATAGGCATAAAAATCATGAAAATAACTTACAAAAAATCCTTCCATTTGGCAAAATTGTTAATTGGAAAAATGTGTATATTAGAAGAAATTGTGCATTGGAATGTATATGTGAGGAAAATGTAGCACTGAAATGTTGATGAATTTTCATGATTTTTAAAAAGGAAGTGGCAAGCTAAGAATGATAAAAAAATGTTCCTAGTCTTGCAGTGGAGGTGTGATTGCCGGAATCAAACACCGAAGCAGAGATGTTGGAGGGGTGGGCCATGTGGGGCCCAAAGACCAACCAGGGAGGGGGTGGAGGGTAGATTATAAACATGCTCCTCCCACAAACTCTTCATCCTTGTGTTTCTTTTGCACCTTCCCTATCTATATGCAATGGACTTTGGCTTTTCATCTGTTGAAGGGGCTGAGTAGGATTTTTGGGGGGGAGATTTCATGATTGGGCCCCTCCCCTTTATTGCCTACTCCACAGTGCTGGGAAGAATTTGTTTAGCATTTGGGAGTAGCATGGTCGATTGCCCTTTGGGGCAATGAGTCTGCACAGGTGAGGAAGTGGGTGAGAACACATCACATATGCTAAGGCATTATTGGGTTAAGTGAACCTGTTAGGGATTTCCCAGTGCATTTTGCCTAGTGGACTTGATGTGCACATTTTGGGTGAGTGCTTGGCAGCAGCGCCTGGATGTGAATGTTGGGTTCATGTCCAAGGCTCAACTCGCAAGGAGGGACAACTTTTCTCTCAACCCTTTCCTGGGAAACCACAGCCTGTGGCTGCATCATCGGTCTGGAGGGGATGTTTCTCTCTCAGAGTTACCAACATTCCTCCCCACCTGTGCTTTCTGAATTCAGTTAATTAACCTGGTTTGCAGTTCTTCCAGTTAGTTATATCAATCAGCATTTAGTTAGTTATATCAATCAGCATTCTTCATATGCAATTTGTATTTGGCTAAGTGGTTTATCCTTGACCTCCTGTTCTTACCTCTGGAAACCTTTATGCATATCCTGATATTATTGGTAGCAAGAAGATGGCCTCACTTAAGTATTCAAGTTGACTTTTATCTGTGTCAGAGCTTTCATGAGGCCAGATAACATTTCTGAAATATCAAACAATATAACCATTTCCCTAAAGCAGGCATAGGCAAACTCAGGCCCTCCTGATGTTTGGGACTACAATTCCCATCATCCCTGACCACTGGTCCTGTTATCTAGGGATGATGGGAATTGTTGTCCCAAACATCTGGAGGGCCTGAGTTTACCTATGCTTACCCTACCCTCACTGCAATGGGTTGAGCTCCCATTGCTTGGTCCCTGCTCCTGCCAACCTAGCAGTTCGAAAGCACGTCAAAGTGCAAGTAGATAAATAGGTACCGCTCCGGCAGGAAGTTAAACGGCGTTTCCCTGCGCTGCAATGGATTGCCAGAAGCGGCTTAGTCATGCTGGCCACATGACCCAGAAGCTGTACGCCGTCTCCCTCGGCCAATAAAGCGAGATGAGCGCCGCAACCTCAGAGTCGGTCTCAACTGGACCTAATGGTCAGGGGTCCCTTTACCTTTACCCTAATGCTTTGGTCTCGTGAGTCTTCGCTGTAGGTGCAGTGCCAAAAGGTTTTGGTGAAAATGTACACACATTTGAGAGGAGTGGGGTGGGACTACATGACCTGTGGGGCCCTTTCAACTCTATGATTCTATGATAACATTGTTTGCAAGCCTTTTCCTCATATGCAATGCATTTTTGGGTGCATTATACACACACCTGCCTCACCAACCTATACATGTTTGCAAGCAATTTCCCCTGATACGTACCTTTTTGCACAATCTGTGTTCTTTTGGTTGGAGAGCTGGATTGCAAAATATAAATTTTGTAAGACAGCAGCGTTTCAGTTTGGGAAGTGTAGACCTGAGCAAGTTCTCATTAAAATGTGAACTGCAATAATTTTTTTTCTCCATTCTCTCTCATTACTGACATATTCTGATGGACAGCATCAATCAATGTAGGAACATCAATGTAGAGAAGGCTAGGGACAATGGTCTGGGGATGCCTTTTCTTTGTTTTCCAAGAGAGCAGGATGTGTGGTGTCAGAAGTCCAGCAAAGTCAAAGCAAGAGAGGCTGACAAGTGTAAGGTATTTTCTTGAGCGCTCGGTGATATCTGACCTTGTGAAAGACCTGAACTCAGATATTTTATTGATGAGCACACAAAGCCTGCTTTGTGTCAGAAGATCCATCCTGTCTAAATTCCCAACAACCTGCAAGAGTTGATTGTTGGCAGGAAACTGGGGTGAAGCCAAGTGAGAAATTACAGTTTTGAGAAAATTATTTCCAATCCTTACTTTATGCCAACCTTCTCTTCAAATATTTATGCGACTTATTCTTTTAGCATTGTGAAGGAGAATTTCTGAGCTGGACCATAAGGGAATTATGGTTTTTTAAAATAAATAAATAAATAAATAAATTGATCTCACTCACAGGCATTTTTGGCCGCACATGGAAACAAGGAGGCAAGACACAAAGCTAGGTGAACCAGGCCACATTTATCGATGTAACAAATGGAGCAGCTTTGCAGTAGGGATCCATTGCTCAGGTTAGTAACAGCTCATAGAAAACCCTGGACAAGCCAGCACTGCCAAGGGTGATGGCAGCTTTTCGTCTACCCCTTTCCTTAAGTTGGAGATGTCGGTGAATGCTCATGAAACCAAACAGGAGCCGGAATTCCCCATGTTCACTTATTAGCTCCATGTCAAGAATGGATATAAATCCAGTGAGTCTAATGAATCCTTTAAGATCAGTGCAGCTTGAGCAAGAGAGCAGCAGAAGAGTTTTCTCGATCAGACCAGTGCCCCATCTAGCCTAACATCCTGTTTCTCATGGTGGTCAACCAGATGCCTGTGGTCAGCAGCACTTTTAGCACTTGAGATTCCCAGCGAGTGGCATTCAGAGGCATACTGCCTTTGACAGTGCAGGCAGAATATATCCATCAGGGTTAATAATCATTGATAAGAAAGCCAGTGTGGTGCAGTGGTTAAGAGCGGTAGTCTCGTAATCTGGTGAACTGGGTTCACGTCTCCGCTCCTCCACATGCAGCTGCTGGGTGACCTTGGGCTAGTCACACTTCTTTGAAGTCTCTCAGCCCCACTCACCTCACAGAGTGTTTGTTGTGGGGGAGGAAGGGAAAGGAGAATGTTAGCCGCTTTGAGACTCCTTAGGGTAGGGATAAAGTGGGATATCTTCTTCTTCTTCTTCTTCTTCTTCTTCTTCTTCTTCTTCTTCTTCTTCTTCTTCTTCTTCTTCTTCTTCTTCGCCCTCTCCTCCATGAATTTGTCCAATCCTCTTTTGTAGCTATCCAACTTGGTGGCCATCACTACTTCTTATAGTTACCATATCAGACCATTACCAAGGACTTCAAGATGAAAATTTTGGATAGTAAACTCCTCAGGGATCAGGGACCCACCTTGCTTCATAAACTGTACTACATGATGATGGTGTTATATTAGGAAAGGACAAGCAACAACCTCAGGATTTAATTTCCAGGAAGAGGCTGTAGCTCCATGGTAGAATGGCAGTTTGGCATACAGAAAGTTCCAGGTTCAATCCCAGTCAACTCCAGGTAGGGTTGGGAGGCTGAGGTCTGAGGCCCTGGAGACCCACTGCCAATCAGGTCGCACAATACTGAGCTAGGTGGGACCAACGGCCTGACTTGGTATAAGGCAGCTTCCTATATTTCTAGTGCTCATTTAGGTCTCAGGCTGCCCAACTACACACAGTGTTAAATGGATATTCACATCAATGTAAATAGCAATTGCTTGGGGTGGTGGAGATTAATGGGATCAGAGTAGACATAGGGCTTAATCAAATCTATGTTTTATTACCCTTCACTCTGTATGTAACTGGATCCAAGTTAAGCCGGTGGTGTATATTATTGGCCTTCTGTGAGCTTAACAACTTTTTTCGGGGGGGGGGGTGCATCTTTCCCAAAGGGCAGAAGAAAATCCATTGTCTGAAATGAGTATTTGCATTGGGAAAAACTACATTGGCACCAGTGAAGAATTTTTCCTCAAAGCAAATAGGTGCTTCAGAAAGGTGGTTTTCTTCACAACTTTTGCAGGGGTGAAGGGTTAGGTTATTCCATCCTTGCCTGCTCTGATCCTACTCATTATCAATGCCTACCCCCTCACTGGTGCTACTAAAAAAATCAGACCTATCCATTAAATCCAGAGACTCATCATCACCTGCCATTCGGCCTTCAGTCCCCAGACAAAGAAGGCATGGCAACATGCAAATTCAGCTTTCATGATTCTCCTGGATTGCCCAGACCTGGAATGAATACTGGGATCCTAACCATGTTCCCATTTCTTATCAAGTGAAGAATATCTTTTCAGCAAAGCAGTATCCCAGATAAAATAAAGTATTTCTTCACACAGCACATGAAACGCAGCTCTATGGAACATCAAGTTGGATGCCTCTAATCAGGAGAATCAGGGAAGTTCCTGAAGGATAAGACTACTAGCCATAATGGAGGCAATGTTGTGTCTCCACGGTCAGAGGAAGTGTGCTTCTGAACAGCAAGTGCTGGAAACTGCAGGAAGGGAGAGTGATGTGGTGCCCGGGTCCTTCTATTGTGCTTCCAATAGGCATCTGATCGGCCACTGTGAGAACAGGATGCTGGACTAGATGGGCCACTATCTTGATTCAGCAGGCTCTTCTTATGTTATATGATTTTAAGAGAACACACTCTCTGTGTCTATATGCGGATGTGGTTCCCCATGAAACTGGTCTGGTTTTAGAAAAAGAAGGAACATTTTATCACATGTGGTGGGAATGTAAGAAAGAACTTCTGGGAAATGATATATAATGAGATGAAAAAGATGTTGAAATATACATTCTTAAAAAAACCAGAAGCATTTTTACTTGGTATTATAGGCCAAGACATTAATAGACAAGATGTCAAACTGTTCTTATATGCAACAACAGCGGCAAGAGTTTTGTTAGCCCAGAAATGGAAGCAAGAAGAAATTCCAACGGAAGAAGAATGGCAGATGAAATGAATGGACTATGCAGAATTGGACAAAATGACAGGAAGGATTCGAAACCTGTGGGACCAGAGATTTACAGAAGATTGAAAGAAGTATATGAATTATTTGAAGAGCAACTGTAATCAACAAATTACGCTAGTAGGACTACAAGAAGTTTTGTGAGGAGAAATATACAAAGTGTTACAAAGTAGAGAAATATAGAGATATTGGTTATGAGTTTGAAATGTAATAAGGAAAATAAGAAATGCATACTAAGAGATTAGATTGGAAAATTTTCAGACAGGACTGATGGAAGAAGAAAAAATTGAATAAGATGTAAAAGTATGCTTAATTACTGTTGAAAATGATATGTTAAAAAACTAATAAAAATTTATCTATATATAAAAGAAACTGGTCTGGTTCTATATTATTGCCTTTGCAACGCAGACTTGGTGCCAGATGTCAGTATGGCTGGGCATTGCTGAAGGCCCTAAAGCTAAGAATTTAACATTACTTGTATACTCCCATATTTAACAATTCATCATAGATTGTATTGCTACAAATGACTGAGCACCTATTATTTGTTTTCCAAAACATGTGGCTTTCATCTTCCTCTTCTTCTTCCTCTTCCCCTTCCCCTTCCTCTACCTCTTCTTTTTTTTTTTAAGGATGAAAAGCGGGGAAAGAAATCTGACAGAGGTAAAGGCACAGGAAGAGTACTTTTCAAGTCTTACCAAGTTCTATCTTTCAGTGAATTTTTATGGCCATGTTATAAACCTCTTGGAAATATGGGAAATGCTGACAAACTATTAAATGCAGCAGCACTACAAACACGGTTCCTGGAATTTATATTCCTCAGAATGCTTTATGGCCTCTCAAACAGAAAATGAAAGCTCTAGCAAAACTCAGCCCTTCAGGCTCAGACACACATTTTTTCAATCAGTTCTAAGGTGAACCTTATACCATCCCGACTGTATTTCTGAATGCTTAAAAAAAAATAAAAAAATCCAAGAACCAAGTTTACTCTCCGGTTTGTCTGTGAGGGTGAGGATTCTTGCCCTCCTCCTGCCTCACACTGGCCCCCTAAAGTGAGTTAGCTAATCTGTAGCCCTCCATATAACATTGCACAACAACTCCCATCAGCCCAGCCAACAAGGCCAATAGTCAGGGGTGATGGGAGTTGTCATCCAGCTGCATTTAGGGAAGGGCTGTAGCTCAATGGTCGAGCATCTGCTTTGGGTATAGAAGGTCCTAGGTTCAATCCCCAGCATTAGCCTCTCCAGCCCAAAAGGCAACAAGGGAAAGATCCTTTACTTAGCACCTTTAGAATTTGCTGACTGTCAGGGACTGGGCAGATGAGGAGGAGTGGTGGAGACTTCCACACCAAGAGGCTTTAGGGCAGGAGGAAGCTGACAATAGTATGGACCCAGGTTCATGGTGATGACGAACAGGACACACCCCAGAAGAAGAAGCAAAGAGCTGGGAAATAATGGAGGATGAGGAAAAGGAGCAAGGTAGATGCTGTAGTCCTGAACAGAGACAGGACTCAGAAGTGGGAGAAACAGCACAGCAGACAGTGGACACTATGTCACTTGAAAGCCTGGTAGAACCTCGTCCTTCTCTTAGAACCGGGCACTCCCTACATATCTTAGAGCAGAAAGACAAACAGAGACAGAAAGACTCCTTTGCTGTCCACCATAGCTAGTAAGGAGGGGTTTGGAAGCTAGGAAGTACTGCTGTTTCAGAGGTCTTCAGCTGGAGCTCTGTCTCCTCAGCCAACTTCAGTAAGAGTCATTATATATATCCAGTGCTGTGGTCCTATGCCACACCAAGCAGTTAGGATAGGGAGCAGATATTGAAGGACTATGACTCCCAGAATTCTTGACCATGGATGGGACAATTAAGTCCAACATCACCAGGAGAGCCAGGTATTCCCCATCTCTGAATTAAGAGCTGGTCCAGGCTCTTCTTGATTCTAGCTTTCCCCATACTTATACATCCCAAGGCTGGGCATTCACCACAGGACCAGTCGCTGCAGAACCAGCCCCACAGCTGACCAATTTGCTTAGGGTTAGTTGGTCTGCTTTTTATTATGCCTTGTCTTGAGATGGCTTTGTAGAAGGCAATTTTTAAATGGATGATGATGATTATGATGATCGTACAAGTTTGTAGCATCCTTCTCCAACTTGGTGTTTGGACTCCCACACCCAGCACTCCCAGCCATCATGGTCAATGTGTTTGAACTGATATCTTGAATAGTTGATGTATTCAATTTTTAAAACTATTTTATTCATTTCCTTGTGAGGAATGCTAATAAAAACACAAACTAACCTTATAGCCAGGAGAGAATTGCCTGGTGTGTGTCAGTTTTGATAATCCTCTCCAAATACCACCACAATCACCTGTGTCCAAAACCACCCTTGACCCGCACTGGGCAGTCAAGGTAAATAAATAAATTAAATGGCATAGCTAGCTAGCTAGATATAGATATATTGCTAGATAGATTGATTGATCGAGGCTAGGTCTAACCGTACAGATCTGTTCTCATGGTGTATATTTCAAATTATAGAAATGATTTTGTAGTGAATATTCTGATTCTAGTTCCCTTGATTGTACTTCAGGGAAGGTTTGTGACTAAGAAGTAGCAAGTTGGAGAGGTGCTTGTATAATCATTGAAGTGCCCAGGGCAGCTCGACGTTGATCCTTAAGCTTTCTCCTTTCCAGGCATAGAGGGAAGATGCCAGGTAAGTGAGGCGTGCTTAAAAGCATGATTTTGAAATCGATATAGAATTGGACAGGAAGCCAATAAGGATGATACATTCCCAAGACCTATAAGAGCTTAAAAAAAATATTACTGGTTGAATGTGCTACCGTATGAAGACACTACAGGGAAACAGAATTGTTGCCAAGGGGGAAATATCAATAGATAGTTCAAGGTGTCAGTGTCATTATAAAACTGGCGGAGGAAACAAAACCAAACTCTGAAAATTTCATGCACCTCAACGTCAGGAGACTGTGGGCTACTTTATACAATCAGCAAAATTTAAGAGTGCCTTGAGGGTGTCATGATCTGCACCCATGGGTGACACTGCTCTCAACCACGCCGACTTCCCGACGCTCCGAATCATCTTCTTCTGAACTTCTTTACAACTTTCATATAACTTCCCATCCTCCCCTTATGAAGCACGTATAAATCAGCATACTTTGTTAGATCTCTTCCTCTTTCACTGAACTATGTGTTTGGTTCATTGGAATAGAAGGGGTGTAAATTAAGGGTACATTACCAGTGCGATAACATCATCTAGTTAATTACTTATAGCTTGGTCCTTGAGAAAATTGCCTACTTTAGTGTTCACATTATTTCAAGGAAAGACAATCTCCCCCTTGGTCCTTTTCAACCATGCTAATAATTTGCTGTCTGTAGCAAGGATGTCTTTTAAGATCAGAGAGTCAGTAAATAAGCAGTGGTCACACACACTCTGTCAGCTGTAAAATTGGTCAGGCCCGGAGGGTGGGATCAAACCATAGGATTTATGCATTGCCGACACTTTCTCCACCACGTGTCTGGCAGGTTCTGAATGCAACCCAGGCAGTGTTAACAATGACAATCAATTTCTCAAACCATGACATCTGTGCTAAACAACAACAACAACAACAACAACACCTGGCTTCAACACCTGGTGTACACAAAGGGGCAGAAGGATTCATGAAAATTCTGCAGAAGAATCTCCTGTTGTAACCCTTTTTTAAAAAACTAATTTGTATTCAATCTTTTATTGGTTTACAAAAGTATGTGCATTGCCTCTTTTTCAGATTGCAGAGTCTTTTCTACAGATCAGCTACATTTGATGCGAGACATTAGTGTTTTGTGGTGATTTTCCACAGAAGCGCTACCAGCACTTTACATTCCATACCTTCTATCTCTCCCCCCCCCCCCCAATATCTCGCCTTCAGGTGAGACCCTAATTTTTTTTTTTTTTTTTGCACAAACGTATTGCACTCGCATTCATGCTGAGTTTTGTAGTCATAAGGCTTCACAGATGACAGAATTTGTGCTATGCAAGGGTTAAAACCCCCCAACAGGGGAAAAAAAGAAATATCCCACGAATTCTAGAGTGGTGAAAATACCCTGTAGCCACTACCCAGATAAACCGCAAGAGATTTGATCAGGAAATACTGTTTTCAGTATATCTGCTAGATGCTTAGCAACATCATTTGGGAGTTATGTTTAATTTAAGATCTGGGTTTCATTATATTTCACCTTCACTCCTTGGGGTAATGCACACAATACAGAAAAGTCAAGCATTTTATAGATCAACCATGTACTCACAATTAATGGCTGCAGATACAGTGCTGCTACACCTGTGGGACATCTGCCACATCCTATGCCTGGAGTCCCAAAGCAAGTCTCAGTTCTGGACAGAGGAGTATTAGCACTCAAGAGGTTGACATTTGCATGCTCAAGAGGTTAACATTTTGCACAGTTCTATCTTGTGCTTCTCTGTTTTCTGTGCAAAGTTTTGCTTCCCCATAATATCTACTCACCAGAATTCCCCCCTGTATTCTCTAAGTGGGTATAACACAGGGTTACAAAATAATAGCCCAGGTCACACATGCTGTACCTTGTTTGTCTGGGGGTTATATATTGGGTGAGGTGCTTGCTGTGATCAGAGATGAAGGAGAAATTCAGTTCTGTTTCGATTTCAATAATGTGATGCAGTTTTCCAACCCCTTCCCTCAGAGAAAACGTAGTATATTAGGAGGAACTGCTTAGAAAAATGTTAATATGTGGCAAAATTGCATGCAAAGGTGTATATGTTAGGAGAATGGGACACTAAAATATTTGTGATGGGTTTTATTTTTTTAAAAAAAACAAGCAAACTGATATGAGAATGAGCCAGTATGGAGTAGTGGTAATAGTAATGACAATAACCCGGGACACAAGGATTCAAATCCCCACTTTGCCGTGAAGTTCACAGGTTCTTGCAGATTAAGTGGACAAGACCAGTAGTGAACCCAACTATCAAGAAGGTGGTTTTTGCACATGCTGTAAAGGGAAGTGAGGGGCATATGGGGCTGGGAAGGTTGCCCATCTAGGAGAAGGAAAACTCAGATCCTAGAACTCTGCTGCCTTGCAGGACGTCTATGGGAGCCAGTGTGGTGTAGTGGTTAAGAGCGATAGACTCGTAATCTGGGGAACCGGGTTCGCGTCTCCGCTCCTCCACATGCAGCTGCTGGGTGACCTTGGGCCAGCCACACTTCTTTGAAGTCTCTCAGCCCCACTCACCTCACAGAGTGTTTGTTGTGGGGGAGGAAGGGAAAGGAGAATGTTAGCCGCTTTGAGACTCCCTAGGGTAGTGATAAAGCGGGATATCAAATCCAAACTCTTCTTCTTCTTCTATGGGTGAAGAAAAGGCTATGGAGTAAATCCTACACAAATCTGGAGTGGAGTGCCTAAAATGATTTGATGACGCCTTGTACACCTTCTGGCAACTCCTGTAGCCAAGTTGTTGCCAAGCATATTGCTCTTATTTCCTTTGGGCCGCCTCAGTGAAGCAGAGAGGGGGGTAGAATCATAGAATCATAGAATCATAGAGTTGGAAGAGACCACAAGGGCCATCGAGTCCAACCCCCTGCCAAGCAGGAAACACCATCAGAGCACTCCTGACATATGGTTGTCAAGCCTCTGCTTAAAGACCTCCAAAGAAGGAGACTCCACCACACTCCTTGGCAGCAAATTCCACTGTCGAACAGCTCTTACTGTCAGGAAGTTCTTCCTAATGTTTAGGTGGAATCTTCTTTCTTGTAGTTTGGATCCATTGCTCCGTGTCCGCTTCTCTGGAGCAGCAGAAAACAGCCTTTCTCCCTCCTCTATGTGACATCCTTTTATATATTTGTACATGGCTATCATATCACCCCGTAACCTCCTCTTCTCCAGGCTAAACATGCCCAGCTCCCTTAGCCGTTCCTCATAAGGCATCGTTTCCAGGCCTTTGACCATTTTGGTTGCCCTCCTCTGGACACGTTCGAGTTTGTCAGTGTCCTTCTTGAACTGTGGTGCCCAGAACTGGACACAGTACTCCAGGTGAGGTCTGACCAGAGCAGAATACAGTGGCACTATTACTTCCCTTGATCTAGATGCTATACTCCTATTGATGAGGCCCAGAATTGCATTGGCTTTTTTAGCTGCCGCGTCACATTGTTGGCTCATGTCAAGTTTGTGGTCAACCAAGACTCCTAGATCCTTTTCACATGTACTGCTCTCAAGCCAGGTGTCCCCCATCTTGTATTTGTGCCTCTCATTTTTTTTGCCCAAGTGCAATACTTTACATTTCTCCCTGTTAAAATTCATCTTGTTTGTTTTGGCCCAGTTCTCTAATCTGTCAAGGTCGTTTTGAAGTGTGATCCTGTCCTCTGGGGTGTTAGCCACCCCTCCCAGTTTGGTGTCATCTGCAAATTTGATCAGGATGCCCTTGAGTCCATCATCCAAGTCGTTGATAAAGATGTTGAATAAGACCGGGCCCAAGACAGAACCCTGTGGCACCCCACTAGTCACTCTTCTCCAGGATGAAGAGGAACCATTGATGAGCACCCTTTGGGTTCGGTCAGTCAGCCAGTTACAAATCCACTGAGTGGTAGCATAGTCAAGACCGCATTTTACCAGCTTCTTTACAAGAATATCATGGGGCACCTTGTCAAATGCCTTGCTGAAATCAAGGTAGACTACATCCACTGCGTTCCCTTCATCTACCAGGCTTGTAATTCTGTCAAAAAACGAGATCAGGTTAGTCTGACATGACTTATTTTTCAGAAATCCATGCTGACTATTGGTGATCACAGCATTCCTTTCTAGGTGCTCACAGACTGTTTGCTTAATGATCTGCTCCAGAATCTTCCCTGGTATTGATGTCAGACTGACTGGGCGGTAATTATTTGGGGTCTTGTTGTCTGGGCAGCCCAGGACCTCCATACACACTGCCCAGGCTTATGCCCCGAGCTGATCACTTCAGTTCTGCTAACACAGCTGTTTGACTTCACCCCCAGAGGTGCACTCCATTATCTCTCAAAACAGACCGATGCCAACAACAATAAGTTGGTCGTCTTGAACAAGTGGATCTTTCTGTGTAAGATGTTCCACAACTAGACAATGTAAATTTGTTAGCTCATGAACAAGAAGATCCACCAGCAAATCCGTTAGGTTGGTTTCTTCCATTGCACCACAATCAGAAATAGACTTCTACTAGTACAACGGTCCTTTCGCTTCTGGACTGACCATGTTGGATACAACCCTAAGTGTGAAAGAGGGCTATGACACGATGTGTAGCAGCTTTGTTCCCTTCTCCTCTGACCTTCCCACATCGAGAGGAAGGTCAGAATAAGAATTGTACAGAGAGGAATAGAAGAATATTCAGCTGAATGTGCTTACAATCTCCCTTAAAACCTACTGTACCAGCTCAATGAAGGAAATTCATGGATGGAGAGGTCTAGATTGGCCCCACTCCATGGATCGAATGTAAGAACATATGAACAACGTTTAGTTTTCAGTACAAATGATCAAAGAGACACTAAACTTTCCTCTGGCATGTCAAACACCTTTTCTAATTTAGATTCTTGATTTTGGGATCAATGAAGCCCTTTTCCATACTGTACAAACTGCAAAACATTTTAACCTATCCCACGAGTCTCTAAACCGAAAGAAATCAATAACTATATTTTTATGCGGCATGAATACCTTTCGGGTCTTGTTAAAGTAGGTTATTGGGGAGGAAAGATTTCTTTCCTATCCCCCTATCCCCTGGTAAAAGTCCAGATGTTGTGTGAGAGAGAAATATGGAGCATCCGAATGGGAATGTGACTTGAACGCTGAATACTGAAATGCAAATTTTGAAAATACACTTAGCTAGAGAAGAAGAGTTTGGACTTGATATCCCACCTTCTCACTCCCATTAAAGAGTCTCAAAGCAGCTAAAAATCTCCTTTCCCTTCCTACCCCCACAACAAATACTCTGTGAGGTGAGTGAGGCTGAGAGACTTCAGTGAAATGTGACTAGCCCAAGGTCACCCAGCAGCTGCATGTGGAGGAGCGGGGACGTGAACCTGGTTCACCAAATTACGAATCTACCACTCTTAACCACTACACCACACTGGCTCTCCAGCTACATTGGTTTACTTTGCTTCATGTTAGCTTTCCTTATGTGCCTAAAAGCTCCTCCCATTTGCCTCAGCTGCCTAAACTCATGTCATTTAGAAGCTTTCCTCAACGCTACTGTTTTCATTCTTCTTCCTTCACTGCCCTCATTGTCCTCCCAGCCCTTGTCTTCATTTGCCCTATTTAACAGGTGACTACACTGTGCCTGATGTGAGGAAACCATGAACGCTCGTGAAGAAAAACATATGGGTCACTACAGCCAATGGGATGAAACAGTGGTGTGGGCTGTGTGAAGATGGAGGAGGAGGAATAGCTTAAAATATGCAGGAAACAAAGGCACTGAAACCATGTGAATGGTTGTTTCTTAATCTTGGACTACAGCTCTCATCATTCTTGAGCACTTACCGTGTTAGCTGGAGCTGATGGGAGTCAGAGCCCAACAGCACCTTAATAATAATAATAATAATAATAATAATAATAATAATAATAATAATAATTTTATTATTTGTACCCCACCCATCTGGCAGGGTTTCTCCAGCCACTCTGGGTGGCTCCCAACAGAACACTAAAAACAGAATAAAACTTCAAACATTAGAAACTTCCCTAAACAGCGTTGTCTTCAGATGTCTTCTAAAAGTTGGATAGTTTATTTCCTTGACATTTGATGGGAGGGTGTTCCACAGGGCAGGTGCCACTACCGAGAAGGCCCTCTGCCTGGTTCCCTGAAACTTCGCTTTTTGCAGTGAGGGAACCACCAGAAGAGCACCATGTAGGTAACATCTGGAATAACCCCCGTTTTACTAAAAATGCTCACAGCAGTTACATTTTAAGAAATTTTGCAACAAATTTTGCAACAAATCTAGGAATGGATGCATCATTGTATTTCTATGCCATGTCACTTCCATGTAGACCATCATCAGATCTATCCCTGCCAGGTCAACCTGAAGCCCTGCTCAGCTTCACACATCACCTCCCATTGCACCAATACCTGCTGGTGGGTCTCTGGCTATGGAGGAAGTTGTGAGGAGCTCATCCTACACTCGAGTAGGACCTTGGCAGAGACACATGCCCAACTGGCATGTTCTCTCCCTCCTGGTCGATCGTTCAGGAGCTTCAAGAGCTTTCTTCAGCCCGAACATCACAGCGACCGATGCCAACAGACATTGGCACACTTAGGGATCTGCAGAGTCTTTGCAGTTTGCGTAACAGACCTCAGCAACTCAGCATTTTGGCTAATCTACTTTATTTACATATAAACATACACGGAGCACTGCAACATGGCTCCCACTCTCTCTAGCATCAGACAGCAAAGAGAAAAAGAACAAAGGACAATAGTCCCACTTCACGGAACACAGTAACACAAACATCCTGTCTCCGTCACTTCCCACTCTGTGGAGTCAAAACATATACTATCATGTGATAGACAACAATGCCATGACTGCAATCATGGAGCAGGAATTCTAACAGAAGTGTCCAATGCCAAGTCTGTCTCCACGCTTGCACTCCATTACCTAGGCCTCAGAGACTCACTGCTGGTGTGAACAGATGGCTCAGGCCCAGTCTGCTAGAAAGAACTCCCATATGCATGTCCAGTCCAAAGATGAATCTTGCTTGTTGTGCTAAACCATGCCCACCCCACTCCTGTATAACAGGAGTCTAGAGGTCACATCAACCATTGGATCAACATCTTAGCTTTCCTAGCTGTGCATTACACATTAACCCTTGCCTTGTTTATGAACAATAATGATTCAAACATTCCTCATCCCTGTTCTTTAGCGTCAAAACTACTGCATTTTGTATATGACAGAGAAGCAGAGAAGCATTAAAATCCTAGGTGGGTAATTTGACAACAGCAAGAACAGAAAGTGTGACACAGTGTAAAACAAATCAATTAGGAACAGAGTTGTGATGGCAGATAGGAACAGAGAGGAACGGTAAGCATTCTAGAAGTGAAAGCAAACACTTCAGAGCAAGCAGATCAAATGGATTATAAACTTAAATAATGAAATCCCCTCCACCCAATTTGTGTGTCTTGGTGCTGTCCAGTTTCCAAGCCCTGGAGGAAAGCAATCAAGAAAAGATCAGGGTATATAAATCAATATAACATTGGATCAGAGAAAAAGAAGAGGACCTGTGTTAGCCTCAATCAGAGGTGACATGGGATATCACTTGGATGAAAGCAAGTGCATTTTTGCAGCCTCCAGATGATATCTCCCAAAACTGACAAACTAACACAAAAGGAAACCTGCTGGGAAAAGAAAAGTCATTGTTTTGAATGCAGACATTTTGCTTTTCTGTTTATTTCTGGAGCAAAACTGAAAAAGCTGATTTGGGTTTTTTTTGCAAACGTGCTATGGATTTACATTTTCACACCTTCTGTTAAATAGGCTATGGGTTGGGCTATCTGATGGGAAGATGGTTTAGGGAGAGGCCTATTCTCATACTGTTATGGGTTACAGAACACTAGGATGAATGGCTGTCATGTGCCTTCTTCCTTATGGTCTTCATGGAAGAACTATAATGTTTGCTACTGGTGTCCATATCCAGAATGTGCAAAATCTCAGCACTATCTAAATTCTAATCCATACGTAAGTCCAGAAGGTGCTGATCTAGCCAGCTTGTAGAGAAATTCACTGGGAACCAATTCCTCAAGCATCCCTAACTGAACCCAGAGAACTATCAATGGACTGGCCACAATGTCTGTGTTCTACCTCCAGTGGCAATGGCCTCATACCTCCAAACACCAGTTCCTAGAAACCGCTAGTATGGATACTGCAGTTGTGCTCATGTCCTGCTTGTGAGCTTCCCCCAGGCACCTGTTGGGTTGCTGTGAGTACAGAATACTGGAATAGGTAAGTCTTGGGCCTAAGAACATAATGGTTAATGACCCATCAAATTCAGCATGCTGGACTCAAAGAAACCCACCAGCAGGATCTGAGCACAAGAGCACTCTCCCCTCCTGTGGTTTCCAGCAACTAGTATTCAGAAGCATTACTTGAACCAACCATGAAGACAGAGCATAGCCACCATGGCTAGTATCCATCAATAGCCTTCTCCTCCATGAATCTCTCTTAAAAACATCTAGGTTGGTGGCCATCCCTGCCTCCTATGGAAATCATTTCCATTGTCTAACTATGTGCTGCATTAAGAAGTACTTTCTTTTAGCTGCCCTCAATCATCTAACTTTCAGCTTCATTGGCCTGATCCACCAGGGCATTGCTTGTGTTCTTATGTTCTCCTCTATAATGCAGCATTAGGAGAAAATGATTAGCAGGTGAGGAGTGGCCAGTTTAGGAATGTTTCATTCTTCTCACACATTCACTACTCCTTTTAACTCTTGTCCCCCAAAAGCTGGAGTTCCAGATCCATGTTTGAGATGGCACAACTTGGCAAAAGTTGCAAGGGAAATTAAAAGTTGTCAGAATCTCAGACTTTCCTTCCTCTGTTCAGCATAAGGAATCAATGTTATGCTGATTAAAAAGTACAACTCGCATTGACCGCAGAATAAAAACATTCAACTGATTGCTCCCACCACCCCAGATGCATTTCAAGGGAAACACAAATTCCTCCACAAGAATTCATATAGTCTAATGAGTTGGCTGGAGAAGCAGGGTGCATTTGATCAAGGTTTCATGGTGATCTTTGTTTTCCTCAATCTGTTTCCAAATCAAATTCTTCCAGGACTGTCGTAAGACTTTCTGTCCATAGAACAAAGCATCTGTATGAATTCTAACAAAGTTTATTCATAGCTGGAAAGAGAATAAGAGGGAAGTTGGCATAAAGTGGGGGTGGGGAATCTTTTTTCAACCCAAGAGCCACATTCCCAAGTGGACACCCTCTTGAGGGCCACATAGCAGTGGTGGTTGGGTAGATCAATCTTTTTTCTTGTGTACAGTAGGCTACAGTCCAGCTGTGTAAAAGTTTCTACCATACATGTCTCCATCTGTATGTACAACCAAGAGGCATTATGATAGTTCAAGGACACATTCCAGCCTGGCAAAAGCATTGGAGAAGTGCAGCCTGGGGAGCAGAGGCTTGCTGAGAGCTCCGAGTGCCAGATTTAGAAGGCTACACTTGAGCCTCTGCCCTGAGGTCCTCCACCGCTAGCATAAATGGAGGAGGGAGGTAGGGAGGTAAAATAAAAGGTTGGAAGCCTCGTTTGAGGTTGAACAACATCAACATGCTACTGGATCCATCTTTGTCAATAAAGTCCCAGGTGACTCAATGGCTAGGAGGGTCTTCTGTCAGCTTCAGCTGTTTCTGTGCCAGGATAGCCTGATCACTGTTGCCCATGTACTGGTAGCCTCCAGGCAGGATTACCACAATGTGCTCTATGTGGGGCTGCCCTTGTTGTTGGTCAGGAAGCTGCAGCTGGTGCACATTGTGGGGGCTTGACTGCTCACTGAGGTAGGATATCACCAACAGGTTAGCCTGCTGTTGAAAGAAGTGCAATGACTGCCAGGTAGCTACCGAGCTAAGTTAAAGATGCTGTTTCCTTTGTTTGGTTTCTAAAGCTCTATATAGCTTAGGACCAGGGTACCTGAAATATCACCTCACCACTTATATACCCAGTTGACCATTGTGCTTTGCAGGTGAGGGCATTCTGCAGATACATCTTATCAGGAGGTCCATTCCACACTATTTTGGAATCAGGCCTTTAGTGTAGTGGCACACTTTGGCATCAAATATTTAATATTAGACAGGTGTCATCTCTATAGCCTTGCTGGTGCCTGGTGAAGACCTTCCTCTTACAATAAATTGAGATCTTTCCAAGTAGGCATCCAAGTACTGTATCCGAGTATTGTAATTTTATTTGGGGGGGGGGGGGTTCAGATTTTTTTTAAAAAAAAATTAATGTCTTATTACTTGCGTTGCACACCCTGGGCTCCTTTTCCCACACCAATGCAGCAATTGGTGCTAGGTGCATAATTCAGCGTTCTGATCATCTTCCATTCTTTAAGCCTGAGAAGATGGTCAGAAGTAGTAGAGAGCTGTTGACCAAGATTATCAGAGGTCAGGATCAGAGTCCCTCTGCTAGGCTGCCAGGATGCAGGATTATTTGTGCAACATGAGAAAATGTGTGTACATTCACTTAATTGGTATAATATATACATG
Organism: Podarcis muralis; assembly: GCF_964188315.1. Taxonomy (NCBI): domain Eukaryota; kingdom Metazoa; phylum Chordata; class Lepidosauria; order Squamata; family Lacertidae; genus Podarcis; species Podarcis muralis. Next base: position 8,703,685 of record NC_135663.1, read on the forward strand.
TTACAGCCTTCATTTTTTTCTTAGTGTTGGGGTTTTTTTTTGCTGTCTTTGTGCCCGAATTATTATTCTCTCTCCTGCCACCTGTCTCCATCTTCAAACAGAGCAAATACATGGCCCTTCCTGTGTGTTGCCACACAACAGCTCTTCACACCTTGCAGAGCCCTGACTCAGCATCCCTGCACAACAATTTTTGTGTGAGAGAGAGAGAAGGAAGAGAAGAGGTCGAGACTGCCAACAGCTCCACCTCTGCAATTAGCAACACAGGGTGTTGTTTTAAACCAGGGTAGGATTGCACCTTTAAGATCTAATTAATGGAATTTGCAGATATTTACCCATGCTTAAATTACTCCCTGGCAATTGAGCAGACATGGCAGGAAGCAAGAGGGGTGGCTTCCCTCCATTCTCTTTCTTTCGTTGATCTCAGTGGGAGGAGAGCTACTGACACCTGCTGCAGTCCTAGTGTAAATTTCTTCCTTTATCGTAAGTGCATTCTTACGATAGGTCTGTAGCCTTAAGATGAAATTATGTGCAAAATTTGCACTGATAAAACCACTCTCAAATCTTTGTTGATTGGCTGGTTGTATGTAAGAAATAGGAATTGACTTGACATAGAAGGAAAATGTTACCATCAGGGACATCTTAACACAGCAGAATGCAGACCTCATTGTGGTGGAATCTATTTTATTTTTTACTAGAGTCTCAAGAGTCACCTGTGGTTTCCAGTAACTGGTATTCAGAAACATCCCTGCCTTCAGCCATGGAGGCAGAGCAAAGCCACCATGGCTAGTAGCCACTATTAGCATTATTTTCCATGAATTTGTATAATCCTGTTTTAAAAACATCTACATTGGTGGTCATCACTGCCTCCTATGGAAGGGAGTTCTATCATTTAACTATGGGCTGCATGAAGAAGTACTTTCTTTTGTCTGTCCCGAATCTTCCAACATTCAACTTTCATTATTCCAATATAATTTACTGGGGGAACATGTATAGTTATCGCTATAATTAAGTAATTGGGAGTCAGGAATCATTGATGATGCACTACAAATAATCCAGAAATCTTTCAGTGGATCCTGATCTACTTACTTCTCACCCCTGTCTTATGGTACAAGGATGTCCCTCATATAGGAATTCTTAGGAGCTGTTAACACATTATTATTCTTCGACCCCAGAAGAATATTTTTTTACACATCAGAAATCACAAGGGCAGTAAGGGACAGGCAATGCTGCTAAAATTGATAGCTTAATTAACTGCTAGGATTTATTGAATAAGAGACCATTGGTTTAATGGATGACCAGAGAGCTCTCCAAGGTGCCATTGACACAACACATGATTGAAGGACTGGTAAAGTTTCACTTTCCCTGTCTTCTCCCTCTCCATGTCCCCACCAAGGACAAGGAAGTGTAAGATGTACAGCATACAAAGATGAGAATTGTAGTGTTCACAGAAATGTCTCAGGCCATAGGGAAAGGGCTCACATAGACCAATGCTATCTATGACAGAGATAGGGAACCTGTGACTCTCTAGAGGTTGTTAGGCTCCCACTCCCATCAGCCTCAGCCAGAATGGCTGATGGTCAGTGCTGATGTGAGATGTAGTCCAACAACATCTGGAGAACCACTGCTTCCCTACCCATGCTCCATATCATCCACCCTTTTCCCTGTTGATACAACTCAGAGTTCTTCTTCCCTTGTTATTTCTTACATTGACTATTGTGACGTTTTTCTGCTTGGACTTCCTTTCCTCTCTCCTTAAACCTGCTTTTCCATTCTGCAGCTTGCTCAATTCATTCTGGTATTGCTTAGAATAGTGTCACTCTCCTTTTCTATCCATTGCATCAATTTGCTCTTTCTTCCCATGCACTCTTTGCATTTGTATGTATTTGTATATACTACAAATATCTTCTTGGGCAGGGTCACTTTGCAGAAACCTTGGTCACTTTTCGTAAGAACATAAGAAGAGCCCTGCTGGATCAAGCCGTCCAGTCCAGCATTCTGTTCTCACAGTGGCCAACCAGATGCCTGTGGGAAACCTGCAAGCAGTTTCAAGCAGCTGCTTCCAACAATGAAGACAAAGCAAAGGCATCATGACTAGTAGCCATTGATTGCCCCCTCTCCCATGAATTTGTCCACTCTTCTTCTAAAGCCATCTAGGTTGGTAGCCATCAATGCCTCCTATAGGAGTGAATTGGGATGAGGTTCTCATGTCTTGATTTGTGCAAGAGTGAGTTCTCATTCTTGCTAAGGAGGGAATCTTGAGCATGTGCTACTCCACTGTAGACTACTATCAAGGACTCAGACATGGCTGGAGGCTTGTCCTACACTCGAGTAGGACCCTGGCAGAGACACATGCCAGACTGCCATGTTCCCTCCCTCTTGGTCAATTGTTCAGGAGCTTCAAAAGCTTTCTTCAGCCTGAACATCACAGCGACCTAAGCCAACAGACACCAGCACACTTAGGGATCCACAGAGTCTTCGCAGCTTGCGTGACAGACCTCAGCAACTCAGCATTTTGGCTAATCTACTTTATTTACATATAAACACACATGGAGCACTGCAACATGGCTCCCTCTCTCTCTAGCATCAGACAGCAAAGACAAAGGATAATAGTCCCACTTCACGGAACACAGTAACACAGCAGGAATTCTAACAGGCTCCTCAATATCAAGCAACAACCAAATACCCAGAACAATGGGGAATTCAGTGAGCGAGAGGGAAGGCTTAGCTAGTCTCATAATTCTCGTGGAATTCTCGTGGAATTGTAGGGTTCGGAAGGACCTCCAAGGTTATCTAGCCCAGGTCCCTGACAGAGCAGGAAACCTGTTGTTGTGAGTGGACAGTTAGCCATCTCTAGCCAAGGAGAACCTACCACCAAGGCAGTCTGTTCCACTGTCAACACCTCATAACATTAGAAAGTTTGTCTTAATATTTAAAGGGAGGGAAGTCCCAAGGGTAGGAGCCATACTACATTTTTGCGAACTGCTTTTGGGGGGATATGATATATTTTATTCATATCTATCCTACATGTTATTGCTTAAAAATGGGAGGTAGCTAAGAAGCATTTTTTGTGCAGAAAGCAACATGGAGCCAATATGATGTAGGGGTTGGAGTGTATGTCCTTGGAGACCAAGGTTCAAATCCCTGCTCAGCTATGAAACTCATTGGATGACCTTGGGGTCCTCACTCTCGGCCTAGCCTACCTCACAGAATTGTGAGGATAAACTTGAGGAGTGTAGTGCCAACTTGAGCTCCTTGGATGAAAAGTGGGATATAAAAGAAATAAAATAAGAATAAAGATGGTTAAATGCATTCTCTTAATTTTTTTATAATTGTTAGTTTGTTCTATCAGTGATGTGGCAGCCCTTCAAATAGGTGAAGTCGGCTATCATTGCACCTCTTCTCCAGGTTGATCATAGTCAACTCCTTCAACCTTTTATCACTGGGCTCTGTCTCCAGATTCCTCATTACCTTTGCTGCCCTCTTCTGGATAAATTTATTTATTACAATTATTTATATTCAATCTTTAAGGCTGGGAACCTTTCCAAAGCCATTTACAAGGAATGTTACATTAAAACACACCACACACACACACACACACACACACACACACACACACACATTACCACAAGAAACATTAAACCAATTTTAACATTTGTAGTAAAAGGTAAAAAAGGGAAAGGACCCCTGGAGGGTTAAGTCCAGTCAAAACACAATACAATGCATTAAATACAATATTCAATAAAAAATTAAAAACATGTAGAATATAAAACAGTGAGAAATATGAAATGATATACTAAAATGATGAGGTATCCATAATTATAAAAGGTATCCATAATTATAAAATTAAGGCAAGAACCTGCTCTAACAAGCTATTGCTGCCACACAAAAACTAGCTACCTTGGCAACATGGTGGGGGGGTGGGGGAGAGTCATTAGGATATTTCCTACAGGAAAGTTGATGGTAGAAGGACCCTGTGTTTCAAAGAAGATGGTTCAGCTGGAGCAGATCTGCATGGTGAGGAGGGTTTCTTTGTCTTCCTATCTCCCCTGGAATCCTCCTTGATGGACAGTTGAACACCCTGGGGTGGGCTTGGGTGGGAGTCCATCTCCCCTTATCTTTCTTAAACTGGCATGGTACCCAGAACTAGATGCAGTGATTCAGTTGAGGATCTGGCCTAAACAGAATAAATTAGAAAAAGAACTGATTCTTCATTGTGGCAGCCCCACCCCTCTCTTTCCAGGAGCTCTCTGTCCACTTTCACTGCTTAAATTTGTTTGTTTAGACAAGCCTCCCGAAGACATGCATTTTTAAATTACTTAGATTGTCCTGAAACTGCTGGTTTTCCTCATATTTTGACAAATGTGCCACCAATTTGCTTTTAAATTTTGATGGGGGGGGTATTTGTTATGACTGTTTCGTATTGCTTTATTCAAACCACTCAGAGGCATTTGTTGATTAAAATGTGTGTGTGTGTGTGTACAGACCCTCCAAGTGTCCCTCTTTTCCAGGGAAATCCCTGATTCAGAGAAGCCATCCTGGTTTCTGATTTGATCCCAGAATGTCCCGCTTTTCCTTAGGATGTCCCTATTTTCATTGGAGAAATGTTGGAGGGTATGGAGTTATCCAACCCCCTCAAGCTGTCTGAAGGCAATCCTGTATAAGGAAGCATTTTTTAATGTTTTATTATGTTTTTATATATGTTGGAAGCTGCCCAGAGTGGCTGAGGCAACCCAGTAAGATATGTGGGGTATAAATAGTAAAAAGGTCAATATGGAATGGGACATCCCTATTTTCATTGGAGAAGTGTTGGAGGGTATGGTTATGCAAGCCCCAAGCCAAGGAAATAAGTAAATACACAACCTTTAGAAGGCATATGAAGACAGTCCTTCATAGGGAAGTTTAAAAATGTTTAATGTTTTATTATGTTATATATGTTGGAAGCCACCCAGAATGGCTGGGGCAACCCAATCAGATGGGCAGGGTATTATTATTATTATTATTATTATTATTATTATTATTATTATTATTAAATAGCCCACCCCTGTGTTCATTGGAGAAATGTTGGAAGGTATGTAAATCTTGTTAAATGAAACAATTCATAGTTCTGATACTTGTGACATGATTTTTTTCCTGTGTGGAGTATAGATAAGTATTTCATTATGTGATGCCCCAAATTCAGTCTCAGGTGATACAGTGTAGACACAGATTTGTCACCCCAGTAAGAACTATCCCTGAATTTATGGGCAGAGTCTGTTGCCCCTTCAGCCCTTTTTCACTTCACAAAATGACTCTGATTTTTTTTATTAGTATTGCTGTTGTTAAAACGTTGCTAGGTTTTTGTCAAAGGGTACCCAGCCTTCTGAAGTCCTCTGACAGCAATAGGTGTTTCCCCCTAGGATTAGAGCTCCTGGTTTATTTTCTCTCAAATGGAACAAGAATAAGAAACACTCACAAAGGCATTACTTTTAACTCCCAAATCACCTTGCATATGCATGACTGAAAACCAAACAATGCTCTTCAAATCTCGGAAGCAAATTTGAGAATCGGATTCCTTTGGGGAACACACTTGAAATTGAATTCGTAACCTTTGAGGGACTTCTAATTTGCCACAGCAACTTTGACTTTGGTTGCATTTATTTCAGGCAAGTTGACACAAATTGAAAGAGACACTTGCCCGCCACTCCTAGGGTACACAGGACATATGCACAAACATACACCAAACTTTTCAGTCTCAGACAACATAAACAAGTCACTTTGTCCTAAAACACATGAATGCAGATGTATGACTTTTGTTCCCAACACACCAAAGAAGAGTTGAGCGGAATAACTATGGGTGTGTGTGTTATATTTATTAAATATAAAAAACAAGAGGCTTTCAACAAACCACATTGAACCAAATGAAATTTGTCTTGGCAAGTGATCTGCAATAAATTGAAGAGGAGATTGTAATAAATTGGGGGCAGGGGGCAGACATCTCTTGAACATTTAAAACTGCATGTTGTGACCACACAGCAATGTTTGGAAGAAAACTCCCTCCCTGCAGTTTGTACCTTTGGTGTGAACCTGACAGGCACACCGTGACTCCACTGACCAGCATATGCTGTGACAGAGTGTGCGTTAAAATGGATAGATTATTAACAATAACCGTGATGGCCTGGGACTCAGGCTCGGACTCGGAATCAGAGGAGATTCAGTCTGCACCAGATCCTTTGCCTCAGGCATCATCTGAACCAAGTCTGGGACCTGATCCTGAAGAGTCCCAGTCTGCACAAGTTCCCCTGCAACAAACACCAGCTGGGCCGAGTCAGGGGCCTGAGCCTGCCCTGGCTCCAGATGTGTGGATTACCTCGTTGCCTTCAGCTGGGCCATCACTTACAGCTGCTCCACTATTGGTTTGGTCAGGGGAGGCTGAGGCGGCCTCTGGGTCTAGTAACCCACCGACATCTCCTGAGCTGCAGAGACTAAGGTCTGAGAGAAAGAGAGACCTGAGTACTCGCAGGAGGAGTGCTCGCCTTCAGGCGAAACAGGAAGGTGAGTCGCTGGGGGATCAGGACCGGCCGCTACCCCAACAAAGATAAAAGGCTGTCGGACCCTGCCCCAGGCTGCAGGAGCAACATCTCTTCCATTGTATTGTACTTTTGTACAGTGGTACCTTGGGTTACAGGGTTACAGGGTTAAACCACAGAGCCTAGGACTTGCCAATCAGAAGGTCAGCGGTGCAAATCTCCGTGACGGGGTGAGCTCCCGTTGCTCGGTCCTGCTGCTGCCAACCTAGCAGTTCGAAATAGATACCGCTCCGGTGGGAAGGTAAACGGTGTTTCCGTGCGCTGCTCTGGTTCGCCAGAAGTGGCTTAGTCATGCTGGCCACATGACCCAGAAGCTGTACGCCGGCTCCCTTGGCCAATAAAGCGAGATGAGTGCCCCAACCCCAGAGTCGGCCATGACTGGACCTAATGGTCAGGGGTCCCTTGACCTTTACCTTTACCTTGGGTTACAGATGATTCAGGTTACAGACGCTTCAGGTTACAGACTCTTCTAACCCAGAAATAATACCTCAGGTTAAGAACTTTGCTTCAGAATGAGAACAGAAATCGCACAGCAGCAGCAGGAGGCCCCATTAGCTAAAGTGGTACCTCAGGTTAAGAACAGTTTCATGTTAAGAACGGACCTCCAGAATGAATTAAGTTCTTAACCGAGGTACCACTGTACTTTCTCTCTCTCTCTCTCTCTCTCTCTCGGAGAAGATGTGAGAAGGACACCATGATTGCTTTGTCCTGTATATATTACGTAATAAACTTAGATGACACCTCACAGTCTCACCTTCCATCTTTATTCTGCTGTCTGAGTGTGCACATGTCTTCAAATATGTGTCGCTGCTGCACACCGGAACTGAAGAGTTACAGAACGTCCTGTGCTGTGCTCCAGAGGGAAGACGCCCAGAGAGGTTTCCAGTGTGGGTGCTTTGCATCGACGTCATTCCCCCCGGTGTTTCCCACAGGGTCTACTCTGATCGGAAGTAGAGTTGGATATAGCCCACATTTTGCATGGCTGTGTATTTAAGGAGATTCATTTGGCTCTTCCCCTGCAGCACCCTTTGTTCAATGAAGGCTGATGGACGCGTTCCTGGAGCGCCTCCCAAGCCTCTGTAGCCTGAACATGGCCCCAGGCCCCTCTTTGCTGATAGAAGAAGCCATCTGCAGGAGTTTTCCCGGCTCACCTGCCTTGCTTCCTTTTGTATTGCTGGGCATTAATAATGCAGCTCCCTCCCGCTTCGACTAGTTGAAGTACTGCTGTGATATGCAAGTGAAATGCAGACAAATAAGCCGGTGCTGGTTTTGATTCAGCCCTTTAGCTTTAGGGGCTGACAGATAAAACTTTTAAAAGAATCAAATCAGGCTCCAGTGGGAAGAGGGCAGCGGAACTGCGGCGTTGGCTCTGTGATGGAACCTCGCAAAGGGAGAAGCAAGCCTTGCTAGTGAGAGAAAGAGGTTATCCACCAGGGGAGTTGGGTCATAAAAATGGGCCTTTCCAGATCAAGGTTGCATTGAGACATGCAGAATATTTCGTTCTTTCTCCTGATCATAGTGCCAGAGCTTCTGTCCTGGTTTCTAATGCACCTTTCAAAACACCTGGGGGAGCTCGAGTTCATCTACATCGATGGGACTCCCCCTTCTGGTGATTTACCCTTACCGGACTCCCTGCGCAACGGGCAGGAGTCAGATATAGTAGGGTCCATTCAATGCCTAAGCCAATACTGCTCACATACTGTAATCAATAAAGTTGTGGCCAAAATTTGCCCAATAACAATTAACCTAATATCTGTGTCCTAGTGTGTTTTATTTTCCAATGAGGGGGTGGTTGTGGAGTCTAGACACGCAACTAATGCACCTTTCACACTGCGGTGCCTCTTGTGTTATGAAATGGGATCCTCAGAGGGTCCTGGTTGCGCTTGGGACCCAAGAGCTCACCTAACAGGGTTAAAATGGGAGGGGGAGGAGCAGGAAGTCCTGGCCACTCCCCTGGGATCACGCCAGGCAGTTTTAGCCAATAGTCAGTAGGTGATGTGATCCCAGGGTCTTTAAAAACAACAGCGTGATGCAAGTGGGACACTTGCATTTGCACGGCTTAACACCTGCCCACCCTCCCTAGTTTAGGTAGAGTCGCTTGGCCTTGCTTTGGTTTGGGTCACCTGTTTTGGAACAGGGGCTGGGTAGGAATTTTTTTCCATTTGGCAGATTGGCTTTAGCCATTTGCTTTTCGTCTAAAAAGGTAAAGGTAAAGGTACCCCTGCCCGTACGGGCCAGTCTTGCCAGACTCTAGGGTTGTGCGCCCATCTCACTCAAGAGGCCGGGGGCCAGCGCTGTCTGGAGACACTTCCGGGTCACGTGGCCAGCGTGACATCGCTGCTCTGGCGAGCCAGAGCCGCACACGGAAACGCCGTTTACCTTCCCGCTTGTAAGCGGTTCCTATTTATCTACTTGCACCCGGGGGTGCTTTCGAACTGCTAGGTTGGCAGGCGCTGGGACCGAACAACGGGAGCGCACCCCACCGCGGGGATTCGAACCGGCGACCTTTCGATTGGCAAGCCCTAGGCGCTGAGGCTTTTAACCACAGCGCCACCCGCGTCCTGCTTTTTGCCTACCCCTTAGCAAATCATCACAACTTGTAAGGTGGCGGTTAGGCATTGGCTCAGTTGGATTGTGGGGAGGGGAGGTGCGGCCATCGCCTGCCCCTCCAGGAACTGGGTATTCTGTTAAAGGAATCTGGGGGTCCTGGATCTCATCCAAAGTCCGCTTGAGGGGCTAGGGCCATGCCAGGACCACAGGAACCCCAGGGTGAGCTTAGGTTGGTCCTCATCGACGTTGCTCCCTTGTTTGGTTTACCCCATTGGATGATCACCCTGAGAAGTGGAGTCAGTCATAGTGGGGAGTCAATGCCTAAGCCAATACCACTCATGCGATTGTATTTCAATAAAGTTGTGGCCAAAATTTGCCCCCAAACTTAAACTATTATAAGTGTCCGTGTGTATTTATTTTGGGGGTGGGTCTTGGGTCCTTGAGACACAAATGGTAGATTTTAAGATGATTTAGCAGCATAGAATCATAGAACTGTAGAGCTGCAAAGCCCCCCCCCCCCAACAAGGGTCATCTAGTCCAACCCCCTGTTATGCAATGATTCCTAGATGGCCCTTAGGGACTCTTCCAATGTCAGTATTCTATGAATCACAGCTAAAGAATCCCTGACAGATGGCCACCCAACATCTCCAGTGAAGGAGAGTCCACCACCATCTGAGGTGGTCCATTCTACTGTCAAACAGCTCTGAGCATCAGAAAGTTCTTCTTAATGTAAAGTTCCAATCTCTCTCTTTTTTTGTAATATGAATCTATTGGTTCAGTTCGTACTGTCTGGCACAGAAGAAAACAAACTAGCCCAATCTTCCACATGACAGCCCTTTAGATATTTGACGATAGCTATTGTATCCCCTCTCAGTTCCCCACGCTTTGCTTCTGTTCCCCTATGATTCCTACATGAAAAGAGCAGGAAAGAATTGTGTGGCAGCATACCACCCCCAATTTCTTCATTTTACTCTGATAATTTTCTGGATTATGGAGGCTGCAAATGGTTGTGTGTGTATTTTTTTCTTTTCTGGAATTGAATGACACAGAATTGAGCACTAAATGTGCCTGTATTCCTTTATTTTCCCAGAAGTGGCTCTTATGCCATGTGAAAGCTCAAATATGATGTGGGATTTGACATTTTGGGAAATTTTGGGGGAATGGAACAAAGTGCTGTGTGAATGCAGCCCAGGCCAAATTCCATGCGGTCATTCAGATACCCCTGGAAGCTTTCAAAACAGATTATCCTTGCAACAGGGGCAGAGAAGAATTTTGGAATGTGGAGCGGGTTCTAGGGATAGAGGAGAAATCTATTTGCTCTGCATATTAACTAGAACTGACTTAATTTGCCAGTCCTGGACTGATATGTCATCTGGAATGCAGCTCTCTCTTGGATTACACAGTTCTCCAGATTTGACAATGCAGTTTTTTGGGGGGAAAGGATATGCACAAAAATATATATTTTGCAGAAAATAATGTCCGTTTCAGGGGAGGAATGGGTACAAAGTGCATACTTCAATAGGAAATGCAATTTAAATTGATTTTTTTTTAATGCTTTAAAGGAAATCCATTGAAAATGGAATATAATGGACTCATGATTAAGCACAAGTAAAATTGATATGAAAGAGTAAAACACTGTTCCGTCTATTCCTAGTGGAACTCGCACAGTTTGGAAATCCTTTGGCCATTATGACTTGAGCCCAATCCATCCCCATCAGATTTCATATTGATTTAGAATGCCAGGCACCAGGCAATTCCAGTACAGAAATAAAGCTGGATTGAAATTTGAATTGGAAAAATGAGAAACAGAGAGAAATCAAAGCTGACAGATCCGTTCATCTGTAGCGGTCGACTATCTTTCATTGGATGTATTAGAGGAGAGTATGGACCCCTAACTGTCTGAAGAGCCTGCATTGAGCATGGGATTGGACTAGATCAGGATGGCTAACAGGTGGCTCTCCAAATGCTGCTGGACTACAACTTCCATCATCCCTGACTCTTGGCTACACTGGCTGCAGCTGATGGGAGTTGGAGTCCAACAAAATCTGGAGGGCCACTGATGTCCTGGACCAAGTGACCCCTCGGTATGATTCAATAAGGTTTGAAAAGTCCATTATGTCATTTCTTGAAGCTTCCTGGGATGGGTGACAAATTGGTGTTGAGGTTTAGGTATTGGGGAGAACACACACAGGATGTTCTCACAGGGAAGAGTTGTAAATCAGTGGTAGAGCCTCAGCCAGGGTTCACTCCCAGATATCCCTTGTCTGAAACCCTGCAGAGGCACTGCCAGTTCTTGTTCTTGTTTCTTCTTCAAGTTCTTGTTCATCTTCCCTGTTCTCTTACACTGCAGTTCTCTTTATGTCTACTCAGAAGTAAGTCTCATTGAGTTCAATGGAACTGACTCCTAACTAAGTGGGTACATGATTGCAGTCTCCATAGTCTAGTATTCATCAAGGCACTCCCAGCTGGATAAATGGTTATTTGCTCCAAGTGTCTATTTTGTATTGTTTTAGTTTTGTTTTAAATGTATCTGCTGTTTTTCTTGTACATTGCCTTGAGATGATTATGTAGAAGGCCATAAAGAAATAGATAGATGAATAAATAATCAAGATTAGCTTTGATATTGAGCATCATTATTTGGCACAGAGGGCTTTCATGCACCTCTCTGTTGTAGGAGGAAATATGTGTGTGCAAAGAAACATCAATCTTTTGCCAGGGAATGTTGCATCAGGTGCTAACTCTCCTTAATTTTCCTTTGTACAAGTCCCTTCTCATTTCAAAGGTACTGCATACTATGACTAATGAAGCCCTTGGGTCCAATTAAGAGACTTCATGCAGCTAATTGTGGGGTTGTTTTCATACTCAAATAAATCAGGAGCCATGGACCATCTATTATTACGAAAACAAACAGAGCTCTCTGGGCTGTGGAATCTAACAGGGGGCGCAGTGCAGCTTTGATCAGCGGCTGAGTTCTCCAACTTTCCTTGACATGAGGGAGGAAAATGAGGCATTGTCTGCATGTTCCCCATGCCAAGCCATTCATATTAAATTATAAATCTATTTCACATTTCCAAGCTCAGATGGTCAACATGTGGGCGACCAGGGAGAGAAATCGTAAACTTGGCAAAGCATGTGCCAACCATTGCCCTTCTTAGGAAATAAATAGTGTGTGAGGAATGCAGGGTCAAACCACCTCCACCTCGCAGTCCCCTCACCCAGGAATGCCTGGGCATAATATTCTGGACTTAATTCTGTTGGCAGGATAGCTAAATTGCAGCTGGGAAGCAAACATTATGTGCAGTACTGACTCTTTTCTTGAAATTAAAACAGTGTCCAAACACTTGTTAAAACATTCAACAGCTTTTACTTGCAGAATATATAGCTAAAGAAGAAAATATGCAAGGTATTTACATTCACATGCTTATCCAAGCATGGACTTAGTTTTACTTAGCTGAACATTCAAACAAACTGTGTCGTTATCTTTCTAATACTTGCACTCAGCCTTCTTTTCATGGCCCAGCTTGGCCATGCAGTTCCTTCTAGAATAACAATAACAATAACAATAACAATAACAATAACAATAACAATAACAATAACAATAACAATAACAATAACAATAACAATAACAATAACAATAACAATAATAAATTATTATTTATACTCCGCCCATCTGGCTGGGTTTTCCCAGCTACTCTGGGCAGCTCTCAATAGAATATTAAAAAACACGATAAATACATCAAACATTAAAAACTTCCCTAAACAGGGCTGCCTTCATGTGTTTTCTAAAAATCAGGTAGTTGTTTATTTCCTTGACATCTGATGGGAGGGTGTTCCACAGAGTGGGTGCCACTACCGAGAAGGCCTTCTGAGAAGTTTCTACTTTCTCCTTCCTGAAAAATTCTCTTTTCAGTTTCTTTGGAAGAACATAAACTTCTGTACTTCCTTCTGCCACATACCACATTTTTCGCTCTATAGGATGCACCCGACCATAGGACACACCTTGTTTTAGAGGGGGAGAACAAGAAAAAAAATTCTCCCCCTCTCTGCTCAGCACCCCTTCAGCGAAGCGGCAGGAGAAACGGAGCCCCTTCCATTTCTCCTCCCGCTTGGCTGAAGGGGCGCTGCGCAGCTCTCCCTCTCTGCTGAAGCCAGGAACCCAAAGCCTCTGGAGCGCAGTGGGAACTCCCGCTGTGCTCTGGAGGCTTCAGGCAGCTATCCCTGAAGCCTGGAGAGTGAGAAGGGTCAGTGCTCACCGACCCCTCTCGCTCTCCAGGCTTCAGCGAAAGCAACGCAAAGCCTCCGGAGCATGGAGGGAGTGCTCCTGTAGCACCCTGCTTGTGGTTAACGCTTAGCTGGAATGAAATATTCAACGCAGCAATAGAGAAATTAAAATAATAATTTATTTGTCAGACAAATAAATGAGAGGCACAGTGGTATATGGTTACCAAGCTCTGGCCTGGCCTCCTGCCATTATGGCCAGCACTTATATTCCCTTAATCCAGCCCCCTTTGCTCCTCCTTGGGCTGCATCTGTCCAATCAGCCTGGTTGGATTTCCTATTGGCTGCCTGCTATAACCAATCCTAAAAGATACACCCACATCCTCCTGTCCTTATATGGAGCACAAAGAGCTATATATTGTTACATCTATAAATGACAAATAAGTAGTAATATATCTTACATGTGTCTCAACAAGGAATATTAATTACCAGCTCACCTCTTGCCCTCTTCGCCCTATTGCCTTCTAAAACAAATGGTTAATCTTAAATTTTTATCTTAAACATATGTCAAGGATCTTGAGTTTCACATCAACATTGAAAGATCTCCTTCATTTTGAAGGTTTCTAAACAAATGTCTGACAACTATATATCAGGAGCGCCCAGATAGCGTCTTCTTGTCTGGCAGGGGGGGGCTACGCTGGTGACTGACTTAATTTCAGGATAAATACAACTCTTACAACTATATGAAATAAGAATCTAGCATTTCTTAAATCCTTTGCATAATTACATTTAAGCCAATATATTTAAGCTAATATATTTCATACATTATCATAGGTAACCTTTTAAAAGAATAAAGCTTCTCAAAATAGAAAGGAAGGAACTCAGTAAAAAACAGGTTTTAAAAGAAACCTCTTCAGTTCACCCCCCCTTTTCACCCTCCTTTCCAGCCTCAAAATAAAATAGGAAAAAGCTTCTTCTTCCCCAGCCAAGCCAGTTGCCTTTCCCAACATTTATTGCTCTTTTTAACTCTCTCTGTTTAAGAAAGAAACTGCTTTTAGAAGATTTCCTAAAAATGCTCTCTTTTTCTGTCAGCTAGATGTTTTTTTTCCCATTTGCCTCTGGCCTTAGAAAATACAGCTCAAGGTTTAAGAGAGGCCCATAGTATCATTTTACTATTTACTCATTCCTAATTATATTTATCTCTGCCTTTGTTATCTTCTGTAACATGTAGGGTCAGTGTCCGTTCTCAGCCTGTAATTTCAGCTTTTACGACTTTGAGAATTGTTTTCTGCTATAAATCAAGGGGCCCCCTTGTCTAGGAGGAAAACATTGCCAGTGTTTTCTTAAGCAGCTGGTCTGCCTGGCATGAAACTTTTGAAAATCTAAGCCCTCTTTAATATACAAGTCCTGATCAAACATTAATAAAATGCAGGCTTATGCCTGATGCCTCATTCCCCCCTTTCAAGCTCAAGGACCTTCGTCCCAAGTGTCCTTGATAGCTTGACCTTCATCATATTCCTGAGGTAAAGCTCTGTATAGGGCCATGATATGAGGTAGAGTTTCATTTGAAACCATCTTGCTAATTGTACTTCTAAAACATGAAATGATGCATGGCATCATACATAAAACCATTACCACTACTGTCAAGAAAAACAAGCAAGACAATAGTATCCCTTTGAGTCCTGTGACATTAGGTAACCAATTGGTGAGCCATCCCATATCCCATCCTTCCCATGTTTGTACTGGGACATGTGCTATATTCTCCATCTTTGTAGCCAACACACGGATTGCCTCACCATTATCAGAAATGTTAAAGCAACAGGCATTCCCTGTCAAGTTCAAGACTCCACATAGGCCTCCCTGCCTGGCAAGTACATAATCCATTCCCATTTTCAGCTGCAAAATGGCGGCTCTACTTTCATCCAACTGTTGTGCAATAAGTCTCAAACTCTGGGCCGTTGCATTGGTTACAAGTTCCACTACTGCTTGCAATCGAATTATTCTGTTTAGATTATAAATAGGATCCCGTGCCCCTTGTATGAGCTCACCAGGATTCCAGGAGGCAGGATCATAATAAGCTATAATGCGCTCTGGTGGCCAATCATCAGTACCGCTCCAACTTTGGGTACTTCCTCCTGCTATACGAGAAATATCAGCATTCCTTCGTGTTCGCTTGGCCGAACTAGTGGGCATAATCCACATTGGTGGTAATACCCATCCCAGGAAACAAGTCCCACTCCATTTGGAAGGGAGTTTCTTGTATGCCCATTCTCCACATATCCACCACAACCATCGGGTCTGAGGTTTTTGGTACGTGGAGTACAGAAGGCGAAATATCAAAAGAGGTAGAGAGTTCACAGTGCAGTATGTTAGATTGCCTTTTTCTGTCACAGTTATGTTCCATACCACTTTCCATGCATGAATAAAAGGAGGTGCACAGGGCAAGGTATTCCGAGTTCGATAGGTAGTACCGTGTGCCCAGGTATGACTATTCTTAAAATAATCCCAAGTATAGTGACAATGAGAAGAGCCTATCATGGTAGAATCAGCTGCATCTGATGATTTATGTACACAGAATTCCCCTTGTACAGGTATAACTCGTAATGGTTTAGTTGAGTTCCATCCGGGGAAATTCTGTATTTCTGTTTGGTGTGGCATTTCGCTTACCATACCAATGGCATCTAATGGTATCGGTAATAAGGGCATACCTCCCTCTGAATCATCTGGCCCAAGAGAGCAAACAAGGCAATTGGTCCTATTTGCAACATTGGCTACCATTTCAGCTAAACCTACCCACATATTGTGGTCATGGCTGAATCCATATTTAGCAAATTTGGTCAGATTCAAGGACCCTTCCCCTTCCCAAGGGATCAGGATTAATAATAAAATCATGTTGATGTCTAGCATATGCATTCCTTCCACAAAAGATTACCTTATTGTGATAGCATAAAACTATTAGTCCCAATATAATTCCCCCAGTGACAGAAATGGGGAACCACCAAGACCAAAACATATATCCCGAGGATCCCCAGTGAGTAATATCTCTGATAATTGTTCCACAAGGGGGGGCCAGTCAATTAATTGTATTAGAGAATCTTCCCGTTCACAATCACTGGTTCAGATGCTCCTCAAGCTTCAGGCGTGCGCAGGTCAGCCAGCTTCCAGGTTGTGGCTGCAGCAGGCCGGTCGTCTAATGTTGCCCGTGACCTAGCCCGTTCCCGGTAGGGCTAGATACAGGTGTTTTTGGAGAGAGTCAGTTTTAAAGGATTAGAGGGGTCACCTTTGCACGTCCAACTGCCTTCGGACTTCTTCAAACGGGAGTGATGAATCCAGGGGGTCACCTCAGCTACCTTCACCGCTGTTGGAGTAGAGAGCAAGACGGTGTAAGGTCCACGCCACTTAGGTGCGAGTGGATCACGTTTCCACTCTTTCACCCATACGCTATCGCCAGCCTGGAACTGATGAATCGGCTCGGCAATGCTGCACGGCGTGCGCTCGAGGACCCACCTGTTAAGAGAAACAAAAACACGGGAGAGAGATTGCACTTGTCCCTGTGTCACATGGTCTCCTATTTGTTTAATGTCAGCTGGAATATCCTGAACAAAGGAGGGCGGTCTCCCATACAGGAGCTCAAAAGGTGACAACTTAAGTCTTTTTGTGGGTGCACACCGAACACGAAACAGTGTTATGGGTAACACATCTACCCATCCCAATCCCGTTTCCTGGGTTAATTTTGCCAATTGGGTTTTCAGAGTCCGATTCATTCTTTCAGTTTTCCCTGAACTCTGAGGCCTATATGCTGCATGCAGTCTCCATTTCACTTGTAGGACTCGACATACTTCTTGTACTACTTGATCAATGAACGCTGGCCCATTATCACTTCCAATGCATCTAGGTAATCCAAACCTCGGGATCAATTCAGTGAGGAGTCTCTTAGTTACCTCTCGTGCCTTTTCAGTTCGGGTGGGAAAGGCTTCAACCCATCCGGTAAGAGTGTCTACAAACACAAGGAGATACTTGAATCCCTTAGAAGGGACCAGCTCTGTGAAGTCCACAATTAGACTTTCCATGGGGACATATCCCACATGTTGGATTCCAGGAGGTTGTACCGGTCCCTGCCTGGGATTGTTTTTAGCACAAAGAACACATTTCTGTGAAATGCAAGTTGCTAATTGTGATAGGTTAATAATATACAACTTCCGACTGAGACTCTCTCTGGTTGCAGTACTGCCAAGGTGAGTAGATTCATGATAATTTCTTACAATTGTGCCTGCTAGATGATGAGGTACATAAATCCTATTGTCCGGCAGGATCATCCAACCGTCCTTCACAACTGCTCCTTCCTGTTCAGCCCACTTCCTCTCTTCTGGGGTATAGTGAGGTTTAACTTCTTCTGGAACTACCTCTGGTATGAGGGCTGCTATAAATCCTCCCACAGGCTTTTGGGCTGCCTCTCGGGCTGCTTTGTCAGCCGCATGATTTCCTCTGGTTATTGGATCCCTTCCACGTCCATGACCTTTGCAATGCATTACAGCAATCTGTTCTGGAGCCCATACTGCTTCTAACAGGATTTCTACTTCAGGTCCATATTTCAAAGCCTTCCCGTGGGCTCCTATTAGACCTCTTTCTTTCCATAGAGCTCCATGTGCATGCAGGGTTAAGAAGGCATATTTAGAATCAGTATAGATGTTTGCCTTACATCCGGCTGCCAATTGCAGAGCTCTAGTTAAACCTATAAGTTCAGCTTTTTGTGCTGAGGTGCCGGCAGGCAAAGCTTCAGCTTCCACAACTTCCTCATTGGTGACCACAGCATATCCTGCTCGTCTGGCACCTTCATGCAGGTAACTGCTACCATCAGTATAATATACAACATCTGGATTTTTCAATGGTTCATCTTTCAGATCGGGTCTACTGGAATAAACTTCATCCATTACTTGGAGACAATCATGTGATTCCTCATCATCTACCTCTGGTAGGGGCAGCAAAGTCGCTGGATTGAGCATATTCACTACTCGTAGATGAATCCTGGGATTTTCACACAATAGGCCTTGGTATCTAGCCATCCTTGGGTTCGTTAGCCAATAACTACCCTTATATTCCATGAGTGTCAGAACAGCATGAGGTACATTCACATACATCGTCTGGCCGAAGGTAAATTTATCAGCTTCTTTGACAAGGCTTGCAGTGGCCGCTACTGCCCTTAGGCATGGAGGCCATCCTTTTGCTACTGAGTCCAATTGTTTTGACAAATAAGCTACTGGACGGTTCCAACTTCCTAATCTCTGGGTCAGGACTGCCGCTGCAATCCCATTCTGTTCATGTACATACAGCTGAAAGGGTTTTTCCGAATTAGGCAGTCCAAGGGCTGGGGCCTCCATAAGTCGTTGTTTGATAACTAAAAAGGCTTGTTGCTGCTCAGGTCCCCATACGAATGGGTCCTTCTCTGCACCTCGAGTGCTTTCATGTAAGGGCTTGGCCAGACTGCTGAAATCAGGTATCCATAGTCTACAAAACCCTGCTGTTCCCAGGAATCCTCTAAGTTGTTTCCTTGTGGTAGGTTCCTTGATAAGGCAAATAGCTTCTTTCCTCTCTGGTCTCAATGCTCGTTGTTGGTGTGAGATATCAAAGCCCAAATATTTGACCTTTTCTAAACATAACTGTGCCTTTTTCTGGGAAACTCGGTAGCCAGCTTGCCAGAGCAAGTGGAGCAGTTCCTCTGTCCCTTCTTTACAGGTATCAAAATCCTTTGCTGCTAGTATAAGGTCATCTACATATTGCAGAACCACCTTTTCTCCAGGTATTGAGGGGTAACTTGTTAGATCCTTCGCCAAGGCAGTGCCAAATAAAGTTGGGGAATTTTTGAATCCCTGGGGCAATCTTGTCCAGGTTAGCTGGCCTTTTGTTCCTGTTAAAGGGTCTTCCCACTGGAAGGCAAATATAGGTTGGCTCTGTGGTGCCAGCCGGCAACAGAAGAATGCATCTTTCAAGTCCAATACAGTAAAAAATGTTGCTTCTGGTGGGATCAAACTCAGCAGGGTATATGGGTTTGGTACATTTGGGTGCAAGGTCTCGATAGCCTGGTTTACGAGCCTCAAGTCCTGCACTGGCCTGTATTCATCTGTCCCAGGTTTCCGAACAGGCAAAAGGGGTGTGTTCCATTCTGATTGGCAGGGCTTAAGCAGACCATATTTTAATAGGCGGTCCAAATGTTTCTGGATGCCCTCTGCTGCTCGCCGGGGTAAAGGATATTGCTTTACAGATACAGGGGTAGCCATAGGTTTTAAGGTTACTACAATTGGAGCTATATTCTTGGCCATTCCTGGTGGGCTATTTTCGGCCCATACTCCTGGTGGCACCTGTAGGGTTCGGAGGAGCTTGTTTAATTCTGTATCCAATGTGGGTTGGACTTGCAAGGCTGACATTAGGCGCCATGATTGTTCCTTAGGTACTGAGAGGGTAATTATTCCTGCTGCCTTTGATGGCAGTTTCATTTCTGGACCTCGAGGAGTGAAGGTGATTTGGGCCTGCAGTTTGGACAGCATATCTCTACCTAAGAGAGGTATTGGACACTCAGGTATATACAAAAACTGATGGGTTAAACGATGTCCCCCAATCTGGCATTCCAAAGGTTGGAGGAAAGACCTCTTAGCTGACTGACCAGTGGCACTTTTAATGACTACACTTTTGGATGCCTTTTTCTGCAATAGTTCTGGGAGTACTGAGTATTCAGCCCCAGTATCAATCATAAAGTCTATTAAATGGCTCCCTAATTGAATCGTGACCGTGGGCTCCTGGAAGCCTAACTTTATGGAGTCCGGTCGTTCCTAGTCTTGGGTAAAATCCTCCTCTGCCAGTCCAATGAAATTGTCTCTACTCTGTCCTTGTCCAGGTCTCTGATATCTTCCATTTCGGATCATTCCCCGTCCCCGTCCCTGGTTTCTTGGGCCGGAGCCTGGGCCTGGGCCTGGGCCTGGGCCTGGGCCTGGGCGTACTTCTTCCAACCTCAGGGGTTCAGGACACTCCCGCTTCCAATGACCCTCCTTCTTGCAATTCGCACATTGATTCCTTCCCAGTGGTGGATTCCTTCCCCGCCCTCTTCCTCCATTTAAGGGGCGGTAGTCTTGCTTCACTGCTGTGGCTAGCATTACCATCTTTTCCTTCTGCCACTTCTTCTTCTCTTGCTTCTCAGCCTCATCCCTATTCCGATAAACTCGGCGTGCAATGGCCATAATTTGGCTCATCAGCATCCCTTCCCATCCTTCTGATTTCTGAATTTTCTTACGAATGTCAGAAGCGCACTGGGCCACAAATGTAGCAGTAATCATTCTACTGTTTTCAGGGGCTTCAGGGTCAAAAGGAGTCCATATACGATAGGCTTCTTGCAGCCTCTCTAAAAAGTCTCCCGGACTCTCATTTGGTTTCTGTTCTACTTCTGAGACTTTAGACATATTAGTGGGCTTCTGGCATGCCCTGCGGATACCTTGCACAAGCGTCTGGCGGTAAGTGGTAAGTCTGGCCAGATGAATTGCATTGTTTGGATCCCAATTAGGATCTTCCAAGGGAAAGTTATCTTGGAGATGACGGTCAATATTAAAAATATTTCCCACTCTGGCCTGCTCACGCAGATATATCTGTGCCTTTTCAATTATGTCTCTTCTTTCCTCAGTGGTGAACAGAGTATTCAGAAGCTGGCGACAATCTGTCCAAGTAGGACTATGAGTATTTATTATTGAAGTCACCAAGTCCATCATAGCCTGAGGTTTTTCTGCAAAAGATGGGGTGTGTGTTTTCCAATTCATCAGATCCGTAGTTGTGAATGGAATGTACTGAAGGGTCGAAGTTCGAGGTGGCCTTGGTCCGAGTTGCCCGTTAACCAGCACAGGCTCCTCAAGTGCATCAAATACTCTTCTGAGAGGGGCTACTACGTGATCTTTCTCTTCGCTTTGCTCTAGGGGCCTCAAATCATAGGGGATGGTATTTGTCCCAAGGCGTTCTTTTAGCAGCTTAATACGCCTGGCTGTATTGCTTGCTGACCGATTAAGGTCTCCCTGTAACTTCTGTAATAATTCTCTAGGACTTGGATGTACAGGGGTTTGGGGTAGGCAATCAGTTGTTCCACTAAAAGAGACTGTAGATGGAGTTCTACTGGGACTCACAGATGGAATAACCACTTCTGCTTGGGCTTCATTATAGGACTCCAATGCCTCCTGAAGATATTTATCATAATCTATCAAGGAGTCAAGTTCTGTGTCTCTACCCCCATTATTCGTTCCACTTTCTTGCCTTGGGGTTACAACTGGTGGAGGGTTTGGATTATGCTCCCTTCGATGTGGAGCATAGGGTGGAGGTGGAAGCACCTCTTCCTCTGGTCCCTCAAAAATGGGTTTGAGTTTATTTGGCAAGATTCCTTTCCTAGCTTCGGCTTTTACAGCCAATAATTTGCATCGTTGGACTTTGCATTCCCTTATCCATGGAGGATTTTTATTTAATGTGCTCAGCCAGGAATCTATATATGAAAATTGTTCTGGGCACCCTCCAGTTTCTTTGGTGATGTTAGACCAAAGTTTGCTTACTAAATTTATATCAAAAGTTCCCTGAGATGGCCATCCAGTATTTTGTTTTGGCCATTCTAGTTCACATAACGTTCTCAAGCGCTCTGGCGTCATTTTGACTCCATATGCCCCTGAGAAGGCTTTCTTAAAATTATTTAACATACATTCAAGAGGTGTATTTCCCCCCTTTGAACCCCCAACTCCCATTGTATGGCCCTGTGAAGTATCCACTCAGTCACTCACACACACGCTTCGTGGGGTTTCTTGCCCAGATGGAGTCGCCTCACTGGGAACCGAAGTACTACCCACTCCACACTCAGGTCAGCTACAGATTGCTCTGTACTTTCTCACACATACAATGCGCAAGATACTTCACCACACTCTACCTCCCATTCTTCCCTTTCCCCCCACCAGACCACCATCTGATATACCCAACCACCTAGCGTACTCAGTTCCCACTTACTGAGACGCAGAAGTTTGATCAAGACTTCTCTTCCTCACAATTAATTGGAGGGCCAAAAATCCCTTTGTGCACTTACCCCTTGGTTGGTTCCGTTTCCCCCCGGTCCGTCGCCGCCAGTGAGCAGGGTATCAGACAGACGAGACTGCTGCGTTCCCCTGGAAAAAATTTTTCCATGCGCGCTGGGTAGGCAGTTTAGAGATCCTCTCTCTTGTACCCTGCTCAGTAGAGCGAAGGGGCTGCGTTCCAGCAGACCACTTATCCGAGTCACGGCACCATAAAATGTAGCACCCTGCTTGTGGTTAACGCTTAGCTGGAATGAAATATTCAACGCAGCAATAGAGAAATTAAAATAATAATTTATTTGTCAGACAAATAAATGAGAGGCACAGTGGTATATGGTTACCAAGCTCTGGCCTGGCCTCCTGCCATTATGGCCAGCACTTATATTCCCTTAATCCAGCCCCCTTTGCTCCTCCTTGGGCTGCATCTGTCCAATCAGCCTGGTTGGATTTCCTATTGGCTGCCTGCTATAACCAATCCTAAAAGATACACCCACATCCTCCTGTCCTTATATGGAGCACAAAGAGCTATATATTGTTACATCTATAAATGACAAATAAGTAGTAATATATCTTACATGTGTCTCAACAAGGAATATTAATTACCAGCTCACCTCTTGCCCTCTTCGCCCTATTGCCTTCTAAAACAAATGGTTAATCTTAAATTTTTATCTTAAACATATGTCAAGGATCTTGAGTTTCACATCAACATTGAAAGATCTCCTTCATTTTGAAGGTTTCTAAACAAATGTCTGACAACTATATATCAGGAGCGCCCAGATAGCGTCTTCTTGTCTGGCAGGGGGGGGCTACGCTGGTGACTGACTTAATTTCAGGATAAATACAACTCTTACAACTATATGAAATAAGAATCTAGCATTTCTTAAATCCTTTGCATAATTACATTTAAGCCAATATATTTAAGCTAATATATTTCATACATTATCATAGGTAACCTTTTAAAAGAATAAAGCTTCTCAAAATAGAAAGGAAGGAACTCAGTAAAAAACAGGTTTTAAAAGAAACCTCTTCAGTTCACCCCCCCTTTTCACCCTCCTTTCCAGCCTCAAAATAAAATAGGAAAAAGCTTCTTCTTCCCCAGCCAAGCCAGTTGCCTTTCCCAACATTTATTGCTCTTTTTAACTCTCTCTGTTTAAGAAAGAAACTGCTTTTAGAAGATTTCCTAAAAATGCTCTCTTTTTCTGTCAGCTAGATGTTTTTTTTCCCATTTGCCTCTGGCCTTAGAAAATACAGCTCAAGGTTTAAGAGAGGCCCATAGTATCATTTTACTATTTACTCATTCCTAATTATATTTATCTCTGCCTTTGTTATCTTCTGTAACATGTAGGGTCAGTGTCCGTTCTCAGCCTGTAATTTCAGCTTTTACGACTTTGAGAATTGTTTTCTGCTATAAATCAAGGGGCCCCCTTGTCTAGGAGGAAAACATTGCCAGTGTTTTCTTAAGCAGCTGGTCTGCCTGGCATGAAACTTTTGAAAATCTAAGCCCTCTTTAATATACAAGTCCTGATCAAACATTAATAAAATGCAGGCTTATGCCTGATGCCTCACTCCCTCTATGCTTCGGAGGCTTCGTGTTGCTATCGCTGAAGCCAAAAAGCCTGCATTTGCTCCATAGGATGCACACACATTTCCCCTTAATTTTTGGAGGGGGAAAAGTGTGTCCTATAGAGCGAAAAATACGGTACATTCACACAGAAACATGAGCACTCCTCTATTGCGTTTAGAGAGAGAGTACTCTAACACTGGACTCAGCTACATCAGCCAAAATACAGAGTTATAAATGTGTTATAACCGTTGCACCAGAAGCGGTTTAGTTGTGTTGGCCACATGACCCAGAAAGCTGTCTGGGGACAAACGCTGACTCCCTCGGCCTGAAGTGAGATAAGTGCTGCACCCCATAGTCACCTTTGATGGGACTTAACCATCCAGGGGTCATTGACCTTTACCTTGCCGTAACACTGTGACACCAGATGGTGTTGTAGAGCTGAAACTGCAACTCAATTGTATTTTCAATTGTGAGCTTTACAACAGTTTTTTGCAGAGCGTTTTTTTTTACAGCTGTGTAGATCTAGCTACTGTCTCTTCTTCAGTATTCATTACAGTCAAGTCAATCACACACAAAACAAAAATGGAGAATGTAATAAGATACCTCCCATGTGACCAGAGTTCACAAGAGTTACTGAGGCCCATTCCAGAATTAAATACACAGTAATACGTATATTTTGAGGAGATTTCACCCCTCCCATATCCAAGAATCTCCTGAGGAGTCTGCTGATTCTCCAGAGAGGAGGAGGCGTGTTCTGCTCTCTACTTATTCTGCTCCAGCACCACATCAGTCAGTCAGTCAGTGTGTCGGAGAGAGAGAGAGTGTGTGTTTAGATAAGGTTGCTACTAAGAGCAGCTGCAGACACTCAGTGCGGTTCAGCATTCATTTATGCTTAGACCTATTTAGCTCTGTATATAGTTGTATAATAGTTGTAGATAGAATAAAGAAGATATTCTACAGAGCTGCTCTCCGAGTTGTTTATATACTCTGCTAGACTCTGCTGTACTCTGCTGTGCGACGACTGTTTTCTTGTGGAAGTGAATCCGGTGCTCACAACTCTAAGCTGTGAGTCCACAGCACTTTGACCTGTTCCTGTGCAGAAGGTGGTCTCTGGAAGTGCTACCCAGCTCGCCTTGTCCAGTCGGGCTGAAGTGGATGAGTCCTGTTGGTGGCACTGGCTCAAGGGCGATGCTGACATATTTAAGCATTCAAAATTTCAGTAAATCAAATCACTATACTATTTCTTCATTTCTTCCTCTCTCTTTTTTATAAAATGTTTGTGATGGCATGAAGCAAAAGTGGTTCAGATTGAGAAATACCAAGATTGCTGCAGATTGAGAAATGAAAATACAATGCAAGTCAAACAGCAATCAAGTCCTGTTCGTCCTGGAATGCAGCAGGGAAAGAGGGAAGCTGAGCAGAGCACCTGGGCTCAATGGATTATTGCTGCAGCTCAATACAGCAATGCTTTGCCTGAAAGAAGTATGACGTTCTCTCCTCAACATTGTGCTGGGCCCAGGGGTAACCCATGAAACGTGGTCTAGGACTGGTCCAGAATCCAAAGGTTCTGCTAGGAGTCAGTCTGACAGGGCCAAGGCAGGACATGAGGCAGGAAACCAGGCAAGGACAGGTACAAGATCTAGCATACAGCAATGTTGCTCCCGAAAGAAGTATGAAGTTCTCTCCTCAACATGCGGCCTAGGACCCATGTACCTACGAGGCTGTCTCTCCTGGTATGCCCTGCAGAGGACCTTAAGGTCCACAAATGACAACACTTTAGAGGTCCCAAGCCGCAAGGTGGTTAGATTGGTCTTAACTAGGGCCAGGGCCTTTTCAGTACTGGCCCCAATTTGGTGGAACGCTCTGTCACAAGAGACTAGGGCCCTGCGGGACTTGACATCTTTCTGCAGGGCCTGCAAGACAGAGCTATTCCGCCTGGCCTTTGGTTTGGACTCAGTCTGACTCTTATGTTTCCCTCCTCTTACGGTTTTGATCTGTGGGCTACTTTTAAAATGAGGCTGCATTTTAAATTTTATTTTAACCTGTATTTTAAATTGGTCTCCCTCCCATTATGCTTTTATTGTAATTTTACTGGTGTTAGCTGCCCTGAGCCCAGCTCTGACCAGGGAGGGCGGGGTATAAATAAAAAAATATTATCATATCATCATCATCATCTCCAGTTGGATTGGAAAAAGACCCACATGGGCTTGAAAACCTGGAGAGCTGCTACCAGTCATTGTAAACCAGAAATGGGAGGGGGGACATTTCCCAACCCAGGGGCCACATTACACACAAACACACACACACACACTCTCTCTCTCTCTCTTAAATAACTTTTATTAAATATTTTCTTACGTTACAAAAGTATGTGCATTCTCTCTTTTTTCCCCAGGCCATGGTGTCTTTTCTACAATTACATTTGATGTGAGACATTAGTGTTGTATACAACACCAGTATAGATGGCCACAGTGGCCCCTACCATAATATTGTGTAGCTCTTACAGAAGGCATCCCCAAAGTCGGCCCTCCAGATGTTTTGGGACTACAATTCCCATCATCCCTGCACCTGAGAGGCAGAAAGAGAGAGAGCGTTCATGCAGGAGAAAGGGAGAACATCGCTGAATTAGTTTTCTGATTCAGTAATGCAATTATTGCTGAATTTATAAGATCTAAGCTGAAGTGATCAGGGAGTGCCAACGAAAATAAATACCCATATGGCAGGTTGCGGGCAGAGCCACAGTCTCTCTGCAACTTGCTTGCATGCATGGAGGATATGCGTGTGTGAACAATGTGATTGTTCAAGGTTATCTGTGTGAACGAGCCACTTACAACTGCTGCCTGCAAGGGGGGAGGGGCATGAAAATGTCAAAATGATGAAAAATCTTTTAAAGATGGAGAGTGATAAAGATGCAAAGAACTAAAACATCTTGATCCCTTGTGCGCTCTCTCTCTTTCCTCCCATCACCTCTCCTGCTTTTGCTTCTGCATATTGCAGAAACAGGAAAGAACTATCTCAGCCCTGAGTGTCACATGACAGCCGCCGCCCCCTGTTTATGAAACCGGGCCCATCCTAATCCATTTAGGGGGGGGCGTTATTTAATGCATAAAGGGTTGTGGTTGTCTAAATGGTTGTGTTGCAAGACCCTCAAGCTGACCCCCATTAGAATAAAGAAATTCACACAGACACAGATATTTTGCTTAAGGTTTTTGGACAAAATTTTGGCCACAACTTTATTGAAACCAGTATTGGCTTAGGCATTGGCAAGACTATATCTGACTCCTGCCCCCTTTACAGGAAGTCTGTAAGGGTAAACCATCCAAAGGAAAACTGCTTCAGAGGAATCCGCCTGCATCTCCCATGGTGTTCCCCAGAGACCTGGCATGGCCCTAGCCCCTCAAGCAGACTTCGGACAGGATCCAGACCCAGATTCCATTAACAGAATACCCTTGAAATGGAGGGGCAGGTAATGGCCGACCTCCCCTCCCCCATTCAACCACAAACCAATGCCTAACCACCAAACCTTACAAAGTTGTGACAATTGCTAAGAGGTAGGCAAAAACCAAGTGGCCTGTGCCAATTTGCCAAATGGAAAAAAATCCTACCTGGTTCCCAACTCAAGATGGGCAACCAACCAAAGTCCAAAGCAAGGCCAAAGGACACTTAAATTAAAGGGAGGGTGGGCACGTGTTCGGCAGCACGAAGCAGGAACTAGGCACACGTTGTGCTACCACTTTTATACTTTTCCCCACAATAACCCTTCAAAATGATTGGGCAATAGCCCTGGGTGATTGTGGTGACACCCCAGCATAAGGGTGATAGCTCCCCCCACGCCAGGGTGGGGGGGAACCAGGTTGAGGGCCTGCCCACAACCAGGACCATCTATTAAGATGATCCCATTTGCCCAACACTCCCCTCCAACATACAAGAGTCTGAACCCCAAATACATTTTCATTTCCAAATCAAGTCTGATACCAGAAATGAATCCTAGTAGGAAGAATACAGGTTGTGGAGAAAGCAGTTAACAGGAAGGACAGGATTAAGAATGGTTGAAGCTTTTGCTTTTTTCTGGAAGCTGTGATTTTTTAAAGGTTCTGAGAGTTGTAAGGGAGCCCCTATCCTCCTACCAGAGCTACACTTCCCAGAATGGTTTAACAATCAATGCCTCTCCCCTGGAAACTCTAGGAATTGTAGCCATTGGCTTGAACCAGCAGAGCTCTTCTTATGTTTTATTTCATACTGCCAAGGAGAACAAGAAGCAGATTTTTGACAGGCTATATTTACCTCTCCTAGTTACCTGTCCCATTCCCATGCAAATCCAATAATTAATCACTTTCCCAAATTCAGTATGCATGAGCCTATATGAAGTGGTTGTCTCATAGAACCTTATTGAATGTATTGGACTCCATGTACTTCAATCTTAGCCACCACATGGACAAAATGTTTGTAGTTACAAGTCTTCCACTTCTCTTAAATGTGCTGGCTTTGCAATACATACTGTCTTTCTTACTCCCCTGCTGAGTTTGGCTAGCAGCTTCAAAAAGAGAAGGGCATAAGCTCATTTTTGTAAGCAGAGTGCTTCTCAAAGAAAAGACCTTTGCAGAAGTCTATTTCCAGAACATATGACTGATTTGCAATTGGATTGCGAGAAAAGCACTTAACTATACTCCACTGAATTGAAAGTACCAACCACCTCTGTTTCGCCTGAAGTTTACGAGATAGCAGGAAACATAAAAGGGAAAGCATGGAATAGGGAGTGTAGATCATCCAGGTGATATAAGCCACATAGACAAATGCGGAGGAGCGATTCTGCAGAGGCGTTTTTTTGCAAAGCAAAAGTTCATTGCTTCCATAGTAGCAACACCATTTCTTACATGGATATGAGCTTGAATAAGGGAGGTCTCAGAAATATATAGGCAGGGCTGCATGGAACAGCACAGTTACATCTGAATGAAAGTGCATGGGGAGAAGTTTTTCTCATAAAGCTAAAACTCAGGGGCATCCAATAAAGCTGAATGTTGGAAAATAAGCACATTCCAAAGAAAGCAGTGGTGTAGCTTGGGGGGTGAAGGGAGCTGTGGAACTGAATTCTGAGGGGGTGCAATCCAGTGCCCCCACAACAGGCTCCCTTGCTGAGGCCGTGTGGCTGCCACCTTCCGGAGTTGCGGGAGGCAAATTGCACCTGGGCCAGAAGTTCAGGGCTGCAGCAGTGCCTCCTTCTCACAGCCAGCAAAGGGGTGCCTACCCCTGGGTAGCTGTGGTCTAAACCACTTAGCCTCTTGGGCTTGGTGATCAGATGGGGTGAGCTCCCATTGCTCTGTCCCAGCTCCTGCCAACCTAGCAGTTCAAAAGCACGTCTGTTCAAGTAGATAAATAGGTACCGCTGTGGCGGGAAGGTAAATGGCATTTCCGCGCGCTCTGGTTTCTGTCACTGTGTTCCGTTGTGCCAGAAGCGGTTTAGTCCTGCTGGCCACATGACCTTGAAAGCTGTCTGTGGACAAACGCCGGCTCCTTCGGCCTGAAAGCGAGATGAGCGTTGCAATCCCATAGTCCAGGGGTCCTTTACCTTACCCCTGGATGGAACTCCTGCGACCAGAGCCCAGACTTTTCCTGATCCATGCCGGCCTTTCCCTGGGACCTCCCTCCTTGCATGTGTCCTTGGGCAAGATGTGTGCCCCATGGCGGGAGCACAGAGAGGAGAGCTGCCCACTTGCCTGGAAACTGCTGATGCCCACCATTGCACTGCGTGGCAAAGGAGAGTTACCCCAGGAAGGACCGTGCTTGGTGCCTTGGTCTGTTCTCCACCATGCTCCTTCTAGGCTTGCTGCAGCTGCGGCTTTGCTGCTGCTGGGACACTACCAAGCCCTCCAAGGAGACCAGCTCCTGCTGAGAGCTCACAGAGCTGAGAGGGTAACCGTGGCGACTGGCAGGGGACCTCTGTGGGGAATGGCCGCTGCAGGAGTGCAGCAAACTCCATCTGTGGCCTTCTGTGTGATGCCCGCAAGGAGGTTAGGGGATGCAATCCTTGTATTGCCCCGGGCGCTTGGCAACACATGCTATACCACTGAAAGAAAGTACTTCTTCACTCAGCAGATGTTATGGAATTTGTTCCCACAAGATGAGGTCCATCAACTTGGGTGACTTTATAGAGGCTTAGACAAATTCATTGAGGACAAGGTGTCTGGTTGGTCACTATGCCAGCAGGCTGCTGGAGTACATAGGAATTTGGCCTGATCCAGTAGGACTTTCCTTATGTTCTTATGGATATTACTAATGATTGCAGAAGGAAAGAAAAACGTATGCGCAAAACCCATAGGATGAACTGCAATTCTTATCTTTCACAGTCCCCAGTAGGGTCCCATTGATACAAATATTCACATTTCTTCAACATTTGCTACAATTTCCAACCATACCCATCCACACTCAGATTTGGAATAGGGATTTGGGAGGAATTTGTTTTGTCCACTTTTTACAGCAGACTGACCTACTGCAAAGGTCTGGAGCACCTACAGGCTTTGTCTATGCAGTTCCAGTGCAGAAAAAGGTGCTCACAGAAATGCGTATTTTACATAACAGGTGAATACAAAAGACATATCTTATAGATAAATGCATTCCTTAGCAGAACATGTGTATATTTTGTATTCTTGTACATTCTTTCGAAGCATCCACACCAAACAGCACACAGCAGGCCTATGACTGAGCATCATCAAGACTAGGATGGAACTGCTCAGCTCATCCCTAATTTACAATGTTAAAATTTTGATTCAAAGTTTCAATCTGCATTTTGAATGTGTGTGCTTTCCCCTGCCTTGAAATATGTGAGATTTAGACATGCTGGAGCCTTTGATTCAGATTGTTAGGCATCAAATATGAAATCTCATAAACTTCCACCAAATGCAGTTTACAGCTTCCTTGCTTAGGGTTTGCTAGCAGCTGAGGATGTTTCTCCAGCTTCAAGGTGTAACAAGGAGACTTAGAAAGTGAGAATCCAAGTGTTGTGGAACACAGGGGAATTCCATACTCCCCCCCCCTCTCTTTCCATTTCTACTTCAGAAGATCATTACTTTGTTCCTTTAAAAATATACAAATGTGATACCTCTATCAAATGTTCACTTTAGCTTTGAATGATCATTCCTTCCAGCAGCCTCAGATTTACCCTCTAGTTCTTGACATAGCATCATTTGACATGATGTTCTATACAGCAGTCTTTGAGTGCTAAGTCGTGTTTTAACACCGCATCAGCCACTGATGCTTCTTAAAGTCTTGTTCTAGCATGATGCAATTTCCCAGCGTAAGTGAACCCACTGAGACCAGCGATTAGAGCAACACTCCCATTGGTCTCCATGAATCCTTGAATGCAGTTATGCTTCAATATTTGAAGAGGTAAGCTGCAAATAGTAGTCTATTGAGTGTTCAAATCCAGCTGTCCTTTAGGCAGGGCTCCATCTCGTGTTAGCTGTCAGGAAGCTGCTTCTCCACAGATTTCATGGAGCTATAAAGTGCCTATCATAGAACTATGGATTTGGAAGGCACCTCAAACGTCATCAAGTCTAACCCACTGCTGATTCATGGAACCTACATTTACAGCATCACAGATAGGTTGCATTCCTGATATCAGTATTCCTGATAGGTCTTTTTCATCTTCATCTTCATCTTCTTCACTCTATAATTCTATGATTCTGTGATTCATCTTCTCCATTATTGTCCTCAGACCTCATACATCCACACTTGCCATTTAATCCATCATGGCTAGCAGCCACTGATAAACTTTAGCCCCTTTGAACTTGTCTTTTAAAGCCATCTACGTTGGTGCCTATCAGAACGTATTGTGGGAACAAATTCCATACAGTGGTACCTTGGATTACAGAGGCTTCAGGTTACAGACTCCGCTAACCCAGAAATAAAAGTACCTCAGGTTAAGAACTTTACTTCAGGATGAGAACGGAAATCGTGCTCCAGCGGTGCGGCAGCAGCAGGAGGCCCCATTAGCTAAAGTGGGTTAAGAACGGACCTTCGGAACGAATTAAGTTCTTAACCCGAGGTACCACCGTAGTATGGTTGAAGATGTATTTGCTTTTGTCGGTACTGAATCTTCCAACGTTCAACTCAATCTGCTAAGAGTCTTCCTTCTCCTACATGGGCTACCTTCCCAGGTTGATGAGCCCCATCACCTCCTCATTTCCTTCTACAGCATGTGCAGAAACTGCCTTCTTGACCGTTGGGCCCACTATTGGTCTCAGGTGCTTAATCCACCAGAGCCTGCCTTCACATTAAGGGAAAGTCCCTAACTCACCAAGGGTTTGAAAACCATCAGCTAACATCACCTGGTTTAGCCAGCCAGTCAAAGCTGTTTCCTGAGGTATGGCCACTATTGCATACTAAGAGCTTTTAGGAGCCACAGGTGAGAAGTATATGCAAGGTGGGGACTAAAGGTGGACAAGCTTCCCCAGAAGGAACACAATGTCTCCCTCACCAGGGGTACCACCCTGTGATGGCCTGGGATTCGGACTCAGAGGCTGAACCTGAGGAATCCCAGCCTGCACAGGATTCCCCGCCTCCAGAACCAGCTGAGCTGGGACAGGGGCCTGAGCCTGAAGGGTCCTCACCTGTGCTGGATCCTCAGGTGCAGGCACCATCTGAGTCTGCTCTGGACCCTGAGGTGATGGAGGACCCATTGCCTGCAGGTGCTCCACTCTCAGCCCCGTCAGAGGAAGCTGAGGTTGCCTCTGGATCCAGTAACCCTCCAGTTGCAGAGGCTCAGGGCAGAGAGGTGGAGGGAACCAAGTGCTCTCAGGAGGAGTGCTCACCTCCAGGCCAGGAGAGGCGAGTCACCAGTGGACCGGGGCCACCCTATGCCTCGGGGCAGATAAAAGCCAGTCAGCCCCAGTCCCTGGTTGTGGGAGCAACATTGTTGGTAACCTGTTCCTGCCAGCACCCTGTCCTGCTCTTCTGCCAGAGTTCCTGACCTTGCCCGACTCCTTGCCTTGGACCCCGCTTCAGCCTTGATGAATTTATCCTCGATGAATTTCTTCAATCAGCTTTTACAGTCTCTCCCCACCATTCCTCACACAGAGTCCTGCAAGCTCAGATCTCAGCTGTGAGATTTTCTTAAACCATGTTCACTCCTAGCTCTGAGTACCTCATTCCCTTTTGCTACTGAGACTATTCAGCACATACCAAAGCCAAATTTGCTTCTTTCCTCTTCAAATATTTGCAGGTCACCTTTCCACTCACTGGCAGGATTGAAACTCTCCGCACACAATGCCCCCTCCCCCCCCCCCGTCATCTATCACCATGTTCGTTTGGGGATGTTAGGGAGGCAGGGACCAAAGTAGCAGCTGCAGAAAATGAGCAGGAAAATAAAGAGAAATCGGCCCCAGAGGAAAGCAAGCAGTTTTGAAAGCACAAATAGTAAGTTTGAGAGAGAGAGAGAGAGAGACAGAAAGAGAGAGATAAGGGGACCTAAAATAGCAATAAATCAACAGAGAACCAAGTCCCTTGCAACTGAAAGCAGGGGACAAAAATGAGGGACCTTAAAAATCTGAAGACATACT
The DNA here is from genome assembly GCF_964188315.1 of Podarcis muralis. NCBI lineage: Eukaryota > Metazoa > Chordata > Lepidosauria > Squamata > Lacertidae > Podarcis > Podarcis muralis. The sequence goes on from NC_135663.1 coordinate 8,737,211, forward strand.
GTTCAGATAAGTGAACCAGCTAGAAAAACTGCATATCAGCTAAGCCAGCAAGGCTCTATCATCATCATCATTATTTTGAAAGCAACTGGAAATTAATATATCTATTCAGAAATGTAAATATAGAGTTTTCTGTAATGGCTGCAGCAAGGACACTGCAACCACTAAGCCACACTGGTGTAGCAAGTATGCCCATCAAGTGGATGGATGGAGAAGACAAAGCTACAAGGATGGGAGGAGAAAGACTCCTAACACTCATTCATTCATTTCCTTTTCCATTTGTAGGTAATTAGCCAAGTCAAGTTGGACTTCCTGGTTGGTGATAATAATAATAATAATAATAATAATAATAATAATAATAATAATAATGATGATGATGGTGATGATGATGGTGCACAGCCTCCCTGATCTGACCCAGGTTGACACTGAGAACACCCAACCCAGACCTAGACCTGAGTCAATTCAGCAGGTAGGTGTAATGTTTAAACAGGGTTTTCTGAACTGCATCTTCTTCCACTCCATCTCAACCACACTGCAGAGAGCAGAAGGGTCATTCCTGCTGAGTGCTGTTTTGCAAGTCTGTTCCCTGCCTATTATGATCCAGCCTCTGCCCTTTGGCAAAAAAGCAGGATTAACTACTTGACCCCTTGTAGATTGGCTTATATGTCCACTTCTTCCTCATTGAGAAGCTGGCATGGATGCCAAGAAACAGATAACTATATGTACGTGTGGCGGACTTGTGCTAAGATACAGAAAGTTCGGATTTCAATCCTTCATGAGATAGGTAAAATTATTGGCCACTTACTCATCCCTTCTCCCCAATTGGCACTCTTAAATATATTTGAAAATGGAAGTGTACCCTCTTACTGTACAAAGGTAGCATCACACTTATTAACAGCTGGTGCCAATCTTTTTTCATGGTATAAGAAAGCGTGGGAGAAAGCCTTATTAGAAAAAACTTACATATAAATTAATAGTTGCAAAAGGAGAAGGGAAAACAGATATTTTTCTGATATAATATGACTTTATTAAGTATGCTAATGGTGATTCACATAACTTAAATCTACAACCAGCAGTTAAAAGAATATGGCTGATTCAATAAAATTCACTTGACTAAACTGCCCCCATCTCTGTCCTCTTCTTTCTATACACCAATATTTAATTTCAATGTACATTGCACTACTCCTGTCTCTTTAGAAGCTGTGTAATGTGTCCTTTATCTATACCCTTCAGTTTCTCTGTTTCACTTCATTTTTCCTATTTTTATTTTGTTACAAATGTATGAAACAAGGTGTTTTGACACTGTGTTTTCTCTTCAAAATCTGATTGAAAAGTTATTTATGAAAAAAAGCAGGATTAATCTTTTTTGTCCTGATTACTCCTCATAGACGGTCTCCTGCAAGTGTCTGTCTCTGCTCTCAACTTCTGAAATAAAATGAACTGAGAGTTGCATACCAAATGTTGCTTCCTATCATCATGCCAGAACAGTCAGAAGTAGTCAATATGGCACCCTCCAGGTGTTTTTGGACCACAACTCCCATAATTCCCAACCATTGTCCATGCTGGGTGGGGCTGATGGGAGTTGGAATCCAATATCTGGAGAGGGCAATGTTGGCTCCCCTTCCATAAGGACAATCTACCTTCCTGTTGATAAGAGTGAAACTTCCAGTTAAAGGGCATATGACCTTAGCATCTATCATTTGCTTAGAAGATGCCCTTTGAAGTTATTGGAATTCAAAGCTGGCTATCACAAAGTGCAGAAGAGAAAAGACTGTGAAGTTATTTGAACCACACCAATTATCCTGTTCTTTAACATCTGCCTACCTCTTATTTATATTCCCACTTACAACCTCTGATCATCTCAAAGAAACCCAGAGCTTGATAATCACAAGGAAACAGGGGTCAGTGAAAATAACATCTGAATGCCCCCAAATCATCTGTGCTATAAGGCAGGGAGTCGAGGCATCTTAATTAATAACATGCCACTACAGCCATCTAGAGCTCGAAAGGTCACTGGCCGCTGAGGGCATGAACTGTCCCTTTTTGGAAAACATCACTGCGACTTTTGCATGTCCTCAGAAAGACTGCTTGATGGCAATGTGCGCGCAGATCAGAAATCAGATCACCCAAAACGGTTCTTTCCATCTGAAAGGTGGCATTTAATGGTAGAGAAACTGACTTCATTAACTAAGAGCAATGTGTTCAAAGGTCAGTCAGTTGCCAATTTCTTCATGATCTTCTGGGTAAGTGGTTCACTCCCATTTCCCCTTCTGATTGCCTCATTGCAGAGATGGAACGGCAACGGGTTCTCAGGTTCTCGGTTTGATAGATGCCTATTTAACATCAAAGGAAGGTTTGACTACCCGAAGATGGGAGCCCCAAAACGAATCGAGAAGCATGAGAAAGCTTTACAAAGTGTTATTATTGGCCTGGCAAATGATGATGAAAATAGGGACATTCTATTCTAAGGAAGCTTTTTCCACTTTTGATCTCCTGCATACAAAAAACTTATACATATATACTTTTGTCACATTGAGCCAATTACAGCCTCTCACCCTAACCTGCCTCACAGGTTTGCTGCATAGAACAAATGTGCAAGGCAAGGGATCATGTACAACACCTTCAACAGAAAAATTGGGGGGGGGGGATTGTAAGCTGCCTTAAATCCCTGTCAGGGAAAATGGTGGAATAATAATAATAATAATAATAATAATAATAATAATAATAATAATAATAATAGGAAACTGTAAGAATGATCAGGAACACACATACAATAAATTCTATTGAATTCAGTGGGGCTTACTTCTGAGTAGACATTTGAGGGCTTGCAGTGTAAGGCTCAAATTACAATAAAGGAATAAACGCTCCATGCGTTTCCTGAAGAAGAAAAAAGTCGGTTGCTGAAGCATTGCAATTAAAGAATTTAAAGTGGTTTGGTGACCTTTCCCTTCAAAATTATAGGAAGGGCTTTGTATGCAAGCTTCGCCATTTCCCTCATTTGGTGAAAGAATTTTATTTTTAGTACAAACAGGACTCCATTTTTGCACCTATACACACGCACAACTTTTAATTATTCTCCAAGATGTGGAGGGGGGAAGGAAAAAAAGAAGATAAAGGATATTCCCAAGCTCCCCCCCCCCCCACACACCAAGGCATGATGCTGTGTCTCCTTTGCTGCTTTCTGGGCTGCTATACATACAAGCCAGACCCTCCAAGTGTCCCTATTTTCCAGGGACGTCCCTGATTTAGAGAAGCCGTCCCAGTTTCTGATTGGATTCCGGAATGTCCCACTTTCCCTTAGGACATCCCTATTTTCATTGGAGAAATGTTGGAGGGTATGGAGTTATCTGATCCCCGAGCCATCCGAAGGCAATCCTGTGTAGGGAAGGTTTCTAATGTCTTATTATGCTTTTATATATGTTGGAAACTGCCCAGAGTGTCTGGGGCAACCCAGCAAGATGTGTGGGGAATAAACAGTAAGATTATCATTATGGAATGGAGGGTATGGTTATGCAACCCCCAAGCCAAGGAGATAAGTAAATACACAACCTTTAGAAAACATATGAAGACAGTCCTTCATAGGGAAGTTTTAAAATGTTTAATGTTTTATTATGTTATATATGCTGGAAGCCACCCAGAATGGCTGGGGCAACTTATTTCCATGTTGGAGGCTATGACAAGTCAAGCAATGGGGTCGCAGGCACACATTCTTGCACACTCCCTCCACTTTGCCCAGGAAAGCCTCTCTCTCTCTCTCTCTCTCTCTCTCTCTCTCTCTCTCTCTCTCACACACACACACACACACACACACACACACACACACACACCACACACACACACACACACACACACACACACACCCAAGCACCTTCTTCTTGGGGCATTAGGTTCTCTGAAGAAATGTCAAGCGTCCAAAATGAGCAGGCAAACCTCCACCCTCCTCGGCTCTCTGGGGACTGGTCGGCTGGCTCAGATTTTTCGATTCATGCTTTGCTCCTAAACACACTTATGCAGAAATAAATATTGATATGGAAATTTAAGCAGAAAAAAGCACTAATAAGAAAACAAGGCACCCTGATGGGCTTTGGGAAGCCCTCCCACATTCTTCCCCAAGCTGGGCAAGTGCTAGCTAGGTTTTGGGAAGGAGGACAGAAGACTCTGTGACCCTGACAGAGCCTTCACACCTCCTTCCCAAAGGCAAGTACTTACTAGAAGAAGAAGAAGAGTTTGGATTTGATATCCCGCTTTATCAATACCCGAAGGAGTCTCAAAGCGGCTAACATTCTCCTTTCCCTTCCTCCCCCACAACAAACACTCTGTGAGGGGAGTGGGGCTGAGAGACTTCAGGGAAGTGTGACAAGCCCAAGGTCACCCAGCAGCTGCATGTGGAGGAGCGGGGAATCGAACCCAGTTCACCAGATTAAGAGTCTATCGTTCTTAACCACTACACCACACTGGTGCGATCCCGAGGGGGAGAGGGCAGGGACGGTGCCCTCTCAGGTGCGGGATAACCGCTTGGGTGCATGGAGCGGTGAGCGCACCCTGCAGCTGGGAGCAGAGCAAGCCACCCACAGGCCAGAGCAAGCCGCCAATGGTGGACATTCGGCGTGCTTGCCACCCACAACTCCCAAGCCTCCCCCAGCTGTGAAAACAAAGGGGGAAGGGAGGAATGCTGCCAGCAAAGCAGTGCAGCTCCCCCCTTCCCCCGATGGCTCAGAGGAAGGCTTGGGAGTCGCGGACGTGCAGCATGCCGGATATCACCCCCCTCAGTGAAGACACCCGGAGTGGCCCCCTCCCACTGCCCCCCTTCCTCCACCCCTTCAACCAATCCGGGAATCTGCATGAAAAATTAAGAAGCCATGATGGTTTTGGGGGGCGGGGTTGGGGGGCATCCCAGCATTTTCAGGACATTTTGAGACTATGTTACAGTGGTACCTCGGGTTACAGACGCTTCAGGTTACAGACTCTGCTAACCCATAAATAGTACCTCGGGTTAAGATCTTTGCTTCAGTATGAGAACAGAAATTGTGCTCTGGCAGCAGGAGGCCCCGTTAGCTAAAGTGGCACCTCAGGTTAAGAACAGTTTCAGGTTAAGAACGGACCTCTGGAACGAATTAAGTTCTTAACCTGAGGCAGTGGTGTAGCGTGGGTTGTCAGCACCTGGGGCAAGGCAAGTAATTTGCGCCCCCTAACCCGTGGATTTGCGCCCCCTAACCTGTGGATTTGCCCTAACCCCAGATGTTGCGCCCGGTGCGGCCGGCCCCCCCTGCACCCCCCATGCTACGCCACTGACCTGAGGAACCACTGTATTATTATTCTGTTGAGGAAGATTTCAGTACTCAAAAATTCAGTTTTTGCTGGAGGGATAGCCAGTGTTAAATCTGCACACACACACACACACACACACACACACACACACACACACACACACACAAAAAAAAAAACTTCAAGCATTACTGGTAAGTTGCAACCCCTCCCAAGAGAGAACTATGCTGATCTTTTTAAGAGTTCAAAGTCTGCCCTGTAAATCTCCCCCTTTTAATGTTTTCATTCATTTATCAGATATTATAAAAGGCACTTTTCACCTTCTGTTCTGGAAATTGCTACTTTGATTTAGGAGGTCTTTTAAAAGCTCTGGTCTCTATTATGTTTTACTGCATCGGTAAATGGGGTTTGTTTAATCACATATTGAGTGTTAAAGAAATGCTTTGGTGTTGATAAAATCCAGGCAGACAGGTGGACAGTAAATTTTGTACCTTTTAATAGGATTATTTCAGAGAAAAAGAGGACAGAAACAAAGTCCTCATACTATCAAACATGCTGAGATTGGATTAATTCTTTAGAGTTGCGTGTTCAGGGAACCTTGAGATTTCTCAGAAGTTTATGACAGGTCAGTAATGGTAGACATACACAAAAGGCCACTCGCCCAGCACAACCAATCTTCTCCCATCGCATCCATTTGAAAGTGCTCTAAGGCCACATCCACACCACACTTTTAAGCCCTATGATGTTACTTTAAACAGTCATGGCTTCCCCCAAAGGATTCTGGCAGCTGTGGACATTTTCCTTCAGCAGGGGATCAGGTACAGTCAAACCTTTGTTCTCGAACGGATCCGTTTTCAAACGTTTCGGCCACCGAACGCCCAAAACCTGGAAGTAAATGCTCCAGTTCTTGAACGTTTTTCAGAACCCAAACGTCCAACACAGCTTTTGCTTGAGTGCAAGAAGCTCTTGCCACCAATCGGAAGCCATGCCTCGGTTGTCAAATGTTTCAGAAGTCAAACGGTCTTCCAGAACAGATTATGTTCGACAACCGAGATTTGGCTGTATATATATATTTGCGGTCCCTTTTTGTGCTTATTCTTTTAGTGGGTGAGATGGATCTTTCTTTTCTTCCTGTTAGAATCATAGAATCATAGAGTTGGATGGGACCCTGAGGATAATCTAGTCCAATGCAGGAATATGCAGCTGTCCCATACAGGGATCAAACCTGCAGCCTTGGCATCATCAGTGCCACACTCTCACCAACTGAGCTATCTAGGCTCAGATGTGAGGGAAGGGCGATTGGCCAAGCAGTAGGCAGGGTTGATGAGCAGAGCAAACAGGGGTAACACCTCTGTGTGTGTGTGTGTGTGTGTGTGTGTGTGTGTGTGTGTGTGTCAGTGTGTTTGTGCATACACACGTACATGAATGAGCATTTTATTTTATTTATTTATTTTAAATTTTTTATTGCGTTTCTTTCCATATATTCACAGAGTTAAGAATGTACAAGAGCCACAAACAAGAAACAGATTTTGAGAGTAAAGAAGATAATAACAGAACAAAAAAGAAAAAGAAAAAGAAAATATATGCTTGTCCAATCATCTTTCCATAATTTATCACTGTCAGTTAGACCTCCTCAGATCTTCCAGGCCCTGTGTTCCCTGTAATACAGTATCAATATCAGCAATTTGTTACCTTATTTCGCAACTTAATGTATCTTTCAATTATTATGTTTCCAATTTCCAAAAGTTGTAGTTCCATTCCAATTCCTTTCACAATAAACATAATATATTTGTTTCAAATTGTCTCTTCTTTTTTGTTATAACTTACTTTAACTTTTACCTACTCAATTTACAGAAGCATAACGTTTCCTAATCGTGCACCATCTTAACATTCAAACAACTTATAATGTTTTTGCAAATAGTCTTTAAATTTTTTCCTGTCCTCCTCTATTGTTTCCTCGCTCAGATCTCGAATTCTGCCAGTCATTTCAGCTAGTTCCATATAGTCCATCAATTGCGTCTGCCAGTCTTCCAGAGTGGGTAGATCTAGTGTCTTCCAATGCTTTGCGATGAGAATTCTTGCTGCTGTAGTTGCGTACATAAACAAAGTTCTATCCTTCTTTAACACCTTCCGGTCCACCATGCCCAGAAGGAAGGCTTCCGGTTTCTTAGGAAAGGTATATCTAAATACCTTTTTCAGTTCATTGTAAATCATTTCCCAGAAGGCCTTCACTTTTGGACAGGTCCACCAGAGGTGAAAGAATGTCCCTTCTGCCTCTTTACATTTCCAACATTTATTATCAGACAGGTGGTATATCTTAGCTAACTTGACTGGGGTCATGTACCACCGGTATACCATTTTCATAATATTCTCTTTCAAGGCACTACATGCCGTAAACTTCATACCGGTGCTCCATAACTTTTCCCAGTCCTCATGAATGAGCATTTTAGGGCCTTGTTTTACTTCTCTTCTTATATTTGCTTTTATCGTTTCTCTTGAGTTCTGTATCTACCTTGTAAATTGCTTTGAGGCACCTTTGTGTTAAAGGAGCCAGTGTGGTGTAGCGGTTAGAGTGTTGGACTAGGACCTGGTAGACCGGGGTTCAAATGCCCACTTGCCTGTGAAGCTCACTGGGTGCGACTGTGGGTCGGCCACTGTCTCTTGGCCTATCCTGCTACACAGGGTTGCTCTATCGGTTAAATGAGGTGGGGGTGAATCATGTATGTCACCTTGAGCTCCTTGGAGAAAGAAGAAGAAGAAGAAGAAGAAGAAGAAGAAGAAGAAGAAGAAGAAGAAGAAGAAGAAGACGACGACGACAATTCCACTCTGGGGTAATCCACCCTCCTAACATTCCAAAATTCAGTGCCATTACTAACAACAGGAAGCGTGCTTTATATTTTGCAGTCTACACATGCTGGCATTATTTTTTTAAAAGCCTTTCGAAGCCTGCTGGTGCTTTAAGCTTTAAAGTAAGGAGGGCTCTTTTATTTCCTCCCTATCTAGCAATAACTCAACCACAAGCAATAGTCTCAAATTTTTCGAGAAACACAGCAGTGACCTCTACTGTGTTATACACATGACCTGTAAGTTCCTTCCAGCTGTTTGCGCCCCCCTACCATTGCAATAAGTGGACCCCTCCTCGCTTCCCTTCACTTTGAAAGTGTCAAAGCAGTGACCACATTTTGATCCTGGGGGATCTGGCTAAAACAAGCAAGCAGCCTGTCAGGTATCTCCGAGAGTAGAACAACAGCCCTTGTACTTTAATGGAACAAGAGCAAAAGCTTCTCACAAACAGCAAAATATACCCCAAGCAATTTGTGTGTGTGTGTGTGTGTGTGTGTGTGTGTGTGTGTGTTTGTGTGTTGTTTGCTTTGTTGCTGTACACCAGACCTTGCAGTGAGCTTCCGTGGCAGATAAAAATAATGGTACAATATCAGTGTTGCAAAAACACCTCAGGCATGGGTGCTGGAACTCTGAAATGTCCAATACTTGAAAAGATGCTGAAATTTTGGAACTTTCTCATGGATACTGGGTGTGGAACATTATCAGAAACACAGCCCTCCCCCCAGGAAAAAAAATATAGGACTGTGAAGATTTCTATGCTTTCTCTTCACAATGTACTGTTCACAGTCCACACAGCTCAGACCACGCCACACCCCTGAGCATTTGCCGCCTGAGGCAGCCACTTTACATTGTCTATCAGGAGGGCCAGCCCTGTCTTCTAGATATGCTCTAGTTATGGGTAGCCCATATGGCACTCTGCAGATAATAATAATATAATACTAATAATTTATTATTTATACCCCATCATCACTCTGGGCGGCTTCCAACAGAACATTAAAAACACGATTAAAAAAACCAAATATTAAAAACTTCCCTCAACAGGGCTGCTTTCAGATCTCTTCTAAAAGTCAGATAGTTGTTTCTTTTCTGGACATCTGAAGGGAGCGTGTTCCACAGAGCGGGCGCCACCACCGAGAAGGCCCTCTTCAGCTGCCATCAGCCCCAGTCAGCATGGACAATGGGCAATTGTCAGGAATGTTAGGAGGTGCAGCTCAGAACATCCAGAGAGCATCATGTTGGCTACCCCAGCTCTATGCTGTCAATGTCCTTCATAATACGATGCTCAGAGACCTGCACTGGCTGCCATTTGTTGCCAGGCAAAATGTAAAGTGATACATTTTTTTTTTTAAAGCAGCAATAAAAGTTAAGGCAATTGTAGACTGCATCAACAGAAGTATAGTGTCCAGATCAAGGGGAGTAATAGTGTCTACACCGCCGTGGTCCCACCTTACCTGGAGTAATGCGCCAAGTTCTGAGACCCACAGTTTGAGAGGGATAAAAAGGTAAAGGTAAAGGGACCCTTGACCATTAGGTCCAGTCATGGCCGACTCTGGGGTTGCGGCTCTCATCTTGTTTTATTGGCCAAGGGATCCAGCGTACAGCTTCTGGGTCATGTGGCCAGCAGGACTAAGCCGCTTCTGGCGAACGAGAGCAGCACACGGAAACTTGGTTTACCTTCCTGCCGGAAGGTATTTATCTACTTGCACTTTGACATGCTTTCAAACTGCTAGGTTGGCAGGAGCAGGGACCGAGCAACGGGAGCTCACCCCGTCACGGGAATTCAAACTGCCGACCTTCTGATCGGCAAGTCCTAGGCTCTGTGGTTTAACCCACAGTATACAAAAAGAGTACAGTGCAGGAATGGGGAACCCAGTGCCCTCCAGGCATTGATGGACTCCAGCTCCCATCACTGCTAGTCACCTTGGCCAATGGTCAGGGATGATGGGAGTTAGCATCCAAGAACAACAGGAGGGTGACTGTCCCCATCTCAAGTACAGTGAAAGCTAACAGACATTCCTATGGCAAGTGGAAAATGTATTCGCTCCACACCAGCTCCTCCAGGGAGAGTTCTTGTGCAATGGGATACTTTCTCTGAAGGCAACTCACAGTTCTCAACACAATTGCACATACTCTGTGCTCCCTAATTGGTTTTAACAACAATGCAACTGATCTCTGTTAGATTCTTTCCCAATTCAAGCATGGTTCCAAACCCTTACACTCCCTCCAACATAAGCGTGGTGCTTCTAAGCTATAACTCCCATCTTCTGCTCCTCTTGCAAAATCATCTAAGGCAATAGCTCTCATGACAACCTGTGACAGCAAATCCCACACTCTAATTACAAACTGTGTGCAATAGTAACTCCTTTTGTCTGCCTCAAGCCTGCAGCCTGTGCATGTCAGATTCACTGGGCTATACCGAGTTCTTCTGCGATGAAAAGAAAATGGAAAATGCTCTCCTTCCCTCTCTCTCTTCACTATCCACTTGACAAGAGAGAAGAGAGGGAGAATACAAAATGGTCTTCAGAAAATTGGCACGATCTGCAACAAGGGTCCCCCATGGGCTGCTACTGAAAGCACATCTACTCTCCACACCAGGGGCTAATCTTAGGTGGATGTGTGCTATGAGACCTGGACAGAACTGGCAGCAGTTCCTTGACATTAAAACAGTAAAGCTGGAAGATGAGCACACCTCCCTATTTAATCTGCAATAGTGATGGAAGAATAATGGCAGTGGCACTCATTTTTCCCTACCTGCAGGTAGCCAGTTGCACCATCATGGAGAGAAGCATGCTAGTACTAATTCCTCAGGGGACACAGGTGGCGCTGTGGTCTAAACCACAGAGCCTAGGGCTTGCCAGTCAGAAGGTCGGCGGTTCGAATCCCTGCAATGGGGTGAGCTCCTGTTGCTCAGTCCCTGCTCCTGCCCACTTAGCAGTTCGAAAGCATGTCAAAGTGCAAGTAAATAAATAGGTAACGCTCCAGCGGGAAGGTAAATGGCATTTCCATGTGCTGCTCTGATTCGCCAGAAGCAGCTTAGTCATGCTGGCCACATGACCTGGAAGCTGTACACTGGCTCCCTTGGCCAATAAAGCGAGATGAGGGTCACAACCCCAGAGTTGTCCGTGACGGGACCTAATGGTCAGGGGTCCCTTTACCTTTGCCTTACTAATTGCTCAGAAGGTTTCTCATGGAAAAGTTCTATCTAAAATGGACTTGGGCTATTGATGCATTGAGTTTGCAATATTGGAGAGGTCAAGCAGCAGGTCTCTTGCAAGTAGGATGACCAGTGGCGCTATGCATTGCCAAAAAAGAGGATTTGCATCACCAAAAAGGAGAGCAAAAGAGGCCACCAATCTGCTGCAATTCCCAAACACAGATCCTGTTGCAACGTGTGCTGAAAAGCTGATGATCTAGAGTTTATGGTGCACTACTGAAGGTCCCCTTTTGAAAAGCAGGGCAGACACAGTCATTTGTGTGGGTCTCAAGACATGAGATTGGGCAAACAAATATGTTTACAAGTAGGATTGACCTGCTCATGCTGCTGCAGCTGAGGCTGCCTCCTTGGAGATGGAGGTAGAGTTGACATAGTCTATTTCCTGTCCAGCCTAGGGGGCAGGGGGTAGTTCATTGGAGGGGGGCAGAGGTGGGACCAAGTCAAGCTGCTCTCTCTTGCTGCTTGGGATGTTCAATGATAGGGAGGCAAGGATTTCTTCCAACAACCTGTTTGGCCCTTTCCCAGCATCCAGATCAACTAGTTCTACCCCAATGGGCCCCTCCCCAGCATCTGGTTTTACACGGCCATCCCATTCCCCCCATGACTGGCCCTGCCATGGGGCTCATGACAGTGGTGAAGACACAAGTTAGGCTTCCTGCATGATTTAGATTTTAATGAACTCAAAGCATGCTAAGAGATATGTGAATATTTTCACAATAGCAATGTTTTTCAAGAACAACCCCTCATTAACACTGTTTGGCCCTGATCAGTTGGACATTGGACTGGCTACTTTGAGCAAATGTTGATGCACTTCACCTTATATGTAAATCATTGAGTGGCACATTTGTCCTTATGACTGACCACACACACACAGTCCCTTGGACCAGGAAAGCCATTCATTTAACATGAATTTGGTGACTGAGTTACTTGCTTTCCAACAGTAATATTTCAGGATGGAAATTCAATGTATTCTAAATTTGGGCATCTATTTTGTCAATCACTGCTGAAGGTCCCTTGTACCAGGAAGAGTTAAAGATTGATATCCGAAGAAGGATTTTTTAAAAATAGATGATAGATTTGCCAGTCCACTTAGCCCTTGTGTGGCACAATCCAGTGTTTAATCTCTTTGAGGATTTCGATTTACGGAGCACAATCGGTGGTTTTCCAGCCTGGCTCAAATGAGGTGTATTTGGAGTTCAACAAAGGTGTAATTGAGGTAGATGCCCTCCCAAACCTTGGAGCACGCAACTTTCAGATATCTTCAAAACCCAAATATCATTTTTCTACTATTCTCAATTAGCAAAGAGAAGCCAATCTGTCTAATTTCCCCCCCTAAAGCCAATTCAATAGGGGGTTTTCCCCACCAGCAAACAAAAGCACCAGTTGAAAAGAGCTCATTTTATCAAATCAAGAGTTTATCGCAAGGAAATGTGTTGGTTCTGGGAAGACACCTGTGGTCCTCAAGGGGATGCTGAACTCCAGCTTTCATCAGCTCAAGTCAGCATGGCCAATTGCCAGAGATGATTTGATTGTAATAAGCTATGTTGATGGGCAGGCTATTCATCTGAAGAAGACATCAATGAAGAAAATATGAATGAGTTGTGACATTGCTTGCTACCCTGCCTCCACATAGTCACTTTTAGGAAGGTGCAAAGCAGCTGGTAGGCTTCAGAACCAGGAGAGATCATATTATATAGTCATAATAGTTGTGAGTCTCGCATAGCAAGGGTTGGGCTAGATGACACGTAGATCATCATTCAATGATCCTAAGAGCCTATGGAACAGTGGTGTTTGGTGAAATTTTTCGTAAGGGAACAGTTAGGGCTAGATGCGCCAGCTTGCAAGGGTGATCGAGGGGGAAGTTGCACACATGAGCATTGCACCTCCCACCCTAAGCCAATCAGAAGCTCCCCGGGCTTTGGGAACAAGGCACCAGGGGAACATTAGGGAACTAGATTAGTCCACTGACTGCATACCACTGCTATGGAACTGCTATGGATTGTATGAAAATGTGTTTCCACATAGCGACAATGCACACAGCCGATTGTGGTCACCCTTCTTTGATATGCCACGATTGCCAATATTTGTGAAGCCACATGTATATGTTTCACAGGAGAGACTGACTCACACAGCTGGCAGCTCTGATACTTACTAAATTGTGAGTGCACTGGTACTACTGTGGCCTTGGTGCAGTGAGCTATAGGGATCCAGCAGCCTCAAAGCTAGTTTGACTTCCATTTCTCTTTTAACCAACTGAAGGGTGTGGGTAATCATGGAGGCTCCTCAGCAATGCCCCTCAAAAAAGGACATGAACCAGATTCCAAATGCATTCCCTTTTAGATGGTATTAGCATATTCTGTTCGGCAGACCTCATTTTCACCTATTAGTGAACTTGTCTAAGGATCAGACAAAAGAACTTTCCTGCACTCCTGGCATGCTGAGTGGAATTTGCTATCAAACCTCGTGCCAGGTTAATCTGATTTGAGAGAGCACCAAAGATTCAGGGGATTTTTCTATAAACACTGTCTTTTTCAGAGCTAAATTAGAGGGTGTTTGGAGGGATTCAATGACAGAGGGGAGTTTTTTCTTGCCTGCCTCCTCTCTAATATCCATGATTAGAAATGAGCCATAGGCATGGACAGATTTTTAAAAGGCAAACTTTCACATTCTTGGCTTGCTTTCTTTCTTTCTTTCTTTCTTTCTTTCTTTCTTTCTTTCTTTCTTTCTTTTGTTCTTTGTTTCTTTCGTTCTTTCTGCTCCTAAGGTTGTTGCTAGCTACAGGCAACCCTCCTTCAGCTTGATTCAGAAATGGCTCAATCATTTTAAGTTTGCTCAGTGAACATTCAAAAGATAAGGGGGTGGCAACCCTTCTGCTGTTCATTCAGTGCATAATTAAGCTGTGAAACTTTCTTCCACTGGAGGCAGTGATGGACACCAACTTGGATGGTTTTAAAAGAGGATCAGAAGAAAAACTACCAATGGTTACTAGCCATGCTGGCTATGATCTGCTCCCATGATTAGAGGCGGTTGTTGGCATCCATCTTTCTTGAAAGACAATAGGATGCATGTTAGAATTCCTGCTCCATGATTGCAGTCATGGGATTGTTGTCTTTCACATGACGGTATATGTTTTAACTCCACAAAGTGGGAAGTGACAAAGAAGGATGTTTGTGTTACTATGTTCTGTGAAGTGGGACTGTTGTCCTTTGTTCTCTCTCTTTGCTGTCTGATGCTAGAGAGAGAGGGAGCCATGTTGCAGTGTTCCATGTGTAAATCAATATGTAAATCAAGTAGATTAGCCAAAATGCTGAGTTGCTGAGGTCTGTTACGCAAGCTGCGCAAACTCTGCGGATCCCTAAGTGTGCAGATGTCTGTTGGCATCAGTCGCTGTGCTGTTCGAGCAGAAGAAAGCTTTTGAAGCTCCTGAACGATCAACCAGGAAACATGCCAGTCGGGCATGTGTCTCTGCCAGGGTCCTACTCGAGTGTAGGATGAGCTCCTGACAGTGCATCTCCAGGGGTGAAATCAAACTGTGGAGAATCACAGTGCCCACTGTGGCTGCAGAGAATGGTAATTCATAACTACTGCCTCTCATGTTGTTTTTGCTGTGTTGGGAGCAACAAAGTGACCTCCCTGGGATGCAACCCTGGGCAGTGTGTATGGATGTCCTGAGCTGCCCAGATGACAAGACCCCCCTCTCAGCTTCACTGATGTGGTTCACAGGAAAGCAGAGCAATAAATTTGGCACAAGCTTGGCTGCAGGAGATGCTGGAAGGAGGCATACAAGATGCCAGTTGCTAGAAGTCATAGGAAATGAGTGCTCTTGTGCTTGGGTCCCATAGGCATCTGATTGGCCACTGTGAGAAGAGGATGCTGGACTAAATGGGTCATTGGCATGATCCAGCAGGTTCTTCTTACATTCTTATGATCCTCCAGTCCTTAATTCCAGACCGTCACTGAGTCCACAGTCCAGTGTATAGCTCCATTTTGACATAAATGGAGGTATGAGAAGCATAGTCACATAGCCAATGAAACAGTTGTGTACACTCTCAAAGTCATGGCAAGCTGTGGTTTGCAGAGGTGTTATTGCTACATTACACAACGCAAGTCACCCCTGCAAGGAAACAGGCTTCTATTTCAAATGAAGTCCTTGCTCATTATGTTAGAGGAAAAGGGGAAGACCTCTCAGGCCAATCTCATCATGCAAACACCAGGCGCCATATTTGAGACTATACCTTCTAATTAGAAAGGAACATTAATTTGGGGAAAACTCTTGCTCAGGCTGGCCAGTTTCTTTTGAAAACTGGCAAGAGTTTAGCGAATTAGTGAACCTTGGGATAATGTGTTGTGGATAGAAGGCTTAGAATCAATTATTATTTTTCAAGGAGAGTTATTAAAATTAATTGAAATCCGGACTATTAATCCCAATGAAAAATGTACAGCAGCAGG
Source organism: Podarcis muralis (assembly GCF_964188315.1). Classification (NCBI taxonomy): domain Eukaryota; kingdom Metazoa; phylum Chordata; class Lepidosauria; order Squamata; family Lacertidae; genus Podarcis; species Podarcis muralis. Next base: position 8,752,980 of record NC_135663.1, read on the forward strand.
CTCCAGATATCCTGAGGTCTCAGGAACATTTTATTGGGCAATGAAAACTCTAAGTGTCAGATTGATGTTAATTAATGTCTGTGAGAAGTTCAGTATGTGCTTTAACGCGGAAGGGTGCAGTGGTGGAACTTGAATGAAGAGAGATGCTGGTCCATCACATGAAAGTGGGCTTCCATGCCATAAAAGTACTAGAACTGCCTTGGACAAACATGCTCATCCGTTGTCCTTCCAACCCTCTCAATATTGTAAGTCTAAGACCCTGGTAATAAGCAGCCAAGATAAATACTCATCAGAATTGAATGGGACCTGGGACACATTACTCTTGGTCTAGCCTATGGGTACCTTCTTTCTGCCACCCTTCTTTTCTCCCTCATGGCTGACTACCCTCTTTTACCTTCTTTACTTTTACCTTGTTTGCCCCTCCTTGACACCCACATGGAATTAGATGGTGGACTGCCTGGAATTGGGCCAAGGGTTGCTCACCTGTGATCTACCACAAGATTTCCCCCTCTGACTAGCACTGATTCTTTCCCATCTCCTCCTACCTGAGATCTTTAAAATTGGGAGGACCATAGCTCAGTGGTAGAGCAAATGGTATGCACGCAGAAAGCCCCACATACGATTTCCCTCATCTTCAGTTATGGCTGGGAATATCCTCTGTCTGGAGCCCTGGAGAGCTGCTGTCAGTCAGTGTAGATTATACTAAATTAGATGGACCAACCGTCTGCCTCAACAGCTTCCCCCAGAGAAGCTTGGGACTGATCCATTGGAAAACAAAGCATATTGTGCTACTGAGGTAGGATTCTTTCATGAGCCCATCTATTCTCTCCGCCACCAGACCAATTAGACACACGGGGTAGCAATTCTGTTTAAAGACTTGAGTCCAATCAGTAGTCCATTAGGATTGGGGGTGGGCTCCTTTGGGGGGAGGGGAATCAGCTGAGTGTGGGAATTTAACTTTGAGATAAAAAAAAATTCAGGAGGAGATATGAACAATCACCTGCTGGCTGTGGGTTTTCTAAAAAAATACATCCAGGCTCTTTTCAGAATGTTGCTGGAAAACAGAAGGAATGAAAGGCATTGTGTTTCTTTGAAAGGTCGACATAAAGAGTTTTGAACCAACTCAAGTAAAAAGAAAGAAAGAAAGACCACAAAAAACATCACCCCACCATGCCTCTCGAGGGCTGTCTTTTGATTTCAGGCATCGTTCTCCTGATCACAAGGAACACTGCCAGAATGAACATTGTATTGCACTCTCTTGCTACTCTTCTTATTGGGCATTGCATTTAAGCAGAAAACATGTCAGAGAGGAATGTTTTTAAAAAAACAAACCAAACAAGACTTTGTTGTTTAGTCGTTTAGTAGTGCCCGACTCTTCGTGACCCCATGGACCAGAGCACGCCAGGCACTCCTGTCTTCCACTGCCTCCCGCAGTTTGGTCAAACTCATGCTGGTAGCTTTGAGAACACTGTCCAACCATCTCGTCCTCTGTCGTCCCCTTCTCCTTGTGCCCTCAATCTTTCCTAGCATCAGGGCTTTTTTACAGGGAGTCTTCTGTTCTCATGAGGTGGCCAAAGTATTGGAGCCTCAGCTTCAGGATCTGTGCTTCCAGTGAGTAGTCAGGGCTGATTTCCTTCAGACTGGATAGGTTTGATCTTCTTGCACTCCATGGGACTCTGAAGAGTCTCTTCTAGCACCATAATTCAAAAGCATCAATTCTTCAGCGATCAGCCTTCTTTATGGTCTCATTTCCTTACATCACTACTGGGAAAACCATAGCTTTAACTATACTGACTTTTGTTGGCAAGGTGATGTCTCTGCTTTTTAAGATGCTGTCTAGGTATGTCATTGCTTTTCTCCCAAGAAGCAGGCGTCTTTTAATTTCGTGGCTGCTGTCACCATCTGCAGTGATCATGGAACCCAAGAAAGTAAAATCTCTCACTGCCTCCATTTCTTCCCCTTCTATTTGCCAGGAGGTGATGGGACCAGTGGCCATGATCATAGTTTTTTTGATGTTGAGCTTCAGGCCATATTCTATTATTCATATATAGCAAACCATGTTTTTTTCCTGGGGGTACTCAAAGGTACACAGTACCGGCACACACACCCATGTTAAAAGTGTGGCACTTCATGGTGAATACTTGGCCCCTTTTTCTCTGAAAAGAAAGCACTGATCACAAGCATACTCCCATGGATATAGTCTACAGTAATGAGACTTCCTTCTGAGTAAATCAGGGGTGAGGAACATCAGATCTGGGGCCCAGCATTCCTTCAAGGTCTCTCTATGCCTCACTGATGAGATAGGCCGCATGTGTTCTTCAGATAGTACAGGCAGATTTAAGAATCAAGTCTTCCCACTGGGCACAGAGCCGATGGGGTGCTGCAGGCATCACAACTATGATGCAGTGAATTCAGAAGAATGGAAGGAGAGAGGTGGAGGGCACCAAATTTTAGCCTAGCAGATGGCACCACTGTAGTTTGAAATACCAAAGTCTGCCTCTATCGTGAGGTGCTCAGGAGATGTAACGCAGCCTTTACTGGAGTGTCATTCCAAATGGGAGCCTTCTGTGGTTGTTATGGATGTTATTTTTATGCTGATATGTCTGTTTTTGCTTTATCTGTACATTATGCAGTAAACCGCTCTGGGATTGTTATGTTACTATGAAGGATGGGAAAGAAATGTTTTCAACAAGAAGAATGCAACAATGACAAAGCTTTCTGGAAATGGAGTTTTATTGCAGAAGTATAACAAAATAGAAATGTGACAGTTAACTGTGAAAACTATCTCAAAGAAGGGAGATGGAGCAGGCATGGGCAAACTCGGCCCTCCAGATGTTTTGGGACTACAACTCCCATCATCCTTGACCATTGGTCCTGTTAGCTAGGGAGTGAGCCACCCATGGTGGGCTGCTTCCTGGGCGGGGGGGGGGGGGGAGCTGTGCCGCTTTGCCAGCAGCCTTCCTCCCTTCCCTCTTCCTTTTGACAGCTTGGGCGAGTCTACCCCCCAGGAAGCAGCCCAGAAGCAGGGGGCAACAGCAAGACACCCACCCACGACTCCCAAGCCTCCTCCGAGCTGTCAAAACGAAGGGGGAAGGGGGGAAGGCCACTGGCAAGGTGGTGTAGCTCCGCCCCTTCCCCCGATGGCTCAGGGAAGGCTTGGGAGTTGCAGGTGGGCAGCAAGCCGAATGTCACCCCCCTCAGTAATGACACCCGGGGCAGACCGCCCCCACCACCCCCTTCCTCCACCCCTGCCGAAAGCATGCCTAACACATGCACCCAGTTCCTTCTGGTCAGCGTTTAGCAGGGCGCATATACCAGACACAAAGAGGTCCTATCTAGCCATTCAGCAAAAGAAGTTGTGTGTCCTTTAACCAAAGATGCCTCAGAGAGCCTATCCTTTATGTCTTAACATCCATGCACGTGCAGTGGCGTAGCGTGGGTTGTCAGCACCCGGGGCAAGGCAAGTAATTTGCGCCCCCTAACCCGTGGATTTGCGCCCCCTAACCTGTGGATTTGCCCTAACCCCAGATGTTGCGCCCGGTGCGGCCGGCCCCCCCTGCACCCCCCACGCTACGCCACTGTGCACGTGCCTCCACTAAATGTCAATGAATAAAGAACATTGGCATCTTGGAACCACTCATGAAAACCAATTGATTTCCAGGCAGTGTTGAGTAGGTGAATAAAAAGGGGCTCCCTAAGGATGTTCCCACAAAATGCTTACTCAGCCCCTTAAAGGGTGATTAGCACAACTCAAGGTGCCAAGGGTGAGAGGGCAGGTGGTGCATCTGGAGAAGGCTGGTAAGGGAATGGAGCTGGCATCAATACCCAGCCTTCTGCTTCTCCATGATTGGCCATAATACCATAAGAAGAACCTATTGGATCAGGTCAATGGCCCATCTAGTCCAGTATCCACTAGTAGTACATCTAGTAGTCCATCTAGGAGTCCATCTAGTTACAGTGGTCACAAAAACTGGCATAGGGACATAGGAAGCCGCCTTATTCTGAGTAAGACCATTGGTCCACCTAACTTAGTATTGTAGACATTGACTGGCAGTGGATCATCAAGCTTTCAGATGGGGTTCTCTTTCAGCCCTATCTGGAGATGCTGAGGATTGAATCTGGGGCCTTTTAACATGCAAAGCATATGCTCTACCACTGAGCTGCATCTCTTTTGGTTTCTCTCCTCCCTTCGTGAAAAAGTCTCTCTTGAGTCTTCCTCTCTATGGAGGTGGGGCAAATTTGCCCCCCGTCCATTTCCTGATGGGACTGGCAGTCTCATTAATTGGCGGATAATGGTTGAAAAGATACAAGAGAAATTGCGCAGTGCTGGTCTTGACATAATGCTGTACTTGTAGACATTGCCCCAGGTTCATATTTTACAATCCATATTCTACAAACGTATCATTGATTTCTCAATTGATTTTTCACATTTGCAGAGTGGAGCGTTACCCCATTCGGTTGCTCCATCTTCTTAAAACACCATTCATCCTAAAAGAAAAAGAAAAGGCTCATTTCAGATGTTTGGAGGATGCTGAATACTGGTCCACTGTCTTCTCTCTGCAGCAGTCTTGGCTAGGGATGCTGGCAAAGTTTGCTGGGCTCGTGAGCATCAGTGAGCATCAGGGTAGCAGTGAATAAATTTAATAAATAAATAGAATCTTACATCATCATCATCATCATATCAAGAGTGGCTTCTCCCCCACAGCAGTGCAGCACTGAAGTCCAAGGCATCTCTCCCAGGCTCCCTTAAGCCAGCCTGCCAAAAATGGATCCTTGTCTTTGTCTTTGTTTTTTCTCTCCTTCTTCCCAGCACACCTTGCTAAAGACATTCTTTTCTTGTCAACTCACACTCACACACCGTCACCTTGGCAACCTCTGTCTGCCCCAGATCAAAGAATTCCTCTTAGGTAAAAAGGTAAAGGACCCCTGGATGGTTAGGTCCAGTCAAAGGCGACTATGGGATTGTGGCGCTCATCTTGCTTTCAGGCTGAGGGAGCCGATGTTTGTCCACAGACAGCTTTCCGGGCCATGTGGCCAGCATGACTAAACTGTTGGGAGACATTCTGCACAGAAACATGTGTATACCTTTAAGAAGTTTCTGTAAGCTCTGCTTCTGGCCCAACGGGACACCATGATGGAAACCAGAGTGCACAGAAACACCATTCACCTTCCTGCCACAGTGGTACCTATTTATCTACTTGCATTGGCATGCTTTCAAACTGCTAGGTTGGCAGAAGCAAGGACAGAGCAATGGGAGCTCACCCCGTTGTGGGGATTTGAACTGCCAACCTTCCGATTGGCAAGCCCAAGAGGCTCAGTGGTTTAGACCACAGCGCCTCTTAGATGGGCCATCAGCACCTTTTATCATGTTGAAAACTTGGCTTATCCCTGACTACATATGTGAAGCTGCCTGGGCTTGTGATCTTAAACTGAATGCAGCAGTGCTTGACTTAGTTTTTATTAACCAAATTTCATGGATTAAGGAGTTTGCTCAAATTTTAGCTCTTTACTGAAACTAGAGATTATGGTGAGCCTCCCCTCCCCAAACTCACAGCATCAGGTTAATATTTCATATAACATACAACACTTCTGGAAAAACCTTCCCTTGTCCAAAATCAATTCACATTGGTGTGTCTAGTTTCCTCTAGGACATTTCTCCTCTCCCTTCAGTGGGGAGCAGCAGCAAACCAAAGTAGGGAGGTGGCAGAGGTTTTACTTGCTTTGCAGTTGTCCCAGCTACTGCTCCTCTCTTGCTGCTGTTGAGGGTGCTAGTTTCTACACACACACACACACACACACACACACACACACACACACACACACCTGTACTCCATCAACACAAGCAAGAAACATTATCAGAGTTCTATGATACTGTCAGGGAACTGCCATCGGCTCAGGGGCAAGAGGGGAAAAGCTGGATGGATTACAGAGAGCCCCCAAAGATTGTGGGAAGCAGCACCTCCTCCACGGAGGAGAGTAGCCATGCCTCTAGTCCAAGAAGAAGGGAAGAGATATCATGCGGGGAGCATCTGTGTCATTTCAGAGTGGGGAAAACAGACAATGTCCTATCTGATTGAAGAACAACAAAGACTGTTGTATGACAACGGTTGCAGGAACATTACTTGAAATCACCCCATTTGTTTTCTACAACACACCCACTAAAAAAATGACATGATTTTTTTCATTCTTTCCCTACTGGTTTCTACTAATGGGAGTTGAAAGTTTCATTATGTTATGCAGGCTATTACTCTGCTTTGCAAATGTGTCTGCACATTATTAATGTAGTGCTCAAATTTGTCAGATGACTGAAAATTTCATTTCCTCTTCCCTAAACACCTTAATTTGTTGTTCAATTATCATATTTCCCCAGGTGTCATCATCTTGGGGAGTGCTGGAGACACAGAGGGACAACTTTATTTACCACAACAAAACAAAAAAGATTAAAAACTGCATTTAATCGCCTGGAGAATGTCAGTGTTCATCAAACTAATGATAATTACTCATGTTTGGTGGGGAGGGGGTGATGCCATTTTTCAGCTTCCATCTTTCATGAATAACAGGTTGATTGTATATTAAGAGTTTTGTCAAATCCCAATTGATGCATCTTTCTCTATTTGGGGGGCGGGAGACACACCATGAAAATCAACTATAGCCTGCAAGGGGTTGTCAGTTTGTGCAGAGGAATTATGGGGTAGGAGCAGTGGCTTAACCCTCACCCCTTTTCTCTGCCCAAAATAATCATCCATGCTACTTTTTTTCATCATGGGAAAAGCCGTAACTAGCTTGCCTTCTCCCCAGCAGGTGGAAAAGCAGATGGGGAGGTAATTTTCAGCAGAAAATGATTGAAGGGCAAAAGGTTAAGTATTGCCCCTCCTCATTGCTTGTAGATGTTGCCTTTTTGCATATCACTTAGAGATCTCTAAGAAACTCTTATAAATAAATGAATGAAACCTAAACTTCTAAACCTAAACTACAAAACCATTTTACAAGAGAAACTTCTGTGGAACTTACTTTGTTTCCTGATGTTCACACACTTTTCCTTTAAGGGTCTCATGACAGTGTACATTGTGTGTCTCCCCCCCCCCCCCATTTTTAAGCTCACAACAATCATGTGAGGTAGACAGGCTGGAAAATGCTTCCTTGCCTAAGGAACCCGGTGAAATCTAAGGCTGGGCATTCAAACTCAGGTCTCTGCATCCTCTACCCAGCACAATATTCAAGGTCTTCCCAACTTTTCCCTCTGCTGGCCCAGAATTAACATGGGATAAATGGCATGGGGTAAAGTTCCTCCAGTGTGTGGAAAGGTGGCCTGCAAATATTTGAAGAGAAAGGACAAACCTTTTTGTGTGTGCGCACGTGCACTGAATCATTCTGGTAGCAAGAAGAACGAGGCACTCAAAGGCAGGAAAGAGCACCATTTAAACTAATCTTTGCAGCCCAAATCTAATCTTGTAGGATTGTACTCTGTGCCGTACCCAGAACCTCTATGAGCTGAATTTCAATTTACAGAATAGATGTTCATAAAATGTCGTAGAATGAGTTGGTTGGAACGGAAAGGTCATCTAGACAAGGACCATTTCTCCAACAGACAACTTCCCCTCTGCTTTCCAAGGAGAGGCCACACTGAGCAGCTTGCCAGCTAGTATTGGGATCTTTCTTGGGCCATAGCCAGGTGTGTGTGTGTGTGTGTGTGTGTGTGTGTGTGTGTGTAAGAGAGATAGAGAGAGGGAGGGAGGGAGGGAGGGAGGGAGGGAGGGAGGTATAAGAGGGGTGAAAACTGCAGCTGAGCCACAGGGATACAAAACAGCTGAAAATCAGTTTGCAGTGTAATTGTGTTATTTCTTAGTGAGCCATTGGGTAGGCTGGAATACTAGCTCAATGCTTGGCCTTCTGTCTCTGCGAATTAAAAAAGGGAAGATATTTACTTTTTAAAAATGAAAACTCAACCAGAGAGTGGACTCTGTGGGGCTAGACCTCATGAACTCCTCCATAGCTATCTTCCTAGACCCTAGGAGGACATTTATATATTGGGGGGGGGGGGCAATTTGCAAGAAAGTGCACATATTAAAAGAAATTTGCCTTAAAATGATGATTGACTTTCATGAGTATTTTGTAAAATCACAAACTGGTGAGGAAATATGGAGTGGAAATTTAGGAGTGGAAATAGATAAGATATTGAGAAATTGACAGATCCTCCCATGCCTAGTTTATAAATACACAGCTCTACACCCTTCATCCAAGCAAGCAGGAGGCATGATCAAGTTCAGTCAGAAGAACTCAAGGATTGAGCAGGTCAGGGTTGATGAGGAGTGTGGTCTAGGGAGAGGGAAGTGCCTGAGGATAGCTATTGAGGGCTACTCCTGGACCTGAGGCTCCCGACACTTGGCCTAACTATTCTGTTCCCTCATGGCTAGATTCATCACCAGAAAATCAGCAGGAATGAGATCATGAAATGGAAAGGCCACTTTCAGCCTGTTAATGTTCTCAACCAACACTATCACTTAATACAGCCCTTTTTAAAATACGTATGTAAGATAACGGTGACAAGCTGATTAACAACCTGGGGGGGGGGGGGTCCGTTTTGCCAGATTCCCTCCCCTATCCCAGCTCCATTAAGGCAACTCGGAATGCTGTCAGATAAAAATAACAATTTGCATAACACCATCAGCAAGCATATGGCTTGTCAACAAGACATTTCTTTTTGAAGTTGAAAGAGGCATGCTGGTTTATAGCATCAGTTTTTACATAGGAATTTTTTAAAATCCAGTTATTAGGATGAACTTGGGTGCACTCCTTGACACCAATGATGGTGATCGTCAAACCCAGAGCCAAACCTGGCCCTCCACACATCCCTGTCTTGGCCCTCAGGAATTTTTGCAAACCACGCCCTCTTTCCCTAGGCCACAGCCTTCGGTGTCACTGCTCTGTGCCCTTCTCAAGTGCCTTAAATTGTGATACTGACCCTTGCTTGCTTGCTTGCCAGGATGGAGAATGGAGAGATATGCTTGTAGGAGCCCCTGCTTTTTATAGGTATGAGTTCCATCTATTAATTATCCATTTATTGCCTCTGGCCCTGCCTCTGTGATCCCCAGAACATTGACCCTCATGTTGAAAAAGGTTCCTTGTCCCTGTTTTACCCTCTTTGAGTAAACTGCATAAGTATATTTCTACAGAGTGTTGAAAAGGGGAGATAGGCTGCACTAGATACTCCAATTAATGCCTGACAAACAAGCAGCAAATTGATAAGGACACCAAATACCTGCAGGGACAAATAAAGACCAATCCTGCTTCCATTAAAACAATGTTTTCATTTCCCTATCCTCCAACTCCTAATTACATAATCAATTTCACAAATTAAAGTGTATCTGAACAAGTAGTGCAGTGGAATTCTGAAATCATTAATTGTACACTTGCTTCTGATGTGCAGTAGCTGAATGCGATGTGAAATTAACATGGTCTTATTTCTTAAAATGTCATGTTACCAAACAGCTGCCTTCAGTACTAAGAAAATAGGTTGCTTCCCCTGTGCACTGAACTTGGAAGAATCTAATGTAGAATCCCAGCATCCCCCTCCCCCAAAAATGGATTCTTTCATAATCCAGAGGCAGAGAAATGGTCATGACTCATACCATGCAAAAGGTCCCAAGATCAATCCCTGGCATCTCCAGGTAGGGCTGGGGATCTTCTGTGTCTGAAAATCCAGAGAGCCACCTGCCAGTCAGTGTAGAAAATACTGAGCTAGATGGACCAATGCTCTGATTCAGTATAAAGCAACTTCCTATGCTCCTAGGAGGATAAGACTCTATCTCTAGCTTTGGGATCAGGACTGCAGAACCATGTTCAGAAATGGGAGCTGTCCAAGGTCCTGAAATTGCTCTGTGCTTTGCATTCCAGGCTTAGCCCCTCTGAAGAGCCACTGCTGGCTTCCTCTGTGAGCCTTGAGCTCTAGCCCTCTATGATTCTATGACTTAAATGCACACTCAACATTTTGTCATACTTCTAATAAGATAGGTTTGCAGTGTGGCACCCTTCCTGAGAGTATAAAAACCCAGCTGGATCCAAACCCAGCATCCTATTTCCAGCAATGACCTTGCTTACCAGCTATGTGTGAAAACTTCACATTTATTTTAAGAGATATTTTTGCCTTTCCAAACACTGTCATCATATGTTCAGGTCACTTATCAGCATGCAAACATATGATTCTCTTCGCTGAATAAATATTTGAGATTTCCAGTTGTTACTTCATTTCAGTACGTTTCCGAGCACAATTCAAAGTATTGGTGCTGATCTTTAAAGCCCTAAACATCCACAGCCCAGTATACCTGAAGGAGCATCTCTACCCCCATTGTTCAGCCCAGACACTGAGGTCCAGCTCCGAGGGCCTTCTGGCAGTTCCCTCACTGCGAAGCTACAGGGAACCAGGCAGAGGGCCTTCTCAGTAGTGGCACCCACCCTGTAGAACACCCTCCCATCAGATGTCAAGGAAATAAACAACTATATGACTTTTAGAAGACAGCCCTGTTTAGGGAAGTTTTTAATGTGTGACATTGTAATGTATTTTTAATCTTTGTTGGAAGCCGCCCAGTGTAGCTGGGGAAACCCAGCCAGATGGGCGGGATATCAATGCTCATCGGCCACAATGGGTATCGAAATCCAAGAACCTTCCTGATTAAAGGCAGTGTCCCTCTGAATACATAAAGACGTAGGAAGTGGCCTTACACCAGTTCAAACCACTGGTCTGTCTATCTCAGTATTGTCTACACTGCCAGGCAACAGCTCTTGAGGGTTTAAGAATGAGGACATTCCCAGCCCTTCCTATTGCCACATTAACTCATGCATTGGTTACTTCAATACTGGATTACTGCAATGTGCTCTCTGTGGAGCTTCCTAATGCTTGATCTGGAACCTGTAGTTAGTGCAGAATGCTGCAACATGATTGCTGACAGGAGTGAGGCCACGTCAGCATATATTATTATTATTATTATTATTATTATTATTATTATTATTATTATTTCAACATATAACACTTGTGCTCAGAGACTGGTTGCCAACTTGCTAATGGACCAGGTTCAAGGTGGATTAAGACATAAAGCCTAGAAGATTGCCTTACCCCACATGTGCCCACTTGACCACTTCAATCAGCAGAATTGGCACTAGAATAATAGAATTGTAGGGTTGGGTCATCTAGTCCATCCCCCAGCAATGCAGGAATCTTTTGCCCAATGTGTGGCTCAAACCCATGACCCTGAGACCCTTTCATGCTCCACTGACTGAACTATTTCAGATACTACAGGTGACACTTAATGCCCATTCCACATTTGTAAGAACTCCGTCATTTAATGTGGCAGCATCTCCACTTTGGAACTCCCTGCCTATTGATGTCAGGCAAGCACCTTCACTCTACTCTTTTCAGTGCCTACTAAAAGCATTCTTGTTTAAACAAGCCTACACAGATGCTTAAAAAGTTGCGGCAATTTTTAAATCTGTTTCAGTATTTTAACAATTGTGTGTTTTAAGGTAAAGGGACCCCTGACTGTTAGGCCCAGTAGCGGACGACTCTGGGGTTGGGGTGCTCATCTCGCTTTATTGGCAGAGGGAGCAGGCATTTGTCCGCAGACAGCTTCCAGGTCATGTGGCCAGTATGACTAAGCTGCTTCTGGCAAACCAGAGCAGCGCACGGAAACGCCGTTTACCTTCCCACTGGTACCTATTTATCTACCTGCACTGATGTGCTTTCGAACTGCTAGGTTGGCAGGAGCTGGGACCGAACAACGGGAGCTCACCCTGTCGCGGGGATTTGAACCGCCGACCTTCTGATCAGCAAGTCCTAGGCTCTGTGGTTTAACCCACAGCACCACCCACGTTTTAAGGTAGGCTTGTACCTTTTTCTTGATTTTGTTGTTTCACCTTTCCGAAGGCTGTTTTGTGGTTGTTGTTTTTTACAATCAAGTAGTGTATAGATTTTATGAAACAAATGAATGAATCCTTGTGATGCTGGGAATTGAACCTGGGACCTTCTGCATGCCAAACAAGTGTTCTGTCAGTGAGCTATGGCCTTTCCCCAGTTGCTGGGGGAGAAATAGGGGACAGACTTCCCCTCCAAGCCATGCTTGCATGTTTATTAGAAACATGATGTTGACTACTATTGAGAACAATGTAGAGGATTAGATAGGTCACTGTTCCAAGTTAGCAGAACTTCTTTGATTCAATGAAGGCAAAAGTCTTTCCCCATTGTTTCAGGGTCTGTCTCTCCCACCCCATACTCTGGTTATTTGTCATTCAGAAGCATATGTTTTTGAATGTGCACTGTTCAAGTAAAAGGGTCAAAGGAACTTCATAGGTTCTGCTTCTGTGGCACATTACGTGCAGGAGAGAAGAGTTGCATCGAAACTTTTAGCTTTAAAGCCCCATAAAGTTTTAAACGGCTTTGCTGTGCCTTTCAGTAAATCAACATAATCACCTTTAAAGCCATGCATTGTCCCCATGTAGTGCTTTACTACACAAACCCTGAGAACACTCTGAGCATCTAAAATGCGTATAAACTTTATATAGAATGGGAGAGTAAAGGCAGGGAGAAGGGAGAGGGAGAAAGAGAGTGTTCAAATCAAAGCTGCATGCCCAAGTCTAAGAGGGCTGGAAATCACCATGGCTACAATTGCTCTGAATAGGAGAAGATACAGTGAGTGGAACCTGAAACAAAGTGGCATGGAGTGGAGTGCTCCTGCTCAGGGCTCTGGCCAGCCATACCCTCATTTGAGATACTCCATTCCAATTTCCATTCCCCCACCTCACAGCACTTCCGCAGCCATTGAACATTCTCCATCCTCTTTGGGTTGTCTTTCCCCTTTCTTTCTCTATCAACAACAACAAGAAGAAGAGTTTGGATTTGATATCCCACTTTATCACTACCCTAAGGAGTCTCAAAGTGGCTAACAATCTCCTTTCCCTTCCTCCCCCACAACAGACACCCTGTGAGGGATGAGAAGAAGTGTGACTAGCCCAATATCACCCAGCAGCTGCATGTGGAGGAGCAGGGAATCAAACCTGATTCACCAGATTACGAGTCTACCTCTCCTAACCACTACACCACACTGGCTCTCAAAGCAACAATTTCCCAGAGTTCCCTGGGAAAAGAGGTTGTTAAACCACTCAGAGAATTATACCTTTCTAAGGAACATAGGGGTCTCCTAAAAACTCTCAGCATCCTTAACAAACTACAGCTCCCAAGATTCTTTGGTGGGATACGTAACTGATTAAAGTGGTATGATACTGTATAGTGCAGATGAGGTCTAAGTCATAGCCAGAATAGGCTAACTGAAGTTAATGGATCTAAGTTAGTCGTATTACTTAGCTTCATTGGGCCTGCTCTGAGTAAGATTAACATTGGATACAACCCAGGGAGTCTTATGGGCAAGCTGCCTTTACAAGAATTTGCAGCATTTACAAACCTCTGCTATGAAGCTCACCATTTCTAAGCTTAACCAACCTCACAGAGTTGGTGTGATAAGGAAGTGTACTATTGCACACTTGCAGGTTACAAATAAATAGAAGATCATTGACAATACAACCCAAACTGCTTGAGAGGTAGAGGTGGGATGAAAGAATTTGCAGATCTTCCTTTTGGTCAGTAGCACATAGCTGTTACCTCACCTGCCGGAATTCTTTTTAAGACTGAATCCCTTTTGTTTGGAGTCTTGAGGCCAGCTCTGTAGTCTCTGATGAATGCAGAAGAGATCAGAACGAGATGTCCGACTGATTCTGTTTCTCACTGGTAAGCGACAACAGACCCACCACCTTCCTAATCTATCTTTTTCAATTGTTTGGTGATTCAAGATGAGGAGGACGCTGTTTTCTCAGTGAAATCAGACTACCTCTGTTCCTTGGAAGAAATTGGCAAATATGGATACTGTTTTGTTTCATTTCATTTTGTTGAGCTCCCAATTCTTCAGTGTCAGTTTCCAATCCTTAATCATTAGATCTGGAGAGGGACAAAAAGAAACCTGATGCAAACCAGGATAAGAGGCATAAAGAGGCAGATGAAGGAAGTCTGCCATGAAGGTCACTGAGTGACCTTGGAGTAATGTATCAGAACCAAAACAGGCATTAGTTTAATTGTATAGCTAGCAGCTACTTCTCCATTTGTGTGTGTGTAATTTGATATCCAGAAACCAGGCCCTCCTTGTATTTACTGGAAGCACAGCATGTGCATGTGTGCATGTGTGTGTGTGTGTGTTTAACCTTTACCTTCTCAGTCATGAAGCCAATGACCCGCCCCCCACTCTGGCACCCTAATTAGAGAAAATGTCAAAGACTATTGGCAGCATACAGGGAGGGAATTTTCATTAGGGTCACAGCTGGAGAGGGGAGGGATAAACCACCCCTCCCCATTCACTATGCGCCAATGACAAATTGTGACCTTCTGCACCAGTTTGTGGTGTTTTTTTTTTGTGTGTGTGTGTGTGTGTGTGTTTGTTTTTTTGTTTTTTGTTTTTTTTTGGGGGGGGGGAGAATTCCCAGAAGTATTTACAAGTTAAATGTTGTCTGGGACTTCCGGGTTGGCGCCATCGCTTAATGGCGGATTCCCTCTGAGCTCCGGAGGGAATTGGCTCTGCAGAGACTGGGTCTTGCCGCTGCGGCGACGCGGGGACCCTTAAAATCACAGGCGTAGAAGCCTGTGAGCGTAGTGACTCGGCGGGCACCATTTGCGCAATTCTATGAGTCTGTGATTCTCACAGTGGCCAACTAGATGCCTGTGGGAAGCCTGCACAAGAGCACTCTCCCCTACTGTGGTTTCCAGCAACTGGTATTCAGAAGCATCACTGCAACAGTGGAGGGTGAGCATAGACATCATGGCTCATAGCTTTTGATATCCTTCAGGAATTTGTCTAATGCTCTTTCAATACCATCCAAGTTGGTGGCTGCTACTGCCTCCTACGGGAGGCAAAGCACCAAAGGCAACTTCCTTTCAAAATGGAAATTTGCAACCAAACACCTTTGTCACCTGATCTAGGGTTAAAACTCTCACATGTTAGCTGCTAGAGAATGATAATCAGTTAATTATCAACCAGT
The DNA here is from genome assembly GCF_964188315.1 of Podarcis muralis. NCBI lineage: Eukaryota > Metazoa > Chordata > Lepidosauria > Squamata > Lacertidae > Podarcis > Podarcis muralis. Next base: position 8,768,049 of record NC_135663.1, read on the forward strand.
TAAGGCTCGGAGAGAGCTCTTCTTGGTGTTCTTGAGCTACAATGGAATTTCCCCATCTTAAACCTTCAGAAACACACATTTAGCTATTCCCATTTCAGTGTGAATTAAACCAATTATACTTAACACCCTCACCTTTGTGATTCCCAGAAACTGGTATTCAGACAGTGGAGTACAGTAGTACCTTGGGTTACAGACGCTTCAGGTTACAGATGCTTCAGGTTACAGACTCCGCTAACCCAGAAATAGTACCTTGGGTTAAGAACTTTGCTTCAGGATGAGAACAGAAATCATGCAGTGGCGGCGCAGCGGCAGCAGGAGGCCCCATTAGCTAAAGTGGTGCTTCAGGTTAAGAACAGTTTCAGGTTAAGAACGGACCTCCAGAACGAATTAAGTTCTTAACCCAAGGTACCACTATACCTTAGTAGCCATTGATCATCTCGGCATTTCAGATCAGTTCCCTCTTGTGTATCACAGTAGGACAGGTGGTGATTCCTGAAGCACAGACACCTGGGTCGGGCTGTGGGTTTTTTTGTCTGACCTTCTCCCATCTCCATTTCTTTCAGATGCAAGCAGGCAAGCTGAATAGAAGCCCTTTTATTTGCATTCCAGAGTAACCTCGTCTTTTATCAATTTGTCATTTTGCTGATAGGTCTCTCATACTCGGAGGTATTTAGAAGATTCCTTATTGGTGAGCTCTCAGATTACATTGTTGTCATGACAAATGAACTTTCTCCCTGGTTTGCATGACTGATGGATATTCTTGGCATGTGCATGCCCCCTTGGAAGTCAAACTACTAACATCTTTTCATATGACATTGGCATTCTCTACTGGGTATGTAGAGCTGAAACTGAGCTTATCATATTAATAATAGCTTAATGGCTCTATGCGGTGTTTTGTCCAATTTCCAATAAGTCTTGTCCCTCCTGAGCATGGACTAAATTTTTCATCAGGAAATGTTCTTTATGGATTGCTCAAGAGTGAAAACTGAGTGAACTACAAATCCCATGACCCTGTATGTACTACAGTGGAATGTCAATGAGACAATGCTGCACTTGCTGCAATTGGTGGAGCATAGGAATGAACATAGGAAGTTTTCAGGAACCCTAAACTGAGTTAGATCATTGGTCCAACCAGCTCAGTATAGTCCACTCAGATCCTAATAATAATAATAATAATAATAATAATAATAAATTTTATTTATATCCCGCCCTCCCCAGCCGAAGCTGGGCTCAGGGCGGCCAACAACAATCAAAACAATCCAACATTCTAAAACATTCATTATAAAATTAATTAAATCAAATTAAATTAAAATCAAATTAATGGCAACCATCAAGCCAAATTCTGTGCATATTGCCGATTGCCAGAGGAGGGGGTCAGGCTGCGCCCTGACCAAAGGCCTGGTGGAACAGCTCTGTCTTGCAGGCCCTGCAGAAGGATGTCAGGTCCTGCAGGGCCCTAGTCTCTTGTGACAGAGTGTTCCACCAGATTGGAGCCGCGACCGAGAAGGCCCTGGCTCTAGTTGAGGCCAGCCTAACCTCTTTGTGGCCTGGGATCTTTAGGATGTTTTTATTTGCAGACCGTAGATTTCTCTGTGGGACATACCAGGAGAGGCGGTCCCGTAGGTACGAGGGTCCTAGGCCGTATAGGGCTTTAAAGGTTAAAACCAGCACCTTAAACCTGATACTGTACTCCACCGGGAGCCAGTGCAGCTGGTATAATACCGGATGGATATGATCTCGCAGCGAAGACCCCATAATGAGTCTCGCCGCGGCATTCTGCACCCGCTGGAGTTTCTGGGTCAGTCTCAAGGGCAGCCCCACGTAGAGCGAGTTACAATAATCCAGTCTGGAGGTGACCGTCACGTGGATCACAGTGGCTAGGTCAGGGTGAGAGAGATAAGGAGCCAACTGCTTAGCTTGGTGGAGATGAAAAAATGCCGCCTTTGTTATAGCTGTAATCTGCGCCTCCATAGAGAGGGAGGTATCGAAGATTACACCCAAACTCTTAACGGATGATGTTGGCACTAATTGCACCCCCACAAGAGATGGGAGTTGCCCCCTCAATCCCATATTGCTCCGTCCCAGCCAAAGGACCTCTGTCTTCGAAGGATTTAACTTCAACCGGCTCCCACGTAACCATCCAGCCACAGCTTCCAGACATCTGGTCAGTGTATCTGGGGCCGAGTCAGGGTGGCCGTCCATCAAAAGATAGAGTTGGGTGTCATCGGCATACTGATGGCAGCCCAGCTCAAAACTCCGGACAAGCTGGGCGAGGGGGCGCATAAAGATGTTAAAAAGCATCGGGGAGAGAATCGCACCCTGAGGCACTCCACACACCAAGGAGTGGCGCGATGACAATTCCCCCCCAAGCGCCACCCTCTGTCCCCGACCAGAGAGAAACGAGCGCAGCCATTGAAGGACTGTGCCCTGGATCCCCACGTCGGCAAGGCGGTGGTCCAGGAGTTCGTGATCGACCATGTCGAAGGCTGCTGACAGGTCTAGAAGAATCAGCAGCCCCGACCCGCCTTGATCCAGCTGCCTACGGAGATCATCTGTTAGGGCGACCAGAGCCGTCTCGGTCCCATGACCAGCGCGGAAGCCGGACTGGAATGGAATATCAGTTCTCCAGGCTTTCAAACAGGAGTTTTTCCCCAGCTATGGTTTGAATCTGGGATTGAATCTTCTCCCTGCAAACAGATGTACTACTGCTGAGAAACATTGGTCCATTTTGCTCACTGGCAACAGTTATCTAGGGTTTCAGGAGTCATTCCTAGGCTTACCCGGAGATGGCACAGATTGGACCTGGGGCATTCTGCATGCAATTCAAATGTTATGACCCACAGTGCTCTCCCATAAAGCCACAGCCTAGCCCTGAATTGCACAAGTGAGTTCCAGCATTTAAATGTCTTGTTTGACATCTTTCTGTCCAAGGTCACTCAAGGTTATGCATAAGAAAAGGTAACATAAGAGCATTAAAATTCAGGACCCCATTTCACATCATAAATATGTTCTGAGCCACCTCACCTTGGTGGATCATAGAACCATTAAGATGAGTGGGACAGAGAACTATGGTGCCAACCCTGCCTCCACCCCAGTGCCTCTCCAACTCAGCTAGGAGAACATCTGCTCACCACCAGCTCATCTTCTCCTTTGACTGCCCACCTTCAAAGTGTGCCAAGGAGGCTTCAGCCTTTTGTTTCAGCTCATCCTAGCAGGACAACCCTCTATGTGATGAAGTCATCAGGTAAGGAGGGAGGTGGAATTTGGTTCAGCTTGCATTTCAATGCATATCTACCTAATTCACACCTCCTGAAACAATATGGGAACTGAAACATAGCTAGCCTTTGAAATCCACACTTGTCTGAATTCTGCAATGCAACTGGCTAACTGAAAAGAAAATGAGTAGAAAAATGTGTAAGAGAAAGTGGGCATAAGAAGGCATCTATTGGGGAAAATTAATTGCCAAAACATGCATACTAGGCAAAATTGTATACATATATTAGGAGAAATGTGCAATTAATTGCTGACAAATTTTCGTGAGGGCTTCACATTTTTGTGTGTGTGAAAAAAATTGCAAACTGATGAGGAAATGTGGTGCACTAAACTTAAAATAGAAAAAAGAAACAAAAATTGATAGATTTGTCCATCTGTATCATCAGAGACCAAGAATAGCTCCCTTCCTATCTCCTCGACTCAGTCATAAGCGAAAAATAGGTTAGAAAGGCAAACCTACACCATTAAGATGCCAGTGCAGCCTTGCTTAATTCTCTCTCCCACCCTTCAATCTGCACCGGATCTCCTAGTTGTGACCAGAGTGGGAACCATATGGTCATTCAGACCATATAGCAACACCTTACATTACACATTCCAGCCCACCCCTAGCATGGGACAAAGTGACTACTCAATTCCAATAGGTGGAATTTCTTACTCTTCCCACCAAAGTGCAATCTCACAGTATCAGATCTTGAAATCAGTGGGTGGGGCTTGGACTGCAAAGGAAACAGGATGGGGGAGGTCCTTAAGATAATAAGAAGAATCACCTGAATCAGGCCAATGACCCATCTAGTCCAGCATCCAGTTCCCATAGCGGCCACCCAGATGCCTGTGAGAAAACACAGGAGCACTCTCTCCTGTGTTTCCAAGCAACTGGTATTCATTACTGCTTGACCGTGAAGGCTGACCATAGTCGTTGTGGCTAGTAGCCATTTATACCCTATCCTGGTTGGATTGGTCCAACCCTCTTTTAAACTCATCCTGGCCTTTACTGCCTCCTGCTTCCTTACAAAGATGAGACGTCCCTTAATTCTGACTGCTCCACAAGATGCACAGCCTCACAAGACCAATGGGACATTCACCTGGAACTAATTTCACTGGTTTCCCTTAGATCAAAGCCTTCATGCCATTTAACATTTTGATTTTCCTTTTTTACGGATTGTATTGTAAACCAGCAGCTGTAGAAATAAGCTGATCAGACTGTAAGGCGAGGTGTACGTTGGAAAAAAATAATTAATTTGTCAAGAAGAAGAGTGTGGGCGGGGTGGAGGGGAGAGGGAGGCAGGAAGCTTTCTGCTTATCAAAGACACCTTGCAGTGCTCATTGGTATGGGAGCAGCGAACCTCTACAAATATCCTCTCATATGTTCGCCTATTAGAGTTTCTGCAGCGTGTTTATATTTTTTCCGAAGCTGTGAATCAATGGACGCGCACAGGATTTATGCCTCGGATGGCATTTCATTGGTTTCAAAGTCAGTTTGATGATGAGCCCATGCATTTAAATTACAAACCAGTTGGGCCAAATTCCATAAAAAGACAGGTGAGATCATAAATTTTCTGCTTCGGGGGCAGTTATTGCTGTCTATAAAGTTAAAGCCAGGGAGGCATTGCCGTGTCTGCTTGCAGCCTCTTCCCAAGACCCTGCGAGGCTGAGCGAGGCTCACAGATGCTAGATGAAATCCTCCATGGATGCGATTTTGACTGGCGGCTGTCAAGGTGCAAGCTTCTGCAGAGTGTCCTCCCTCCTCCCCCTCAGAATTGGATCTGGTGTGCTTTGAGATGTTTGAAGAGGAGGCTTTTGTATGAGTCATTTGTGTGGCACGACTTTTGGATGAGAAGATATTAGCAATGGAGAATGTGTGGGTGGGGCTCTTTTTTTGTTTGCGGGGAGGCAAAAGCAGAGATTCAGAGCAGGGAAGACATTATTGCAGAGGAAAGCCAAATCTTGGTAAAATATTGTTACAGATCTGGGGTAAGAGAGCTTGCGTCTGCAAGGGCACCTATTACTGCTAGAATTAGTGCATGTCAAAAATTAACAAGACTATAGAATTTAGATAATACTTGGAGCATTGAAAGGAAGATGCCAGACCAGTGGAAATAAACAGGCTGAACACTCCCTCCAACTCCACACAGGTCGAAAATATGTGTTAATAAACCATATTTCTTAAAAACACAACAGTCACCACTGTGTCTTGATCCCCAATGGAAACAAGGCTATGGGTGAGTGTCTGGAACCCCGTGGCATCTTGCTATTGCTTGGCAGAAATCGGGGGTGACTCACAACCTCTGTAATAATATATTATCCTAACCTGAGGGCTGTGAAACCTCCAGCCTGTGGCCCAATCTTGGTCCACCAGAGGGCCCAATTTGTCCCATGAGGCCATTTTTTCACAAAACAGCCGGCCCCTCCATCAGCTGATGTCACCAGTGGCATCAAATGATAGGAAGGAGGACAGTGTTTATTTCTGCAGTGGCTGGGTGTTGTGTTCCCAACAGGGAACCAGGTCACATAGCTAAGGCAGCGTGATTTAATTCCCACCCATCAGCAGATGAGCAAGGGTTAAAGCCCTTTGCAAAAGTGCTCTTTGAAGCAGCTCCACACTTCTGCTTTAAGTGAGCAAGCAGGTGGGCAGCATGGGGGGGGGGGGAAAGGAGCCTATACAATGCACCCTGCTGCTGCCCACCTCCCACCACTGCTCACTTGCCTGCCTGCCTGCCTGCTTAAAGGAGAAGCATTGTTTTAAAGTGCTTTGCAAAAGCACATTGGTTGTTGTGCACTCAGAAACCTAATGCAAGGGATTTTGAAAGGTGGGCCTCATGTGATAGACAGAACTTTGGTCACTTCGGAATCCTGATCTAAAAATTCTTATAGCCACTCCAGAACCCTTTTTCTTTTATGAAGCGACATGTAAGTCATAGTTCCATGAACGAGACTTATGTATCCCCATGAAATTTGTGTCATCAAAATATTTTAACCTTTTCTCACGAAGCCATCTGCAATCTCCTCATATTTTAACCTCTTTGTGCCAAACCATCTGCATTCTTAGAATATTCCCTTTCCATGCCATCTGAATTACTGTGAGCAAAACACATATGCTTAAGAATGAGCTATCTGTTTCCTTGTGGTATTTTAACTCTTCATCACCAGCCTACCTTCATCCTCCTGCTCCAACAATGCAAGAACATGAGCAACTGTTTATGCAGCATAAATACTATAGTATCAATGATGCAGTACAGCCACAAACAAAACATATGTTTGAAAAAGATATTGCAGGGACAGGATTTAAACTGAGAATCTAATGATGAATTAGATCCATTATTGTCCTGAAACTAGATTTTCAGGGGGACGGAGGGAATCACAGCTCAAGACTGGGAACTGGACATGCAAAATTAAATTGTTGTTGGTTGTTATATTGATTGTAATTATAATTATTTTGCTTTATTCAGAAAAAAAGACTCAGTGTTTATACAAATTCTTCCAGTTGGTTTCATATATGTTTAACCTTAAAACTGAGTGCCAGAGACCCAGGTTTAAATTTCTACTGCATTATGATTTACATTGGGTGGAATTTGGCAATCCATAATCACTCATTCTAAAATTCCCCATGGAATTCTTGAAAACCAAGTTTTCTGTTTGGAAGTCAAGGCACATGTAATCCCTACACTTAACAAACAAACAGACACATGTATTCACAGAAAACAGAACCTGGCTGCTGTTGGTAGGCATGTCCTATCAGCTCTCAGCACCTTTAACAAAGTTCTCAAAAAAAATTGGGGGAAGTCACTATTATACTATACTATACTATACTATACTATACTATACTATACTATACTATACTATACTATATTATATGGGACGCGGGTGGCGCTGTGGGTAAAAGCCTCAGTGTCTAGGACTTGCCGATCGAAAGGTTGGCGGTTCGAATCCCCGCAGCGGGGTGCGCTCCCGTCGCTCAGTCCCAGCGCCTGCCAACCTAGCAGTTCGAAAGCACGTCAAAGTGCAAGTAGATAAATAGGTACCGCTTACTAGCGGGAAGGTAAACAGCGTTTCCGTGTGCTGCGCTGGCTCGCCAGATGCAGCTTGTCACGCTGGCCACGTGACCCGGAAGTGTCTGCGGACAGCGCTGGCTCTCGGCCTATAGAGTGAGATGAGCGCACAACCCTAGAGTCTGGCAAGACTGGCCCGTACGGGCAGGGGTACCCTTACCTTTATTATATTATTATATTATATTATATTATATTATATTATATTATATTATATTATATTATATTATATTATATTATATTATATTATATTATATTATATTATATTATTATAATTATTATTATATTATATTATATTATATTATATTATATTATATTATATTATATTATATTATATTATATTATATTATATTATATTATATTATATTATTTCCAATCTTTTTCCCTGACAGGGACTCAAAGCAGCTTACAAATAAAATAAGGACAACTAAAATTATGGGGTGGGGGGAACCCCAATCATTAAAAACAATTAAACATTAATGGAATTAAAACACACACACACAAAAATATATATATGAAAAGCTTCCAGATACGTACAATAAAAACAAAGAAGCATGCTTTCAGTGTGTAGTGCAGATGGGGTCCAAGTTAAGGGCTCCAGTTTACACAGCTGTGACATGCAGCAAGACATTCACATCAGCTTCGGACTTTCCAAATTTTATCAATGTTTCTTATGGTTGCATTGTATTTGTGCTGCGCTGAAATCTGTTCTCTGGTTTCTCAAAAGCTTCCTTCCCCCTGCAAAGGAGGCTTCTATTTCTCTGCCGCATTCTCAGTTCAATGGGCACTGGGTTTTGAGCTTATCTTATTGTTGTGAGGTGGCCAGCAGTGGTGTGTGGGTGTGAGTGTTTCTTTCTAGGAAACCTTTCTCCTGTGTCCTGCAGCCTCCTTGGCTGCCTGCACTTCCTGATCTGAACAGGCCCCATGGGGGGCAGTGTTTGCCTGGGTTTTAACTGAAGCACCCAGGAAGGCTGCAGACTGCAGCTCACTTGTGAGTTGATGTGTGGAATGAAACAAAACTACTTAGCAACCTTGAAAGTAGTAAAAACAACAAAAACCAGAACCCCTCTCATGTGAATTCCACTGAATTTTTCTCTTCTCTTTATTAAGTTTCAAGTGCAATTTTGGGAGACATCCTAATCGTTTTATTGCTTCTGCTGTTTGCCACCCTGGACTCCAATGGGAAGAAGTATGGGCTATATCCTGAATTAAATAAATCATCATCATGATGACAATAACGTATTCTCATTCACTGATGGAGAATCGTTGGAAAAATGCAGAATAAATTTTCAGCGCGGCACTTAGTTCATATTGTTTCCTCACATTATGGTTTCGCAACCCACGTTGGGTCGATAATCCAGAAACAGTCAGGTTCAAATAAAATAATTATTAAGCACCATCATTATCACAGCACATAATTAATTGAGCATGCGTCTGATTTTGCTTTTGTTGCTGAGATCTGATACTCCGACACAGAAATATGTTATTAGCAAAGGCATCTGCACGAAGACCTGCACCAAAGCTTCCGACGAGGTTGCATCAGATCCATATTTAATCACAGGGCGATTTGTCAAGGTGACTGCAGGGAAGGCGGAGGAGAGGGAAAGAGTTGTACGATGCTCAGTCCTCTGGAATATAAGGCAAAATAGTGTGTTGCAAAGGTGAACAAAAGACGAAGGGCCCAAATGAATATTGTATTAGTCATGAACTGCATGACTCAGGAGGAATTTCAGAGGCTTTTTATCCCTCTTTTAATGATCTCCTCACTATTGACCCTTAGACAAATGAAGGCAGCTTAACTGCATAGAAATGTCCTGCTCCAATTATTTTGCATTCCTTTACTCTTACAGCAAGCAGTCATGGACCGTTTCCCTGTATTTATATATATATAGTATTATTACTACAGTGAAGTTGTCCCTCCCCCATTCTCTTCTACAGAAAAAGAGAAAGAGAGTCTGGATTTAAGCAATAGACCTCAAATATTTACTCATCAATGCTACAGTGGGACTGACCAAACACATTGGTTCCATGGGTCATAAGAAATTAAGAATATTCGGCTGTGTGTGTGTGTGTGTGTGCGCGCGCGCATGTGTGTGTTTAACCTTAAACTTCTGGGCCATGGGTGTTGCTTTTGCTTACTTATATAGGCATTAGGTGAGTATGACAGCAAGGTCTGGGTGGATCCACAGACACTCCAATTGTCCCTATTTTCCAGGGACAGTCCCGGATTTACAGAAGCCATCCCAGTTTCTGATTTGATCCCGGAATGTCCCACTTTTCCTTAGGAAGTCCCCGTTTTCATTGGAGAAATGTTGGAGGCTACGGAATAGGATGTCCCCAGGGCTTGCTTTCAGCTGGAAGTCACCGGAACTAAGTTCCAGCACCTCTCAGATTGGTGCCATTCCCATTCTAAGAGAACAAAGGAGGCGTTCATGGTGAGTTCTGGCACCTCTTTTTCTAGAAAAATAGTACTGGAAAACTCTATTTTCATGAGAGAAATGTTGGAGGGCATTTGAATAGTATGCCCCTATTTTTATCATAGAAATGTTGGAGGGTATGTATCGGTGCACCTGTGAGACTGCCCCCACCAATCCAACACTCCCTTTGATGCACCTGTCCTGCCCCACCGTTGCCACTCCCCTGTCCTAGCCCTGTTCATGTATGCAATTGCAATGCCAGGGCCAAGAGGGCCCTGCAGCTCCACCCCACCACAAGTGTCCCTACCACTGACAACAGGTTGAACAAGTTCAGTAGTCAGCCCAGTGTCAGCAACTGTCAGGTTTCAGGGAATCAGCTTCCTGCCCCTCTCCCCGGCAGTAGATAAGCAGGACAAAAGAAAAGGAGTCTTCTTACCAATTAAAGGTAAAGATAAAGGGACCCCTGACCATTAGGTCCAGTCGTGACCGACTCTGGGGTTGTGGCACTCATCTTGCTTTATTGGCCGAGGGAGCCAGTGTACAGCTTCCGGGTCATGTGGCCAGCATGACTAAGCCGCTTCTGGTGAACCAGAGCAGCACACGGAAACACCGTTTACCTTCCCGCTGGAGCGGTACCTATTTATCTACTTGCACTTTGATGTGCTTTCAAACTGCTAGGTTGGCAGGAGCAGGGACCGAGGAATGGGAGCTCACCCCGTTGCGGGGATTCGAACCGCTGACCTTCTGATCGGCGAGTCCTAGGCTCTGTGGTTTAACCCACAGTGCCACCCGCGTCCCTCTTCTTACCAGTTAGATACTTTAATAAACACAACGAGAGAGCAAAGAACACATCTCCTAGAAATGGCGGTGCTCCCAATTAAGGGTCGGCCCCTCTCCATTCCTATTAATCTACATCACTCCTAGGTCTTGTAATCTGAGTTTATAGCCTCTGCGCTTTCTGTTCTAACACTTTCTGAGCTCTCCGTGACTTTGGAGACGGGGGAGTGAATGCTGTCCCGAGACTATGAATCTGTTAACTCTCTCTTCCAGTGTTTCTTCTGCTAGCTGTTCCCCATCCAGTATTTCCCAGCTTCTGTCTTCTGAACTATGCCCCTCTGCAAACCACTGTTCCAAATCTATACTGTCCTCTTGCTCCTGGGAAGATTCAGGATCAGGGAGAGGGGGTGGCTCCCACCATTTTTCCTCAGTGCAGCCCTCCTCAGCACAGTCCCTGCCATCAACTTTATAGGCGGAATTTTAATAGACCCTAATGTCATTTGACATGATGAGACAGTAGCGGCACTAACAAAGTACAGCCAATGGAAGTTGGTACATTAGAACAAACTGAGCACGGCTGCTCAAGTCCGTCTGCCATCAGCCAGTCCCTGCTAGATTATCTCATCACTTACAACCATTCCAAGGGGTGGCATTGGCTGTCAGCTTCCTCCTCCTTAAACTCGGTGTTGCCTTAATAGTGCATGGCAGGAAGGAGGATGTGGACAAAACTAGAATTAGTTGACCATGTTTGTCACTGGCTCTGGCGCCACCTGCTGTTGACCTCCCTACCTTCTGCCCTATGAGTCCCAATGGGCACCAGCATCACTGAGTACAGCAGAAGAGCAGAGAGCCTGCCCCTCTGGTGTCAGGCTACCACAATGATATAGCAAAGAAAAAAGCCCCCTCTTTTATTTAACTTGATTCTACACACCACCCCCACCCCGGGTGTTCAGAACTAGCTGTGCAGTTCTTTGGATCCTAGCCCAGATGCTGAGAAAAGTTGGAAACACTCCCCCTTAAAGAATTGCTATGTTTTTCTGTCTTGAGCAGAAATACTTTCAGAACAGTTTGTTCCGTGATATTTTGACAGTATGGAGAGTGGGGTTGTTAGGGAAAGCATTGCATCTGAATATAGAATTTGGAAAGGGTTTTTTATTTGAGTTCTGTTCCTGAGATGCATGACAGATTGGGGAAAGGCTTTGGAAACTCATTCTTACTCTTCCCCTCCTTGCAGCTACATCTATCTCAAAATGACATAACTACTCATATTTCCATGTGTACAAATCACATTCTTCCTTCTTTGCATGAGTATGAACACCAAAAGAGAGTGTGGTTTGTGTGTGTGTGTGTGTGTGTGTGTGTGTGTGTGTGTGTGTGTGTGAGAGAGAGAGAGAGAGAGAGAGAGAGAGACTTTATGCGGCTATCATTCTTGGAAATAGTCCCATGCAATTTAGACCCAGGAAAGGTAATTGAAGGCACTTAAAATGCAAACTGCAGTCCTCCAGAATTTGATACAGTACACAATGCAAACTAATTTAAAATAATAAAAGCGTTACTTGGTGAAATATTTTGTGAGTGTGCATAAGCATTTCTGAGAAATTCATTTGGGACTTCCTTACAGTATGTTGGAAATTCAGTAAATTAGATCAAGAAGAAACAATTATGTTTTATTTTGCAACATAAAAAAATAATCAGTATTTTGTTAGCGCATCCTTAACTTTCATTCACACAGATTTTCCTCCTTCTTCAAGGAATGTATTGATCATCTTCACATTTTGGACAGGAAATGATGTATAATAAAGTCTGAGAATGCAAGCTGTTAGCCAAACCAATTCCAAGCCTTTATACCATTCCATATCTCATAATGGATATGCCTTTAAAAGGACCGCATCCACCATGATTGCTTTCTTAGAAAAGATATGTACTTAAGGAGGGCTGCTAGGGCAGTTAAAATAAGCATGTACAAGTTGTGCACGGAATGACTATCTCCCCTATTCCAGTTTGTACTGGAGTGACTGTGTTAGACAGCATTTGTAATGATGGGAACTAGGGGAAATGGCATCACTCCTGTTCAAACGGCACCTAGAAATAGCATCTTCAGGCAGCTTCAGGGTCACCAGAAATGCTGTTGGTTTCTTGTATTTGGTAAAATAGAAAGGACAACTCCCTGGATGCCTAGATTTGTTCTATTTATTTTATTTATATCCCACCTTTCATCCAAGGATCACAGGATAGTTCATAGTATAAAAACACAAAAACGCATAACATGTACTGTACATAATGCAGCATTTAGGGAGTCATGGGAAAGCAATGCACTAGATGCAATGAAGTTGTTAGCCGGAGGACCTCTGTTGCACCTTAAAGCACACAATAGAGTTCTGTCATCTGCCAAATTAAGTCCCTGTTGTGCTAGGCTTTGGCCCAGCCCTAGATGCATCTTCCTGCAACAGCAGAGTATAGAAAGCTGTTGTATGCTCAGTTGGACCATCATTCCATTTAGTTCTGTATTGCGTACATTGAATAGTAGTAGAAGCTGTCCAGGTTGCCAGCTAGGGATCTTTCTCAATTCTACCTGAAGATGCTGGGAAACTGGGAAAGCAGACAGCCCTTATGACACCAGTAGTTCTGTCTCTCCAGCACTGTCTTCAGGGAATCTGAGATGGAGAACAACCACTATATCTCTCCATTTGGCTCTGGCTGTTAGTCAACCCATCCCATCCCTGTAACGTGATATAAAACAGGTCCTTTCCTAATGTAGACCAGCGAAGAGGGCCGTTTTCCCTGGAAAGGTTAAAGGGGGTCATTCCTCTTCAGTTGGAATTTGGTTTGCTTTCTCTCAGACTTCTAACTAATTCCACGATGTGGCCACACAGGGACAGTTGATCACACACCCTATCAATACAAATAGCCTAAATCGAGACAAAGTGTCCTGATCTGCAGAATTATCTCTTTTTTTATTGGCAAGAGAGAATCCCTTGACTGCACTCTGTTTAAAAATACTGACATCTTCTAGCGGGTGTTCCCAGAAACATAAATTGGCCCTTCGCAACATCGCTTCCTGCCCTGTCTCCAAAATTCACACACACACACACAAAAGCAGAAATTTAGGGCCGGTCGAGAGTTTCTGGTAAATCAGAATCTTTCTCTAAAAATTCTGGCTGGCCATATCTAACATAAGAGGGATCTGCGTTGTCACCACAGGAACACCACCCTCATGGCTTTGTTAGTTATCTGCCAATCACATGCATGCCTAGATCTTCTTCCTATTAGCTTCTGAGGTCACATGACTTAGCTGTCAATAATGTTATGGCTCTGTCACCTGACTATTGTCACTGCAGTCTTGTCTTAAGGATGGGATGTGTTAAAAATGCACAAGAAATGCATAGATGGGGGTGGTCATTAGACATTTGGGGGCAAGGTGTCATCAGTATTCTGATGATAAAGGTAAAGGTAAAGGTACCCCTGCCCGTACGGGCCAGTCTTGACAGACTCTGGGGTTGTGCGCCCATCTCACTTAAGAGGCCAGGGGCCAGCGCTGTCCGGAGACACTTCCGGGTCACGTGGCCAGCGTGACATCGCTGCTCTGGCTAGCCAGAGCCACACACGGAAACGCCGTTTATCTTCCCGCTAGAAAGCGGTCCCTATTTATCTACTTGCACCCGGGGGTACTTTCGAACTGCTAGGTTGGCAGGCGCTGGGACCGAGCAATGGGAGCGCACCCCGCCGCGGGGATTCGAACCGCCGACCTTTCGATCGGCAAGCCCTAGGCGCTGAGGCTTTTACCCACAGTGCCACCCGCGTCCCCAAATTCTGATGATACCCAAATTCTGATGATACCCAACTCTATTTCTCTAATACATCTGAATCAAGAAGGTTTGTGAAAGACCTGGTGAACTGGATGACAAGCAATAAACTGAATCTGAATCCTGGGAATTTGGAGGCTTTGTGGATGGTTGGTTCCCAGAGATAGGCCAGTTGCTGCTTCTGGAAAGGGACTCTTTGGAGAAAGATAAAGGGTTTTTGAATAGACTGGCGCTTTCAGCCACACTGGTTTCCTAACCACAGTCTGATGTGGTACAATCCAGTACAGGCTGCTGCAACCAGCTCACCTTGTTGCTCATGCATGTTGGCTATAAGACAGGATTCAAGTAAAGTTTTCCCAGGATGCTACAGATCTTCTCTAAAGAGTTGGTGACAGGTTACGGCAACTTTACTAGCTTATAAAGGAGGAGAGCCTAGCACAGGTCGCTTGTAAAGTTCCTGGCACAATGAACCCTTTCTATGAATGGGGAACTCTCCATATGTTTCACTGGGCACAGGTCAGGCAAAGAGGTGAACATTTCATCAGTTTACAAGCCTGCAGAAACACTCTGCATTTCCATCCAAGGGTCTAAGATGTCTTTGTTTGAGCTGAAGAAAAGAACTGTCATTGAGGTGTTTGTACTTGAGGAATGTTGGTCCAGGTGAGGTAATCCAACATTCTCTCATAATGAAAAATAAGCATAGGGGTTTTGTGCTTTTATAAATGAAGTCTGGAAGGGACTGTAAGAGCACAAAAAGCTCTGCAAAATGGTGTAGACATGGCAGCTGTCTACTTGCCCAGCTGAAAACCACTAGTTCCTTGTTGTCAGACCCTCTGTGTAGCACATCTTTCTCCTGCTGGTTGGCTAAGCAAAAAGAATATCACTCTCCCTCTATCAACAAGGAATGGCAGGGGATAGAAAGTTGTCAGCACTACATAGCATGCAACATGATTAAAAGGAACTAAATTTTAGGAACACAGGAATCTGTCTTCTACTGAGTCAGATCATTGGTCTGCCCAGCTCATTGATTGGCAGCAATTCTCCAGGGTTTCAGGCAGGGAGTCTTTCATAGCCTTACCTAGAGAAGCCAAGAATTGAACCTGGGACCTTCTGCACATAAATGCTCAGACATTGAGCTGTGGCTCTTCCCCTTGTTCGCAATAAATGATTGAAAGATAGGTTGTTTACTCTCTCGTAGCAGTGTTAGCACGATGGCAATTGCTGCAAGAACATTAAAACTTTAAATAAATAAATAAATGTTCCCCATGTAAATACTTAGGCTAGAATAAATCACAGACACCTAGCTTTGCAAAAAAAAAGTGAATATTTGACTCAAATAGCTTCCAGAAGTTACAGCAAACAAGTCTCCATCTGCTGGCAGCAAAACAAAGATGAGGGTGGGGGGAGGTTCCAAATGACTTAAAAAGAAAAGTACTTGGTTTACTTACAAAAATAATAATACAAATTGAGTTAGCAAATATGCAGGCTATAAAATATGCCAAGCATGACTTCTTTGCTTGTTCCAGAGCCATGAAGAGAAAAGACTGAGAAAAGTGGGGTGGAACAGAGGCTGCTAATAGCCTGCAAAACCACACACACTGGTAACATAAGCTTAGAGCTCTGGTTAACCTTTTTATGCATTGAAGTGTGAGTCAGTAACAATATATTACAACACCGCCTATCTTTAATCTTCCAACTTCCAAAGGAGTTCATTTGACCCATCCCCACACCTCTGACTCTACCCCCTTTTAACATTCTTAATACTATCCTCCAAAGTAAAATTTCAAAAAGGAATTTATAAAAGATTCAATTTTAAGTGTTGAGTTTGTTTCATATTGTTTATGTGAAAATTCATTTTTGCCTTTGCATAACTTTTACCTCTAGAGACAAATTACATTGAAATATGTTGGTCTGGACGTGATATAGTAATTTTTTACTGTATATATTTTCAATAACAATTTTAAAAAGAATGATAATAAATATTTTGCATTTCAATAGTGCTTTAGAGTGTTCAAAGTGCTTTTCACTTATTACTCCATTTACTTATTGAATTTATATCCTAAAGAAAATCAGGATAGCAAAGACACCCACAATTTAGATAAAAACAACAACAGCAAATGCATCTTAAAACAGTTTTTAAAAATTGAAAAACAGTTCCAATTATTGGGGGTTTTTAAACAGAGGCTGCATGGTCATCTGTCAGGGATTATTTAAGTGTGATTTCTGCATTACAGGAGGTTGAAGTAGATGATCCTTTCAGGTCCCTTCCAACCCATCGTTCTATGACCCTATGATGCTTTAACTATGAGCTGTGCAAAAGAAAACTTTATTTTGCTCTCTGGAATGTTTCAGATGTTTCCAGATTCTAGCATTATGAGAGAGGGAGAAAATCTTCTCCCTGACTATTCTCACCATATACAATCCTGCTCATTACCATCTTTCTATTTGGGTGCATTGATGCACTCATTCCAGCATTGATTTACACCATGACTTTTTGCCACTTTCTTAAACAGGTATGTCAGTGTAATGGAAGATCTTGTTCCAGAAAACCCAGCTGCTCTCATAATCTCCTTCCGAACAGAAATTGCATCTAATACGGAGAAGGAATTAGCCACCAGTTTTAATTATTTTATCACATCAGCTTTTGGAAGGAGGTGAGGCTGAGACAAATGTTTGTTTATCTCTTCTACTGGAGGGATGGCTTGGAGGACCAAACTCTCATGTATTTTCTAATTCAGTTAATTTTCTGCCTGATAGAATTTCTTTAATTTGGCCATCTGTTTATTAGTCGCTGAATATGGATGAAAATGCATTGCTCTGGAGGCCTCACAAGGAAGCCTACAAATCTCCAAAGGAACCATAACCTGAAAGCATAAAGCAAATCCTTTGACATACACATGGAACATCCTTCAAAAACACACCAAAGAGTCTTGTCTGTTCTCTGGATATGCAGGGAGCAGAAGATATAAAGTACAGGGAAATGCTTGGCAGTTCAGAGGGTGGAGCCTGACATGATATGCAAATCAGGGGAAGGGAAGAGCCTGGATGTATCTGGTGCCTCCAGAAGAAATCTGATGGACATGGGTTGGGGAGAGAGTACAATAAATACTAAAGATTCCCTTAAGTCAACCAGGTTCTGGTCTGAAACTTGCAATGGATCAACCTTGCTGAAGCAAAGCACATCTCAGTCTGATCCATACCTGGATGGTATCCCATTATATGCTGCTTTGAGTTCTCTCAATGGTAGAAAGATGGGGAACGAATTTAATAGAATCATAGAATTGTAAAGTGGGAAGGGATCCCAAGGGTCATCTCTGAACATTGGCTGTGGTAGCTGGGGCTGACGAGACATGGAGTTGAACAACATCTGCAAGGCACAAACATTGGCTACCCATGAAGTAGATGGATGCTCAGTCTCACCAAGTAAGACTTTTCTAATGAGTCTGAAACTACAATTAAAGCTTCAGCTTATTAATCACTCCAGTTAATTGACTGAAGCTACATATTTTCAAGAGCATGGTCTGAAGACACATAATAATAGAGTGAAGTGATGGGGGACCACTGAAGGACTGTATATTTGGCACCTCGATTTCCATGAAAGAAAACTGGGGTACAAATTGAAATCAATATTGTGTTTCAGTACCATATAGTGCCACATTTTTAGTTTTATTTGGCAGTCTTAGGCATCCCTTAAAATGGGTGAGGAACCTGTGTCCTTCTCAATGTTTTTGGGTTACCAACCCCATCACTCCATACCACATATTATTTTTCATCATGTCTCCTACTCTCTTTTGCTTTAAACTCAAACTCCCCAAACTCCCCAAATGCTGCAACCTTTTGTTGATGGGGCTGAAAGGAGGTGACATCTAACTTCTAGAAGGCCACATGTCCTCCAGCAATGTTTACTTGAAAGCCATAAGACAAGGTAGAGCCCTGGGGACAATGGAAAGCCATTACTTCTTGGAATTTCTCTCTTAGCTTTCCCTAGACTCTGAAGACCTACAGAATCAGGTGTGTAACCCTGCAAGAATCCTGTCTGCACATCCATCAGTTGCTGTGACTAATTGCAGTTGAGGGCTTTGGTTCCCGCAAAAGTAAAAATTAAAATTTCAGAATCCTCACCCAGTGCCTATCTGATCTACTTCCTTCTAACAATATTTCACAATATTTTTTTTCCATCTCTCTCTTTTTGGCCCAGCTCCACTGCTTCTATAAATCTTTATGTTTTTACTGAAGTTAATGAGGCCATGTTGATTTATACTCGTTGGGGAGCTGGCCTGTAATTTGTAATCATGGCTCCATCTGCCATATCTAATAGACCTTTTTGTTGTTTATTTGGGGGGGGGATCAGAATCACAGGATGTGGGAGGGGGAAGGATCCTGAAAGGGTATCTAGCCCATCTTGTTTGCAAACTGTATTCAAGGAAACTCTTGGGTTCCTTGGAAATGTACTTAGGTTCATTCATTAGAAGATGATGGACAAGCCTGTGTGAAAGACCAGATCATGCCAGGGCAAAATTTTCAATCTTTCTACACAATATGCAGCCACAAGAGAGTGTTGTGTGTGCTTCATATATGGATGGTAGTGAAGCTTGCTAGCTTATATATGATATACTAAGGATTCGTCTTGCCCATCTCAAAGAAAAGGCAATCATGGAAAAATCTCTGAGTTCTTCTCAGCAGCCTGTGGGAAAACTACACTTGCCAAGAGCCCCTTTGTCATGGTCCAGTCTATGGGTGATCGAAGTCCTGGCTGAGGACGTCGGGACTGGGGGCAAGATGGTGGGGTCGGAGCAGGAACAAGACTCCAGAAGTCAGGGATTCAAGGGTCAAGAAGCAAGGAGTCAAGGAGCCGAGGTCCAAGGATCAGGAAGCAAGGAGCCAAATGCAGCAAGGCAGGAAATGTGTTGCTGTGGCAAAGAGCCGAAGGGAAATGCTGACCTTATATCCCTTCCTGGCTCTTGCCACCAGGTGCAGTGAGTTACCAAGTGGCCTCACCTGTGCGGCTGCACCTTGCCTTAGGAAGGCCCCAGTCCTGTGAAGCCCTACTGGTCACAGGGTCTGACTCCTGCAGGCACTCCTGACACCCTTGGTCCCCAGCTATAATGTGGAGGAGTGCTTTTGCACCCAGGGTCTTCTTGTGCAGTCCCCATAGGCATCTGGTTGGCCACGGTGAGAACAAGATGCTAGACTAGATTGGACTTTTGGTGAGGATCCAGTAGGGATCTTCTCATCCTCTTGAGCATGTGTGTGCATGCACACGAACACAAATGAATATTCTCCAGTTTCAATATCATCTCAAACATTGATTAGATTCAGACTACTGGGGGAGGGGATGTCATTTCCCAAGAATTAATGCTAATTTGCTTGTGATGGGCACCTATCTCCCTCTGCCATCTCCCCCTTTTTTGGCACTGTATTGCTTGTTCTTTGCCTTCATCTTCTTTGACCTATGTACAGTGTTCTGTTGAAAAGAATGTGTGAGGCCATCGCATTAGCTGTGTTGTGATGGTCACCAAAAACGAGGAGAACTGCCACATTTTAAGATGGGGAGGCCCTTTAAAATGGTCACTCCATCTCACAGAGCCATGATCCTAGACTGAGGTGTGTGTTGGGGGGGGGAGGGGGGACTGTAAGAGGAAAACGGGTTATTATCTTTGAAAAGGCATTCACTTTTCAACAACCTGCAAGCAGGTAGCTGCTTAATTAGGAAAGGCTCATGACTACTTTCCTACTTGTGCTTGCATGCTCATGAACCCTTTGTACATGGCGATCCAATGTACAAATGAATTCATGTGGGTAGGGATGGGATTGCACATTCAGACCCCACCCCAGCCTTCCACACATTCGTGGTTCAGTTTGCAAGGGGGGTTGGCTATATAGAGCTGAATGTATGCATTTTTCCATCAACAGCTGCAGAAATAGAGGCTATGGCTGTGGTCTGGGGAGGGTGCATGGTCTAGTGAGACACCTAAGGACCAGATAGAGTGACCTTAAGGAACTCATTTGACCACCTATGTCCAATGTTCCCCACCTCTGCATTAGTATGTTTGGTCCCACTTTGCTCAGGGGAGAAAGAAGAAAACAATGGCCGGATAGATCAGAAAACTGTTCGCCACCACTGAAGAGTTATAACCACAAGAGCAATCCAGGTGTTAAGAGCGCCAAGGGGCCTTTGTGTTAAGGATAGTGCTGGTACCTCTGCAGGTCGGTTGTGCTTGAATCTATCTCAGTGCCTTTGCATCCTACCCAAGCAGCTGCTGTGCAAATTGCAAAACAGCCAGAGCTTGGGGGTGGAGAGGGACAGACGGGGAACGATAAATCTTTTGGGCCATGAAAATGGGTTTCATGATATCGGCCACCTGCATCACATAAAATACAATAAAAGCAGAGGGCATTTGCCATTCAGCAGGAAACATATGAACTCCGTGAAAAGCAAGTCATTTTGTTTCTAGTAAAAACCAGCAACAAAGGGATAATTGGATTGGGTTTGATAGCCCACATCAGTGCAATTATTGGAAAGCAAACCATTTCTGTGGGCATGCTTGGGAGATGCCCAAGAGTCAATGCAGCTGAGATGAGAGATTGTCATGAGAGACTGTGGGAGTGGGATTCAGACCTCCAGCGACCCCACAGAAATAAATTATTACTGAGATTGATCAAGGGTCTTGTGGAATAATGGGTCCTGCAGCCATGCATTTTGGTCTCAAAATACATTTAGGAATGAAGACTTTATCTCAAAATACAGTGAGAACAGAATGCTGGCCAATGCCTTAGGGCTTGTCTTATGTTCGGAGTCCAGCCAAGAAAAAACATTACCCTGCCAGCAGGCAGAGTGAAAAGAAGACTGGTGCAACCAAAATGTCAGAGCAGATATACAGTAGTACCTCGGGTTAAGTACTTAATTCGTTCCGGAGGTCCGTTCTTAACCTGAAACTGTTCTTAACCTGAAGCACCACTTTAGCTAATTGGGCCTCCTGCTGCCGCTGCGCTGCCGGAGCACAATTTCTGTTCTCATCCTGAAGCAAAGTTCTTAACCCGAGGTACTATTTCTGGGTTAGTGGAGTCTGTAACCTGAAGCGTATGTAACCCGAGGTACCACGGTACACATTTATATGCATTTTCTGGAATCTACCTTCTTGTATTCAAGCTCTCCGTGGCACATATGGATTAAGTATTCTTTCTAAGAACAGCATTAGTCCATCCAATTCACTATCTTGTTTATCCCGGTGACCAGTCAGGTGCCTCTGGGAAGCCCAACAGCAGGGCAAGTTGCTAACAGCCCTCTTCTGCTGGTGTCCAGAAGCCTACTGCCTCTGAACTGAGATATCATCGCCATGATTTATAGCCATTGGTAGCCTTCAAAATGAAGTAAGGAAATTTGAAGAGTCTGTTGGATTAGACCAAAGATGCACCTAGCCCTGCAACCTGTTCTCACATTGGCCAACAAGATGCCTGTGGGAAGCTTGCAAGCAAGAACTGAATGCAACAGTATACTCCCTACCAAAGATTCTCCATAACTGATATTCAGAGGAACACTGCCACCAACAATGGAAGTAGAACACAACACCCATAGCTAGAAAGCCACCAACAGCCTTATCTTCCATGCATTTATCTCATCCTCTCTTAAAGCCACCTGAGCTGAAGACCATCACTACATCATCACACTAGTGATAAATAAGTTACTTAAAGAATCTGATGCAGTTATAGAAGTAATGGTGAATTCATTAACAGCTTCTATATATATATATATTTCTTAATATATTTTTATTAAGGTTTTTTCAATACAAAAGCATATTTAATAAATCAACATTGGTTATTTTCATCTTTCCATCATTACTTTGGACTCCCTCACACCTCCCGCACGCACTTACATCGTTATTAAATTATTTCCAAGCAAATTATCATCTTATTCATAGTCTTTATGTTCAGTCATTAAAATATAATTAAACTTAAATCTAGTTTAGTGATAGACGGTTATTTCTGCTCTGGCAACCCTGTCAACATTCAACCAAATTACAGTATTTTTGTAAATAAATCTTAAATTTCTTCCAGTCTTCTTCCACTCTCTCTTCTCCCAGGTCTCGAATTCTGCCGGTCATCTCGGCTAGTTGCATGTAGTCCATCAGCTGCATCTGCCATTCTTCCAGAGTGGGTAGATCTTGAGTTTTCCAATTCTTAGCGATCAGTATCCTTGCTGCCGTTGTTGCATACATAAAAAATGTTCTATCCTTCTTTAACACATTCTGGCCAACAATGCCCAAGAGAAAGGCCTCTGGTTTCTTCGTAAAGGTATACTTAAACACCTTTTTTAACTCATTATATATCATCTCCCAGAAGGCCTTCACTCTAGGGCAAGTCCACCAGAGGTGAAAGAATGTTCCTTCATTTTCCTTACATTTCCAACATTTATTATCAGACGAATGGTATATCTTAGCCAATTTAACTGGGGTCATGTACCATCTATATATCATTTTCATTACATTTTCCTTCAGAGCATTACATGCAGTGAAATTCAGCCCAGTGGCCCACAACCTTTCCCAATCTTCAAACATAATATTATGCCCAATGTCCTGTGCCCACTTTATCATTAACAGCTTCTATAATCTGCATGGCTATAAACGTGACGGGGATCCCCCCACAGCAATAGACTGGTTGGAAAGAACTTGGACAAGCGTAGTCATGATCAAATCTACATACAGGTGAATACCTGCTTACACGGGGGTTCTGTTCCCAGCCACTGCACACATCAGTGGGACACACGTAGGTCCCTTCCAGTCCGTTCCATTCTGGTGTGTTCCATTCTGCCCCTGCTCCGCTCCCTTTCAGAGCCGAAAATGGCACACGTGTCAGCGGTCATGCACATGTTGGTCTCACGAGAGTGGGGAGTTGCCTGTATTTCAGGAGAGGTACCAATTAATCGCCGGTCAAAACTTGGGAATAATGATCATAATTGATTGTGCTTTGGAACTTCAATTACCATGACAACATGTAGCCTAAATTTAGTTTCAGTTAGTTGGTGCATGGTGCTGATAACACCAAGGTTGCAAGCTGGATCCCTGTGTGGGACAGCTGTGTATTGCAGGGGATTGGACTAGATGATCCTCAGGGTCCCTTCCAACTCGCCAGTTCTATGATTTTTATTCCTTGTTTTGTACAAGCTGTGACTGAAATACAGTCATACCTCATGTTACTTTTGCTTCATGTTACGTTTTTTCAGGTTGTGTCCTGCGGTGACCCAGAAATACCGGAAAGAGTTACTTCTGGGTTTTGCCACTCACGCATGTGCAGAAGTGCTAAATCGTGCTTTGTGCATGCGCACAAGCGCCAAAACGCGCCGTGCACCTGCGCAGATACGGCGCTTCAGGTTGCGGGCTTTTCATGTTGTGAACGGGCCTCTGGAATGGATCCCATTCGCAACCAGAGGTACCACGGTAAGTACACACCCACCCATCAATACACAGCTCACTGATGGGCTGGCAATATTTTTTTTTGGGGGGGAGGGGTGCCATTTTTCAATGGCACTCCCAAGAAACTTGTGAGGTTGTCTGCAAAATAAGAAGTAGGTCGTGTGTCCTATAAAAGAAGCTCATCTGTCACTATAGAGACAGAGAGGGCTTCGTGAAGAACTGGCTCATACTCTTTGGCAAAACCCACTCATTATGTTTGGTCATCTTCTCTGTCTCTCTCACTCTCTCGGCCCCATAATTAATGTCTCATTCTCTCTCTGCAATGGAGAATATGAGCATTCACTGGAAGACAAGTGACTGATTTCTGGAGACAAAGGCAGCCAGCGCCGGGCCTTGCTCTCCCGTCATTATGCCTGAATGAGTTTGAAAATGTGTCACGACTCTGCCTCCTGTTTGGAATGTGCCATTGTCTTTCAAATGGTGCCGTCAAAATGGGAGAGGAAGTGGGGAGGATCAGGAAGTAACCCTTGCAAGGGAAGATCACTCAAACTTTCTTAGGCCCAGTTTGGATGTGTTGAGGGGCAGACCTGCCTCACTGCACAGCATGCATTTAAAGCCGTATGATACCACTTTAAGCAGTCATGACTACCCTCAAATAATTATGTGAGTCATAGTTCGTTAAGAGTTCTGGGAGTTTTTGGTGACCTCCATTCACCTTCCAGAGCTACAATTTCCAGAGTTCCTGTGAAGAGAGATTGAATATTAAACCAGTCTGGAATCTGTAGCTCTGGGAAGGTAATAGGGGATAAAGCAGTGGCCAGGAAGTCTGATTTTAGTCTGATGAGGGGTATTAACTCTTCTCTCACTTGCTGGATCATCACTGTGTTGTGGTGAGTGGGCTTGCACGTTCGTTTGTGAGCGTATTGTATCATGTTGTGCGGATGCCTGATTATCGTCTTCCAAAGCAACTACTCTATTCCGAGCTTAAAAATTGAAAGCGTCAACAAAAGAGGTTTAAAGGCTCTCTCAAGGCAAATCTTAAAAGAAATGTAGTATAAACACTGACAACTGGGAAACACTGGCCTGTGAGCACTCCAATTAGAAAATAGCCTTTATCAAAGGTGTCATGGGTTTTGAAGACGCTCAAACTCAGGACAAAAGGGAGAAACACGCTAAGAGGAAGGCATGCCTGGCAAACCCTCACTGTGATCAACTCCCACCCGGAAACCAATGTCCCCACTGTAGAAGAACGTGTGGATCCAGAATTGGCCTCCACAGTCACTGACTGTGACTGGGTCCACTGTTAAAACTATGTTTATGGAAGACAATCTTACTTGGCTACAAGTGATCGTCGAAGAAGAAGAGTTTGGATTTGATATCCCCCTTTATCACTACCCGAAGGAGTCTCAAAGCGGCTAACATTCTCCTTTCCCTTCCTCCCCCACAACAAACACACTGTGAGGTGAGTGGGGCTGAGAGACTTCAGAGAAGTGTGACTGGCCCAAGGTCACCCAGCAGCTGCATGTGGAGGAGCGGGGAATCGAACCCGATTCTCCAGATTACGAGTCTATCGCTCTTAACCACTACACCAGAAGAAGATTAACTCTTCTCCCCAACAAACACACACACACTACACACTGCCTCCACATATTCTTCCCCTCATTGTCAGCATTTGCATAGCAGAAGTGAACCCAACTGAAACATAAACTCCAAAGGGCACAAAATTCAAGGAGAGGAAGCTGTGACTGGGGGGTGGTTTAATACCTCCTCTTCCATATGACTCTTCCTGCTTTTTGTGGGAAAGCCATAGCTCAGCGGTAGAGCATCTACAGCTGCATTGCTTGTAGACGGTCAAATGTCTCTAATTAGGACTTGGTAAGACTTGACAGTAGGAGGTAAAACCTCAGTGCCTAGGGCTTGCCGATCGCATGGTCGGCAGTTCGAATCCCCGCGGCGGGGTGAGCTCCCGTCTTTCGGTCCCAGCTCCTGCCCACCTAGCAGTTCGAAAGCACCCTTAAGTGCAAGTAGATAAATTGTTGTTGTTGTTTAGTCGTTTAGTCGTGTCCGACTCTTCGTGACCCCGTGGACCAGAGCACGCCAGGCACTCCTGTCTTCCACCGCCTCCCGCAGTTTGGTCAGGCTCATGTTTGTAGCTTCGAGAACACTATCCAACCATCTCATCCTCTGTCGTCCCCTTCTCCTTGTGCCCTCCATCTTTCCCAACATCAAGGTCTTTTCCAGGGAGTCTTCTCTTCTCATGAGGTGGCCAAAGTATTGGAGCCTCAACTTCACGATCTGAGTAGATAAATAGGTACCGCTTTATAGCGGGAAGGTAAATGGCATTTCCGTGTGTTGCGTTGGTGCTGGCTCGCCAGATGCAGCTTCGTCACGCTGGCCACGTGACCTGGAAGTGTCTCCGGACAGCGCTGGCCCCCAGCCTCTTAAGTGAGATGGGCGCACAACCCTAGAGTCGGTCACGACTGGCCCGCACGGGCAGGGGTACCTTTACCTTTACCTTTTAAGACTTGACAACTCCTCTTCCTATATTTCCACATCTGATGAGAGCGTCCAGTTTTTACCATTCAAGTTCTCTTCCCATTCCTCTTCCTAATAGTTACCATGCTGCATGAAAATAAGAGAAGCAGCAGCAAGACATTCCAGGTTCCCTTTCGCTATATCAACGCCATTTTGTAGCATAAAATGATATAACAAATAGAACCATAACAATGATTTCCTGGCGCTGCTGTTTGGGTAATGCTACCCCCCCATGAACGATGTGGCAGGTGATAAACAATGTGACAAATTTATATCTAATCAATCCATTTAGACTTCTTGGATGGATATAAAATTACTCTGTGAAATGGCTCTCTCCTCTTTTTATGATTACGACAGTATTGTCATATGTTTGAAATGCTACTTCCTTTGTTGTTTCTAGGAATGGCACTTGAATGGAACCAGCTTTCCTCCAATCAGTAAAGGTGAGGGTCAGCAGTCTTAAGAATGAAAAGTAAAAGAGAATTACTGCCCAGTTTGAAGACTTGACTGTGCTCAACATTCCGGCTCCAGCAGCCAAAACCACAGGAAGCTGCTTTGTACTAAATCAGACTATTGGTCCATCTATGTAGCTTTTTTGTTGACTACACCAGAAGTGGAAAACCTTCCTCCCACCCCCACTTTGCTGTGAAGGCCATATTCTCTTCTTGGCAACCTTTTTATTATGATTTAATATTTGTTGGAAGATGCCCAGAGTGGCTGGGGCAATCCCCAGGGCAGGGTACAAATAATAAAATTATTATTATTGATCTTTCATTTATTTTAAATTTATTTTTACATAGCATAATGTTTATTCAGAATAAAGAATTTATTTAAATATTTGCTGCATGTGGAAGCTTACAAACCGCAGTCACTTGCAATTTTTTCCCCTTTGCATTTTTAAAATAGTTTTACATAATGATTATACACAATCCCAAAGAAAACAAACAAAAACAAACATTCTCTCGAACCTCCCTCCCTCTCTCCCTGGGTTCCATTTCTAACTTTCATTCCTACATCTTTGACTGTTATCTATCCATTATATATCCATAGTATCCAAAGTTTGTGTTACTTTGTAAGTGTTACTATTAACCTTTCAAGTGCAATTCTGATTTGGCTTCAAAGGAGTACTGAATCAAACTTTTCCTCCATCCCTAGATGATTTCCATAATTTTATTTTTTAAATGGAGAGTGTCTGGGTCTTCTGGAATGAAGATGAAGAGAGATGAACTGAAGGACACTCCTGATAAACAAGTGTCCATTCAGGAAAAGTCAAAGCAAAGATTTGTTTGGATAATAATAAAAATGTCAAGTTCACCCACCCATTCATTTCCCCCCCCCTCCCCAGTACCACTTGCACCATTCCAGACCATGATTAGGATACAAAAATCTGAAGACCAGTGAAGACTAAACCAGCCATGCGGTAAATCAAGAATGGGGAATCTCAGGCCCCCCAGTCTTCATTATCTGAAACTTAGAATTCTCATCACGTCACACACCCTTTCCACATAGCCCTGTGTGCTATCTCCAACATTCCATGGGACACTTTCATACAAAACAGAGACACTTGAGGAATTTGTTCCTTGAGGATTCCAGTGTGAACTTGCCTCCCGGACTAACATGTGGATTGGAACATGCTTCTCCTCCTGATTTCATCTCTTTCTAAAATATGCAGCGCAGTTCTCAGCTCACAAACAAAACAGACCAAATGCACACTTTTGAGAGAAAATACATTTAGAAATAAATCTGCTGAACAGCTTTCATTTGCGGAACTGGCACTTTTACAAGTGCCAGATAATGTTTGCTCTGCACTTGTGAGAAATTAATCTTGCATTCAGATGACACTTTATTCCATCTGCATGGTGCAACAGGTGCTGCAGTATAAGAGAAACATTAGAAATTGGGAAAGAAATGCTAGCATTGTAACCAGTAGAACAAACCTGAGAAAACCCTGTGTCTGAATGCAGTCTGAGTATAGCATCACCTGTTCTCCAGAACTCATTGTCTATTGACATTAGATGAACCATTTTCAACACCTGCTAAAACTAGATGCTTAGGCAAGCCTTCCTTGGCATGTCTTATTTTTAAGGACCTTTGGTTTAAAAACCTGTTGATTTTATCTACATTTTGATAACTTTACTGTTTTCAAAGTCTGTTTTATTGTCATTTTAAAAGAACATTTTATATCGTTTTATGTAAACCACCTATTTTCTTGATCAAGTAGTATATAAAACTCTTGCTAAATGAATAAAACAATGATGAGAGAATATATTCCTAATACATTCATAATTATACACAAGTATAGATGTCCTTGCTGATTATTTTCCCAATATCTAAAGAAAGTTGCAGATGAGAGTGGCCGTGTGACAGAAGAAAACTTGTGTTTTAATGTGTGAAATTGACACGGACCAGGAATAGACCATTCCATCCATCCCTAATAGACAGTCACTAGAGGGTGGAAGTCACAACAAAGCCGTTTTTAGCTGTTCAGGGGGAAACATGCCATGTTTGTTCCTTCTGAAGGTGCTTTTCAGCCTATGAAAAATGCACCCTTCAAACAAGCTGTTCCTCTGAAGCAAATGAAGGCTGTAACCGCAATGTCTACCAGAACAGATACCGAGTGCATAGTGCCTTTGCAGTCTATAGAGCGGATGACAGCCGCCCGTGAAAAGGGCACTCCATTAATGCATGCACAGCTTGGAACTGTCCCTCTCAACTGATTTTGCAGCAGCAGCTTTTATAAATGACTCCATTTGTTTTTGGCATTTAAGAAAACGCTCCCTCTGAGCTTCTGCAGAAAACATACCTCTTGCTACATCTCTAGAAAATGTCTGTTTTTCTATTGGCCATTAGTAACTTGTAGGGTTTTAAGTACTGGCAACCATGAAAATAAATATATGTGTTTTTGAGCAGGGAAACCCATCAAGTTGGTTAGCTGGAGAGGGTAGGAAAGCTGGCAGGACACAGTTAGGTGTCACTTTGAAAAAATGATTTTCCTTCTTAAAGCCAGTGGTGTTTTGCAAGAAAGGAACTCTCTCCCAATGCTTTCAAGCACATGGACAGGGAAATCCAATGGCATCAGCCACTACTGGCATTGTTATGCTTCTATAATGTGGCTGCAATCCCATGCACTCTCGGCAACAAAGCAAGGTAAAAAGTAAAGGTAAAGGTACCCCTGCCCATACGGGCCAGTCTTGACAGACTCTGGGGTTGTGTGCCCATCTCACTCAAGAGGCCAGGGGCCAGCGCTGTCAGGAGACACTTCCAGGTCACGTGGCCAGCGTGACATCGCTGCTCTGGCGAGCCAGAGCCGCACACGGAAACGCCGTTTACCTTCCCACTAGAAAGCGGTCCCTATTTATCTACTTGCACCGGGGGGTGCTTTCAAACTGCTAGGTTGGCAGGCGCTGGGACAGAGCAACGGGAGCGCACCCCGCCGCGGGGATTCGAACCACCGACCTTTCGATCGGCAAGCCCTAGGCGCTGAGGCTTTTACCCACAGCGCCACCCGCGTCCCTGCAACAAAGCAAAGTAGATAGCAAAAGCTGGAGCTGACGGATACGCCTGCAGTATCCATGGTAACACTGATGCCGGCTGTCAATCACAAGCTTGTTCACCAATGCCTCCAAACTGCCCACACATGGAAAGCACCAATCAACACTGGATGACATTAACCACACATCAACCTACCCAAAGCACGACCCACACCAAGGACACCATCTACTAGGGGCCATGCTCTTTTGCCCCCCTCCCCAATATTTGGGGAGGGGGGAAGGCCCCGTAAAGTCCAAAGGCCTCCCAAGGAGACCAAGCATGGAGCCAGGCATGACATGGCCTCAATGGCCAGGTCTCCTTCTCCTCCTTATCCTGCCACAGAGGGGAAGGAGGCAGGAAGCAGCCCCAGGCTGCGGTTGGCAGCAGGACAAAGAGGAGCTGTGGCCATTGAAGGTGTGCTGCAACTGTGCTGCCAGTGCACTTGGCTCCACGCCGACTCCTCTGAAGTCCTAACGTCACACACATGATGTTGGGACATCTTGCCTGCAGTGTCATGGGCCACACTCCCCTGCCCCCCATTCTTCTTTGGAAGCTGGTGCATGTGCCTCACCCATGACAAAGCATTTAGGAAGAGACCTTAGCATCACTCCCAATGCTGGACAGGCCCCATGGTGCAATGAGCACCAGATATATGTCGTCACAAGTTCTAGGCCTCCCTTCAGACAGGAGTTGACATCCTTTGGCAGCCCAGAGTGCTAACTCTTGCAGACATGCTCTAACCACCACCCTTTGTCTCGGGGGGGGGGGGACGGGGGACAGACAGCAAAGGCTATCACTATAAGAGTGGACAGCTAGCTCCATGACCCCAGCAAGTGGAGGGCAACTTTCATCAGGGGTTATGAGACCTATAATCCAGCAACATCTAGAGAGAAACTTTGCTCAGGGAAGATGGAGTCCAGCAACATATGGAGAGCAACGTTGGCTCCCCCTGAAATATATAAGGAAGGTATAGTGATGACCACCAACTTGAATGCCTTTAAAACAGCATGAGACATATCTATGGTGTATAAGGCTATCAAGGGCTTTTAGCCATAACAACTATGTCCTACTTCTCCTGCTGGAGGCAGTATGCTGAAGATCACAAGTGGGGAGAGGGCTGTTGCGCCCAGCTTCTGCTTGCAAGCTCCCTGTGGGGATCTAGTGGGTCGCTGTGAGAACAAGATGCTGGATTAAATGGGTCTTCCATCTGATCTACCAGGGCTCTGACATTCTTCAGTTCCATTTCCTTCCTTCCAAATCTCATTGGGATCTGGTCCCTCTTTTCCCTCTCGTCCCACCCTCTATATCCTCCTTTCACTAAATCTTGATCCTTGGATCACCATCTCCCATCACCATCCTTGGATCACTATCTCCCTCTGCAGGTTTCAAACAGAGCAAAAGGAAGGATAGTAAGCATTTGCCCTCTTATCTTATCTTTTCTCTCCTCCTCGGCCCACTTCCATTATTTTTCTCATTGATTTTAAACTGCAACGACCCCTGCTTTTCTCTTATTCCTTTTCTCTGAACCTTAAATCGCCCACTAAGGGAAGGTAGAAAAGAATAAGCTAGCAAGCAAGAGAAGCTATTAGCAGAGTCTCCAAAGTTCCTACATGTAGTTTTTAAACCTGCTCCATCTTCCAGGCTCCAAAAACATATATATCTTCCAGAGCCAATAATGAGCCAATGTAAGCAGCGTACCTTATGTAATGTGAACAAATAGCCGTTATCTCAGTGACACACTCAGTATCCTCTACTATCTATCATTTGTTAATACATGGAAGAGTCAGGGACTTGGAAATTGGGGTTACGTCATGCTGTGGCTTTTGCACTCTGTAGGACAAAACAAACAAACAAACAAAAAACTAACTTCGCTAGGAAGATGCCAAATTGCTTTCATTAGCAAACTCGCTCTGTGAAGCTGTTGCTATTATTAATTACAGTCATTTACACAAATACAAAAGAAAAAAATTACAAGAGAACAATATTCCTAAAGGTGTTCATCCAACAAGTACTATAAAAAGGACAAATTTTGCTTCACCGCATTAAAAGATGAATGCCAGAAAACAGGCCAGAGGTCATACCACTGTATGATACAAGTTAGTCACCAAATGTCTGGGCAAACAGGAATGCCTTAACCTGGTATCTTCATGCTTCCCTAGGGAGAACATTCTACAAAGAGGGAGTCACAATTGAAATGGTCTGTTCTTGCATTGCCATCCTCCACAACTCCATTAGAGGAGAAGGGCCTCTAACAATGATTGTGTCAGTACCATAGTCCAACACTCTGCAGTGCAGGAATCTTTTGCCCAATGTGGAGATGGAACCCACAACTCTGAGATTAAGAGTCTCATCCCACTGACTGAGCTAATCACACAGAAACATACTACCCCATTCATAGAGCTGTTCTATTCCATGTCGTTTCTCAACAGTTAGCTTTGCTTGCTCTAAAATGTGATTGGGACTTTGTGTACATTCCATGCAAACATGCAGAACATTATTTTTAAAGATAGCTGGGAAACACCTGTTTCGTGTTCACCACCTCCTCTAGACAAAGAAACATACTCTCGAGGTGCGTGAAGACAGAGTTGGTGATAGTTGATGGATCAGGGTGAAATGTCAGGCCTGGGCCATGACAGAAACATGGAATAAGTTTGGAACTGGGAACCAGGAGTAAAACTAAAGAGCAATCAGGTTCAGTGGACAAATCAGAAAGTAGGACAGGAGAGTCTAAACCAAAGAACAATCAGAATTAGATGGCAAGCCAGAGCTGAGAAGCTCTCAGGTACTCCTTGCTGCTCATGCAAACTTCCACTGAAACAGGAAGTCTGCTTATACTCCTTCCTGTTGGAGGGGAACCAATGGCCAGCCTGGGTGGAGTCAACCCAGAAGGTTCATCACGGAAAAGCTGCAGTGACACAACTCAGCATGTGGGCAGAGTTCAGCAATTCTTGGCATGCACACAGCCCTGATCCCAGCATTCTGCTAATTTCTGCTAATATACAGCATGATCTTCTGTGTCCATTTTCAGCCCTAGCCATGTATTGCACAGGTGTCCCCATTGGTTTCCACTCTCCTAAGAGGCTCATGAATGGGATGAGATTAGAGCTAGGGACCACCTGGTTCAGTCACTCATGGTCACTCATTACAAGATATCATCCATCAGCAGAGACCCAGACATTCAAAACACACAGCCTTGGGTATTGGCAGTCTCTCTTGGCCCTTCCACTTGTTTCTTCTGCAAGAACACAGTCAGCAAGTCTTGGCACATCTCCCAACCACTTAATCCCATTTCTCTTCATTGCTGACAGCCCACGCCTCTTGGGATCCAGTGTGTGCAGTTACCTTTTTCCATAAAATGTTTGCTCATCCCCTGAGATGTTAAAAGGACATCCAAAGAATTCTTCAGGGGCTTCTCTGTATTCTAAAACCTAGCTTGCTGCTTTCATTCAGAGCCCATGTGCTCTCAGAGCCTGCAGATGAGTGTTAAAAATGCATGAAAGCCAGCAAATTTCACCTTGGGTGTTATCAAGCAATGTTGTCTCTTTCGATTTCTATTGAAAAAGGCATGGCCTCCATGTCTGAGGAACTCTCAGTATTATGATCCACAGAGATGTCCTCCAAGAAGGGGAGATGATAGCTCAAGTAATGTAGAGTCTCCATAAGTTGGGTTCCCCTCTTGCTCACCACTGCTCACCCACCTATTGCAGGGATGGGGAATTTGTTGCCCTACAGATGTTGTTGCACTCCAGATCCCACCAGTCACAGCCAGCCTCCCTCTACCTAGTGCCCTCCGGAAGTTTTGAACTACAATTCCCATCAGCCCCAGCCAACATGAACAATGGTCATGGGTGATAGGAATTGTAGTTCAACAATGTCGGGGAGAGGGGCACAGGTTCCCTATCCCTAATCTATCCAGGGAACCTGTCTCTCTCTTTTTGCCTAGTTGAGCTGCTTGCTGGGATCACTGCCTGCACTTTTCAAACACACCTATTGCTTTCCTCTAAGATGAAATCTATTGCTGTACACGCCAAGTCCTGTTATTGCTGCAGAGATGGCAGTCACCGGGAGAAAAGGAAAGCAATCGGACAAAACCTGCAATGAACTTTGAAACCATATAATGTGCTCTTGTTGTGTGAAAGCCCTTTCTCTTTTTCATCTTCTGGTTTGTCCTATTTCCGCAGCTTACCTGGTCCTGAACTTTTGCTCAAATACAGCCTCGTTCTCTGTAAGTGGCCAATTACAGTAACACTCAGCAAAGAGAGTGGCTGCCTGCTTGCTCACTCTCATTTCTCCCAAGTTAATCTGCAGTCAAGATGATGTGTTTTGCTGAGAGCCATTGCCAGTGGATATCATGCTTACTTATTTATGAGAAGATACATACTCCACCCTAATGTGTGACATAGAATGGCAAATATTAAAAATAGCAGGTTTAAGAAGGAGAGCAGATGGTCAAATGAGTTTCAGCTAACATTTGAAAAAGAAACAAGTTCTCTGGTAAGGGAGATTGATGGTTAAACCACTCAGGGAATTGTAGCTCTATGAGGGGAATTGGGGTCTCCTAACAACTCTCAGCTTCCTTGGAAAAACAAGTTTCCCATGATTTTTTGAGGAAAAGTCATGACTATTTAAAGTAGTATAATTGTGATGGCCTGGGATTCCGAGTCTGAGAGTGAACCGGAGGAATCCCAGCCGGCACAGGAGTCCCCGCCTCCAGGGCCGGCTGAACTGGGGCAAGGCCTAGATTCTGAGGAGCCTGCACCTGTGCCAGATCCTCAGGAGCAGGCACCAGGTGAATCCATTCTGGCCCCAGAGGTGCTTGAGGACTTAGTGTCTACAGGTGAGTCTCCCCCGGGGCCCAGTAACCCTTCGGCCTCTCCTGAACTGCAGAGGCTTAGGGCAGAGAGGCGAAGGGAACTGGTTTCTCCCAGAAGGAGTGCTCGCCTTAAGGCCAGGAGAGGCGGGGCTCCTGGGGGCCGGGACCGCCCCTGGCCTTAGAAGAAGATAAAGGTCAGTCAGCCCGGTCCCAGGTTGCGGGAGCAACATCGTTGTTGAGTACCTGCTCTTACCCAGACCTAGATCTGCACTTCCAGTGTGCCTGTTCCTCGCCCGGCTTCCTGCTTCTGACTCTCCGGTGTTCCTGTCCCTCGCCCGGCTTCCTGCTTCTGCCCTACCAGCGTTCCTGTTTCCCCGCCCGGCTCCCTGTTTTGGACCTCGCGTCTCATCTTGTGAAAGTCTACCCGGCTAGTGACTCAGGACTGAACTTTGGCTACGGTAATAGTACCTTCCCCCCCGGGACCAGCACAATAATATTGCTTTAAATGTATAATGCAGATGGAGCCTCTCATCCAAGAACTTTGTGGACATTTCTACAAAGTTCTTGTAACTTACTCTAAAAGTCCAAACCACCTTGATCCATCCATTGCCTGAATTGCTACAGTGAAAAAGCCTCCACTCAAATGAGAGATAAAGATACAGACCTATTGAAGGCAGCGATACCCTTGAATGGTAGGTTTGTTCCAAATTCACAGCTATTGTGGGGCCAAAGCTGTTTGTGGAGATGAAGAGACACCTTTAGACTTAAAGAGAGATTTGGAGTTTTCCTTTCTTTCTTTCAAACAGTTCTATCATCCAGGGTTTTTTGTTTCAACTGTCTGCAAATCCGACTTTGCTTTTTATCCTAAATTTCCAATGAATAGAGGGAAAGACTGATAGCAAGGAGCCAGAAACAAACAGGAATACCTTAAACACTTCACACTGTGATAAATGATTTATATGTAGTCAAAGGGGGGAGCCCCTCTCTCTGCACCATTGTCAGATCTGCCATGCTGTTTGTATGCTTTCATTCTGAAGGATGCCTTCTTTGAAAACCAACAGAGATTAACCAATCCTTCCAATATGAAAATGTTGAGTTGACTCTCTCAGGTACTGTATAATATGCTGCATCTCCCCACAAATCTTGCTCCCAATCTCGGTGCAGTTTGATTTTAGCCCTATTCTTTCCCAAGGCCAAATGACCATATAAGGTCATATTAAGCCCATTTAGAACAATATCCACAAGAGTTTCTTAATGAATTTGCAGTTGTGACCAGCTATGGATAAGGGATACTCCTTGCCTAGAGTGTTCAAGTTCAGGGCAGGTATTGCCCTGAATCTATTGTGGCACAAACTAACAGCTAGGAGCATCAGAAACTGCCCATTTTCCCCAAGATGGCCTACTGGTTTTAGAAAGTCCTCCAGATATTCATGGTGGGTCTCCTCTAATCTGAGCAGCATATCTGAAACATCAATGGCAAAGTAACAGCAATTGGGAACCCAGTGGCTCTGGAGATATTGCCAGATTGCCACTTCTCTCAAGCCTGACCATTGGCCATGCTGGTTGGGGCTGGTGGGAGATGGAGTCTAACAACAACAACAACAACAACAACAACAACAACAACAACAACAATTTTATTATTTGTACCCAGCCCATCTGATTGGGCTGCCCCAGCCACTCTGGGCAGCTTCCAACAAATATAGAAGCATAATAAAACACTAAACATTAAAAGCTTGCCAATACAGGACTGCCTCCAGATGTCTTCGAAAAGATGTAATTTTTTTTATCTCCTTGACATCTGATGGGATAGCATTCGACAGAGTGGGTGCCACTACTGAGAAGGCCCTCTGCCTGGTTCCCTCTAACTTCATTTCTTGCAACAACATCCTGAAGGCCACAGGTTCCCCATCCTTGCTGTATGAAACATGTTCTTTAACGGAGGTCATTCCATAAAATGATTCTCCATTCTCTCTCTTAGGCAAGAGGCGAAACTTCTCAATAAATTTGGCAGTAGAATCAGTTTTGAAGGATATACTGAGAGCTTGTCCATTTCCACCTTCATCCAATATACAAAAGCAAAAGGCTTGCCCAGTTGTGAGTCTGGAGCTGGTTTTTAGTTACATGACAATAAATAGCCAAAATAAGTTGAGGAGAAGAAGAAGCTACTTCCAGATTAGTAAACTTTAGAGATGATGTTTAGAGAAATAGAAAAACAAAATATCAATGAAAATAAATCATTTTCAAGATCAGTTCAAAGCAAGTTCATCACTCTCTATTCATTTGGCTCCATTTCCTATCATTCAGAATGGAAATATATACAAAAATAGCTTTGCGCTCACTGTAGATTGCCTTCAAGCTAAGACACCATCACATCACCTCAACAGATGCTAAGCAGAGGTGAGGATGCCAATTCCCATCCCATCTTTCAGCTGATGGCATTGTATATCAGCTTCATTAAATGAAGTTTAAGTGGCGCGAGCAAAACCATTCCCGGGCTATTTCATGCTCCATATAACCTTCAGTGTACTATTTTCCACTAGCACCAAGACAGAGAAAGAAGGAGAAATGGAGTTGGAGGCTGTACACAGGTAGGTAGAAAGGCGAGTCACCAGCTCTTGCAGGGTGCCACTAATAAGCCAGTTGAAAAGGCCAGATGCTCAGAAACACAATCCCATGAATAAATACATGAAGAACACAGAACAACATCTTTTTAAAAGGATGAAACTGGACCTTTTTCTCATCCTGGTGTGAGTTAAAGTAAGGGAAGCAGGTGCAAAATCACAGTTTTGGAGGAAAGAAATACAGGATAGGAAGTGACAAATTAGTTTTCGGAAAAGGTCAGGAGAGCAAAATAGAAATACTTGTGTGTTTGTGTGTTCTGTTTTACACTCTGCTGTTGCCCTGCAGAGTTCATTATGTGTTGGCTACAACAACAAGGCCAGCTGAAGAGTATTATAAAAGCCAGTCTATAAATCCAAGAAGCATTCACAGGTCAAACACTGTACATCAGGATACAGAGTAGTGTTTCTTAAAGTTTTCATACACGGAGTACAAGGCGAAGAACTCAAGACATACTTTCTCTCTGTGCTCAAAAAGATATATATGTATCTTCTCAAGCATCTTTCAGAACTATGGACAACTTAGTTGTGTGCAACTGAAGAATAGCCCAGTTACAATAGACATTCCACCTCCCTGGTGTGTGCTGTATGAATTTGGATGTATGCACTGAATTTGTATAACTGTGATTTTATATTGCTGACTGTTATGTACTGAGCTGAATCCTGGAACAATAGGATCCAGAATGCAGCAGTCTGATTGGTCCACAGGAGAACCCAATCCAGCTCCAGGTGGAAGTGAATCAGCGACCTGATTGGCCTGCAGGAGCAGCCAATCAGGCTTCCAGAGGAAGTGAATCCACAACCTGATTGGCCTACAGGAGCATCCCAGAATTAGCCAATCACGCAGGGCCCATTGTGTAAATAATGTATATATAGCTAGACGTTTTGGGGAAAGTTTCATTCATTGCTACTACGAGCTGAATAAAGAGCATGAAATTCACACTCGACTCCGAGTATATTTCACTGACTTAATT
This sequence comes from Podarcis muralis, assembly GCF_964188315.1. Taxonomy (NCBI): domain Eukaryota; kingdom Metazoa; phylum Chordata; class Lepidosauria; order Squamata; family Lacertidae; genus Podarcis; species Podarcis muralis. Next base: position 8,806,243 of record NC_135663.1, read on the forward strand.
TTATATATGGAAGGGCTGTGACCAGTGTTAGAAACTGAGATGTGAAAGCTAGGAGCTAAATGGCATCTTAAACTTAGGTTATGGGCGCAACAACAGAATGTCTAGGTGCACTTTCTCTATAATGAGAATACAAAGCTGAAAATGAATGAACTGCAGCTAAAATATTATGTTCCTTTTTCACATGGTCTTGTCCCTCCCCTGCCCACCCCCCTAATATTCTTAAGAAGGTCTGGTCTCTTTTCCAGTCTTCAGAGAGTAGCTGGAATTAGGGAGGCAGAAAAAGGTCCTCCTTTCCTTCTACTCTGTAGTTTTAATCTGAAATCTTAGAACCAGTACTGCGCCCAGAGCTCAGAAACTGCTCGTGCTAATGAACTTCCCTGTTGCAAAATGCACCTAGAACAATGGGAGTTTCAAACACTGGCTGTTACACAATGGTAGAACTTCTGGTCTACATGCAAGCGGTGTCAGGTGCAATTCCCAGAATTTCAAGGTATGGCAGGGAGAGACATATGATTTCTGTAGAGCTGATGTCAGGCAGTGTAGACAATAGTAGAAGGACCAATAGTTTGATTCAGTATAAGACAGCTTCTGATGTTCCTACTGGAAGCTGCTTCAAGAACCCTTTAGAGTGACTGAGGAATCAATACAAAAGTTAGAAGTAAGTAAATAACTCTAGCCTCCTACAGCAGTGAGTGAGAATATGGTAGAGGCAGGGGTTTTTTTCAACCAGAACTCAGTTCTGACGTCTCTCAGATGGGCACCATTGCCATTTAAGAGATCAAGGGAAGTGTTCATGGTGAGTTCCGGCACCTCTTTTTCTAGAATGACCGCTCCCCACATCAAATGGGAGTGCCTTTTGTGTGGTCGTGCACAGCCCCCTGGATCCCAGTGCGGCTCCCGGTAGTACGGGCTGACTTCACTCTCCCCAGGCTGGATACTTTGGGGTCTCCACCTACTTCAGCCAATTGCCCAATCTCACCTGGGGAGGCATTGCCAGGTAAGGGGAGGGACCGCCCTGCCCACACAACAGAAGGTGAATCTTACCTGCGAAGCGTCAGTTGGCTCCAGAGCTTCTCCCACCCTCCCCTCCCTCAGTTAAGCCTTCTTTTGCAGGTTAACCTCTTCTCCACAGGTACGCAGGTGCTGCTACGTCAAGGTTGCTGTTGAAGAGCCGGAAAGGAATTTTCCTGCATTGGCAGGTTTGGGCTTTCCCGTAGCAAAACGTCACAACTTTGGTGGACTCAGGCCTTGGGCAGAATCCATTAGTCTATCTCCCTAAATGGGGGGGGGGGCATGAAGTGGTGACCCATGCCCCCTTTGCGGCAGTGATATCAGGGTTTCCCGTTAAAGGGTTCTTGAGGGGAGGCATTGGCCGTACGCTGAGAGGTTGTTATTGTTCTTCCCTCCAATGGCGGTGAAACGGGGGGTGGGCTCTCTGCTTGAACATATGTTCTCCAGAGCCAGCCCAACCCACACACGTTCTAGATAACCCTGAAGTCTCCCAGATCCCCGGCTGGGGACTGGGAAGGATAAATGCCCAATGCCTGAACCAAGGTCTCCCTACATCTGAAACTTAATAAAGTTGTGGCCAATTTTAATCCCATAGCATGTTATCTTGAGTCATTATTCCCCCCGGGGGTCGCCTGGGGTTGGGGGGGACTCTGCCTGTCCACGCAAAATTAGCACTGGGTAGAGGCTTCTACTGGCCTCCACTGTTGGGAGGGGGACTTTGCCACCATGAGGTTCCACTGCACCTATGGAATGGTCAGTGGACAGAACACAACTCTGGTGTTCTGAGAGGGATTTGATCCAGGGACCTCAGCTATGCCATGCTGATTCCCTCTCATCGCTTTGGCGTGCAAGAGCGGATTGAAATGTGGATATCATCCTGACTCAAAAACACCAACAAATCTGCTACCCATATATCTTCAAACCTGGATGGCATGGATGCGGCCGTACATCCACTAACCCTGCTTAGGATTCCTTTGTCCCAAAGTCTGCAGTTCTACGTATATCTGGAAGTCCTATTGAACTCAACGAAACAGACTTCTGAGTAGCCATCATTAGGATTGCACTATAACTGTTTTGGCCTCTGCAAGTTTCCTATATTCCTCCCCCCCCCCCATATATTCATGGTAATACTCCTAACAATGGATCCTCAGAGGTCCTAGTGAATTCAAAGGGCTTAATGGGTAGGTAGGGATAGGCTTGCTTCCTCAGTTCTTTGCTTTGAGGTTGGGGGAGAAAATGCATTTTGTATGATGTGCGTGACAGCTTCACTGTATTTTTGTGATTCCCCTTCTCCATGTCGTATTACAGCAGGCACTGCCATGGCTGACTTCATGCAAAGCCATCGCGGGTCAGATTGTCATTCAAAAGGTGCCCTGCTTTTTCCCTGTCAGCTAGATGTGCACAGTCTATAACTCAAATGTCAGAATGGCTTGATTATTTAATATCTTCCTTTCATTTCCCTGTCAGCCTTGCCTATGGCTAATAAAGATGCTCTTGGAGGCTCACTCTCTCTTTTGATTAGGGTGAACAGAACCGCAGGCAAAGCAACAAACCATAATCCTGCCCATCGGGATGAATTGCAGAGCGAGTTCTTGCAAAAGTGTGAGGCACACAAAAGTGAGACATGTGAGATCACATACAATGTGTCTGCTTTCTTTGTGAATCCATGGGGCAGAGAGAATCAGGAATTTGGGTGATGGTGCATTGGGGTGTTTTACCCTTCCTTCTCATGCTTCCAAAAGAAATCACCTCCCAACAGTGCAAACCTATACATGTCTACTTAGAAGTAGGCCCCATTGAGTTCCATGAGACGTACTCCCAGGGAAAGGACTATAGGAGTCAACCTGATTATATTACTTGATGCAGGAGGGAAGTTCTTGTTGACATCTACTGGCAATTGGAGGGAGGGGGACTTTTTGTTTGGGCTGCTCCATGGGAGTAAAGAGTTACTCCATGGGAGTAAAGAGAGCCAGTGTGGTGTAGTGGTTAAGAGCGGTAATCTCGTAATCTGGGGAACCGGGTTCGCGTCTCCGCTCCTCCACATGCAGCTGCTGGGTGACCTTGGGCCAGTCACACTTCTTTGAAGTCTCTCAGCCCCACTCACCTCACAGAGTGTTTGTTGTGGGGGAGGAAGGGAAAGGAGAATGTTAGCCGCTTTGAGACTCCTTAAAGGGAGTGAAAGGCGGGATATCAAATCCAAACTCCTCCTCCTCCTCTTCTTCTTCTTCTTCTTCTTCTTCTTCTTCTTCTTCTTCTTCTTCTTCTTCTTCTTCTTCTTCATGTTCCTACTCACATGCTGTGGTCCCAATTTTGATGATCCTTTTGGCATGGCTGTTCCTTTGCAAGAATGAATATATCAGGAGAATTTTGCACTTAAATCCTGATGAGTTTGCATGAGGGGGCGTGTCACAATATAATTTGGAAATGTGGTATGTGAAAACAATCATCATCATCATCATCTTTCAGCACATGAAGAAGCTACCTCACTCTGCCTTATGACAGGGTAGGCTCTGTTGAAATCGTGTCAGCGAGGGCAAGTGAAACAGCATTGCCAGCACTTTTCCATGGATAAATTCCGCCAACCTCTTTTACACCCTACCCAAAAGAATTTGCCGCTGCCACTCTCAAATGGGTGTGTGTTGTTTTGGCTGATCCTGCAGTTGTTCACTAGAGTAGCCCCTCTGCAAGATGGACCCAATATAATGATGCAGTGGTGGAGATATTCATGGAAGACTGGTCGTCCTGTGGTTCCTTCATGTGAATATGAGAGGTATTGAGCCTAAAATAAAGTTCAAAGCAAACATAAAACCAAGATAAACATATAGATGATTCTGATGAAAGGCAAGCATTTTGATGAGACATGGGAGGGTTTAGCACCATGTGTTGGTAAAAATGATGTCAGGTGTAGCGATAAAAAGGAAGGAGGTGGACCTTCCATTGGGTACAGTGAGCTGGTGTGAATGAGCCAGCTCCAAGTGAAGGTTTGCAGTCAACTGCAGAAAGCAGCCAGGAACAGAGAGGCTTGGATGTTAGGCAGGCAGGGGAGAGCTGGCATCTGGAGACTCCAGCTCTTCCTGACCTTGATGGGCAAATTGATAAGGCAGTAGCTGAGAGCAGGCTAGAACACAGCCAAAGCTTGCAGGAAGCACAAAAAGGTGCGAACAGTCTCACAGGCATCCTCTAAGACCAGGAAGAGGGTGGAGCTGATCCACTAAGTTCTAAGAGTTGGCAAATGGGAGGGTTGTTAGACAGGAAACAAAACAAAAGGCGTAAGAGTCGTAAGTTCAATATCTTCTGTAAATGCCGGAGGGTGTCTTCAGAAGGGTCATCTTGAGTAATGATGCTGAAGGCTTTGTTAGAGCTGTATGGAACTATCTGTTTGTTTTTGCAATAAATCCTCCTTTTTAATTACCTATGCTTACTCTTTTATCAAACTGAGAACCAGGACTCCTGACAGCTGGCTATCTTAAGCATCTGATTTAGGGTGTTGCAAAAAACCAGATAAATGTTTAGTTGTTTATTGTATTGTTGTTGTTATTTTTCCTCCCAGGAAGAAGCCCTTGCAGAGCCCCTCCCCTATTTGTAGGCTTGCCATTGGGGCATCTGGTTAGCCACCATAAGAACAGGATGGTGGGCTAGATGTGTCTTTGTCTTGATGCACTAGGGAAGTTCTTCGGTTCTTGAATGTTCTGTCTCAGTTGGAAAAAAGAACTTGGTCAACCCTGAATAATATACACTTGCTCTCCCCCAGATGGAAAATTGTCTTTTTTTTTTTTTAAAAAAAAATTCTTTTTTATTGATTATTCCATAAAAAGAAAAACAAAGATAACACACATATAACAAAGACAACAACACAAAAAAGAAAGAACATACAGAAAAAACAAAAGAAACAAGTAAAAGGTACACATAATTATTGTTTTTACAATCTCCTATAACATAGCTGTTTCTTTCAGGACTTCCTTCAGCTTGGCCGCAAGTCGTTCGAAGCAATAAATAAAGTTACACGTTTCATCTTCTATATTGTTATTGTCATTGTCTCCAATTTTGTTCTCTCTTTTCCTTACCCAATAACCCGTAGTCTATCACAGTGCATCTTTAAATCCCTTTAGCGTTATTTGTCCATCACTAATACCTTCCAGATAATCTGCGTACTTTCCCCAATCCTTAATGAACACTTGGTCTTTTATATATCTAATTTTCCCCGTTAATTTATCGAGTTCTGCATACTCCGATAGTTTAGATCTCCACTCCTCCGTTGTTGGGATTTCCTGCTGTTTCCACCTCTGAGCTATTAAAACCCTTGCTGCTGTTACCGCATAGTATACCAATCTGCGATCCTCCTTTTTTATTTCTTGTCTTAGCATCCCTAATAAGAAAATTTCTGGTTTCTTTACAAACGTGTACTTTAGTATCTTTTTTAATTCGGTATAAACCTTCTCCCAAAACAGCTTTACCCTTCCACACTCCCACCACATGTGGTAAAAGGAGCCCACTGCATCTTTACACCTCCAGCACTTATTATCCACCTTATACATCTTTGAAAGTTTCATGGGTGTCAGGTGCCACCTGTAAACCATCTTCATGACATTTTCCTTTATCACAGTACACGCCGTAAAATTCAACCCGTCTCTCCATAATCTTTCCCAGTCCTCGAATTGTATACTATGCCCTATATCTTTTGCCCAGCGGATCATCACTGATTTAACTTCCTCGTCTGCTAAATTCCAGTCTAGCAGCATCCTATACAACTTGGATATGTTTTTCACTTTATTATTTATTATTTCCGTCTGAAATTTCGAGTCATTGTCCGCATAGCCTCTTTCCTTGATGTCTCTGCTAAGCATCTGGTTAATCTGTTGGTGATGAAGCCAATCGTAAACATACTCTTTTATCTGTTCATAAGGTTTTGTTCTCCATTTCCCATCCACTTTGATAACTAACTGGTTATATGTTGCCCAGTTGCTTCTCATATTGATCGTTTTTATGCTTGTTATTTCAAGGGGTGATAACCAGTGTGGTGTTTTCGGTTCTAACACATTTTTATATCTTTCCCACACTTCGATTAGCGGTCCTCTAAATATATGATTACCAAACCCCTTATGTGCTTTCATTTTGTTCTTCCATAAATAGGCATGCCATCCAAAGTAGTTATCGAAGCCCTCCAGATCGAGGAGCTCCGTATTTTCCAATTTAACCCAATCTTTTAACCAACTTAGGCAAGATGCCTCATAGTATAATTTCAGGTCTGGCAGGGCAAAGCCCCCCCTTTCCTTTACATCTGTTAGTAATTTAAATTGAATCCTGGGTTTTTTGCCCTGCCATATAAACCTCGAAATTGTCCTTTGCCATTCTTTGAAAATCCTGCACCCTTTTATTATAGGGATAGACTGGAATAGGAACATTAGTCTTGATAAAACATTCATCTTGATCATATTCATCCTTCCCCACATTGACAATTTTAACCGTCCCCATTTTTCTAAGTCTCTCTTTACTTCCCTCCACATCGGCTCGTAGTTATTTTTATATAGGTCTATATTTTTAGGTGTTAGCCAGATGCCGAGGTACTTGACCTTTTTGACCGTCTCTATCTGTGATTGCTGTTGGATTGCCTCTATTGTCCTTGAATCTACGTTTTTATATATCATTTTTGTTTTTTTCTTATTTAGTTTAAACCCAGCCACTTCTCCGAATGATTCTATTTCCTTCAAGATTTCTTCTACTGAGGTTATAGGGTCTTCTGTCATCACTATCAAATCATCGGCAAAGGCCTTAGTTTTATACACATTCTTTCCTAACGTTACTCCTTTTATATTTCCATTTTGTCTTATCGAGTTTAAGAGTACTTCTAACACTGTTATAAATAGTAACGGGGAGAGCGGACAGCCCTGTCTTGTGCCCTTCCTTATTTTTATCTCTTCCGTAACCGTACCATTTACAATCAGTTTGGCCTTTTGTTCAGTATATATTGCCCTTACCCCGTTGAAGAAGTTGTTACCTACATCCATATATTCTAGATTTCTCAACATAAAGTTCCATATCACATTATCAAACGCCTTTTCGGCGTCAATAAACATCATTGTGACTTGCTTATCAATCCTAACAGACAAAAATTCTAACATATCAATAATATGTCTTGTATTATCCCTCATCTGCCGACCTGGCAGGAATCCTGCCTGGTCCGTATGAATAATATCTACTAACACATTTTTTAACCTTTTTGCCAGGATTCCTGCGAATATCTTATAATCCGTGTTCAGCAGTGAGATTGGTCTATAGTTTTTAACCTGGGTTAAATCCGCGTCTTGTTTGGGGAGGAACGTGATGTATGCTTCCTTCCAGGTCTCTGGGATTTCTCCTTCCTTTAAGATGATGTTCATAGTCTTTTTCAAAGGTCCCACCAAAATAGATTTCATTTCTTTGTAATATCCTGCAGTAAATCCGTCAGGGCCTGGTGCTTTGCCCCTCTTTAGGTCTCTAATTACCTCCTCTATTTCCTCATTTTCAATTGGGGTATTCAGTCTTTGTTTCCCTTCTGCTGGAATTTTTTGTCCCCCTTTTTCCTTTAAGAATCTTTCTATCTTCCTTGGGGCAACTCTCTCTTGATCTTTATACAAATTTCTATAATAATTAAGAAACTCACTCCTTATTCCTCTGGGATCAGTTCTTTCTTCCCCGTCTGTTATTATTTTATTGATTGTCCCTTGCTCTTTCCTTTTTTTGATTTGCCAGGCAAGCCATTTCCCTGGTTTGTTCGCAAATTCAAAGTTTCTTTGTCTAAATCTTTTAATGTTCCACTCTACCTCTCTGTTTATTATTGTGGCAAACTGGGTTTGCAGTATTTTTATTTTTTCTTTTGTCTTTGGGCAGTTAGGCTTCTGGACTAACTTTTGTTCATTTGCCATTATCTGTCTGAGGATCTCTTCTTTATTTTTCTCTCTATTTCTATTTTTAATTGCATTCTGTTGTATGAAGTACCCTCTTATTACTGCCTTACTTGCATCCCAGATTACGCTCTCTTTTGTTCCTTTATCACAGTTATCCTTAAAGTACTCTGTCAATTTTTCCTTTGCCGTTTCCACCACTTTCTGATCATCTAACAAATAGTCCTTTAATCTCCATCTAAAGGGTCTCTTCTCTAAGCTTTCTAGTTCTATCTCTAATGGATTGTGATCTGATATTACTTTCGGTCTTATTTCTATAAGTTTAACTCTTGGACATAGATCTTTTGAGATCCAAATCTGGTCTATTCGTGAGAGTGATTGGTTAGGTTCTGAATAGAAAGTGAATTGTTTCTCGAGTGGGTGTCTGAGGCGCCAGATGTCCACTAAACTGCAGTTTTCCGCTAAGGCGAAAAAAGATTTTGGTAGTTTCCCCTCTCTGTTTGTTCCGTCTCTAAGTCTATCCATATCAGGCGAGACGACTGCATTCATATCCCCCATTAGGATTATTTTTTGATCGACATACTCCATTAGTTTTTCTTCTAATCTTTTAAAAAATTCATTTTTACTACCATTCGGGGCATAGATCCCTACTACCAGCATCTTTTCTCCTTGCCAGTTGATATTGACCCCTATCATCCTCCCTTCCTCATCTTTGAACATTGTTTTAGCTTCTATTTTACTACTAATATACAGTACCACACCTCTTTTCTTTACCCTATCCAGGGTTTCAAACTCATTTCCTAGCCGTTTATTAATCAACACCTTTCTATGCTTTCTGGCCACATGCGTCTCCTGAAGACAGATAATGTCCAAATTTTTCCTTTTCAAACATTGTTCAATTTTATTTCTCTTTTTTTTGTCGTTCATCCCATTTATGTTCCAATTCCAAATTTTTAATCCCATAATGCTTAGCTTTTCCTTTCGTTACTCTTTAGAATCTTCCTATCAGTTATATATTCTCAGAATCTTCCACTTCCTCTTCTTCTTCCTCTCCCGACCCACTCCCCTCCTCTTCTCCCTCCTCTAGCACTCTTGGTTCTCCTGATGGGGCCCTCTCTCCTCTCCCTAATTCTTGCTCCTCCGTTTTTAGCTCCTTGTATTTCCTAAGGAATTTCCCAGTTTCTTCTTGGTTTATAAGCTTATGTCTTTTACCTCTGTATGTAAATGATATCCCTTCCGGGAATTCCCACCTGAACTCAATCTTATTTTTCCTCAATGTCTGCACCAGGGGTTTATAAGAGTCTCTCTTTTTAAGTAATCTAATTGGGATATCTTTAAACAAAATTATGTAATTCCCGTCTATATTCAATCTCTTTTCTCTGTTCCTTTGAAGGATCCTGTCTCTCATTTCTTTATTTTTGAAAGTAATCAAACAGTCACCTGTGAATCTCTTTGCTTTTGTTGCATTGACCCGCATTCTAAATGCGTTCAGTACACTATTGGCCATTTCTTCCACTGATATACCCATCCATTCCGCTAGCTCCTTCGTCAATCTTTCTTTAACATTTTCATTCTGTGTCTCTGAGACCGCTCTCAGCCTCAGGTTCACCCCCCTCTGCCTTAGTTCATTCATCGCTATAATATCTTTTATCTCTTCCTGTGTCCTACTTAACTCCATTACATCTGATTTGATCTTTTCCTTATCCCTCTTAATATCTCTTATCTCCCCCTTTGTCCTTTTTAATCCTTCTTCTGTGAGCTGCGTCCTCCTAGATATTTCTTTTACTTGGCCCTTTAGTTCATTCACAGTTTCCTCCATTTTTTTATCTAATATCCCAATTCTTTTGTCCACCAATTCTAACTTATGCTCTACGTTAGCTTGGCTTTGCTTAATTTCTGCAAACATTTTCAGAATATCCGACTTAAAATCCACCTCCTGTTTCGAGCCCCTCCTCTCTCCTGGGGTTCCCCCATTCGTTCCTTTCTTCGTATGAGACATCTTACCCCTTTATACCTTTATACCCCTCCCTCTCTCCCACCCTCTCTTAGTACCTCCCACTGTTTCTTTATTTTCACTTTTCACTTTCCTTCCTTGCTGGGATTTACATTTACTATCTCTATGTACTCCCCACAAAAAAACACAAATCCATAATCAGTAAAACCATATGCAAAAATCAGGGGCAGAACAGTTGATCCGTAATAGTACGTCGTGTGTCTTCACTATCTCAATCGTAATCTCACTTATCGGCCAGTACTTGGTTCCTGTTGTGAGGATATTTCCTTTAAGTATGTGATGGTCCCAGAAACACACGCTTCTTCTCCTCTCCCGACCCAACTAGTCCTCTATTAGTTAATCCAAGAGCTAGGAAGGCTTCAAAAAGCTCAATAGCAAGGAGGCATTTAAACCTAAAGAAATGAGTGCTGGGTGGTCAGGTAGGGGGGAGGGAGAGAGGGAGGGAGAATGAGTGGGGGGGGATTAGTCACGACTCACACCATCTCCTCCATCTTATTTTCAAAAGTTCGTCAAGTCAGCACACGATCTCGCTGGTTCTTAAAGTAACCTTAGTCTCTTAAAAATTTAGCGTTTTCTAACCTCAAACCTCCGTCTTCAGATTTAACAGAGGGAATGTGGCTCTACCCAAGCAGTTCCCGATGCAAGATAGCAAATATCAAAGAACACTGTCCTCTTTTTTCCCTGTTCCCACAAACTTCTCTCTCAGGTTCCAAATGGCGTCTGGTGCTTCTCTTCCAAGATTTCCACTCACATATATAGCATTAAAGCACAAAAGAAGAGAGCGTCCTTTTTCCTACTTTTAACCTCCTGTTCATCAAGGACGCCAGCCCTCTCTTTTCCTGGACCCTTTCCGAGCTCCTCCACTCCTCCACGGTTGTAAATCTTCCTTTGTGTTTTAACGTTTGTTTCTCCGGAGGGGGAGAGAGGGCTTAAAAGGGAACCACGTTACTGCCCGGGCAGATTACTCACTCTCTTTAGCACTGGTTTCTCGCCGCGTTTAAATTGACTTCGGCTATCGACTGAACTCCGTTTTCCTCTCTCTGTTCCCCAAGACTTCCTTGTTGCTGCTCTTAGCTACAAAGTTGCAGGTATCGGGTTTCTTTTTCTTTGAGAGCAAGCCGCTCTCCCTGCAAGCGCAGGGCTTCGCTATTTGAAGGCTAGAAAATGGCTCCTCTAGACCCGCTGGATCTCTCCGCTACACTCTTCGCCTTTCTCGGGTACCTGGTAGCCGGTTTGATCCTTCTTTCGGTCGTACCGAGGACTAGACTCCTTGAACACCCTTCAAAGGAGTTTTGGGGGTCTCCGCGCCCTGGAGACACCCCTATCCCTCAAAATAGCTCGGGTTCTCACCTCACGGTGTAAAACCCTGCTTGCGCTGGGATCGCAGCTGACCGGAAGCCCCTGGAAAATTGTCTTGAACCAGCCCCAAAGGTGGGAGAAGATTTATGTGGGAATGGAGAGAAGTTTATAATCTCATATTTAGTGGAAAGGTACCCTTTGCACGTGCCCGCGTGCGCGCGTGCACACACACACACACACACACAGTTTTCTATTTCCCACACTTCCTCCCACACTTCTTATTTGTTACTTTATTTGTGATTTGTGGTCCCTTTCTCTGAAAGTATAAAGCTAGGGCTTTGTACCCAGCAATAGGCAGCCATGTATATTTGTTCAAATTAAAATCATTTGGAGCCATTAGTAACAAAAACAGCGGCCAATTCCTCATTGTTAGGTCAACGGTGGGGGAAGAAGTAACCAGTAATCCATGCAGTACATTCCAGAAAGCAAAAGGTCACTCATTAGTCATCTGTATTAAAATGAAAATGTGAAATGTTTTCTTGTGCTGCGTAAAGAGGTTATATTAATCTTAATCTTGAGAATTCAGTGGGTGCATGTTAAAAAAAGATGGGGGAAATGACAGAACACCCAAATCTAGTAGTATCCATTGACCTTTGGCAACATTTTAATTCAGTGGTACCTCGGGTTACAGACTCTTCAGGTTACAGACACTTCAAGTTACAGACGCTTCAGGTTACAGACTCTGCTAACCCAGAAATAGTACCTCGGGTTAAGAACTTTGCTTCAGGATGAGAACAGAAATCGTGCTCTGACGGCATGACAGCAGCAGGAGGCCCCATTAGCTAAAGTGGTGCTTCAGGTTAAGAACAGTTTCAGGTTAAGAACAGACCTCCAGAATGAATTAAGTTCTTAACCCGAGGTACCGCTGTACATAGAATGAAATTGTTAAGAAGGGAATCATAGAACTGTCATGTTGGAAGGGACCCAAAGAGCCATCTAGTCCAACCTCTCCCCACGAAACAGCACAAACATTTCAGAATGCTTCTCAGCCATAAATCTCACTGTGTGACCTTCAGCCAGTCACCTTCGCTCAGCCTAACTTCCATCACTGGGTTGTTGTGAAGATAAAAGTGGGGAACAGAAAGAACCTTGAGCTCTTTGGAGGTAGGCAGAGCTTTTTTTAAAAAAAAAAATGTAGCCAGTTAACCAGATAAAATACTGTATGGTTTTCTATCAAAAAAGTGGGATAGGTTATCAGCTGTGGCTGGATGTTGTGGATTTTGCAATCCCCATGATGCCCACTAACCTTTCTTCTCGGTGCCAGAGGCATGAATCAAAGCAGGGGCTTTTAAGGTGCTTCATGGCAATGCAGTGCTCAGTATTTTAAAGAATGCTGCAGACAAGGTTCTGGGAAGGGCAAAAAAAACTCTAGAGTGGGGAGAGGGTATGTGGATAGCTCTGTGGTGACTGACAGGCCATGCTTGTAATCAGAGGGAATTACTTTACCTGGGAAGTGGATCCCTTTCCGTTCTTCCTACCTCGAAATCAAATTTAAAAGTCCTGAGCAGGAAAGCTCCTGTAATTATTTATTTGCAACTTGGAAGGTTTCTTACCCAGGGGCATCTCTCTCGTGTCTGAAATTTTCAGACCGATTGCTCAGAAAACACTGCAGGTTTTTAACTACCCTAAAAATGTAATAACTCCCCTTGCAGGAAAACCACTACGGCTATTCTTTTGAATTTTGGCAGGATTAATGCCATCAAAAGTGGCAGCCATGCCTGAAAATTTAATTCACTTCACCCACAATAAAACTTCTGTAAGTCTTAGAAGTTTCCTCTTTAAAAAATTAAAGGTGCCCAGCACAAAAGCTCTTGAACCTATTTGCTGGTAATTTGGCAGGTTTTGTACACTTGGGCAGGGGATGTAGCTTGTCTGCCAGTTTCATCCACTTCTGTCAAAGGGGGGGGGGAAAACACACACACACACACACACATACACACATCTCCCATTAATGGGAATGGGGAAACAAAGTGAACTCCCAAACTGTAGAAGTTGCCCTTACAAGAAAACCCCTGCAGCTGCCATTCTGAATTTCTGCATGCCATATTCCCACAGTTGAAAAGAACTCGCTTGCATATTTCATCTAATTCTGACTTTAATATAAAATTAACAGATTTGCTTTATTTAAAATAATCAAATTTTGAGGATGTCTGATATAAAAGCCCATGGGTCCATTTACCTGTGATTTGACAAGCTTTATCTACTCTGGGGGCCCGCTTATCTGCAGATTTCCTCAACTTCTATAAAAGTGAAACTATCTAGACACACACACACACACAGAGAGAGAGAGAGAGAGAGAGAGAGAGAGAGAGAGAGTCAGACCTTGGAAGTTGAACGGAATCTGTTCCAGAAGTCCATTTGACTTCCAGAATGTTTGAAAACCGAAACGTGGCTTCTGATTGGCTGCAGGAAGCTCCTACAGCCAATTGGAAGCAGTGGAAGCCCCTGCGGATGTTTGGCTTCCAAAAATAATTCACAAACCAGGAGCCAAAACGTCCAAGAGCTAAGCTGTTTGAAAACCAAGGTAGGACTCTCTCTCTCTCTCTCTCTCTCTCTCTCTCTCTCTCTCTCTGTGTGTGTGTGTGTGTGTGTGTGCGCACGCGCACGCACACACACACACAACAGTAACGGATGCAGGCAGAATGGATGAAGCAGATTCAAATGAACCTCAAGTCAAATAGAGCAGCCTGTAAAACAACTTGGGCTGAGGTCCAAATGCTGAATTGGGATCCAAACTCAATGTTGTAGCTGGTGCACACCCTGAATGTAGGCAACGGGAGATGTTCCACAACACAGGCATACTTTATTCTCAGTAAGCTACCTAGCCACTGCATTCTGCACCAGATACTGTGTCCAGCCAACTTCAGAGGAAATCTCAGATAAGGTATACTGCAGTAAACAGGCCTTGAGGTCTCCAGCACACAGACCACTGTGCCAGGCAATCCCTATCCAGGAATGCCCATAGCTGGTACACAAATCAAGGGTGGAAGAACGAGACAGAGTACAAGCTAGAGTTTGATTGACAGGGCTGCACTAAGCCTAGAAGCTTTACCCGAGTTGCTACCAGTTCAGATTATTTTTGAATCAGACTCTAGTTATGTCATGAAAGTTCAGATTTCCCTGCTCAGAAATTAGAAATTCATTGGCTCAGGAATATGAGGCAAGCACCATGGCCCCAAAAGTTCATTTCTAGCTCTGAGTAACACTATATATTAATAACTTGGGGGGAACTAAATTTCCTGACACTCTTATAGAAGCAGGCCAGGCAATAGAGAAAGGAGGGCAGAGAGACCCATCTTTTTTCCTGAATTCTACTGCTACCACTAGGACAATCAGAGAAAGAGGTTTGGAGTGAAGTCGGCAGGTTAAACCACAGAGCCTAGGGCTTGCTGATCAGAAGGTCGGTGGTTCAAATCTCTGCGATGGGGTGAGCTCCCATTGTTTGGTCCCTGCACCTGCCAACCTAGCAGTTTGAAAGCACATCAAAGTGCAAGTAGATAAATAGGTACCCCTCCAGCAGGAAGGTAACCGGCGTTTCCGTGCACTGCTCTGGTTTCGCCAGAAGTGGCTTAGTCATGCTGGCCACATGACCCGGAAGCTGTACGCTGGCTCCCTCGGCCAGTAAAGCGAGATGAGCACCACAACCCCAGAGTTGTCCGCGACTGGACCTAACGGTCAGGGGCCCCTTTACCTTTACCTTTAGGCAGGTACGTGAGCTGGAGGGAAATGTTTGTGAGATCTGACACCATCACTTTTCCAATGAATGTGGCATGATTTCTGTTTATTTATTTTATGTATCTATATTGCATTCATAACCTACTTCATCTCCAAGGAGCTAGTCATTTAATCCCCAGAACAACCCCTGTGAGATAGGTTACACTGTGAAGGAGTGACTGACCCAAGACAACTCAGTACACTTCTGGGCCAAATGGTCTCCCAGGTCCTATTCCAACACTCTAACCACTATAGGAGTTGGGTTTGGAACATCATTTTTTTCTGCAATTCTCCTGACAAGAGGGAGTCTGAATCCCGTGAGTGCTAAAGACTCACAGTGGAAGTGCAGAAGCATCCTCAGCCAGAAGATAAGTCCATACAGTAGTCTGATTTAGGAAGTCAAGGCAGGAATCCAGAGCACCTACAGGACCATGGACAGCTCCAAAGCTCTCATTGAGCCAGTTATACAAGCTGTTCACTCTGCAAGGACCTAGATGTGCTAACTGATGTCTTACCTATGTCAACAGGATCTGTAGTATAGTAATCCCTGCATCGTCAGAGGAACTCACTGTTTATTAAAGGGCCCTCTCCTTATTTTGTTGTTTTTTCCTTCTGAGGGGCTCAGGAGGCAATCTCCTAGCAAAATCTCACCCTAAGACCAAGTTATACAGTGGTGAAAATGCTAGCTCCCAATTAACAATAACATATATTCTCTTTCTGGCAATGCTATTCTATCCTCTGAGCTGGGAATCGTGAGTACAGCCGTCAATGGCAGTTTACACTATCCATAAAACATTTGTTAACAGGCACTTATACAGTTTAACTAATAAGTAACTGAGCAAACAATATGGGATTTTGAGTGCTGATAGAAATGAAACACAGCTACTTGGTTTAATTTGTCTGGAGCACCACCAGTATTTGGATAAATTTCCAATCTCAGAATGAAAACTGAATGGAAAAAAGAGAAAAAGAGGCAAAATCTGAAAGGACATTTATCATTTCAGTTTGCTCCCAGGTTCATTCCCCAACATTTCCAAGTGGGACCAGAAGAGAACCTGGAGAGCTGCTGATAGTCAGTGTAATTTGTGACCCTCATATTTTTTTATGTGATTGGAATGTGACAGGACAAAGCTGTGTGGGGCAGAAAGGAATTAAAACCCGAATTTAAAAGATATTGGCATATGAAATCCATCCGTTGTTTTCTTCCTGAATTATCTGTAAGGTTCAAGGGAACCAGAAGATAAAGAAATGGTTTCCTATATGCTGGTCATATGCAGAATGACTATTACTATTAAAGAATAGGTGTAGAAATTGGGGGAATTTACCACTATGGTTAAATTGACACACTGCCTCAGATTACAACAGCAAAAACAAAGGCACAACGGCTTTTCAATAGAAATAGATGATGTTGCAAGCATATGTAAAAGCAGTATTTGAGTTTACTACACATTAACTATCAATATGTCTTCAAATGAACAATGCAAGAAAAATCACACTGGTACAGCTCAATATATTTTGCTACCTGAGGCAAAGGACAAGATGGTGCTTCCATCACATTATAT
The DNA here is from genome assembly GCF_964188315.1 of Podarcis muralis. NCBI lineage: Eukaryota > Metazoa > Chordata > Lepidosauria > Squamata > Lacertidae > Podarcis > Podarcis muralis. The sequence continues at coordinate 8,822,784 of NC_135663.1, forward strand.
GTACAGAAGATGACTGGACTGGCATTTGAGTCCTACTTCAATGCAGGAAATAGGGCAGTATCCTCCAGTGGCAACTGACGCTAGCAAGCTAATTTAGGAAGTGTATGACAGGCTTTTCTAGCTGTCACTTCAGACTCTCCCCAGACCACACCCTCTTCCCAGGCCTAAGCCCTCACTGGCTCTGCTCCACAACCTCCTCCAGCTTTTTTGCCTGATTGTCTCCTTGATCTGTAACAATACCTCTTGCCTGACAGAATGCAGAGATGAATGGATAGAAATCCACAGCTTCCACATGGCTGGAACGTAGCCTCCTGTACCAAGATGAGAATTGCATCAGTTCCTCATGTATCATGGATGCTTGACCTCAAGAAAGTTGGCCACTAGGGAATGCACACTTCAGTTTGAAGAAGGGTCTAGATCTCCTGTTCTAGAACACCTTGAACTAGGCAGCTCTGATTCATAGGACTGTTGAACCTGTTATATAGTGTCAGACTACTAGTTCCTCTATTCTCACCATGAACTACTTTGACTGGCAGTGAACTCCCTCACACAATGGTGGAGATAGTAGTCTGACAAGGATCCCTGCAATTCAGCCCTGTAGCTCACAGCAGCCTGCAGTATCCCTCTCTGACCCAAGTAGGTGAAGAATATATCTGGATCTGATCAGTTTTCAGGGTTAGCTTCACCTCAAGATATTTTGTTTCCTCTGACAAGCTGGACATCAGAATCCTCATGTTATCCCAATCTGTTCAAGAACAACTAATTGTTTCTTTTGGGTAGAATGTAATTCAATCAAAGCTGGAGGTTTTCTAGAATGAGCAAATGAAGAGCTCAGTCATTAGTGGTGAATGGTGGGTGGGGAACCCACTCTGGGGTTTGTCTGAAAAAAGGCCTCGTCCAAATACTGTGATCTCCCCCCAGGTGAAGAAGCAAGGGAGGGAATTTGGTGAGATATCATCTTGTCGCTAAATTATGTTGTCACAGGAAACCTGAAGCCTCAGGCAGTCTCTAAGCATATGGCATCGAGAACTTTTGCGAGGGGTTTCATCTCCAGCATGGATCTGCATCCTTGATTGCCACAGCTGTCAAACTGGCCAAGGGCCAGCAAGTCTGCAGTTATGACTTTCCCTGGAATTAACTGAATTCAAACTTCTCAGGAAATAAAACATACCCAGCTATTGATAAAGAAGAAAAACTATTCTGAAATCAAATCTGTCTATTTTGGCTTATTTCAGTTCCTAATTTTTTCCATTCTTAGATACCATTCCCAATATTTCCATTTCAATTTGCTCCCCCCCCCTTCAAAGTCTACATGAAATTCACCAGCATTTTAGTGAAATTCCTCTTAATATAAACAGTTGTGTGCAATTTTGTCTAATGTTAACATTTTTGCAAAGCAATTTTGCCACATAAGAAACATTTTTAATACTATTTTCACTAATAAATGTATGCCTTTTATGGACATTTGACCATAGGATATGCATTTTTCTACATATTGCTGGGCTAGGGAGCTGCATTGCAAAATTCAGAGTAGTGCAGATTTGGAAGGATAGCTGTGTTTTGGTTCATGCATTGTTTTGGACAATGTGAATTAGGTAGCTTTGCCTGTCAATGCATGCTGTATCAACTCTCACCACACAGTGAGGATGCTGGACAAGTTGGACCTTTGGCCTGATCCAGCAGGGCTCTTCTTAGGTGTTTTTCTTTTATTCCAGGGAAGATGCATCTTAGTGACTCTAGCAACATTCAGCTGCCTTTTACAGTCTTGACTTAAGAAGGGCATCTCTTTTTGTGTGCAAACAGGTCCAAGTGTGCAGGGATGCTGCAAAAAAATTGAACAGCATGCACACATAGACAAATGGCCCTGTTTTAACTCTTGCAAGCAGATTTGAGTTAGGCAGAAACTCAGTTCTGCTTAAAACTCTTTTCTGCTGCCTCCATCTGCCTCATGCCTCAAAAATGTTACTTGGGGCAGGGGAAAGTAGTAGAGGAGGCTGGGGCAAAAACTACAGGGTGGGTTTTGTTATTTAGAACATTTGATTTCAGCACTCAAAATCCTGCTCAGCCCATTTCAAGGTGAACCAGAATACAGTGGACCCTTCGGATATGAATTTAATTCATTCCGGGGGTCTGTGTGCACCCTGAAAAATGTAGAGATAACAAGGAAGGAGGTGGACCTTCCATTGGGTAGAGTGAGCTGGTGTCAGGAATGAGCCAGCTCCAAGTGAAGGTTTGCAGTCAACTGCAGAAAGCAGCCAGGAACAGAGAGGCTTGGATGTTAGGCAGGCAGGGGAGAGCCGGCAGCTGGAGACTCCAGCTCTTCCTGACCTTGACGGGCAAATTGATAAGGCAGTAGCTGAGAGCAGGCTAGAACACAGCCAAAGCTTGCAGGAAGCACAAAAAGGTGTGAACAGTCTCACAGGCATCCTCTAAGACCAGGAAGAGGGTGGAGCTGATCCACTAAGTTCTAAGAGTTGGCAAATGGGAGGGTTGTTAGACAGGAAACAAAACAAAAGGCGTAAGAGTCGTAAGTTCAATATCTTCTGTAAATGCCGGAGGGTGTCTTCAGAAGGGTTGTCTTGAGTAATGATGCTGAAGGCTTTGTTAGAGCTGTACGGAGCTATCTGTTTGTTTTTGCAATAAATCCTCCTTTTTAATTACCTATGCTTACTGTTTTATTAAGCATCTTATTTAGAGTGTTACAAAAAAACAACAACAGAGAAATGTTTAGTTGTTTATTGTATTGTTGTTGTTATTTTTACTCCCAGGAAGAAGCCTTGCAGAGGCATTCGTAACCTGAAAGTTACGTAACCAGAGTGGTACGTAACTGGAGGGTCCACTGTACAATCTTCCTGGGAGGTGAAGAAACCATACATGCCATTTATTTGGAACCTGCAAAAGGTTGTCTTCTTTCAGGGTGAACAGTGGGGTGATCATACATCATACGACCCACACCACTCCTTTGCACCAAATGATACAATAACAACTCATACCTGAAAACTTTGCACCGTAATGACATTGGTAATGCTAAAAATGGTTGCAAATCAGCACTTGGGTTATAATATAATAATAATAATAATTTATTATTTATACCCTGCCCATCTGGCTGAGTTTCCCCAGCCACTCTGGGCGGCTCCCAATCAGTGTTTTAAACACTGTGGGAAGGAGGAGGAACAGCACCAGGGGAAATGAAGGAGCGTAATGGTTTGGGACAAACATTGCTGGAAGGAAGAAACGAATGAGTGGATGGTGTCGATGATGGGAGGAGGGAGGGTGGCGTTGAAGTGGAGCAATCAATTGACAATGTTAGTACTTCTGCCTCTCATAATTTCTTAAGTATTTTTTTTTACCGTGTTCTGAATCTCTTACGAGGCTGTTTTTATTAAGTTGACATCTCAAGTTGGAAGCTTTAAATATAAGCCTCATGTCAAGCTTGGGAACTGTGTTCGCACCTCCACATGAAACCTGATGGATGATGATAAACAGAAGAATGGGGCAAATGAACCATTTTATCTGCTTGGAAAGAGAGGCAGGCCTGTGAGGATCTTTAAAGGGCATAAAAAGAATTGCTCATTGTTGCATGAAATTTCTCTAATGGTCTGCCACAGCTATTGTCTCCCCTTTGCTGCTTGTGGGAGAATCTATGTTGAAACCTATTCATCAGCAGGCAGGCATTAATAAAACAAGTGATGTCAATCCGACTCGGCAAATTAGAATTCAAAGTTTTTAACTCCGAGGCTAGACTACTGCAGTGTATAAGGGCGGCCCTGGATGACGGCTCTACCTATTTTGCATTTGCTTCACACTCTCATTAAAATGAGTCAGAAACTCTGAGACTGCAGAAGGGAAGGGAAGGTCTCTTTGGTATCTTGTCACTGGCTGCAGTATCAAGAGCTACTGAAAGTCTGCACCCACTTCTCCCAGGAAGAAAACCCCAGCAAAGGGTGAATACCTGCCTGGCTATGACTATTGACCAGAAAATGAAGAACGGCAGTGAACTTGCTTCCCCATTTCTGCCCCAGAGAGGATTCTGGTCAAACCATCAGCGGCTGCAGAGCTAGCATAGAGTGCTTTAAAGGAGATTAGACAATAGAATTTATGAAATACAGTGGTACCTCAGGTTACATACGCTTCAGGTTACAGACACTTCAGGTTACAGACTAACCCAGAAATAGTACCTCGGGTTAAGAACTTTACTTCAGGATGAGAACATAAATTGCGTGGTGGCGGTGTGGCAGCAGCAGGAGGCCCCATTAGCTAAAGTGGTGCTTCAGGTTAAGAACAGTTTCAGGTTAAGATCGGACCTCCAGAACGAATTAAGTACGTAACCCGAGGTACCACTGTATAGGTGACTAGATGTTCGAAACAATTTACAACTAAGCTTGCATTTGCAGTGGAACAGCAAGGTAAAGGTTCCTTACTTTGTCCACTTTCATTGCCAGCAAAAAATGGGGAATAATAATAATAATAATAATAATAATAATAATAATAATAATAATAATTTATTTATACCCCGCCCATCTGGCTGGGCTTCCCCAGCCACTCTGGGCGACTTCCAAAAAAAAATGTTAAAATACTGTAATACATCAAACATTAAAAGCTTCCCTAAACAGGGCTGCCTTCAGATGTCTTCTAAAAGTCTGGTAGTTGTTGTTCTCTTTGACATCTGGTGGGAGGGTGTTCCACAGGGCGGGTGCCACTACCGAGAAGGCCCTCTGCCTGGTTCCCTGTAACTTGGCTTCTCGCAGTGAGGGAACCGCCGGAAGGCCCTCAGCGCTGGATCTCAGTGTCCGGGCTGAACGATGGGGGTGGAGACGCTCCTTCAGGTATACTGGACCGAGGCCGTTGAGGGCTTTAAAGATCACCACCAACACTTTGAATTGTGCTCGGAAACGTATACAACGTATACAACATTAAATATTAAAAACTTCCCTAAACAGGGATGCCTTCAGATGTGCTATAGCTCAGGGGTAGGGCAGCTGCTTTGCATGCAGAAGGTCCCAGGTTCAATCCCCACCCTCTCTAGGGGGTTCCATGTCTGAAACCTTGGAGAGCAGCTGCCCATCAGAGTAGACACTACTGGGCTAGTATAACTAGTTATAAAGCAGCTGCCAGTGTTCCTATATTCCTATATTCCTAACTGCATCAAGAGAAGATTGTACTGCCCCCACGGCTGGATGCAAATACTTTTTAATGACTTTCCTCTTTATTCCGACATTATCAAGCTGGTTTCCTTCCACTCCCCTTCTCTTGTGTGTCTTATCCGTTAGTTTGTACACCCAGGAGCAGAGCCTGCATCTCATTCCGATTTGTGCACAGTGCTTCCAACAACATTGCATATTGCATTTTAATTATCATTTGTATTGAGTTTTAATTGCTCACGGGCCATGTTGGGAGACAGTTTTGGTTTGGAAACTTGCATACCAAATATCAAATAAATAAAGAACTAAGTGTATCATATGCTCAGTGCCCCCCATCACAATTAGCATAATAGTGTGCCACGTTCCCCCATTCAAAAGCACAGCTATTTCTCTAATGCAGACCTGAATTATTACTCGGCACAGCAGACACAATTGGGTTAATTGTGTATTATCTTGAACATCCAGCAGCATAGTGTGAAGGCTCCTAGCCCATCTGTATTTTGAAGTGCATGGTGAAAAGAAGAAGCTCACAACTGGCCTTCATTGAGGCTGCCACCACATTTTGCACCAGCAAATTACCGAAGGGAATGCATTCAAGAAACGTGGAAGATGAAACCGGCACAGTGGGAGGCAACCTACATCTTGAACATGATTGGCACCCATTTTTATTGCCCCAGTACATGCACTTGCTTGCTACTGAAAATGGTTTCTGGTTTTCCTCTGGAGGCTGGGACCTGGGATTAAGATTCAAGACAGAGAAAAGGAGGTGCTTCTTCACATGGTTCATAGCTTAACTATAGAATCCGCTGCCACAAGGTGCAAGAACATAAGAAGAGTCTGCTGCATCAGGCCATTGGCTCATCTAGTCCATCATCCTGTTCCCATAGTGGCCAACCAAGTTGGTGGCCACCATTGTCTCATGTGAGTAAATTCCATAGCTTGACTATAAGGAATGGATAAATTCATGGAGGACAAAGCTACATATGACTGCTAACCAGGGCTTTTTTCCCCAGCCAAAACATGCTGGAATGGTGTTCTAGCACCTCTCAGCTGGGCCCTGGAAGTGTGGGGAGATACCTGACCAGCCTCACCAAAGCCTCTGGCTCATGAGGAGGCACTCCCCAGAACCTGAAGGGGACATCCTCTATAGGCTTCAGAGAGGATTTCCTCACAAACTGGAGGCACAGCAGGGCTTTGCTGAGGCTCTTCAGCCTCCCAGCTAACAGCTAATATATGGGAAAGCTGTGCCTCACCTGAGCAAGCCCCCCCCCCACTGCTCCGGCTCACATGAGCCAGCGAGGCAGTGGGTGGGGAGCTTGTTAAGGTGCTCAACTGAGTTATGGGATGCTCCCCATGCCTCAACTGAGCAGCCTCAACAAGCCTTGTGAGGAGACACTTCCCACCCCAAGAGATCCTCTTTGGCCTCTGGAGTAGGTCTTCTGAAGGAGGTACATTCTGCAACCTTTTTGTCTAGAAAAAGAGCATTGGTACTAGCAATCATGACTATGTTTTAGCTTCATGGGTAGAGGTCTCAGGAACTGGACATTGGAGGAGGAATGCTGGAGACTGCCTCCCTCTTCTCCTGAACCTTCTTGAGAAGACGAGGGTAGTATAGATTTACAATGGTGACTTGCAGAGGGTCACAGCTCAGAGACAGAAGAGGGGCAAAGCTGGGAAATAATGGGAGAAGCAGAGCAGGAACAACTGGCTGACACATTATCACTAGAGAGCATTCCAGACCCCTCTTCTTCCAGAACCCGGAGAGCATTGAAAGTAGGAGAGCAAAGCATTAAGAGGCAATTGGCCTTAAGCAACCACCGTAAAGGGTGTGTGTGTACTATTGATGATTGAGAAGGGAAAAGGGTGGAGTTTACTCAGAGCCACACCATTACTCCAAGGTGCAGCATTTCTAAGCCTCTCTCTGTGAATATTGAATAAAAGACTTGGTAAGAGTTGCTTGTCTATTACTGGCAGCCTGCTGTGGGGGAGGTTTGGATTCCCTGAAGTCTGACAGTGGCCCAGAATCACAAGTGGGAAGATTGTGGTTGCACTCAGGTTCTGCTTGTGAACTTTCAATAGGCATCTAGTTGACCACTGTGAGCAGGGTTCTGGACTAGATAGGCCAGTGGCCCCGTCTAGCAAAACAGTTCCTATGCTCTTAAACTTGTAGGCAATCCTGGATTCAGCATTTTGAGTGAAAGTGAAATAATTTTTAATTATTTTGAAACATTTTGCATTTGATGTGTTCTTACATTCCACACCTTCATGGTACATCAGGCTATAACGGCCAAATGTATTAACAAACAACAGTGGGGTGAGATTTCTGTCACACCACAAATTCTCCCACCCATCACCAACACTTGTACAGAGATTTTGATCCACACAGGAACAAGCAGCACTTGAAATCTTGTCTGGCTTGCCCAGGATTAACCTGGATCTTTCCAAAAGTCTGAGACAAACAACTGAGCTAAGAATTTGTGTGGCGTGAGAGTCTTGGAAAGCTGAAGCTCTGATCAACCTGGAGCCATATCTCAGAGAATTGATGTATTGAGTATTCTGGGAGATACATCATTCTACCAGGGAGGAAGGGAACAGACAGGTTAGCTGCACAAAGTGAGCTGAGAATAACTCTTGCTTGAATTGGGGTGGGAAGAAATTAATTTCAATTCAATTTTAATATGGTCCTATTTAATTCGCACTTCCTGAAACAATACACAGAAAAATCCACTCTTCTCTGAATTTTGTGGTGCAAAAAAAAAAGAAGGGGGAAAAAAGTGTCTATTTGGGGGAATTGTGCATAGAAACGCATGTGTTAGTGAAAGCACAATAATGCATGTTGAGGAAAATCATTTGCAAAGATGTGCATATTAGGCAAGGTGGAATATAAAAATGTGCATGTTGGGAAAAAATTGCACTAAAATGCTGGCGGATATTCGGGAAGAAGAAACAGGACCTGTGAAATAAGTTCTTGTTGGACTGTTGCCAGTGGGAGATGTAGTTTCATGGCTCTCACCCCCAAAGCAGGCAGTCTACTCTGGGGAAAGAGGAAGGACAGGTCAGTTTACTACCCCAATTCAGATCCTTAAATAAATAAGACATGGCCCTCAGTTCCATCCCTATTGAGTCTTGTGGGTGGCAGTTCCACTAGCCCAAGGACTTTGGGCTGCACAACAGAACTACTCTTCCCAGGTGCATGCCCTAAACGTGTTCTGGGTTCATCCTGCATCCTCTGGAGCAGATCTGGGGAGGGTATATGGGGAGGGTGAAATATAGGGAAGTTCTATTGCACAGAAATTCTTACACTAATGGAACTGCTTCATTGGATACCAGCCCGTGTCTTTATTCTGGGGTGTGTGAGTGAAGAACGGGTGCTCTCAATGATGGGTAATACAGCCTCCATGTAAAGAAGCAGTATATGTCTGAATACCAAATACTAGGGACCAAGCAGGGGGGAAGGTGCCCCCCCGCCACCCAGCCAAATGCTTTCGAGAAAAATCTAAGAGAGAAAACAACTTTCAGAGGTAGAATATATGGGCTCCCTCTTTTGCCAACCTCAGCTTGGACGATTTCTTTTCTCGAAATATATATTAGCTGAATGAAGCAGTTTGCAGGGCAGCTGGAGGGTGAAAGGGAGAAGAAGAAAAAATATTCCTACCCTTTTGGAATATTCACTGCTTAATTGGAATGCTTCCTCACTCTAAAAAGTGGCATAAATGTCATATTTCTTGTATTTAATGTTCCTATTTATTTGCTACGTGTGCACACACATAATTTTGCTAATAAATCTGATCTATCTGTGAGTGCAGAGTGTAACTATTTCTAATTAGTTTGATCAAAGATTCCTGTGGTCGCTGCTGAGTAATGGAAATTAGGCTAATAAAAAAATTCTATGTCTTCTGATAGGGCGGGGTGGAGGGAGGATCACTGAGCACTTCCAGTCTATCCTGCGGCAATTTGCATGGAATACAGATATTTTTCTAAGTCCACATTAATGTCAAAAGTGCTGTCTGCTCTCTGTGGAATTGCTGGAATAGTTATCTATCTGACTCCATCAGGCTTCTGTCTGGATGTCTTCCTGGCTTCAAACTGTAGGGAATTTTAGCTGACAACTAAGACGAACTTGTCCTGGCAACAGTTAGCAAATTCCTCCTTTCTCTAAAGCAGTCTTTCTCAACCTGTGGGTCCCCAAGTGTTGTTGAACTACAACTCCCATCACCCCTAGCTAGCAAGGCCAGAGCTCAGGGATGTTGGGAGTTGTAGCCCAACAGCATCTGGGGACCCACAGGTTGAGAACCAAGCAACTCCATCCAGGGTGCAGAACTTTGTTCATCCTGAGGGCCACATTCCCTCCTGGGCAGCTTTCAAAGGTCCACATGCTGGTGGTGGGTGGAGCCAGAAGCAAAAGTGGGTGGAGCAATGAATGTGAACTCTGTCTTTGTACAGGAAGTGGGTTTCTGCACACATTCACACATCTCCCTCCATCTTCCATCCAGATAGACAACAGGCATCATCAGAGAAGTTGAGTTCAGGCATCCAAGGATAGCTATAGGTCAGGTTGGATGACACAGAGTTCTTGGCTGTCAAGCAGCAGGGCATTAGGCAGGAAAGAGAGATGGGTAAGGCAAGAAAACCCATGAAAAAGCAAAAACCTACCCTATGGGCACCAGCAGCATTGTCTTACCTAGTATCTCTCCCTACCCAGAATTGGTTTGTCCCCTCAACAGCTGATGAGGGGAAGGAGAAACCTTGCAGTGCAGGCAACATTTGAAAGCTGCTTGTGCGGCCTCACCCAGACCCAGGACTACTGTTCCTGCACCACAACTGTTGAGAGGAGGAAGCAATTAGCTTACTTTTAGGAAAACTGAGAAACATCACCAACACACCAAGGTGGTCCTGTGGGGAGGCATTCCTGGTCTCAGTTGGGAGTAGGGCAAGGGGGATGCAAGTCTTCTTCCCACACCTGTGTCCCAGTTGTGTGTTCAATTAGGTATATAAAACTTGTGAAATAATTAGATTTTTTTTAATAATAAAAAAATCAGCATGCAAACCCTGGAATCACAATGGGGGAGAGATACAAATAGTCTGAAAATGGGAAATAGCATATTTTTTTCTGTTTAAATATTATTAATAAGGTAAAGCATCACCTGAAGTTTTCAATTTGGGGAGAGCTGATGGGACCTGGGACACAGAAACACACTTTGGAGCTTGGAAATTGCTTCTCTCTCGCTCAGTCCACAGACCACCTGGGAAAGGTTCCTGCTCCCCAGTACATTAATAGATATGTCAGGCACTAACACTGATTTCCCCCCCCCCATCAGGTTCATCTTCCTTTCCCCTGCCTGGCCCTTGACTATGACAAGGATACCTTGGGGAACAGACCTTTCTATATTTTATGAGTCAGAGTTTATCAGACTTCCAACTGGCCATGACCGAAAAATAAATGTGATTGCAAGCGGAGCTCTGGGAATGGATTGCAAGCCCTGTTTTATATACACAGAAGACTGAAATGAAAGCAATATGGAAGGAAGCTGGGATGACGGGCCCAGAGCACGGTGGAGATGTTCCTTATAAGACCTTCAGTGTCTTATAGGACACAACATTTCCATTAATGGCAGGGTGGGCTTGATGTCCTGCTAACTCATTATGCACCATGTTCCATAAATCTTGAAGATGGAGCCCTGAAATAATGATGAGTGGAGAGCTTAGGTTCTATGAGCACCTAAACAAGGTTCTTTACTTTCTCGGTTCTGTAGTCAATACCCTTTCCTGACTTCCTGGGGTCCACTGAGGTTTAATGAACCCATGCAGCAATATTTGTAAAGCCATAGGCTCTGGCGGATTGAGTGAACAAGCTCAATAGTGGATCCTATGGTCAATAAGGTGGTTACAGCCGGTGCTGTAGGGGGGAATGAGGTTGTTGTCAGGAGCTCATCCTACACTCGAGTAGGACCCTGGTAGAGACACATACCAAACTGGCATGTTCTCTCCCTCCTGGTCAATCTTTTGGGAGCTTCAAAAGCTTTCTTCAGCCCGAACAGCACAGCAACTGATGCCAAACGACACCGGCACACTTAGGGATCCACAGAGTTTGCGCATCATGCGTAACAGACCTCAGCAGCTCAGCATTTTGGCTAATCTACTTTATTTACATATAAACACACATGGAGCACTGCAACATGGCTCTCTCTCTAGCATCAGACAGAAAAAAGAATGAAGGACTTCACGGAACACAGTATCACAAACATCCTGTCTCCATCACTTCCCACTCTGTGGAGTGAAAACATATACCGACATGTGAAAGACAAAAATCCCATGACTGCAATTATGGAGCAGGAATTCTAACAGAAATGAGGGCAGGTGAGGCTCATCAACCTGGGAAGGTAGCCCATCTAGGAGAAGGAAAACTCAGATCCTAAACCTCTGCTGCCTTGTGGCTAACCTCATAAATGAGAAAGGCTTCAGGTTTAAAACCTAAGGAAATATCCTTGCCCACTGCCTTGTGAGACGTATTTGTCTCCAAATGTATTGCTGTTTTCCTTTGGACCACATCAATGAGGCAGAAAGGAGGGTCTTGTCATCTGGGCAGCCCAGGAGCTCCCATACACACTCCCCAGACTTGCTCCCTGGAGAGGTCACTTTGGTGCTGCTAATTCAGCAAAAACCATGCAGGAGGCATCAGTTGCGAGTTACTGGTCTCTGCAGCCACAGCAGGTGCTGTGATTCTCCAGGGGTTTGACCTCAACCTCAGAGGCACACTCCATTCTCCCTCAAGACAGACAGATGCCAACAGTATATTTTCAAGCTCTTTCCTATTGATCCCCAACACTGAAGTCACCCTTTCCTCCATAAAACTACTGCACAATGTCTTGACATATTCACTGAGTTACCCACCACAACCCAAAGCTCTTGTTCCTCTTCAGTCACAGCTTTTTCCAGACTCCCAGCTACATAGGTTGACCCACCAGAGGAATAAATTGCTCCCTACCTGGAATTTCATAAACAGGCAGGCTGCAATACAAGGTGATGTGCAGGGGATACAGTTGAAGGATTGCACATTCTGCAGGCCTGATATGAGAGTGAGGGAAACTATTGTTTTGAAACTTCATTTAATCTTTCTATTCCTCTGCATCTGTCTTAAAATCCAAATCCTTTTCACAACACTTTGACTAAGTGCTGTTCTTGAGTGCATCAGGGCATTTCCACGAGGCTCCAGCTGAGATAAAAAAGCCAGAAGAAACACTGCAACGAAACCTTTCATCTCCGGTCTACTGATTACTATTAGCACCATCTAAGTTGGCTTTCCAAAAGTTCAAGTGCTCCACTGGCCTAGATTTTGCATGGCGGCCATTCCGATCGCAGGAGAGTGTGCCTCCCATCTCTGAAAAGGCAGCAGTCATATGGAAACTGGAAGGGAGTAAAGGTTAGCTCACTTCATTAATTCAATGGAGTGTAAGCCATAGGCAAGTAGTCAAATGATGGGCTTCCATACATTGTGGACTTCAGCTCATCACAGAAGCGTAAGCCACCATAAAGCATAACATAAGAAGGAGTAGATCAGGCCAGTGGCCCACCAGGTCTGGCAGTCTGTTCTCACAGTGGCCAGCCAGATGCCCATGGGAACTGCACAAGCAGAACCTGATCCCTCTCCCCACTTGTGATATGCAGCAACGGCCTTTAAAGCTGGAAGCAGAACATAGCCATCATGGCTAGTAGGCATTTATAGCCTTTCGCTCCATGAATTTGTCCAATCTTCTTTTTAAATTCATCTAAGTTGGTGGCCACCACTGCTTCTTGTGGCAGCACTGTTTGAAAAAGTACAGTGGTACCGCAGGTTACAGACACTTCAGGTTACAGACTGCTATAACCCAGAAATAGTACCTTGGGTTAAGAACTTTGCTTCAGGATGAGAACAGAAATCGTGTGGTGGTGGCGGAGCCAAGGTGGGAGGCCCCACTAGCTAAAGTGGTACCTCAGGTTAAGAACAGTTTCAGGTTAAGAACGAACCTTCAGAATGAATTAATTTCTTAACCTGAGGTACCACTGTACTCTATTTTAGTCTTGCCTGGATCTTCCAGCATTCAGCTCCATTTGGTGGCCCCAAGTTCTAGATTATATGGTGGTGGTGGGGAGAGAGGGAGAGAGACCCTTTTCTATCTATGTTCTCTACACTATGCATAATCTTAAACACCTCTAATTTGTGTCCCATTTTTGCAGTGGAGAGCTCAATGCCTATGAGAAGCCCACATACAACATATGAACACAACAATATTCTTGCAGCATTTGATACTCGGGTAACCACCCCATGATGTTTTCAAACATCACAATAGCTTTGTGGGCACTTACTTCCTAAACCGATTGAATGCAAATGTATACAGCATTGGCACTGCCACATCAGTGTTGTGGCATTAATTCAAGCAAACAACAGATGCATGAGAATAGGTTTATGTCTATGCTGTTTTAGGACTACAAATCCTATGATGCATTGGAACTGCAGCTGAACTCAGGTGTTCCAAAAAATAAAATAAAATCCAATCACATGGCAAGCAACTGAAGAAGGGAAAAATGAAGTCAGGACATGACCCACATGGTAACACATTTAGTTAATACATTGGCAAGGGGGCACCATTTGCATGGTTCAGCAAAGCTTCTCCAGTGGGTTTATGCATCTAGTGCTGCATTTATTCCCTTCCCACCCATCTCCAGCCCTGAAAACTATACCTTCCTTCACTGTGATATTTCAGAAAGCAAAAACTGCACTCAGAAAGAGGGCAGGAAAACATTGTGATGACTCTAGTTTGGCTTCATGGTGCCATCACATAGCCCAGTCTGTTCTGCTATGTGGAGCCTTTGTGTTATTGTACAGACACTATATGCTTCCTAATCACTAGCCAGCTAAAATAGAAGAAAATGAGGAAGAGACAAAGTTCTGGAAAGCAGAGAGAGAGGGAGGGGAAGAAGCAAATTTAGAAGGGAATATTTGAGTTGGTTTGGGGAAGGTACAGTTCCCTGTTTGCACCCAAAAAATTAGTCCATGGAAATTCACTTCAGCCCACTCTTGTTTTCATCTTCCATGTAACTTTATTCTGATTCATTTGACTTTGTGTCACCTCTGAATTTGGCCCCAGATGTCTCCTGCCTTAACTACTGCATGTGCAGCTGTTTATATTTTGCATTCACACAGAATAAACATCTGCTCTCAGCTTGAAAGGATTTGATTTTAGGTTAATTAAAGGATGCAAAGACGATCAAGCTCCCATACCAGCCCAGAGCATGCATGTTTCCTGAAAAAGAGCTGGTGGTGCAGTGCAGGGTCGGGGAGCGTGAAATCTCAGCTCCAAAATTGTGCTCAGAATAGAGATGCCATCACTTAGTGAAAGTCTTAATTCCAAGTTTGGTTTTTCAGGTAGAAATGGGAGCAAAAGAGAAGACTAGGGAGGGGCAAATATCTCAATTCCAGTTCCTCCCAGTTTCTTCTTTACCCAATCTTCAATTCAGATCCTAACCAACTGAAGACTGAACCTGAGGTGGTGCTGATGGCACCCAAGTGGATCTTGGGCAGGTCAATCTCATTGCCTCCCCATCCCCAGATCACAGCCATGGGGCAGATGTGGGGGCAGCGGCCATGCATAGCCAAAGCAAATATGTCATTTTTTATTTCCCTCTGTTTCTTCCCCCCAACCCAGTCTTAAGTTCAGCTCTCCACATTTCCACATCAGGTTGTGGTTATTATTATTTTAACTCCTCATAGTGGGTCCAGCGGTCAAGAAGGTGGTTTCTGCACAAGCCATAGAGTGAGGGGCAGATGGAGCTCACCCCCCTGGGAAAGTAGCCCATCAAGGAGAAGGAAAACTCTGATCCTAAAACTCTGCTGCATTGTGCGATAAGTTCAGGAGAAGAAAGGACTAAGTAAACCCTACGCAAATCCAGAGTGAAGACCCCTAAGACAGCTGGGTGGCAAGTCCTTTCGGTAACTCCTGCAGCTAAGCTAGTGACTAACATATTGATGGAGCTTTATCACATTTGGCAGAGGACAACAGAAATAAGCTGTCTGCTGGCTGCACACAAACCCACATAGACATAAGCTCACTGAAATCCATGAGTTTAAGCTCTTGCGAGTCTGCTCCAGTGGCCATTCTTTAACTCAGCGGAAAGAAATTATAATAATCATAATAAATCACTTTGTGTCTTAAATCGGGCTCATAAAAAGTCATCCTAAATCCCAGTTTAAAATCAGAATGAGAACTGCACACATCAGAGCATTATCAACAAAAGACCCCCAAAAACAAACAAAACAAAACAAAAAACTATTACCAAGCAAGCACAAAAATGGGAAAATAAATGCACACTGTGAATGTCAAAACCAAGGTCTTCCAGCAGCAGCGCAAACTTTCCCCCCAAGTTCATGCTGCCGTCATCTTTAAATCACCCGGCCATCGCATTCACTAATAAAGCATTTCAGGCCAAAGTAACCACAAGAAAACATAATAAAATAAAATGTATGGGGTAGGGAGAGGACCGAATAGCTGGCGGGCTGTCTGGAGTCAACAGCCTTGAAATCGGGCTTGAAATATATTTCAAACACGAAACATGTATTGATTAGGAGCGATGCTGTATCTTTAAATTTCAAACACACAAAAGAGATTGGGTGTCCTCCAAGCTGGATTGATTTTTTTTTTTTAAGCAACAGTCATTCTGCATGAGATATCTACCCCGCTGAAGGCAATGTCTGGGCTAGACTCCCTCTCTCTGTCTCTCTCTATCTCTCTCTCTCTGAACACACTCATACTGCATGTGTGCCCTGAACCTTTTAAGACATATGGTAGATGGGGAACATGTTGCACTCCACAAGAACACAAGAAGGTGCCTTAAACTGAAGCAGATCCAATGGTCCATATTGCTCAGTGTTGCCTACAATGACCACCAGCAACTCTACAATGTTTCAGGTCCTGCTTGAAGATTCTGGGGACTGAACATGGTATCTTCCACAAACAAAGCAAGTGCTCTGTCACTGAGCTATGGAGCTTCCATGTAACATTGGTAACCACTATGTAACATTGGTAACCAAATGATGTCAGGCTGCAACTCCCATCATTCTTGATCATTGGCCATTCCAGCTGAGAGCTGATGGGAGTCAGAGCCCACCCACATCCAGAGGGCTAGAGGTTTCCCATTCCTAAGAGTCATCTAGTCTAACCCCCTGCAATGCAGGAATCTTAAATAATGCCCCTGTTTACAAATCCTCGCCACAAGCTTCCAGAGGCTGCAACCAGCTAAACCACTGTTTCCCAAACTTGGGTCTCCAGCAGTTTTTGAACTACAATTCCTATCATCCCTGATAGCTAGGGATGATGGGAACTGTGGTCCAAAAAACTGCTGGAGTTCCAAGTTTGGGAAACACTGAGAACAGCTGCTGGCTGCTAACTCATCCCCCAACTCACTTTCTCCTTCAGCCTGGCTTCCTCTCAGCAGTAGCCCCTCTCCTTTGGACCCCATGGTCTAGCAGAGCACAGAGCCACACCCCCAAACAAACTCACAATCAAGCTTCCAAACAGCTCCAGACAAGCAACCAGCCTTAATCTGAAAGGCACACACTGACTCTCCTCAACCTCCTCCACCAATCCCTCTCCAACACCCCAATCTACAAGTCCTGGTCCAGCTCCCAGAGGCTGCCATCCTCCAAAGAGAACAGCTGCTGGCTGCTAACTCCTCCCACCTGACCAGCTGACACAGCAGCGCCACCTAGCTGGCCCCCGCTACACGCCCTGTTGCTTTCATGTTCTATTTTGCCTGCATATACCTCGCCTGAGTGGTACCTCAGGTTAAGTACTTAATTCGGTCCGGAGGTCCGTTCTTAACCTGAAACTGTTCTTAACCTGAAGCCCCACTTTAGCTAATGGGGCCTCCTGCTGCTGCTGCTGCCCTGCCAGAGCACAATTTCTGTTCTCATCCTGAAGCAAAGTTCCTAACCCAAGGTACTATTTCTGGGTTAGCGGAGTCTGTAACCTGAAGCATATGTAACCTGAAGCGTATGTAATCCGAGGTAACACTGTACAGTCATACCTCATGTTATGTTTGCTTCATGATATGTTTTTTCAGGTTGCGTGCCGCAGCGACCCAGAAGTACCAGAAAGGATTACTTACGGGTTTCGTCACTCGCACATGCACACAAGCGCCAAATCGCACTGAGCACCTGCACGGATACGGCACTTCAGGTTGTGGGCTTTTCATGTTGCGAACAGGCCTCCAGAACGGGTCCCGTTCGCAACCAGAGGTACCACTGTATTAATGTAGCAACTCCTTTAATTCTGTCACCTTTGCAGTGAGCGAGCAGCAGCAAAGGCGTTTTCCTCTCAATTTCAAAAATACAAGGCAGCTGATTAGAAGACACTTTCCCCAGAAGGCCTGAGACTGCATGGATTTGGAGAGGAAAGGCATAGGTGAGAAAATCTCTTCAGTTATCAAGGGTGGGGAACCTCAGCCCTGGGGTCCAGCCCTCAGGACTGTTACAGACCATGGCCCTCCTCGGGTGTTAGTGTAGCACCCTGCTTGTGGTTAACGCTTAGCTGGAATGAAATATTCAACGCAGCAATAGAGAAATTAAAATAATAATTTATTTGTCAGACAAATAAATGATAGGCACAGTGGTATATGGTTACCAAAAGCTCTGCCCCCTCCAGCCCTGATGGCCAGCACTTATATTTCCTCAGCCCAGCCCCCTTGCTCCTCCTTTGGCTGCCTCTGTCCAATCAGCCTGGTTGAAATTCCTATTGGCTGTTTGCTAGAACCAATCATAAAAGATACACACATTTCCTATTACCTTTTATGGGAGACAAAGAGCTATATTTCCTTCTATCCATAAATGGCAGACAAGTAGCCATATATCTTACATTTGCCTCGACAAGGCACCGTAATTACCAGATCACCTTTTGCCCTTTTGCCCCTGCTGCCCCTGCATTCCAAAACAAGTGGCTAAAACAGATGGCTCATGGTTTTAAATTCTATTTAAACAGAGATCTTGGGTTCACATTCTCACACACCATCAATGAAATAAGAATCTAACATAAGAATCTAACATTTCTTACTTCCTAAATCCTTTGCATAATTACATTAAGCCAATAAATTTCATACATAACATAGATAGCTTTTTAGAAGAAAGGGAACTCAGTAAAAACAGCTTCAAAAGCAACCTCTTCAAGTTACACCCCCCTTTCCCAGCCAGCTGCTTTCCCCATTAGCTCTTGCCCTTTAACCTTAGGAAAATATGGCTCGAGTCTGATGGGAGGCACATGGTATTATTTTCTGTTAAACAATAAATCTTACTATTTACCAACTCTTAATTAGTGTTTTTGCAGCTTGATTGTATTCTGTAATATGTAGGGTCAATATAACCTTTGCTCCCAGCCTGTAATTCCCTTTTACAACTTTGAGGTACTGCTATAAATCAGGGGGGCCCTTTCCAGGAGAGCAGGAAGATAAACAACTGCCAAAGTACTTAGCCAGCTGCTTTCTGCCTGGCATGAAACATACAAACATTTGCAAATATATCTTTAAGCTCATTTTAAAATACAGGCCTTGATCAGATGCCTCATTAGGGATGGTTCAGCTGCAGTTTAGCACAGAAACTCAGAGATGAGCAGTAAGGTTGATTCTTTAGTCAGAGAACCAAAATCCAACAGGCAGGACTAGCCCTGGTGAGGCAGTTGCCAGGACAGGATCTGAGCCTCCTACTTCCTCCTAAGGCTTCTCCCCAGCCAGCTGCCTTCCCAACAGCAGCATGCTCCATTGAGGAGGAACTCTCTGTGCCTTTTGTTCTGCTACATGTAGCTACATGTATCGCCTTCCTTGTTCCTGGGGAAAGAGGAGGAGGAGAGAAGGAAACAGTGGAACTGGCATGGGATCTGTGACCTCAGCCTCTTCCTCAGCAGCCTCAGTCTCACTTAGTCCTGTTGCTTGCTCAGCTTCCAACCCATTTGCACCCTCTTCTTCCTCTGTCTCCTGCATCCCACCACCATTATCCTGGTTCAGAGCCTTCCTGCTCTGATGCTTCCCCCGGCTATAGCCTCCCACCATCCCTCCTCATCTCGCCAGTCCCTGACATCAGGGACAATGTGACTTGCTTCTCAGATGTGGGTGGGTGAATATAAAAACCTCTGGGTTTTGAATGGGTGGGATCCACACTACTGCGCAAAGGTAACATTTGCATGCATTGATCAATCAATCCACTTTGGCCTTTGGCACTTCCTAGTTTAACCTCTGGCACCACAACTGGCACTGGACCACAGAAGGTCTTCCACAAGGAAAGGAGGCTTTCAGGTTGAAAAGTGGGACTTCACTCTAGCCTGGGGGTGAAAGATAAAATTGGATTCAGTGTGCATTGCAAGGCAAGCTTTCTGAAACAAGGAGTGACCCAAAGCACTTGTGTGTGGACACACGTGCACCTGATTTGTGGCCACACTTTGTAAATCCAGATTGATCCTAATTGAACAGCAGCGAGTGAGGAGGAAATAAAAACATTATTTAATATTAATAATATCAGCTGTGGTTAAGAGGAGGAGGAGGAGAATTTTGTGCATATAATAAATGTCTGTTCTCCTTGTGGTACCTGCTCTGTAGGATATTTAGCTTCAAGGTTAATCTACCTGTATTTAGAGCAAAACAGCAACTGCGTGCCACATCTCCCCTTCTGCAAAAGCTCCCAGCTCATATTCATGTACCTCATCAAGGTTACATTTTTGGTCTAATTTGCTTGGCTCCGTCTACAGCATCTGGTGGTCCCATTTTCACAGCTCCACATGTGGCATGATTAAGAGAGAGGAGCCCATTCAAGAGTTCTGTCCTCCTGGCATGACTGTTGCACTGGAAGACCTATCAGCGCAGATGAACACTTTAACACTTTCCCATTCCAATGTGGTTGACTTGCAAGAGAAAGGAAAATTAATGTTGGCGGAAGGCGAGGACTCCCACATCGACTCTTAAATCTCACATTACTTGCTATGCCGCTTCTGATTCTCCGAGCCGCTTAGATTCATTTTCTTCCCACCAGATGAGCAGTAACATCTGTCTATCAGCTGCACCCAAATTACACCCTTGTTTTTCAGGTATCGTTTTTTATTGGCTCAGTGTCCCGAGTTAATATGACAAGTGTATTATCGCTCCAAGTGCTGTAATGAATTGTATGAGGCCGGCTGCATTAGTTTGCAAACACTTTTTTTAAAAAAACTTTTTTTTTTTTTTATGCCCAGCTTGCTCTCGCGTCATTTGCAAGTCAATAGGAAAAGAAATGTAGCAAGGAAACTAATGTGCTGTATGCTGTATGACTCCCTTTCATTAATGTCAGAAATTAATTGCAACATGAGCAAACGCAGCACAAGAAAGGGCCATTTAATCCATAAAGCTAGGAAATAATGGGATGCAATGCCTCTTGGCACATTATGTCTCTTGAGCAATCTAGGTCAGGCCGAGTGAAACTATGATCCCACCAAGCCACACTCACATTCAGGGTTGGGTTTACTATTTGGTGCATTAATGAGGCCAAAGGATAGGACCTCAAGAGGCTTACTGCACCCACACTACTACGGGGAGTATCTCATCATGGTGTTTTATTTATTCATTTCATTTGTATCACACCGTTCCTTCCAAAAAGTTCAAGGTAGTGTACATGGTTCTCTGCCTCCTTGTTTTATCCTCTCAACAACCCTGTGAAGTAGGTTTAGTCTGAAAGGTTGGCTGAGTTAGGATTTGAACTTGCTCTCTCATGGTTCGAGTGCGGTGTTCTAACCACTAAAGCAGTTCTTTTTTTCCTGGGGGGACGCAGGAATACGCATGCCTCCAAACATTTTGTGATTTTTTTGTACTTTTGTTCATTTACTGTATTCATTTCCCCCCGATTTGAACTATAAAATGGTGATTTTCTTGAGTCAAAATGAGAGTACCCCTAAACATATTTTTTGAGGGGGGGGGGACACTGTAAAAAGGTAAAGGTAAAGGACCCCTGGACGGTTACCGGTAAGTCTAGTCAAAGGTGACTATGGGGTTGTAGCACACATCTCACTTTCAGGCCGAAGGAGGCGGCATTTGTCCACAGACAGCTTTCCAGGTCATGCGGCCAGCATGAATAAACCGCTTCTGTTTTTTGTTTTTTTTTAATTATAATATTTTTTATTGCTTTTTTCCCAGGTCAAATACATCATCAATGACTCAGCGAAAGCAGTTTTACAAAAAGAAAAAACAGGAAATAGAAAAAAGAAAAATTCACAATTTCAAACATTTTTTCATAATCCACTGGACTTCCCCACATCCTCCGCACCCTGCATTCTTTGTAATAAACAAATATCAGCAAATTAATACCTTGTTTCATGCGTTTTTGTACTTTCATCTAATTATATTTTAGATTTAGAGTACGTATTATTGGTTAACTTCTTTCCATCATCAATCCCAAAAATAGGAACATTTACTCTGAAATTTGGACTTTTCACAGTCATAACTTAATTTCCACCATTTTCAAATCTCAATACTGAAGCATGTTATTCCAAAAAAAAACTTAGCAAATTCTCAACATTCATATAACTTATAATGTTTTTGTAAATAGTCCTTAAATTTTTTCCAGTCCTCTTCCACTGCCTCTTCTCCCAGGTCCCGTATTCTGCCAGTCATTTCGGCCAATTCCATATAGTCCATCAGTTGCGTATGCCATTCTTCCAGCGTGGGTAACTCCTGTGCCTTCCAGTATTTAGCTATAAGGATTCTTGCTGCAGTGGTTGCATATAAAAAGAAAGTTCTATCCTTCTTTGACACTCTCTGGCCCACAATGCCCAAGAGGAAGGCTTCTGGTTTCTTGTGAAAGGTATACTTAAATACCTTTTTCAACTCATTGTAAATCATTTCCCAAAAAGCCTTCACCTTCGGGCATGTCCACCAGAGGTGAAAGAATGTTCCTTCAGCCTCCTTACATTTCCAACATTTATTATCAGACAAATGATATATCTTTGCAAGTTTGACTGGGGTCATGTACCACCTGTATATCATTTTCATAATGTTTTCTTTCAGGGCAGTACATGCCGTGAATTTCATACCGGTGGTCCATAACTTTTCCCAGTCTTCAAACATAATGTTGTACCCAATGTCTTGTGCCCATTTTATCATGGCTGATTTAACCGTCTCATCCTGTGTGTTCCATTTAAGCAACAAGTTATACATTCTTGAAAGCACTTTCGTCTTAGGTTCAAGTAATTCTGTCTCTAATTTCGATTTCTCCACCTGGAAGCCAATTTTTTTATCCTTTTTAAAAGTTTCTTGTATTTGGGCATAATGTAACCAGTCTCGCACCTTGTCTTTTATTTTTTCTAAACTCTTCAACTTCCAATTGTCTCCATCTCTTTCTATTATCTCACAATATTTTGCCCAGCCACCCCCCATGTTAAGTGTTTTTGAGGCCTTAGCCTCCATTGGTGATAGCCACCTCGGAATCTTATTTTCCAGTAAGTCTTTATATTTGATCCAGACATTAAACAAAGCTTTTCTGACAATATGGTTTTTAAACAGTTTATGAACCTTTACCTTGTCGTACCACAGATATGCATGCCACCCAAACGCATTGTTAAACCCCTCCAGATCTAGGACATCAGTGTTTTCTAGTAAAAACCAGTCCCTCATCCAGCAGAAGGACGCAGCTTCATAATATAACCTTAAGTCCGGCAGGGCAAATCCCCCTCTTTCTTTTGCATCTGTTAGTATTTTAAATTTTATCCGGGGCTTTTTGCCCTGCCAGACAAACTTCATAATGTCCTTCTGCCACTTTCCAAAACATTCCACTCTGTCCACGATCTGCAGGGTTTGAAACAAAAACAACATCTTTGGCAATGCATTCATCTTTACAGCTGCAATTCTTCCCAACAAGGAAAGTTTCAATCTTGACCAAGTTTCTAAGTCCTTTTTAATTTCAGACCAACATTTTTCATAATTATCTTTAAACAAATTCAAGTTTTTCCCAGTCAGATTAACCCCCAGGTACTTCACTTTTTTAACCACATTTAAGTCCGTTTCCTTCTGAAACCCCTCTATTTCTGAAAAAGTCAAGTTTTTTGCCAAGACCTTAGTTTTTTGTTTGTTTAGCTTGAATCCCGCCACCCGACCAAACTCATAGATTAGTTCTAAAACTCTTTTTGTACTAGGTTCTGGCTCCTGCAATGTTAAAACCAAATCATCTGCAAAGGCTTTCAGTTTGTATTGTTTTCCTCCGACCTGTATTCCTTCCACCAGCTGATCCCTCCTAATCAAGTTCAACAACACCTCCAGGACAGAGATGAATAACAAGGGTGATAAGGGGCACCCCTGTCGTGTCCCTTTTTCAATTTTGAACTCCTCTGTCACCACATTGTTCACTATCAATTTGGCCTTTTGTTCTGAATAGATTGCTTCAATCCCATTTTGGAACGCCCTTCCCACACCCATCCCTTCCAAATTTTTCTTCATAAATCTCCAAGATATATTGTCAAAGGCCTTCTCGGCATCTATGAAAATCAAAACTGCTTTCGTATTCAAATTTGTCTGCAGTAACTCCAAAACATCAATAATATTCCTGGTGTTGTCAGACAAATGTCTACCAGGGAGAAAGCCTGCTTGGTCTTTATGAATTACTTCCTTTAGTACTTTTTTAAATCTACTTGCCAAAATGTCAGCAAAGATTTTGTAATCCACGTTTAGGAGTGAGATGGGACGGTAGTTCTTGAGTTGAGTCTTTTCAGATTCCGATTTTGGTATCAAAGTGATGAAGGCTTCTTTCCACGATTCTGGTGCCCCCTTCCCTTCCATAATTTGGTTACACACCTCCATTAACGGCTGGATCAAATAGTCCTTCAATGTCTTATAATATTTGGAAGTAAGTCCATCTGGTCCTGGGGATTTGCCTAATTGCATATTCTGAATGGCACTTTCAATTTCCTGTTGTGTTATTCTGTAATTCAGGATTGTTTGTTTATCTTGAGATAATTTCTGTAAACCATGACTTTTTATAAATTGGTTTATCTCAGTCTCTACTTGAGGTCCTTGAGTGAACAATTTTCTGAAAAATCTCTGGAAACACTTTCTAATTTCTTCTGGTTTCTGAATACATTCTCCTTCGACCTCCAGATTGGTGACAAAATTCGATTTTTGCCTCTTCTTCAGCTGCCACGCCAGCAGCTTCCCACATTTATTTGCCGATTCGAATGATCTTTGTTTCATCTGCTTGATTTTCCATTCAACTTCTTGATTGATCAATTTCGCATATTGTGCCTGATGGAATTTTATTTCTCTTAAAATCTCTTTTGATTTTGGATTTAACCTCAACTTTTTCTCTCCATCTCTTATCTTCTCCAAAATCTTATCCTTTTTACCATTCCAGAGTTTTTTCTTAATAGCGTTCTGTTGTATCAGAAACCCTCTCATCACTGCTTTGCTCGCGTCCCAGATTGTTTTCTTTTCCACCAAAGTGTTCAAATTTATTTCAAAATAATCCTTCAGCGTTTTTTGGGCCTTCTTCACAATCTCCTGATCTCTAAACAAAGTGTCATTCATTCTCCATCTGAAGGATCCAGCTGGTGTAAGTCTCAAGTCCATTTTCAGGGCGTTATGGTCGGAGCAGGTTTTGGGGCAGATCTCTATTTTTTTTTGTCTTAGGTGCCAGTCCTCTAGTTATCCAGATTTGGTCGATTCTTGTCCATGATAGGTGGGCCTCAGAGAAGAATGTCCCTTCTTTTCCTAGAGGGTTTTTTATCCTCCAAATGTCAATCAAATCCATATTGTCTGTTAATTCGAAGAAAGTCTTAGGTAGTCTGCCATCTTTAGTCAAGTTTTGATTTTGTGACTTGTCCATGTATGTGGAGACAACCCCATTCATATCTCCCATCAAAATGATGTTAGTATAGTCAATGTGGTCCAGCATTATCTCATGCAGCTTTTTGTAAAATTCCGATTTCCCCTCGTTTGGTGCGTATATTCCTACTATCAAAAATTTTTCTCCTTGTGATTGTATTTCAATCGCCAAAATTCTTCCATGTTCATCTTTAAAAACAAACTTCGGTGCTAGGTTCTCCTTTGCATAAATCACTACTCCTCTTTTTTTTACCTTGTCTGATGAAATAAATTCTTGGCCTAGTCTCTTATTGATTAACACCCTCCTGTGGAGCCTAGTCACATGTGTTTCTTGCAGGCAGATAACATCCAATTGTTCTTTCCTCAATATATGAAAGATCCTTCTTCTTTTTTCGGGGGAATTTGCGCCATGAATGTTCCAACTAAGAAGCTGCAGAGACATCCTGAATCAATTTATCAACCGGTAGGGTTGTCTCCCTTGTCGTCTATGTCTGGAGGTGGATCCGGTTTTGGGCCAGGCGGAGGTAGTGACCAAGCGCCTGCTACTCCTTTCCGAAGGTCCTCCCCGTAGTCGTTTAGGAACTTTTCTTGCTCCTCTGCTGATCTGATTCTTACTTTTTTCCCTTTCAGATTGAAAGACAATCCTTGAGGAAATTCCCACCTATAAGGAATTGTGTTGTTCCTCAGTAGACTTGCGAGGTCTTTATATGTTGCTCTTAAATCCAACAATTGTTTTGGTATATCTCTGAAGATTTCTGCTGTCTTTCCTTGAATCACCAATGAGTTTTTAAAGTGTAGGCCGAGTATGTTGTCTCTTTCTTGCTTTGATCTCAAGATGATCAAGCAGTCCCTTGGTTTGTCTTTTTTAACCACTCTTCCCAGTCTAAAGGCGGTGACAATTTTATAGTCCTTCTCCTCTGCCAAACCCCAGAATTTAGATATTTCTGCTGTCAGGAAGCTGATCAAATCTTCTTTCTCAGATTCTGGGATATTCCTAAGCCTGAGATTGCTTTCCCGATTTTTCAATTCCGCCATGGACAGATAAGCTTGCTGTTCATTGATCTGTCTGCCCAGTGGTCTTACTTCCCCTCTTAATTCCTCAATTCTCTTTTTATTTTGTTCCGCTTTTAAATTTGCTTCTTCGGCTAATTTTCGATTTTCTGTTGTTGTTGTTTGAATATTTCCTATGGCCTGTGTATTTTGAGAAACTTGGTCAGTCAATTTATTAATTGTAGCTGTCACTTGGTCGAATTTAGCCGCTTGTTCGTCAGCTTTCTTATTTAAAGCAGCCAGCTGGTCCAATATTTCTTTAGAAACTGGGTCTAGCCCTCCTGCAGCCATATCCCCAAAAGCTGGCTGTTTTGGTTGTCCTTCTTGCAGGCCTGTAACAATTGGGACCGATGATCTACGTGGCTGCACAGGCAAAGTTAATTGCAACAGCTCAGCTTGTTTTGCTTTTTTGGCAGCCCTTGTTTTTGGTACACCACTCATTCCACAGCTGTCCAAGTGTCAAGGTCAAATTGTAAATCCCATGGGAAAAGCAATCCAGGATGTAAACATCCAACCACAAAATTTGCAAAACAGCCAGCAGTTCTCAGAGACTAGCAATTCCACAATCCAGTAGGGGGAGCTCCCCAAAGATTAACAAAAAAGAAAGGAAAGAGAGAAAAAAGTTTCCGCCATTAAATTCCCAATGCACAGTCAGATAAAAACCCAGTAAGAAAACAAAACGAAGGAGAGAACCTTCAAAACTCACTTTAAACTGCAGAGAGTGAAAGTTCTTAACAATGGTGCATGCAACAGTTCCTTATTTGTATCTTACAGAAAAGCCCCAAAGTAACTTTAAAACCTTATACACAGTTACCGCAGTCTGATGGTTCTTTTGTATCCAGGCAACCCGGGAGCTGGGTTTCAGAACTTTATAATCCACAGAAAGAAGGAAAAAAGGTTGCGATTTGTATCCACTTATAGGAATACTTTTAAATATTTAAATATTCCAGTCCGAATCTGCAGGGTAAATTCCAGTTTCTTTTAAAACCCCTGTCAGCGCTTCAGCTTTGACAGCTCTTTGCTTGCTATTTTAAGCAGAGTCGGGAGACGGACTTCCTTTTTAACGTCTCCCGCTTTCAGCCGAATTTCCAGAATTTAGTCTCAAAGTCTCAAAGATCTTAGGTCTCTTACCCACGAGTATGTTGTTTTCAATCAAATGGTCAAAGAAGAAAGGTCAGCGCTCATCAGCAGCAGCCGCGCGGCTTCACTTCCGCGGAAAGAGCGATGAACTCACAGCACCGCTACCTCCTCCACGTTCCGGAGCCCCTTACGGGGTCCCTTCTACGCTTCCGAGGTCGCTCTTGGTGCCCGCCGAGTCCCACGGCCACGGGCTCACTCTACCCGTGGTTTTTCTGGATGGGTCGTCGCTGTGCCGCAGCGCACGACCCTTTTCCGCGGAGCCCCTCTTCAGCAGCTGAGGAGGACCGCCATTGCCGTTTCGCGCCGCCTCCGGAAGTCCCATGAATGAATAAACCGCTTCTGGTGCAATGGAACACCATGATGGAAACCAGAGTGCACAGAAATACCGTTTACCTTCCTGCTGCAGCGGTACCTACTATATTTATCTACTTGAACTGGTGTGCGCTTTCAAACTGCTAGGTTGGCAGGAGCTGGGACAGAGCAATGGGAGCTCACCCCATTGTGGGGATTCGAATCACTGACCTTCAGATAAATAAGCCCAAGAGGTTCAGTGGTTTAGACCACAGTGCCACCCACATCCCTGTCCTAACCACTACACAACACCATCTATCACACTGGTTTTACTTACCTCAATGAGTCAATAAAGTGTTGGAAAGTTAGTTACAAATACAGTGGTACATCGGGTTACAGACGCTTCAGGTTACAGACTCTGCTAACCCAGAAATAGTACCTCAGGTTAAGAACTTTGCTTCAGGATGAGAACAGAAATCGTGTGGTTTCAGAACGGTTTCAGGTTAAGAACAGACCTCCAGAACGAATTAAGTTCTTAACCCGAGGAACCACTGTACTCTGTCAATTAAAGTTAGGAGGAAGTAGATTTCCCTGTTCTGCGCCTTTATTGATCTATGAATCCATTCTGTGATTTGTTGCACTGCATTGTGTGATTTTGCCAGCAGACAGATATTTTGTTTTTTGTCTGGGTCTTCCTTTGGGTTAGTACCTACGAACATTTGAGAGACGGCTGTTTTCCTGCTCGCTTGCTTCTTTTGAGATATCTGGTTGGTCAATGTGGGAAGCAGGATGCAAGAAGAGAATGGCCTGATTCTGCAGAGAATTCCAATTTAAATGATACCAATCATTTCTAAAGTTGCACCTATACATGCGCATTAACATATGCAAACTGAATGCAAACTGGTATCCTTCTCAGATTATATGTAAGTGCTAACTCCAGCCAGAGTTACTATTTGCCCTGTGAGACAAAACATACAGATACCACATGGGTATCTGTATATTGTGTCCCATGGGGCCAAAACCAACTCCAGGGACCTGGAAATACACATCCTTTTTGTTACTTTTTCTTGCAGATCTACAAAAAAATGGGAGGGGGGTGCTAAAGTCTGTTTCTTTCCAGGCATCCCTTCTGGACCGGATGACAACGTAACCTCGTATGGCAAGAGCAAGACACCGCTAATGAAGATCAGAACATTAAAATGCTTGGTAATTGTTATGGGTGCATTGAGCTTTCATAGACTTCGCTGTGATGGAAATGTGAAGCAATCAGGAAACATACTGTTAATAAAATCACAACAGTGTCCTAATGACCCTCAAACATCTGTCCTTTTGCCATGAATGCATATAAAATCCTCTGAGGGCTCCCTGTCTTTCTCTTTTTTCTTTCTCCCCCCTTTTTAGTGGTGTTTCTAAAAAATAACAGAGACGAAAGGCTAACGATTGGAGCCCATGCTGATATATTCAGCTTCGTACTCACTAATACAATAACTTCAGAATTGCCATAGATTAATCTACAGTTATAGTTAGGTCACCTGTCTTGTTTCATTTCCTCTTAGACTGTGTTCACTAGACGTCTCTTTATGTGCAAGCGGTTAAGATCTAGATCTAGATTTTATTACAGCAGTAGGAGTTCCTCTTATTGCAAGCCCTGGTCAATGGACAAAGGGGTTCGGCCACACTATATGCTTCTACACACTATGTTTGCAAATGACACTTGCAAAACAATGCACCTCTTACAAACATACCTATGTCTCCATGGAGGCCTAAGTCCCCAGCGACCCTCATTTACCTAATGACTTTCATTAAGGGCATGGGTACAATGACATCAATGTTTTCCAGGAAGGAGAAAACATGACACACTTCTGCCAGGAAAAAAAGTCCCATTGAACTCAGTTGAATTTACTTCTTAGTAGACCCACATAGTATTGCACTATGAGTTCAAGCAAGCAAGCAGAGCATAATAGTGCAGAAGGAGCAGTCAACCAGTGAAGGGTTAATCAGTTTTGGTTACATCAATGAGGAAAAATGAGGATAATTTCATGTGACTGAGGCAAAGCAGAGAACAAGGTTTCCTGTATTGCATACACCAGGGGGCGTGGCCAGGGGACTTGGCCCTGGGTGCACATTTTTTGAGGGGGTGTGAACCATGCAACCCCAGTTGGTCCTGGCCCAGTGCTTTCCTTCACTCGCCAAGGGCCACCATGACCAACCCGGCTTCCCCCTGCATGGGCAGGCAGGCAGGCAGCTCAGTGTGGCCCCGCTTTGCTCCTGTGGGGGCACTCCAGTGGTTTGGACAGTGAGGGTGGGCTGGTGCCCCCTGCCCAACATGCACACTCATGCCCCGAGAGCCGGCAACCAATGCTACACCACTGGCATACAGTGCCCTCAGTGCAATTTCTCATACACTTCCAGACCCTTTTGTGCTGCATGCTACAAGTCAGTGGAAATATTCATGAAAATAAGGTTGTTTTTGCACAACAGTAATAGAGTTCAAAGACTAAAGCATGACTTCCAAATTACGTCTTGACCACTGACTCATTGTCTGGGGGGAAATGTCTTTGGCCATACGCATAACGCAATTTAACATTTACCTCTGCTTGGAGGGGAGCTGTGTCAGGTGATCAATTCTTATTTGTCTCCCAAGGGTGAGCCAAAGGTGTGCAACTGAGCCAAGTGTCATCGAGAAAAATGATTGCAATCACTGCTGCTTCACCTATGGAGCCAGGAAGTGTGGGCAACAGTTGAGGTGTCCAGCTCCCATTGCTATTATTGTCATTCCCTGTATCGGAACCAATGTGACAATTGCAATTTTGCCCCTCTTGGTGATCATGGCTGTTATGCTCTCTCTTCGCACACTTAGGAGGATAAAATTATGACTTTCCAGACAGAAGATGGTCTAGGTGACACTCAACCTCTCTCCTTCCAAACATGTATGTTTATGTAACCCAGCTCTGATAAAAAGTAGTGGGAGGTTTCCCAGTGTACTTCTCATCCATAGTCCCACAGGCCAATCAATCTTCCTGTCCACCTTAGGCTTGCCATACGTCTGGAAAATTCTGGACAAATCTCTAAATTGGCTGCCTAAAATGGTGTCTGGGAGGAATTTTAAGAGATGTCCGGAGGTTCAGAGCTGACTGGGCGTACATGGACAGGTGAGAGCAGCTGCAGGCAGGGAAGGAAGTGAAGAATGCTCTCTGTCAGCTGGGGGCTAGCAGTCGCTCCTTCCTCTGAGCACTCTGCCCCTTTTCTCTTTTTCTTCCCTGGCCAAGTGGTCAGGAGTTTCAATAGACTTTGTGTATGTGCTGGGGGGGGCGGGGAGGTTTTGACTCAACAGAGACCTCAACACATGAAGAATGTTGCTGCTGTTCTGTAGAGTTGCTGTAATCAGAGAATCAACAAAAGGTAGAGTTGGAAGGGATCCCCCGAGTCATTTAGTTCATCCCCCTGCAATGCAAGAATCTCAGCCGAAGAATCCTTGACAGGTGGTCCTCCAGCTCAAATCTCCAGAGAAGGTTGAAGCCATTCCTATTTCTTCTGTAGAATACTGGGATCTCACTCTGGGGTTGGGTTGAAATACTCCACATCTGTTGGGAAAGGAATTCTGAGCAGGGAGATGTTCTGTGTGTGCCTTAAGCATTCATTCTCTCTCTCTCTCTCTCTCTCTCTCTCTCTCTCTCTCTCTCTCTCTCCCTGTAGCTCAGCAGAGGCTCTTTGTCACAGTCTGGTTCATGGGCGATCAAAGTTCTGGCTGGGGACATTGGGAACAGGGGCAAGATGGCAGGCTGGGAGCAGGAACAGGAGTCCAGAAGCCAGTCAGAAAGCCAAGGGTCCGAGGGTCAGGAAGCATGGAGTCACAAAGTCAGGGATCCGAGGATCAAGAAGCATGGAGTCATGAAGTCAAGGGTCCAAGGATCAAGGAGTCAAACGCAGCAAGGCAAGGAACGTGTTGCTTAGGCAAAGAGCCAAGGCGAAATGCTGACCTTATATCCCTTCCTGGCTCTTGCCACCAGGTCCTGTGAGTTACCAATCGGCCTCACCTGTGAGGCCGCGCCTTGCCTCTTCAGAACAAACTTAGGAAGGCCCCAGCCCTGCAAAGTCCTATTGGTCACAGGGCCTGGCTTCTGCATGCACACCTGACACTCTTAATCTCAGGGTTGTAGGTTTGAATCCCATGTGTTGGGTTTTCTCTAATCTATGCCTAACTTGGTACACCTCTATCATGCCCCACTAAACCTACTCAAGTTTTTCCTAAACTAAAAAGCCACAAATGTTTCTCGTGGGGGAGTAGATTCAAGCCCTTGATCATTTCAGTTGCCCTTTTAAGAAAATAATAGCTAATAGCCCATGTCAGCCAGCATCCTGTTCTCACACTGGCCATCCAGATAAATGTGGGAAACAGGTAAGCAGGTGCTAAGCACCAGAACACTCTCCTCTCCAGTGATTTCCAGCAACTGCTATTCAGAGGCATTATTGTCTTTCATAGAATCATAGAATAGAATCATAGAATCATAGAGTTGGAATAGACCACAAGGGCCATCGAGTCCAACCCCCTGCCAAGCAGGAAACACCATCAGAGCACTCCTGACATATGGTTGTCAAGCCTCTGCTTAAAGACCTCCAAAGAAGGAGACTCCACCACTCTCCTTGGCAGCAAATTCCACTGTCGAACAGCTCTTACTGTCAGGCAGTTCTTCCTAAGGAAGGGATATAAGGTCAGCATTTCGCCTCGGCTCTTTGCCCAAGCAACACGTTCCTTGCCTTGCTGCTTTTGACTCCTTGATCCTTGGACCCTTGACTTCATGACTCCATGCTTCTTCATCCTCGGATCCCTGACTTTGTGACTCCATGCTTCCTGACCCTCGGACCCTTGGCTTTCTGGCTGGCTTCTGGACTCCTGTTCCTGCTCCCAGCCTGCCATCTTGCCCCCGGTCCCGACGTCCCCAGCCAGAACTTTGATCACCCATGAACCAGACTGTGACAAAGTTCTTCTTCTTTCACCATGGCAGTTTCCAACAGAGCTTTGCTCCCCTGGTATTCAGTGTTCAACATCTGCCATACTCAGAGTAGACTTGTGAACTTCCAATGGGTGCATAACTTTGGCTAATACTATACATAAACATATTTCCATAGTATGGCCAACAGAAAGCAATCCATGTGCCCACCATTCGCTGGGCACTTCACTAATGACTCCTAATTAGGCTAAAACGTCGTGTTTTTTTAATTTCAAAAGGCAAACATTGATTAATTACCCTTAAGCAAGGCAGGTTGGTGATGTTTGCAATATTTATTTAAAGGATTAAGCTGCTTTGCCTCCCACCCACTCCTTATGTGCTCCAACCCCTCCCCCCCAAAAAAAACAGTCTAGCAATTAAAATAAAGTTTCCAATGCACTTTAATGATATAAAGAAAGAGAATAAATATTTTCCCAGCAATATGATTTAAGCAAGCATTTAATTAAGCCTTATTAAGGCACACCATATGCTCTGCATAGGAGAGATGCTTAAGCATGCACCTCCTCCTCCAGAAGGAATGACTTGGGGAGAAAATTACACAACGTGAAATGGACAGCACAGTGTGCCGCTGATTCAAAATTACAGACGCAAGAAGTAATTATTATTAGAAAGATATTAACATTCTAATAAGTGTTTGGACAATTTAATGATGCTTAATGGCACACTGTAGCTGCTAGGTTGGGTAGCAGTTCCTCCTGATACAGGCAATACATTTAATGTCCACTGATTATACACCGGATGAGTTCCATATCTGCTGAAGAGTTCCCTTAAACTCTGTGAATTGAAGCTGGATTTGTTTCCTTCTGCTTGGACCCAATGCTGTATCTGCTCTTGGGGTGCCAAGGGCGATCTGGGAGGGTGTGGAGTTTCAGGGTGGGACCAGTGTTGGATTGGCCAAATCTGTTGTCGCCCTGAATGAGGGATGGATCAGGTGGGTGTCAGAAGCTCGTCCTACTCTCGAGTAGGACCCTGGCAGAGACACATGCCCGACTGGCATGTTCTCTCCCTCCTGGTTGATCGTTTGGGAGCTTCAAAAAGCTTTCTTCTGCCCGAACATCAGAGCGACCAATGCCAACAGACATTGGCACACTTAGGGATCCTCAGAGTCTTCGCAGCTTGTGTAACAGACCTCAGCAACTCAGCATTTTGGCTAATCTACGTTTATTTACATACAACCACACACGGAGCACTGCAACATGGCTCCCTCCCTCTCTAGCATCAGACAGCAAAGAGAAAAAAGGACAATATTCCCACTTCACAGAACACAGTAACACAAACATCCTGTCTCCATCACTTCCCACTCTGTGGAGTCAAAACATACACCGTCGTGTGATAGACAAAAATCCCATGACTGCAATCATGGAGCAGGAATTCTAACAAGGGGATGCTAGCTGTGAGACTTCTGTTCAGGCTCGGGTTCAGACTCTCAGTTTCATTTCAGCAGTTCCACAGCTTGTACCACTACCCTTTCTGAGTCAATTGGCTCCTTCTCTGTGTCAGAGTCCTGGTTGCTTCTTTGAGTTGGGGTGAAGTCTAGCAGAGCAATAGATTTACACACACGCACACAGGAAGAAAGCAGTGGGCCAAGATGACAGGAAGCAGTGCAGAAAGAGAGAAACTGAAGAGAGAATCCAAAACCTTGCTGCGGATTGATCAGAAGGAAAAACAGGAAGTTTATACACAAATTTATACTTGTATGATCAGATGCAAAAGTGGGACGGGTATGTACAAAACCTTGCCATAACCATTTGATCAGAGGAAAAAGTGGGACAAAAAGATACATTATCATTTATCACCAGCCTAGTTCCAACTTGGATAACATCTTCCATCTAAATAATTATGATTCATTTAAAAATAAGAGTCTGAATCATTTTAAACTAGGAGTTTAACTAGGCTGTCAGTCGTGAAGCTTCTCTCCCTTTCTTTCTTTCTTTCTCTCCCTTCCCCTGCACATTTCTTTGGAAAAAAGAGTTTAAATGCCTCAAAGTTTGTGCAGCTTGTGAGTAGTTAAGTTACTGCTGTCTGGGGAGCTTTTCCTGGTGTTGCTGAGTGATTCTCTCCCCCACTCAAGTTACTGTATGCAGAAGGGGAATGGGGACTAATGAGACCTAATGAATCACAGAAAAACACACTTTGCTCCGAACAAAAGGCTGATCTGACAGTTTGAGAAGAGGAAAAAATAAATACCTGCTGAGCATGTGCAAATAGGCTGTAAATTACCCAGAATTCTGCTAAATGAGACAGCTACTAGAGCATGAGATCTAAAGAAATCATTAGCTGAATTACTGCCCCTTCTAGGTGTTCATGTTTCTCTAATCTCTTTCCCATCAGGGCCCTCTTTTAAATGAGCATCCTTAAAACAAAACAAACAAACAAAATAAACCCACCCCATAATTAGTTCTCACTTGAGCCTCATATCCCTGATCATGTTTTTTATTCTACCATTTGGTCTTCCCATTTCCAGGATTCTGTCTATGAACATAAGCACAGCCCTGCTGGGTCAAACCAAAGACCTATCTAATCCAAGCTCTGGGAATGGGAGAGGAGTTCAAGTCATCTGCCTTTAAAGACAAATCTACCTAATTGGCACTTTCCTAACACAACACGTGAACCAAAAAGCTGGAATCTTTTGGAATTCATGCATCTCTGAATTTTGCAATTCAGTTCTGCAGCCAAGTACTGTGTACAAAAATGCATACATCAGGGTAAAATGTGCATATATTCATGAAAATAACATTAAAAAATGTGTTCTAGTAGGGAAAGTTCCCTTTGCAAAAATACATGTATTATGCAGAATTACATACAAAATTGTATAGACTGGGGGGGGGGGGAATGTATTAAACTGCTGATGAAGTTTAGGATAAAAAATAAGGTAAAGGACGCCTGACAGTTAAGTCCAGTCGCAAATGACTCTGGGGTTGTGGCACACATCTTGCTTTACTGGCTGAGGGAGCCAATGTTTGTCTGCAGGCAGTTTTTCCGCGTCATGTGGCCAGCATCACTAAGCAACTTCTGGAAAAACCAGAGCAGCGCATGGGAATGCCATTTACCTTCCCACTGGAGCGATACCTATTTATCTACTTGCACTTTGATGTGCTTTCAAACTGCTAGGTTGGCAGAAGCTGGGACCAAGCAACGGGAGCTCACCCCGTTGCAGGGATTCAAACCGCCAACCTTCCGATCGGCAAGCCCTAGGCTCAGTGGTTTAGACCACAGTGCCACCCGTGTCCCTTCACAAGGATACATACCTTGTTTTTCCATCTATAAGATGCCCCCATGTATAAGCCACCCCCTATTTGGGGGGACTCTGATTTAAGAAAATGGGGGGAGATGGCCTCCGTGTATAAGACGCCCCCACATTTTAAAGGAAAAAAACCTAGTCTTATACATGGAAAAATACGGTATATATCCACAAACTGATGTGTAAACTTGGAGAACTGAACTTGGGACAGAAAAAATGGGAAAGTGAGAGAAACTGGATGTCATGGGCCAGGAGTCAGCTTCACCTGCTGAGCAGCAGCCTGAAGGAGCAGAAGACGAAACGACTCCAACTGCTGCTGATCAGCCTTCTTGCTCCTGATGAGAACCAGCCAGCTCCAGCTTTCTGAAGCAGGGTTTCTGGCCTCAGTCAGTTGCTGCAAACAGCATTCACTGTTCCTGGCCAGACTTGCGTCTTGTGACCCTGCACCCTCGGCTTTCTTGAACCCCAAATCATCTGACTATGTGAACTGAGATATTCCTGGCCTTAGAACTGGACTGAATCTTGCATGTGGACTCTGTCTCCAGGCAAGTATCCTCTAAGACTCAACTTGTTGATTGGCTGGCTGGCTGGCTTCTTCCTCCACTGAGCACTACCGCTGATCTTCCCTGGGTATGGCTGTACCAGTTTTAAGCAATAACAGAGATGAGCTATTAAAACTGAAGCTGTTTGCTTGTATGCATTCAAATTTGGGAAGGGCTGTAGGTCAGTGGTAGGCAATGCTATTTTTCTAGAAAAAAATAGGTGCCAGAGCTCACCATGAACTTTTCCATTGTTATCTTAGAATGGCAATGGTGCCCACCTGAGAGGTGCCAGAGTTGAGCTCCAGTAAGCTACAGCTGAATTCCCCCCCCCCCTAGTGATAGGTATCTGTTTTGCATACAGAAAGTTTGAGGTTAAATTCTCGGTATCTTCAAGTAGTGCTGGGGTGGTAAACCTGCTCAAAATACTGGAAAACCTATGCCAGTCTGTGTAGACAATATGAACGCTGATGGACCATTGGTCTGACTTGGTATAAGGCAGCTTCTTTTGTCCCTCTATTCCATTCCCTGCAGTCTTTGTATCAGTCTCCTGTGGTCATTCTTATGTCATTAGTTGTGGCTGAAGTAGAAATAAATCTAAGTGAAAGCCCTCGCATCAGCAGTACAGGAACTTTTAGGACAAATCACACAGCTGTCTGTTGCTCACATGGCTTAGCTCTTGTGCACAGTGTACATATTTAATGGATAAAATAAGAACTTCAATCAAAGGGTGTTATTCTACCAGACGCATACTGGCACAGGGAGAGGTCCAGGGTGCCTATTTATGGGGCGATTATGGCCCTGCATTGAATAGGCTGTGATGAAAATGACCCATTCGGCCTTCCAAGCCTGGGCATGAAGGGCCAATTAACGCTGCTCCAGAGTTTCTGTTTTCATTGAGCAGAAATAGCCCTTGGTTACAATGTTCCTGGAACTCAAATGGCTGGGTGCCTTTGCAGTGCTTGAAACCATAGCAATCACACTTAATATATGTGTATGGGAGACCATTTGCAGTTGTTGCTGTAAAGGAGTGGCTTTCAAACTGTGTTCCCGGAAACAGTGGGGTTCTTTGATGAGAAGATCAGAGATGGTGGTCCAACTGCTAGAGAAACTGATGGGACCTACCTCCTAGCTCTCCCCCTTCCATGGGCAGTGATAGGAGAACATAACTTCCAGTCTCTCATCTGCAACTGGGCATTCTGTGGTGCAATCACTGGGCTCATGAGGCTTGGGCACCAACCCACCTAAACAGAGAACACAGCTTAAGAACATAAGGCAAACTCTGATGGACCAGGCTAATGGAGTGATCTAGTCTTCGCAGTGGCCAACTGGATGTTTATTCCACCAGAGAGGAATAGCACTCCCCTGCTGGTGAATTTCAGCAACATGTGTGCTTTACTTCTCATGACCTGTAACCTTTCCTGGCATATGTGAAGATGTTTCATGACTCCTTGTTTGCTGTGTTTGAACTACTATATAAGCTTTTGTTCTGAAGTGCCTCAGGGCAGGTCTTCTCAACTGGCACATTGAATTGAGCGAGCTCTGTCCTGTTGCAATAGCTACAATAAATACTGGGTCCCTTAATCTGGGACCTCTACAACAGTAGTTCTCAACCTGTGGGTCCCCAGATGTTGTTGGACTACAACTCGCATAATCCCTGAGCTGGCCTTGCTAGCTAGGGGTGATGGGAGTTGCACTTCAGTTGTAGATGATCTGGGGACCCACAGGTTGAGAAAGGCTGCTCTAGAAAGTGGTGTAGAGGTGAGATCTTACCACACCAGGGATCAAACTGGGACCTTCTGCATGCAATGTATCTTCTCTACTGCTGAGCTATCAACCTGCACAGCAGCCTGTCAGGCAAATAAATCTTGAGGCTAATGTTTTTAATAGCCGTCACTTTAAAGTTAATGTTGGAAGGGTCCTAACTCAGTGGTGGAGCATCTATTTTGCATGTGGGTTCTATCCCTGATATCTCTGGGCAGAGTCGGGGAAAACCTCTAGTGAGCCACTCATTTATTTAAGAGCATTTCTGAAATCCTTAATATTTAAGCAACCTCCAAGCGGTATACAAAAATATGGCATGAAAATAATAAAACGACATCGTGAAAAGCAGAACTGGAACTTACAAAGCAGCACTGTGGAAAGAGGAATTTGGTAATAAAATGGTGTGATTTCACGGGTGTGGGGAAATCTGGGCAAGTAGATCAGATGGCTGAAGCAACTGATGGGGTGATTATTACCAAATGGCAGAGGGAAGGGCATTCTAGAGTGAATGGCAGAAAATGCCCGTTTTCAATCCACAGCCCTGTTATATTTTGAAGGGAATGGCATCATGTGTAAAATTGGCCCAGTGATCTAAGCGATCTTATAGGTCTGTATATGAGCAGGTAGCCATCAAAACAGAAGCAGATCTCTCCCCCAGATTGCCCCTTGCATTCATTTAAAGGTATATTGCTCCTGCACATGGAGGCTCGCATTTAGCTCTCCTTGATGATATGCAAGTTTTCCAATCCAGCTGGAAGGCTCCAGCCTTCATTCCTCGCTTTGTTTTCATGCTGCTGGAAATATTTTAAGAGACAGCGACATGCCGTTGATTTAAATTATTTAGCAGCCAATAATTTAAATATCAATTATTTACCACTGTATTCTGCTCTGTTGTTGATACTTGACTGTGCACCACGACTGAGAGTGGCGTGCAGATAAATAGGGGAGGACACCAAGTCATCTCTCTTTGTATCTCAAGAGCTTTTCCACATACTGAAGACTTAATTGGCATTGACAAAGCTCTTTCCGAAGAGAAGCACAGGAATGTAGTGAACCAATGCGTTGGAAAATTACAATGCTGAGCAGAAACTACCGTAGCTACTGGTTTTGAAAAGGGTTGGGCAGTTTCTTTGTCGTCTTGCAAAAAGAAAAAGAAAAGTTTATGTATTTACTCAACTTATTATTTCAAACTTTAATGGTGCATCCTACTCTTCCTCCGAGGGACGCGGGTGGCGCTGTGGGTAAAAGCCTCAGCGCCTAGGACTTGCCGATTGAAAGGTCGGCGGTTCGAATCCCCGCAGCGGGGTGCGCTCCCGTTGCTCGGTCCCAGTGCCTGCCAACCTAGCAGTTCGAAAGCACCCCCGGGTGCAAGTATATAAATAGGGACCGCTTACTAGCGGGAAGGTAAAGCAGCGATGTCACTCTGGCCACGTGACCCTGAAGTGTCTCCGGACAGCGCTGGCCCCCGGCCTCTTGAATGAGATGGGCGCACAACCCTAGAGTCTGTCAAGACTGGCAAGTACGGGCAGGGGTACCTTTACCTTTACCTTACTCTTCCTCCAAGGAGCTCAAGGAAACATTCATGGTCTTTCCCCCTGACCCATTTATTCTCACAGTGGGGATGGGGAGGGGAATTGCTAAGTTCACATTTAAAGGCAAACTTATCTAATAAGCACTTTCTGGAACAAAATGTGAACCAAAACACAGCCATCCTTCAAAATGCATACTTCTCTAAATTTTGCAGTGCAGTTCTCCAGCCATGTAATTGGGGGGAAATGCATATACTAGGGCAAAGTGTGCATAAAAATGCATATATTAGGAAAAATAACATACAAAAATATATTCTCTTAGGGAAACTGGGAAATAAATTTATTCCAAGTCAGGGCAAGGCTTACATCAGCAGGCATGCAGTTCCCCTTCTCATGCATTTGGGGGGGGGAGGCTACTCCAAATGACTCCTTTGAGCATGTGAAGGGGGAATTACCTGAAGCCCCATTGGCTCCTGGGTTGTATTTGCTAAAACCAAGAGTATAGACATAGACAAAAGTCCAGCTACTGATAGGAACTTGCCAAAAATGAATCTTTCGCTTCAGATCAGTTATTTCAGATACTCATTTTCCTCCATAGCAGCAACCTTGAACTTTGACATTTAAGTCCATTGTCCCTTCTACACAATCTGTTTTCTGCTCGAGCTGAAAGGGATCATTAATGATCTTGGCCTTCCACTTAGAGTTGATAAGTGCAGAAGGCTGTGGAAATAAGATAGCATCCCAGCATCTTGAAAAGAGGCCACTTGTATGTCTGTTATAGGGAAATCCTTGGGCCCACTAGGATTACCAAGCCAGGAATATAGGAGCAAAACAGCAGCCAGTAGGCATGGTCTTTATTCAAAGGACTGTTGCAACAGGAATTCCACCCACCACATGGAAGAAGCAAGAAGAAGCCCAGAACAAAAGATGGCTCCCACTTTTGTCAGTTTTACAAAGATACCCACAACACCCCTAAAATTACATGATGGATACATCACAAATACATCACACGTTAGGAGGGTCTGGCGATAGAAACCTGAGCATCAGGGCTTGCCCCCCCCCCTTCCCTTGACCTCCACCATACACCCATCAAGTGATGCAAAAGAGATATTTACATGTCCCTGTTTCCCAGCCAAGTTCATCGCATCATTTTGTCTTGAGCTGGGTTTTCTATTGTCTCTGGAATGGCTACCTGTCTGGCACTTGGGTATCAGGATGCCAGAGATTATCACTCAAGCAGAGAGGTTGCTGAGTACCTGAGCTCACGCTTTAGGGATTAGGGCTGCCCTCACTCGTGTCCCAAGCTCCCCCCCCCCCTTGGTAGCCATTTCCTTCCCGAACAGAACAACGTTGGAAATTGTGTGGTGTCAGTGTGTTATGTGATGCTTTGAGAAGACACTGTGTGTATGAACAAAGGGGGGGGAGGGTCACACTGCATGCTGGAGGGGAAACCCCCCCAATCATTATAAAAAAATCCTGTAACAATGTCCCAACAGTTCTTCAAAAGGGAAGCACATGAACAAGACTAGGCTAACACTCCTCCTTCTCTTGTCCAGCAACAAATAGGATCAGATGCTCCGCCATCAACCAACCAGGTTGGTTTGTCTCCACCCATCTACTCTTTTGGTGATGGAGTGCTTTCTATGCAGACCAAAAACTTGAAAAATAACAGCAACCATCCAATTGCAGCTGCCTCTCCCAGCTGCACAGAACCAGAAGAGGCAAGTGCCATTAATGTGGCCATTCATTTATTCTCTAGGGTGACTTTATTTAAAGTTGCTAAGGCAGTGGAGATTTATCCCCTCGCTTGCATTCCCTACATCAGGCTTCCTCAACCTCCAGATGTTTTTGGTGGTGTAGTGGTTAAGAGCGGTGGACTCCTAATCTGGTGAACAGGGTTTAATTCCTCATTCCTCCACATGCAGCTGCTGGGTAACCTTGGGCTAGTCACACTTCTATGAAGTCTCTCAGCCCCACTCACCTCATAGAGTGTTTGTTGTGGGGAAGGAAGGGAAAGAAGATTGTTAGCCACTTTGAGACTCCTTAAGGGGAGTGAAAGGCGGGATATCAAGTCAAAACTCTCCTGCTCCTCTTCTTCATGATCCCTAACTAGCAGGACCAGTGGTCAGAGATGATGGGAATTGTAGTCTCAAAACATCTGGAGGGCCGAGGTTGAGGAAGCCTGCCCTACACCATAAGAACACGCGAAGAGCCCTGTAGGATCAGGCCAAAAGCCCAACCGGTCTGACCTCCTCTCCTCACCGTACCCAACCAGATTTCTCTGGCAAGTTCATAAACAGGACCTGAGTGCAACTCTCCCCATTTGTGATTCCCAACAACTGGTTTTCAGAGGCACATTGACTCTGGCAGGGGAGATCAGACATGGCCTTTGTTGTCTGTGGACATAGATAGCTTGATCCTCTTTTAAAGGCATCCAAGTGGGTGGTCATTGCTACATCTTTGGGGAAATGAATTACATAGTTTATGCAGCATGTGAAGTAGTACTTCCTTTTGTCCATTCCAAGTCTTCCAGCTAGCAGCTTCATTGTGTGTCCCTGATTTCTACTATAATGAGAGGTTGGGGGGAAAAATCTATTTTCTTTCTTCACACCATGCATAATACTATACACCTCCATCCCATCCCCTCTCACTCTTTTCTCCAAACTAAAAAGCCCCAGATATTGTAACCTTTCCTCACAGGGGAGTTGCTCCAACTCATTGATCATCTTGGTTGCCCTTTTCCTGAATCTTTTCAGAAAGGTTCCTTTCACTGCCTGCTTTGAGGTGAGGCAAAGCAAAACTGTGCACAGAGTATTCCAAGGGTACAGGTTTGTCTAAGGGCATGATGATACCTGTTCTTAAACTAAGGGCACCACCCTCCCCTCCCCACTCTTGCAGGGACACCCCAGTCCCTCCTATGCAAGGAAATCCCCTTCCCTTTCCAGGGAATGTGAAACTTTCCATCCTTCCTGCATCCTTCGGGTGCAGAGGCGCCAAGTCAACCTCAAAACTGAGGGTTCCTGGGACACAGCACACACATGATGAAGGCAGTTCAACCCCCTAGAGTTGGCACACCTGCTGGGGTGTCAGTTACTGAAACTGCTCACGTGGCAATAAATTATGTCCCATTGATCCTATACAA
The DNA here is from genome assembly GCF_964188315.1 of Podarcis muralis. Classification (NCBI taxonomy): domain Eukaryota; kingdom Metazoa; phylum Chordata; class Lepidosauria; order Squamata; family Lacertidae; genus Podarcis; species Podarcis muralis. The sequence continues at coordinate 8,865,484 of NC_135663.1, forward strand.
TGTAGTGTAGTGGTTAGAGTGCTGGACTAGGACCTGCCAGACCAGGGACTCAGCTATACAGGTGCAAATAAAATGTTTTAAGTGTGTTGTAAAGTGCATTATACAAATGTGACACTAGATGGCAATGGTGAGCTATGGAAAATTCAATATATTTTTCAAAACTATATATATATATATATATATATAAGCATATTCACAGTGTTGTTTTTTTAATATGTGTCTAGATTCCACCCGGGGGACGCGGGTGGCGCTGTGGGTTAAAGCCTCAGCACCTAGGACTTGCTGATCGAAAGGTCGGTGGTTCGAATCCCCGCGGCGGGGTGCGCTCCCGTCGTTCGGTCCCAGCGCCTGCCAACCTAGCAGTTCGAAAGCACCCCCGGGTGCAAGTAGATAAATAGGGACCGCTTACTGGCGGGAAGGTAAACGGCGTTTCCGTGTGCTGCTCTGGTGCCGGTTCGCCAGAGCAGCTTCGTCACACTGGCCACGTGACCCGGAAGTGTCTGCGGACAGCGTTGGCCCCCGGCCTATAGAGTGAGATGGGCGCACAACCCTAGAGTCTGGCAAGACTGGCCCGTACGGGCAGGGGTACCTTTACCTTTACCTTTTAGATTCCACCCAGGATTCAAATTCCCACTCAGCTACGAATCTCACTGGGTGACCTTGGACTAGTTACTTACGCTCAGCCCAACCTACCTCAGAGGGTTGTTGTTCTGAGGACAATATGGAGATTGTCAGAGGCATCCTCACCACCTTGAGATCCTTGGAGGAGCATTGGGATATGTATGCCACAATAAATAGAATGAAATAAAATCTTGAGACCTGAAGCAGGACCTGTCTTTATTATTGTCATTATGTTCCTCTGAAAAGTGGTGATGCAATATAAATGATAGGTTTTTGTTTTCCCTGGAGAAATAAAAGCAAGTGTCTAATTGCCCCTTGTCTGAATTTCCCCCCTGCCCCCGCTTCCTGAGTGACCCACACAAGCTGCGACGGCAGACACCAGCTTTAATTTATGCCACCGTTTCTCTTCTCCTCCTGTTGGCATTCTGATGTTAGACCTAATAAGTCATCCAGGAGCTGCATTATAACGGTTTCTCGTCAGAAAAAAGCTCTAGGGAGTAATAAGCATTCCACCAGTGGTTATGAGCAGAACTTCACAGCATAGCAACACACTACAGAGGGGATTCTGTATATTTTGCTAACAACCTCTGATTTTTTAAACAAAGGTTCATTAAATGTCAAATCTACAAAAAAGCCTCTAGCATTCCTTTCATTAGAGATTTGGGGACAGGGAGGAAATAGTTCTTTGCTGCTGCTTCTTTTTTTCCTCCAAGCTGCACAGCATCTGCATAGTTTTATGTAGTCCTGGTGTTTTAATTCTTAATAAATCAGGTTTTTTGCGCAGGCAATTTCTTTCAGCGCTTGGCCAGTGAGCAGAAAACACTTCCCTGGAGATGGGGCAGAATGGAGGGAGGACAAGTATTAGCAAGCGATATTTCTGTCACAATTTAGGAATATTGTTTAGACAGAGGGTGAGGAACCTTTTCCAGCCCCGAGGGCTGCATTGCATCAAAAGCAAATCCTCTGGGGGCCACATGCCAATGATGGGTGGGGAGGCAAAAGTGGGCAGAGCACTGGATGTGGCCCTTATCTTTGTGCAGTGGGCTGTATTCCAGCCTCACAAACACATGGCCACAAACACTGCACGTTGCTCCATCATCATTGGTCAAAGGCCTGGAAACGATGCCTTATGAGGAACGGCTAAGGGAGCTGGGCATGTTTAGCCTGGAGAAGAGGAGGTTAAGGGGTGATATGATAGCCATGTTCAAATATATAAAAGGATGTCACATAGAGGAGGGAGAAAGGTTGTTTTCTGCTGCTCCAGAGAAGCGGACACGGAGCAATGGATCCAAACTACAAGAAAGAAGATTCCACCTAAACATTAGGAAGAACTTCCTGACAGTAAGAGCTGTTCGACAGTGGAATTTGCTGCCAAGGAGTGTGGTGGAGTCTCCTTCTTTGGAGGTCTTTAAGCAGAGGCTTGACAACCATATGTCAGGAGTGCTCTGATGGTGTTTCCTGCTTGGCAGGGGGTTGGACTCGATGGCCCTTGTGGTCTCTTCCAACTCTATGATTCTATGATTCTATGATCTGTCCATGCAAGCTATCATAGTTCAAGGACACATTTCAGCCACGAAAAAGCACTTGCAAATCGCGCAGAGCAGAACTACTCATTCCCCCCCAAATCCATGCATTTATTAAACCTGTACACACAGTGTTCTCCATTTTAGGTGTTAGTGAGCCATGCTTGTGAAGATCTACTGACTATAACAGCACAGTCCACTTCATGTACTCCCTGTCTTGGTTTAGCAGGGACAAGTCCTGTTCCTGGGAAATATTTGTTCCTTTTCTCCCCCTGTTTTCTTTTCTTTGGGGAAATTTGGAGAAAGCATATCTCTTGTTGTAGACGTATCTGATGTTTTCCTCCCTTGTGGCTGGGCAAGAACTACCTATCCAGAAGACAGACAATGCTGAAAGCACATGAGTCATAACTCTCCCAAAATAAGGATAACCAGATCCATTGTTGGATTAAAATTATATTATGCATTACATTTTTTAAAAGAAAGCTTTTATGCTCAGTTGATGCAAGTCAGTTCAGGACAAGCTCTTGCAAATAAAATGAATACAGAGTTGTACAGCAGGGAATGTGGGTGGGGAAGCAGTGACCATTTCTGTTCATCAAGTAGGAGAGGTTGTCTCTGAACTTCTGGGAAGAAACAAAATTACATTAAAAATTCTGCTGCCCCTATGTGAAAACTTTTTCTTTCTTTCTTTCTTTTTTTTTTTTTGTATTCTGAGCTGGAGAGGAGCTATGAAGTCTGTAATATTTATTTTATCTTTGAGGTGTGCATTGTGAGCTGCATATGTAAAACTCAGCAACATGATTATCTAGAATGTTTGTGAACATTCTGTGACATCAGAGCAACTCGACCAATGGGAGCATAACAACCAAATGGTCAGTTTTTCATAATATGCACCTACCTATACCACAGACTAAGCATAGTTAGAAGCTGAATTTAAGACAAATAAGCAAGTTCATTATTTTCATCTAGCCCTGCAAACAGAGACTGCCAGTAGCAATTGGGATCTACTCACTACATTCCAGCAGTTAACCAGTGTTGTTTTTCTGCTACTATGAAAGTTGGGTGCAATAATTTAATCCACCCACCTAAAAAAAAAAAAAAGAAAAGACGACGAAGAAGAAGATGAAAGAAATACCTCTTGCCATTGTACACTCCGGTGAAATAAAATGTCCCTGGCCACATTGAGTCAAATTGGCCCTTTCATGAATTTTGATTGGTTGCCATGGCAACAGTGACACACTCCATTTAGCACTGGAACTCTCACCACAACAGAAGGTGAGATAGAGTAGAGTAGAAGCAGTTCCCATGGGCTGTCTCTATGCACACCAAGCTAGGCCACTCACAAAACAACGTGGTTGGATTCTCAGATGCTTCCCCCGTTCCACTTTCAAAACAAGGAGATCCTTGTAATCAGCTCAGTCATAGTATAACCTGAGAGGCCAGAGTTCAAATTCCCACTGGGCCACATGGAACCCTCTAAGTGACCTTGGGCCCGTCAGTGCATCTCTCAGCCTAACCTAGCTCACAGGGTTGTTGCAGGAATTAACTGAAGAGGGGGGGGGGACCATGTAAACCACTTGCTTCCACTATGGAGGAAAAAGCAGGATATAAATGCAATAAACAAACAAGTAGACATTTATGGCTGGATTAACCACTATGATAAGTACTGTTGTGCAGACTCCAATTTCTGAGTGGGTGCCTAGGCTCACTCAAGGTTCAGTTTCCTTGGAATGAAGGTAAATGGAGACTATGGTTTCTTTGGTGTGTATGGCTTCATTTACACACATATACAACCTGAGCATAGGATGGAGGGGCTCACAGCATCAACACCCCAATAAATTTTGCCTCTCTATTAGTTTTCCAGAAAAGAACCAAGCTCAGCTTTGGGTCCAGCCCAGAGCACAACTTGCCTCTGTTTCTCCAGCTTCTAACATCAGCCAAACACTCAAACATAAAACTCTGGCTATTGCTCTTCTACTTCACAAGGTGATGTTAGTTGAGGCGGGGGCTACCTGCGATTGTCTCTATGGCAACAGGGAAACCTCTTTGGACACGTAAATGGAAGCACTTAACTAGCTGGCTGAAGTCATTGCTTTAACAAAGGAACTGCTTGGGCTGCTTTTCTCCTGTATATTCTAGCCCCACATATACAGGTTTGGAAAGGTGTCACCCACACTTTCTCCCCTCCCAACACAGCAGTATGGTACAGAGCAGGGGCTCAACAAAATGCCAGACTGCTGCTACCTAAGAACATAAGAAGGGCCTTCTGTATCAGGACAATGGCCTATCAAGTCCAGCATCCTCTTCTCAGCTTGTAGGCAACCCACAAAGCAAGTCCAAAGCATTGTCCCCTCCTGTGGTCTCCAACAAGTGGTATTCAGAAGCACCACTGTCTTCACCTGTGAAGGCAAAGAAAAGAATAGCCACAATGGCTAGTAGCCATCAATAGCCTTATCCTCCATGAATTTGTCTAATCCTTGAGCAATGACAAACCTAGACAGTATCTTAAAAATTAGAGACATCACCTTGCCAACAAAGGTCCATATAGTTAAAGCTTTGGTTTTCCCAGTAGTGATGTATGGAAGTGAGAGCTGGACCATAAAGAAGGCTGATCGCCGAAGAATTGATGCTTTTGAATTCTGGTGCTGGAGGAGACTCTTGAGAGTCCCATGGACTGCAAGAAGATCAAACCTCTCCATTCTGAAGGAAATCAGCCCTGAGTGCTCACTGGAAGGACAGATCGTGAAGCTGAGGCTCCAATACTTTGGCCACCTCATGAGAAGAGAAGACTCCCTGGAAAAGACCCTGATGTTGGGAAAGATTGAGGGCACAAGGAGAAGGGGACGACAGAGGACGAGATGGTTGGACAGTGTTCTCGAAGCTACGAACATGAGTTTGACCAAACTGCGGGAGGCAGTGGAAGACAGGAGTGCCTGGCATGCTCTGGTCCATGGGGTCACAAAGAGTCGGACACAACTAAATGACTAAACAACAACAAATGTTGGTGGTTATCACTACCTTCTGTGGGAGTGAATTCCATAGTTTAACTATGTTCTGAGCTAAGAAGTACTTTCTTTCATCTGTTCCAAATCTTCCAAGAGCTTCACTGGACGTCCATGAGTTCTATAATTATCAGAGAGGGGGGAGGACTTTTCTCCATCCAATTTCTTCATGCCAGACATATGTAATTTTATAAACTTCTACCATGTAACCCATCATGTTCTGACCACCCAATTGCTTTTGGACCTCCCAGATCTCCACTGATACCATGAACTTTTATCTCAGACAGTTTTGTCAATGAGTTCTAGTGTTAAGAGACTTTCAGCCTTTGCTGGAAGTTTTTGGAAGATACGAGGCTGATTGTAAGTGGGGTGCTAGTGTTAAGATTCCTGCTCCGTGTTTGCAGTGATGGGATTGTTGTCTATCACATGATGTTTTCATTCCACAGTGTGGGAAGTGACGGAGACAGGATGTTTTGGAATTAGCGTGTTCCGTGAAGTAGGACTATTGTCCTTTGTTCTTTCTTTCTTTGTTGTCTGATGAGAAAGAGGAAGGAACTAAGTCAGAATGCTCTGAGTGTATTATCTGTAAATAAAGTAGATTAGCCAAAATGCCGATCTATTGAGTCTGTTACACGAACTGCCAATACTCTGCAGATCCGTAAGTGTGCTGATGTTCGAGCTGAAGAAAGCTTTTGAAGCTCCCGAACGATTGACCAGGAGGGAGAGAACATGCCATGGTCCTGCATGAGAGTAGGACGATCCTTCTGCCTTCTCCATAGGATCCAGAATTGGACTGTTGCAAATAATTTCAAAAATGGTACCCACTTAATGGAGACAAAGGATTGACAGACACAGCAAATTGGAGAAAAAGAAGGTGAGGTTTATTGCTGAGCAATAATGGACCCAGTTGGAATCCTTTCCAAAAGACTGGGACCCCAAAGCATTCAAGTTCTGAGGTTAAATACCTGTGAGCAGCATCACAGATCATGAGACAATCATGAACGCCAGCGAAATTAGCCAATAAGTGCGCCTTCTGCCATGCTCCTGACCGTGCGCAGAGTACACTCCCAACTTCTGCTTTCTTTGTCTGTACAGTCAAAGTACAGTCTGACCTTTTCCCTAGTTGATGGAACAGGGAATTGAAACTTCGGCTAAGAGGGGATCTCCTGACGCTAACTCCCCTGTGCATCTGTTCATGTAGGGGTATTGTGGTCAGCCCTTCCTGTTTCGTGTCCAGAATTAGTCTGGACTAGAGGGGGAGAGATGTACCAGCGTCTTCTGATTTATAGTTTCCCCTTTTTCTAGGGTGCAAGAAAGCACTGGGGGAAAGGTCCATCTCTGAACTTGCGGTTTCAAGCAGTTTTTCTGTTAGACTAGGCAAAAGCTTTTCATGTTTCAAATGGATTATAAAAATCACTGTAAAACTCTGGTTATATGTGAGCATATGTGAACTGATAACTGATTATATGAATAGCATAGGGGTAAACCACCTCCTCTTGCTTTAGGACCAGAAAAAGACAAGCCTGGAGCAGAAGTCAGCTGGGGTGTAATCCATAATACTAGTGGGTAGTCAGATGTAATATACCACCCCCCACCCCAAATTGGGATGACTTCTTCAGTTTCCTGCTTGGCAGGGGGTTGGACTCGATGGCCCTTGTGGTCTATTCCAGCTCTATGATTCTATGACTTTCCTTGAAGTTTTCAAGCAATGAATTAGCCAAGGAGGATGTTTTACTCTGTTTTCTATTTATATATATATATACTCCCTTTCTGTACTTCCAAAAATACCTTGCATGGTCACATGGTCCTGGAAGGAAGCACACCTGGGAGGCTGCAGATACAGCTGTTCAATGAGCATTCAAGGTATTTTTGAAAGCGCAGAATCAAAGAAAGAAAAACAAAGTCTCATTTGGTTCTTTTCTACAGTCACTCCCTTTTCCCATCCAAATTGGGTTTCCAATTATTGTCCCCTCCCCCTGCAAATGGTCAAAAAAACTTAAAGCAAGATGTTCCTACCAGCATTAATGAGAACCAATAATCTCCTAAAGCAGAAGTCCTAACCCTATCTACTTAGAATTAAGTCCTATTGAACTCAATGGCCAGGTAAATGGATTGGGATGGCAGTCTCTCTGCAAACCTTGGGAGTACGTCCCATTGAACTGAATGAGACTTACTTCTGAGTACATGTGGTTACAATTGCATTGCAACTATTTCTTTGGTCATTATTCCTTCAAGTCTTACTCATCTAATTATTATTTTCATTTCAAAGAAATGTTGAAAAGCAACTGATGTGCAGTCGCAAATTTAAAAGCACATATCGGTAAACATTTCTTCAGTGCTGTTTATCAACCACATCCACATCAAAATTTTAGTCTTAAATCATTGACATGAGTTGCAAGACACTAGCAAGTGAAAGGGGTTTTCAAATCAATTTGCTTTCTTTTCTCCTTAGCCTCTCTAGCATATAAGCCAGTATTCTGATGAGCTGTGGTTAATATAGAAACTAAAATGCGGTAGACAAACGTCTCCACCTAGAGCCCACTAAGGGAAAATAAACTCCATAATTGCTTTACTGAAAGGCAGCTGAACTTTTCAAGCCAAGGGGCTTTCACTGGGCATCCGGACTGAAATTCTTCCTGGTACCTTAAGAACTTAATTCGTTCTGAAGGTCTGTTCTTAACCTGAAGCTGTTCTTAACCTGACGCACCACTTTAGCTAATGGGGCCTCCCACTGCCACCGCACCACTGCCATGTGATTTCTGTTCTCATCCTGAAACAAAGTTCTTAACCCAAGGTACTATTTCTGGGTTAGGGGAGTCTGTAACCTGTAGCGTCTGTAACCTGAAGTGACTGTAACCCGAGGTACCACTGTATTGAGAACAATTTCACAGGAGTTGAAATCTGCACTGATTGCTTGTCTTGCAGGATGAAAGACAAGGAAGTTCCACAGAGAGTAAAAAACAACAACAACGAGCTGCCTCTTATTTACTATATATTGTGGAAAGTTCTTTGTCTGTCTGTCCATCTGTCTGTCCTCTGTAGGTTTGACCACCTCTTGGAAATCAAGATGGTGGACCAAAGTGTAACTTTGGTGTGTCTTTGCCCATTTTGGGCCATAGGTTCAGCTGCCTCTTGAGATATTGCCACCAAATTCAACTCAAGGGTTCCCAAAATGGAGCTGTGGGGAAGGAAGCCAACCCTGGGCCAGGTCTTTGGGGCCTGGCTACAGTGTGAAAGGGAGCTACAGACGCAGCTTCTTCGTACGAAGCCCAATACCACCAGCCAGCTGCAACCCCGCTCCTGGGAAATCGCAAAATTCCAGAGAGAAATAATAGAATGCAGTAACAAAGTATAATCAATAATGTACAATTTGTTGTTGCCATGGGAAACTAAGGATGAAGAGGTCAAATGTGTCATGATAAAGTGGGCAAAAGACATGGGACATAACATCCAAATTTCAGAATGGGATTATTTTTTATTTTATTTTTTTGGAAAAAATGATTTGAAATTTACTGCTTGTACATTGATAAAAGAAAATTATATGAAAATAATGCATGGGTGCTACTTAACACCAGTTAAATTAGCACAAATGTATAAATCAAAAGAGAGAAAATGCTGGAAATGTAAAGAAGTAGGAGGTACATTTTATCATATGTGGTGGTAATGTAAAGTTATAAAAAAAACTTTTGGGAAATGATATATAATGAACTGAAAAAAATGTTTAAAATAACTTTTGTTTAAAAGCCTGAAGCCTTTTTATTAGGAATTATAGGAAAGGAAATACCCAAAAAATATAAAAATCTCTTCATGTATGTGATGATAGCTGCACTAGTATTGATAACCCAATGCTGGAAAGAGGATAGGATTCTCACGAAAAAAAAGATTGGCAAATTAAGTTAATGGACTATGCAGAAATGGCTAAATTAACAGAGAAACTCAGAAATCAGGACAATAACACATTTAAAAACAAATGGGAAGTTTTTATTGCATATATATCAAAGCATTGTATAGATCAGCAGGATTCTAAGAAACATTTGCATTATTATGATAAAAGAAAGAATTGGATACAGTTAGATGGATAATATAACTTGGACATGCATGAAGTAATCATGAAATAACAGAACCATGGGAACCATCGGAAAGTCAAGGGATTGGAGAAATCCCACATTTTGATATTTTATTGAAACAGTATTATGAAGTTTTTATTATTTTCCTTTTTAAAATTTTCTTTTCAATGTTTATCTATATGTGATGTTTGTTACAATGAAAATTAATAAAGAATATTATAAAAAGAAAAAGAAATGGTTGCTGGACTAGATAGACCTGTTATCTGATCCAGCAAGACTCTTCTTATGTGGTGAAAAAGGCTTTCCCAATTCTGTGGTCTACAAATAGGATGTCAAAAGTGGGTAAGCATTCTTGGTTCAGTGAGAATTAAAATGCAGGAAGCACTGACCCAGGCACACAACCCCCATTGTTGCCTTCCTTCTGAATAATCCCAAATTTCAGCATCACTTTTCTTCTCGGTGCAATATCCCTTGCAGCCACGCAATGTTGACAAATGGCTCCGTTGCTGAGCTCCACCACGGAATACCATAAAATACCCATTTCACCTCGAGACATGTTTTAAAGCTTGTGCTATAAAAATGTACAGTAATTGTAAGTTGTTTTAAATAGTAAACAGTTCAGGATTACATTAATAGCAGCTCGGGAACAGCAATTCCTCCCGGTTTTGACAAAGACTGTTTTCAACTCTCAAGGTAATTGCAAAGATTGTTCATTTTAAGAGAATGAATAGCAAAGAGAAATATTGCCTCCAGGTATAAATTTGGTTTTTAAATAGCTAATTTTGCACAGTACTCTTACAACACTGAGCATACTCTTCATGCTTTAACAGCCACACTGTTAAGACTTCTAAACAAAGCCATTGAAACCATTTTACAGGAGAGTGCATACAACTCTAAAATTATACAAAATTCGTTGTGATTTTCAGCTCTATTGCATATACAGTTACATACAGAAAGAAAGTCAGATCATTATGAAAGTTATGTAAGCTTTTGAGTTTTACAGAACTCTTCATCAGATTAAGCAAAAAAAAAAAACCACCCCAAACATATACCAAGCTAAATAGTGCTATTTACTTTTGCATCAATGTTGTGCTTTTAAGGGTTCAGGAGCTGGAGCCCTCTAGCCAAATACAGCCTGGGGGCGTGGAGGGGGAAGGCTAGTTGGCCCTTGAGTTGCCCCACTTCATCACTCAATTCTCAACTGTGAAGTCTAAGGAGGGAATATTTTGGTGGCTTGACTTGTCCCACTTACTGTTAGGTAAAGGTAAAGTGACCCCTGACCATTAGGTCCAGTCGTGACCGACTCTGGGGTTGCGGCGCTCATCATGCTTTATTGGCCGAGGGAGCCAGCGTACAACTTCCGGGTCATGTGCCCAGCATGACTAAGCCGCTTCTGGCAAACCAGAGCAGCGCACGGAAATGCTATTTACCTTCCCGCCGGAGCGGTACCTATTTATCTACTTGTGCTTTGACGTGCTTTTGAACTGCTAGGTTGGCAGGAGCAGGGACCAAGCAATGGGAGCTCACTCCGTTGTGGGGATTCGAACTGCCGACCTTCTGATCGGCAAGTCCTAGGCTCTGTGGTTTAACCCACAGCACCACCCGCGTCCCTCACTTACTGTTAGCAGTGTTTATATTCCCTGCTGATATTGAGTGCCAATTTCTTCAAAGGATCCTACCAGAGTGAGGACAGGGAGCACTGCTTATGTTCCCTCCCTCCCTCTGACATGGCTTGGTGATAACGTTCTGTAGATGCGTTGCCTCTTCCCTCACTCTGATTTGGCTTCATGATGATGATCCTGATGATGATACATGATCCTGAAGCCAAATCTGAGTGAAAGCAGGAGGACGTGTTCCCCCAAGCCTGCTTCTATCTCCCTCTTTTGCATGAGCAGTGCCATTTCGCCTGCATAAGGAATAGTGCTCAGAGACCACGTCCACTAGCAATATGTAGAATAATGATTATGAAGACCAGCTTGTTGGGGAAAGGGATGGCTGACTTGTGGTTCTCCAGCTCCTTGTTGTCCAGCTCCCATTGACCCAGCTATTATGGCCAATGGGCAGGGAAGATGAGAGTGTGAATAGTTCCACAACATCTGTGGAAGATCACAGTATCCCCTCACCTGCTTTTGGCTTCTCAACGTATCTCAGGCACTTTGTCATACATTATCAGGTCTCCTTATATTCCATATTGAATATGGGGAGGAGCTTGAAGCATGTGGAAAAAGTAGGTGCCCTGCAACTGAGCTATGGCTCTTCCCTAAATTGAAATTCCATTTCCACAATGGACCAGATAGATGCCTATGAAGTTCACAATGGTAGCTGTATAGTAGAGCAGCTGCTTTGCATGCAGAAGGTACTGGGTTCAATTGCTGGCATCTCCAGGAAGAGCTGGGGGAGAACCACATCTAAAATCCTGGAGAGCCTCTGTGGTCAATGTAGACAATACTCATGCAGAGGGACCAAACGGTCTGACTCTGTATAAGGCAGACCTCTGAAACCCAGACATCTGCTTCATCTCTTAGCTGCTTCACTCCACTAGCTCCTCCCTTTAAGGTAAGGGTGAAGGTCTTTTTCAGCCTGAGGGTCTTCTGAGGGCAGATGTTGGTGGCAGAAGGCAAAGAGGCAAAGGCCAGAGGCAAAGGCAGGCAGATCAACAGGTGTAAATTTTACCTTTATACAGTAGGCAAACATCTACACCAACCCAGTAAAGTATAACTGTTTAATTGTACAGTGGTACCTCGAGTTACAAACGCTTCAGGTTACAAACTCTGCTAACCTGGAAGAGTTACCTTGGGTTGAGAACTTTGCCCCAGGATGAGAATGGAAATTGTGTGCTGGCAGTGCAGCAGCAGCAAGAGCACGCCTCTAGTTAGGAATAGTTTCAGCTTAAGAACGAACCTCCGGAACGCATTAAGTTCGTAACTAGAGGTACCACTGTACATTGAAATGGAAAATAACTCTGTATGTGTATTGCTAAATGTATGGAAACCTCCAATGTAGCTAAACAAAGGAATTGCAGAGAGCTTAACAGGTCGATAATTAGCTATCTCTACTACTCTGTCATGAGGTGTTTAACTTTAGATCACATGAGAAGTATTCAGTTGCAAATCACCATTTTGTGGAAGTTAGTCTTTTCCTCAAGCACCACAGAAGAAAGGACATATGCTAATGATCTCTCTCAAGGAGAACACAGCCTCAGACAGTAAAGAAGGCTGTGGGGGAGACAAAGTGTTGTTTTCAACTCTGTTTGAAGTAATGTCATAATTCTAAGATGCTGTACCTGTGCTTGGACAAGCACAAGATGTTATGCAACGATTTGGGTGTAACATTATTTTATTGAGCGTTTTGGAGCAAGTTCTGTTAGTAAAGTTTTGGAGCCATATTTTTGGACTAGACAATTTTTATTTCAAGAAGTGTCTATTTTTAGTCATCCTATTGCTTCCATGTGCACAGTATTAATAACCACAATAAACCCTTCTCTATCCTCCATCCAGAGAAGCAAGAGGCATGATCAGAATTCAAAGATACATTCCACCCAGATGTTGTAGCTCTTTCTAGCCCCATTGCTGAGCAAGCAGGGGCTAGGTGTCTCCGATAAATACCTCCTCAGAGAAGAAACCACATATGAAGTCAGACAGCCAAGAGGTCAGGGAATCCAGACAATCACAAAGCCTAGGATCCAGTCCAGAGGCCAGAGAATCCAGATAGTCACAGAGTCAAGGGTCCAGCAGGAGAGGAGGAAGCAGCAAGGCAGGGCCAGGAACTACAGACATTCCCAGCACCTGACTGCTGCTGAAAGCTCAGTTTAAGAAGGCCAGAGACAGCTGGTTCTCACCAGGGCCTTCTCCTCTGTGAAGGCTGATTAGCTGCAGGTGGAGTTACTCCTTCATCTCCCCCTTCAAACTGCTGTTCCACAGGCCAAGCTGACTCCTGGCCCATGACACCAGGCAAAAACAGGGGGTGGGGGTAGGACACCAGGGCTATTGAGGGGTGTGGCCTGAGGAGAGTCCTGGGGCCCTGACAGATCCAAGATGGGGACCTCAAGGCTTCTCTAAGTGTTATGAAACTTTTTGAATGTGCTTTACCTACATGTTGAAATAGTGTTAAGTACAAGATGTTCAATTACCAGCCATGAGCTCAATAAGTTAGACATGATAAGGTTCTGCTCATAAAGAAATGATCCCTCTCTCTGCTAAAATAAGATGCCTGAAGTACACGAGGAAATGATATCAGTGAGTCGTGACTTCTTAAGGCAAGTTTGTGTGTGTGTGTGTGTGTTTAAGATGCATGTAGTGATGACCTTTGTAGTCACAAACCTTATTAGCACTACGCAAGCTGCTTCAGAAACCAAAGCTCGACAAAATCATAAGCCCATTATACCATCTGATGAGGTTAATGAGCTTTCTGGTCTTTAAAACTAACTAAAGGACAATTTGATTACACTGTAAGTTTCCATAAAGAGAGAGAGAACACTGAATATATTGTGATACAGGGTTGGGCTTCCAAAGTTTGTGGGGCAGGTCAGAAGTCCCTGTGTCCCTTCCCCCAGCCAGCCCTTATCTCCCTTTGCACAAATAGCTGCAACCACTGGATTGTTCAGCTCACAGTTGTTTCTTATATAAAAACAGTGGTATAGCATCTGCCTTGCATGTATGAGGTCCCAGGTTCATTGCCTGGCATCTCCAGATAAACCCCAGAGAATCTCTGACAGTCTGGGTCTAAAATACTGAGCTAGATAGACCAATAGTCTGACTCAGTATAAGACGGCTTCCTATGTTCCTGTTAGGGACAGGGTGTTACGTCAAATTCTCATCCCCCACTAAATGCACTCTGGCAATTTTTTGTTGAGAAACTGCAGCCTTAAGCTCCTCCCCAGAACATTCTCCCTGCCAGGCTTTGGCTTAACTGGAATTTCCATCAGGTCCTCTCTGCCTCAACTCTCCCCTTCTTCCTCAGTTATCAGAAGCTCTGAAGTCTGTCAAGAGCTGTGTCTCTGCCCAGCTATTCCTTATCTGCCTTATCAGACCCCAACAAAGGGATGTGCACATATGGGCAAAAACATTTGCAGCTATTAAGAGCTCTGTAAGCCTGAGGTTCTTAGGTCAGTGTTTCCCAACCTTGGGCCTCCAGCTGTTTTTGGACCACAACTCCCATCATCCCTAGCTAGCAAGACCAGTGGTCAGGGATGATGGGAATTGTAGTTCAAAAACAGCTGGAGGCCCAAGGTTGGGAAACACTGTCTTAGGTCCAAGAGCAGGAAGCAAGAGCAGCTCTAAGCCCCATCCTCTGATATAAAAAGGGTTGTGGGCTTGTGGAGAAGAACACCACCTTTGATTATATGACCTTTTCCTGTTGCAGCTGAAGACTTTGTTGCTTTACAAGATCATAAAGGTGGAGAAGAGATTCATAATATTATCTGGGACTTGGCAATGAGAAGTTGCCTTAATCAGATTGCATAATTTTATGAAAATGTGTTATGCAACCCTATTAGTTACCCATGGAGTGAGGTGTGTGTCCAGATATATGTGGGAGGGACATAATTGTCTTTCTGAAACAGGAAGCTTTGATCATCGTTTCCTCTCATTGTACTTCTTTGTTGAGTGGTATTAACCGTCTTAATGCCCTTTTCTTGAGTTCCATTTCACACATAATAGTGATGTTCACTGTATCACTAAATCTGGTAGAATTGTAACAACTATAATAATTTTTACATGGAATAATTAAAAAGCTTTGAGTCTGCAGCTCACAATTCATTTGCTCTCAACTAGGGTTCTCCCAAAGGATCCTGTTAGAGGAATCAATAAAGTTTGGCTCGGGATTAAGGATATTGAACTTTTGTCTGGTCAAGAACAAGAAGTAAGGGTGACATGGAATAGGGGTGAGGGTGACATTTGACAATTCATGTACTGCTTAACCACAAAGACCAAAGTTGTGTAACAATGTTCTAACATGTTTAACCACAGATTGCCAGTAAAGCAAACTAACCACTATGCAAGCTAATCTAAAAGGTAACGAAGTATTTCAGAACATGTTGAAATATTGCTTTGAACTTTCCATTTTATATTTGAGGAAGTAAGTCTCTGTAACATGTTCAGAGGATTCTCTGACTCACATGAGAACAGGGATCACACTCCAGGTAGCTGAAATAAAGAGGAGCTCAAGGCAAATCAAGTGTTATGCTGTTTTATTTCTACAACATTCACTCTCATCTTCCTGTTCTTTGGTTTTAGTTTGTAAGCTCCTTGGGGCAGGGACTTGTCAGGTTTTTTAAATTTGATTGAGTGCCATGTATGGTGACAATAAAAAATGTTAGATTTTGGGTTGATAGGCTCATTACATCATAATAATAATTCTTAGCACTTTCATTGTACTTGTTGGTTTATCTAGCACCATAGTGGGCATGGAGTTTTACAAAGCATAAAAAGGATAGGTCCCTGCCCAAGAACCTTAGAAGGAAACACAGGGTACACAGCACAATAAGGAAGACAGGGATAAACTGGGGGAGTTGTATGTGATTTCCTCAATTACCCATACTCTGGGGCTTAGTTATAATATAGCATGTGCTGCCCATTTAGAAATCCCTTCCCATTGGAATGACTCCAAGAGATCACCTTAGGCTGGATCTAGACACGTCAAAGAAGCAATTCAGTTAAACGTGTTGTAAACTCATACAGGGAAATCCAGTAGGGAAAGACAGGACTCCACAGTGCCATCTGGTGTCACAGTGTTATATTGCATATACAACACACATAAGACGCTTTTTCTTTACCAATCTAGTTGAGTCCGTAGATTACAAAAGGTGGTAAATGTTTCTCTATTACTTCTACAGAAACACAAAGATGGCTTGCTAAAGCCACATGGTCTAAGCTTGGAGCATTCAGCTTAAACATTGTTCTTGGCTGGTTCAAATGGTGGAAAGAAAAAAGAAACAAAGAGTTTGGTAACCCTTTCTCCCAAAGGAAAGGGTGTGTGACCTAGCTAAGCCTGGCAGGAAAACTTATTCTATGGTCTTAACCCCTTCATGCACGAATTAGAGTTAAGCATGTTGGTTATATGAGACTGGATATATCTATCATCCATCTATCTATCTATCATCTATCTATGATGTGTTTATATATAAGCAGGATTACAGTTGACTTTTGAACTTATTCATTGCAGCTTAAGCCATTTATATATATTTTTTTCTCTTGGTCTTCTCCCCATCTTCCTTATTCACTCAGCTTCTAACATTCTTTTTCACCAATTCATTGCAGACCACAAACTTGAGTCTCGACTTGCCTGACCTTGGTTTGACTTACGTGCCGTGAATAACATGTGGGTGCTTGGCATACACAAACATTACCAAGCCATTACCATGCTCAGAACAATGGGGAAATAAAAAAAAAACTTGTTCAGAAAATAATTGCACTTTGCAAAAATAGATTTTTCAAAAACCCATCAAGTACATATTAATCTATGTTCCAATTTGAAACAATGCAATGCACATTTTGCAGTCAGCTGAAGTCTCCCTTTTTGTCTGTGGGATTCCTTCTTTTTCTTTTTTTCAATTAGCAAACATTTTTTTCCAAAAAAAAAAAGCACATGCTCCTATTATTTGAAATCAGGCAGAGGAAGATGTAAGATAACAGATGAAGGAAGCTATTTACTGTCTGAGTTTTGAGTTCCCTGCAATTAATTAACATAAAACTGACCTGCTATGTGCCACGGAAGGTGTTTTATGGAAACAAGACACAACAGACAAACCTCAACAAATTGTCTTGCTTTTGTTTGCTGCTCAGGGTTAATTAAAAGCAACAGATCCTTTGATGCCTGCCTCAATACTGCTTTTCCTTCCGTCTTGTCAATCAAGGTTCCCCCCCCTCAATTATGATAGAATACAAGAGAAAGGAAAAGCTTGCTGTCAAAGGAAACAAAGATCTTATACTGCAGAGAGAGAATAGCTTGTGACAGATGCACTCCTCCTAGCTTGATTCAGAATGGCCTCATCATCCCACCTGAGCTAATTTTGGTCCAAAATAACTTAGGGTTGAATTACATTGTTTGAGTCTGACCCCCTTGTGAGCCAAGCCTGTATTCCATTATTGGAAGATGTTATCAGTGGTAGAGAGGGAGTTTGAGACCTCCCCCTATGAACCCCTACCACCAGTGGTGGAGCAAGCCGATCGGGCACCTGGGGCGGTGCGCACGCCCAGGGGCAGGGCCAGCTGTGGGGGGGGGCTGCCAGCCAGGACAGGACACTCCACAGGGCCTCCAAGGAGTCTGCCTGCCTCCTCCCACTCAGCCGCCCTACAGTTGAAGGGGAGGTGGCAGGCGGAGAGGCGTGGCTCAGGCGAGCTGCAGTCCCAGCGGTGAGTGCCGCCTGGCATTTTGTCACACACACCCTGTGGTGACACCCCAGGCCGGGATGTTGACATTTCCATTCCACCTTAAGGAGCAGACGTGTGGAACTGTTGCGTGTCACATGTCTGTTTACATTCCAGCACAGCTTGCTGGGAACTTCCGTTGTTTATATCTCTTGCTTTTCCTGTACTCTCTGAGAAGATGAGAGAGAGAGACAACATGTTTCTCTGTCCTGATTTATGATTAATAAATCTGTAGTTGTAGTACGCTTCCACAAGCCTCACACCTATTCTGTGTGCGCAGTTCACTCTGCCCTGGCTTTGAAGCCCGGGTTGCTGATTTACGTCAGAGCAGATGTCGATGGTCTTCAAAGTGGGAAGACTGGAAGGAGACAGCCCAGCTGGGGCTAGCCAGCTGGCCTCCCAGCCCTCTGTATGCCGACACGGACCACCCCCACCACACACCCTTCCTCCGCCCCTGCCTACCACTTCTTTCCCAAAATTCCTGTACCATGTGATGTCTTTCACTTACAGAGATTCAAGTTGTGCTTGTATCACAACCTCTGCATCATGAACACATTCTTCTCTACCACAGCAAAACACTGGGTGTTCTCAAGATATCCAAGGTTAGGCCTCTCGATTGTCACCCGGCGATCAGCACTGAACTGTGTTCATGTCACACAAAGCTACCAGCCTGCTGACTGTGACACAGATCACTCCCTTGGTAGCGAACAAGATCCATCTCCAGCCAAAGAGAGCCCATAGCACAAAGCAGAAAGTGTGACCTCAAACCAACACTGTCAGAACAGCCATATCTGAACTTTGTGAACGCTTCTCTGATTCTGTCAAGCTCTACTGAACTGCTGCAGAGATAGCACAGGAACACGGTGGAACCACATCAAAGAGGAAATCTGCAACACAGCTATGTCCTCCTTTGGCAGAAGAGAACAACAGATCCCCCACCATAAAGGACATGGAGCGTGCTATTGTTGCAAAGCATGAGAATCTTGTGAACTGCAAGTGTGAGCCCTTCGAAAAGTCATTTGCTACACCGAGAAAGACAAGGAATGGTGCCCAGTACATTGCCAGACAATGTGCCATTGACGACTGGCTAAAGCTGTGTCAGAGCATTCAACTTGCTGCTGGCAGCACTTGCAAAATGTACGAAGGCATAAAGAAAGGCTTTGGAGTAACAGCCAGGAAAACTGCATCACTGAAAACCTTATTGGAAGAGATCATTCCAGCCCGGGCAAGTAGATGAAGCAATGGGCAGAGGTAACACAGGCCTAGAGTTAGGGTTGAGTGACTCTATAAATTTAAGTTTTTCATTTTTTCCAGTATTCAATTCAGACGCCCCACTTTCTTAACCAATTTACATTTCTTTTTTTAAAAAAAGTCCTCAGGAATATTCATAACTGTTCTCATAATGTAATTTTTTTTTTTTTTGCAAGTGATCTTTCCATGTCCAAGGCATTTTTTAATCTGATTCTCACTAATACAAGCAACTGCATGCACATTTTTCATAATATACACTGTGGTGTCAGAGAACTGCACTGAAAAATTCAGAGAAGTGGAAATTTTGAACGATGTTGAATTAGATAGCTTTGCACTGAAACACCAATGCAACTCCATGCTTCCCACAACTCCAGGTAGCTTTCACTTTCTTGCAGCTGCCCCTCATATGCATAAGCCTGGCCCTGGTGCCTCTACATGCTGAATCCTAACTTCCTAAGAAGTCACCTTAAATCCAGGTGGTTGCAAAAGAATGGCTACCAATCACGACTAGGCACAATGGTTATGATGTACCTCCACTATATGAAGCACTGGGCCTCTCAAAGCCCGTTGCTGGGATTTGTACGAAAGGAGAGTGATCTTGAGGTTGGATGGCTATCTGTCATGGATGCTTTAGCTGAGATTCCTGCATTGCAAGGGGTTGGACTAGATTACCCTTGGGGTCCCAATTCTATGATTGAGCTCAGATCCTGCTTGCAGGCTTCTCAGAGGCATCTGTTTGGTCACTGTGTGAACAGGATGCAGGACTAGATGGGCCATTGGGCAACTCCAGCAAGTTTGTCTTATGTTCTTAAATCTGGAGAGGAAGGAAGGAAGGAAGGGAAAGAAACCCAACTCTGCTATGTATTTCATGAATTATTTCTCTAAACCAGTGTTGGAGAGAAGCAATCTAAATTCACCATGTAAGCATAAGCTTTAGGAATTTTTGTTTTGTTTTTGTTTTAATATCCTCCAACACAATCTGCAACTGGGTAACTTTAGCTATTCAAGTGTGAATCACTGCCACTTTTAAAAGTGTAATGTCCCCGTTGGGAGCTGTGATCACCAAGCTGCCATTTTGGAGTCACTCCCCAAATTAAGTGCCCTTCTGGCCACTTCCAGCATTTAAAAGCCTCATTATTGATTCGAGCAAGCGAGCGGCGAGGCTCTGCCCATATTTGCCAGACACACTAAACCAAAATTCCCCCCCTTTTTGTCTCCTCCAGGAAACTTAAATAAGTCACATTTACGGCACTCACCAACTGTTCCCCTGCTTTTAATATCACAAGGTTCATTGTCAGGAGGGGGGGTAATCGGAGACACTTTATGGCTATTTGGTGGAGAGAGAAAACAGGGAATGTTGTGACCTTTCATTTGCTGCAAAGTCAGGAACGAATCCTTGCCCATGATGTTGGGTGACTCTTACATTACGGACAACTCCTAGCTTATTGTGTGTACAATATAAAATGTGTCATAGTAAGAGCAGCATCGGTGGTAAAGCCATCTATCCCAGATGGAGGAATGAGTAAAATATGTGAGCTGCTTGCAGGGCCGTCTTAAGCATATCTGGAGCCGTGGTGCAAAGATCCCTCCAGCACACACACACACACACACACACACACACACACATACAAACCCGTTTCCCAGAGTTGTCAACCTTTCCCCCAAGCCTCTGTGGGGATCACTCAACTCCCGCAGAGGCTTGGGAAGGAAGCAGCACGTCCGTCAGCCATATGGTTGACGGGATGCAGCTGCTAGGCATGCAGGAGGGAAAGGGGAGGCTGCCAGCAAAGCCACACAGCTCCCCCACTCGCTGGGGTGCCCCTGAGAGGCCGGCGCCCTGGTGCAACACACCAGTAATCCCAATGGGAAAGATGGCTCTGGCTGCTTGCCTCCATATTATATTCATTTTCACTCTAGTTTCACAAAGGGGAAGATGCTGCAGGATGCTGTCTTGGGCCCATTGTTGTTCAACATATTTATAAATGATGAAGGAATTGAGGGGATGCTCATCAAATTTGCAGGTGACTCCAAACTGGGAGGGGTAGCTAATGCTGCAGAAGACAGAATCGAGATTCAATATGACCTTAACAGATTGGAGAACTGGGCCAAAAGTAACAAAATATGGGTGAATATAATGTTCTGTACTTTGGCAGGAAGAACCAGCTGCACAAATATAAGATGGGGAACACATTCTCAGCTCCTCCAACCGTTCCTTATCAGCCTTGGCTTCCAGACCCTGGCCACCCTCCTCTGCACACCTTTCAGCTGGTCAATAACCTTCTTAAATTGTGGCACCCAGAACTGGGTAAGTTTAGCCTGGAAAAGAGGAGACTGAGGAGAGAGATGAAAGCCATCTTCAAATATCTGAAGGGCTGTCACATGGAAAATGGAGCAAGCTTATTTGCTCCTGCTCTGGAGTTTAGGGCACAAGAAAGTCGATTCTGACAAAACTTCAGGAAAAACCTTCTGACCGTAAGAGCTGGTTGACAGTGGAACAGTCTCCATCAGGAGGTTGTGGACTCTCCTTCACTTGAGGCTTTTAAGCAGAGATTGGATGGCCATCTGTCAGGGATGCTTTAGCTGAGATTCCTGCATTGCAGGGAGTTACACTAGATTAGGGATGTCCTGCTTCCAAGAGACTGCAATCTACTCCCACTATAAAAACACTGGCAGTGATCTACCCAATGGGTTGAGCTGTTGTTGAGATTTTGGGGGGTAGGAATACCCACGGTTGTTGAGCTTCTTCTGGGGAGGCTTCAGCAGAGTTGTTCAGCTTTTGGGGGGGGGGGTCATCTAGTAGGATTACTCGATCAGCCAGGATTTACCAGGAACACCCCGTGATCGACTGGTAGATCAATCTTGGGGTTCCTTCCAACTCTGCAAATCTATGATTCTATGATTCTCCTATTTTATTTTCACTGTCCACACTATATGCTGTTATCATTTTTGCTTGTTGTTTTTTATGTATGTGAAAAATTGGATTAAAAATCATTATGATTTAAAAGGTGTTTAAAACAAAAGCAGAAGTCTGTGGAACAGGCTGCTGAAATTCAGTGCTAGATCTCTGGAGCTGAACCGGTGGGGATTTCTATGTAGATTTTTTTTTAAAAAAAAGAAATCATTATTTACTATAGCAGGAGTGGGAATCTATGCTTGATGGCTGCATTCCCTTCTGAACAGCCTTTAGGGAACCACATGCCAGTAGTGGGCAGGGCCAGATACCAAAGTGGGTGGAGCTATGAATATACATATTTACACATACACTCACGCATCCCTCTCTGTTCTCCATTCAGACAAACAAGTGTCATTATGAGAATAGAAGGACATACTCCAGCCAGGCACAAACCCTCAGGGAGTTTGGGAAGCAGGGCCAGTGGGTGTGGTGATCTGGGGAGAGTTATGAGGCTGGACTGAGAGGCAGGAGGGCCACAGTCAGTCCCTGGGCCAGAATTTTCTGACCACCTGTACCCTAGCAACAGACCAATTTTTGAGCTGGCACATTTCCAGGCATCACTGCTGCCTCGCCCACCCACCTCGAAGGAGTCACAAACTCCACAGTCCAGCTGAAACAGGATTGTGTTGGGGACAAGATGTGTTCTGGTGAACCAGAGAGCATTTCATACATTTCTGCCCTTTCATCACACCTTCCTCTGCCTTCTATTCTCACGCCACCCGACACTCTGGCAGCTTTGAAAACTACCCACACAACCTTCAAATCGAACGCCGGTCTCCTAGCCATCCAGGGAGTTTTGGATTTATCTTCAGCTTTGATATGAATTTTCTTCAAAAGATCAGCTCGCTTCAGATCCCTTCGATGACCCGTTTAGAAATAATATATCAATGAAAAGGGAGGGTTGGAATGCAAAACGCTCTCTCCCATTCTCTAATGCTTCTCACAAACAGATGCTTAAAAGGGCATTCAAAGAGCTTAGGTGGGGGGGGGGGGCAAATGTGTCAGTTACCAAAGGGAGTGCAAGTGTCTTTGGAAAGCAGAGGGCTGTTTGCTTGCTTTTAAAATATTTTAAAATATGTTGCGAATCTTTAAATATCTTAGTGGATATTCAGCGTAGCTTGAAGCCCAACTGGTCTGCAGCTGAAAGTTGCTGCGGTAACTGCAGAGAGGAGATGAATGCTGCATCTCGCCTCCCAACCCAGGTAAACTTTTTCCCCCTCCCCCAATGAATTGAAATGCAAAAGAGGATGGATGGATGGATAGATAAAGGTAAAGGGACCCCTGACCATTAGGTCCAGTCGTAGACGACTCTGGGGTTGCGGCGCTCATCTTGCTTTATTGGCCGAGGGAGCCGGCGTACAGCTTCCGGGTCATGGGGCCAGCATGACTATGCCAGTAGTGGGCAGGGCCAGATACCAAAGTGGGTGGAGCTATGTATACATATTTACACATACACTCACGCATCCCTCTCTGTTCTCCATTCAGACAAACAAGTGTCATTATGAGAATAGAAGGACATACTCCAGCCAGGCACAAACCCTCAGGGAGTTTGGGAAGCAGGGCCAGTGGGTGTGGTGATCTGGGGAGAGTTATGAGGCTGGACTGAGAGGCAGGAGGGCCACAGTCAGTCCCTGGGCCAGAATTTTCTGACCACCTGTACCCTAGCAACAGACCAATTTTTGAGCTGGCACATTTCCAGGCATCACTGCTGCCTCGCCCACCCACCTCGAAGGAGTCACAAACTCCACAGTCCAGCTGAAACAGGATTGTGTTGGGGACAAGATGTGTTCTGGTGAACCAGAGAGCATTTCATACATTTCTGCCCTTTCATCACACCTTCCTCTGCCTTCTATTCTCACGCCACCCGACACTCTGGCAGCTTTGAAAACTACCCACACAACCTTCAAATCGAACGCCGGTCTCCTAGCCATCCAGGGAGTTTTGGATTTATCTTCAGCTTTGATATGAATTTTCTTCAAAAGATCAGCTCGCTTCAGATCCCTTCGATGACCCGTTTAGAAATAATATATCAATGAAAAGGGAGGGTTGGAATGCAAAACGCTCTCTCCCATTCTCTAATGCTTCTCACAAACAGATGCTTAAAAGGGCATTCAAAGAGCTTAGGTGGGGGGGGGGCAAATGTGTCAGTTACCAAAGGGAGTGCAAGTGTCTTTGGAAAGCAGAGGGCTGTTTGCTTGCTTTTAAAATATTTTAAAATATGTTGCGAATCTTTAAATATCTTAGTGGATATTCAGCGTAGCTTGAAGCCCAACTGGTCTGCAGCTGAAAGTTGCTGCGGTAACTGCAGAGAGGAGATGAATGCTGCATCTCGCCTCCCAACCCAGGTAAACTTTTTTCCCCTCCCCCAATGAATTGAAATGCAAAAGAGGATGGATGGATGGATGGATGGATGGATGGATGGATAAAGGTAAAGGGACCCCTGACCATTAGGTCCAGTCGTAGACGACTCTGGGGTTGCGGCGCTCATCTTGCTTTATTGGCCGAGGGAGCCGGCGTACAGCTTCCGGGTCATGGGGCCAGCATGACTATGCCACTTCTGGCGAACCAGAGCAGTGCACGGAAACACCGTTTACCTTCCCGCTGGAGTGGTACCTATTTATCTACTTGCACTTTGAGGTGTTTTTGAACTGCTAGGTTGGCAGGAGCAGGGACCGAGCAACGGGAGCTCACCCCGCCGCGGGGATTCAAACCCCCGACCTTGTGATCGGCAAGCCCTAGACTCTGTGGCTTAGACCACAGCACCACCCAGAGAGAGAGAGAGAGAGAGAATGAGAATAGCTATTACAGGTTGGTGACAGAGGCTGCATAAGCACCATACATTTAAAGCATATTTCAAGCAAGAATCCAGGGAATTGTACCTAGCTCACCACTGGCATGGAGCTCAGAAGAGTATTTGGTCCGCATGCTGAAAAATGTTCCCCAACCCTGCCTTATAAATTATCAGATGCCGCAAACGCTCTGCGGAACATTTTCAGTTCGAAAAGCAGCAACAGTCTTGGTCTGGCCAAGTGGGTTTTCAACCAAGTACAAGGGCCTGGGAGCTGGGATTTGCTGTACTTCCCTGCCACATGGTGTCAGAGGGGGAGGAGAGCCAACAAAACTGGGACTGTCCTGCAGCTGGTAACCTCTGTGTCCTCTCTCTCTGAGTCTGTGTTCACATTGTCCTGGTAGGGCCTCCTCACCCCTTTTGATCACTCAACCTCACTGCTTCTAGCACCTTCCAACTCATTCCTTCCCCAGGCTGGTCTTCAATGTCCCACCACCATGATCCAAGGTCTAAGTTGTCATCTTCTGTGTCTTCCATGGGTGGGGTTCTTGGGCAGGAGGCTCCCATCACTCTTCCTCATCCAGCCAGTCCCGGACACTGTGTAAGAGGATTGTCAGAGAACTGCAAGACAGAGAGGATTGTCAGAGAACTGCAAGACAGCTAAGTTTTCTGATTCTTGTTTCATATTTCATAGCCATCCCTCATTGGGAGGATGATTCATGCACTCTAGAAGGATGATCCATGAACTCTTGTGCTCATGCCATGTAGCACATGATCCAAAGGTCTCAATGGCTCAATAAGAGCATGTCATAATTGCCAAGGAGTGTGGTGGAGTCTCCTTCTTTGGAGGTCTTTAAGCAGAGGCTTGACAACCATATGTCAGGAATGCTCTGATGGTGTTTCCTGCTTGGCAGGGGGTTGGACTCGATGGCCCTTGTGGTCTATTCCAACTCTATGATTCTATGATTCTATAAGAAGAGTCATACTGGATCAGGCCAAAGGTCCATCTAGTCTGATTTCTTGTTTTCAGAGGGGATCATCAGCAAATGTGGTTCTTTACACACATCATCACAATCACCATCACCATCACCATCATCATCATCATTATTTTCTGTGCCTCTCTGTACCAGACTGAAAGTTTGCTAAAATAAAATTCAGACCAATTGAAGCTTAACCTTGCATGCAACACTCTGTAACAGCAGTTGGCTAAGTGCACCAGGATTTCCCCAGGCATAAAATTTTCAAAACTAGGCTTTCAGAAATATAAAACCTACCGTTTTATCTCCTAATAAAAGGTGCAACTGCATGGTTACCCAAACATGGATTTTGTTAAAGGCGCCACTTATTGTTTCTTATGGACTGAAAAACAGCTTGTTATGTGATAAGCAGAAACAACAACACCATGAAGAATACACCTTGAAAGGGGATTAAGCAATTGTGTTCATGGTCCCCTGGAAAGTTACAGCCATTTAGAGATTTGCAAATCACTCTTTGTCTGGAGAAGAAGTGGGGGATTGCCTGCTTTTTCACTTAAGCAATTTAGGGGGCTGGGGAGGGTTGGGGGAAGGATTAGGGGCAGAGCCTGGCAGCTTCTAGTCATGCTGATTTGGGGTGGTGGGAGTTGTAGTTGAAAACATATGAAAGGCACCAGGTTGGGACAGGCATTCTGTGGAGTTCAAATGAGCCTGCACAATTTGTGACAATTTGTGATCTGAATCTTCCAACATCCAGCTTCACTGGAGGTCCATGGTGGGAAGGGTTGTTAAGAGCAAGAAAAGGAAGGCTTATGGTTGGTGGTTTCTCAAGAACTGTTAGCTTGTTATCCTTATCTACTTTACCACTCCACACAGAACAGGTAGTTGACTGGGCCAGGTAGTTTTTTAAAAAAAGAAAAAAAGAAAATGGTTAAAGGTTAAAGGGCTACTTAATGGAGGTAGCCAGAGGCGGGGGCAGTTATTGAAATTGAAATACTTTATTGTCACTTGTACAACTTGTATACAGTGAGGGACAGAGGAAGCGTGCCAGATGCCAGCATAACACAGCAGAGATTACACGAGCACCCCCCCCCTCAGCTCTCTTAATTCCCCTCATTTACTGATGCATTCTTTTCATTCAGCAGCCTAACAGCCCACGGATAGAAGCTGTTCTTTACCCTGTTGGTGCGACTTATCATGCTTCTATATCTTCTGCCTGAGGGCAGGAGATCAAGAAAGTGCCAGCCAGGGTGTGTATCATCCCTGAGAATTTTCCTCACTCTCCTGAGGCAATGTTCTTCTGCGATGTCATCCAGTGGATTCACGGGACAGTCTATAATATCTTGTGCTGTATTCACCACCCAATGTAGGCACCTCCTATCAGTTGATGTCCAACCAGCGTATCACACCATGATGCAGTATGAAAGGACACTTTCTATTGTGAACCAGTAGAAGGAGATCATCAAATGTTGACTGACATCGTTTTTTCACAATACTATGAGGAGATGGAGTCTCTGTTGGGCTTTCTTAACCACCTGGGTTGTATTGATTTTCCAAGTAAGGTCTTCACTGAGATAAACTCCTAGGAATTTAAAGAAAGAGACTCTCTCCACACAGCCCTCCCCGATGTACAGCAGGGCTAGTTCTCCTCTCTTCCTCCGAAAGTCCAACACCATCTCCTTTGTCTTGCTGATATTAAGGTGCATGTTGTTCCCTAGGCACCATGTAGATTTTTTTTGGACCTCCCTTCTATATGCTGATTCGTCTCCACCTGTTATTAGACCCGTTATGGTGGTGTCATCTGCAAACTTAATAATCGCAGTAGACAGGTCAGATGATACACAATTGTATGTATACAATTGTATGTATACAATACCTGAATACAGGTAGGGACTTATCCACTTGGTGTCAGTGATGAAGTTAACCAGGTGAACCTGGGTTAGCTGCTTTGATTGCCACCCATGCCTACCACAGTGCAGACGTCTGAGGGAGAGATCATGCTTGTGTGTGGAGCCTTAGTTCTGTCAGCCCCCCTAAGCTTGCTTCAGTGAGGAAGTGCCAGAGCTCAGTAGCAAAGCATCTCCTTTTCATGCAGAAGGTCCCAAGTTCTATCACCCCTCATCTCCAGGTGAGGCTGGGAGAGACCCTTGCCGGAAACCTTGGCGAGCCATTGCTAGTAGATGGACCAGTCATCTGGGACAATTAACTTGCTGTTGTTCCTAAGAAGACAGTTGTCACTCAGGCAAAAAATTCAACCCATATAACATGCCTTTTATAGCCTTTCCTGTCTAGGAAGGACCAATGGCTAGCTAGGGTGGGCAAGGACAGTCCAGAGCCAGAAAATACTTCACTTTCAGGGAAAAAGGGCCCTAGCTCAGTCGTAAAGCATCTGCCGTGCATGCAGAAGAACCCAGGTTCAATTCCCAGCAGCATTAGGTACAGCTGGGAATGCAACCCTGGAGAGCCTCTGCCAGTCAGTGTAGACAATGCTAAGCTAGATGGACCAGTCGTCTGGGTCAGTCTAAGGCAGCTTCCAAGGTTCCTAACATTTTCATCTTCAATGGGTTGACCCAGCAGGTCTGTGATAACAGAAAGACTCCCTGGAAATCTAAATTTGTTTTCCCCAATATCCATGATTTTCTTTACAGATTCTGCCTCTCATTTGTTTCTTCTCTGGAGCCTGAGCTTTGTTTGTTTTTAAATATAGGAATAGAAAGTGTTTCAAAGAAGCATGGTTTGAATCGCAAATATTTTTTGCTTCCATTAACCAGCAAGGATCTAATAAAGCTATACTATTACCTAATTATCATTATCTGTTAAATGAACAAGGATGTTTTTCAGACTTGACTCTCGCAGAGAGAGTATTTCTGATTTGTTTCTTTGACCTTTTGCTGTCTGGGCCAATAGACTTTTAAAACCTCTTTTCTCTGAGCCTTCAGAACAGATGCTGATGTGTATGATTCCTGGATCAATCAGCGTGAATAAAACATGCCTTTACTTTCTTTGCAGCTCGAATACACATTTCCGATGAGGAATTCAACAACTGGGGGCTTTTAGGGCCATTCCATCTTCCTGTAGCTTTTCAGCCGGAAATAAAAAGCAAGTTTAGGATTTGTATTTGTGACTGAATGTAAAACAAACATGAAAAGGGTCTTGCTTCATCACATCAAAGGTGCATCTTCTCCAGAATTCGGAACATAGAAACCTGTTTTTATAAAGTCAAACTATTGATTCATCTAGCTCAGTGCTGAGTACACCAGGGATGGGGAACCAGATGCTCTCCAGCTGCTTTGGGACTCCCATCAGCCCCAGGGCTCATGGTCAGTATACAATAATTATGGGAGTCCACAACATCTGGGTGGCCACTCCTGACCTCCTGACCATGGTTCTCCAAGATTTCAAATGAGGGACATTCACAGTCTTACTTGGAGATGCCTAGGATTGAACCTGAGACCTTCTACATGCAAAGCAGGTGCTCTACCACAAAGCTATGGCCATTTCCTAAAGGGATATTCCTTTCCCACAATGGACCAGCCCCAAACCTCTGAACTTCACTGTGGTAGCTCAGTGGAAGGACCTCCATACAGAAGGTCCCAAATTCAATCCTGGGCATCTCCAGTTAGAGCTGGGAAAGTACCTGCCTGAATTTCTGGAGAGCCCCTGCCAGCCAGTATGAAGATAATACTGAGTTAGATAGATCATTGGCAGCTTCCTATGTTTCCATGACATGGATGATGGGAGCTGCAGTCCAACAAAACCTTATTGGGTCAGAGGTTCCCCATCCCTGTTTTAATGTGTGCAGCCTCCATTTTGACTTGGTCCTGGGAACAGATTAGGGGCCTAATGAGGATTTTGCAGCATTTGGGTGTTATATGGTCTGAAAAGCCTAGCTGCTGAATTTTGCCTTGATGGAAGTTTTTGATACTTTTCAAAGGCAGCCTTGCACAGAGTACAATCCAGTAGTCTAACTTGAGATGTAAGCAAAGTGCGTGCAGCTGTCACAACTTTTTTCCTCCCCTATCTTTCCTTACAATCTACGAGCGATCAAATTCTGCTGCTGTTTCCTTGTTAAATATGCCTTAACACAATAGAAATCTTTTGTTTCCAATTTTCCTATATACTCCTACCTTTCCAGGCTTTTTTTGGGAGGGGGGGGCGTTCCTATTACAAGCAAGAGGGGAATTAAAAGGCAGAGAAAGGAAATTGCATTTCAAAGAACCAAATCTCTTCAAATATTGCCATTAAATTCTCTTGTCATTTAGGAAAAAAGGTGAGAGAGAAAATGTCTTTGTTCAGTTCTGTCCTTAGGGGGTTCCAACATACTCTGTAATGTGCCCCAAATCTCATTCTAGTTGCAGAATGAATTATTTCAAATCATGAACATTTCAGGTTCAGGGTTCTAGAGGGTGTGTTTTAATGCTATTTTGAAATTCTGCTATACTCCAATCCCAATTGCTGTATGAAATTCACTCTGGTGACAGAGTGACCTCTTTACATGGGTGCATAATAAGTGTCTGACTGCTAATCAGGCCAAAGGCCCATCTAGTTTTACATCCTGATCTCACAGTGGCCAAGCAGATCATCATCAACATTTTTTATTTATATGCCGCCTTTCCACAGTTAAAAACAATGCTCAAGGCGGCTTACAACATGACAAGATTTACATAATTACAAAACTTATTAATAATAATCCCAGCCACTCTGGGCGGCTTCCAACAAAGAATTATAATACAGTGGTCTGTTACACATTAAAAGCTTCCCTGAACTGGGCTGCCTTCAGATGTCTTCTCAAAATCTGGTAGTTATTTTTCTCTTTGACATCTGGTGGAAGGGTGTTCCACAGGGCAGGTGCCACCACCGAGAAGGCCCTCTGCCTGGTTCCCTGTAACTTGGCTTCTCTCAGTGAGGGAACTGCCAGAAGGCCCTCAGAGGTGGACCTCAGTGTCCGGGCAGAATGATGGGGATGGAGACACTCCTTCAGGTATGGTGGACCGAGGCCAGTATAACAAGAAACAATAAATAAACCACATCCAAAAAAATACACAAGCAAATGGAGAACAATTTTCACATAAATCAAAATCTAAAGCTAAGAATACAGCATTAATGTCACAGTTTAAAATGGCATAGGTAAAAAATAGTAGCAATTTAAACAAAAAGCAAAAACAAAACAGAGCCCTCTGTGCCCAGCAGCAGCAGCGGCAGCAGTCCTTTATAGAGCCCATCAGGCCCCGCCCTAGGCCAGGTGGTGAGTGGCAGGACTGGGGCCCTCAGGCGCTGAGCAGGGGAGAGAATGGTGGCATAAAGAGAGAAGGGGGAAAGGGGTGCCACTCTCACTTTTTTCTCTGGCCACACCTCCGCTGGCTGCAGTCCACTCAGCCCCCAAAGGCAGCACCCCACATATTATCCCCAATTGAATGCTTATGGATGATTCACCACTTCCAATTTAGGGCTTATCTTAGGACTGCTGATATCTGCCACTTATATGTGGGTGGTTCCATTTTGGCTATGTTTTTGAACAGGCCTGTAAAAATTTGATTTTGAAGTAGAAGAGATTTGATTTAACAGGTATCCACCATCTGTACTTTCTGGAAACAAATGAAGACATGCTTTTCCCAACAAGTTATTCCAGCTGGTATCTGA
Source organism: Podarcis muralis (assembly GCF_964188315.1). Taxonomy (NCBI): domain Eukaryota; kingdom Metazoa; phylum Chordata; class Lepidosauria; order Squamata; family Lacertidae; genus Podarcis; species Podarcis muralis. Next base: position 8,896,669 of record NC_135663.1, read on the forward strand.
CATGGATGCCTCCCTTTATTTCATCAATCTGCTGTTACTTTCTGTGCTTTTATTTTTTAAAAAAAGTATTTTATTGGGTTTTGTATAATATAAATGGTGCAATAAGGAGTAACCATAACAGTGACGGAAATAAAGGTCTCTTGTGATCTGTTCCATAAACTAATCCATCCAGAGCAATGACAGAAAGAATGAAAATAAAACAAAGAGATCTATTGTGTTTAAACGGAGTTTTATCTGTTTTTAGTATATTGTGCACATTGCCTTGAGACACATATGTGGAAGGCAAAATAATAATAATAATAATAATAATAATAATAATAATAATATGCACTTTTGCATTGCAAAACCTGGTAAAGTGGGTAATCCGACTGGGAGTTCTGCTCTGAGCTGCAAGCAAATTCAGGAATGTCTACTCGCCTAATAACAAAAACGGTCTGTGCACTTAAATTTTCAAATATGGTCAGATGGGGAGCTCACTGACTGGCCACTGTTTTTGTAATGATCATTTAAGCTTTCACTGAGATGGATTAGATAAGCCTTCACTATACTGACAAATCCGCCCCAGGGAATAGTGATTATAGGTCAATATATCCCACTTCACAAGGTGGGCCTTTTTGAGGAAGGCAGTAGCAAACACCCTCTTTTCTAGCCCTTTTAAGGACACATCCTGATGTAGTGGAGAATAAATAGATGTATAACTTAAATGAAATGACAGGAGCGCCCATGAAAACATGCTATGAAGCTTAAGATGAAAGGAGCGATATAGGACTAACATCTGTAGCAAAGCAGCCCAACCTGGCTATATATGGAAAAATCTAATTTCCTGGCCCCTTTTGGTCTGGCAGAAAAACAACCATCCAGGTTAGATATCGAAAAGTGCAACTTTGGAAGCTTCTTTCTTTTTTTGGTACATGTAAATGTCAAGAAATATCAAGCTGCAAATTGAAATGAAAGCATTTCTCTCTCTTTCTCATCACATGTCTTATCAGTAATGAACAATATTCCCTTTGTTATCTGTTTAATTACACTCACAGGCATCTGCAGGATATTATGGAGAAGGTGGTGGTGGGGGAGATGAGCACCACTGGTTGAGGGAGGGGTTGTAATAATGGTTCTTTACAAATTATGATGAATAAAACAGAAGATGAATATTTACAGATAGTGGATCAGCGTAATGGACTGCTCTCCAACAGCCATTTTTTTACCCGTGTTCAGCGCTCCATCTCACATGAAATTAAATTGCAAACTTGGGAAGGCAAACTCTTTTGCATAAGAATCAATCTGGTTTAGGTTGTCAGGGTGTCTTACAAGCACCCACAAGCCTTAGCTTGCTTGGCTATTGGAGCTGTTGCTTCAGCTTCCCACAGATTAAATGCCATAGCTCAGTGGCTTTGCATGCATCCCCCTCCCCCCCAAAAAAAAACCCCAACCCCACATTCAATCATCTCCAAGTACAGCATCTCCAAGTACAGCTCAGAAATACTTCTGCACGAAATCCTGGAGAGACGCTGCCAGTCTGTGTTGACAATACCACGCTCAATGGACCAATTGGCCTGACTCAGTATAAGGCAGCTTCCTTTGCTCCCAGGAGTGCAGAATGATGCATGTTTTTACAATGTTGTTTCATGTAGAGATAGATGGAGCCTGAAATTGGTATGACCAGCCAGAAAATAACCACTAAGTTTGGGTCCTGGCTGATGGCTCACTGAAAGCAAGCAAAAGGAACGATATCATTCCTGGGAGTGTTTAGGAAAGGGTTAAGAAAACAAATTAAATGATAATGCCCTTTATGGCAGGCTTTATCCACTTGGAAGGAATACCCAAAATTTGCATCCAATTCTGGCCGGGGTTTTTTAGACTGTTCTGTTTTATTCTGTTCTTTTAAAATATAATTTAAAGGTTCACTGTGTAGATCCTTTACCTGCAAATTTAACCACTCGTGAAAAAGTGGGGGAAAGTTATAGTCATTTTTAGATTCTCCCCATTGTAGTCAATGAGGAGGGGCACAGAGTTTAGAATTTAAGAGATTGGAGTTGGATGCAAATTGGAGTGACAAACCAAACTGGAGTGACTGGAACTGGACCCAAATTGGAGTGGGCAGTTTTCAAATGCTACATACAGTATACAAGGTGAATCTTGTGGTCTGTGCACACCCCTAACACTTAATGGAATGAAATGGTCTTGATAGGCTGCATCAAGGCTTTCAGGACCCTGGACAGATCCCTGTAGCAGGTGGCTAACTGGAACTCATTATATCCTCAGCAGCATGCAGAAGAAGCCAGATGAAAGTGAGCTTGTCTGGCCTTTCTGCAAACTCTCCTAAGAGACTGTTCCCGTCACAGGGGTTGCCCTCTTAGGAATAAAAGGATGAATTAAAGTATTGGGTTGGTACACCTACCAGTCACTGAAGCCGTTCCTTTGTATTTTACACTGAACCTTGCAATCCCCGAACTTGGATAAATAAAAGGATTAATGGTGGGAGCAGGGAGCAAACAGTTTGCAATCCCTTTACCCCCTTCCTTATGTTATTGATCAGTGGAAGCTTAACCTACAAGTACAGCAGAAACCATTTCTAATGGGCTTATTTTGCGGAGGCTCGATGGTTCCAATATAAGCCTCAGCGGTTCACATTTCAAGAACTTCCGCTAAGCCTGTGATGAGATGCATGGAACTGCCGTGCAAAAGAGCACCCCTGTGCTGAACTTCTTGACATTCTTTAATCAAGACATTTTATTGCTTCAGGTAAAAGACAGGCTGGTGCTCTCTCTCCTATCCACATAGCCAACTGGAAGTCGGGCTGTCTATTGCATTTGTTCCAGGAATGGCAATTGGTGCAGAATGCTCCAGCACAATGACTGACAGGAATGAGAATGCGGGTGTGTCCCGTGGTGGGGAATATTGTGTTAGTTTTCCTGGTTATGTGTGGCAGCACCTGCACTTTGGAACTCCCTGCCTCTTGATATCAAGGAAGTGCCTTCACTGTACTATTTTTGGTGCCTGCAAAAAGCATTCTTTTTAATAATAATAAAAATAATAATTTATTATTTGTACCCCGCCCATCTGGCTGGGTTTCCCTAGCCACTCTGGGCAGCTTCCAATGAAGATTAAAAATACATTAAAATGTCACACATTAAAAACTTCCCTAAACAGGGCTGCCTTCAGATGTCTTCTAAATGTCAGGTAGTTGTTCTTCTCTTTGACATCTGGCGGGAGGGCAGGCGCCACTACTGAGAAGGCCCTCTGCCCGGTTGCCAGTAGCTTTGCTTCTCGCAGTGAGGGAACCGTCAGAAGGCCCTCGGCACTGGACCTCAGTGTCCGGGCAGAACAATGAGGGTGGAGACACTCCTTCAGGTATGTTTTAAAGACATGTCTACCCATATACTTAGAAAGTTGAAACAATTTTAATCTGTTTCAATATTTTAACTTGTATATTTTAAAATATGGTTGTAATTTTGTCTCGATTTTATTGTTTTATCTTTTTGTAAACCGCTTGGAGGGCTTTTTGGAAAATAAAGCAGTGTGGTTTTATGTTTCGATTTTATTCTGTGAACTGCCCTGAGACCTCCGGGTATAGGGCAGTATATATAAAAAATGAAATATAAATAAAACAAGTAAATTATAATGCTAGTGCTTCTTCCATGTTTTCTAGCATTCCTTTCACACTGTAGTACCTGTTGCATTGTGGAACTGTGACTTTTTGTTTGTTTTTTTAAAAAAGATATTTATTAAAGTTTCAAACAATAAAGCAAACTTCACAATACAAAATAGAGAAAAAGAAAAAACACCACTCAAAAATCAGAAAAAAAGAAAACACAGTGAGAAGCCCATCAAGAAAAAAGAAAAAAGACATAAAAAGACATAAAAAAGAAAAAACCACTTTCTTAGATATTATTCTCATAATCCTCTTTCCAGACTCCCTCGCATCTCCCTTTTCTGTGTTCCATTTTACAGAATCTTGTTCAGCAATACCTCACCTTCTTTCAAGTCTTATTTCATATTATACATTTCCACTTTTATGTCTCCAGTTTTTCCCCATTTTTTCATTTGGTTTAAGTTTGACATAATATTGTCCTGACTTCACCTTTGTTCTGTTAACCATTTTTACATACACCTTTCAACTATATCACTAATACCATATTATCTTTATATCCCACATCATTCTAACATTCATACAGTTTACAATGCTTTTGCAAGTAGTCTTTAAATTTCTTCTAGTCCTCTTCCACCAGCTCTTCTCCCAGGTCTCGGATTCTGCCAGTCATTTCTGCCAATTCCATATAGTCTATCAGTTGCATCTGCCATTCTTCCAGGGTGGGTAAATCTTGGGTCTTCCAGTGCTTTGCAATAAGTATTCTTGCTGCTGTTGCTGCATACATAAAGAAAGTTCTATCCTTCTTTGGCACCATTTGGCCAACAATGCCCAAAAGGAAGGCCTCTGTTTTCTTAGGGAAGGTATATTTAAATACCTTTTTCAATTCATTATAAATCATTTCCCAGAAAGCCTTAACCCTAGGGCATGTCCACCAAAGGTGAAAGAATGTTCCCTCAGTTTCTTTGCATTTCCAACACTTATTATCTGACAAGTGGTATATTTTTGCAAGCTTGACTGGGGTCATGTACCACCTATATATCATTTTCATAATATTTTCTTTCAAGGCATTACATGTCGTAAACTTTACTCCAGTGGTCCATAACCGTTCCCAGTCAGCAAACATAATATTGTACCCAATGTCTTGAGCCCACTTTATCATAGCTGATTTGACCGTTTCGTCATGAGTGTTCCATTTTAACAGCAAGTTATACATGCTTGACAATACCTTAGTTTTAGGTTCTAGCAGTTCTGTTTCTAGTTTTGATTTTTCCACCTGGAAACCTGTTTTTTTGTCCTCATTAAAAACCTCCCTAATTTGACGATAATGTAACCAATCTCGCACTTTATCTTTTAGTTTCTCAAAACTCTGCAATCTCCAAGTGTCTCCATCATTTTCTATTATCTCCCAATATTTTGGCCATTTGGCCTCCATATTAAGTCTTTTCTGAGCCTTAGCTTCCATTGGTGACAACCACCTTGGGGTCTTATTTTCCAATAAGGAACTGTGACTTTTTGACCAATATACCAGCATGCCATGCTAAATTCCATTAACACCAGATGTCGTTGGACAATGTCGCACAATGTCCACCACCCTAACCACACATGCATGCTTCTCTTCCATCATGGTAACAACAAGAAAGAACTGTACTCTGTTATACCACCCCAAATTCCATCATTTTACTCCCACAATTTTCCAGCTTACCAGGGCTGCAAATAAGCGCTAAATATTAGTTTCCTGGAATTTGTTTTTCTTCACATGAAAGCTCAGATATAATGCAGAAATTAAGAGTTATGAAAATGTTGAGGAAATTGAATAAACTGCTGTGTGAATGCATCCCATATGCATTCCAACATATAATGGTTCCCCCACTGGGTTTCCAGGAGATCACCTGAATGCCATCACAGTTGATGCTCACAGAGAACAGGATCAGGATTCTGTGTGCTCCAGCGAAAGATGAGACTGATATTCTTATTTCATGTTCCTCCCCAGTCAGGGCTGTGAGAGAAGTTGTTCACAAAGTATTTGCTTCCACTGGTGTGTGTGTGTGTGTGTTTAATCTGATAATATTGGGATAGCACAGAGGCGAATAAATTGAAGAGGCATTAGCTTCTGTAAAGGTAATAAAACCTTGTCTTCTGAAACCATCTCCTGCCATTAATAAGTTCTCAGGTGTTCATTCGGAGGAGATTACTTTCTTAAGGTCATCTAGAAACTGTGTGCGGGTAACCTGAAAGCAAAACTTTTCTGATTTTATCCTGCTACAGCCGAGCATTTCGTAGCCAATATTTGAATACAGGCCACAGTCTTCTGTCAGTTTCTAATGCTGCATGCGGAGGGGTGCTTCAGTTAAGGAGGATGAACCAACGTACGGCCCACTAAGCTAGGTGTGGATTCACCGGCCACACAGGATGGTTTATGAAGGCTCAGTACATCTCCCTGTTATACTGCTATTGTTGCTTAAGGTTTGCATTCTGTAGATTTGTATAGCACTTTCAAGTGAGGTAAGTCATCCCCCACGTGCAATGCTTTTAGTGTGTGACAGTTCTCACCACTTTAATTAACCATCTTCTCCTCTCTCTTTTTGTTGGCTGCCCATGACAACCATTTTGTGCTGGCAGCGACACCACTTCAGTCAAGAAATGTGTACTGGCACCTCACTTTTTACCAAAAAGAAAAAAAAACACTGCCCACCTCACAGAAGGGGGAAGGGGACTGAAGCTGAGACACTGGTTTTGTTTAGACCAGTCACGGCCAAACTTGGCCCTCCAGATGTTTTGGGGCTACAACTCCCATCATCTCTAGCTAACAGGGGTGATGGGAATTGTAGTCCCAAAACATCTGGAGGGCCAAGTTTGGCCATGCCTGGTTTAGACCAATTAGTCAGTTCAGGACAGAGGTGAGATTTGAACCAGAGGCATCCTGATTCCTAGCTCTGTCTCATTAGCCACCATGCTATACTCTCCCTCTCCCTCTCTCAGTGTGTGTGTGTGTGTGTGTGCAGTTGCTGACTTGTATGCATCCTCTTTCAAGAGTGCATGTACCTGTCTGGGTGTGCAAATGTGTCTGTATGTCTGCCTGCCTGCCTTTAAATCCCCTCCCACCTGCCTGCCTTCTTACTTACAACTGATTCAGGGGGGCTTCTGGAGGAAGGACATTGGTGGACTGAAGGTATTTCTTTGGCAATAGCAGCTGTTGGAAAACTAGCCCCCTCGGGAGAGGCTGGCCTCTCTCCCTGCTCCCGGAGCTTGTTTACTGGTGATCCTCTCTGGCTGACATCCCGGACAGTCCAGGAAGATCTTGATAGGCGGCATCTCCCAGCGTGGAAGATGCACACCCGCTTTGCCCCTTGCATACCAGCAGGGGAAAGAAGATAGTCAGAAAGTCTTTTTACATCTTGTTTATTTCTGACTGTACAACTCCACAAAAAACATGTCCGATCAGTTCAAACTTCTCCAAGCAAGTGACTCAGACTTCCTTTACATACGCAACAGGAAGGTCTCATATTACACACAGAACAAAGCCTTGTGAATCTCGTGAACTGCCTGGAAGACTCTTTCCCAGGACTAGCCACATCATGTGATGTAAACACCGGTGAGCTGCCAGTTTGCAACTGCGTTGTACTCATATCGTAACAGCAGCATGGCTCCTAGTTGCTGATGAACAAATAATTGAGGAGGAATTCTTTCCAAAGATGTTAATGTTTATATTACAGCAGTACATATGCAAATCGCTGACTTAGGACACTTCAGGCAATATGTGTGGTTAATTCTAAATACTGCTACAACTGTGGCAGATGCTCTAACTGTCAAAGCTTTAGACATTGATTCAACACTGCCACACCCCCTTCCTATCATATATATAGGAATCATGTGGGCTAATCTTAGGGCACTAACCATTTCTGCAGTCTCTTACTACACCCAGTAGGAGCAACCCCCTGTTGCCTTCTATTTGGACTCCTCCTGGACCTAGGTGATGGAGGAGAAATCTCTGTAACCTGAGAGGTGGCCAGGACTGGTGAAACATCCCCTTCTGGGTGAACAGAGCTACTCCCAGTAACTGACAGTGCTGGGCTAGGCAGTACAACAAGCATGGTGGAAGTGCCAGAGAGAAGCTCTGACAACCCTGGAGATGGAGGGAGTGATGGAGATGGCTCTCCTCACAGGCTTGGAGGGAGCTCCCACCCCCAATGCCAGGATCTTCAGTAGCAGAATACTCCACTCCTGACAGAGGCCCCCACATCTCACTGGACCCCACTGGGTCCTTGGCCAATCCTCTATCTGCATTGTGCTGAACTCAGCCAACCCATGACATCAGCAAAATCTCCTGAATTGCAAAATGTTGTTGTTGTTGTTTTTAAGGAAGTGTGGTCTATATATATTAAAATAATAAATAAATAATAATTTTTAAATTTAATCTTAAGGGGAAAAAAGTTTTCCATAATTGCATTCCAGCATCTACATCCAGCAAGTAGCATTGCAACTTCATTGGCTGACAAGTGCTTTGCCAAGTGACTGTTCTGCCTCCACCAACTGCAGATTGAAAGCCTGGCTGCTTGTTCACCCCTTGCCTCCAGATGGGAACTGAAAAGAGCATTGCCGGATTGCGGCTGCCAGCACAAGGCACTCCAACCCAGAAATACATTTTTTATGTTCAAAGCAAATATGGCACCCTTCCATCCCTCCCTGTAATGCCTGATGCACCATCTATCGGGGACCAATTTGCTGCTCCGTAGGCAAGACAATGAAGATGTAGAGCAGCATCAGAGAATGGCAATTCTGTGAGCCAACCACTGCATTCCAGGGATATAAACTCTTGGCATGTTGGGAATAATGCACCCCACACCCCACATGATACCCTGTTTACACAGATTGGCATGTGGATTGAGAATGTTAAATATCCTGGATCTCACAGTACTCCTGGAAGAAGGAAGCAGGGCAGGGGGAGTGACAAGGTGGGGAGATTGTTCCTTAGAATTCACTGGCAGTTAGAAAAACCTGGATGCAGTTCTTCTGTATCACAGATTCTGTAATGCATTTTCTTCCTGCTTGCTTCAGCCACCCGCTCTGCTGAGGAGAGTGTGGAGGTAGGAAGCCATCTCTCACTATGAATCACTTGCCATAAAATATCTCCAAGCAATTCCATGGTAAAGCCATCTATAAACAACTATTAGAAACAGTTCCATATATAAATACAATCCAAAACGATTCCAAACATAAATACAATTCCATATGCAAAAACCATCTCAGATCCAAGACAGATGCTTCCTTCGATAAAGATCTCCACTTAAACAGCTTGTTGGAAAAGGAAGGTCTTCAACAAACACTGAATAAACAGTGTGGGCAGAGCCTGTCTGATATGCAGTGAGAGGGCGTTTCACCAGGCCATGATTCGCTTCACTTCTGAGGGTGGTGGAACTACCAAGATTACCTGCCCTCCCAGTCATAGGATCATAGACTCTTAAGAGTTGAAAGAGACCTCGAGGGTCCTCTAGCCCAACTCACTGCAATGCAGGAATCTCAGCTATAGTATCCCTGACAGATGGCCATCCTAGCTCTGCTTAAAAACCTCCAGTGAAGGAGGGTCCACTACCTGCTGAGGGAGACTGTTCCACTGTTAACCAGCTCTTATGGTCAGAAGGTTTTTCCTGAAGTTTTGTCAGAATCGACTTTCTTGTAACTTGAAGCCATTGGTTTGTGCCCTAACCTCCAGAGCAGGAGAAAATAAGCTTGCTCCATCTTCCATGTGACAGCCCTTCAGATATATGAAGGTGGCTATCGTATCTCCTCTCTGTCTCCTCTTTTCCCAGCTAAACATACCCAGCTCCTTCAACTGTTCCTCATCAGGCTTCCATTTTCATGGTGGCCAACCAGAAGGCTACAGGAGCTCAATGAGTAGTACATCAGCACAACAGCCCTCTCCCAACTTGTCATTCCCAGGAGTTGTATTCAGAAGTGGAGGCAGAACATAGCTGCCATGATTAGTAGCCATTGATAGCCTTGTCCTCCAAGAATCTATCCAGTCACCCAAGTCATACTTGGATCCTGATTGTGGGGTTTCCCGCAGGCATCAGGTTAGCTACTGTGATAACAAGATGCTGGACTAGCTGGGCCATTTACCTGATCCAACAGGTTCTTCTTATACTGTTTTGTGATGTTCAAATTGGACACAAGGCAGGGTAGGACAAGGTTCAGCTGCATACAATGCTCTGGGAAACACACAGCTCAGAAGCTGCTCCAAGAGTGAACCAGCTGAAACTGAGCCCTTTTATAGAAGTAGCACCAGGTGCAGCCTAATTATTAACAGATGCTGCTCTACTTACAGGGGTCCAGCCTTCTCTAGGAGCAGAGGATGTTCAGGACCGCCTAGGCACTCCTCGGAGTCAGAGGATGGCTGTGCCACATTCTTGGGCTGGAGAGGCACTGGCCACACAGGTTTATCTGGTAGCAGCACCTCTGGGAATTTCATGCCCTCCCCCTTCAATTTTGCAGTGCTCACCTCCTTCACCTGATGAACAAAAATTTGACTCTTGTTCCCAGATACAGGGGGGGATTCAAGTGCTTGCTGGAAATTTAGTTGTACACAATGAAAAATTAATTGAAGAGCTCTGTCACCCTAGCAACAAACTCAGTTTTTTAAAAATAAAGAAATAGATGGTTTTTTATAGTTATGAATTTGATGAGAAAAGGGTACTGAAAAGCGTTGATGAATGAGAAGGCTTGTATGCACCCAGCAAGCAAATCAGGATAAATAGTAATAGTTGTATAACTACCCCATAAACGCATCAGAATGAATGCTCAATAAAGGCCAGGCATCATAAGTTTTGTGCAAGTGAGTCACGATGAATGCTTGGAGAACAGGTCATCTGGAGGAACTCTCAGAGAAGAACCAAGCAGATGTCCAACAGTGAAGCAGAAGATGGACCAGTCTCTGATCCCTAACGTCAAATTAATTTCACCCACATCATGCAAATAGTTTGATGAAGGCATTGAAATGTTAGCCAGCTTCTTGCACCTTCCAACCCCAGTCTTTATGGCATATTGATTTCTTTTCACCAGCATGGGTTGCCAAGGTAAGCTGGACCAACAATATCGCCCTAAGTATTGTATAGACATCTGTAGGTTGGGTTAGGAATGTGTGAATGAGGCTCTAGGAATAGCACTGATATTGTATGGAATTGTCACTAAACTCCACATGCAATTGAAACTTACCTTGCAGTTCATAAGGATGTGCTGAATTAAACAGTACAGCCCACCACAGAGATTTCACGACGGTATTTCAAAATGGCTCGCCTGAGTTGTTGCCTTTTATGTTTGAGCAAAGCCTTGTAATTATTATTAATTTGGAGACGTTTGATCTGCAGCTCTATATTTGATCTAATTAAGGGAAAGCTTTTACAGCCTTTAATTTTAAATTTGTAAATAGCATGAAAACACGATTTAGCTGCCCTCATGGGTACGATGATAAATTATAAAATCAAATGACTTTATCATGAAAATGATGATAAGAATGATAATTGTAATAATCTAATTGATGAAGATGAGCAAGGCATTTATCCAGCAGCAAAGCTTCTTGAATATCTATTCCATCATTTTTAAAAAATTTCTTTTGCAAAGTTCACAATAAGATAAAGACAATTTCTGTATAAGAATAAGAATAAATAGCATTGATAATTGATATTCTGCTTATCTTAATAAAGCAAATATTCTAAATGTTTGAACACTGAGTGCAGAGAGAAGAATGCCATGGTGCATCTGCAGCAGCACAACTGGACGCCTTCATCTGCTCCAGCTGCAACAAAACATGTCTCTCCATGTCTTTATAGCCACAGAAGGGTGCTGCAACCATCCAACAGCTGGACCTCACTTCCAAAAGCTCTCTACTCCATTGTCTCCTGAGACAGACAGATGCCAATAATCTCCTGACATTCGTCACATCAGAACTTTGCAAAAAGTGAGCATCTTTTTCATATTCAGGTATCTGATATGTTTTGTGATATGCCAACTTTACTGTGGCACATGTTTTCTCAAACTATTCATAAGAACATAAGAAGAACTTTCTGGAGCAAGCCCATCAAGTCCAGAACTTGTTCTCACAATGCCAGGCCAGATGCCTATGGCGACGTGCAAACAGGACCACAGCACAAAAACACTCTCTCCTCCCGTGGCTTCCACACAGCTGGAATTCAGAAGTGTTATTGACTCCAACCTAGAGGGTCGTGGTGTCTGCTGGAGCAAGAGCACCATTCCCTTTCCAACCCCTAGCAAGACCCATTATTGAACTTGTTCATACATTTGCTATTATTTCTAGACCTACACCTAATGCTACATGTTTGTGGTAGAATACAAGCAATATTTTTGGTGCTGAATATAATATATAACCAGTGGTGGCTGGGGACCGCCAAGACTGGTGGGGCGAGAGGCAGAGAATCCACGCAATAGGTGGGGTGGGAGCCAATAACACAGAGAGCTGCAGACCTCTTCTCTGCAGAGGTCTACAAGGACAACTGTGATGGCCTGGGAGTCTGATTCAGAAGCTGAACCTGAGGAGTCCCAGCCTGCACACGAGTCCCCGCCTCCAGGGCCAGCTGAGCCGGGGCAGGGGCTTGAATCTGAAGGGCCTGCACCTGTGCCAGATCCTCAGGAGCAGACACCAGGTGTATCCACTCTGGCTCTGGAGGTGATTGAGGACCCATTGCCTGCAGGTGCTCCTCTCCCAGCCCTGTCAGGGGAAGGTGAGGCTGCCTCTGGGTCCAGTAACCCTCCAGCCTCTCCTGAGCTGCAGAGGCTCAGGGCAGAGAGGCAGAGGGAACTAAGTTCTCTCAGGAGGAGTGCTCACCTTAAGGCCAGGAGAGGCGGGTCACCTGTGGGCCGGGACCGCCCCTGGCCTCAGAGGAGATAAAGGCGAGTCAGCCCAGTCCCAGGTTGTGGGAGCAACGTCATTGGAAACCTGTTTCTGACAGCACCCAGACCTGTTCTTCCGGAGTTCCCAACTACACCCGGCTTCTCGCTTCGGACCCCACTTCGCCCTTTGTGGACAGTCTCCAGACCCTTGACCCAGGACTGGACTCTGACCACGCCTCACGGTAACCTCCCCCCGGGACCAGCACAACAACACTGAGACTAAGGAGGAAACTGATGGGAAGAGCCACCCCTGGAACACTTATAAGGAAGGAGGAAGGAAGAGAGGGGCTGAGTGAGTTCAGTGGGGCAGTGCCCCATTCACCTTAGTGGATCAGCCTCCAATGCATTTACAATTTTTTAATTTTTTTTTGTAAGGTGGGGTGTTGCTTCCTCCACATCTAACTTTTTGCATGTAACCCAAAACTTTAGTCATTCCTTTTCAGTGAAAAGTGTTTTCTCTTGAAAGTCTACCTTGTATAATTATCTGGCTTAGTAAGCACAGAGAAAGCCATGGGTGGTGGGGATGGAAGATTCACAATTTTTTCTACCATTCCTTCTTTCCCTGGTGTTGTAGATTTCTTTGCCTTGATCCAGAATTACACTCCAGGCTAAAAAGCCAGCCAGATTCTGCTCATTAGTAGCATTCATCTCTTTAGGTGGCAGGCATGGGAAGAGAAAGGCTAGGCTAGGACCCCTCCTGATTCCATTATCAAGGATTGGTGCTATTGAGGAAACTCTCTCTGGGGCTGTGAACTGAAGGCTAATGTCCCCCAGAAAGGCCCAAATCAACCTAAATAAAGATATAAATTTGTGTACCAAATCACTTATGCCACCCTTCGTTTCTCCAGCCATGTTGTAAAGGGAGGTTTCAACATGAACAATATATCCCTACTGTGCAATTTGCTATTATAACTTTTATTCAATACCTGCCCTTCACCAGCAGGTTCCAGGGCAATTTACAACATCAAAAGCCATTTAAAACAACTTACAATCACAAAAATAGAGTGGTTCCTAAAAAATATACATCTCACGTGTCAAAGGCCAGGGTAAAAAGGTGAATCTTCCACATTCACCCAAAAAGGTATAGTGAAGTTGCAAAATGTAACCCTGAGAGGAGGGGTTGCAACGTAGGAGCTGCCACAGAGAACCAGATATCCTCTAGATTAGAATATCTGGTTGGCCACTGTGATAACAGGTTGCTGGATTTAATGGGCCTTTGGTCTTGTTCAGCACCAAGGAGAGCTCCAAGTGAGCAACTTGCTCCGACTAGGGGTGGATGAGAATTGAAGCCTTTTAAAGCCTCTGCATTCAGTCTATGTCTCCTATGTCCCACATCCTACTGGAGTACTAAAACATCTTTAAAAGCCAACCCTCTAGCCTGAAGACAGCACTTCTACTGCCCTCCATGGCCTCCTACCCAGTACACTCTTTCCCCTGTTGAACTGGCAAGGAACTGAGTGAGGCATTCAGTTCCTAAGGCCCAGAGGAAGGCACCCAGAAGCATCCTGGCTCCAGTTCCAATGCCCTGGTGTTGTGAGATCTGGTTCAGTGGAATCCTGCCTGCCAGTCTCATCTTCACTAGTTCTGTGATCATCCTCATCAGGATCAGAGCCAGGAGCCCAGTTTGGCTTCTCAGCTGGTGGCATTGCACTGTCCAGTTATGGGCGTTGCTGTACTCTAGGATCATGACATCAGTGATTGTCTTTGCAAATCTGCAAATCTGCAAACATTAGTCTCTAATACCCCCTTTGGGTTACAGCACTTGAGAGGATAGGTGCTCAATGCAGAGATGAGCTTTTTCACCAGCTCTGTGGAACACCCTCTCTGCTGAAATATGAGAGTTTACATCAGTATTGGCATACCGCTGACTCCTGAACATGCACATGTTTAGGGAAGCATTCCCCTGTATTTGAACTTCTGATTTTCTTGTTCTGTTTGTTTTTAACAATTTTAATTGTCATGCTTTTGAGCTGGCTTTGTATTGAATACTTTACTTAAGAATGCTTTGATGTCCTAATCAGATTGTTAATTGTGTATTTAAATTATGTCCGCATTTTATAATTGATTTTTTAATACCTTTAAGCTGCTTGGAAGCCAGCTTGGTGTATAAGCGGTATATAAATTAAATAGTAATACAAGTGAAGAGTTTATTATCCTGCCTGGCAGTTACAAAATATGCTCATCCAGATTCACAGCAAGCTGCTCTGAAGTCTCAAGACATGAATCTTGCAGGAGACTATCTGAAGAAATCTCTGCAAACAAGGAGCCTAGGGATGAAGGTTGAAATGAAACTAATTAAGAAAAAGCAGAGAGTGATTTCAGTTAAAGGATTCCTTCAGGGCTGGGTGTAGAACTGGCTAGCAGTGGACACAGACAATTGGTCTACAGCAGCTTTTTGTGTAAGAAAGCATCACTCAAGAGCATTGGCTTGTTCTGTTCTTTTGTCTGCATTCACCATAATTTATATGGCTGTCAAGGCAAGGAAAAACAGGAAAATAGGAAGCTGCTTTCTATCAAGACAGACCACTGGTCACTCTCAGCTCAGTACTGCCTGCACCAACAGGACGTGGTTTTCCCATATTTGAGGCTGGGGATTGAGCATGGAACCTTCTGCCTGCAATGAAGGTGCTCTTCTGCTGAGCTATGGCCTTTCCCCAGAGGAAGAGGCTCTACACTGGGGGATCTTTGCCTCTTCATATCATATAATCACAGAATTGTAGAGTTGGGATCCCAAGGGTCATCAAGTCCAACCCCTTGCAATGCAGAAATCTCAGCTAAAACATCCATGACACATGACCATCCAACCTTTGCTTAAAAACCTCCATGGAAGGAGACTGCCACACCGTTGTCAAATAGCTCTTACTGTCAGAATGTTCATCCTGATGTTTTGTCAGAGTCTCCTTTCTTGTCACTTGAAGTCATCGGTTTGAGTCCTACCCTCCAGAGCAGGAGAAAACAAGCTTGTTCCCTCTTCCATGTGACAGCCTTTGAGATATTTGAAGATGGCTATCATATCTCCCCTGGGCAAAGGGCTGGGTAACAGGATGCAACCAGAGCTCCACATAGCATCCTCTTGCGAGGTCCCCAGCTCATTGTGAGAGGTATCAGTATCTTCAATATGTGGATGACACACAGGTCTACACCCTCCATACCATCTGAACCACAAGTAGCCAGTGCTGAACTTGTGTCTGGAGGCTGTAATGGGTTGGATGAGGGCCAATAAACTGAATAGTTGGAGACACTATTGATGGGTGGTAATGTGTTCTGCATAAGGTTGTCCTTGATGACCCTGCAACAGCAGCAGTTGTAGTGTAGGATGCAGCAGCCAGAGGGCTGCTTGAGGCACCTGCCATTTAAGACCTACACTGAGATTTTGTGTTGGCTGCCTCTATATTACAGGGCTCAATTAAAACATATTAATGTTAGGTATAAAGCCCTGGATTACTTTGGACCCACCCAAGTACTTGATGGAACTCCCCCCCCCCCCAATACCAGGTCCTGTGATGAGCTTGGTGGTGGCTTTTCATTGTCCCACCAGTGACGGTAGCTCACTGTGTAATGATACATGATAGGACCTTCTTTGTAGGCCACTTGATTCAACTTTGTCTTCATCCAATGAGCCAATCACTTCTACTTCTCTTTCAGCTTCCTAGTCACAGACAAGTAAGCTTCATAGATGTTCCCCTACAGTTGTATCTGCAATGATCAGGCAGATGTGATGTGGGTGGTGTTTAGGGGACAACCTGAGCTCCACTTCAAAAAATGTCACACGGTTGGTCGGGGAAGTGTTTCCTTGCTTCCGCGTCCCTGTGATAGACAGAGAGAGAGAGAGAGAGAGAGAGAGAGAGAGAGAGAGAGAGAGAGAGAGATTTGTCTACATAATCGTAGATCATCTGTGATTCTTGGCATGCGGGTTGGAGTCTCTTCCATGATAATGACTAGAGGAAAATCTGTTGGAAGATTTAATAAGTGCACTCACTTCTATAACAGCTTTTATATACGCTCAAGCTGCTCTGTCCCGACATAGAAATGCAGGGCTCGTTCGGCAGTCTTTGTGCATCTCTTTTAATGACTTCATTAATCAAATCAGGTAGGGGGAAGGAGGGGCTGGGTGGGTGTTTTCTTTCAAGTCCTTTTCAATAGCTGTGGGATAAGAAGAGAATATCGGTTTAGCTGATCCTTGTAGGAGGTTATTGTGCTGTAGACACAAAGTCGATCAATCAAGCATGAATATTTTCTCTCTCCTCTTTCCCCTCTTATAGTTTTCATAAAATCTTTTTTGTTTAAAGGACTGCTGTATAACACAGTTAACTCCCCCCCCCCTCGTTAACTGTTTGAACATCCTAAGCTGGTGTATTGATCCATCTTGACCAATGCCATCTACACTTGTGGATAGTGCTTCTCTAGGGTCTCTTCCATCACCTGCTGCCTCTTTTAAGAGAAGGTGCTAGGGATCGAACCTCAAATGTAGTGCTTGGGAAGCAAATGACTTGGCAATGAATTATGGGCCCTCTCCATCTTTTTTAAAAAATGTAGGGTTTGGGGGTTTTTTTAGCAGCTGAGGTATGTTGCCAGAGTGTGCAGTTCTGTGCAGATTAGTCACACATTGGCAACTGAAATCTATCCAGGTGAAGAGAGCCTACACAAGGGTCTGTGCATGGAGCAGAATAATGAAAGGAAAGGCTTAGGGAGCACAAAAGCTAAAGGTGTTCACCCTCAAAAAAATCAGTAGTAAAGCTTGCTTTTGATCCAGAAACACACCTGACCCCCTGCTAATTGCCACCCCCTGGAATTTAAAAAAAAATCCTTGTAATTCTAGATTATTTCTGGACCACCACCACCACCCTTTACTATTTAGCATAATCTAGAATCCAGTCATTTTATTAAGAAAATGGTGCCCTCCAAGGTGTCGATGTGTTCTGCTTTACAGAGGACTGTGCTTCATTTGAAGGGCACAGGTCTCTGTTTGGAGGGCTGTCCAATCGAAACCAAGATTAAATATAAAGAACCAAAGGAAAGGAGAGGGCGTGGGGCCTTGGAAGCTGCTCATCAGCACTCAACTGCTGGACAGCAGACTGAGCAGCCCCACAGGTCACTGTGCTCCACAACAATTATTTCTCTCTCTCTCTCTCTCTCTCTCTCTCTCCCCCTCCCTCCCTCTCTCTATCTCTGTCTACCTACCTACCTACCTACCCACCTATCATCTATATCTATCTGTCTATCTGTCTGTCTATCATCTAACTATCTATCATCTATCTATCTATCATCTATCTATCATCTCTATCAATCTATCATCTATCTATCTATCATCTATCTCTATCTATCTATCTATCATCTATCTATCATCTACCATTTAAATCAACATGCACAATGATTTGGAAATCTGTACCCTCTTCCTTTGGTGTTGGCATTCCCTCTCACTGATTTGGCAAAGTATAAATGACTACTCTAATGCCCTCCCATCTTTCATGGGGTGGCCCAGCCAACATAAAGGCCAAGCATTGATAAGGATTGATGGCATCATCAGCCTATATTGGCATGCCAAGCTTCATAGCAGGGCATCAGTACAAGGAAGGGATTTTCAGGCTTGCTTCTATCCATAAAGTCACCTTCTACCGTGGTACCTCAGTTTTCAAACATAATCCATTCCGAAAGACCGTTCAAGTTCGGAAACGTTCAAAAACTGAAACTCAATAGCCGACAGCTATGCTTTAGAGTTTTGCACTCAGTGGAAGTCGCGTTTCCTGTTTGACTTCTGAGGCGTGTTCCGTATTTACAGTGTTTGAGTTCTGAAATGTTCAGAAAGGAGGCATTCGAAAACCAAGGTACCACTGTATCTGTATATTTTCTTTTCTTTTTTTTTCTGCATAATTTTTATTAAGTTTCAGAATACAGAACATAAATCAAATGAGTCAGCATTCATATTGTTCACAAAAAATAAAAGATAAGACTTCCTTCTGTCATTCCACGAATTTTCCAGAGTAACATTGAATAATACATCCGCATTTCCTTGTTTGTAATGCCACATGTTGTTCACATTCATCTGTTTTCCTTTGGCTTTACCCTTACTTTTTACAGAGCATCTTTATAACCCACCAGTGTTATCTCTTCATCCGTTAAGTTTTCCAGATATTTCGTAAGACTTTCCCAACTTTTGATAAACCTCTGATCTTTTATATATCTAATTTTACCTGTCATTCTGTCCATCTCCACATATTCTAACAATTTGGATCTCCATTCCTCCATTGTTGGTAAACTCTCTTGTTTCCAGTTTTTAGCTATCAGGACCCTTGCTGCCGTTGTAGCATATTGAAACAGTTTGTAATCCTTTTTCTTTATCTCTGTTCCTACCAGACCTAGTAGGAACGCCTCGGGTTTTTTAACAAAAGTGTATCTTAGCATTTTCTTCATCTCATTATATACACTCTCCCAGAACCCTTTGATCTTTTGGCATTCCCACCACATGTGGTAAAAAGTCCCCTCCCTGTCCTTGCATTTCCAACATTTGTTACAGGATCCATACATTTTAGCTAATTTGACCGGGGTCAAATACCAACGGTAAAACATTTTCATTAAATTCTCTTTAAGTAACACACAAGCTGTAAATTTAAGATGTTTTTTCCAGAGTTTTTCCCACTCTTCAAAGTAAATATTCCGGCCAAAATCTCTGGCCCAGTGCGTCATTACCGCCTTGACCTCCTCGTCAACTAAGTTCCAATCCAGTAATTGCTTATACATTTTAGATAAGATTTTTATGTTATCCCCCAAAATCTCAGTTTGGAATCTGGAATTTTTTTCGGCATATCCTTTATCTTTGACGTCTTTTCTAAACATGTCATTTATTTGGTGGTAGTGTAGCCAATCATATACTTGGGATTTGACCTGATCATATGGCCTCATCTTCCACTTCCCTTCCTCCTTCATTAACAGATCTTCATAAGTTGCCCATTTCTCCCTCATATTAGTCTTTTTGACAGCCATAACCTCTAATGGAGATAGCCATTGGGGTGTTTTAGGTTCTAGCATGTCCTTATATCTTTCCCATGCCTCCATCAGAGGACCCCTAAATATATGATTTTCAAATCCCTTATGCCCCTTCTTTCGCCCATGCCATAGATAGGCATGCCATCCAAAGCGATTGTCGTGCCCCTCCAGGTCTAACACTTCCCTGTCTTCCAATTTTATCCAAGTTTTGACCCAGCATAGGCACGATGCCTCATAGTAGAGTTTCAGGTCGGGCAGGGCGAAGCCTCCCCTTTCTTTCGTGTCTGTCAGTAGTTTAAACTTAACTCTCGGCTTCCTCCCCTGCCAGATAAATTTAGAGATCTCTCTATGCCAGGTTCTAAATATCTTTGTGCCTTTTATGATTGGGATGTTTTGGAAGAGAAATAAGATTCTTGGTAGCACTGACATTTTGATTGTATCTATCCTTCCCCAAAAAGATAATTTAAGCCGGCCCCACACTTCTATATCTTTCTTAACTCCTTTCCATACTGGTTCATAATTGTTTTTGAAGAGATCTATGTTTCTTGGCGTTACCCATACCCCTAAATATTTCACCTTCTTTGTCACTTCTATTCCTGTTTCTTTCTGTAATTCCTCAATCTTATCTGCCTGCATGTTCTTAACTAGTATTTTTGTTTTCCTTTTGTTTAACTTAAAGCCCGCAACTTCCCCAAATTGTTCAAATTCTCTAAGTACCTCTTTTAATGAGCCCAGTGGGTCTTCCATTGTTACAACCAGATCGTCTGCAAAAGCTTTAGTTTTGTGTTCATGCTGACCGACCCTGATTCCTTTAATTTCTTTGTTGTCTCTAATAGAATTTAGCAGGACCTCTAGTATCATTATAAAAACCAGTGGAGACAGTGGACATCCCTGTCTTGTTCCTTTGGATACTGTTATTTCTTCTGTTTCCACCCCATTTATTATCAGTCTTGCTTTTTGTTCCGTATAAATAGCTTTTATCCCATTAAAAAATTCAGTGCCTACTTCCATGTGGTCCATATGCTTCAACAGAAATTCCCAATTTACGTTATCAAACGCTTTCTCAGCGTCTACAAATAACAGTATACCTTGTTTATCGCTTCTTTCTGTTAGATATTCTATAATGTTTATAATATTCCTTATGTTATCTTTAATCTGCCTGTCCGGCAAGAAGCCAGCTTGGTCTCTATGAATGTTTTTTACCAGAATAACTTTGAGTCTCCTTGCCAGGACTCCCGTAAAAATCTTGTAGTCTACGTTTAATAAGGAAATCGGCCTGTAATTTTTAATTTGTTCTAAATCTGAATCTTGCTTTGGGATTAATGTGATCAGTGCCTCCTTCCACGACTCTGGTATTTCTCTTTCCTTTAGAATTTTGTTCATTACTTCCTGTAATGGATTCAGCAAAACCGATTCCATCTCTTTATAGTACCTGCTGGTGAACCCATCTGGGCCTGGGGCTTTTCCATTTTTTAGGTCTGATATGATTGCTTTTATTTCCTCCATCTTAATTGGGGCGTTCAATTTTTCTTTATCCTCTGCGGGGATCTTATTGATGTTCTTAGATGTTAGATATCTCTCTATTTTTCTTGTCTTACTCTTTTCTGTGTTCCTAAAGAGGCCTCCATAGAAATCCCAGAAGGCTCTTCTTATTTCTTTAGGTTTATTTATCTCTTCTCCTTCCACCACTATCCTATTTATGATATTCTGTTCCTTTCTCTTCTTCAGTTGCCAAGCTAATAATTTCCCAGTTTTGTTAGCATATTCAAAATTTCTCTGTCTCAATCTTTTGATTTTCCATTCTATCTCTCTGTTTATCAGCATTGTATATTGGGATTGCAGAATTTTTATGTTCTCTTTTACTTTCTTGTTTTTTGGATTTTGAGTTAATTTCTGTTCATTCTCTGCTAGTTGTTGTATAATTTCTTTTTTCCCTTTTTCTCTTTTTTTATTTTTAATTGCGCTCTGTTGGATAAAAAATCCCCGCATCACCGCCTTGCCTGCGTCCCATACCACCCTTGGTTTTATATTGCTACCTAGATTATCTTCGAAGTACTCTTTTAGTCTATTTTGAGCTTTTTCTACTACTTCTTGGTCATCCAACAGGTATTCCTTCAGTCTCCATCTATTTAGTCTACTCTCCTGCCCTCTCAATTCCATTTTAATTGGATTATGATCTGAGATTGTTCTAACCTGGATCTCCACCCGTACAGATCGTGAGACAAGTTCTTTTGAAATCCACATCTGATCTAGTCTCGATGATGAATCGTTAGGTTCTGAATGGAAGGTATATTGCTTTTCTAGGGGATGTTTAAATCTCCAGATATCTACTAGACTACAATTTTGTACCAGAGAGAAAAAGGTTCTAGGTAACTTCCCTTCTCTACCTTTAGAATCCCTCAATCTGTCCGATTCTAACGACACTACGCCATTCATATCTCCTAATAGTATAATTTTCTGGTCAGCGTACTCCAATAGTTTTGCTTCCAACCTCCCATAGAATTCTGACTTATTCTCATTGGGCGCATATATACCCACTATTATTATCTTTTCTCCCTGCCATTGTATTTGTACTGCTGAAATCCTTCCTTCTTCATCCTTAAAAAGGTGTTTCGCTTCAATTTGTTTATTTATATAAATGACCACCCCCCTTTTTTTACTCCGATCTGAGGATGTGAATTCATTCCCTAATCTTTGGTTGATCAAAATCCTTTTATGTTTCCTCACTATATGTGTCTCTTGGAGACAAATGACGTCCAAACTTTCCTTCTTCAAAATATGCTCAATTCGGTTCCTTTTTCCCTTATCATTCATCCCATTGACATTCCAACTGTACACCTTTAATATCATTATAATTTACTTCAGTGAAAGAGAAGAAAAAAGAAAAACAACAAATGAGTAGCGCCTGTTGACACCTTTCAAACTTTTAGAACTTCCTCCTCGGTCCCTCCCTCCTCCCCCTCCTCTCCTCCCCCACTCCCCGCCCCCCCCCAAAAGCTTCCCCAGACCCCACCTCCTCTCCCCTGCCCCTCTCTTTTTGCGGTCTTAGTTCTTTGTATTTCCTAAGAAATTTTTCTATTTCACCTGGATTTGTCACTTTTTGTCTCTTACACCTGTATGTAAAGGAGACACCTTCCGGAAACTCCCACTTGAATTCAATATTGTTTCTTCTAAGTGTCTGTACCAATTCTTTGTAGGAGTCCCTACGTTTTAGCAACCTGACTGGTATATCTTTAAAAATAATTATGTTGTTTCCTCCAACGTTAAATCTTTTCTCTCTGTTCTTATAGAGAATCCTATTCCTTATTTCCCTGTTTTTAAATATAATTAAGCAATCTTCTATAAGTTTTTTGTTCCTTGGAGGCTTGGCTTTTAGCCTAAAGGCCGATTGTATTGCCTTATCTACCTCCTCTGTTGGTATCTCCAGCCAGCGGGCTAATTCTGTTATTAGTTTTTCCTTTATATTTTCTCCCTGATCTTCAGGTATGCCTCTTAACCTAAGGTTAGCCTCCCTCTGTCTTAGTTCATTTAGGGCAATCCAGTCTTTCATATCCTCTTGGCTCTTACTCAAGTCTAGAATATCAGCTTTAATTCTTTCTTCCTCACGTCTTACATCCTTTAGTTCTGCTTTTGTCTTTTTCAGACCTTCCTCTACTGCCTGTGTCCTCCTAAACACCTCTTTCATTTGGATCTTCAATTCATTAACTGTTTCATCTAGCTTCTTATCTACCTCCCCAATTCTATGGTCTACTTGTTCTAGCTTGCGTTCAACATTTTTCTCACTCTCTTTTATCTCCGCAAACATCCTCAATATCTCAGCTCTAAAGTCTCCTTCTTGCTTTGACCCTTTTCTTTCCACTGGTGTTCCCCCTTCGGGTCTTTTCCCAGTGTTTGACATTCTTAATTTTAAACAGTCTGCGATACTTAATACAACAATCAATATGATCACCGATACAGTTGCAGCACTTCAGTATAATCCTGTTTGCCTTATTCTATCCCGGCCTTCAAGTTCTTTTGCAGTCTTTCAGTTGCGCTAAGGCCGGCTTGATTTTAGAGGTCTCTGAGTTGTGTCTGAACCTACTTATTTCTTAACCCCTTGTTACTTCCTTGAGAGTGTCCATAAACGTCCTGCAGTCTTAGGTAAATATCCTAAAGTCTCAAAATCAGGGGTTGGAGGTTTTGAATGATTTATACCCACCCTTTCGACGCCGTAAGAAAGTAAGGAAGGTTGCAGCAGGGGAGGTTTGTTCCGCCAATAGTGGATACAGGGTCTCACCGTCTGGTAGACCCCACTCCACTCTGCCTTGAAGAGGGGAGGGACAAGGGACAAGGGAGGGAGGGAGAGGGGGGTCCACGGGGGTACCAAACTTTAAGTGTGAAAAAGAATGCAAGGTAAATCAAACTGGTAATAGGAAAATTCCAAATACAGTAGTCACGGTAGACCCTCTGTCCGCTAGGTGGCTCTCTCAGTCACTGTTTCGTTCTGGAGACAACCTCACCACTCACAAAATTAAAGAGTCCGATGGTACAGAATAACAAATTATTCCCCAAACACTTAACAGTCTTTAGAAATTAAAGGAGGCAGAGACGTCCTGCTCGTCACTATAAATCCTGGAAACAGACAAGTACGCACCCGCTGAGCTCTCAGATCAGGTTTACCCGTATTGCCGGAGTTGCGATTTAATCTTAGTCCGTTCTCTTAATGGCGTCGCTGGCGTTTCTCTCCCATTCTCCACTGGGCGTGGCGCCCTGTGTGCGACGTATTCCGGCGTCCCTTTCTCTTTACAGATGGTTTTAATTTAGTAACTTCTTGTTCTGTTCCCTGTTTAGGCACCTCTTTTTATCGAGGTTCAGTTATTTTAGTGTAGATATCCTTCGGGGAAACGAAGTAATCACTGGCGGCAACTCCGTACATTCAAATCTGCCCTGCAGTCTCTCTGCGTGCTCGCCAATCCCTGGCAACGGCAGAACCCTTTGTTGCTCACTCTTTCTTTCCCCAGGTTTTTGGTTCTCAAAGTTTTCAAAGTTTGAAGTTGTTAATCCTTCCCTTTAAGTTCGTACCCGGGGTTCTATTTTTGGGAGCGGGGCGCTAATCTCCGACGAGGGTTGGGCTGTCCGCTTTCAGGGGAGGAAATGGCTGCCCAGGACCTGCTATCCCGCGCCGCTGTTCTCCTCACCTTAAAAAGGTTACCTGACAACGGAGCGGATCGCGTCTGGTCTCTGCTGGCTCCCTGTACCTCCGGACACCCTCCGGACGTGTTTCTGGGGTGCTCTCGCCCTATAGCACCCCCTTTCCCCCCAGTTTGCCGGACTGGGTTCGTGCACCCGGCTGAATCCCTTCTCGCACCGGAGACGCGCACCACCGGAAGTCCCTGTGTGTATATTTTCATTGGGGGCGGAATGTTATATGTCTCTGAGTTACTGTCTCCTCTCCACTTGGATATGCATTTCAGGTTCCAAGCCACTCTATAAAATGAAGATCTGCCTTCCCTCATTCACTATAATGGGTAATTAAAATAATAATAATAATCTGTAACTCCACCCCCCCACACACACACCATTTTGGCCAAAGTGCATGAAATTTATCGGCACAGAAGCCCTTCCAGAGTGGATTTTAAATTTTTTATAAGGGGAGGCTTTTGGTGGGGGAAGTAAAGAGATTTCATGTTCCTCCATAATCCTTTATGGAAAGGGAATGTGAGCTTCGTCTCTTTCTTACCTTAAAATAATTAAGAGGTGGCCAAGTGGTGTGAATTCTCATTTGTACGTTTATAAAATAAAATGTTGCAGCTTCACAGTGGGAATGTTTGTGTGTTCCATATTCTTGCAGGCATTCCAGTATGTCTTTACAGGTGTCTAGTGGGCCTTACAGCATCCTGAAATGCTCCCTGTGGAGTTCTAAAGAATCATAAAATCATAGTTGGAAGGTACCCCAAAGGTTATCTAGTCCAACCTCCTGCAATGCAGGAATCACAACTAAAGAATCCCTGTGATGAAGAGTCCACCACTTTCCAAGCTAGACCTTTCCAATGTCAAACAGCTCTTACTGCCAGGAAGTTCTTCCTAATGTTTAGTCAGAATCTCCTTTCTTGTAATTTGAATCCACTGGTTCAGGTCCTACCCTCTGAAGAAGCAGAAAACAAGCTTGCTCCATCATCCATGTGACAGCCCTGGGTTGGGCTGTTTTTTGTTATTAAAGCAGAGCAACATCAGATTGTTTCATTTGCGGGGGTTTTAAACTTAAGCTCTTAACTTTTTTTCAAAGGAACTCCTCTGCTGTTCTGCTGTAATGAAAACAATCCAGAGCTCTTCAGTTTTCTACAGCGACAACTTTGACTCTTCCAAGTATATATACAGGGAGATAGAGAAGGAGAAAGAGAGAGGTGCCAGGACAATGTTTTCTAGTCTAGCCTCCTCCCTGATGTATGAGTGTCACAGCCGAACGATGCTAACAGTACTGAGTAGGTGTAGACAAACAGAAAAGTGTTCAGACGTCTTTTGCGTGGGATTCACTGACAATTAGCCAAGGTTAACAGCAGAACGTTTATTTGTCTAAGGAACAATTCAATCACATGCACACAAAACTGAAGTCTGAGGCAAATATCATGAGCGCTTGTCATTTCCTGACCTCATTCCCATCCTGCTAATTTCTTCTGCCTTCCACCTTCTTCCAACTAGATTTCTAGGCATAACTTTGTGGTGTGTGTGGGTGTGTGGGTGTGGGTGTGCTCAAGTGTCCATAGAGGAATGCTCAAGCATACAGTCCTTCAAGAAGTGGCATCTGTGGAGGAACAGTTTTGCTGTGGGTTGTAGCCAACGAGAATGTTAGAGAACAAGAGAGAGCTCTGGTCAAATAAGGAAGCAGCAAAGATCTGTCACACCAGATAATAAAGTATGTTGGCACCAATAGGCTAGAACAGGGATAACCTATTCCCTCTAGTGTGGTTCCCTCTAGATTTTTTGTCTCATCTGCCCCACACACATGGCCATGGGTGATGGGAGTTGTAGTCTGACAACACCTTGAGAGCACCTCATTGGGTATCTTGAGCTACAACATGCTAATCTCCACAAATTTTCCATTTCCAATCACAAGAATATGAGAAGAGATATTGCTTCTGCTACTACACCTCTAAGAACAAGCAACAGGAAAACAATCCATGTTAGCATTCAAAGTGCAGACTTAACCTAGGGATCAAGGGATGCTCTTAATTGGTACATCTTAATTGGTGCAGCTGGTATAGCTTTCTGAGCTGAAGTAAACCGAGTGTACATGAATATGCTTCTGACATTCACAAATGTTCAGAGGCCGGAGTTCAGAGTCCTTGCATTTTTTTAAGCTGTTTGTCATCTGTGAAGACATGAAGGAAGCACATTTACTTTCATCTTAAGCGCTCGCTTTCCAAAAAGGTTCCTCTAACATCTCCCTATCTTTCCACTCTGTATGTCATTCCTTCCTCATAGGGCATCATTCAATAAAAAAGGTAGTGGAGGTGGGCATTCTGCTTTGGTTCAAGTCTTATGCTATTATTTCATTATGCAGTAAAATTTCTGCAAACTCACAGGTTCTAAACATTAAATGGTGGTGGTGATGCATTATCTATAAAGTAACAACCGTCTATGAAGCTCCATCTAGTATTTGCTGTATTGTGATAAGCTATTAAGCCTGACATGTAAAAGCGCCTTTGCTGGAGGTTTTTAAGAAGAAGTTGCATGGCCATGGAAGCCTTGGTTGAGATTCCTGAATTACAGGGGGTTGAACTCAGAGTCCCTCAGGGCCATTCAACCTCGGCTTAAAAACCTCCAAGAAAAGAGAGTCCACATCTTTCTGAGGGAGACCATTCAACTGTTGAACAGCTCTTACTGTCAGAAAGTAATTCTTATAATTTGAAGCCATTGGTTAGAGTCCTATCATCCAGAGCAGGAGAAAAACAAGCTTACTCCATCTTCCATGTGGCAGTCCTTAAGATATTTGAAGATGGCTATCATATCTCCCCTGGGTATAGGGCTGGGTAACAGGATGCAACCTAATGTCCTCTTGCGAGGTATCCAGCTCATTGTGAGAAGTATCTGTATCTTCAATATGTGGATGACACACAGGTCTACACCCTCCATACCATCTGAACCACAAGTAGCCATTTCAGCGCTGAACTTGCGTCTGGAGGCTGTAATGGGTTGGATGAGGGCCAATAAACTAAATCCAAACAAGTTGGAGGCATTATTGATGGGTAGTAATGTACTCTGCATAGGGTTGTCCTTGATGGCCTTGCTACAGCAACAACTGTAGTGTAGGACGCAGCAGCCAGAGGACTGCTTGAGGCACCTGCCATTTAAGACGTATATTGAGATTTTGTATTGGCTGCCTCTATATTACAGGGCTCAATTAAAGCATATTAATGTTAGGTATAAAGCCCTGAATGACTTTGAACCCACCCAAATGCTTGATGGAACTCCTCTCCCCCCCTCCCATACCAGGCTCTATGGGGATGGCTTTTCATTGTTCCACCAGTGATGGCAGCTCACCGTGTAATGATGCAGGATAGGACCTTCTTTGTAGGCCACTTGCTTCAGTTTTGTCTTCAGATAGTGAACCAATCACTTCTCCTTCTCTTTCAGCTTCTTAGTCACCAACAAATAGGCTTCATAGATGTTCCCCTACCTGCAATGTATCTGCAATGATCAGGCAGATGTGATGTGCATGGTATTTAGGGGGCAATAACAATGTCCCCTAAACACAGATGTGGCTGACCAGGGGCATGGAGCTGCTATGCTGCTATCCCAGCAGGTGGGTCGCTGTTTAGTTCCAGGATGGGTGAGACTGCAGGGAGCTCAGCAATGGGATGGCTCTGCTCATTTGTTTGCATCAAGCCAACCTTTCTATTGCCTCTTGAAGTAGAAAATCTGCAAAACCCTTTATTTATGAGGCCATCTTCAGGTATCCGACTGGTCATGTTTTGCAGATACCTGATTATCGTCTTCCAAAGCAGCTACTCTATTCCGAACTTTAAAATGGAAAGCGTAATGGTCAACAAAAGAGGTTTAAAGACTCCCTCAAGGCAAATCTTAAAAACTGTAGTATAAACACAAACAACTGGGAAACACTGGCTTGAGAGTGCTCCAATTGGAGAACAGCCTTTACCAAAGGTGTCATGGGCTTTGAAGACCCTTGAACTCAGGATGAAAGGGAGAAACATGTTAAGAGGAAGGCACACTTGGCAAACCCTCACCGTGATCAACTCCCACCTGGAAACCTATGTCTCGACTGTGAAAGAACGTGTGGATCCAGAACTGGCCTCCACAGTCACTTACAGACTCACTGTTAAGACTGTGTTCATGGAAGACAATCTTACTTGGCTATGAGGGATCACCAAAGAAAAAGTAGGAGCCTTAATGCTGACTTAATGCAGAGTGAAAAACAATTCCAGATAAGTTGCAAGGAGGGCCCTGCACTTAACGCAAAGAACTTGGGTTCAATAAGTGTTTTCAATGACTGGAGTGGCAGAAGGTTGAGAACAAACAGGTAATAACAGGTTTTACTGTTGTTATTCTGTCTCTCACAGCTACAATAAACCTACTATTAAAATTAGGGACTGGTCATTTCTTCGTCAGAGGGCAAACGGGCAAATTTAGCAGCGGATCAAATACTTTCGCCCCTCACTGTGTATATATATGTGTGTGTGTGTGTGTGTGTGTGTGTGTGTGTGTGTGTGTGTGTACACACACACACACATATATATATGTATGTATAGCTTAAATATATAATATATAGCTAATATATTGCCTATATAGGGATTGTGCTATCTCACAGACTCTTTTGAACTCTATCCAGTAATACATTGCTGAATAAAGTCTAACTAAGTGGAAATCTGGTTTGAGCATCCATATTGAACCCTTTTTCTTTCTGACAAACATCAGCGCCCCACCTGTCAACAAGCCAGTGTAACAACTTTGCCCCACTCATCAAGTTGCTTTGGACCATGGGTTCTCCACCTCTGCAGTACATGATGTGCAAAACGGCAATGAGAGGGGCACAAATGCATGCTTCTCCAGCCCCAACCTGCAGCCCGGGAAGTCTGCGAACCAGGCCAGAGGAAGAGAACAAAAGAGTTAATGAATCATTTCTGTTGCCTGACTTTGCTGTAATGTGTGGACGTCTTAATGACAAGATGGCTGTACAAAGAACATAATCCCTTCCCACTGAAGCTCTCGAAAGAATGCTGCATACTCAGAGAGGAACAAAAGCCACGGAGGTTGAGGCACCGAGGCGTGAGGTTATCCTTGCCATGCTTGTAACTTTGTGCTGTCAGGAGCTCCTTTGTGTTCCTCTATCGTGTGTCTTTGGGGAGCAAGGATATATTAAGTTGTGCAGCAGACTTGTGGCACGTGCTGCTACAAGTGTAATAATAATCATAATAGCTAGATGATCTGGCAGATGGTTCCTCACACAAGCTTCCAGAATCTCTTTTTCATCTTAATGGGCAATGGTTACCTTTATGCATACTTTTATTTATTAACATGTGAAAAGAGAGAGAAAACAAAGGAGGGGGTAAACACAATGTTTAGTGCTTACTTGTCTTTCTGGATCATGTAAAACAGGGGTGCGAAGCATTCAGCCCATTTCAAGGTCTCCCATGGAGCCCTGCCTCCTCCCTCTTTCCCCTTCTCCCTACACTGCAATGACTAATCCTTCCATTTTTTGAAGATCCCATCTTCTTTCTATGGTTGCAAGTTGTTTTAGACTGTTTCCAACATTGTGCTTTGCTTGTCCCCCCCCCCCAAGTCTAATTGCTGAAAGGAGGATTATGGGGAGTTCGGCACAGCTGGGAAGCGAAAGGTTAATACGCCCTGCATGCTACACTGTAAAGAAGCAGAGGCAGGGGATTAGAGCAATGGGTGCATGAAGGTGTTGGGTGCAGAGCTCTGTCCTTGCTTGTTTTCCCTGCTTTTCATCTGACATCAAGTGATTGACAGGCATGCCCTACCTATCAGATTTGGTCCACAGCAGAGTGAGATAGGTATCTGGGCTACAGGCTACATGCCCCTTCCTGTAAAGTCTGGGATTTTGCCTAAGCAAAAATTGTCTTCCTGGCTCTGGTCTTTGGCTTGGCTTCTGGCTTTATCCCTCAGATCTGACACCCCCACCCAAAGTGCCACAACTTGTGGTTCCCAGCTCCATTTTGACAATTGCCAATGGGTCAACCCATGACAATAGGATAGCTAAGAAAATGGACAGCTCTTGTCCCATCTAACTTCTCTCTCTCTCTCTCTCTCTCTCTCTCTCTCTCCCCCTCTCTCCCTCTCTCTCATCTATCTATCTATCTGGGATTCTTATTCACCCCTTCCAGCTAGCCCTGCATAAGTGAGTGGTTGCAGTCTGTTAAAGATGATCACTATACCCTACTGCATGTCTGAACACCATGGCTCAGGGTGTGGTCATATTTATTCAGCATATAATGATAATATAACTGCCAACATGTAACTAACAGGTCTCAATGGAAGCCACCCTATAGGTCCCCTCTGCTATTATCATTGGCCTTATTGGTTGTTCCACCACCCTCCGAACCTTGGCAGGATGGGAGTGGGTAACCCAGGAGAAGGAATTCTCTGTGGCAGACCCAAGTTGTGAAACTCCCTCCCCATATCTGGCAACTTCGTTATACAGCTGTCAGGGAATCCTGAAGACACACCTTTTGACACCTGATATGTTTCTTTTTTAGAACCCATCTTATTTCTATGATTGCAAGTTGTTTTAGACTGTTTCCAACATTGTGCTTTACTCGTGGTAACCTGCACTGGGACCTTAGGGTGAAGGGCAGATATAATAATAATAATAATAATAATAATAATAATAATAATAATAATAGGTTCCAGCTGCTCTGCTTTGCCAGCATACTGTGTTCTCTCTCCCAGCCATACTGACATATCACATCCCTCATAGAGTCTGGACTTTAGTCCAAGAATTCTGTGGCTGTATGCCATTGCCCTAGATTCTGGACCATCTTTGACGGTTCTTCTGTCCTTTTGTGTCTAGCCTTCTTCCCTTTCTGAGACATGTTCTTAATTACTCTTCATGCAACAGAGCACCATAACTGTTTCTCCACTGGCCTCCTTTAATCTGTTTCTCTTTCTTTCACAGGGATATCACTCCTTTAAATCTGTTAACACTGCAATCAATAAGCCAAGCATACAAGGGCGTTTAGCATTTGCAGCGTCTGGACTGATGATTTTCTGTTTTTGATCTGAGCATAATTCCCCAGCCAAGCATTCAATTAAAATAAACAAGGGAGCACCTTGGAATGATCAAATGCCTAGCTGGGCGAGGGATTCGTTCAGAGTGAAAATGTTAAAATATTGAAAGTTCTGCATGCACCGGAAGAGCAGACGACGCAATCCAAACTACTCAGAAATCGTGCCAAGCAACTTTAAAGGTATGCAAATAAAAGGAAACCAGATGCTTCCAAGACATGAATGGCAACCTGTAACTAACAGGTCTCCATGGAGACATGGCCCAATTAATTGACTGACAGTCTCCAGGCCTACACTGAAGATTTAATAGACCAGTTTAATAGTTGTCCCAAGTTCCCCAGGAAATCCTGGAAAGCTTACATATTTTATATAAAAAAAGGAAGAACCCCATAGGCAGCATTCTAGGCAGCCTTGCCATGTAAGGCATATTAGAGATGTGAAAAGGCCTAGGCCTGTAAGGCGTATCAGAGGACACAGAAAAGAGACAAGCTCTGGTGCTTTTGGTAATCAGCTGTTTATTAAGCTGGATGAGATTTGGGAAAGGCTCATTTGCCGGGAGCTGTATCAACTGTTCAATTTCTCAACTCCCAACAAAATATGGATTTGATAGGTCCAAGCATTAACAGATTCTTCTTGAAGCATCCCTCCAGTTAACTCCTGTCTAGGGTTGATGCTCCCATCCAGACTTGCAAGGCTGGTGCAGCTTTTTCAGCTTCTAGGAATGATTTAGGTGCTATAGCTATCAGGAAAACACAGAGCTTCATTTTGCACAGAAGAGCTCGGCACCCAAGACACAGAGCGAAGCAGAGAGCACACAGCAAGCAGATCAGAATTGTAAAATATGTGATCTGTAATACAGATGTGTGACAAATCTTGGGGCTCTCACACACCCCGAATTAAAAGAGAAGTGGACACAACTGAGCTTTAATTAGGGGTGCACACAGATCTCAAGATTTGCCTTAAACTGGGAAAGTTTGCACCGATCAACTTATATCTTTGACCTCCCTTGGAATATTTAGGAAGATTTTTATTAAGACCAGCTCAGGTTAGATTTCAAAGTACTGCCACAAAGACAAGGGAGAAATGGGCAATCTGCTTAATTCTGGCCTCTTTTTCTTATGAAGAAATTATGCATTTTTATTGGATTTTCAGCCTTGTAGTAATTGCTGCCTCCTATATTAAACATTAATTATGAATCACTAATGAAACAATGGGGATTCCAAAATAATTCTAGACTTTCAAGGTCACTCACATGGGAGGCATGGCAATATTGAGAACCTAGGAAGAGCCCCCCTGGATCAGGCCAAAGACCCATGCTGCTCAGATTCCTGTTTCCAACAACAGACAAAAAGGTAGGAAGGCAGGACTACTGTCTATGTATGCATCACTATCAGGGCTAGGCAGCATCACCTGGAAACTGGACAGTGATCACACTATTGCAGGAGTCCAGTGTCAACCCCTGGAACATCCTGGCCCTGCTCCTCTTCCATCTTGCTGTGACAACTTATTCACTTGAGAAAAGCATCCATTGCTTTCATTACCGTCTCCACTGGCGGAGGAAGAGGAGTGCGGGGGAAGCAGCATGATTCCCAGGGTGAGTCCCAAAGTGAAGAGGAAGTGGAGACACTCAGAGAGGGCCTCCGTAGTGTGTGTCTTGCCCCAGTGTGCTTTAAAAGATGAAGCCATCACTGCATGATGGTAACAACTCTCTTTCCTTGTTCGTTCCCCAGAAACTAGAGGTTCGCTGTCTTGAAATATTGAGGTTCTACTTAGCTGGCTTAGCTTCGGAGTGGAGCACAGGAAGCTGCCGAATCAAACCATTGAAGCATGCAGCTCAGTATTTTCTCCAGCTGTTTTTGAACTGCAATTCGCATCATCCCTGACCACTGGTCCTGCTACAGATTGGTCTACACAGATTGGTGGCAGCAATCCAGAGTTTCAGGCAGGAGTTTCCCTGAATCTAGGACCTTCTGAATGCAAAGCAGATGGTCTACCACGGAGTGACAGCTCGTTCCCTAATCATAGACTACTCTTTCACAAAATTGTTCCAATCCCTTTTCAAAGCCATCTGCATTGGTGGTAATCGCCATGCCTTGCAGCAGCAAATTTCATAATTGCACACTACGTAGAGGAGCACTGAAATTGTGGCAGTGTATCCAGCAATTCATATGCTACCTGTGGCAAGTGCAACTTATGAGAGAATCAGCTTTCCGCTTTGTCCTTGCCTTCCTTTCCTTCCTCTTTCCATTCGGCACCAGTCAAATGAGTGAGCAATCTAAGGCTCTTTAAGTAAAAAAAAAAAAAAAAGGTGAATATAGATTTTGCAGAGCTAATGCCAGTCCACTTAGAGCACTGGTAGGGCCTGTACACGAATGCTCTCTTAAGCTAAAGAACCCAGCAGATTTAACAGCCTTGCGTTCCCTCCGTGCTGCATAGAGACTGTCACCTACCTTAACCTCAACATAATGCAGCCTTCTGCCCATTAAGCGTGAGTCAGCTCCCTCTAAGCAAAGAGAGACTGCAATCTCCCAGGTTATTAAGATAACAGAGGACAGTATTTTCCCATGGCAAACTTAAGAATAAGTGTTCCAGTCAGCAGAACATGGACATTTCTTTCCTCGCCTGAAATCACAAGCACAGATTCAGACAGCCTTTAGGAGGAAGGGAGAGGAGACACAGCCTGCAGAACACAATGCTACAAAACCAGCAAGATGTCCTAGCTAATAATGTGTACTTCTTCAACGTTCAGATGGCTGTTTTCAACCAATATGGGGAATTTGGAGATTCCCATCTTTCCAAACTTTGTCCACCCCCCCCCCCGCAACAACACTGTTTCCTGGCTCAATATTGAGAAACCCTGCCCCTTCTCCATCCAGACTTAACTAATTTCATCTGTGCTTAGCAATCCATAACTGCCCATTCCAACTTCTTCAGTCAGAATGTTTATGCATATTCCATTGTTAAGTATAATTGGTGTAATTGACACAGAAATGGAAAATACCGGTGTATTAATGAAGGTTCAACACTGGTTTTTCCCCCACAGTAGTTTTCTAAGAGACTCTCAGCTTCTTAATGAGTTGATCATTATCTAATTGTTGTTTTCTGCCAGCTAACATGTGAGTGTTGTAACCTTAGATCAGGTGACAAAGGTATTGAATCGCAGGTTGCCATTTTGAAGGGAGTTGCCTGCTCAGTCTTTCTCTGAATGCCACAGAGAACAAAAGGATATGATAATGGGTCTCCAAGAAGCTGCATAGCCTTAGGCTGGGATGGAGGAGAGAGACACTGTTTCGATTTTTGGAGTTATCTTTTATTTCCAAGATGCTGAGCCTGTGCTGGACAGGATAAGACAT
Organism: Podarcis muralis; assembly: GCF_964188315.1. Taxonomy (NCBI): domain Eukaryota; kingdom Metazoa; phylum Chordata; class Lepidosauria; order Squamata; family Lacertidae; genus Podarcis; species Podarcis muralis. The sequence goes on from NC_135663.1 coordinate 8,931,742, forward strand.
TGTATGGATGTTTTGGAAGCATCATTTGATGTATTATGTTATTGTTTGGAAGAGTTCTACAAGTAAACTTTGAATAATAATTTTATGGGTCTGGACAATGATTTACAGTGGTGCCTCGCAAGACGAAAAGAATCCGTTCCGCGAGTCTCTTCGTCTTGTGGTTTTTTTGTCTTGCGAAGCACGGCTATTAGCGGCTTAGCGGCTTAGCGGATCAGCTGTTAAGCGGCTTAGCGGATCAGCTGATAAGCGGCTTAGCGATCAGCTGTTAAGCGGCATAGTGGCTTAGTGGATCAGCTGTTAAGCGGCTTAGCGGCTTAGCGGATCAGCTGATAAGCGGCTTAGCAGCTTGGGGAAAAGGGGGGGGGAGGGAAAAAACCCTGCAGGAACTCGCAATACATTTTCGTCTTGCGAAGCAAGCCCATAGGAAATTTGTTTTGCAAAGCACCTCCAAAACGGAAAACCCTTTCGTCTAGCGGGTTTTCCGTCTTGCGAGGCATTCGTCTTGCGGGGCACCACTGTAGTCCAAAAGGAGTCAGTTCTTATGCTTCCAGTTGCTTCAAGCTTTGCAATGTTAATATCTGCAACATCCATGACCACATAGGAACTTGCCTTATACTGAGTCTGACAATTGGTTCCTTTTTTAGCTCAATATTATCCTGGCAGCAGCTTTCTGGGGTTTTAGGCAAGAACTTTTGCCAATTCTATCTGGGGACGCTAGGGATTGAACCTAGGAGGCAGATTCTCTTCCACTAAGCTATGGTCGTCCCCACAGAAGCTGTCCCCATTGTGAGAACTTCAATAAACACAAGTGATTGGGAATGGCAAGTTCATGAGGCAGAGAATTGTGGGAGGAAGGAATTATAATCACCGGGAGAAAAGTTGCTGTACTTCTTCCAACTAACTTTGTGTTACTATCTTCTCCTTTAACCTCCCTACCTTCCTTGTGTCGGGGAAAAACTGATGGGAAACACAAAGCTCGATAATAAACTCACTGAGGCAAGGGCCCATTTCTATTTTTATTGTTTATGCAGTATTTTGCACAAATGAGGCCTTGGTCTATGATTTGGGGTTTTAAGCACTCCCCTGTAGCCAACTATTAATTATCGGCTTAACATTCATTTTATTGCACATCTGTTTCAAAACAGCAGCTCCAATCATAGAAGAAGGCCCTATAATGGGTAGGGGTAACGAACTCAAAAAACAGCAGCTATTCCATGCAAAAGTATGGTCCCTGAAATGAGAAAAAGTAAGGCACAGCGCAAATGCAAAAGGAACTGCAGGCATCCCGTGACTGGATGAGTTGGTGCAATACAGTGAGATTGTGTGAAGCATAATGAGAGATAGTGTGGTGGACTGGCTAAGAACCTGAGCTATAAGTCAGGAAGTCCTTTGTGTGAATCTCACATCTTTACTGTATTTCTTGGGCCTAGGGTCACAAACCTAGCACCCAGAGGTGCCTGTGTGCTTCTCATCACCTCGGATGGCAAATATCTTTTTAAAAATCTACAGTGCATTAGAGATTCTGCTCTTCCTGTGGAGTTCCTGTTTGCACCGACTCAACCTCTACTGCATCGAATGCAGCTTCTTCAATATCCGCCATGTATATTGGATTAGCCATTGGGTGTCTACCTGTTCTGAATGGAGGAGAGGAGCCTCTCTCTGTGAACTTTTGGGGGATGGCTCCCTCAAATATTTTATGGGGGGGGGGGGCAAAAGGGAGCTCGACCCCTAGGAGTTGTCTCCTGTGAATGGAGGGGCATGCCTGTATCATTTAGTGGGCAAAGCAACATGATATCATTTAGAGAGCCAGTGTGGTGTAGTGGTTAAGAGTGGTAGTCTCGTAATCTGGGGAACCGGGTTCGCGTCTCTGCTCCTCCACATGCAGCTGCTGGGTGACCTTGGGCTAGTCACACTTCTCTGAAGTCTCTCAGCCCCACTCACCTCACAGAGTATTTGTTGTGGGGGAGGAAGGGAAAGGAGAATGTTAGCCACTTTGAGACTCCTTTGGGTAGTGATAAAGTGGGATATCAAATCCAAACTCTTCTTCTTCTAATGTCCTGTCTCTCACACCCTCCAACACTTTGAAGCCAAAATCCAGGACATCATCTTCCCGGATCTCATCTTTCCGTTTATCGTAAGAGCATGGCAGCCATCTGGGTTTCTGTAACCGTGTGTGATTTCACAACATGGTTTCCCTGCCCCCCAAAAAGAACACTTTTTGGGTACTGCAACCCAAAACACGTGTTTTGGGGCACCACACGATTTTGCAGCCCCCCAAAGTGCTTTCATCAGGGGGAAATCATGCTACGAAATCATGTGAGATCACAGCAACCAAAATGGCCCCCACTCTCTTATGATAATAAACGGCTTTTCCCAGTTTTTTCTGGGACATTTGTGGGATATGGTCTCTTTTCCTGCTGCCTTTGTCCCTTGTCCATTGGCTGGAATGGGACTGGTAGTGCTCAGCTCTCTCACAGTTTACTCATGGGATTCTGCAGGGTTCCAGCCTATCCTTCTTTGGCCTATCTAACATCTACATGAAAGCACTAGGAGACGTTATCTGATATTTAGGACTGGGTACCATAAATCAGCTGAACACATCTAGTTTTATCTTTCCTGGATGAGATAACTTGATCCACGATGTACCAACACTGGTGTCTTCTGGGAGAAAAATAATGGAGGACGCTGGCCAGTAGTTGGCTATTCCAATGAGCTTTCTCTCCCACTGAGGGAGAGAAGGGAGGAGGAGAGGGAGAGACTGAATTAGGCCACATTCACAACATACATAAAAAGCACTATGATCACACTTTAAACATTCTTGGCTTCCCCCAAAGCATTCCGGGAGGTGTGGTTTGCTAAAGATGCAGAGAGTTGTTACAAAATCTCCCTTCACTTCCCAGAGGTACAATTCCAAGAGTTCCTTTTGAAAAGGGTTTGACTGTTAAACCACTCTGGAAATTGGATCTCTGAGAGGGAAACAGGGATTTCATAACATCTCTCAGCACCCTTAACAAACTGCAACTCCCAGAATTCTTTAGAGGACTGTTTAAAGTGTGATCATAGTGTCAATAGACAGAGGAGGTGAATGGGAGACAGAGAGAAATCCGGACTGTTTCTTCATGCCCTGCCACATTTCTCTGATGAAAATGGGGATGCCCCATTCCATAATGATAATTTTACTATTTATACCCCACACATCTTACTGGGTTGCCCCAGCCACTCTAGGTGGCTTCCAACATATATAAAAACATAATAAAGCATTAAACATTAAAAAATAACTTCCCTATACAGGATTGCCTTCAGACGGCTATGGGGACAGATGACTCCATATCCTCCAACATTTCTTCAATGAAAATAGGGACATCCTAAGGAAAAGCAAAACATTCTGGGATCAAATCAGAAACAAGGATGGCTTCTCTAAATCAGGGACGTCCCTGGAAAATAGGGACACTTGGAGAATCTGTTTCTTTAAAGTATAGAGGGTAAAGATAAGCTATCCAGAAACATTTCAGGACAGTTCTCCAAACACCTTTAAAACAGCTGATTTCACCCCATTCCTCTGCCTCCTAACAGAGGGGCAAAACTTGGTGGGCTATTTTGGTGCATCCTTCAGAAAGAGAAATAGAGGTGTCTGCTCTGCAAAGCAGAAGTGAACGTAGAAGGCGCTTTGAGCCAGCTTCGCCAACTCTTTTGCCTTCGCAATCAAGGGCAATGAAGGCAATTCTCCAGTATGCATTAAGTTGCCCGCTTGAAACAGACAGCTCTGCACTTTGTCGTTAACCTGCTTCAACTTAGCAGATGTTTTATAAGCAGAAGGGGCCTGCGTTGACCTCTGCTTTATTGCAAGAGCAGCTGGAGAGGCCGCAAGTGGCAGAAGACTTTTTTTAAAAAAACAAAAAAACAAAACCTTTAAATGCTCAAACCCTGCTTTATGATCAAGCAACGTGCCCTTAGTCACTGCGGCACTTAAGCGAGCCTTCTGTCATTGCTAATGCAAGTTCATGGCTTCATCCAAGCCACTTTTCAGTGCCAACATCAAAACCTGTGGAGGAGCTCAACCATACATTTCCACTGGCTAGGCTTGCTTTGGAAGGACATCCTCTCTTCTCCCCCCACTCCAACTCCAAGTGAAATGCCTTGAAACAGGGACAGGGAACCTGTGGATTAGTAGGGTTGCCACCTGTCCTGTATAATACAGGGTTGTCCCATATTTCATTGTAAAATGCTGCATCCTGTATTGATAAACGTTTTGTCCTGTACTTCAGGTCCTCTCTTTCTCTTTCTCATTCTTTTTCTTTCTCTTTCTGCAAAGTTTGGGATCCTCTCATAATGCATGTGTTTGAAAGGGTGTGTGAAAGGTCATGTATTTAAGCTCAGGGGAGCAGTGGCATAGGTAGCCAGGCTGAGACCCTACCTGCCTGCAGACTGTCTCGCCAGAGTGGTGCATGCTCTAGTTATCTCTCGCTTGGACTACTGCAATGCGCTCTATGTGGGGCTACCTTTGAAGGTGACCTGGAAACAGCAACTAATCCAGAATGCGGCAGCTAGACTGGTGACTGGGAGCGGCCGCCGAGACCACATAACACCGGTCTTGAAAGACCTACACTGGGTCCCAGTACATTTCCAAGCACAATTGAAAGTGTTGGTGATAACCTTTAAAGCCCTAAACGGCCTTGGTCCAGTATACCTGAAGGAGCGTCTCCACCCCCATCATTCTGCCCAGACACTGAGGTCCAGTGCCGAGGGCCTTCTGGCAGTTCCCTCACTGTGAGAAGCCAAGTTACAGGGAACAAGGCAGAGGGCCTTCTCGGTAGTGGCACTCGCCCTGTGGAACGCCCTCCCACCAGGTGCCAAAGAGAAAAACAACTACCAGACTTTTAGAAGACATCTGAAGGCAGCGCTGTTTAGGGAAGCTTTTAATGTTTAATAGGTTATTGTATTTTAATATTCTTTTGGAAGCCACCCAGAGTGGCTGGAGAAACCCAGCCAGATGGGTGGGGTATAAATAATAAATTATTATTATTGTTATTGTTGTTGTTATTATTATTATTATTATTATTATTATTATTATTATTATTAGGTTTTAACCTTTAAAGCCCTATATGGCTTAGGACCCTCGTACCTACGGGACCGCCTCTCCTGGTATGCCCCACAGAGAAACTTACGGTCTTCAAATAAAAACATCTTGAAGGTCCCAGGCCACAGAGAAGTTAGGCTGGCCTCAACGAGAGCCAGGGCTTTTTCGGCTGTGGCCCCGATCTGGTGGAACACTCTGTCACAAGAGACCAGGGCCCTGCGGGACTTGACATCTTTCTGCAGGGCCTGCAAGACAGAGCTGTTCCACCAGGCCTTTGGCCAGGGCACAGCCTGACTCCCTCCCTCGGCAATCTTCGCGGAGCTCTGGCCCAATGGCTGCCAGTGGCTTGAATTAATTAATTTTAGAATGAATGATTTTAGGGTGTTGTTTATGCTGTACTTTTGTACTGTTTTATTGTTGTTAGCCGTCCTGAGCCCGGCTAAGGCTGGGGAGGGCGGGATATAAATAAATTTTATTATTATTATTATTATTATTATTATTATTATTATTATTATTATTATTATATAGCCAACCAGGGAAAAGCACCAAAGCAGCATATGCATGTGAGGCAAGCATCAGTAAGTAACAGACATAGTGCAAACAAAGCTGTAAAGCAAAGGAAACTGGCCAGTCAATTGAATGAAAGCCAGCAGGGAAGACAAGCAAGAAAGACAATTTTGTCTCCTTCTTCCATCGCTTGCGGTGGAACTGTCCCTTTTCTGCCTTATTGTCTCGTTATTTAGGGTACCTGTTTGGCAATGAATATTCTCAGTGTTCTTGCAGGAGCTGCTGCTGTGAAAGTTATTTTGTCTTATTCCCCTTTTCTTTTCTTTTTTTACTCTTTGTCAAAGCTCTGACTAATGTGCCAGCAGAGAGGGAGAGGGAGAGACTTTGGCTGCAGTTCAGGCATAATCAGACACTGATTTGAGATGGGGAGGGAAACAAAGTTATTCTGGGGGCAGGCGATTGTTCTGTTGTCATACTTGTTGGTTCTGGTTGCCTTTGGCGGTTACTTTGACAGTGTTCCTTCCCTGTGAACTCCTTCCAGCAAACATCTGAAATGCCTCCACAAGCCTGCTGTGTTGGTCTCAATCTGCACTCCGCAAATTGGCCTAATTGCTGAGGAAGCAGAAGCAGATCACAGCATTCTTGTAGTCCCTTGCAAATCTGGCTTCTTCCCTTAACTATTCAAAAAGCAGCGACTATGCCAGGCAACAGGTGATGGCCTTGCATGTTTAAATGAGCTGTTGCAGATTAAACACTGCATTGGAAACTGTCCTGAGACTTCAGGATACAGCAGAATAAAACAGGCAATCATAGCAACAGTGGGGATAAAGACTGAGCTGAAATGGCTCACTGGTTTTTTGTGAACATTTTCAACCACTTTTCGCCATCCTTTGCAAAAATATTTTGCCTGCTAGTTTCATTTGCCCTCACTGTCCAATGCCGTCACTTGTCTTAAGTGATGGCCACTTACAGCCACATCTTATTGGTTGTGTAGCATGATGACATGCATACAATCAGGGTAATAGTTCAGAGGCAAAGCACCTTGCATGTAGAAAGTCTAAAATTCAACCCAGTATCTCCATTTAACACCTGCACCCCTGGTGTTATCAGCACCAGGGGAGCTATAGGGTAGAATACACGAACAGTCTGAATACATGTAGAGTTGCTATCAGTCAGTGTGCACCAGAGATGGGGAACTCCAGATGCTGGACTCCAACTCCCATCAGCCCCGGCCTTCATGGCCAATGGCCAGGGATGATAGAAGCTCCAGAACTCTTCATTTCAGCCTGGATCATGTGGCTTGAGGTACCAATAGGAGCCTGGCTGGCTAGATATAACTTCAGCTCTAAGTTGTGTTGCATGGACTTATCTGATGGAACAACAGCAAATGATGCCTTGCTTTGCCATCTTTGACTATGTTCCTGTCTCTGGCACTTGGAAACACAGAAACATAGGAAGGTGCCTTATACTTAGCTCAGTAGTGTCTACACCAGCCTTTCTCAAACTTGGGTCTCCAGAAGTTGTTGGACTACAACTCCAATAATCTCTGGTCCTGGTAGCTAGGGATGATGGGAGTTGTAGTCCAAGAACATCAAGGGACCAAAGTTTGAGAAAGGCTGGCCTACACTGGCTGGCAGCAGTTCTTCTTGAGCTGGAGATGCTGGGGACAGAACCTGCTCTACCCACTGAGCTCAAGGACACATGCCAGGAAGGCAAACACACACAAGGAAGGGGAGGGGAGGGGCATGGCTCAGTAGAGTGTCTCACCTTCAGAGAGCCGCAAAGATAATATAGAGAGGCATAGGAAGGGACTGCTCCTTCCTGCCACTCACCATCTGGCCCAGGGCGGGGCCTGAGGCCTCATAAGGACTGCTGCGTTCTGCTGCCCAGGAGGACTCTCCTGTGTGAGTGTCTGAGGGCCCTGCTCCTTCCTGCCACTCACCATCTGGCCCAGGGCGGGGCCTGAAGGACTCACAGGGACTGCTGCGTTCTGCTGCCCAGGAGGACTCTCCTGTGTGAGTGTCTGAGGGCCCTGCTCCTTCCTGCCACTCACCATCTGGCCCAGGGCGGGGCCTGAGGCCTCATAAGGACTGCTGCGTTCTGCTGCCCAGGAGGACTCTCCTGTGTGAGTGTCTGAGGGCCCTGCTCCTTCCTGCCACTCACCATCTGGCCCAGGGCGGGGCCTGAAGGACTCACAGGGACTGCTGCGTTCTGCTGCCCAGGAGGACTCTCCTGTGTGAGTGTCTGAGGGCCCTGCTCCTTCCTGCCACTCACCATCTGGCCCAGGGCAGGGCCTGACAGGACTCACAGGGACGGTTGCTGTCACTGCTGCTGCGGCCCAGGGGGATCCGGTGGGGCGCAGAGTTCCTTTTAAAATGTTTTAAAATTTTCCTTTTCCTTTTCCTTTTATTTTTTTGTATATGTGGGGACGGGGATGGGGGTGGGATGGATGTTTAGTTGGGAATTTTAATGGATTTGTAATTTTTATAGTTTTTCATTTGTATTGCTTTTTGTTTTCTGAATTTCGTTTGTTTGTTTGTTTGTTTGTTTTTGTTTTTATTGTTTTAAGGTCTTATTTTGTTCTTAAGGGGAAGGGTCAGGGCTGCCGAGGAGTGGGTCCCAGCCAACAAAATGGCTGGGGTATGTTCCACAGAGGGGGATGCGCTGGGACAACCGATCTCAGTGATCACGGGTAGGAGGAGGAGTTACGCTAAGACCAGACCATGTCATTACAGAGGAGGCAGGTTTAGTCGTTGTCTGAGGACTATCCCTGCCTCCGGGTCTGGTCCTGTCCGGACGGATACTAGAATCAGCAAGGGATACCCACATAGCCTGAAGGTGCTACTGTGCAATGCCAGGTCAATGATTCATAAGACCACTGCCATCCATGACTTGATCATGGATGGAGGATTTGACCTGGCTTGTGTAACAGAGACTTGGTTGGATGAAGCAGATGGGCCTGTTCTTGCCGCTGCTTGTCCACCGGGTTTCTCTTACGCACAGCAACCCAGGCCTTGTGGACGGGGAGGGGGGGTTGCAGTGATTTTTAGGAAGTCATTAGTTTGCACCAGGCGTCCTGTTAGGAAGACCCAGTTCTCTGAGTGCATGTTCTGGAAGTTGGGCAATAGGGGCAGTACAGGATTCCTTTTGGTGTACCGACCTCCCCGCTGCACCAAGGATTCCCTGCCCGAGCTGCTTCAGGTCGTGGCGGATGTTCTCCTGGAGACACCTAGTTTGGTTGTCCTAGGGGATTTTAATATCCATGCCGACACGACCTTACAAGGGGCCGCTCGGGACTTCGTGGAAAGCATGGCCTCCATGGGGCTGTCCCTGAATAACTTTGGCCCAACCCATAGCCGCGGACATGCCTTGGACCTGGTGTTTACCTCCATGGATGTTGGTGTTCTGACACTAAATAAAAGCGAAACAAAAGAAGTGCCATGGTCAGACCACTTCCTGGTGCAACTTGACTTCTCCGCGACCCTTCCCCTCTGCAGGGAGGTGGGACCGATTCGGATGGTCCGCCCCCGCCACTTAATGGATCCAAATGGCTTCCAGAGAGTGGTAGGGGGTGCTTTATCCCATGTTGATGGCCTTTCAGCTGATTCCCTGGTGGCCCGCTGGAATGTGGAGTTAACCAGGGCTATTGACTGTTTGGCTCCGAAGCGCCCTCTCCGATTGCATGGAGCCCGGACAGCCCCGTGGTTTTCCACGGATCTGAGGGCAATGAAACAATCGTTGAGACGGCTAGAGCGCCGGTGGCGGATGACCCATTCTGAAGCTGACCGGACACAGGTTAGAGCTCAGTGTCGAGCCTACCAAGTGGCGGTAGCGACGGCGAAGAAGGCCTTCTTCGCCGCCTCTATTGCATCTGCAGAAAACAGCAGCAGGAGACTTTTTCAGGTGGTCCGCAATTTAGCGGAACCACCTGCTACATCGGGGCCCAGTACGGGCCACATGATCTCCTGCAATGATTTTGCAAAGTTTTTTGCAGATAAAGTCGCTCAGATTCGGGAAGAGGTAGACGCCACCGTGGGAGCAGGGCCAGGGCGGGAGAGTGCTAGAGTCCTGTCTAGTCAAATTGCGTGGGATCAATTCCAATCTGTTACCTCCGAGGATGTGGACAGGCTGCTTGGACGAGTGAAACCAACCACCTGTCTCCTGGATCCTTGCCCATCCTGGCTTATAAAAGCTAGCCGGGAAGGGCTGGGCGATGGGCTTCGTGGGGTGGTGAATGCTTCCCTCCGTGAGGGAACCTTCCCAGACCCGTTGAAAGAGGCGGTTATTAAACCGCTTCTTAAAAAACCATCTTTAGATGCGGCCACGATGGCCAACTATCGCCCAGTCTCAAATCTTCCATTCTTGGGCAAGGTGATTGAGCGAGTGGTTGCTGAACAACTCCAGGCACGCCTGGAAGAAGCGGACCATTTGGATCCCTTCCAATCGGGATTCAGGCCTCATCACGGGACTGAAACTGCCTTGGTCGCACTGGTTGATGATCTCCGGCGGGCTAGGGACAAAGGTGAGAGCTGTTTCCTAGTTCTGCTGGATCTCTCAGCGGCATTTGATACCATCGACCATAACATCCTTCTGGACCGTCTTGAGGGGCTGGGAGCTGGGGGTACTGTCATACAGTGGTTCCGCTCCTTCCTCCTGGGCCGTGTTCAGAAAGTGGTGGTGGGGGATGAGTGTTCAGACCCCTGGGCTCTCACTTGTGGGGTGCCTCAGGGTTCTGTCCTCTCCCCTATGCTTTTCAACATCTACATGCAGCCGCTGGGAGAGATCATCAGGGGGTTTGGGCTGGGTGTTCATCAGTATGCAGATGATACCCAGCTCTACCTTTCTTTCAAATCAGAACCAGTGAAGGCGGTGACGGTCCTGTGTGAGTGTCTGGAGGCGGTTGGAGGATGGATGGCGGCAAACAGATTGAGACTGAATCCTGACAAGACAGAAGTACTGTTTCTGGGGGACAGGAGGCGGGCAGGTGTGGAGGATTCCCTGGTCCTGAATGGGGTAACCGTGCCCCTGAAGGACCAGGTGCGCAGCCTGGGAGTCATTTTGGACTCACAGCTGTCCATGGAGGCACAGGTTAAATCCGTGTCCAGGGCAGCTGTGTACCAGCTCCATCTGGTACGTAGGCTGAGACCCTATCTGCCCGCGGACTGCCTCGCCAGAGTGGTGCATGCTCTGGTTATCTCCCGCTTGGACTACTGCAATGCGCTCTACGTGGGGCTACCTTTGAAGGTGACCCGGAAACTACAACTAATCCAGAATGCAGCAGCCAGACTGGTGACTGGGAACGGCCGCCGAGACCATATAACACCGGTCTTGAAAGACCTACATTGGCTCCCAGTACGTTTCCGAGCACAATTCAAAGTGTTGGTGCTGACCTTTAAAGCCCTAAACGGCCTCGGTCCAGTATACCTGAAGGAGCGTCTCCACCTCCATCGTTCTACCCGGACACTGAGGTCCAGCACCGAGGGCCTTCTGGCGGTTCCCTCACTGCGAGAAGCCAAGTTACAGGGAACCAGGCAGAGGGCCTTCTCGGTAGTGGCGCCCTCCCTGTGGAACGCCCTCCCACCAGATGTCAAAGAGAACAACAACTACCAGACTTTTAGAAGACATCTGAAGGCAGCCCTGTTTAGGGAAGCTTTTAATGTTTGATGTATCACAGTATTTTAATATTCTTTTGGAAGCCGCCCAGAGTGGCTGGGGAAACCCAGCCAGATGGGCGGGGTATAAATAATAAATTATTATTATTATTATTATTATTATTATAAGGGCGGTCATCCATTCCCTGCACTTAGGTTATCCATCTCTACAATAGGAGCTTGATACTGTAACATTACAGCTGGAAAGGAACTGTCGTGCAAAGTAAGTTTTAAAACATAGCAAGAAAGTTACATTTTTTAAAAATACTCTGCCAAGTTTGGAGCCATCTATATCCCCCCCAAAAAATTTTTTAGAGGAATTTTAGACCTCACCTCCCATTATTTATGGTGTCTGGGCAAATAAAATATATTCAGCATTAATCCCATCTGGAAATGCAGGGCTTTCCTATGCTTGACACTTCTTAAAGCTTATAATACAAACTGGAACTGCAGAGAAATATACAGAGAAACATAAATATGGCCTCTGATGCATCTCTGCAGCATCTGTGTGTCTATAAATTTGTATTATAGCTCTACTGCCATCCAGTGATAGAATGATTTTATTTTTAAAAAATTTACTGAAAATGTGGCAAGTAACCACAACAAAAATCTGAAGAGGCTCTATTTAAAAATTAAAATGCACAAACGAAGTTCTTCTCCATCACTCTCATTTGAATTTCAGGATGGGGAACCCGTGGCTTTCATATGTTTCTGGACTACATCTCCCATCATTGCTGACCATTGGCCATGGTGGATGAAGATGATGGGATCTGGAGTCCAACCACATTTGGAGGGTCACCGGTTCTCTATCCCTGATTTAAATGGCTGCATGATCCACTTATGGGGGTATAGATTATTGAGGGGTCCAAAGACCCCTTCACCCCTAGGAGTTGGCTTGCCTGCTGCCAAGGAACAAAGGTCAGATATGAAATGTTACAAATCCACGTAGTTTTGGTGAGAAAAATAGGAGGTGAGTTTGGATGGGGACTCACATTTAAGGATGCAAGAAGTGCCGTGGTGAATCCAGGTGTGAGGGCTGTGGAGGCTTGGGGCGTAAGGATGAGGATCAAGGAAGCAGGATGTAGTCACATGGAGCCTAGAGACATGAGTTGTTAATGTACTTCTGTCAGGAAAGCATATGATGGGCTAAAGGCAGCTGGACTTCACTCACTGAATAAATGAATGAAAATGCAACCCTTTGATGGAGGACCCTAATATGCAACAATCCTGCAATTGCTAGGACATGTCTTCTTTGAACATAGATAAGTTAATGCAAAGCCTCTGGAATGCCTCTGCATAAGAGACCATCATTTCAGCAGCTCTTGCATGGTCCAAGGAAAGTCACAGAATAAAGCTACAGGGGAATTGTAAAACAAGAAAGGATATTATATCTAAAGAGCAAAATCTGCCATATGAAAACACTCCCGCTGGATCTGACAGAACGAAAGGAGAATAATTATGATGATTCCCTCAGAGCTGGGAATGCAAAACATGGAAGAGAGCATAAAGGCCTAATACATGCACAGTTAAAGGTGATATGCAGCAGTACAATTTAAAATATGTCTTTGATCTTAAAATGTTCTTAAAATTCTTGATCTAATGCAAATACAAACAACTTGTGACTCATCAAACTGTGGGATAAACAGCCTCATATAACTAGTATGCTTAAGTTTAATTAATGCATGAAGGGGTTAAGACCATAGAGTAAGCTGTCCTGCCAGACTTAGTTCATATTGGGAGAGACTAGGTAATCAAGGCTTCGTTCCCTTTCAATCTTCCTGAGAAGTTCAGCATGTGAAGAGGCTAAGCTACATGGCTCTTAAAAGCCACTTTTGAGTTCCTATAACAATAATTTAGGAACTTTCACCACTAACTAAGCCAGGTTTTACTTCCTGTGCAACCTTTCTGATTGATGTATGTAAAAGCACATGAACCTGACCTTTGAAGAGTTTGTAAGTAAACCATTTTTAGCTTGTCAAATGTGTGGTCTTTTTCTATGCTAAGGGAAGAGGGAAAGACGTTTGGAGCTCACAAGGGCATATTTTAACAGTCTATCAGCCTATATTTCTAAGCTTTAAATTGCTGCATATTTTGTGATTTTAAATCTCTGCAGAGGTTCTCTCACAAGAACCTGGATGCCCCAAACCTGGATCTTGGGATCCAGGGAATTCTCCTTTTAAACCTACTTTTTCCTTGCACCAACACAAACCAAATATGATGGCCCAGCAGGAGCTTAATAATTATTTAGCTTTGCTGCAATCAGGGTAGAAGGATTATCAAGCACCTGCTTTGAAGACAATGTTTTTTTGTGCTGAAGGACTGATCCCTCAGTCTTCGATCACTGACAGCCACCCTGTGCTAGATTCATCTGCAACCTTACTGCACAATTCTATGTATGTTTCCTCAGAGGTCATTTTAGATAGCCTGGACGCAGTCTACACTGCTCCCTGACCTGCTAGTTTTCCATGTGCAATGAATTTTTGAATGGAAAAACACTTAACCATGTGAGTTTCCACAAGCAGTATGAAGTGGTTTACAGAGCTTTACATTTCAATCAGAACATAAGAAGAGCCCTGCTGGATCAGAGAAAATATGTTATCTAGTCTCACATTCTGTTCCCAAGGAGACCCAAAGGATGCAGGGGAATATCTCTAGCTCTGCCAGGGACCTTGCTGAGGAGGGCAGCATTGAGGAAGAATGGTCCTGATCCTGAATCTTCCCAGGAGCAGGAGGACAGTATTTGGAACAGTGGTTTTGCAGAGGAACATAGTTCAAAAGACAGAAGCTGGGAAATACTGGATGAAGAAGAAAAACTGGGAGAGAGTTAACAGATTCACAGTCGCTGGATAGCCCAAGGTCAAGAAAAGCAGATAAAAGCACAGAAAGCTCAGGTTACAGGATGCTGTAGTGACATGGATGACTAGGGAGGAAGTGGGTGGAACCCTTAATTGGGAGCACCTTCATTCCTAGGAAATGAAATGGATTCTTTGCTCTCTCACTGTGATCATTAAAGTTTCTAACTGGGAAGAAGACTCCTTTTCCTTTGCTCTGCTTATCTATGGCCAAAGGGGGGGGGGAGTCAATTTTCTGAAGCCTGACAAGCTCACTGGCAGAGCTTCTGCATCACAAGCTCCCTGGTTCAATCCCCATCATCTCCAGGTAGGGCAGGTAAAGGTAGAGGACCTCTGGACAGTTAAGTCCAGTCAAAGGCGACTATGGGGTTGCAGCACTCATCTCACTTTCAGGCCAAGGGAGCTGTCGTTTGTCCACAGACAGCTTTCCAGGTCATGTGGCCAGCATGACTAAATCACTTCTGACACAACGGGACACCGTGACGAGTGCCAGAGCGCACGGAAACGCCGTTCACTTTCCCGCTGCAGTGGTACCTATTTATCTACTTGCACTGGCGTGCTTTTGAACTGCTAGGTTGGCAGGAGCTGGGACAGAGCAACGGGAACTCACCCCGTCGAAGAGATTCGAACCGCCAACCTTCTGATCGGCAAGCCCAAGAGGCTCAGTGGTTTAGACCACAGCGCCACTCACGTCCTTGTCTGAAACACTAGAGAGTGCTATCAATCTGTATAGACAACACTGAACTAGACAGACCAATAGTCTAACTCGGAATAAGACAGCTTCATATATTCTTAATCTGATGAAGTAAACCTCACAATTCAATGGGGTTTACTCTAAGGAAAGTGTGCATAAGATTGCATCTTTATTACCATATCGCAACCATTGAAGATGCAAAAAAAGCCCCATGTTGGCTCAGATCAGAACTATTTTCATAAGGTTGGCAGGCTCAATAAATCCACTACATTTGGATAGTGAGATTTAAAAGCAAAACAAACCATATAAATTCTAATGAAGCAAAGAACAAATATTTGATCTGCAGTATTGGGAAAGAAACTGTAGCTTTGCTGAAAGAGACATTTACATGTTAGGGGTCAGCACTGGAGAGTTCTCTCCTCCTGGCAGTGGTGGTGCCAACAGACGGCTACTGTGGGGAACTGTGGGGCCCGGTGCCTACCTATGGCAGCCTTTGCCAACCTGGTGCCCTCCAGATGTTTTGGAATGCAACAGCTTTGCTGGATGTGATTGGTGGGGCATGTAGTCTGAAACTTGGTAGGTGTCAACCTAAGCTGTCACTAGCAGATACCAGTGACCATGGGCCAATCCAGAAGCTGATAAGGAGAATGGGAGGAGCTGGCAGGTGGGAATGAAAAAAGGAGATGTTTTCCTTTGCTAAGCCATTAAATTTCAAGAAGGAGGAAGAAGAGGAGGAAAGAAATAACAGGGCTGGAGGAGAGGGAGAGGGAGAGGGGGGTTCTAGTGATAGATGGGAACAGATGGCAGCAAAGCAAACTTCAAGGCTGACAGTGATAGCAGGAAAGA
The DNA here is from genome assembly GCF_964188315.1 of Podarcis muralis. Taxonomy (NCBI): domain Eukaryota; kingdom Metazoa; phylum Chordata; class Lepidosauria; order Squamata; family Lacertidae; genus Podarcis; species Podarcis muralis. Next base: position 8,947,369 of record NC_135663.1, read on the forward strand.
CAGAGGAAGGGAATCAGTAAGAAAGACAGAAGCAGGAGAGACAGAGAAGGAAGCTACAGGTCCTAAATGGACAGGCAGAAGGATCCAGGAACATAGGGAGATCACAATTTAGGAAGGATGTTGACAAGCTGGAACATGTGCAGAGGAAGGCAGCTAAGATGATCAAGGGTCTAGAAGCCAAGCCTTATGAGGAATGGTTGAAGGAGCTGTGTATGTTTAGCCTGGAAAAGAGGAGACTGAGAGGGGATAGGATAGCTGCACTTAATGAAAAATAGTCAATAATTGAGAAATTTACGTTGAGACTTTGAGACAACAGGGAGTGGCCACTTTCCCTGGCTGATAAACACACACAGGAGTATAAGATGGCTAGCAGGGATACTTCGTTTCCCATCCTGAGATGCAGAAGAATTATACAGGGCAGTGTTTGATTTGTTTTGTTCCTGAGCAATATGAACTGGGCAGATTCATTCCTGAAACAGGTAGTTTTGACAACTCGCGGCTAACACTATTCATGGCACATCAGAAAACAACAGAATCAAACAGATCTAGCTGAACAGCATTGTTTTCCCCCCCATCACCTTTCATCTCAAACACCCAGTATTACTGAACGTTGCTTAATCCTGCCGAGAATGTTGGCTTGCCTGAAATGACAAAGAGGTCTAATAATAGCCAAAAGATGAGAGCAAATGTCACGCTCCCTCTCCAGCCCCCAAGTGCCTCAATCAAGAGCCATGAAATCAGGATGCTTTGATTTCCTGCCGCATTATATATAGGTGGATCAATCTGGCTTTGCAAAAATTGCTGCCTAGGCATTGCACCAATTGCCTGGATAATCAGAGGACGCCCAATGGAAAGATACCTTAACCAAGAAGAACAGACTCAAAAGCTGTTAGGAAGGCAATAAAAGAAGAAGAAGAAGATGCGTCCCTCCTCCCCCAGTGAAGTCAATACTCAATTTGTGTTGGTGTTCAGTATAAGGTATGTTACAAATGGGGAGGGGGTAGGATTTGCTATCTCCGAAAGAGCCATGGCCCAGCAAAGCTGTTGGCTTTATAACTGAGCTAAGCTGGACATCTCATCCATCAGGTCAAGATGGGGCTGTCAGTCTCAGATGCTTCCTTTCCTGACTCTGAGCTATTAATCTTAGAGGTTGTGCAGTGCGCACACATCAGCCACAATCCAATACTGAGATGTCTCTCTCTCTCACACACACACACACCCCTCCTATATCCACTGCTGTTGTGTTGTCAACTTTGAAACAGGACAGAGCTAAGAGCCCTCCTGATGCCCGGACTGTTCCAGGGCAAAGTGGGAGGCACTGGAGAGAAATATGGGGTGAGGGGTAGACCCTGGCACCTCAAAAGTTCAGCAACACCAAAATAAGCCCCCCTCCGCTTCTCACCTTCAATTGGATGTCATAGTTGCAGCGTCTGCTGCAGCACCCCAGAAGATATGCGCCCAGCATCAGCGCTCCCCTAGATCCAACTTTGATGGGGCTGAGGGTTCTTCCACACAGGGCCATCTTAAGTATATCCGGTGCCGTGGTGCAAAGATCCCTCCAGCGCCCCCCGCCCCATTTCCCAGAGTTGCCGAACTGTGGGCTGTGACGGGGTATGCAGAAACCAGCCTACTCTACAAAGGCAAAAATTGCATGTATTGTTCTACACGCTTTTACCTGTGGTCCTCCCTGCCCATTTCTGGCATGTGGCCCTTGGAATGTTGCCCAGAAGGGAATGTGGCCCTCGCTCTGGAAAAGCCTTCCAACCCAGGACTAGATGGATCCTAGATCTAGTCTAGTGAAACCTCACCCTTTCTTAGGGGTTCTCCTTATGATCTTCAACAGCTGCTCCTTTTATGCAGTCGACCACTGGAGCTGTTGACGGTTTCTTCTCCAGAGGGTTTTATCAGAGCAAGACAGGCTTTCTCATGATCCCCAGCCAAGAGAAGTAGTCATTCTGTAAGCAGGTGAAAACAATTAGGTTTTGCTGTCTCCTTAAGCCATCTGTGAAGAGGCCATCTTGGAATTTATTTATTTATTTTCTTCCTGAGCTGCTGCTGCTGCTGCTGCCTGCCAGGCATGGTTTCGAAGCGAAGTCTGCAAATGTCAAAGCCATTACCGGTCACATTGAGAGAGGCACATAATGAAGGCCTCTGTGAAAGTGGCTCTTTGCTTCTTCCTCTAAGGCTTCTTGCACTCAGAAGAAAAGGCTGCCATGATGTCAACACAGAAGTGTCCCCCTTTTAAAAGCCTCGGCCTTCGGTGACACAATACAAGAAACTGTTTGGAAGATCAGATTGAGCTTTTGGATCGTCATTCTCACACAAACCAGCTTTCCAGTGCAGTTTCATACAAGGTCTTGCTTTTTCTCTCCCCCCCCCCCCCACCATGTGTCACCAGCAAATCCAAGTGATGTGATCCAAGAAGGAGGAGGAGGAGCTGCTGTATTCCTGGTATTGTGCGCTATAGCGTCGTATCCAGGCATCCCATACGACATCAGGACATCAAAAGTGATGCCCAGATGATCATTATGGGTGCTCTGCCCAGTGACAAATATTGGGAGGGCTCAAAGGTGGGGTTCAGCCCAGAGGAGTCATTACCCCTGCATGGGACTATCCAGTTTAAAGGAACACTATGTAGCAGCTAGTGAAAACAATGCTTCCGAAAGTTCTCAACTGGGGTGTGCTAGTGCCATGACAGTGACTTAAACTGCTGGTGAGGCTCCACTATTACTCTCTCACCTAGCATAAAACATAGAGCAGATATAAGACACTGTCATATGCCAAGTCCTTATTCTCCTTCTTCTTTGGTGACCACTCGTAGCCGAATAAGATTGTCTTCCATGAACAAGGTCTTAACAGTGAGTCTGTAAGTGACTCTGGAGGCCAATTCTGGATCCACACGTCCTTCCACAGTTGGGACATAGGTTTCCAGGCGGGAGTTGACCATGGTGAGGGTTCGCCAAGTGTGCTTTCCTCTTAGCACGTTTCTCTCTTTCGTCCTGAGTTTGAGCGTCTTCAAAGCCCACAACACCTTTGGTAAAGGCTGTTCTCCAATTGGATCGCTCACAGGCCAGTGTTGTTGGCATTTATACTACATTTTTAAAGATTTGCTTTAAGAGAGTCTTTAAACCTCTTTTGTTGACCACCAGCATTACGCTTTCCATTTTTAAGTTCGGAATAGAGCAGTGGCTTAGGAAGACGATAACGAGGCATCTGCACAACATGACCATTCCAACCAAGTTGTGATGTTGAAGAATCATTGCTTCGACACTGGTGATCTTTGCTTCTTCCAGTACACTGGCATCAGTCCACCTGTCTTCCCAAGTGATGTGTAAAAAAATTTGGAGACACCCAGCATTGTCTACACAGACTGACAGTGGCTCTCCAAGGATTCAGGCAGACATCTTCCATGGAAGATGATCTGGAGAAGGACTCTTGGACCTTCTACATCCAAAGCATGTGCTGTACTGCTGAGATGCAACATTTGCACATAGGATTCTCACTTACTGGAACTGCTGGTGAGGCTCCACTATTACTGTCTCACCTAGCATAAAACATAAAGTGGATATAATAGTGGAGCCTTACCAGCAGTTTAGGTGGGAATCCTAACTACAAATATACATTCATGCCCCGTAAAAAGAAGTCCACTGCCTTTATTACTGTCCTCTCTCATGCTGCGGTCTTGCCAAAAGCCTTTTCTCATGACATGATACACTCCTACATGCAATTGACTCCTGAAAGGGTGTAGCCTAGAAGGATCCAAATATTAGCTAAGCCGTTTCAGGATCTTCTCAAAACATGTACATGTCCATTCACCTCTCAGTTGTGGTGGGTGGATATCCTGCCCCTCCTCTGAGTTAGGGCATCTGACTTCTCCGAGGTGAGTTGCATCTGTGGTGATGTGCAATGACAGCCCTGAAGGGTCAAAATGGAGCCGGCAAATGAGTAAATTTCTCCTTTGCTGGCATGTTTCACCTTATTTCCTGTCACTGCCATCCCTCCGGCATCCATTTCATCATGGATATGACAGGGGCAAGAGCTGAGAACACATCTCCTTCCTGGGTGGGTCTGATATGAAATCAGAGTAATTGAAGCAATTGCTCTATCCCATGTCCATCATTCATCTCCTTCGTTGTATGGCTTCTCTTGCTTTTGCTGGAAAATCAATTAGGTCACGATTGACTCCAGGAGTCCTCAGTGTGATTGTCATATGTCCAGAACTTGAAAAAGGAGATCAGAGATCAGCTGACTTGACATCATGATTGTGGCTTCTCTCTCTCTCTCTCTCTCTGTGTGTGTGTGTCTCCATCTATCTATCATCTATCTATCTATCTCTATCAACTATCTATCTATCTATCATCTATCTATCATCTATCTATCATCTATCTATCATCTATCATCTATCATCTATCTATCTATCTATCTATCTATCTATCTATCTATCTATCTATCATCATCTATCATCTATCATCTATCTATCATCTATCTATATCTATCTATCTATCTATCTATCTATCTATCTATCTATCATCTATCTATCATCTATCTATCTATCTATCTATCTATATCTATCTCTATCTCTATCTCTATCTCTATCAACTATCTATCTATCTATCTATCTATCTATCTATCTATCTATCTATCATCTATCTATCTATCTATCATCTATCTATCTATCTATCTATCATCTATCTATCTATCTATCTATCTATCTATCTATCTATCTAATCTATCAATCATTATCTATCTATCTATCTATCATCTATCATCTATCAACATCTATCATCTATCATCTATCATCTATCATCTATCTATCATCTATCTATCTATCTATCTATCTATCTATCTATCTATCATCTGGGGACGCGGGTGGCGCGGTGGGTAAAAGCCTCAGCGCCTAGGGCTTGCCGATCGAAAGGTCGGCGGTTCAAATCCCCGCGGCGGGGTGCACTCCCGTTGCTCAGTCCCAGCGCCTGCCAACCTAGCAGTTCGAAAGCACCCCCGGGTGCAAGTAGATAAATAGGGACCGCTTACTGGCGGGAAGGTAAACGGCATTTCCGTGTGCGGCTCTGGCTCACCAGATGCAGCTTGTCATGCTGGCCACGTGACCCGGAAGTGTCTCCGGACAGCGCTGGCCCCCGGCCTCTTGAGTGAGATGAGTGCACAACCCTAGAGTCTGTCAAGACTGGCCCGTACGGGCAGGGGTACCTTTACCTTTATCTATCTATCTATCTCTCCGGTATCAGCTCTAGCATAGAGTTCCTCCGATTTGTTCCCCACAAGCAGATCCTGTAATCAATGGAGGGTATGCCACTGGCCCACTTCCTGCGCACATATAAACCTCAATGTCGAAAGGAGCCTCTGGCTGGTTGTTGCAGTGATCACTTCTGACAGCTGCTATAGAAAGATGGAAAGCCCTGTTTTCTCTCTTTCTTCCCTTTCAGTCCACTAGGGGTTCTTCACGCAAGATGGGGGAAGAATAGGAAAGTCACTGCGATATGGATTTCTCCCTGCCAGAAATACTGAATTTTGCACTCTCGCAACATGGCTGCAGAAATACAGACTGGGGCAGAGTGGAATCCAAAGCTCCTTTCTGCTGGGCTGGGGGCGGGATTGGGTGGAGGTGCCTGTCTGCACACACTTTCCCACATTCTCCTGAGGAGTGGTGCCTGCTCCCCCTTCCACCTGCCCAAAGTGGGCCAGTTGAAGTGGTCCTATCAGAATCTCCAACACTGGCAGTGACTAAAAATGCCCTGAAACAGGATGATAATGATAATTTATTAGTTATGCCCCGCCCATCTGGCTGAGTTTCCCCAGCCACTCTGGGCAGCTCCCAATAGCATATCAAAAACATGATAAATACAATAAACATTAAAAACTTCCCTAAACAGGGCTGTCTTCAGGTGTCTTCTAAAAGTCGGAGAGTTGTTTATTTCCTTGACATCTGATGGGAAGGCATTCCACAGGGCGCACGCCACTACCGAGAAGGCCCTCTGCCTGGTTCCCTGTAACCTCACTTCTTGCAATGAGGGAACCGCTACAAAGCACTCAGAGCTGAACAATGGGGGTGGAGATGCTCCTTCAGGTATACTGGGCCAAGGCCGTTCAGTCCCTTTGAATCGTGCTTGGAAATGTACTGGGAGCCAATGTAGGTCTTTCACGACCAGTGTTATGTGGTCTCAGCAGCCATTCCCAGTCACCAGTCTAGCTGCCGCATTCTGGATTAGTTGTAGTTTCTGGGTCACCTTCAAAGGTAGTTCTGGTGGCATTGGGCCTTGAGCTGGACCCCATTGCAGTATCCCCTCCAGGCTGCTGCAGAGATTTATTTGCTCACCTTCCACTACTATCAATGTGTTGAGCAAGGCTGCAGATGCGGCAGTGGCCCCACTGGTCCATTAAGCCCTACTGAGCAGCATCTGAAGTTTGGATGGTACCCACATTTAGGAAAAGTACATTAAAATTAAGACACTTTTACAGGATATATTTTTTCCACCTCCAGTTGAGCTAGCTCCAGTTGAGCTTGCTGAGGCCTGTCTGAGCTGGGATAGAGGTTTTATGCCTCTCACAATCTGGTCATCTACTGGAAAGCTAGATCCAGGAGTTTCTGCAAATTGTGGTACTGATTATTATAATTTGGGGAGGGAGGGGTTTTTTTATTGACTTTTTCAAGATAGGCAAAAAGAAGGTTATTTGCTCAAAAACACACCACAACGATGCAATGATGTAACAAACAACAGCATGAGCATATGTCATGATTTATAAATACGAAATCAACTATTTCGCCTGTTCTTCCATAGACCTGTCACGCTAAAGGCTTGGGGTTGCGTCCAACATAAGTCCTACTTAGAGTAAATCTATAAAAATGAATGAATTTGAATAAATAATAGTTACTGCCTTAGGCCCATTGTTTCCAGTGGGTCTTCTCTGAGTAGCACTCACCGTTGGTCTTCAGTAAACCAAAAATCAGTGGTGTGTGCAGGGAAACCAAAAGTTCTCCATCAGAAGATCTCCATGGAGCATAAGGAATCAGGCACACCTTAATGCTGAATTATGAATTAACAAAAGATCCTTGAACCTGGCCTGTTAGTAAATCAGCAACTAGTGTATCTCTTTCCACAACGTAGTAACATTTTGCCAATAACTTACAGTAGTTATAGCTTTTGGACCAGGTACAAGGGCAGCCTCAGGTACAGTGCATTACAGTAGTCAAGTCTCAAGGTTTCCTAATAGACTGCTTATTTTCCAACAAAATTAAGGATGGGAGTTGGAGGAAACAGCAACCTAAAACCTCATGTCTTTTAAAACTATTATCCCATAATAGCAATGAAGTCCTCCGACCAAACCATTTCCTGGGAAATTAATGACCATCTTGCTTAACAGCCCGAAGCTCTGCTTCAGGCCATCAACTCCCCCAGCCAATCATCAATCCCCAGGAAATCTCAAGGCCTTGAATATTATCGCTTCAATTTTTTCTTTTTAAAAAAGCTAATATGCTACTTTGCAATGTCACTCTCAGGATGGGGTGACACGTTCACATTTGGCAACTGCTCTTTTTTTGTCACGACAAGGCTGTCAGAAATTAAACGCCGTTGCAATCCCCACTCCGCCAGATCATTTGCCGGAGAGTCTTGTCACATGGACTGAGAAGAAGGAGAAGGAAAGTTTCACGTTTCAATAAACTCCCCATGACATGTAAGAGATTTGCTGCTGCTGTAGCAGGCAGCCAAGCTAAACGTTCAAAGAAATCGCTTGGTGGAGTCCTGTGCATGTAAAAGAAATAACCTCTCTGAATGGGGACAATTAGAAGCTCAAGGAGAAAGTTTGCAGCAGCAGAAGCATCCCCTTGAAGTGCTATTTTTCTGCATCACGATGGTGGTGGTGGTGATTATTTCAGGTGGGAGAAAAGGCAGCCTGCCACAGTCTGAAGTGGTGCTCTCTAGGTGGGACTCTACCATGACAACTTTTCAAATGCCTTGATCAAGTCTTCAGGTACGTAGTTACATTTTGGTACAAACCCATCACTGGCGGGATTTTGTTCTTCTTAGAAAGACAAAAACAAGCATCAACAGGACCAACTGTGTAGATAAAAGGGGGGGGGGGGTATTTAATATCCAAAGTATTTCAAACAATTGTCTTCTGAAGGGTGTTGGACTAGATCAGGGGTCGGCAACCCGCGGCTCCGGAGCCGCATGTGGCTCTTTTACACCTTTGCCGCGGCTCCGGGGCAAATACTAGCGAGGGGAGGAGGCGCATTGTGCGCCCCGACACTCCCCACTGTGGTGGGCGCTGTACTGGCTGTGAAGTTGCATGGGGGCGGTGCGTGCGTTAGTCACGCACCGTCCCGACGTCACCTTCCTGCCCGCCCGCCCGCCCGCTACATTGTAAGGGGCATGTACGCTGGTCACTGCATTGAAAGGGGGCATGTACGCTGGTCACTGTTTTGAAGGGGAGTGAAGAACACACACACAAAAAAAGGTAACTTGTTAATTTAATACAAAAAAAAATTCCTTCCAGTAGCACCTTAAAGAGCAACTAAGTTAGTTCTTGGTATGAGCTTTCGTGTGCATGCACACTTCTTCAGATACCAGAGACCTTGGTATCTGAAGAAGTGTGCATGCACACGAAAGCTCATACCAAGAACTAACTTAGTTGCTCTTTAAGGTGCTACTGGAAGGAATTTTTTTTTGTTTTGACTATGGCAGACCAACACGGCTACCTATCTGTAATTGTTAATTTAATGTTTATTTCAATGAGGAAGAGTAATTCTGAGGGGTCAAACAAAGAAATAATTTTAAAAAGTGACAAAAAAGTTATTTTTATAATGACGAGTTTTGCAGCTCCCAGTGTTTTTTTCTTCGGAAACGGGTCCAAGTGGCTCTTTTTGTCTTAAAGGTTGCAGACCCCAGGACTAGATGATGCTTTGGGTCCGTTCCAACTCTACAATTCTATGATTCTATGGTTCTTCACAAATCCACACACACTAACATTTTAAAAAATTATATTTTATTAAATGTCAACATTTTTAGCATATGAAAGCAAAACACAATTATGTCTTTTTTTTCTCATCGTTGTTGACTTCCCACCCTGTTTTCCGTGGAGTTATTGTTTCTCCCCTTCTGCCACACCCTATATTCTATCTATTAAATCATAACCACAATATTATAATCTAAGCACACCAACATGTCATACACACAGAAAACAGAAATCACAGCATATTTGCAACATCCCTGTTTGCAAACCTAAGGTCTCTGGCCAAGATCTTCTGCCAAGGCCTCTATTCCACCTTCTCTAATGTTCTCAAGCAATAACCTGCCCTGTTTTGAAATCCAAGAGTGTGGCTACTCTTTAAATATATTATAGTGCATCACAGATCGTACAATTGGAAGGGACCACAAGGGGCATCTAGTTTAATCCCCTGCAGTGCAGCAAACAATGTGGGGCTTGAACCTACAACCTTGAGATTAAGAGTCTCATAACTGAACTAATTTTATGATATACTAGAAGCGGGATGGGTGACCCAAGGGCCACATTACTTTCTGGGCAGCCTCTGGGCAGGGCCAGAGGCAAAAGCAATGCATGTAAAGTTTACATCTGAACAGCAGGAGAGCTTCTACACATGAGCACCTCTATCTTCACCCCAGCAACCAAGAGGCATCATTGGAGTTCAGGGAGACATTTCAGACGGGAGAAAGGAAAGTACGAAGTAGGGCTGGTGAAGGAGGGTGGCCCAGGGAAGGGGTGTGGCCTGTGGAGAGTCTCAAGGGTCCTAGAGATGAATGCATCTGGCTCCTGAAACCTGAGGGTCCCCATCCCTGGTATAGAATATCATTATATACTAAAGCACAGATGAGCAACCTGAGGTCCCCAGACTAATTTCAAAAGCCTGCTGCAAATGATCTGTTCAGACCTCTGGCAAGAGCAATTTGTTCCTTCACTCCTGCAGCTCTGGGCAGGAAGGGAGAAAGGAGACCATTTTCGAATGGGAGATGTCTACAACATAATTGGCATCTTCTGGGATGAGATTCATGGAGTACTGGATGCAAGTGGCCCAAACGGAACATTATGTGGGAAGTAGCTGGTCTCTAAACTGAGCCAACGGAGAGGTCCTGCAATCCCACTTCTCGTCTTCTCCTATAGACTGAACATCCATCCCCTTTTTTTTCTGCTGGAAGATGCCTGGATATTTGGAACTCAAATTCAGATTTTAATACTCATGTTTTGAAAAGAAACCAAATTCCAACTTCTGTAAGTTTTTCAATGTTTCTTGGGTTGGTAGGGGGATTGTTTGTGAATCTTTGCAGTTAGCAACAAAAATCTTGGTGAGATTCTTAAAATGATTCTCACAGGATCACTTTTCAGGTGGGAAAGAGAAAGTGCTTTTTTTATAGTATATACATTATGGGAAAAGTTATATGTTGGCTGTAAAGGCATTTTATTACCCTACATAGCATAGGAAACACAGAACAGATTCTCGGACAGAGTGATTCACATGCAGTGGCCAAATTCCCACCTGCTACCCTGGTAAGCTTCTCCTTGATGGAAATAAAAATTGGAAAGTTTGGAGACACTAAATCTGCCCTTGCTTTAAGAAGAATAAAATGGTTGTACCTAATCTAATGAACAACCTGACAGCACCTCTTTGGGGACCTGATTTATGGCACCATAGCTGCCTTGTTACAATTGTATTTGAAATTGTGGCTCCTTTGTGGCTATTTCTTTCTTGTCATGAGTATGAATTATTATTTCTGGTTCCCTGTAAAAGGATTGCCCAGAGGAACGGTTATTTTGCAACTTGGCCCGGTGAATTAAAAGAAAACGAGCATGGAGTGCATTGCTTCGTAACTTTGTGCACCCAGTCCAGGGCCCAACTACATGTTACACTCACTTCCTTAAAAGCAGCCAAATGTAAGCAAAGCTCTGACCAAGGAGAATTCTGAAGGCCCCTCTGTAGAGCAGCAGAGGAAGCTGGAGAGGACCACTGGCAAGCTCCTAGCCAAGGAGCAGACCCCAAATGCCTATCTCTGTCCATTGTCCATCTCTTCTTAGATCTTTCATTCAGGATAGGGGTCTGGAACCTAAGAACCTAAGAAGAGCCTGCTGGATCAGGCCAATGGTCCACCTAATCTCATTTTTCCAATCTTATATTTTATTCTTCCTCCATATTTCTGCAGCAATAGGCGCTCTCTCTCTCTCTCTCTCTCTCTCTCTCTCTCTCTCCATACATTTAATTTGGAGACCAAGTTTGGAGACATGAGAAACTGGGAGAACCAAAACTGACTGATCCATTCATCTCTAATCATGAGTGGGCAGAAAGTAGCACTGATCCACTATATCAGCTATTGCATGGTGGTGATATTCACAGGAGAGGAAAACAAAATTTAAACACCCACACCCACAACTGGAGGGAGGAGAGACGTATGGCTGTGCTAAGGCCCAGCTATCTGCTCCCTCTGCTTTTTAGGGTTTCAGTGCCAATCTGACCCTCACACACGTTTGTTGCTGCCAAATCACGTTTGTCCCCAAATGAGACTTTATATAACGCAATGGGATGACTATACCTTGGAGCTGCTCCAAAGGAATGCATTATGGTAATGTCAACAGGCATCCAGTGGTGAAAAGCCGATTGCTCACTGCACAGTCGGCGTCTTCTGCAAGCCCTTTTCAACATGCCTTACAGTGTGCAAATCGGTGTTTGCTGGCCCCAGTTCCCTGCTGTGCGATCTATTAAGCTCAGTGTACCTTGCCCCAGCTATGGCATGGTGTATTACATTCGCCCGCACTATCATTCCCAAACACTCTGTTTACATAAAGCCTCATTCTCTCTGCCAAATTTACTTAAACTGTCCAGACATTTTTTAAAGAGACCTCCTTTCCTCTTGTGTGTGTGTGTGTTTTTCTGTAGTGATATTCTCCATTGGGCTTTTACAAAACAAAATGGCTGAACTGTCCAGGTGAATATCTCAGCAGATGAACAAAATGTTCAAAGTATGATTGGCTGACCACTGTCACATGATATGGCCATGTCACCCTACCTCATTTCCATACTACCCATATGCACAAAGTGCTTTTAACAGCTATGGCTTACCCCCAAAGAACTCTGGGAACCGTAGTTTACCCCTCACAGAACTACAATTCCCAGAACCTTTGACAAACCACAGTTTCTATGATTCTCAATGACTATTAGAGATATGAAAGTGCTTTAAATGTATGGTGCAAATCATAGGAGCCAAATCCTAGGGGCTGAGGTCCCTTTGCCCCCACCCCATAAAATATTTGAGGGGGCCTGGTCTCCCCAAAGTTGATGGACATTGCCATTCAAATGATGTGCTTGTGCTGTGTCATATGATCAATTTTGCTTGGCGGAGCTTACCTGCCCTCCCCCACAAATATTTTATTCAAGTTGGCATAAAATGGTACAAATATGATTGAAGAACAGGCACCCAGGAAGGCTGCAGAGTGCAGGCCGCTGGTGAGATGTTTTGCAGCATGAAAGAAAGGACATTTATGAATGCCCTTCAGCCACCTCAAAAGTAAGGTAATCACAACTGAAACCACTGTACCCAACCGATGTGAATTTTAGTGTGTGTTTTTTCCTCCCCTTTGATAATTTTCAAATGCAATCTCTTTTCTCATTAATTGGTGGAAAGCGGCCAATAATAATAATAATAATAATAATAATAATAATAATAATATGCAGGATAAATGTTCAACACAGTGCTAATCTTTTCTTTGAGGGACTCCTGATAAGCTTCTGAGGAACTTCTGAGGCAATGCAGAAGATTCAATAGGAGCAGACCATGAGAATGAACTGGATGAAAGTTTCGCCTTTCCAGCAGAAACATGAATGACTGGTTGGGACTGCAGATCCTTCACTGCCGTGTATTTTTCAGCCTAAGGGCCACTTTCCCTCATGTGGAGCATTCTGGGGGGGGGGCACATTCCGGTGGGGAGAGAAACCAGATACAAAAGTGGATGGAGCAATGGTCCCATTGTGTATCTATGTCTGTGCATAGAGACCTCAGGACGGTGCATGGCTGGAATGTAGCCTACCATTCAAAGGCCATGCACAATCCTAAGGTTTCTATGCACAGACATAGATACACATAGAAACAGTCACACATCTCTCCATCCTCCTAAAGTCACAAAGTATCTACACACATTCACAAACCCCTCTCTGTTCTCCATCTGGGCAAATAAAAGGCACTATAGGATCATAGAAATATAGACTTGGAAGGGACCCCCGAGGGTCATCTAGTCCAACCCCCTGCAATGCAGGAATCTCAGCTAAAGCATCGATGACATATGGCCATCCAACCTCTTCCAAGGCAGGAGAGTCCACAACCTCCCAAGGGAAACCGTTCCACTGCTGAATAGCTCTGTCAAAAAGTTTTTCCAGATGTTTAGTTGGAATCTCCTATCTTGTAACATGAAGCCATTAATTCGGGTCCTACCCTAAAAAATACTTCCCAGCCAACCAAAAGCACTCAAGGAGGATGTGGTTCAGGACCAGTGAGAGCAATGGCCTGGGGAGGGGATGTGACCTTGGTAGAGTCCCAAGGGCCAGATACAGAGGCGTGGGGAAGCCATGATTGGCCCCCAGGCCTGACATTCCCCACCCCTGAAATACACAGTAGAGTGTCCCCAAAACACGTCATGAAAACTACAGGCCTAGAATGTTTCTGCCTAATGCCAGATGCTGTCAGGAGTGCCTGCAGGAGCCGGGCCCTGTGACCAGTGGGGCTTCTGGAGAGCCAAGGCACGCCCGCACAGGTGAGGCTGCTTGGTAACTCACTGCACCTGGTGGCTAGAGCCGGGAAGGGATATAAGGTCAGCATTTCCCTTCAGCTCTTTGCCACAGCAACATGTTCCCTGCCTTGCTGTGTCTGGCTTCTTGCTTCCTGATCCTCGGACCTCGGCTTCTTGACTCCTTATTTCTCGACCCTTGGACCCTGGACTTTGTGACTCCTTGCTTCTCAACCCTCAGACCCTTGACTTCGTGCCTCCTTGTTTCTTGACCCTTGGACCCTTGACTTTGTGGCTCCCTGCTTCCTGACCCTCAGACCCCTGGCTTCTGGACTCTTGTTCCTGCTTCCACCCCGCCATCTTGCCCTGGTCCCGACGTCCTCAGCCGGGACTTTGATCGCCCATAGACCGGACCATGAAAGATGCCCTGAAGGTATATTTTCCGTGTCTCATTGAGCTTGCTCCAAGATGGCCAGACATCAATATGTGAATTCATGCCAATATTTTGCCCATAATTGTTCTTGTGAGAAGCAAGCTTTGGGCGCAGCTCCCTCATCGGACTTTGGCAACATTTTCAAACAATCGTCCCAGATCTGTTGCCCACTGGTACCCATTACAAGCATCATTTCCCCATGACAAACAGAGACTGTTTGGGGAAGTAAATCTAGGAGTCTTCATAACCCTGCACCATCGACAGCAATAAATATGATATGAGGCCAGACTCTCACTGTCCCTCCCTTCTTGGAATTACTGATTGAGTAGCCCCGGTTTTGAAGCCAGCTCTGAAGTATGGATTTTTTCTTCTCATCACCATCTCTCATCCAGCAGAATCAGTCATTAAGCTGTCCTAAAGATCTGTTGCCCAGGTCCGACTGCTAGGTATATATCAGAACCTAGGGTGAGTTGTGCTGGAGCATAAATTGGTAGTGCAGGCCATGCCTTTGGAAGCCAAATGAATGGACGGTGGCTGTTATTGGCTACAGCCACACAAACATAAATAGGCCAGATCAGAGCTTGCTTAAATCTGTTGCGGAAAGAAATATTCCCTTTAAATGGAGTGTCAGGGACTGGGCAAAGGAAGAAGAATGGTGGAGACTGCCTCCCCATCCTGACCCTTCCAGGGAGGAGGAAGAGGAAGACAGCATAGATTTACAACAGTGTTTGCGGGAGGTCACAGCTCAGAGGCAGATGTGGGGAAAAGTTGGGAAATAATGGGAGAAGAGGAGCAGGCAGAACCAGAGCAGCAGCTGGCTGACCCGTTGTCATCAGAAAGCATTCCAGACCCACCATCTCCCAGAACCTGGTGAGCCTTAAAAGTAGGAGAGCAAAGAGCTCAAAGACAGAGGGCATGTCGCAGCACCTGTAGTGGAGGTGATGATGATGATGACGAATGAGGAGAGAAGGGGGGTGGGGTGGAGATTCACTCGAGAAAATGCCATTTTCCAAGAGGCTGGGTTCTATAACCTCTCTCTGTAAAGTCTGAAATAAAAAAGACTGTAAGAAACTTCTCCTTGTCTTTATACTTTCTTGGGCAACCAGCCGCAAGCCGCTGACGACATCCTGACATGGAGAGAGGTACACAAAGCAAACAAAAAGTTTCTATTTTATGAAAAATAAATATTCTTTTGTAATTGCCATTTAGGCCAGGTTGGGGAACCCAAGACCCCGTGGCCGATGGCTCATCTGGTCCAGAATTCTGTTCTCTCTGTGACCAACCGTGTGCCTGAGAGAAGCCTGCAAGCTAGACCTGAGCACAATAGCCCTCTCCTCTCCTGTGGTTTCTACAGTGGTACCTCTGGTTAAGAACTTAATTAATTCCGGAGGTCCATTCTTAACCTGAAACTGTTCTTAACCTGAGGTACCACTTTAGCTAATGGGGCCTCCCGCTGCCGCCACACCACTGTTACCATAAAGCACCAATGCTGCAGCAAGCAAAGGCTCCAGCAGCTCAGTCTGCTGCTTGTGGCTGGAAAGCCAGACAGGATGTTTGTGACTGTTGCCATGGAAACAGAGGGGCAGTCCATTCTGTACTGAGCACCGGATGTTAGCTCAGTGGGTGTATCATATGACCCGTACTGGAAGTACTTGGGCGGAGTTTCTTCTTGCTGTTGCTGAGTGCAGACATGTTTCTCTGTACTGATATGAGAGACAGAAATAAAGGATGTAAATAGTTTTCTGTCTGCTTCTTTCCCCTCCCTGGGGGACACCAAAGGGGAGAGAGGAAGAACGGTGTGTTCCTCTCACACATCTGAGAAGAATCGCCGGGACCTCGCCTGCTTATCAGCAGAGGGAGACGCGGGGAGGTTGACAGGAATATCTGCCGGTGCCTACGCTATGGCACATTCCTCTGACCGGGCAGAATTCCAACAGTGGTAGCAGAGGATGGTTGCGATTCATCGGACGTCTGCATCAGAGGCTGGTGAATCCTCCTCTGCTCCATGGAAGCCTGTTGTGAGAGGCTGATCCTCTGCAGCCAGAAGCTGACCAGAAGAAGCTGACAGCCAAGCCGATGCCCAAGGTATGGGATTTTTATAAGGGCTTAAAAGTGTGAATGCAGATTGATTCATTCTCTGCTTCACGGAGAGCGTGTGTGGGAAAGCAGCTCCAACTTAGAAGAGGCCTGCATTCCAGGCATTCTTGTGGTTTCCTGTCCAAGAAAAGATATGCGCTGTTGCTAAGCAACGTCCTTCAGTGAAGGAGCACTGGAAAGTTACTTGAGAGGGCTGGACAGTCAGTCTATGCCTCAGAGAGGCGAAAACAAAGGTTTTGTTATGACTAGGTCCTCACGAACTGCTGGAAGGGACTTTCCAACGCAGTCAGTGTCAGAACTGCCAGGTGTCAAGAGTGTAAACAAGCCAGCTATTGGATTTTAGAGGCTTGTGTTTCAGAGTCAGTGCAAGGACTCAAAATGGATGCTAAGAAGGGGGGAGGCTTGCCTTCTCCACCCCTCCTGACCAATGACAATTATTCATCTTGGTCTGTAAAGATGAAGGCCTTGTTGCAGAATCAGAGACTGTTTGGGGTGATTGAGAATCCCATTCCTGCAGCACCAACGCGTGCTTGGGAGTCACAGAATGTGAAGGCCAGGACTGCTATAATTCTGTGCGTCTCAGATGATCAATTGGTGCATATTCAGCATTTGGAACATGCGCAAGAGGTTTGGGATACGCTGCGTACAACGCATCAGAGAGATGCCGGTTCTTCAGCGTTGCTGTATTTTGAGAAGTTGACCAATCTGAGATTAGCGCCTGATGGAGATGTTCAAGCGCACCTGACAGAAATGAAGTTTCTGCGTCAACAGATGGTGGAACGCAATTTTCGTCTACAGGAGGAAGTGTTTTGCTTCATGATGATAAACAGCCTGAACTGGACTTACAAGGTTGTTGCCAGTCAGCTTGGTTCGCTACTGGCTCAAGACCTGACTTCGGAAAGAGTGTGTGCGGTGGTCCTCAACGAACACGACAGACTTGCTGCACTGGAGGTGAAGGACAGGGGGAGGCAAGAACAGAGTTCAAATCTTCCCACTGCTGATGCTACTGGAGAGCATGCTGTAGCATTGAGTGCTGTCCGATGCTACAATTGTGGACAGACTGGGCATCTACAACGGAACTGTAGGAAGCCGCGACAGTCGAAAGGAGTCAAGAACAGCTCTACGAAGCCTGAGGCGTCAAGCAAAAGCCGTACCAAGTGCCAGGTGAAACCTGCAAAGGCTATGATGGCGAAAGGAACCACGCCAGATGTTGGGAACGCATTCATAATCGACACGGGTGCAACGAAGCATCTCTGCCCACACAGACAACTGTTTTCGACGTTGAAGAAGCAAAGCTTCACTGTGAAACAAGCCAACGGTCAAGAACTGGAAGCGACCGGGATTGGAACTGTATATCTTGAGAGTCTGAACTTGACTATAAGCGATGTTTACCTGGTTCCAGAACTGAGATTTAGTCTGCTGAGTGCTTCGCAGATTGCAAAGAAAGGGCTAAAACTGTACTATGATGATAAAAGATGCAAGATCTACAAAGATGGAGAACTGTTTCTTACTGCCAAAGAGAAAGATGGACTGTATTTGTTGACTTTTGATCAAAGTGATTACATGAAATGTAATACTTCTGATTCTAACGAAATTTCTCTTGCAGATCTGACCAACAAAGAGGACACCAAGAAGGTGGCTAAGAAGGTCGACAGAGCTTTTCAGCGGGTGTATGCTGATGTGATTGGTCCTTTAGAACCATCTAGAGGCGGTGCAAAATATTACCTTTTGTGTGTTGATTGTTACACTAATTATTCTTGGGTTTATGTGATGAAGAAACCGCAGGAAACTTTAGAAAAGTTTCAGGCGTTTTGTGACAAGGTTAAAAGTATGCATGATGCTAACATTGATTGTCTTTTCACAGATGACAAGCCAGTTTTTTTGTTACAGAAGTTCCAGAAGTTCCTGGATGGAAAAGGGATAAGACACAAACTTGCTAGTTCCGAAGAAGCATGGAAGAAATGTGTCTGTGTAAAAGTGAACAAAGAATTGCAGAAGGGGATGCATGCACAATTGCTTAGTTCACATTTACCACATGAATATTGGGCCGAGTCGCTAGCGTCCTATCTTCATGTGTGGTTGAGAAAAGTCTCAACAGAGTTGGGATGTTCTCCTTTTGAGAAGCTGTTCAATAGAAAACCTTCTGTTGCCTATTTTAAGGTTTTCGGGTCTCATGTGAGAACAGAAGCTCCAAGTGGGGTAAAGAATGCCAGAGGCATTTTTGTGGGTTATGAAAAAGGTCTCTATAGAGTAATTTTGTCTGAATCTGGTCAGGTGATTCTCACAAAATTCTTAGAGAGTGCTCCTGAACAGGAGAGAGTGATTGTTCACACTTTTCCCACAGAGAATGATTCAGATGATGATGAGTTTGATCTTATTGAGTTCAGTGGTACTGATGATGACAGCGATAGCTCAGACAGCTCAGTTGTCACAGTCATTGAGAGGAAATCTCAAATAATGACTAGACCCTCAGAAGAGGAGGATGAACCACTGATTAAGCTTACTACTGGTTCTCCAGAGAGTTCAGAGGCTGAACCAGAAAGCAGAGAAGAGCAGCAACTCTTACGTAGGTCTGAGAGAGCTACAAAGGGTGTACCACCCAAGAGGTATTCAAAGGAGTTTGCTAACCTAGCATATGTTGCTGTTGTAAACGACCAAGGACAGATTGAAGCTGTGTCTGAGTCAGAGACAAAGGCACAACAGAGAGTTGTTAACCAAGGTAATGCGAAGTCACACAACCAGAGAGGTACATTGGTTAAACCAGTGGCGGGTAGTTCCAAGGGTGGAACTGAAACAACAGGGGAATGTTATAAGTATAACAACTGTTTGTTTTCTTCTCTGGATGACGCTTTGCTCGCAGCAAGCATTGATACTTTAGGGGGAGTATGTTACCATAAAGCACCAATGCTGCAGCAAGCAAAGGCTCCAGCAGCTCAGTCTGCTGCTTGTGGCTGGAAAGCCAGACAGGATGTTTGTGACTGTTGCCATGGAAACAGAGGGGCAGTCCATTCTGTACTGAGCACCGGATGTTAGCTCAGTGGGTGTATCATATGACCCGTACTGGAAGTACTTGGGCGGAGTTTCTTCTTGCTGTTGCTGAGTGCAGACATGTTTCTCTGTACTGATATGAGAGACAGAAATAAAGGATGTAAATAGTTTTCTGTCTGCTTCTTTCCCCTCCCTGGGGGACACCAAAGGGGAGAGAGGAAGAACGGTGTGTTCCTCTCACACATCTGAGAAGAATCGCCGGGACCTCGCCTGCTTATCAGCAGAGGGAGACGCGGGGAGGTCGACAGGAATATCTGCCGGTGCCTACGCTATGGCACATTCCTCTGACCGGGCAGAATTCCAACAACCACTGCCGTACGATTTCTGTTCTTTTATTTCCCATTCTAGCAGAATACTATATGCGTCCAATACTCTTTTAAAGCCATCCACGTTGGTGGCGATCACTGTCTCCTGAGGGGGCCAAGTTCCAGCGTTTATACACCACATGGATAAATACTTTTATCTTTTCTGAATCTTCCAACGTTCAGCTTCACTGAATGCTCATCAGTTACGAGAGAATGAGAGAATCTTTTCTCTATCCGCTTTATCCATGCCATGAATATTTGTATCAACTTTTATCATAGAATCATAGAGTTGGAATAGACCACAAGGGCCATCGAGTCCAACCCCCTGCCAAGCAGGAAACACCATCAGAGCACTCCTGACATATGGTTGTCAAGCCTCTGCTTAAAGACCTCCAAAGAAGGAGACTCCACCACACTCCTTGGCAGCAATGTCACTTCTTATCATGTCACTTATCATGACACTTATCATGTCACTTCTTCCTTGCCTTCTTCACTGAGGGACTGAAGTTTTGCTTTTCTCTGGGTGGGCCAGTGACCAGCAGTTCCCGGTGCTTCACTGGGAAGTTGCAGTTATGCACTTACTGCCACGAGGCAGTTCCTGACATCAAAAGCTATGCATTGTTGGTATGCAGGTGTCCCTCATTTTAATGCCCCAGGCTGGCAGTTGAAAGAGGAGAATTATCAAGCCCCTGTCTTGCTGCCAGTCGTGGTCACTTTTCCTAGCTATCTTCCTTCCCTGCACCTTCTGCAAGTGATCACAACCAATCAGGGATCATGTAATGGCAAATCCAATTCAGAGTGAGGGCAGGAAGTCCTTTATCCCTGATAGGTATTAGTGAGGAAATATTTCTGCCCCTGTTTTCAGCTCTGTCTCCCAAACACCGCTGAAATGAAAAGGAGTGATTTATTCTTTTAATTCAGTGGAAATGTTTGCATTTGTTTCAGCTCAACTGCAAAGTGACATAATCTATGGTATTTGGTAATGCAATGACATCACTTGGATTAACTAAGGGTAATTTGGAATGACAGTAATTTAAAATGAATGAGCAAACATTTCTGCAAGGACTGCTGAGGGGAGGTGTTTTTCAGCATCGCCGAGAACATTTGCAGAAAAACAATGGGATTTTTTTCCTTTTCCTTTTTTTTTTTTTTTTTTGCTCAGCTCTAATTTTTATACATCCTTTAAAACTTCTGATCATTAAACAGCAGAGACAGATTATTTTTAACCTAATGAGCAGGCTCATTATGTCGATGACAAAGAAATAATACGAAAATGTAGAATAATGATAAATACGTTTGACTCAATTGATAAGATCTTTCTGTGGGATGGGTGAGTGGGTCTCTGCAGGCATACACATGTAATGGAATTCCCGGAGGAAGAACCTTGTCAGCTCAAAATGTGTTAGAGGATACTGCCTGGCTAATTGTTATGAAAGACTTTCTTCCAGCCACCTTTAGGATAACCCTGATGCTAAAGGTTTTAGAGAAGAATGTCAGGCGGTATCAGTGCTAGGAGCAGAAAATGTTACGTTTTCATTGGGTGGTACAGTTGGGAAAGTACCCATGGCTATGATATTTTCTCTTTCAGCTACTGCACATGGGATGGCTCGGTTGGAAGAGCATGACAGCAATCATCTCAGGGTCTTGGGTTCCAGCCCTACATTGGGGAAAATATTTGGCTAGATGACCCTTGGGTCCCTTCCAACTCTACAATTCTATGATTCTATGAAGCCCCAAACAACTCAGGACCAGGTTATCTGAAAGACCGCCTGCCCATGTATAAACCTATAAGCACACTAAGATGATCTGGGGACAGGAGCAGTGTTACATTACAGCCATGCCAAAGTCAGAGATTCATAAGTCAGAGATTCACCCCACTACCCTCCTGGGACACAGGTGGCACTGTGGTCCCACTGAGCCTCTTGGGCTTGCCAATCGAATCCGCGTGACGGGTTGAGCTCCTGTTGCTCTTTTCCAGCTTCTGCCCACCTAGCAGTTTGAAAGCACACCAGTGCAAGTAGACAGCGGCGTAGCGTGGGTTATCAGCACCCAGGGCAAGGCAAGTAATTTGCGCCCCCTAACCCGGGGCAAGGCAAGTAATTTGCGCCCCCTAACCCGGGGCAAGGCAAGTACAGTAATTTACTCTCCCAAGCAGCAGCAGCGAGGCTTCTCTTTCCCCCGCGCTCTCCTGGAGCTGCCTCTTTTCTTTCCTTTTTTCCCTTTCTCCAAGGCTTTTCGCTTTCTCTCCTTAATTGATTCCTCCTCCACACCGCGGCATTTCCTGGCTGCTTCCCCCCCCCCCTTCCCCTCTCTCTCCTCCTCGCTCTGCTTGCCTTGCCCTGCCCTGCCTGAGGGCGCCCTGAGGAGACTCCGCTCTCCTTTTTGACCAGGCGAGGTGGAAAAAAGGGGGGAAAGTCTCTTCCCGCCCCCTCGCCAGACTCCCTGCTCGGCTCGGCTCACTACCCAGGCGGCCAGTGGAGAGAGAGCCGCAATTACCATAAAGCTCCTCTCCCTCCGCTTCGCCAAGCTGTCAAAGCCCGGCAGCAGCGGTAACAGCAGCAGCAGGCGCAGCCAGACCCCCGCCAGCCAGCCAGCCTGCCCGCCCGCCCGGCTTCCTCTCCTTTTTTTGCCCGCGGCAGAAGGCTTCGCTCTCCCCCTTCCGCGACCTCCTCGCCAAGCCGAGCGAGCGCGGGCTCCCTAACCCATGGATTTTAGTAGGGGCAGAGAGCTGCTAGTGCGAGCGCGCCCCCCGCCCATGTTGCGCCCGGTGCGGCCGGCCCCCCTGGCACCCCCACGCTACGCCACTGCAAGTAGATAAATAGGTACCGCTGCGGCAGGAAAGTAAATGGCATTTCCGTGTGCTCTGGCTTCCGTCACAGTGTTCTCTTGTGCCAGAAGTGGTTTAGTCATGCTGGCTACATGACCAGGAAAGCTGTCTGTGGACAAACACCGGCTCCCTCAGCCTGAAAGCAAGATAAGCGCCGCAACCCCATAGTCTCCTTTGACTGGACTTAATTGTCCAGGGGTCCTTTACCTTTTACTGCCCTCTTTACAGACAAGGAAAGAGACATTCTTGTGTATCTAGTTACTTCCTGGGTCAGGGGAAAGTACTTGAAGATGGAACATCCTGTAGAAGTGAGTGGGAGGAGGAAGCCAATATGGAAACCTTGGCGTAAGCAGGACTCCCTGTCTGCCATACTTAAATAAAGCTGTCCATGGTGGACGTTAACTGACATGCCCAGAGTCTAAGTAAGTCAGCCCTGCTGGGCAACAACACAATTATCACAAGTTCAGGAACACATTCCAGACAGACAAAAGCACCAAGGAGGTTGTGGCCTGAGAGTGGGTGTACCTAAAATGAGTCCTGGGGGCCAAAATAGAAAGGCCTTGAGGGCCACACTTACCCCTTGGGCCTGATGTCCCCCACCCCTGCTCTGCAGTGAAGCACCATTTGAATACTCCCCAACATTTCGCCAATGAAAATAGGGACATCCTATTCCATCATCAACAACACAATCAATCTTCTTCTTATTTATACCCTACCCATATGATTGGGTTGCCCCAGCCACTCTGGGAGACTTCCAATATATATAAAACATAATTAAACACTTTTAAAAAGCCTTCCCTATATAGGGCTGCCTTCAGCTGTCTTCTAAAGGTTGCATGGTTACTTATCTCCGTGGCTCAGGGGTCACATAACTCTATACCTTCCAACATTTCTCCAATGAAAATAGGGATATCCTAAGAAAAAGGAGGACATTCTGGGATCTCACCACTCCCCCTTTTTCTTTTTCTTTCCCCCCTTCTTATTCCTAAATGTTTAAATCATTTCATAAACCAAGAACTTATAGCTTGACCACTAATAATGAAACATCTATTGTAGATATTTTTCCACATTAATTGTGCTATTTTTGTGATATACAAATGACACCAAAAAACCTGGTTTGTATAACATTATTCTTGGTTATAAAACCCAATTAAAAAACAAAAAAGAAATCTGAAACCAGGATGGCTTCTGTAAATCCAGGACTGTCCCTGGAAATTAGAGACACTTGGAGGGTCTGCGTTTATGGCAAAAGGAAAGCTCATTCACTTTTCTGAAAATGGAAGACGTCTGTATTTAAAACTGGTCAGCTTTCTTCTCCCCCCCAGGCTACGTTGAAACTTATCCTGGCTTCTAAATGAGTTCACAAATTCCACATGAGACCCTTTCGCCCCTTTCCCTTTTGTATTTCCATAATGTTAATTCCTACAGCGCACCACTCATTGGGTCACTAACGGCTTTCCTCCTTTGCTTCTTCCACTGCCACCCCTTCATGAGGTGTTGCCTTGATCTTCTTCTTCCCCCTCCCCATTCCCTTTCCCCCCAATTCATTCAAGACACAGAAGAAGGAGAAATGGTGCAAATGAAGCTAATGAGGCAGAGGCACGGAACTGTCTTAGATGCTGACCCCAAGGGACAAGAGTGAAGAGGGTGAGAGGAGTGTGAGAGAGGGAATCTTCATTCAGGGGGGATAATGATTGTGTCGCTTGTTGAACTCTGGATGGGGCAGGTGCCAAAAGCTCCAGAAGTTTTAATCTCGAACTCCTAACTTTTTATCTCCTGGCACGTGGCAGAGCATGGAAAGTGGGAAGCAGGGGGGGGGGAGTATGAAAATGCTGCTTGAATCAGCACCTTTGGAGTTTATCCAAAGTGGCGGTAATTGATTTCAAGTCAGTGCTTAATAAGGGAGCAAACACCATGTCACGGCCACCTGAGAGACAACCTTGGAGTTTGCATAAAGTTGAAAGGAGAAAGACCAGGCGACTTTGCTTATTTCCCAGCCCTGGAGAATAATAATAATTATAACCCAGGAGCAAACCCCATGGAAAGAAAAACAATGGTTCCTTTTATTTACATATTTTATCATTTTACAGATTTATAAACAGCCAAAGCTATTGAAGCAGTGTACGCCAAGATAAGATAAAATACAAAAGATACAGATTCTTTAAAAAAGAAGGTAGCCGTGTTGGTCTGCCATAGTCAAAACAAAAAAAAATTATTTCAGTGTATCTGAAGAAGTGTGCATGCACACGAAAGCTCATACCAAGAACTAACTTAGTTGGTCTTTAAGGTGCTACTGGAAGGAATTTTTTTTGTTTTAAAAAAGAAACTCTTAAAAAGGCATTACTGCAATTATACAGTAAATATTCCATCAGATGTCTGGGACACACGTCAAGGAAACACTGATGTTCAAAGCAGGGATGGGGAGAATTTTGTTTGATCTGCATTTTTAAGTAAACTCACCTAATTTGCACCTCCCAGACTAATGCACAGCTTGGAACATAATTATCCTTCTAATTTTTACTTCTCTGAATTTTGCGATATAGTTCTCAGTTCAAATAGCATGTGAAAAGCAAATTGCAGAAATTTGTGTTTTGTGTAGTAGGGAGAATTTTAGCTCTTGTAGCTTTTCTCAACCTTGGATTTGCATTCATTCATGCCCATAACATGTCGGCCCACACAGCGCCAGAGAAAAATGCCATGCGAGCTCAGCAGTGGAAGTTGGGAAAGTGTGAAACCTCTAGGGAAGATGTTCTGGCAGCTGGAGATATATTACGAAGAGGCTTCATCTCCCCTAGAAGTCTAGGCCATGTGGGAATCCAGGAGAACACCCAAGGCATCTTCTGGCTGGGGAGAAAGAACACAAATCAGAGAAAAAAGAAACAATGTGGAGCAGGACAGGGAGTAGGAGGACAAATACAACTTCTCCACATGTCCTCAAGTGTGGTGGTGGATGCTGTCCCATTTGTTGTTGTTGTTTAGTCGTTTAGTCATGTCCGACTCTTCGTGACCCCATGAACCAGAGCACGCCAGGCACTTCTGTCTTCCACTGCCTCCCACAGTTTGGTCAAACTCATGCTGGTAGCTTCAAGAACACTCTCCAACCATCTCGTCCTCTGTCATCCCCTTCTCCTTGTGCCCTCCATCTTTCCCAACATCAGGGTCTTTTCCAGGGAGTCTTCTCTTCTCATGAGCTGGCCAAAGTCTTGGAGCCTCAGCTTCAGGATCTGTCCTTCCAGTGAGCACTCAGGGCTGATTTCCTTCAGAATGGATAGGTTTGATCTTCTTGCAGTCCATGGGACTCTCAAGAGTCTCCTCCAGCACCATAATTCAAAAGCATCAATTCTTCGGCGATCACCCTTCTTTATGGTCCAGCTCTCACTTCCATACATCACTACTGGGAAAACCATAGCTTTTACTATACGGACCTTTGTTGACAAGGTGCTGTCCCATTACCAGCATTGAATTAGGATTCAACACCCGTTCACCATGGGAAAGCTCCAAGTAGGCTAGGACACCATCTTGTTTGCACCTCAGACAGCAAAATATCTTGGGCCTTCTGTGCATTTACCTCTAAACATACTGTATGTCACCAGCTTAGCTGAGGGTTGAAGGTTGGTTGAAGAAACCAGAGGCCTTTCTCCTGGGCATAGCCAGCCAATCGGTGTTAAAGAAGGATAGAACTTTCTTTATGTACGCTACAACAACAGCAAGAATACTTATTGCAAAGTATTGCAAGACACAAGATTTACCCAGATGGCAGATGAAGGTGATGGACTACATGGAATTGGCAGAAATGACTGGCAGAATCCGAGACCAGGGAGAAGAGTCGGTGGAAGAAGACTGGAAGAAATTTAAAGACTATTTACAGAAATATTGTAAAATTAATGAATGTTAGAATGATGTTGGATTGAAATTAAGTGGTTTCTAGCTGTAATGGTATAAAAGAATATGAAAAAATGGTTTTTTATAAGTAAAAATTTAATGTTATAATAACTTAAGATTAAACATCTGGGTAGAATAAAGAAGGAAAGAAACTGCTAAGTTAATAAATTGAACTGGAATACAAAAAAGGGAGGTACGAGGAGGTCCGGGAAACAAGTTAATGAAAAATAATGTGATGAAAAGATTGATTGTTTTTAACTACTTTTATTTTGTATTTTTTCTTTTTTCTTTTTCTATTTTGTAATGTAAAAACCCTAATAAAATTTTTATTTAAAAGAAGAAGGTTGGTATGGCCAGATGGTACAGTTTGGGTAGGATCCCAGAGCAGTGAGGGAGGGAAACCTTTTCAGTCACCATAGGTGCCAACTCCCTGGGGCCCTGGGTGCCCAAGCACCCACAATGTCAGGGACAGGGCTCCCCAGAGTGACGAGGAGGAGGATGAGAGGAACAGAGAGTCAGAGGAGGAAGAAGTAGTTTTGCTTCCTTCTCAGCAGTTTGAAACCAGTCACCAGCAACCCCTCTCCTCCTTAGTAGGAAAAGAAGAGATAAATTCTCATGAAAGTGAAAGGAGGCTGGAGATAGGCCAAGTCGGTGATAAGTGGTCTCTAACAATAACATGGGGGGTGGGTGATTCGTCAGAGGTAGTATGACAGCCAAAATCTCCCTGTGCTCATAGGTTAACAAGGGCCAGGGAAAGGCGTCAATCAAGGAAGTGAAAGGCAGGGTTCTGGTGAACATCCTGTTGGCGTTGGAATCGGAGCTCAGATGCCTCAACATCCTGAAAGAGGCAGGAGCCATGGGAGTTGTTCTGAGTGTAATTGCTGTGTATAATAAATCTGCTTGAAAACTAAAGATGTCTACTTGCTGTTTGCATTAAGCCTGGGAGTTAGATCATGAGAAACAAAATTCCCCATGAAGGGGCTGGGCACCCACAAATTTTGGTGCCAGGGCCATGCACGCTGCATGGCACCCACAGCCTTGGTCACCCATGGTCGCAGGGCCAGCTTGGCACTCCTGTCAGTCGCATCCCATTCTAGGCAACCCTTGGCGGAGCGGGGGCCATGATAGTGGTAGGCAGGGCCAGAGGGGGAAATGGGCACAGCAATGAATGCAAACCTTACCTCTGTATAATAAGCTGATTTCTAAACACACTCAACACCTTCCTCTCCATCCTTCAAGAAACATTATCAGAGTCCAAGGACAATGGGTAAAAATACTCAAGGAGGGTGCAAAGCAGAGGCAGTAAAGTGTGTGGTCCATAGCTGTCAACTTACAGATTTGAAAATAAGGGACCAGCAGCCTTGAAAATAAGGGACCAGCAGCCAAAATAAGGGACCTGCAGCCTCACCTGTTCCAGGCACTCCAGTCTTCCGGTCCTCCTGCAGTCTGGTCAAACTCATGCTGGTAGCTTCGAGAACACTGTCCAACCAACTTTGTAACCAGAGGTTCAACTGAATAGAATCTGAATCACATGCACCACAAGGCCTATGCAGCCTCAACTTAAGATGGCTCCCTGGTCTGGCTTTGCACTGCAAAGTTTGCAGCAGCACGTGCAACAAAATGGCCAGCATTCAAAAAACCCCTCAGCTTGCATTAACTAGCCACACACAAGGCATGCAAGCTCCACCCCACAGTCGTTCTTAGACTTCTTATTGGGTGAGCAACACAGCCAAGCAACACAGTTGGAGCCTCCCTCCTCCCTGGCCAGCAGGGAGAGGAGCTGCTTCCTTTGAAATTTAAGGGACATCATTCAAGGGACATCCATCAATAAGGGACAGCAGCGGGACATGGCGCTGGAATAAGGGACTGTCCCTTCAAATAAGGGACACTTGACAGCTGTGGTGTGGTCTAGGGAGGGTACCTGTTGCCTGGGGAGAGTCCTGAGAGCCAGATGGAGAGGTCTGGTCTGCTGCATTTGGCCCCCAGGCCTCTATCTATACTGCTTGCCTCACAACAGCAGGGTTCCAGAAAGTCCGCACCCACACGTCCCCTTCTTTGCCTCCCTGCCCCATAAAATAAATGACTGTAGGCCCAGCTGCCCCCATAAAGAGCTGCAAAGACCACAATGCCCTTTCCCACCCCACAATTAAAGGCACAGCAGTAGCTTTGCCCCTCTGTTGCTTCTGGACGCCCTAGAAAGGGTTACATTTAATCATTCCATTATTGTCCTATTTCTCTGCTGTGGCCTCCAGAGTTATTTTAGCAACCTCTGTGGACTTTTAGAGCGATGCAGGTAATTGATTGCCTTATATAATGAGAGTGCTATTAAAGATAATAAACCTCTGGAGAGGAATACCTTGCTAAGCAGTGATCAGCAGAAAAGTGGTAATTTTTTTTTAGTGCTAATTCGACATCCTTTTTAAAACAAAAAACAAAAAAAAATAGAGGTGAGCAAAAGTCAGGATGTAATTATATTATGCGTATGATAAAAGCAGAGTGGGGGAATTCATCCACCTACCATACCAATCATCTTCTGTTGACACTTGGGGAGGGGGAGCGCTCCCCAATTTTAATTAGCTGAGCTGCTCTTCAGTAAGCCCAGGCATGATCTTTGATCATACCTCCAGTTGCACTGCTCATGTTCAAATGGAAATGTTATTCATCGCTGCACATTAACAATACCTGAAACTCTGTTTCTACCAAATTAATTGTAAAGGACTCTAGGGGGACCAGGGCCGTAATAGATCTTAGATCTGGCTTTTTAATCTCTAACCTTCAAGGATCAGATGTCTCCAAAAATGAATTCCTTTCACTTGCAAATGTCAACCTCCAAGGTATGCACTTGTGCACATTCCTATTTTTAGTAAAGTTGTTGTTGCTATTCATCATCATCAAAATAATCTATGCACCACCTTTCATTTTGAGTAGAAATGCCAAGGTGGTATTTGAAGAATTATGACTCGATTTATTGATTGCGTTATACTCCACCTTTACCTCAATGTGGCCTCCCCTTCCTCGTTTACTCCTCACAACAACCCTGTGAGGTAGGTTAGGCTGAGAGGCAGTGACTGGCCCAAGGTCGCCCAGTGAGCTTCATAGCTGAGCAAGGATTTGAACCCTGTTCTCCCAGCTCCTAGTCTAACACTCTAACCACTACACAACACTGGTTCTGAATAAATATGTACTGAAGAAATAGATAGCTTAGCAATGATGACAAACTTGTGTGGAGCACAATAGAAGAAGAAAACTATTTTTCCCCCCAGCTGTTTCCCTGTTCCTGAGCAGTAGATTGCCTGAGGAAATGACAAATTTGATTCTGTGGCACTGTGGCAGGCTAAGTCAGGCTCTGTGACTAGGGCTGAACGGAAACATTTTCACTCTTCACAACGCATGCTCCCTGCTGCAGCGATTCCTCAAGGTGCTGCCAACAGGAGCAAAAATACCTGAAGCTCTGCTCTCCCCATGACACCTATTACGAATGAAGTCCCTCGCTCTGAACTGGCTTCATGAAAGATGCCATTTAGCCAACTGGATTTGGCTCTGTGGCATCGTCATACTCAAATCTGATTTGCTGTGTGTTGCTGTGACATCATGGCATTTACTGCATAACACTTGATTGGCTGGCAGAGCTGTCTTTCCCATAGGGCTTAGTGGTGCGTTGCGCCAGGGCGCTGGCCTCTCAGGGGCACCCCAATGAGTGGGGGAGCTGTGCGGCTTTGCCAGCAGCTTCCCCTTTTGCTCTCCCACAGAGGCATGGGGGAGAGTTGTGCGCACCCCCCCCCCCCCGGCTAACAGGGTGCGGCTTCACCCTCCCCACTATCTGTGGTAATTTGGGGCCGCTGGGCAGATATTTGCACCCCAGCACTGCATCTGCTAATGACACCCCTGTTGGCTGGGATCACAGGGAAGGAAACAGGTATAATATGTGAAATCAAAGGATTTTCTTTCTTTTAGCAAATAATTTTTTTACCAAGCTTCTCAATAGCACTGCTTTCTCTCCCCATATTTTGATCCGTGGATAGCTGGTGTGGTCCTGTCTTAGACATGCATTAGAAAGCTTAGAGGCACACCTTTCTACCAGCTCTCTCTCTGTGTGTGTGTGTGTGGTGTGTGTGTACCATTAATATGTGAAAAGAAAGTTAAGGCAACTGCATGATGCTAGTAATGATGATGGATGCTTTTCAGTTGCACCTATGAATAGCTGGCCTCTGTTTGTTTCCATAGGCTATCTGTAACAGCTTCTCCCCTTAGGGATTTACAGCTTGGCAGGCATTCATTTATTGCTTAAGCTATCCTTCCAAGAGAATTGAATTTAAAGCCCAACCACAGCCATAGTTTACTGAATTCCTGGTAATTGCTGTGAATTTTGGGGTACTTCGTTCATGAACAATCTAAAGGGTGGAATTGCCCTCAATTACAATAAATGACCTAGACAGCCGAGTTAGATTAAAGTTTCACATAGCCTGTCTCTAGGCTCAGTATTCAGAGATATATACTTTAATTAATTTATTGTGATTATCAGTTATGATTATCACCTGAAGCATCATCCTTATTATCAGTCTTATTTAAAAATGTGCTTATATGCTGTTTTTCAGACACACCTCGCAAAGAAGTGCCAAAAATATGACATAGAAATGTTAAAACAAGAAGCACCAATTAAAATGATATAATAAAACAGCTGAGATAAGGACTGGGGAAGTTTGAAAACTACACCTCTGTCCCCCTCAGTCAAGGGTGAGACACCTTTGGCCCTCCAGAAATTGCTGAACTACAGCTCCCATCAACCCCAGCCAGCAAGCCAACAGTCAAGACTGTTGGGAGTTGTAGTCTGACAACATCTGGAGAGCCAGAGGTTCCCCCACTTCTGTCTTCTGAGCAAAATGGTTTGGTGGGGGTAGATGAGAGAGAAGTCAGTTCAGATGGAATACTAGATGTTAGATGGTGGGCAGTTTTCCAGGCTTCTTCTCTCCACCTCAGGACGCAACATGGTATTTTGTGGTGGGATAAACTGCAGTCATTTTAGACAGACAGACACAGATAGAGCTGTATCCAGTGCTAGTCATACTCAGAGTAATGGTAAAGGTAAAGGTACCCTTGACCATTAGGTCCAGTCACGGACGACTCTGGGGTTGCGCACTCATCTTGCTCTATAGGCCGAGGGAGCCAGTGTTTGTCCGCAGACAGCTTCCGGGTCATGTGGCCAGCATGACTAAGCCACTTCTGGAGAACCAGAGCAGTGCTCGGAAATGCTGTTTACCTTCCCACTGGAGCAGTACCTATTTACTTGCATTTTGATGTGCTTTTGAACTGCTAGGTGGGCAGGAGCTGGGATCAAACAACGGGAACTCACCCCGTTGCAGGGATTCTGATCAGCAAGCCTTATATCCCGCTTTATCACTACCCGAAGGAGTCTCAAAGCGGCTAACATTCTCCTTTCCCTTCCTCCCCCACAACAAACACTCTGTGAGGTGAGTGGGGCTGAGAGACTTCAAGGAAGTGTGACCAGCCCAAGGTCACCCAGCAGCTGCATGTGGAGGAGCGGGGAAGCGAACCCGGTTCACCAGATTACGAGTCCACCACACCACCACACCATGCTGGCTCTCCAAAGAGCCACATCTCACTGCCCAAAGCAGGGGTTCCAGGCACCACCAACCAGGTGCTCGTGGGAAACCTGCAAGCAGGATTCAAACACGAGAGCACTCTGCTTGCCTGCGGTTTCCAGCAACTGTTATTCAGAAGCTTTGCTGCCTCCAGCTGTGGAGTCAGAGCAGAGCCATCCTGGCTATTTGCCATTGATATCTGTGGAATCCCTCTTGGTTGGTGGTCATTCCTGCCTCCTGTGGGAGCGAGCACCATAGATTAACTATGCACTGTAAAAAGAAGTCCTTCACCTTTCCGGAATATCCCAACAGTCCATTTCATTGAATGTCTATGAGTTCTAATGTTATGAGGGGGGAAGAAAAACATTTTTTCTATCCACTTTCTCCAAGCCATGCAGAATTTCATACAATTCTGTCACGTCCCCCTCTTACTGGCCTTTTCCCCACACTCCCAAATGTTGCAACCTTTCCTCTTGGCAAGTCATTCCATTGCCTTGATAAGTTAGTCACCCTTTTCTGAACCTTTTCCAACTCTACACTACAGTCATACCTCAGATGTTGAATGCCATGCGAGACGAATGTTTTGGCTCCCGAACACCGCAAACCCAGAAGTGAGTGGTCCAGTTCTTTGGAACCCGAATGTCCGTCATAGCTTCTGTGGCTTCCGATTGGCTGCAGGAGCTTCCAAGAAGCATTGCCTTGGTTCCAGAACGTTTTGGAAGTCGAACGGACTACAGAACGGATTCCCTTTGACTTCCGAGGCACGACTATACTGAGCTGAATGGACCAATGGCCTGACTCAGTATATCTTCCTTTAAAAGAAAGGCAACGAGAGGAACAGAACAGGTAGCCTGGGGAGTGTCAGATGATAATAATATCCATCCCACCTTCTATGCTGGAAGCTTGCCATTGTTCTTTGTTATCTAATTGCTGGGTAGTGAACTAGGACAGGACCTTAACCACCCACCCCATGACAATGCACTTTCATCTTCAAAACTTAAGAATAACTATTTATAAATATCAAAGGAGCAAACCCAATAGAAGTCTTACCTTTTTGGTCTTCAGCACTTTCCTCCCTCCCTCCTTTGCCTAGATGAAGTCACTTTCAATGAACAGCTAGGGTTTTATTCCCCAGAGGAGCGGAGCTTTCAAGGCAGGTCAGACTGTCCCCTGATGTTCAATCCTGCCTTGCCTACTTTGTTCAAGTTCTGATCTCTGCCCAATCAGCAGCCATCTTTGGCATCTTTTCATTTGTTTTTTTTTTTGGGGGGGGGGGGTTTAGTCATCTCATTAGGAATGAACTGGTTTCATTAAGGTTTATTTATTTATTTATTTCCATTTATAAAATATTCCATTTGAATCATTTCAATGCGATTTCACAATTAAGAATGAGGACAATAAATGCATCCACAGTAAAACATAACCACCACCCCAAAAAAAACAAAAACAAAATCATATATAAAAATAATTTAAGCCATTTCAAATCCAAGACAGAAACCAACCTTCCAGTTATAAGGCTTGTTGAGAAAGTTCTTCAATGGGTACCAAAAAGGCAATAGATAGTGATGGTGCCCATCTGGAGGGAATTCCAAAGGATTGGTTCCACCAAGCTTGATTCCTTCATCATACAGAATGGACCTCCTATTGAAGGAATGGCTTTCCAAAATCCAAAACTGACTGCGCAGGCAGTTTGAAACTGCACCAAAATCCCTATTTTTCCTTAGCTAAAATCCATTAACTTGAGCTCTGAGCTCAATGCATAAACAAAAGCCCGGCTGTATAGACAAGTGCTCAGAGCCCTCTCCTTTATCAGTTGTGACAGCAACTATGGCCTTCACTGTACCAGTAGTAGAACAGAACAGAGAGAAGACATGTCTGTGCTTTATCTTACGTCCTGGACACACTCTGACACACATAAACCCAAGTCCGGGAACAAACACCAAAGCGTGTTCCCGGAGATGGTGACCTCGTCCCAGATAAGAGTAGGAAGAGGAAGATCCTTTTATGGTCAGAAGTACAGGAAGGAAGATCCTTTTATGGTTGAGAGTACCAGAGCAGGAACATATGTGATGTCAACCTGCGTACGTAGGCCGACGTGGTTGGGCTCCTAGGGGAGGAGTGAGAGGGTGCCTGGAGGATATATAAACTGCATGAAACCTGTCATTTCTTTGGACTTGCTGTGGACTTGATTACGCAAGTGCCTTCTGCTATCCGGAGAGCAGAATAAATTCTTTCTTTGAACCAACTCGGTGTCATTTTGACTTCCTTCCTCCTGTCCCGGAGCAACGCAGACCCAATCGGTGAACTCCAATAAGGCTACACTATCAGATGGTATCTGCAGGAAGTCCTCCTCTGCAGGTGGTTGGTTATATACAGGGTGAGGCAATCTTTAGCTGGTTGGTGATTGTGTGTGTATGTTGGACCATTTCGCTTACCTCCCAAACCTCAAAATTATTCTCTGCAAAGTTTGATGGTGAATATTCCACAAATGTCCTCTGGGTTTGAAAATAGGCTCCAAATATTTGTTGAGCATAGCAATATGATATCTATATCCAGATCTGATATGCAAACATTTAATTAATATAAAAGTGTGTTAATCCTGCCCAAGCCCCCAGATTTCGCTTGAATCCTAGCCTGTTTCTGTTGTGATCCAAAATTAAGACAGTGACCTGGACACTAACAAGCAGGGGATCAGTGTGGGGCAGGTGGGCATGGCTTTGGGGAAATGACCTCATGAGACCCATGGAAGGGTAGCTCATTGGCCATTGGTTCCCCATCCCTGTTTTGGACTGCAAGATCATTTGGAAACCTTTGTTGACTTTGTGGTTCCTAGGTTTCACAACTAACCCTCTGGGGTTTGTTCCTTGGAGAAAGAGCACCTCACCTCTGCTTTGCCAGTTGTGCAAAGCAGCACAGCATCTCTCCCCTGCTCTTCATTGAAATGAAACATACAGGGTGTCTCTGTTAGAATTCCTGATCCATGATTGCAGTCATGGGATTTTTGTCTTTCACATGATGGTAAATGTTTTGACTCCACAGAGTGGGAAGTGATGGAGACAGGATGTTTGGGTTACTGTGTTCCGTGAAGTGGGACTATTGTCCTTTGTTCTTTTTCTCTTGCTGTCTGATGCTATAGAGAGACGGAGCCATGTTGCAGTGCTCCATGTGTGTGTTTACTGTATATGTAAATAAAGTAGATTAGCCAAAATGCTGAGTTGCTGAGGTCTGTTATGCAACTGCAAAGACTCTGCGGATCCCAAAGTGTGTCGGTGTCTGTTGGCATCGGTCTTTGTGATGTTCTGGGAGAAGAAAACCTTTGAAGCTCCCAAATGAACGACCAGGAGGGAGAGAACATGCCAGACAGGCATGTGTCTCTGCCAGGGTCCTACTTGAGTGTAGGACGAGCTCCTGACACTCTCACTCCCCATGAGAACACTTGGAAGCAAGAATGACCCACAACTTCCATTCCCAGTTACAAACGGACATCAAAGATTGGGGTGGGGTGTTCAGTTGGATAATTCAATGGGAGGTGTGTGACCTTATGAGGCCTGACTTTGCCTGCCTCTGCAGCCAACTCCTGTTTCGTGTCATTAAGGCTTTTATCACATTTGATTTAGCTCACACCAAGGAGTGTTGTCGCCACCACTTAAGACTGCAGTTCCCCAGGCTCAGAGCTCTGGAAGGGCACTTCACTTTTCATACCTCTTGGCTCTGATTGCCACTTCTCACCTGCTGCAGGGAATTGTTCTTCCCGTATCGAGCAACAGCTAAGAGTCTCTCTTTCCACCTCCAGCGGAGGGGAGCAATGCTCAGGTCGTGTTGCTAGAGAAGGAAGTACTGCCTGAACCAAATATATTAGATTTTGGAAGTTGCTTTATTCATCTTGAAGGTTTTTCCTCTTCTTTATAGCCTGACTTTCCTCCAAGAGGTTCAGGGTGGTATGGAAATCGTGACTGTAATATTCACTGCTTTAACAGTGACACCACGGGAGACTGGATTACGGGACAAACAAGCTTCAACATAACATCATGCAGTTCTTCGACTGCTCTTCTCAAAATGACTTCAGCTACTGGTGTTTACCAAAACATTTTCCTTCCGTGAACCTACGTGTGTTTCTGCTACAGTTATAACTCTTCTAACTCAATAGCAAGTCACCAAACTAAAGGTAAAGGACTCCTGGATGGTTAAGTCCAGTCGACATCGACTATGGGGTGTGGCACTCATCTCCGCTTTCAGGCCAAGGGAGCCAGCGTTTGTCTGTAGACAACTTTTCCAAGTCATGTGGCCAGCATGACTAAACTTCTTCTGGTGCACAAAACACCGTGATGAGTGCCAGAGCACACAGAAACACCATTTACCTTCCCACCGCAGCAGTACCTATTTATCTACTCGTGCTGGTATGCTTTTGAACTGCTAGGTTGGCAGGAGCTGGAACAAAGCAACGGGAGCTCATCCCATTGCAAAGATTCAAACTGCTGACCTTATGATCGGCAAGCCCAAGTGACTCTGTGGTTTAGACCACAGCGCCACCTGTGTCCCATTACCTTTACCCTCACCAAACTAAACACAACCCATTATGATGTTCCTAGAGACCTGCTTCCAAGTCTTATGGTTCTTTCAATGCAGAGATGAGGTGGCTGTGGTCCTCCAGAAGTTATTGGACGACAGCTCCCACCCCACTCCAATCAAAAGCCATGCTGTCTGGGTCTTATGGGAGATGGAGTCCAATACATCTAGAGGGCAGCAGGTTCTCCGCTCATGGGTACATTAAGCATGTTGACAAGCAGCAAATCCACTGTCCCATATCTGATTCCCAGAGCTCAAAGATGTCTCTGCTCCTTGGTCTCAGCCCAACCCATGACTGTAATAAATTTGCCCCTTTACACCTGCCTTATTATCAGCCCCAAATGTAAATGAACTGTGAAAAAGACTCCATGAATCAAAAGATGATATATGTACTTTCCCTTTTTTATTTGTTTGTGACACACACAGATATTTTTTTAAAAAATGGACAATTTCCTGATTTGATTCTTCTTTCCATCTGTGTTAGCCTTTAGACTGTAAGCTTGTAGAGAGGGCTTGTGTTTAGATATTTTGCACACTTTATTAAAGAAAGCAACAGTAACCTTTGCAATTCAATTGTAAAGGAAATATCTCAAGAAATGCATCCTACTTTATAATGAATGTCGGTCTTACTTGATATTACGGGGTGTGTGTATGGATATATATATATATATATATATATATATATTCTCACATTCAGAAGTGGATAATAAAACTGTTTGTTTGTTTTTAATTAAACTAGTATTTATAGCCCCCCTTTCAGTTGTAACAGTTTACAACATGGCTAACGGTAAGGCTAAAACCATCAAGCAGAGTTTAAAGCCGTCAATTAATAGCATTAAAAAAAACTTTTTAGTGCTGCAATCAAAGGAAGAACAGCAAAAAAAAAAACCCACAGCAGGAGCATCTCTTACTGGCACTGGCATAACTAGTAAAAGTTGGAATGATACTGCAGTAAGTTTAAGTTTGGAGTAGTGGTTGGTTAGCATTTGGGACCAGGACCTGAAAAATCAGGGTTGAAACCCTCACTCATCCATGAATCTTGGACCAGTTAGTCTTACCCACCTCACAGGGATGTTTGTGAGGATAAAATGGAGGGAGGAATGTGCTGAAAGTGCAACAACATTCAGCTTCCTTCCTTCCTGAACCTTCCTGAGAAGGTCTCTGAGAACAAACAAGGGCAATACAGCGGACCTCTACTTACAACCATACTCCGTTCCGGAAGTCTGGTCATAGCTAGAAACGTGTATGAGCAGAGGCACACTTTTCTATAGAAAGTAATGGAAAAGTGAATTTATCCATTCTAGATGATGAAAAACATCCCCTAAAACAGTGATTTAACATTGATTTTACTGTCTAACGAGACCATAGATCCATAAAATGAAGGCAATAATCAATGTACGGTACTATAAAATAAATAAGACAGTATTGTAGATGAAAAAAATTAACATTTGTTTTTTCCTTATGTGCACTGAGGGTGGGTGGGCTTACCTGGCTACAAGCTGGGCGTGGGGCAAGGCTTAGTAAAGAGCTGATTCACTTGGGCCAGGGTCACTTTTTTTCTTGCCAGGCCAGGTTCTTCTCTGGACTTCCTTGGGTTAGTTCCTCGGTGGGTTTGGGGCTGCAGTGCGCCCTGCTGTGCCTCTTGCAGGCGGCACCTCTTCCACAGCTTCAGGGGTGGGATGGGGGCCCTCTCCCCGGCTGCAGAGGCCCCAGAGCTTCTCTGCAGCCAGCCTGGCAAGCTCTGAGCTGCTGGCAAGGCCTCTGTTCGTATCTAGAGGAAAGTTCATAAGTCAAAGCACCTACTGAGGGTCATAACTGGAATCATACGTAAGTAGAGCCATACATAAGTCCACTGTAATGACTGTAATGACTGGAGTCATTGCTGAAGATTTCCTATCAGTATGCTGAAGGGCATATTGATTCAGGGCAAAGTTTAGGGAACACATTTCTGTACTAAAATAGCACCAAACAATGCACAGAAAAGAAAAACAACCACTACCGTATTTTTCATTCCATAAGACGCAACTAATTTTTAGAGGGGGAATGCAAGGGGGGGGGTTCTTTAAAGGGAGCGCTGAGCAGAGCCTGTATGCATCCCAGCCACGTGGAGCATGTATGCGGCGCTTGCAGGCTTTTCCCCGAGGAGGGAGAATGGCAGCCCATCACTCTTTGAAGGGAGCACGGCTCTTGGGGGCTTTTCTGGGAGGTGGGGAAAGGGACAGAGCCGCGTGCTCTGTTCCTTTCCCCACCTCCCACAAGAGCTGCGCGCTATGCCAGAAGCCAGGACAGCAAGCGGGATTGCGGCACAGTGATCCCTCTTGCTGTCCTGGCTTGTGGGATAGCCGCACGCAGCCTCTCCCGGGCAGCGGGATGAAGGCTCCCCCAAGAGCAGCACTCCCTTTAAAGAGCACACGGAGCGTGTGTGTGGCTCTTGGGGGCTTTCCCCCGAGAGCTGCACACACACACTCTGCGCGCTCTTTAAAGGGAGCGCTGAGCAGAGCCTCCCGCCTGCATTCGCTCTATAAGATGCACACACACATTTCCCCTTACATTTTAGGAGGGGAAAAGTGTGTCTTATAGAGCAAAAAAATATGGTATTTTAAATAAATAAATAAATAAATAGATTGATACAAATTACTAATAAAGTCATACCTCAGGTTACAGCTGCTTCAGATTGTGTTTTTTCATGTTACAGGCCGCCAAAACCTGGAAGTACTGGAACGGGTTACATTCGGGTTTCGGCAGTCACGCATGCACAGAAGACCAAATCGCAACCCATGCGTGTGCAGATGCGGGTAGCGAATGCTGCGTGTTGCGAACGTGCATCCCGCACGGATCACGTTCGCAACCTAAGAGTCCACTGTAAATACATAATGATATCAATCCTTTCTCCTTCTGATATATCTCCCCACGCATCAGTTCTCAGCCTACTGGCTCTCACTCAGCACAAAAACGAACTCAAAGCTCAGTCCCAAAATCGCACAACTAAGAGGGTCCCTGGAACCTGCTAACATCACCCTAGTCTCTCATTCTAGGTGCTTTTGTGGGCATGCAACAAGGTTGATGTGACTTCCTCTAGCTGTCCACAGTTGTGTCTCATTCAGCTGCACTTCATATACCCAGTTCCAGTCTACAGCAGGTGTGCTTGGGTGAGTTTCCCAAGGGGGCAGGGTCTCAAGCTATTCATTCGATTTTGCATTTCCTGAATTTTCTGGCAGAGTAATTGGCTAAAGAAGCATGGATCAAAATGTGATTAAAACGCATACTTTGAGAGAAAATACACTTGAGATTCATATTTAAATAGGTACTTAAATGTGAATGTTCAAATGCTGATTTTTTTTAAAAAAAGAAAATGTAAAAATGGGACACAGCAGACTTACGGGTGGGCATGTGTGAGTCATAGAACCATAGGGATGGAAGGGTGATCTAGTCTAGACCAAGGGTGATCTAGTCCAACCCCCTGCTACAAAGAAATCTCAGCTAAAGCATTCAAGACAGATGGTCACCCAACCTCTGCTTAGAGACCTCCAATGAAGGAGTCCACAACCTCCCAAGGGAGTCCGTTCCACTGTCAAAAAGCTCCTACTGTCGGAAAATGAGACGGATAAGAAACAGATCAATTTGTCCACTCCTACTTTTTGGTGAGGTCGGGACGCGGGTGGCGCTGTGGGTAAAACCTCAGTGCCTAGGACTTGCCGATCGCATGGTCGGCGGTTCGAATCCCCGCGGCGGGGTGAGCTCCCGTCGTTCGGTCCCAGCTCCTGCCCACCTAGCAGTTCGAAAGCACTCTTAAGTGCAAGTAGATAAATAGGTACCGCTTTATAGCGGGAAGGTAAACGGCGTTTCCGTGTGCTGCGCTGGTGCTGGCTCGCCAGAGCAGCTTCGTCACGCTGGCCACGTGACCTGGAAGTGTCTTCGGACAGCGCTGGCCCCCGGCCTCTTAAGTGAGATGAGCGCGCAACCCTAGAGTCTGTCAAGACTGGCCCGTACGGGCAGGGGTACCTTTACCTTTACCTTTTTTTACTTTTTGGTGATGACTGGCATCTTGGGGAGAGTCAGCATGAGCTAATTGTGATTCGTCTTCCAGTGTATCATTTGCTTTTCTTTAAGAGGCTCTTGGTTCTCTCTTCCCAAAAGGGATTTCAGGGGCCAAAGGCGAAGGAGGGAAGGAACTGTGGGAAGGAATAAAACAGGCTTTCCTTCGTGTGGACAAAGATTATCCCACAGTTTAAAATCGCACTCATTAAAGTCTGTTTCTATAGGAAC
Source organism: Podarcis muralis (assembly GCF_964188315.1). NCBI lineage: Eukaryota > Metazoa > Chordata > Lepidosauria > Squamata > Lacertidae > Podarcis > Podarcis muralis. Next base: position 8,988,136 of record NC_135663.1, read on the forward strand.
AGAATCAGAGGTCTTTTTCATTGCTCAGAAAGGATTTCTCCAAAGAGAAAGGGGGTGGGGAACCCATAGTTTCATTTCTAGCTGTTATTAAAAAAATATATAGTATAAATGATACATAAACAGCACGAAGCATCAGTGGAAGACTGAATATATGTGTGCTTTTTTCTGAGGGGATGCAGGGGTACGCATACCCCTAAACATTTTGTGAATCTTTGTCCTTTTGTCCTTTTACTGTATTTATTTTTCCCAATTTGAACTATAAAATGGTGATTTTCTTGAGTCCAAATGAGAGTACCCCTAAACATTTTTTTAAGAAAAAAAGCACTGCACACACCAAATCCTCCAGACTGAAAAAGAATTTTGAGGTCTCAGTGTTTATGAAATAAATAACTGAAGCCAAGCCCATTGTCGGCAACATCATAAGTCCAAATAAACAGGATGAACCTTCATTCTTCTTGAAATCTTAATGATGGTTCTGCCCTGGAGCTCTGTAGATCAGAGACTCGCTTTTTGAAAAGGCTTCATTAGCCATGTTTGCCACTCATTGTTAACCTGGCAGTGATTAGCTGCTCCTGCAGTCAATAAACACAGGGTCAAGGGCAGCCCAGGGCTATGGACACACTCCAGCAAAGACATGGACAGTGTGTTCTCCTAACCAAGAATGCCTAACAGTACAATGTTTTCTCAGAAGGGAGCCCTACTGAGTTCAATGGGGATTAATGGACCACAGCATTGCGGTCTAAATGTTTTTAGAGTTTGAGTTCTGAGTCTGAAAGTGGGACAGGAGTAGGTATCTGAAAATAGGAATCATATACAGTCATACCTCGGGTTACAGACGCTTCAGGCTGTGCGTTTTTGGGTTGCGCACCGCTCCGAACCCGCAAGTACTGGAATGGGTTACTTCCAGGTTTCGGTGCTCGCGCATGCGCAGAAAAACTAAATCGCACTTTGCACATGCGCAGAAGCACAGAATCGCAACCCGCGCATGCAAGTTTGTTGCGGGTTGCAAACGTGCCTCCCACACGGATCACGTTTGCAACCCAAGTGTCCACTGTATTAAATCCTTGTTAAAGAAGGACAGTTGGAGAGAAGACAAGTTTGTTGCCTGAAACAATGGGCAAGATGGCATCACCATCCCTGTAATTCCTACTGAGCTGGCAGTTGTATATTCTTCCATCATCCAGGACAGGACAGCATCCCCCACTCAGTAGCTGTTGGTAGGGTACAGGAGTGCCAGCTTGGCTCCACGATCGTAAGTGCCTGGGGCTATCATGCATGGCCCTGGCAATGAATTTTGTGGGTGCCCAGCCCCTTCATGGGGAATGTTGTGGTTGCTCGGGCACCCAGGGCCCCAGAGAGTTGTCACCTATGGTAGGACAGCAGCACTTACCAGTCTTTTGGCATTGCTGTGGCTTACCAAAAGGGTAAGGAAGTGGTGAGGTTGGTGTGGTTCAAACTCATTGCTGGAGCCAATCCCACAATGTGTTTGCACTGTGCCAGCCACCTTGCCTTTCCTCCTCCTGGTGTCAGGAGGAAGCCCACAGTAAATCACGCTGTGCAAGGTGGAGTTATATCTTTATTAGCAAGATCATGATGTGCACAGACAGGCCTGATGAGCACAGCAGCTCATCCCTGTTAGGTCTTGCCAATGGATTAGTTGCTGAGATTGAGAGTCTCCACCTCCCCACAGCTGCCTAAGTCCCTTTCTCTCCAGGTTTCCCCCCAAGCAATCAGAGACTGCGTCTGAGTGAAGCTAACCTCTTCTCCACCCTTTTCATCCCTCTTCTGGTTCAGGGAGACTGGGGGAAGCTTGTCACAGCAGGAGGGGAAGACACCCATCATGCTTCACCAGCCTGACTCATCTCTGCCTCTTGGCCTCTCTCCTCTCCTGCTTTAGCTTCCGCCTCTGCTTCTAGACATCTCTCTGACAAACTCTCCTAGACCTGTTACCTCTTCAGCTTCTGACACCTCCTCTTCCCAGTCTTCTCCCTCTGACCACTCATGGTTGTCCCACCACCAATCCCTGGGCTCTGAGTCTTCTTCCCTTGGTGGTTCCCCAGCTGGTTCCTCCCACCATTCCTCTGCATCCAGCCAGTCCATGACACCTGGTAAGCTGCAGTGATGATGGTGACATGAAGTCAGGTGAGTGCTGTTGCCCCTCCCCTCTAACTGCTACTGCCTCCACAGCCCCTGAAGGCAGCAAACTAGGTTAGGCATTCAGGGCAGGCTCTGTGGCACACTCTGTCATCTTACACCTCACTGCCATTCCTTGCCCCCAAGCCTCCTGACATCTATGTGCACTGGAAATCACACTGATGCTGAAACAGGGAAGAAGCTGCTCTTCCAAACTACAAATGACTCTGCGTGCAATTTTAATATGATTATCGTAGGATGAAAATACAAGAAGATAATCTGTTATGGGGAGGGTGGAGGAGTTATAAAAGATACCTTAACGGGCTATTTAATTGACTTCATCCATCTAAGGAAAGAGAGCGTAGCATAGGAGACTTGGGACCACCAGAAAAGTTAAGCCAAACATCTTTACAGGGCTAGAATTAATGGCTCACTTGACAGAGGATGAGAGATCCCTGTCGCCATATCCCTGCCTGGATCAGGTAAACCAGCCTATAAATCACCCTAATCGCCATGCCTCCTCTAAAGGTTGGAACGCAACTTTTTCACGTAAGCTGCAAGTGAATGACTAGTGCAAAGCCCAAAGGTCCAAGTGCATCAAAGAGCTGTGATTAACACAGATCAAAAGCCTCTAAGTTAACCGGAGTCTCAAAGACTATATTGAAACTGCAATGCATTTGGGGAATCCGGTATTCATAACACTTCAAAATACAAGTGCTGCTGCGAGTGCTTACTGCTAAGAATACCGAAAAGAAAGGGCTCCCGGGCCAGTTTGTTAAGTGTTCTGTATCCCATTTGCTTTACTCAGTGGTTTAGCAAAGCTGCTAATGGAGGAGGCCGGAAGCCCTGCCTTAAGAGTGTCTGCTGCAGAGGTCTTCACAGGCTTAGTTGTGGTGACTCGTTCCAATTCACTTCTACATCCTACCTTCCTTACTTTCCACATCCTACCAAGGACTCCCCAAAATTGTTTTGAAGACATGTTGGCACTACAAACGCAACCATGTTTTAAAATTCTGTTAAATTTGCATAGCTTGCTCAAGGAATTCTGGGATGGATGAATCTGTCAGTTTTGGTTTCTCTTGGTTTCTTATTTTCCCCACCTTCAATTCAGTTCTCCATATTGCACACCATTTTTCTTTCTTTGTTTTTTTAAAGTCCTCATGGAAATTCATTAGCATGTTTGCGCAAATTTATTATAACATGCACATTTTTGTATGCAGTCCTGCCTAACTGTGACCTTGGGCCAGGCACCATTTCTCAGCCTGACCTACTTCAAAGGGTTGCTGTGACGATGCAGTAGGTGGGAAACCTACCAGTGCCATAGCAGGGGTTGCAAGCACCTGTCCCCACACAGAGAGTGACAAAGGGAGGAAAATGCATGTACACTCAGTGGCCTAATGGCATCCACGTAACCCAGGAGATCACAGCTACAGAGATAAGAAAAGCAGAGTTGTTCCATTATCTGGAGAGGTCACTTCCTTGTTCACACAGAGAAGCTGTTTCCAGTGGAGCCCAGGGATAGAAGTGTGAAGCTGTAATAAGGCAGCACCGGATGTTGAAATGTTGTGCCCCTAACAGTTTGTGCCCAGAGCAATCCCCCTACAGCTTGTCCCATGCTACACCACTGAGACCTACAGTTTGTAGCTCCTTGAGTTCCTTGGAGTGTGATATAAACAGACTGAATCAAAATATTTTCCGGTTTAGCTTGGTCCTCTTTGCCGCCAGAGGGCAAAAGCCATAGCTCAGTGTCAGAGCCTCTGCTTTGCATTCAGAAGATCTCAGTTTCAATCCTCAGGGATGGTAAATTCTCGTCTGAAAACCTTTAAAATCACTGCCGGTCAGAGCAGGGCAGGGATGGGGAACCTGCTTTGCTTCAGAAGTTGTTGTGACTGGACTCCAACTCCCACCTGCCCCAGCCAGCATGACCAAGAGTCAAGGATGATGGGAGTTGTAGTCCCAGCATCGTCTAGGAGTGCATGAATGAGGGACCGGTGGTCTGATTCAGTATAAAGCACCTTCCTATGTTCTGCCTAGTGGTACCTACTATTAAGGATAGCAATCCTTTCCCCCTGATTTCCTTTGCAGCCAAGCATATCCAGTCCCCACATGTACCACCGTGACTACTTTACACTGACTGTGGTGTTTTATGTTAACAGTTTTATATGCATATTATTGGCATGGGGTTCTGCTTGTTGGGCATGGTCTCGAGCCATTGGCTTGCAGGCATAAAGTCCTGGAAATAATAAGGTCTTTAAAAGAAAAAAAATAAAATGAAAGGTAGTATTGCAATATAATTACGCCGTAACTGCTAGAATACAAAGTGGATGCAGTCTCTCGGCCACATTTTAAAGCTCAGTAGGGAGTGTGGGCAGTGAGTTAGCCTGGCAGCCTCTTCCAGGAGGTGAAAAGAACAACCCATTTAAGGATTTGTTCAGGAACTGTATGAAGCGAGAGAAAACGTTATCCAAGAAAGGGGGAGAAATGACTCAGCTGGCCAATAGACCTGGGAAGCTTAATCTTCAGTAGCGTAAGAAGAGGACACCAGATGGCCAATCAGATGCTCCTATGGGAAGCCTGAATGCAGCGCCACTTTTCCCATTTCTGATTCCTAGGAACTGGCATTCAGAGGTATGTTGTTCCCAACACTGGAGGAAGGACATAGTCATTGTAGCCAGCAGCCATTTGCAGCAAGCATTAACAGCCACTGTGGCAAGCCATTTCTTTTGCCTGACATATAGAGTCTTTGCTTAAAAAGAAAGAAACAGTAGCAATACGTCTTAAAATATCTGCAGGGTTGTCCCATGGAAGGTGGAGCAAGCTATCAGAATAGAGGACTGTCTAAAGGTGAAAGGTAAAGGACCCCTGGACAGTTAAGTCCAGTCAAAGGAGACTATGGGGTTGTAGCGCTCTTCTTGCTTCAGGCTGAGTGAGCCAGCATTTGTCCGCAGACAGCTTTCCGAGTCATGTGGCCAGCAAGACTAAACCACTTCTGGGGCAATGGAACACTGTGATGGAAGCTATAATAATAATATATTATTTATACCTTGCCCATCTGGCTGGGTTTCCCCAGCCACTCTGGGCGGCTAGAGCGCACGGAAATGGTTTACCTTCCTGCCGGAGCGGTACCTATTTATCTACTTGCACTGGTATGCTTTCGAACCGCTAGATTGGCAGAAGCTGGGACAAACCAACGGGAGCTCACCCCATCTCAGGGATTCAAACCGCTGACCTTCTGATCAGCAAGCCCAAGAGGCTCAGTGGTTTAGACCACAGCACTACCTGTGTCCCTAGTGGACTGTCTATTCGAGTCCTACCCTCCTTCTCCAGCAGGGGTGCCAACTTGAATAAAATATTGGGGGAGGGCAGGTAAGCCCAGCCCTGCATAATCGATCACATGACGCAGTATGTACATCATTTGAATGGCAAAGTCCTTTAACATTGGTGGGGCCCAGCTCCCTCACATACTATATGGGGGCCGGGGGCGAAGACCCCTCAGTCCCTAGGGGTTGGGTCCTATGTGCTCTGGAGGGTAGGACTCAAACCAATGTAACAATAGTAAGAACAGTTACTGTGTACACAGATGAAAGGGAAGCACAGTTTGAGGACCCCTTGTGAGATGCAGCTAAGAGGAGAACTCACAGGCTGAGAGACTGTGAGAAGAGAGGGATGAGACCAGGTGGAAGGGCATACTTTTGTCAGTAAGGGATGAAAGTTGTTATAGTGGTGAGAGAGGATTTTGTAGTTTCTGTTTCCGTTTCTTCTTTATTTAGTTTCTCCCCCCCCCCCTTTATTTCTCATACATTAGTTTGTTCTTTTAATTGTACAGTGGTACCTAGGGTTACAGATGCTTCAGGTTACAGACGCTTCAGGTTACAGACTCCGCTAACCCAAAAATAGTACCTCAGGTTAAGAACTTTACCTCAGGATGAGAACAGAAATCATATTTATGGAATCATAGATTTGTAGAGTTAGAAGGGATCCCATCTAGGGTGATCTGGTCCAACTGCAGACATCTCAACGAAAGCATCCACAACAGATGGCCATCCAACCTCTCCTGTTGTGGATGCTTTCGTTGAGATGTCTGCAGTTGGACCAGATCACCCTAGATGGGATCCCTTCTAACTCTACAAATCTATGATTCCATAAATATCCAAAATTAGGCATTCCAATCTTCAGCAGTGACAGGTTGTGTTGATCACGGCAGGTCCAAGATGCTTTCCTGCCTAAAGTGTTAAAGGTGAGGAAGGAATTTGATTCAGTTCACATTTAAAGGTGAATCGGCCTAATTTGCACTTTCCAGAAATGATATGTGAACCAAAAACACAACCATCCTTTGGCATTTGCTCTTTTCTGAATTTTGCAGTGCCGTTCTCCAGCCAACCAATGTATACTAGAAGGATACTTTGAAGAATTTGAAGAAGAAGAGTTTGGACTTGATATCCCACTTTATCACTACCCTACGGAGTCTCAAAGCGGCTAACAATCTCCTTTCCCCTCCTCCCCCACAACAAACACTCTGTGAGGTGAGTGAGGCTGAGAGACTTCAGAGAAGAGTGACTAGCCCAAGGTCACCCAGCAGCTGCACGTGGAGGAGCAGGGAAGCGAACCCGGTTCACCAGATTACGAGTCTACCACTCTTAACCACTACACCACACTGGGATGGGGATGGGGATAGATGCTTGCATTATTGAAAAGAACATACAGAAATGCATGCTAAGAAGGGAACCTGCTTGCAAAAGTATGTATAGTGGACAAAATTGCATACAAATTGCTTTGTGACTTGATGAACCTTGGGATCTCTTCCAACTCCACAGTTCTGATTCTATAAGAAATACGTACTAAAATGCTGACTGTCGTCCCCCCCCCCCCCCAATTTGGGAGATTTCTTTTCAATGCAAACTGATGTGGAAATGTGAACAACTGAACTTGACCAGAAAAACGAAAATCAGAAAGAAATGGACATAGCATGGTACCTCAGTTTACGATCCATTCCTGAAGTCCATTCTTAAACCAAACCTTTCTTAAACTGAGGCACACTTTCCCTAATGAGGCCTCCTGCCACCGGTGCCCTTCCACCATTCAGATTCCATTCTTAGACTGGGGTAAAGTTCACAAACCGGGACACTACTTCCGGTTTTGTGGTGTTCGTAAACCGAATCATTCATAAACAGGAGTGTTCTTAAACTGAGGTACCACTGTACAGTGGTACCTCGGGTTAAGAACTTAATTCGTTCTGGAGGTCTGTTCTTAACCTGAAACTATTCTTAACCTGAAGCACCACTTTAGCTAATGGGGCCTCCTGCTGCCACCGCACGGTTTCTGTTCTCATCCTGAAGCAAAGTTCTTAACCTGAGATACTATTTCTGGGTTAGCGGAGTCTGTAACCTGAAGCGTTTATAACCTGAAGCGTCTGTAACCCAAGGTACCACTGTACACTGATTCACACACCCCTAGAAGTGGTACAACAAATGACTCCCCCCCCCCATCGCATCTGGTCGAGATGCAGAGCACCCAAAGGCTGGACAAGTTATTTTGATGCAGGAAATACTATGAGCAGCTTTCCCAGGCAGTAAAAAACAAAACCAATTAGAACAAATCTGTCTGTTTTAATGTGCTGAAAATTATCATTGTTAGAGATCTGTGATTTATTTATTTTTCATAACAACACCAAAAACCACTTGCCTGAGCTGGTCACCTCATGGTAGGGCTGGCAACAGATTCCATCTCACAGAGAACAGAGCTGAGATGATGAGAGTTCGAGACAGGTGAGCCCATGCTGCTGTCTGTACACTGCAGTTCGTGAAAACCAGCATTGATCTCGATGCTTACAATGTTTTCCCCCGAACTGCACTTGAAACTTATTTTAGGGGGGGGGGGGGCTGATTTCCCCCCTTCTTCTCACAGTACATGCTACCCTCTAGTGCTTGCAAAAGTTTATTACAATGCAGCCATTATATGTTATTCATCTATATACGCACAATTAAAGCTGGTGGCTAAATAGACAGTTGTTGGGGGCTGAGCCTGCTCTACCACCTTCAACAATTTAAATTTAATTTAATTTTAATTTGGGCGGAATTATTATTATTTTATTTAATCTAAAGACCACCCTTCCTGCCAAAGGAGCAAAAGCTTGCAAACACCAAACATTTAAGACAATGCAATTAAAAAGAAAAGAAAACCATACTTAAAATAGTTTCCAAACAAATTAAGAACATCTAAGAACAATAAAAAACCAATCACATAATTTCAGGGTTGCCAGGAACTGTATTTTTCAGTCATCAAGTGCTTGGAAAAGCACAAATGTTTCTATATTCCTCCTGAATGTTATTAATGAGGAATGCAGATGTACAGTACCTCACCAGGAGGGGCATTTCAGAGATAGGGAGCTACCACCAAGAAGTCCCTGTCATGGGTCAATGCCAATAGGGCTATGTGCCCTCCTCAGGATCGGAGGCAGCTTGCAACTGAACACCACTTCATGGGGCAACAGGTTGTGCTCTCATCCTCTTTGTGGGCTTTGCAGAGAAATCAGATTGGCCACTGTGGAAAAGAAGACACTGGTCTGGATCCACTTTCGTTCTTATGCTTTGCTGCAAAAGTCAACATGTGGTCTCAAAAAGAAGCCACGATCAGTCACTAATATCAGAAAACTCAGATGTTAAGTGTCAAGAACAATAATGTCCAAATCCACCCTTTGAAGAAACTGATTTTCTAGATCCATTTCAATTGGGGGTCAGGCCTGTTTTTGCGACTGAAACTGCCTTTGCCCTGAAGATAGACAGGGAGTGTCAAGTTTCCTAGACTTCTCAGCTGCTTTTGATACAGTTTGTATTTTTCTGGTGAGGCTGCCTGCTCTTAAACTCCTTGATGCCCTTTTAAATAAGGTGGAGCATGAACGATCTGAAGAAATGAAATGAAGAAGTAATATGAAGAAGTCTACCTGCACTCATCTCTCATCTGTGGCTCCTAGAAGCTTCAACTAGCCAACTAAACCAGGTGAGGGTTGCCACTGGGTCTCTGTGAGACTTCCACTGCATGTGAAGTCAGGCTCTGGAGAATTCAGCAGACCAATAGTGGGTCCAAAAGTCAAGAAGGCAGTTTCTGCACATGCTGAAGAGGGAAGTGAGGGGGTAGGTGAGGTTTGTCAACTTGGGAAGGGAGCCCATATCAGAAAACTCTGCTCCTAAACCTCCACTGCCTTGTGGGAAATGTTCAGGAAAAGAAATATGGGGATGTTTTTAATGTTCAGTGTTTTACTATGCTTAATGTGCTTAATCTATTGGAAGCTGCCCAGAGTGACTGAGGCAACCCAGTCAGATGGGCAGTATATAAATTGTTGTTGTTGTTGTTGTTGTTGTTGTTGTTGTTGTTGTTGTTAACTAAGGAGTAAACCCTACCCAAATCTGGAGTGAAGTCAACTCCTGGTGCCAAAAGTATTGCTCTGTTTTCCTTAAGATCACGTTTGCATAGCTGAGGGGAGGGTCTTGTCCTGGGGATGCGGGTGGTGCTGTGGTCTAAACCACCGAGCCTCTTGGGCTTGCCGATCAGAAGGTCGGCGGTTCGAATCCCCGCAACGGGGGGAGCTCCCGTTGCTTTGTCCCAGCTCCTGCCAACCTAGCAGTTTGAAAGCACAACAGTGCAAGTAGATAAATAGGTACCGTTGTAGCGGGAAGGTAAATGGCATTTCTGTGCACTCTGGTTTCCATCACGATGTTCCATTGTGCCAGAAGTGGCTCGGTCATGCTGACCACATGACCAGGAAAGCTGTCTGTGGACAAACTCCCTTGGCCTGAAAGCGAGATGAGTGCCACAACATCATAGTCACCTTTGATTGGACTTAACCATCCAGGGGTCCCTTACCTTGCCCAGGGCAGCCCAGAACCTCCAAATGCTCTGCCCAGGCTTGCGCCCCAAGGAGATGACTTCAGTGCTGCTAACACAGTGCTTTGACTTCACTCCCAGAGGCACACTGCAGTGTCTCCCAAGACAGGCAGATGCCAACAGTAAGAAGTGACATAAAGGGATGCAGCTCTTGCATGCAAAAGGTCCCAGGTTCAATTCTGCAGCATCTCCAGGTAGGGTTGGAACTGAAACTCTGGAGAGCCTCTTCTGGTTGGTGTATAAATTACTGAGCTAGATGGATCAAGGGGTTTATTCATCATAAGGTAGCTTCCTATACTTCTACACATCATGGGCACAGGAGAGAGGACCGCTTGGTTTTCGCTGCCTGCAAAGATGCATTCCACCTTAATCGCATCTTCTCTCTCTCTCTAAAAAAGAATGAAATTCCATAAGGCCCAGCTATCTTTGCAGGGCTGGCTGGCTGAAGTGCCAACAACACGGATTAGCTGGAGGATTAATGGTTTCCTATCTCTGAAGCACAGGTACAAAAGCTCGCGAGGGATACGAGCTCCGGAGCTGAAGCCGCTGTTGAAAGATTTAGAGGCCAAAGGACTTTTCTTCAGGGGAAGACGCAGGCCTGCAGAACACCAGGCCAGGTTGACAGATGTGGAGATTTGCCTTCAGAGGTTCTCTGCGTGGTCTTTTCCACTGAGTTTAGGGCAGCAGGATTTCTCCATCTGTCCTAGCATCTGGGGACAGAGTGAGGCTGTTGCTCATCGCCGGCAATCCTTCCAGGGTTCTCTCTGCATCTCACTCACAGCGGCAGTTCAGCTGGGATAGTTCAGTTGGTGGGGCAGGAGATTCTTAACCTTGGGGTCGTGGGTTCGAGCCCCACATTGGGAAAAATATTTTTACTCTCATGGTCCCTACAATTCTATGATTCTGTGAGATAACTAAGAGTCAGAAGTGACTACACAAGTCAAAATGCTGCTTCTGACATTTCTGACTCTGAAGGCAAAATGACCTTGCTCAGTTGTGTCCCAGTCATTCTCCCCTTTTCCTCCAAAGCGTGAGAGAACCCTACTAAAATGGTGGTATTATTACTTCCCTTGATCGGGACACCTCTGGTAATGCAGCCTAGAACAGCATTAGGTTTTTGTTTTGTTTTTGCTGCTGCATCACACTGTTTCCATTTGTATGTTTTGATCTCATCCAGCATAACTCTTCTAATGTTTTTACCCTGTTTGGGACAATAACCCCCCACCCACCTACTTGTACCAGCAGAAGAAGGGGGAAACTAGGCTTTATTAAGTTTATTAATCTTCCAGGCTGGTCCTGATTCACTGCCTTGGCTTGCATGCTGAGAACTGCTGGAAGAGTGCTTACCGGCCCTGGAGGGAAAAAGAAGATTTAGTGTTTATTTCACATTAAATAACCCTCATCCAAGAAGAGGACTTTGCCACTCAAGCTGCATTCCCTTCCTGCTTTCATTTCCAGATGACATTCCCTCTGTTGTAAATTCTCCAGGATGCTATTATTGGCTGACAGAGTATAGGAAACAAGCAAGACGAATTTGAGCTCTTAAAACAGGATGGCAGATATGAGCTCCCATTGCTCTGCCCCAGCTCCTGCCAACCTATCAGTTCAAAAGCACAACAGTGCAAGTAGATAAATAGGTACCGCTGTGGCGGGAAGGTAAACGGCATTTCCGTGCACTCTGGTTTCCGTCACTGTGTCCTGTCACGCCAGAAGCAGCTTAGTCACGCTGGCCACATGACCAAGAAAGCTGTCTGCGGACAAATGCTGGCTCCCTCGGCCTGAAGCAAGATGAGCACCACAACCCCATAGTCACCTTTGACTAGACTTAACTGTCCAGGGGTCATTTACCATTACCTTTTACTGAAAACTGGCGGGATGAGTCTCATGAATGAAATGGAGGAATTGAGGGGTATAACCTGCCCAAAAGGAATAAACCAAACAGGAGGAGTAGCATTATATGTAAGGGATGTGTACACTTGTGAAGAGATCTATGACCTGGTGCATAGAAGGCAGATTGTGAGCATATGAGTAAAAATTGTAGAAAAAAGAAACAACCCTGACCTTACTATAGGTGTCTGCTATAGACTTCCAAGGCAGACTGAAGACTTGGATGATTTCTTCCTAGAGCAGATTGCCAAACTTTCAAAAAGGAGAGATATGGTAGTCATGGTAGACTTCAGCTACCCCAATATCTCTTGGAACTCAAACTCTGCTGAGAATGTAAGGGATCTAATCACACTGACTGGTAGAACTCTGTGCAGCACATTCTTGGACATTTGCCAAATAAGCATATATTGACACCCCTAGGGATGGGTGTCTTGTTGGTTGTGTACCCAGTTGGCTGCAAAGATTCATTATAAGACAAAAGATGCACTTATTTCAGTACAGCACAAGGAGCAACAAGCTTGAGGGCCACATTTCCTCCTGGGAAACATTTGGGGGCCAATTGCCAGTGATGGACAGCGTCAGGGGCAAAAGCAGGCACAGGAGTAAATAAGATTTTTACCTGTGTACAGTGGGAGAGTTTTTTTTCATATTCATACATTTATCTCTGTCCTCTAGACAAGCAACAAATAGCAGAGTACAAGGACATATTCCAGTTAGGGAAGTACACCCAAGGAAGGTGCAAAGCTGGACTGGCGAGTGGTGCAGCTCAAGAGGGTGTACGGCCTGGAGAGAATCCTGAGGGCCGGATGAAGAGGCCCGAGGGCCACATTTGGAATCTGGGCCTGAAGTTCCTTCTCCCTGCCTTACAACTTCTAAGATGCTCAGAGTCGATCCCCCAAGGACTAGCTACCCGTTCAACACTTTTATTTGGTGCCATTTTTCCTAATTACGGGAAGAAAGATTGGCTCTGTGAAGAGAGGATGGTGTTCTTTAAACTGATGCTGCTCTGGGGAGAGAATTACACAAGTCCCAGACGGTCTAGGTGGCTGGTGTGCTTTGAAACACTGAAAGGCTACAATTGCAGGGATGACTCATAGTAGTTATATAAGTGAGTTTAGGCTGGAAGGATTGTTTATTGGTGAACATGAAAAAGCACTTGCCCCTGGTTTCCCCCCCATTGTTAAAGTGTAGTTGTCAGTGTATCTGTGATTGCACTTCATGAAAATGGCCTGGATTGATCTGGCATAGCTATACAAGGGACTCCGTTTCATTTCTTGCAAACTCAGTGCAAAGTTAGGGAGTTGCCAGAGAGTCACTGGTCCCCCTGTGTTTGGGCTTAATCCGCTGCCTGGTTTACAAGGGCCACTAGAAGCCATGTGAAGACCACTATTATAGAACAATAGAACTGTAGAGTTGGAAGGGACGCCATAGGTTATCTAGCTCAACCCCCTGCGAACTAACAAAATGAATTTAAGCAGGGACAAATGTAAGGTTCTGCACTTAGGCAGGAAGAACCAGATGCACAAAGATAGGATGGGGGACACTTGGCTTACTAGCAGTACATGTGAAAAGGATCTAGGGGTCTTAGCAGACCACAAGCTTAACGTCAGTCAACAGTGTAATGCAGCAGGAGAAGAAGAAAAAAGCTAATAGTATTCTAGGCTGCATCAACAGAATTATAGTATCCAGATCAAGGGAAGTACTGACTTGGTCAAACCACTCTATTCTGACTTGGTCAAACCACATCTGGAATACTGTATCCAATTCTAGGCAACACAATTTAAGAAGGATGTGGACAAGCTGGAAGACGTGCAGAGGAGGGCAACTGAGATGACCAAGAGTCTGGAAACCAAGCCTTATGAGGAACGGTTGAAGGAGCTGCATACGTTTAGCATGGGGAAGAGGAGACTGAGAGGAGATGTGATAGCCATCTTCGATTATCTCAAGGGCTGTGACGTGGAAGATGAAGCAAGCTTCTTTTCTCCTGCTCTGGAGGGTAGGACTCAAACCAATGGCTTCAAGTTGCAAGAAAAGAGATTCCGACTAAACATAAGGAAAAACTTTCTGACAGTAAGAGCTGTTCAGTAGTGGAACAGTCTCCCTCAGGAGGTGGTGGACTCTCATTCTTTGGAGGTTTTTAAGCAGAGGTTGGATGGCCATCTGTCACGGATGTTTGAGCTGAGATTCCTGCACTGCAGGGGGTTGGATGAGATGACCCTGCAGGTCCCTTCCAACTCTACAGTTCTGCGATTCTAAAATTGAATGCAGGAAACACAGCTAAATAATCCCTGACAGATGGCCATTCAACCTCTGTTTATAAACCACAGTGGAGGAGAGCCCAGCACCTTCCAAAATTCCACTGTTGAGCCGCTTTAATTATTAGACTTACTCAGCTTATTAGTCGCTTGCTACCTAGAAGGTCTCCAAGCAAATTACATTTAAAACCATAAATATAAATTCATACTTCATGCATTCAAACTATTTCATACAACTTTAAGCATCAGCTCTGAGATTGTAGCTGCACACCAGTCTGTACCCGGGTGTCCCTGGTTCATATTCTGCCCTTTAAAAAGAGGTATCATAGAATTTCAGAGTTAGGAGAGATTTTGGAGGCTGACTAGTTTGACCTTTCGCTCAGTGTGGGGAGCCTGTGACAACAGCATCCTTGACAAAATGGTCACCCAGCCTCGCCAGTGAAGGAGAACACAATACTTCTGGAGGAAGGTTGTTCTGCTGTCTGGCCATTGGAACGTTTCTTCCAATATTTAGTCCAAATCTACTACTTCCCTGCCATTTCTTAGGATATAGTTCCGTTCCACCTTAAGAGGGACAGGCATGACTGTTGTGTGTCACATGCCTGTTTACTTCCAGCACAAGTCTGCTGGGAACTTCTGTCTTGTATATTGCTTTTGTGTTGCTGTTTTGCTTGGAGACGAAGGGAAGCAGACATGTTTTTTCCTGAGTTCCTGAACTATGCTGAATAAATGCTGTAAGTATGCTTTCACATGGCTCTGTCCGCCTCTTCCATTGTGAGAAGATTTATTCACTCTGCTGATAGACCGTGCACAGTCCTCTGAAGGTTTCGGAGGCTCGTGTCACTGATTGATGCTGTTCCAAGGGAGACCGGTGATCGCCTGGCTGCCGGCCTGTGGCTGGAGCCAGCTGAGGGCCTGCCTGATGCCCCCGTCTCCCCAGCAGTATCCCAACATCATTGTCATCCACTGGAACTCATCTTGCGCTCAGGAGCAGCAGAGAAAACACCAGCTTCATCTCCTCCCAATGCCCTCCCAGCAGATGTCAAACAGATAAACAGCTATCTGATTTTTAAAGGACATCTGAAAGCAGCCCTATTCAGGGAAGTTTTTAGTGTTTGATGTTGTATTGTGTTTTTACTATTTTTTGTTGGAGCCGTCCAGAGTGGCTGGGGCAACCCAGTCAGATGAGTAGCATATAAATATTAGCAGTTTGAAAGCACGCCAGTGCAAGTAGATAAATAGGTACCGCTGTGGCGGGAAGGTAAATGGCATTTCCGCGTGCTCTGGTTTCTGTCACCGTGTTCCGTTGTGCCAGAAGTAGTTTAGTCATGCTGGACAAATGACCCAGAAAGCTGTCTACAGACAAACACCGGCTCCCTCAGCCTGAAAGGGAGATGAGTGTTGCAACCCTATCATCTCCTTTGACTGGACTTAACCATCCAGGAGTCCTTTACCTTTTGAACTGCTAGGTTGGCAGGAGCTGGGACCGAGCAACGGGAGCTCACCCCATCGTGGGGATTCGAACCGCCGACCTTCTGATCGGCAAGTCCTAGGCTCTGTGGTTTAACCCACAGCGCCACCTTTACCTTTGACTTTATATAATAAGCACTACTACTACTACTGGGACGTGGGTGGCACTGTGGGTTAAACCACAAAGCCTAGGCCTAGGGCCTGCTGATCAGAAGGTCGCGGTTTGAATCCCTGCGACTGGGTGAGCTCCCATTGCTCGGTCCCAGCTCCTGCCAACCTAGCAGTTCGAAAGCACGTCAAAGTGCAAGTAGATAAATAGGTACCACTCTGGCGGGAAGGTAAACGGCGTTTCTGTGCGCTGCTCTGGTTCACCAGAAGTGGCTTAGTCATGCTGGCCACATGACCCAGAAGCAGTACGCCAGCTCCCTCGGCCAGTAAAGCGAGATGAGCGCCGCAACCCCAGAGTCGGCCACGACTGGACCTAATGGTCAGGGGTCCCTTTACCTTTACCTTACTACTAGTAGTAGTACTACTACTACTATTACTACTACAACATGGCAGCAGTTCATGTCCTTGAACATGGCCATCATTCCCAGGGGGCAGTGTTTGTGCTGGGATTGGCCCATGGTAGCACTTTCAATTTTAACTGAGGGTTCTTCTAGATAACTGCCATTTTGGGGTTGATTCAATGACATACCGACAAATTCAGGCTGCGCAATCAGAGTTGATTTGGAAGTTTCACTCAACAAGTCCCCTTCTCCAATAGATGAGGCATTTTTTGAGTTAAGTGATGGAGAAATGCAGCTGAAAGTGTGAGATAGCACTTGCTTTGATGCGTCACCATCTAACCTCTCCACAAACAAACTGGAATGAATGCTTCTTAAGTTGCTAATCTCCCAGCAAACAAAACAGGATGAACGCTCAAGAAACAGGTCGTCCGGAAGCACCCTAAGGTGTCGAGAGAGAAAAACCAGGCTGCATCTTCTGCATGCAAGATCCCAGATATGATGGGAATTTCTCTCTGTTAGATGACAGCTGATCATTATTATTATTGCATCCGGCAAAATCCATTTGTGCCCAGCTAGCTGCTCTTTTCAGAGACAATCCAGTATCATTGCAGCAACTCGGCCCTTAAATCTTTGAAGAAATCTCAAACAACCTTCACGTTTCTCTAGCTCGGAGCCTTCCACATCTTTGAACGGGATGATGATGCTCTTTAAATCAATTTCTGCCAGGAATCAGACAGAAGTCAGTACGGAAATTCTAGGAGCGTGATGAACAACACTGCAGGAGAATACATTTCCCCTCTAATACTGTTATTGCTCAGACATTAAAACAGGACCTGACAAAGCAACCTTTTCACATGAGCTGTTTCCATTTCCCTTTTCATCATGAGAAAATAATTCCTAGCTTTTTAACAACTCTCAGAGGAATCAGAGCAACACATCGTTAGGATGATGGCGCCTATCTTCACGCTGGCTTTATTATTTTTTTACTGTTTCAAAACTTTTAACAAGACAGCAAAATCGAGTGTTTTAGAAAGTTGCAAAGACGTTCCTTTCCTTTTATCCTCTCCAACAGGTGAACTTGTTGAACTACTTTGAAACGTCTGAATGCACTGGCTTTTTATAGGCAGGGGTAGAAAACCTCAGGCCCAAATGTGGCCCTCCACAACTATCTGGCCCCTGGGGCTCTCCCCACACCGCACCCCCTCCCTAGACATGCCCTTATCTTCCCCTGTTTTGCTTCCTCCTTCAGAATATTTGCTTGGCTGGAGTGGGGCCCTGAACTCTTCCATGCTTGGATAAGGAGGAGAGGGGGAGAGAGAGAGAGAGAGAGAGAGAGAGAGAGAGAGAGAGAGAGAGAGAATAGCCTAATGCACAACAGTATACCGTATTTTTCACTCTATAAGACGCACCAGACCACAAGACGCACCTAGTTTTTGGAGGAGGAAAACAAGAAAAAAAATATTCTGAATCCCAGAAGCCAGAACAGCAAGAGGGATCGCTGCGCAGCGAAAGCAGCGTTCCCTCTTGCTGTTCTGGCTTCTGGGATAGCTGTGCAGCCTGCATTCGCTCTGTAAGACGCACAGATATTTCCCTTTACTTTTTAGGAGGGAAAAAGTGAGTCTTATAGAGCAAAAAATACGGTATTTTAATTTGTTTCTCCACCCACTTTTGCCTCTGGTCCTGCCCACCACTGGCATGTTCCCTACTCCCCCCCCCCCCCCCTGAAGGGAATATGGTCTGAAAAATGGATGAAAAATGTTCCAAGCCTCTGCTTATGATAACAGTTTCCCCAGACCCTGATTGTCAACAACGGAGAAGTTACGTTTTCAACGTCTGGCCATTCTAAATGCCAGACAGCCCAATCTTAAAAGCACACCTGAGTCCATTGGTTTCTGTGGACTCAGGCATCCCTGACACTGCGGAGGTTCTGAACACTTTGCATTTCAGATTTATGAATGCAAGGCTCCTGCAGAAAACCCCCGCTGCTATTGCTTTTATACCAACCATAAAACTGGATGCAATAAACTCCGGCTTCTGCATTTGCTGGAGCACAGAATAGCAAAGGGCAAAGTCCAGCGATAAAGGCTGCTGTACTAAAAAGCAGTGAGCTGTAGGGCGAGGGGATGCAGTCTTGATTTTCTCCCAGGTTCCTTGGCTCCCTAGCATTCGATCAGAAAGACTCTCAGCTGTCTATCTTGCTGTATGGATTTAGATGAGTAGGAGAGGATATATTATTTATTTATTAACCTTCCTCCTTTTCTCACTTGTGTGAGAAAGCAATTGCCTATTTCAGCAGGGTAATGTCACCATCCGTGTACCGCTTTAGAATCCTTTTTTTAGGAGAAAATTGCATAACCTTCTAGAACAATTATGATATCAAAGGATGTTTTAGGCAGACTTAGGTCATCTTCCCACTTTATGTTTCCCTCTTAACAAGAAATCACTCTCAGGCTGTTTAAGTGAACAAGAAAAATATAAAGTTTACTCACTTAAAAGTATTGCCAGGATTCAACAGTTGCAGTGTTGAAAAGAAGCCAGGCAATAACCCTTAAAAGTTACAAAAGTCCATACTCCAGTTCAAAATAGAGTGTGCTCCCTGGAGGAGTGCTTAGCTATAGGCATTCTACGCCATCACAGGTGAGAAGCGTGTGCCGTGGCAGGAAGATTAAGTTTCTATTGTTCTCCCTCCCCACACAAAAGTTTAGCTATGGCATCATAGAGTCCTCTGTTTGTGACTCTCTAGCAATCAAGCATTTGTACTTTGGCTGCAGATCCTCCCACACATCTATTGCCTAGACCAGTGGTTCTCAACCTGTGGGTCCCCAGATGTTGTTGGACTACAACTCCCATCATTCCTAGCCAGATTTACCAGTGGTCAGGGATGATGGGAGTTGTAGTTCAACAACATCTGGGGACCCACAGGTTGAGAACCACTGGCCTAGACAGAGAAGTATCTCATGCCAGGAGAGGACATGTGCTCCACCTCCAGCATCCCCAGCTAAAATGGTTTTGCTGCAAAGCTAAAAAGGAGAGGGTGGGAAGGAGTAGATCTATACCCAGAGTAGATGACAGGCAGTGTGGTGTGGTGTAGTGTTTAGTGTGGGAGAGCAGAGTTCAAAATCCCATTCGATCACGAAGCTTGGGCCAGACACTGCCTCTCAGTCTAATTTCCCTCACCAGGTTGTTGGGAGGAGAAAATGAAGAGGGGAGAACCATGTGTGCTACCTTGGGCTCCTCGGATCAAAAGATGGGATATGAATGCAATCAATAAAATAGTTGGCTCCTTGTTTTATCCAAGGAAGCTCCATGCAATGGTATCTTGCTGCACAATTTAAATGCCCGTCTCTACAGCACACAGGCAATGTGGGCTGCATCCAGTGTTGTGCACATGGGTGTTCTGCTCATGCAACAGGACTTCTCCCTTTGTGCTCACTCTCAAAAACTGCCCTGGAGTATCCTCCAAGCCTCTGGAGCCGATTTTCAGGGCACACAGGGGGAGAAAAAGGAGCTGTACTGAAGAGGAAGTTCCATTGTGCAAGTGGAAGTCTGCTATGGAAGTGGAAGAGCAACATCGGATATGACGTTGTATAACTCACCAAGGGTTGAGGAACAGTTTGTGATGGCCTCGGAAAGTGGTGGGCTCTCCTTCATTGGAGGTTTCTAAGCACAGGTTAGATGGCCATCTGCCAGGGATTCTTAGTTGTGATTCCTGTGTTGCAGCGTGTGGATGAGTCTCAGGATCCCTTCAGTAACTATGGACAGGACCAATATGGATTCCCCTTCTTCTGTGTTGCCTAGCAGTTGAGGGCAGGAAATAAGACTTCCAGAGACCAATGGTCACAGTATCGTGCTAATAACATCACACCCCCGGCTTTGAGCTCCATGTTGCTTGACGTGGGCAGAAAAGAGAACAAGAGTTATCTTCCCTTTGGAGAAGGGCAAAGCTCAGTGGCAGAGCACCTTCTCCACATGCAAAAGATGCCAATGTCAATCTCCAGGCATCTCCTGCAAAAGGCTGGGGATGTCTGAAATGGAGAGCTGCTGCCATTCAGGGTAGACAATACAGGCTAGAGGGATCAACAGTCTTGACTCAGTGTATGACAGCTTCCTATGACATCCTTTCAAACAGACAATAGTTCTCTGTAAAAGAGGACACATGGCAACCCTAATCTGCAGCACAGAAAGTGTATACCTGCATATAGCTGCTCCTGGGAGAAGGGGTGTGCTGAATGCAGGGAGAGCTCAGTCTGTAGATCATGAGACTATTAATCTCAGGGTCATGAGTTTGAGCCCCACATTGGGCAAGATTCCTCTGTTGCAGGAGGTTGGATTAGATGATCCTTGTGGTTCCTTCAAACTCTACAATTCTATGAACTCCAGGTAGAACCAGAGCTGTTTCCCATCTGAAACCCTGCAGCACCAATCAGTGCATAAAATATTGCACTAGATGGACCACTGGCTCAGATGCAGCTCCTTATGTTGTTTCTAGTTAGTAGCAGCTGCCGTTGAACTCAAAAGCAGGTGAGCAAACTCCAGTTAGGACCCTACACCCCCAAAATAATTTTTGCTTTAAAACACACACACACACACACACACACACACACGATGGGTTGTATTGTTAGAGAGGTGATATCCAACATTCATTATACTCAGAAATTTAATGATGCTAAGCCGTTTGTCCATTGATTTCAATGGCTATTCACAGGGGACACCCTCGAGCATTCTAGCTTGTTCCAATAGGACATTTAGAGCTGGTTCTCTGCGCTGGATTGCACCCACATACTTCCATCACAGCCTTGACTCCTAGTAGCATTCCCCAACCCCACCCACCAAAAACCCCCAGAAATCTTGCAAGCTGTCATTTTCGGTAATACCAAATTCTATGCTTGCATGGTTCGCTCAGGGGGCATGCAGTCTCTGAGTCTGCACAGAGTGCAAGTCCCTCAGCATTGAATTACCAGAGCCTGTCACACTTTTTAATTAGGAATGACACTGGCACTTTGAGATGGGCTCAAAATTTGTCATTTTAGTTTTCCCACGAAAGGCAGGCAGTGGACAAGAGCAAGTTGGGAATCGGTCTCAATTTGTATACAGAAAGCACTTTGGGTATGTTTGATAAAAACGAGCAACACCGACATTTTGAAAATCATATCCACAGGTTCTCGCCCCTCCTCCGTCTTCCCCCTTTCCCAAAGGTCCTCCTTTACAGATTGGCTTTCTTTTTAAAGGTACCCCAATCTACACAAGCAACCAGCTCCGTTTTGCGTTACTTGATTTTATTTCCGTTCATAATGAAAGCAAACCGAAACACCATCAAATTCCGCTATAGCTCGTAAAGCTCATTTACGAGCGTAACATTTTATGTATGCCTGTAAGTAGCAAAACTTGTCAGCAGAGAATCATTGGTAATTATTTGCAGAAAATATATTCCGGTAGATTTTCTCTCTCTCTCTCTTTTTGAAAAGCTGCAGTAACTCATTAGCAGTTGCACAGAAAAAGCTAGGGTACAGCACAAGTAAGAGCAAGAGAAGTATTAGGCCAGCATTGTACAAAGAGGTATAAATATAGCTTCTCTCGGGATAACTACGGTTGCGATGGAAAAGAACCACCTTTAGACACGCCCATTGGGGGGGTCTCGATACTTCGTGCCTTTGAATAGCTGAAACTCCCTCCCATTTCACAGACTGATGGCCAGGAAGGTTAAACACCTCATGGGCTTCAGAATTTGCCGTGTGGCTCTTTGGAACCATAAAAACTTTCAAGGTGAAAATACTAATAGTAAAAAGAAGATGAAAATCAGGCTTTTTTATAAATGGGGAAATGCGTTGTTCCGCTCAGACATTTTGCAACTGAAGTCCATGTTGTTGACAGCCCACACAGAAAATTGCACAAGCAGTTTGCAATTAAAGAGAAAGCAGCACAGAGACAAAAGCAAAGGGGGCAGAACCTAAAAAAAGAAAAACACAAGGGCTATGAAAGGACTTTTTCTGAAGCAGGATTTATGTATGAAGTCCGCATGACTGCTGGAATCAGCTTACGAGAAAATACATTCTGGAGGATACCAACAGCAGCAGTTGCTTCTGAGTAACTATACACAGAACTCCTTATTACATGCTTTAGAAATAATAAGAGATCCGTTTAGTAAAAATCAAGGACCTGCCATCATCCAATGGACAGTGGCTTGTTTTCAAGAAGCGGACAGGGAAAATATCAGATTTGTCATGGCTGCAGCAAATTGCCTATAGCAAGTAGTGGGTTCTGTGGCTGAGTCACTGCTGCACACCAGGATGGAGAGGGGCAAGCGGTCGTGAGGTTGGTGCAGTGGCGAGGTTGGTGTGGTGTAAACGTGTTGCCAGGATTGGCTCCGCTGGCGTCCTTGCACCGCACTAACCTCGCCATCGCCTTGTCCCTCCCAGAATGCAACTCAGATGGCTTAAGGTCACTTGCCATGGGACAGACCCAGTACGCCTTTTGCAGATCAGTGAAAGCATTTGCAGATCAATGAAACAATTAAAAACATCCAGGGAGAACACTACTCTTTGCTCTCCCTGCATGCACTTTGGAGTGTGTTTTAAATAATTTCCATCTATGCAAGTTGATCTAAAAGCTACAGCCCCACCTACCTGTACAATATGGGCAGGGCTTGGCATTCAGATAAAACATCTGGACACAGTGTGAGAGAGACAGAGCTGGCCTCAGGCACCACTTACAGCCTCTGCCAACCTGGCACCCTACAGGTACACTGGACTATAACTCCCACCTGTCCTAGCCAGCATGCCCATGAAGTGCTGGAGTTGATGACAACAAGGCCAATGGAGGCTAGGATTAACAGCAGCTGCAGTTCAAAATATCTGGAGGGCATCAGGTTGGCGAAGACTACTCTACTACTTCTAACTGAGTCTTCAGACCTCACTGCATTGCTGGTGAATAAATTCAGTGTTTTGTGAAAGCTGCATACATTACAGTTCCCTCCTGAAGATATCTGTGATTGCCACCAGCGCTGGACCTAACTCAGCAAAGCTCAATGATTCGTTTGCATGCCACTAAGCTCTGCCTGATGTACTAGACCAATAGGATTTGGCACCAATTTCTATGTCAAGGACAACTGTCCATCAAAAATAAAAGCTGAAAAGCCCATAGCAGAAACAAAAAGCAGTTTTACTTTAAACTATATCCATTCTTAAAGCTTCCAGATAGTTAAAGAGTTTCAATAAAGTGATTTGAGGAAAGTTGTAAGAAAAAGCTACCAAGCTCCAGGATTTCAAATAATCAAGTTTAGTGGTAGATTTATTCGTTTGCTATGATGTACAATTATGTCTGGACAAAGGAGCCACTGAAATGAAACCTGATGGCTTTAAAGCTGAATTCAGAAGACCGTTGTCAATTATATTCGAGAAAAGAAAAATCAGCAGGTGAGCAGCACAGAGGGAGGTGATATTTCTGCAGTGGCATGTTCGGACGGATCCCCTCCTCCTCCTCCTCCTCTCACAGCATTTTCCTCTTCTCAAACTCCTTGAGGGATAAAGACGGAGACAAGGTTTCATTAGAGTTGGGACAAGCATTTGCTAAACCATCCTTTCTGCCAGAGTTTACCACCTTTAACATCTGCAATCTCTTCCATAACCTGGCCCCTCTCTGGCCGCTCTGCCCTTCTCAATGGCATGGCTGGCCTGTTTTCAGAGTCACAATGGGCTTGCAGTGACGTAGCTGGAGAACACTAGGAACATACTCTGTTATCACAGAGAGGCCAGGTCGCTTCACTGCAGGGAGCTCAACTGACAGCTTTAGACTCTGAGCAACTTTTGGCAAACTGACTGCAATCTTCAATGTCCCAACTATGACTTTCGCTATTTTTCCTAACCCACATTGCAAGGGGAAAAGAGCCGCTGCAAACTCTGCCAGCTCAGCTCTCTCCCGCCTCCTGTAGGGCCCAGCGATTAACAAGAGCAGGCACCGGCAAAAATCATGATGCGGGGAAAGCCGTGAAGCCAGCCAATGCCTCTGCGCAGCTCCATCCTTGTATCAGACACAGTGAGATATCGGTATATGTCAAGTATGAATGTTAGGCCCCAAAGAAGATGGAGAATACGCAAGGCATGATATGCTGACAGGCGAAGTGAGAAACTGGTTTTATCTTTTTTTAAAAAAATCATTTTTATTGATTTTCCAGTAAAAACAGTCAATCATCACATCCACATCATAATCCAATCCAATTCAATTAAAAACAACGAACTAAAATAAAAAAGCGACCCAATTATAGTCCAAATTGTAATTATTATTTTTTCTGGGCTCCCCATAGTCTGCACCACTGAAGCATATCTCCAAATCTTCGTTCCTGTCTGAGAAACTGGTTTTATCAAGGAAAAATGTATAACTGTGTCCAAAAGAACATTGGTTTTGCTTAATGAAAGCAAAAATCCCCTGATAAAAACAGGATGGAACTGGCGATGAACAACAGTAATAAAAAAATAAATAAAAAGGGCACTCTGCTTACCCTCAGCGTTGCTGGGACCAGCGCTACAACCCAACACCCACAGCTCTTACATGAGGCTTGATCAACCCACATGAAGGGCCTTGTGTGAATATTTGAGTGAATGTGTGAGTGTTTGAACCTCTTGCTACCAATTTATTAATGTATACTTGACTATATGAAATAAATGTTACATGAAAGGTGTGTAAACCCAGATCTGGTCTCCGACCTGTCTTATTGAAAGTCCTATAGCATACGGGATATCACTTGTCTCTCCGGATTTCAAAAGAACCAAGTTACCACGCTGAGGGTAAGCAGAGTGCCCTTTTTATAGCCTTCTTGCCCCTTGACGTCTATCGGCTGGCTTTTAGAACGTTTCTGCCACCCTCCTCCTGTTCTTCTGGACCACCACATCACCTTTGCTGTTGTACCTCAAAAATACATACAACGTGTTTCAGGCCTTTATCATCTGTCCGTGGCCCACCGTCAGTTCCTCCTTGTCTTTGTTCTTTTCAGAGGATATTTATTACTGTTGTTCATCGCCAGTTCCATCCTGTTTTTATCAGGGGATTTTTGCTTTCATTCAGCAAAACCAATATTCTTTTGGACACAGTTATACATTTTTCCTTGAAAAAACCAGTTTCCCGCTTCACCTGCCAGCATATCATACCTTGCGAATTCGCCATCTTTTTTTGGGCCTAGCATTCATACTTGACATACATGATGATGGTGATATATCATGACGTTGAAAACCAGATTGCCCAGCCCTAGTGGCCGAGTGGGAATCTGAACCCAAGTATCCCTTGTTCATGTCCAACAACCTAAATCTGCAAACTTCTACCACGCTTGTTGCATTGAAAGAAACCCAACCCAACAAAACCTCGTTCATAGGAATGAAGCAGAACATAATTCACAGTGCCCAATGTTTCTGGCAACATCCTGGCAAGCTCCATTGCCTTCAAGCTGCAGAGGAGCAGCACTGTGTCCCTAAATGGCTGCTGAACTAACCTTGTATATAGTAGAGCCCAGCTGAGCAGGAGACATACTGACGACGACGCCAGCATTCTGTAGGGCAGCAATTTTCTCTTTCGCTCCACCTTTCCCACCAGCAATGATAGCCCCCGCGTGGCCCATCCTTCTGCCTGGAGGCGCGGTGACTCCAGCTATAAACGAGACAACTGGCTTGGCGTCTGGACCCTGTGACAAAAGAGGAATCATTTAATAGAGGGGCGAGAGAGAGAAAGCAGAGTTGCAACTACCCCAGTGAGCACAGTTATTGGCGTGGTTGGACATGAAAAAGACATCCGAGCTGAAGCACCAGCCTGAGGATTAGGGGCAGAGATAAGGAAACGGCCTGAGAGTTCTGGGCAGAGAAAAGGAGGGAAGTGAGTGCAACAAAATTCCCATAAGGATCAAGTTTGTATAGGACATGTAAACCCAAGGAAGATATTTAAGTGGTTTTGATTTTAGAAGCCAGCTCCTGCGATTGATATACCAAGAAAAAGCCCACTTTGGGGGAGAGGGGTTAATGATTAGTTACAATTTCATCTTTAGTGCCATTTGCTAATTGTTTTGCAAGCCAAAGTGTAAAATTGAAGTAGATGTGTAGTAGCTGGGCCATAAAAGCTTTTGAGTGAAGAATGGTGTGCAAAGGCTGACTCAAGAAACCAAAATCCAAATCTAGCTATGTTTTGTGGCCTTGAAGAAGCGCCTGGGACTGGTCCAGTTATTCAAGAAACCTCAATATGATGCGCCCAAGAGTCTCCAGAGAAACAATCATGCAACTCTGGCCACCTATGGACCTGACCACAGCTTGCTTGCAACGTATTCCATGAACATGGGAAATCACTTCCAAGTAAAATGTGACTGCGCAAAAAAACACATTTGGGTCAGGTATTGTTTTTTCCTTATGGGACAAACACAGATTCTGAATGCCTTAAACCTGCCCTTAAAACAATTCATGCAACACTGTGGGTGATATTCAACCAAGTCCTACTCATTTTAGACCCACTGAAATTAAAATACACATGTTAAAAAAAGGTAAAGGTAAAGGACCCCTGACAGTTAAGTCCAGTTGCAAATGACTCTTGAGGTTGCAGCATTCATCTTGTTTTACTGGCCGAGGGAGCTGACGTTTGTCCGCAGATTTTCCAGGTCATGTGGCCAGCATGACTAAGCCGCTTCTGGCGAAACCAGAGCAGCGCACAGAAACACCGTTTACCTTCCCGCCGGAGCGGTACCTATTTATCTACTTGCACTTTGACGTGCTTTCGAACTGCTAGGTTAGCAGGCGCTGGGACCCAGCAAGAGGAGCTCACCCTGTTGCGGGGATTCGAACTGCCAACCTTCCAATCGGCAAACCCTAGGCTCAGTGGTTTAGAGCACAGTGCCACCCGCGTCCCCACACATATGTTAAGTCATGCCAATTAGCTTCTGAATACCACCTTGCATGTCACAAATAAGTAATCCACACACGCGACTCTCAATCCTGTGAACCATTCCCAAGTTTGTGGGCTGTCTGGTTGCATGAGCAAATTTCACTCACTCATTGCCATTTGCCTGTGTAGGCAATTTGGGGAACTGCAGTATTTGCTGCAAAATGGTACCACCGGAAATGAGCCTGCAGGCTAAATTTATGGGGTGAATCTTCCTTTCCATTTGGTGAGATAGTCTACATCGTTATTTCCATCATGTTTAACGGGGAACGGTGAGGAGCTAGCAAATATGTAGCCGCGTGTAACAACCACTTAATGCTTTTACCCTGCAAATGCCAGGCTTTCAAAAGGTTATTGATTAATCTCTCTGCTGGGTTTGGTGTACTTAATTGTGCTATAGACAACTTTCGTTTGAGTAATGAAGGGAGATTTGGGATGCTTCCGGATGGCAGCTATTTTGTTGGTGGGATACAACTGCACAGTGGCAAATTCAGGTTGCAGAGTTATAGTTGATTTGGTGCTTGTGTGCAACAAACCCACTTTGGACTGGGCTTTTGGTGTTTTGGCAGTAAGGAAAGGGACAGGAAAATGCACTGCGAAGTTTGACATCCCATAATCTCTCTGCAAATTTTATGCAAAGGAATCAGGATGAATGTTGCAACATACATGCCATCTGAAAGCAACCTCAGTTCTTGTACTTAAGAGGTCACATAAGTACATCTTTGGGATTTACCTTCATCTTCCTCGTGCAACATTCTAGTGAGGGGTGTAAATTCCTTCCAAGGGGACCCTTTCGACCCAAACCAATGACTTTAAAAGAGTGGAATACAAACAGATGAACTTTTAAAACGGTTATCCCTCCTCCTCCCTCAATAAGCAGAATGTGCACAGGAGACGCTCTCTCAAAACATTTAAGCTTACAGAATTGTTTTCCCTAAGGAACTGAGCGGCATCTTCTTCTGCGTTTCCGCCAATCTCGCCTATCAGTATAATTCCTTCGGTGTGCGGATCCTTCAGGAAGACATCCAGGCAGTCAATAAAATTTGTTCCATTGAATGGGTCTCCTCCGATGCCTGAAAGGTTTCAGAGAGTCCTATTAAGAGCAGCACATTTCTTCCAGAGACCAATTCTACTAACAGGGGCTGCAGAACTTTCAGGATCACCAACTTGAGTTGCCCACTTTCAGTTAAGGATAACAAACATTCTTGGAGCTTCATTTCAGCTATTAAATAGCTGGCAATCGGGTCGCTCAGTTCTGCCCCTACCAATATTTCTGGTTTCAGAAAAGGACAACAAAAAGTTGGTATATGGCTAATAAAAAGTGAGTTATAAAATATAAGCAGCTGCCTTGAAACCATCTATGTTGATAGGTTCTCAAGAGAAGTCATTCTTAACCCTATGACCTGCAAACCTTTAAGAAGGGATCTTGTGGATTGAATTTGGGGCCTTTTACATGTAAATATCTGTGCCTCCAAAGGGTTAAACCACAACCTTTACATGCAGAGATTTTAAGTTGCCTTTTCACAGATCTTTAAGCCAGTTCCCAACTTGTACCTTGTGATACAGAGCATTCTCCAATGAAGTAGTCCTGCCAGAGCAAGGATCTTTGCCTCTGTATAGGAACTTCCCTTCCCACTCTGTTCCATTCCCCTGTTCCAGGGGTTGGAAGCAGATTTGGGGGAGGTGAAGAAGGTGCCCAGGTAGAGGAGAGGGAAAGTTCCATTGTGAAAATGGAAAACCTTGCGCAAGTGCAACTACTTTGACGGATGCTGCCCCACAGGTTGGAAAATATGGCTGCAAGCACCAACCAAAAAAGCTGAGGGAAACATTTTGTATGGTAGCCAATGTTACTCATACTCTGAAATTAAAGTACATTATTTGCTTTAGTCAATTAATTTTGATGGGTCAACTTTGCACAGAAGTTAGTTGGGCATAACCCCATATATTCAGTTACGTTAGATGCAGAATTACCAAAATGATGTAAAATCACAATCTGTTTCCAGCAAAAATTGTGAAGAATACAGCCTTCAGATTAAGTTAAAAGAAGATTGAAGCACCCTTCCTTTCCTTTTCATTACACATTTAGCACAAATCGTATTTATGAATACCCTCTTTTAGCATAGGAATTGGTACCCAAGGCCTAAGGCTACCATGGCAATCCTTCAGCAGGCTACAACTCTGAAGGAGGAATGCAGTATCTAAGACTCGGCTTAAGTCCCCACCTTCATTTGTAGCAGTTAAAATAAGATAAAACCTTTGGGAACTTATGAAATCCTCCTCTTCTGGATTCTCACCCTGGTGTTGAAATTCTCTTGTGCTGGGCACATTTACCAGAGCAGAACTCAAAATGTCAGACTCAGTTAACTGTTCCAGAGGTAAACTGCCAGAATTTTTTAAGTCAAGTGAGAGAGAATTCCTGCTTCCTTTTCTGCCTCTTTTCAATCAACACGCCAAATGTAAATTAGAAAATGAATTTCCGAAGGCAACTCTTTCTTTTTATTTGCACAATAACACCAGTTTGGGAGACATGTGCAAACTACAGCCTGAACTTCCTAAAATCTGAAATTCTGGAATTCAACCAGAGTGGAACCAAAGGGATGCCAAAACAGATACAGAATAAAAGAGTGAGGATTCACTCATCTCCTCTTCTAAGAGAGACTGATCTTTCACTCTCACTTGTAAAACTGAACTCTCATCCATATAATCCATCCACTTGTGGCCCCAGTCATCAGACTGGACCTCCCCAGTTGTGTCTCCCCACCCTGTTCACTGGCTGCCAAGGGGGCCATTTTGGTTTAGCACTACTGCAAAACACACATTTAATGCAAAGTGGGATGTGAGTTAGCATTTCTTAACTGGTTTCTACAATTATATGTATTTTCTTACACACTGACTGAGCCTCTCTCAAACCCACCAACACAGAAGGATTGTCCCAGTCCAACTTGAGTTGTCTGATGAACAGCTTCGTATGTCAGAGTGCCAGATCTCGACACAATACCTGAAGGGTTTGGAAAGGAGAAAAGAAAGGAAAAAAGATATATAGATAGATATAGCTATACAAATTTACATATAGCAACTTACGTAACAAGCTGACCTTTGAACCTTGTAAGTTCTAATTTCATGATCAGCACATAACATTCAAAAAGTATTCTTGCCATAAGTTGAAGATCATGTAAGTCAAGTTACACTAGAGATTCCTGAGCCACACAATGCAACGTAACAGCAATGTAGGAGCATTATACCAGCAGCCCCTGAAGTATAGGCCCCACACCAAGAGCAGCTTTGCAAAGATCTCCCGTTGTCTGGAGTTTACTTATTCAAAAGTGTAGAGTGCGCAGGAGGGTGTCCTGATTGTGACATTGAAGAAATCAAACCCCACAATAACTCAGCAAAGCCCGTTGTGTTATCAACACTGTTTGAAACTTAAAAGAGGACAGCAGTCGACTTTGAAACTGCCCATTTAAAAGAGCATGGTGTTTGAGTTTCGATATAATGCTCACCCATATGGCAAATCGTTTTTATATGAAGTGCCTGCCTTTGCTGCATGTGCGAAAATAGCGCATCACCACTTGAGGAATCTAAAATCCAATCCTTAGGTTGGGGAGAGAGTACTCAAGCCAACCTGGGGGTTATCTCTCTTTTGAAGCGTGCATATGTCATGGCATGGGTTCACACTTAACACAGGCTGCAAACTAAGGGCAGACTTGGTTGGATATTTCAAGACTGGGCTCAGTTGGGCCTTACTCAGAAGACTGCCATTCCGATTTTCCCCTCCGAAGACTTTGGGTTCTGCATGGGAGGACTTGGCCCTAGCTAATATGGCAAGATGGCACATGTGTTTTATTTGAATTTGTCCCTGAAGCAGGGTCTGCTGCTTCAAGCCTGCCTCTGTTATAGTTCCTGGGTATGTCCAATCCAATGAATTCAGCACTGTGTCATTCTTATTTTCATTATTATTTAAACTTGTTAGTTGGTTGTTACGCAAAAGTCTCCAAGGCTCACAAGAGGTTTAAAAATAAACCTCTCATGAAATTGAAGATGTCGTCAACATTGACTAATATCTTGAAGGCTAGAGCGTTAAGCCAAATGCACACTCTATTGTATTAGAGCAAATACAATTGCAGGTTTTTGTTATGGTTGTTGTTGTTGTTTTTCGAAAACACACCAGAAAAATCTTTGAGATCTTACCAATTCTTCCTTTCTTGTGAATGTGGCCAGGCATGATACCAATTTTACATTCTCCAGGCTAAAAACAAACAAAAAAAAAAAACGTGATCAGCATCATTTCATACACTTATCCGAAGTCACCACCGCAACCTTCCTCTATAAGACTCCTTCCCAGTGTCTCAAGCCTGTCCAAAGCGGCCTCTGAACTTGCTGCAAGTCCTTTGTACTATGCACGGGATTGTGGAGCATGTTCCAGGGCAGAGGTAGCCACCCTGGTGCCCTCCAGATGCTGATGGAAGAGGGTATGCTGTCAATCCTTATGGAGTCTTTGCTACGCCTTGCATGAACAGAGCACACTGTCCCCATGACTCCAGAAAGATCAGCTGCAGCATGCAAGGCACGGTGCGAGAAAGGTGATCTTCTCATTATTAAGCTTCAGGGGTCCCCAAAACGAAGTTTGGAAAAGGTTGGTTTTTCATTATAGTAGTAGTAGTAGTAATAGTTCTTATTATTATTTTATTTGTATCCCATCCATCTTTTCTATATAATTTTTTATTAATTTTTTTGTTATACTAAAATGCCCATTTTAACAACCTTACAATATCAATGACTTCCTTTCTTCTCCTTCCATGGTTCGTTTTGCATATCACAGATTCCTGCATATTTTACAAAAACTAAACCATTCAGTATTCCATTAATACATCCATCAAACCTTATTTACACTGTTGAATTTATCTTAACACCGCCAAGGTTTTCAGGTGTCCCCAATCCCCCCCCCCCATATATTCAATAAACGTTTTCCAATCTTCTCTAAACGTATGTTCTTCTTGTTCTCTAATTCTTTACAGTGGTAGCTCGGGTTACGAACTTAATTCGTTCCAGAGGTCTGTTCTTTAACCCGAAACCATTCTTAACCTGAGGCGCGCTTTCACTAATGGGGCCTCCCGCTGCCGCCATGCTGCCAGCACGCAGTTTCCGTTCTCATCCTGGGGCAAAGTTCGCAACCCAACATACTACTTCCGAGTTAGCTGAGTTTGTAACCTGAGGCGTTCATAACCCGAAGCATTTGTAACCTGAGGTACCACTGTATGTTAAATCTGCAAGCTGCGGGTATTCTGACGGCTTAAGTTGACATTCTTCTTTAGCTGGGACCTAACTCGTTTTCCACATACCCTGCCCATCTGATTGCGTTACCCCAGCCACTCTGGGTGGCTTCCAACAGAATATAAAAACACATTCTGCTTTGATCTCACAGTAACGCTATAATACTGCCTGGGCTAAGGGATAGTGACAAGTGGGGTTTTGAACATGAGTTTACAAATCTAAGACACCACATACTGCACTGCATTAGCTGGATCAAAGATGGGAAATCTGTGGCCCTCTCAGTGCTGTTGGACTACACATCCCATCAGCGTGCAGCAAGCATGGCAAATGGTCAGGGAAGCTGAGTATGTCATTACTGCGGCCCATGTCTTGTTAGAACAAAAAATGGAAAACGAGTGAGGTCCCAACTAAAGAAAAATGGCAACTTAAGCTGAGGAATATGCACAGCCTGCAGACTTAACATACAGAATTAGAGAACAAGAAGAACGTAAGTTTAGAGAAGATTGCAAAAAGGTTTATTGAATATATGGGGGAGAATTGTGTACACTTTAAGATGTTGGCAGCATTAAGATAAATTCAACAGCGTAAATAAGTTTTGATGGATGTAATAATGGAATACTGAATGGTTTAGTTTATGTAAAATACGCAGGGATTTATGATATGCAAAATGAACCATGGAAAGAGAAGGGAAGGCATTGATATCTTAAGGATGTAAAAATGAGTATTCTAAATTGTAAAACAGAAAATTTAATAAGAATTATATACATATATATTTTTAAAAATGGTCAGGGAAGCTGGAAAGTGGAGTCACATAACACTGGGAGAACACTACAGCTCACCAGGATGGTGCCTACAATACAGGAAAGTATGTTAATCAGGCGGCATGCTTGCCTTTAGCCAAAATATATAGGCTTCTACTCTCTCAAGAAGATCTCCACTAGTTTTAACTTCACTTGAGCCCTTACGTTGATCACTCCTGGGCAATTTGGGCCAACGAGCCGAGTCTTGTCCTGACGAAGCAATCTGTGTTTGACACGCACCATGTCCTGCTGGGGAATACCTTCTGTAATGCACACAACGAGGGGGATTTCTGCGTCAATGGCTTCATTGATGGCGGCGGCAGCAAATGGTGGCGGCACATATATTGCAGAGGCAGAAGCACCCGTTTTCTCTTTAGCCTAAGATACAATTACATTAAAAAGAAGAAGAAATCATCAATCTTTCAAGTTGCTTGGCATGCCAAAAGAATATTCTCAGCATTAGAAGCTGAAATTTGCTTTCTACTGCACGAATATTTGGTGAAACATTTAGATGATCTAGCCTGGATGTAGCCACGATGTGGGATCAGTTCTCATATAGCAATATATTATTACCTCCCTCACGGAGTTAAAGACCGGAAGCCCCAAGTGAGTTTTGCCCCCTTTGCCAGGAGAAATCCCTCCTACTAGATTGGTGCCATATTCCAACGCCTGTTGACTGTGAAAGGTACCCTGCAAGAGAAAATCAAACATAACAAAAACTAGGTTAAGATAGGAGGACAAAAGTGATCCAAAGCTAGACTTCTCCTGAACAAGGCCAGTGAAAGAAATGGGAGCTGCATGAGAGCCAGTAACCATGATCCAATTTTTTTAAAAAATCAAGCATACGCTGCTAGCATGAGGTGCTAGATTTCTAAGTGCAGAGGAATAAATGCTTGGCTATTTTTATCAAGCCTGGGAAGCATGTAAATGTGCCATCTCAAACCTGCAATATTAAATGGCACAGTCCAAACAGAGATATAGCATTCAATTGTTCTAAACAGTAAATTCTGTATAGTAAGTCTGGGCCTTGGACTAAACTAAGGGTAAGGAACCTGTGTCCCTCCAGATGTTTTTGGACTACAATTCCATGACTTCTGACCATTATGCTGACTGGGATTAATGGAAGTCCAATGATAACTGCAGAACCACAAGCTCCTCACTCCTGGACTAAACCAAATACTCCCAAGGTCAATTCTGCTGCTTTCCTTAAAAACTGAAAAGTCGAAAGCAGAAAAATCCACAAGTTAACAGACAAGGAATATGCCCTACTGCTTTCTAGAACTAAGGCACAGCTTCATTTCTGTGGCCCATGATGGATCAGCATTCCAAACATTAAGTGTGGCATGAGAAGCTATAAATAGAAGACACCATTTGCAGTATAGGCAGATACAAACTGTATGCAGGAGAACAAAAAGTGTGTTTCCTCTAGCTTGTAATGACGTTTACAACTTGAACGATGGTTTCAGAACTAGATCTGTCGACCTGTTCTAATTACAACACATATACAACATAAAATTAACCTTCCATGACCTTGGGCTCTACTATTACCGTATTTTTCGCTCTATAACACGCACCCGACCATAACACGCACGTAGTTTTTAGAGGAGGAAAATCCGTAGGCATGCCACCCGTGGGCATTCCCTCCATAACATGCACAGACATTTCCCCTTACTTTCTAGGAGGAAAAAAGTGAGTGTTATGGTGCAAAAAATACAGTAGTTGCACTAAGTCTTCTCCCAATCCACTAGCTCAGTCAGTAGAGCAGGAAACTCTTAGCATTAGGGCCGTGGGTTTGAGCCCCATGTTGGGCAAAAAGGGAGCGATGTTGCCTTCACACTCGAAGATCTCAGGAGCATCTAGTTAGCTATTGCAGTCCTTCGCTGTAACCCAGCAGGCCTCTTATGATGGTGATGTTATTCTACCTCCAGGGATCCCCACAAACATCAGCCTTCCTAACAACAAATCCATGTGTGTATCAGAAGACCTGGTGCCCCCAAACGTCTTACTGAGTGCCCAGTTCTTACCGAGTGCAGGTAAGTGGTTAGGCCTATGGGGCAGCACTGGTATGGTTAATACGTCACATGGCTCAATGTGACTGCACAACTATGCTGGCTCCTAGAGAAGAGCTTGCAGCCTTTTAGCTCCTCCACAGGCTCTGCCGAATGCCTCTCCTTCTTCTGAGTAGGTGAGAGGAGGTGTTGCACCACCCAATTTTGTATGGGTCAGTGTGGGACATCAAGGATTGACTTAGCACGTCTTCTGAACCTGGGATCGTGGTTAAGGTGTCTCCTCCTTAAACAAGACCTGAAACCATTGAACAGACATCGACTACCGACTGTGATTCAGGAGAGACCTTAACCACAATCCTGGATTCAGAGAACTCATGAAGTGAGACCTTGGCCTCACTGCCAAGGAGACCTAAAAAGTCTGGGGACTGAGATCTCCTTTTTAACAGCCAGCACGACTGCACATTCACAATATGCCATTTGCAGCCAGTGCTCTGTACAAGCTGGGAACATGTCCTAGAATACACCAGAAACTTCATCCCAGCTGTGCATTACAGGGGAAGACGAACAGCAGCAGCAAGCTGTCTTTCAAGGAAGCTGGTCTGCCATATCTTGCTAATGGACCATTGCAAAGTTCACCGAAGGAACCCCAGGCTCCTCAAACCCAGTTTGAAAACCACTCTTCAACAGTATGAGAAAGGTACAGCCAAACACATACCTGTTTGCCGGTAAAACCCTGACAAACGACCTTTGTGTCTTTAGTGATGTAGAGATTCTTTCGTGTGGCCAAATAGGAGCAATGCCGTACCCCATTTTTCTGCACTAGGGGAAAAAATACAGAAAAAGCTCGATCACCTTATTTTGTGAACGCAGGATAAATGCATAACTCAGAAAATTAAACTTTATCATACTTTTTTTGACAAATTGCAGGACAGCCATGTTAGTCTGCTTTTTAAAAAGAAAAAAAGAAAGATCATTGCACCTTTAATATTAACTCAAACAATTTTATTGAAAGAATACAAGCTTTCAAAAGCAATTACCAAAGTAACTTTCAGAGCACGATGCTATTTTTCCAAAACCATGTCCATCTGCCAATTAGCTGACATCACTCTGAACGATGGGTGACATCAGCTGATGGTTGGTGTTCAATTCTGCACTGACTGATTATGTCAGTTCCCCACATGGAATTGACATGTGCAGCAAAAGCAGCAGTATTTGACCCATTCTCATCAGTGTCGGATTGAATCCTGCTGTGATCATGGCAGGGAGCGGGACTAAAGTCTTCGCTTATCAGCTGATGAGTGGAGACTTTCAATCCTGCTGGGTGCTGCTTCAAAGCCCTTTTGCAAATAGTTCTGCCTTGTTCTTTAAACCTTAGAGGATAGGTTCTAGCAATCACATTTTAACTGGACCCTAACATTTGCAGTATAAGGAAGAAATCATAAACTTCATTCAGGCCCCAATAATAATTTATAATTTGTGTTCCAACACATCAGGTCATATGCTTCTTCCTCCCCTCCCCGCCCCGCCAAATTTGGATTTTCAACAGCAAGAGAATGAAATCTAAAATGTGTAAGGGCCGGTATTCGAAACCATGCACTTCCTTTTGCACAAGTGCGAGTACCTGTCATTCAAAAAGCAGTTAGGGATGGCTCAGAGCCCATGAAACTCCTAATTAGCTCTAATTAGGCTGATCAACAATCTAATAAAGCTGAGATGCTTTAGTTTTAAGATGGCACAATTGAATCAATGGGCTTAAATCCAAGTATTCTAGTACCAATGAACTCCAGAATGGGTGGGCGCTATACACCCATCATCCTGAAATATTAACTTCACCAAACAAGTTCTGAGACTCACAAAACTAATTACTATAGCAATTGCTATAAACCAGCATTGTTCATTGTGCTCTAGTTTAAGCAGATACGTGTCTGCAGTGTTCAACCCCTACACATGCCAGGAGACTGGAGAGGGGGAGGGTTTTTTGGGCTGCAACCACAAGTTACAGCTGTTTACGAAGAACTCAGTAAAAACTCATGTTGGTCAAACTAAGGTACCCCTGCCCGTACGGGCCAGTCTTGAAAGACTCTAGGGTTGTGCGCTCATCTCACTTAAGAGGCCGGGAGCCAGCGCTGTCCGAAGACACTTCCAGGTCATGTGGCCAGCGTGACGAAGCTGCTCTGGCGAGCCAGCACCAGCGCAGCGCACGGAACGCCGTTTACCTTCCCGCTATAAAGCGGTACCTATTTATCTACTTGCACCTAAGGGTGCTTTCGAACTGCTAGGTGGGCAGGAGCTGGGACCGAACGACGGGAGCTCACCCCGCCGCGGGGATTCGAACCGCCGACCATGCGATCAGCAAGTCCTAGGCGCTGAGGATTTACCCACAGCGCCACCCGCGTTGGTCAAACTAGATAGATGCATATAAACTGGGTGGAATCCAATGCTGCGTGAGTGAATGTTCCCTTGGCCAATGGGATTTTATCATCCTCCCTTCTGCACCACCCTCAACCCCGTGCACCCCTCAAATCTGCTCCAGAGGGCCCCCAAATCCCTCCCCCCCCAGCAGATTCCGTGTACATGCAAGAAGAGAAGAGGGAGGTGAGGTTCCGTTTCACAAGCAAAAGTCCATTCTGCTCCTGCAGGGACAGCAAAGGATGCAATCAAAAGAGAAAAACTGATGGTGTCTCATGAAACTCCAAAAAGAGGGAGGGGGGAGGAGAGAGAGAGAGAGAGAGAGAGAGAACAAGGAAACGTGCAAAACACAGACACCTTTTTAAAAATTCTACACTCTTCATCCAGGCAAACGTGAACAGCACCCAGGAATACATCCAGGAACAAAAGAAAGTATGAGAGTATGCAGAAAGGCACCACTCAACTTTCATTATATTGTTCCATTGCAAATGTGTACTCTTGGTTTTCTCATTGTTAAACTACAGCTATAAAGCCATAAAAAGCAATTATGGTTGAGAGGAGGTGCCTTTCCTCCAGTAAGAATTCAACTACGCACCAAACCTCACATGGCCTGTGGTTTTTATTTTACCTGGGATTTTTGGTTGTTTGCTTTTAGTTTAATGGAAGAGGGGGAATACATCTCAAAGAGCAGCAAAGTGTTTAACTACTGTATTTTTAATTCCGAGGTAGCACTGAGTGTGTGGTCTGGGGAATTAAGGTCTGCACCAATGAGTGCCCAGGCAACAAAC
This sequence comes from Podarcis muralis, assembly GCF_964188315.1. Classification (NCBI taxonomy): domain Eukaryota; kingdom Metazoa; phylum Chordata; class Lepidosauria; order Squamata; family Lacertidae; genus Podarcis; species Podarcis muralis. The sequence continues at coordinate 9,026,453 of NC_135663.1, forward strand.
AAAACAACCCAACGGGAGTGGAAGATTTTGCGGTACAAGCATGCGGTACAAGCACACGTGCTTGCATACATTTGAAGTTAACCAGCTGTGTTACAGTGAAGGGCTGCAACTCATAGGCAGAGCACATTTTTGCATGGCAAAGGTTGGCAGAAGCTGGGACCAAGCAACGGGAGCTCACCCCGTTGCGGGGATTCGAACCGCCGACCTTCCGATCGGCAAGCCCTAGGCTTTGTGGTTTAACCCACAGTGCCACCCGTGTCCCAACTTCCTAAGTCCTTATTTTAAATCTACAGATAAAAATTTAGGGCTTAGATCAACTTAAGATGCCAGGTGCCACTATGCTTTGCAGCATGCCCAGTGACTATGGAAGCAAAAAGGTTTAATACAGTGGTGCCTCGCAAGACGAAATTAATTCGTTCCGCAAGTTTTTTCTTCTTGCAAGTTTTTCGTCTTGCGAAGCACGGTTTCCCATAGGAATGCATTGAAAATCAATTAATGCGTTCCTATGGAGACCGCTTGCCAGGCTGGCGGTGCGGAGAAGGGCTTTTCTCCCCACCGCAAGCCTTCAGGACAGGTACGGGAACAGAGGGGAAGGTGTGCAGCGCTTCTCCTCTGTTCCCGGGGCTTGCGGTGGGAGGAGGGTTTTTCCTCCCCACCGCCAACATTCAGAACAGCATTCTGAATGTTGGCGGTGGGAAGGAAAACCCTCCTCCCATCGCAAGTCTTCAGGACAGCCATCCGAAGGCTGGCGCGGGGAGAAGGCCTCTCCGCCCCGCCGCCAGCCTTCGGAGCAGCCTTCCGAAGGCTGGCGGCAGGAGGAGGTCTCTCTGCCCCGCCGCCAGCCTTCGGAGCAGCCATCCGAAGGCTGGCGGCGGGAGGAGGTCTCTCCGCCCTGCCGCCAGCCTTCGGAGGAGGTCCGAGGACAGTGGGGAAGACGCGCTGCGCTTCCCCGCTGTCCCGGAGATTTCCCTATGGGCTTTCGTCTTGCGAAGGAAGCCCATAGGGAAATTCGTTTTGCGAAGCGCCTCCAAAACGGAAAACCCTTTCGTCTAGCGGGTTTTCCGTCTTGCGAGGCGTTCGTCTTGCGGGGCACCACTGTAACAGTAATTCTTACAAGGTGGGAAGAAGGCGGAGATCTGGGGTGAAGCAAAAAAAAAAAAAGATCTGGGGCTCACGCCTAGCTATGCCACTGAAACTAAAATTCCCAGGCAAAATTAGCCCAGCCCAATCCAGAAACTACTGTTTTATTGAGCTCGATAGAACCTAAATGTCATGATGGCACCAGGCGAGCCTCCCTGGGGAGAGCCTTCCACAAACAGGGAGGGACCACAGAAAAGGTCGCCTTCTCATGTTGCCGCCCTCCAGACCTCCTGCGGAAGAGGCAAACAAGAAAGACCTCTGAGGATGATCACTGGGTCCAGGTCAGTTCATATGGGGAGAGCCTGTCCTTGAGGTACTGTGATCTGGAGCTGTTTAAGGCTTTCTAGGTCTAAACGAGCACATTGAATTGGACCCAGAAGCTGAGTGGAAGCCAGCGCAGTCAGACCAGGATGGGTGCAAGATGCTCAAATCCATCTTTCTCCAGTGAGCGACCAAATGGCTGAACTCCTACACCAGCTGAAGTATAAACACACATAACTAGGCTTTAATCCACCCAGGTCAAACACTCAGTTTGGCGCAAATACCCATGTGTATTTGCATACACACAGAGGCTGGGAGCCTCAAGGATGCCCCTCTGTGGTAAAAAACCCTGGCTACCACACACCCCATAGCTTGTTTATTGAGTGATTGAATTTATATGATTGATCGATTGATTATTGAATTTATATACCGCCCTATACCCGGAGGTCTCAGGGCGGTTCACAGAAAAGATCACAATATATAAAATCAAAATAAAAACAATAATCCAATAACACCCACACCAAAAAGAGCCACGTTTTAAAAAGGGCATAGGATGTCAATCATATCACCCAAAGGCCTGGTAAAAAGGTGTACAACGAAGGTGCCAGGTGAATTTCCATGGGGAGAGCTTTCCACAGATGGGGAGCCACTGCAGAGAAGCCCCTGTTCTCATGTTGCCAGCTTCCGGACCTAGAATCATAGAATCATAGAATCATAGAGTTGGAAGAGACCACAAGGGCCATCGAGTCCAACCCCCTGCCAAGCAGGAAACACCATCAGAGCACTCCTGACATATGGTTGTCAAGCCTCTGCTTAAAGACCTCCAAAGAAGGAGACTCCACCACACTCCTTGGCAGCAAATTCCACTGTCGAACAGCTCTTACTGTCAGGAAGTTCTTCCTAATGTTTAGGTGGAATCTTCTTTCTTGTAGTTTGGATCCATTGCTCCGTGTCCGCTTCTCTGGAGCAGCAGAAAACAGCCTTTCTCCCTCCTCTATGTGACATCCTTTTATATATTTGTACATGGCTATCATATCACCCCGTAACCTCCTCTTCTCCAGGCTAAACATGCCCAGCTCCCTTAGCCGTTCCTCATAAGGCATCGTTTCCAGGCCTTTGACCATTTTGGTTGCCCTCCTCTGGACATGTTCGAGTTTGTCAGTGTCCTTCTTGAACTGTGGTGCCCAGAACTGGACACAGTACTCCAGGTGAGGTCTGACCAGAGCAGAATACAGTGGCACTATTACTTCCCTTGATCTAGATGCTATACTCCTATTGATGAGGCCCAGAATTGCATTGGCTTTTTTAGCTGCCGCGTCACATTGTTGGCTCATGTCAAGTTTGTGGTCAACCAAGACTCCTAGATCCTTTTCACATGTACTGCTCTCAAGCCAGGTGTCCCCCATCTTGTATTTGTGCCTCTCATTTTTTTTGCCCAAGTGCAATACTTTACATTTCTCCCTGTTAAAATTCATCTTGTTTGTTTTGGCCCAGTTCTCTAATGTGTCAAGGTCGTTTTGAAGTGTGATCCTGTCCTCTGGGGTGTTAGTCACCCCTCCCAGTTTGGTGTCATCTGCAAATTTGATCAGGATGCCCTTGAGTCCATCATCCAAGTCGTTGATAAAGATGTTGAATAAGACCGGGCCCAAGACAGAACCCTGTGGCACCCCACTAGTCACTCTTCTCCAGGATGAAGAGGAACCATTGATGAACACCCTTTGGGTTCGGTCAGTCAGCCAGTTACAAATCCACTGAGTGGTAGCATAGTCAAGACCTCTCGAAGAGGCACACGAAGGAGGGCCTCAGAAGATGATCTCAGGATCCCGGTAGGTTCATATAGAAAGAGGTGGTCCTTGAGGTATTGCTGAGCTGTGGCTTTGATATGCAGACATGGGCCCTAAGGAAGTTAGAGGGGAGGCAGCTACCACCCACTAAATCAAGTAACTGAGGTTCTCCCCCCCAAAACCCCCCACATTATCATTATTGGCATTTATTGAATTAATATACAGCCCTACATGTTTTATGTATTTGTCGCCAAGGACAGCTCTTAACTCATCTCCTGCTATGCCCTACGGAGGACCTTAAGATCCATAAATAACAACACCCTAGAGGTCCCAGGCCCTAAGGAAGTCAGATTAGCCTCAACCAGAGCCAGGGCCATTTCAACACTGGCTCCAGTCTGGTGGAATGCTCTGCCTCATGAGACCAGGGCCCTGCAGGATCTGATTTCTTTCCGCAGGGCCTGTAAGACAGAGTTGTTCCGCCTAGCCTTTGGCTTGGAATCAACTTGATCCCCTTCCCCTCTTTCTTTTTCCCTTCTCCTCCTGTGAAGAGGCTGCATCTTAATGTTTTAATGTTGTATTTTAATCTTGTTTTTTAAATTGTATTTTAATCAACTTGTTTTTATTAGCAGTTGTTAGCCGCCCTGAGCCCGGTCTTGGCTGGGGAGGGCAGGGTATAAATGGAATTTATTATTATTATTATTATTATTATTATTATTATTATTTGAAGGGAGCCCTGTTTAGGGAAGTTTTTAATTACTTATGTTTTAATGTATTTTTAATCTTTTGTTGGAAGCTGCCCAGAATGGCTGGGGAAACTCAAGTCAGATGGGCGGGGTATAAATTACTATTATTATTATTATTTGTATTGTTGCAAATTCCCCGAACGTGCAATATCTATACCTGCTTCCCTTACCTTTAATTCCATTTCAGAACAGAAAGGGGGGGGGGGAGAGAGAGAGAGGAACCCCCCCCCCGAAAAGGACAGAGATAAGGGTTAAATTTAGGGGGGAGGAAAAGTAGTTCAGCGTCACGTGACGAGACCCCCCCTCCCGTTGGCCCCGCCTCCACCGGCATTGCCCCGCCCCCCCGCCGGCCGACCCTCACTCACGGAGCAGGAGGAGGCGGCCGAGGCCTCGCGCGCCCACGGCGCCGCTCCCGCAGCAAGACATCGACCCGGCGCCTTCGCCCTGGCTGCCAATGACAAGGGGGGGCCTTGCGAGGCCAGCCCCTTCCTGTCACGACATCGCTACCCGGTGCGCATGCGCCAGCGGGGCTTCTGCAGGCACACTACCAAAGTGCCTGACAAGGGAAGTTTGTGTATATACATAGATACACCCACAGAGGTGGGTAAGTGGCCTAACACGGTACGGACGTGATTTGCTTATTTCGGGGCAAGGTTTCCCGGGCTAGAAGCTGTATCGGAGAGGACGCAAAGGACAAGAGAAGCAGGCGGAACCATGGGCAGCCGCGGTGGGAAAGCCAATGGGAGCGGAGGACCCCGGCCTCCCGAAGCAGTCCACGCTGGCGCAAGGGGTTGTGGGGGCTGTAGTTCTCGCGTTGAAAGGCATGTGGGAAGCCCCGTTGCACTCATGGTAGTTGGGTGGGTCGCTGTGCCCTTAAGGGAGGCATATTGCTCAGCTGGTAATTAAATACAGGATTTCATAGCGCTTCAGTCTGCTTATATGCAGGCTTCTTTGGGAATCCCAGTGCGTTCAAATGAGGTTTACTCCCAAGTAAGTGTGCATAGGTTTGCAGGCATTGCTTGCTGCCAGAAAACCCCATGCACGCTTGCCTGAAGTTAAGTCCCATTGTATCCGGCTTGGTTTACTCCTGAGTAAGCGTGCATGTGAGTGTGGTGCATGGCTGTAAGTCCCAGACCAAGGGATCAAAGTCCAATGAACCCTAATAGAATTTACCTCTGAGCAGGATTTTTTTTTATTGCATTTATTAGGGATTTCCTTAATATGCAATAATAATATTAATAATAATCAATATTAATAACAATTAATATTAATAATTCATAATCTTATTATTGGCGGTAGAGTCAGGACAGGGGCAAAACATCTGCACCCATCTGTAAGAACTCGGTCACTTAATATGGCAGCATCAACACTTTGGAACTCCCTGCCTATTGATCTCAGGCAGGTGCCTTCAGTTTATTTTTTTCGGCGTCCGCTGCAGACGATCTTATTTAGACAAGCCTACCCATATGTTTCAGGGACGCAGGTGGCGCTGTGGGTTAAAGCCTCAGCACCTAGGACTTGCCGATCGAAAGGTCGGCGGTTCGAATCCCTGCGGCGGGGTGCGCTCCTGTCGTTCGGTCCCAGCGCCTGCCAACCTAGCAGTTCGAAAGCACCTTCGGGTGCAAGTAGATAAATAGGGACCGCTTACTAGCGGGAAGGTAAACGGCGTTCCGTGTGCTGCGCTGGCTTGCCAGAGCAGCGATGTCACGCTGGCCACGTGACCCGGAAGTGTCTGCGGACAGCACTGGCTCCCGGCCTATAGAGTGAGATGAGCGCACAACCCTAGAGTCTGTCAAGACTGGCCCGTACGGGCAGGGGTACATTTACCTTCACCTTTTTACCCATATGTTTAGAAAGTTTATATGAGTATCAATTTGTTTTAGTCTATTTTATTGCGGTTTTTTATTTGTTTTTTTTAATTATGGTTGTAACTTTTTAGTGATAATTCTGTTTTATATTATTTGTAAACCACTCTGAAGTCCCCCCCTCCACAAACAAGCGGCATATAATTTTTACGAAACAAAAACAAGTTAATAAAACAAAGGACTTCAAATGGGGTATTTTAGAGCTGGAATATTTTTGGAAAAGGGCAGCGTTTGGGTCTTTTTAGAGTGCAAAAAATGAGAATAAAGTGGGGCACAGCAGACATGTATAAAATTATGCATGGTAAGTGGGGAGAGAGACATTTTTCTCCCTCTCTTATAGTAATAATAATAATTCAAAGTGCTGGTGTTGACGTTTAAAGCCCTAAACGGCCTCGGCCCAGTATACCTGAAGGAGCGTCTCCACCCCCATCATTCTGCCCGGACACTGAGGTCCAGCTCCAAGGGCCTTCTGGCGGTTCCCTCACTGCGAGGAGTGAGGTTACAGGGAACTAGGCAGAGGGCCTTCTCAGTAGTGGCACCCGCCCTGTGGAACGCCCTCCCATCAGATGTCAAAGCGATAAATAACTACCTGACATTCAGAAGACATCTTAAGGCAGCCCTGTTCAGGGAAGTTTTTAATCTGTGATATTTTACTGTATTTTTGGTTTCTATGGAAGCCGCCCAGAGTGGCTGGGGAAACCCAGCCAGATGGGCGGGGTACAAATAAATAATAATAATAACCCAGCCAGATGGGCGGGGTACAAATAAATAATAATAATAATAATAATAATAATAATAATAATAATAATAATTATTATTATTATTATTATTTATATCCCGCCCATCTGGCTGTATTTCCACAGCCACTCTGGGTGGCTCCCAACAGAATATTAAAAGCACAATAAAACATCAAACATTAAAAACTTGCTTAAACAGGGTTGCCTTCAGAGGTCTTCTGAAAGTCAGATACAGTGGTACCTCGGGTTACATAAGCTTCAGGTTACAGACTCCGCTAACCCAGAAATAATACCTTGGATTAAGAACTTTGCTTCAGGATGAGTACAGAAATCGTGCTCCGGCGGTGCAGCGTGGCGGCAGCGAGAGGCCCCATTAGCTAAAGTGGTGCTTCAGGTTAAGAACAGTTTCAGGTTAAAAACGGACCTCCGGAACGAATTAAGTATGTAACCAGAGGTACCACTGTAACTGTTTATCTCCTTGACATCTGATGGGAGGGTGTTCCACAGTGTGGGCACCACTACCGAGAAGGCCCCCAGTCTGGTTCTCGCAATGAGGGAACTGCCAGAAGGCCCTCGGCGCTGGACCTCAGTGTCCGGGCTGAACGATGGGGGTGGAGACACTCCTTCAGATATACAGGACCGAGGCCATTTAGGGCTTTAAAGGTCAGCACCAACACTTTGAATTGTGGTCAGAAACGCACTGGGAGCCTCGTTGACATCAAATAAAGCCGATGTTGGAGAATTCAGAACAGATAAAGGAATGTACAGTGGTACCTTGGGTTAAGAACTTAATTCGTTCTGGAGATCCGTTCTTAACCTGAAACTGTTCTTAACCTGAGGTACCACTTTAGCTAATGGGGCCTCCCGCTGCTGCTTGATTTCTGTTCTCATCCTGAAGCAAAGTTCTTAACCTGAGATACTATTTCTGGGTTAGCGGAGTCTGTAACCTGAAGTGTCTGTAACCTGAAGCGTCTGTAACCCGAGGTACCACTGTACTTCTTCACACAGCACATATTCAAACTTTTGAACTCGTTCCCACAAGAGACAGTGGTGGCCACCAACTTGGATAGCTTTAAAAGAGGATTGGATAAATTCATGGAGGGTACGGCCATCAATGGATACAAACTATTATGGCTGTACTCTGCCTCAATGGTCGGAGACAGCAAATTTCTTCTGAATATCCGTTGCTGCAAACCGTGGCAGGGAAGAAGGCTCTTGCTCTCAGGTCCTGCTAGTGGGATTCCTGTAAGAATCTGGTTGGCTGCTGTGAGAACAGCATTCTGAGTTGGATGGGTGTTTGGCCTAATGCAACTGTGCCCTTCTTATCATCTTAACAAACTTTATCCTCAGATGTGGATAACCCCAAGGAGTGTTTGTCCTTGCTGGGAAGGTGCCCGGGGCTGTAAAACACTTAAGAAAACAAAAATTCACTCCAAGAATTGCTTCTGGGCTGTAGGTAAACACTGTCTTCAAAGGCTATAAACTCAAAGAAAACCGAGAAAGAAACCAAAGGCCTTGAAAGGCAGGCTAGACTTTGCTCCTTTCCCCTCTGTTTCACAAAGATGAAGAAAGTCATGCAGTGTGCAAAGGCTTCTGAAGCCAAGAACTGCTCTCTAGGAGGGATGTGGGCAGAACCCTTCCACCTCCTTTAATTATGTTTATTCCCAGTAGTGATTCCAGAAAAGAAAAAAACAAGTTTGGTGATGCAGTTATAAGGGATGCAAGGTATATGCAATATGGAAACTTAAAAGATGTGCTGCAGTGGCACAGTTCAGTCAAATATTGATAAATTTTAACTTCACAGAGTCGAAGAATTATGGGTGACTTGCGCCCACAAACTCTGGCACCACAAATCTATCTATCTATCATCTATCTATCTATCTATCTATCTATCTATCTATCTATCTATATCTATCATCTACAGTGGTACCTCGGGTTACATATGCTTCAGGTTACATACGCTTCAGGTTACAGACTCTGCTAACCCAGAAATAGTACCTCGGGTTAAGAACTTTGCTTCAAGATCAGAACAGAAATCGTGCTCTGGCGGCGCGGCGCCAGCAGGAGGCCCCATTAGCTAAAGTGGTGCTTCAGGTTAAGAACGGTTTCAGGTTAAGAACGGACCTCCGGAACGAATTAAGTACTTAACCCGAGGTACCACTGTATCTATCTCTATGCATCTATCTATCTTCTTCTTCATGTTTAGCCGTGTTCGACTCTTCGTGACCCCATGGAGCAGAGCACATCAGGCACTCCTGTCTTCCATTGCCTCCCGCAGTTGGGTCAAACTCATGCTAGTAGCTTCGAGAACACTGTCCAACCATCTCGTCCTCTGTTGTCCCCTTCTCCTTGTGCCCTCCATCTTCCCCAACATCAGGGTCTTTTCCAGGGAGTCTTCTCTTCTCATGAGGTAGCCAAAGTATTGGAGCCTCAGCTTCAGGATCTGTCCTTCCAGTGAGCACTCAGGGCTGATTTCCTTCAGAATGGATCAGTTTGATCTTCTTGCAGTCCATGGGACTCTCAAGAGTCTCCTTCAGCACCATAATTCAAAAGCATCAATTCTTCAGCGAACAGCCTTCTTTATGGTCCAGCTCTCACTTCCATACATCACTACTGGGAAAACCATAGCTTGAACTATACGGACCTTTGTCGGCAAGGTGATGTCTGTGCTTTTTAAGATGTTGCTTAGGTTTGTCATCACTTTTCTCTCAAGAAGCAGGAGTCTTTTAATTTCATGACTGCTGTCACCAGCTGCAGTGATCATGGAGCCCGAGAAAGTAAAATCTCTCACTGCCTCTATTTCATCCCCTTCTATTTGCCAGGAGGTGATGGGCCCAGTGGCCATGATCTTCGTTTTTTCAGCCTAACCTCTCAGCCTAACCTACCTCACAGGGTTGTTGTGAGGATAAAATAGGGAGGAGGAAAACCATGTATACCAGTGTTTCCCAACCTTTTTTGGGCAAAGGCACACTTGTTTGATGAAAAAAATATTGAGGCACACCACCATTACAGCCCCGTGACGTCAGCGCGCAGCGTCACGCCAGGAGGGACGCACGAAAGTGTAACTTTCATTTTTTTTTCCTCCCCCTTGCCGGGGAACCTCCAAGCTTTGGGGGTGGGGGGGGGAGGAGGCAGCAAAGCGAGGGACTGAGGGACCCTAACCCTAACCCTAACCCTAACCCTCACCGATCACCCGGGAAAGCATGCGAACGAGGAGCCCCCGTGTCCTGCTCCCGGCAGCGGACGGCACAAAGCGAGGAGGCCTGGACAAGGCAGCACGCTCCCCGCTCTCGCTGCATCGGGGCTTTTCTCCTCCAGGCCGCTTTCGAAGTCCCCTTCTCCGCTCCCAAGAGCCGGAGCCGCTGCTTCCAGGCCCTGTCCGAGCCCCGACTTGTGGCCTCACTTCGAGGAGCGCCTGTTGCTGGGGACGGGGCTGCATCCCCCTCAGCCGCCGCCTCGCTTCCTTCCAGGAGACCCGACGGCTCCCCCTCTCCCGCTCGCCCTCCTGCGCCCGCAGCAGACCGAGACCTCCCCGCCCCCGCCCGGCTCGGCCCTACCTGGGCGCCTCCAAGCCCGGCCGGCTCCGCGTCGCGCTCCACGCCGGGCAGCTGCAGCAGGGGCTGCGCGGGGGCGCGCGGCGGCCCGGCTGAGCGCGCCCCGGAGCCGCCACGCCGTCGCTCGTGAGTCCCTCCGAGAGCCCGCGGGACTGACTCCAGAGTCGCGAGGCGGCGCGTCGCCCAGGGAAGGGGCGGCTTCCCACAAGCATGACGACCGAAAAGAGCCCAGCAGAGTTCGCGCCTCGGAGGACTTGGGGGGGGTCTGTAGGGCATCAGTGGCCCCCAGAATTCTGCCCGCCCCTCGCCCCATTTGATCCAGATTTACCCTCTGGGGAGAGCGAGCCCCGGCCCAGCAGGGGGCGCCCTCGCTCCGTCCTCCGGGAAGCAAACGCCCTCGCCCGCCTCCCTCCAGGCAACATCTCGCGGCACACCAGGCAACATCTCGCGGCACACTAGTGTGCCGCGGAACACCGGTTGGGAAACACTGATGTATACCATATTGAGCTCCTTGAAGGAAAGGTGGGATCTAAATGTAAATAATAAATGTTATGAAGGAGAATGTTATGTGATAGCAAATAATGTTCTTGAGAGGTACTGGCTACCCCTTAAATCAGTGTTTCTCAAACTAGGGTCCCCAGGTGTTGTTGGACTACAACTCCCATCATCCCTAGCTAGCAGGACCAGTGATCAGGAAGGATGGGAATTGTAGTCCAACAGCAGCTGGGGACCCAAGTTTGAGAAACACTGCCCTAACAATTCTTCATACCCTCAAACTACAGTTTCCAAGATTATTTGGGGGGAAGCAGAGGCACCTTGGAGGGAGATCATGTTACAATTTCAGGACCATGGATAGTGCCCTTGCCTTAGAGGTCAAGCATCAAACTTGTCTCAGCAAGTCCCCTCGGCAGCAGAGCCAGTTAGGCGGTCATTGACTGTAGCCTCTCCCTCCATGTTATGTCTCCTAGCTAGAGATGGAGAAACCTGATAGAAAAATAGGGGGGAAAGCTGTTTACCACCCCACATACCTTCACAGCCCTATTCCTGGCTAGTTAAAGGGCTGGTGCCACCTTCAGAAGTCATTGCCTCCTTTGAGGCAATGGGGTCTCCAGTTTTCTTGACCCCCTGAGAAGCCCGTGGACCAATCATCAAGGCACAAGCAACTCCCTGGGGGAAGAGATATGAGCTCCAACATCTATGGACCCACTTGGAGCAGACCAGGAAGCAGAACTATCCCATCCTCTGAGCTGCAGTTCCTGAAGAACTCTGCCTCCTATGAGTGCTGGTCTGCAGCCAGGGCATAAATAAGGAGATTTCTATATTAGCGCAACTGGCATGCCTCTCCCCACAAAAAAGAACAACAACCCAAAAAACACCCTGGAATTTAATTAGGAGGAGAGTGCTCAGATTTCTCTAGAGCAGCCTTTCTCAACCTGTGGGTCCCCAGATGTTGTTGAACTCAGTGGCGTAGCGTGGGGGGTGCAGGGGGGGCCGGCCGCACCGGGCGCAACATCTGGGATTAGGGCAAATCCACAGGTTAGGGGGCGCAAATCCACGGGTTAGGGGGCGCAAATCCACGGGTTAGGGGGCGCCTTGCCCTGGGTGCTGACAACCCACGCTACGCCACTGGTTGAACTACAACTCCCATCACCCCTAGCTAGCAAGGCCAGGGCTCAGGGATGATGGGAGTTGTAGTCCAACAACATCTGGGGATCCACAGGTTGAGAACTGCTGCTCTGGAGCATCTGTTCCCTGGGTTTGTTTGTGGGGGTTTTGGCCAAGGAGGAGATGTCTATTAAACCACTTTAAACCTATAGTGTTGATAGGTCTTTAGAAATGTGTCTCACTATTTCCCACCATGTCTCAGAAGTCCACCAGGTGTCACTAGTATTCTGTTGTGTAAAGGTCTGATTCAGTTTTGAGACTGTTCTCAAAGGGTAGGCATCCACTTGCGTAAAGAAATGATTTCACTTTGCCCTTTGCAACATGGGGGCTCATGCTTAAAAGGCAGAGGGATAGGAGAGGGCAGAACTGCCTCATCCCAGTTTAGAAAGCAACAAAAGAAGAGATTCCAGGGTGACTTTTCAGAAGGGCATAGTATCAGTTCGCCTCTTTCCTCTCTTCTCCCAACTTTCAAGCAAAAGAAAACTACTTTCAAAGATGAATTGGGGAAAATATATTTGGAGGATCAGTCTGTTGTTTGTGACAGCTGAATGGAGCCTCCATGTTCAGCAGCAGTGTATTTTTGAAAATCCAGAGGTGAAGACAAACTGGAGGGGAGAAATTCATATATCCTGCTTGTAGACTTCCTAGCAAAGTCTGGCTGGCAGCAACTGGAAATAGGATGCATAGCCAGATAGTCAGAAGCATAGCTATCAACTTTTCCCTTTTCTTGCGAGGAATCCTATTCAGAATGAGGGAATTTCCTTTTAAAAAATGGGAAACTTTGACTGCTATGGCCAGAAGAGCCCTGCCAGAGCAGGCCAGAGGGTCATTTCACCTAATATTTTATTTGCAACAGTTGTCAGATCAATGATGATTTCAGTTATAAACTCCTGGTCTGCAAGGGGGCACACAAGCTTCTGGAAAATTAAATAAGCCCTGGTGGTTGTTGATTAGAATTAGAGATTTAATCCCCAGGACAACCCTGTAAGGTAGGTTAGACTGAAAGGCAGTAATTGGCTAAAGGCCACCCAGTGAGCTTCATGCCTCAGTGGGGATTCGAACTCTGGTTTTCCCGGTCCTAGTCTGACACGCTAACCACTACACTACACTGACTCTCTTGTTTTACCATTTGTCAGTGAGCAGCAGCAATGAATTTACGCCAAATGCATGTTTTATCTGCCTCTTCATTTCATCTTGCTGCTCTTTCAGACTTTAACCCACCCTTTCCAACATCCGCTCGCCGCTTTTCCACTTCATTCCAATGAGCCTTTGATGCAGCCCAGGGTTTTAACCTGATCTTTGGAAGAATGGAGGAGAACCAACCTCACTGATCTGCCTCTCGGGGGCAGAGAGGACCAGTGGACATTGCCAGGTGTCCGCACAATCCCGCCTCGTTGGACTGGCTGTCTTTGCAAAGCCCTCTGTGTTTGTAGGAAGGTGCCCAGCTGGGAGAAGAATGGATCCCTTCTGCCTCTTGGGTTTGTTTACTTACTGAGCTGCTGGACCAGCGTTTAACTAAACTCAGTACGTCATGCCAAGATTCAGTCAAATCATGCAGGCCCTGGCAGCGCTGAGCAAAAGGCGAGCGCAGAAAAGGAAAGCACCCCAAACAGACTGCGGAACATCTGCTTTGCATGCAGAAAACCCAAGGTTCAACCCTGGTCATCTCCAGGTTAGGGCTGGAAGTGACTCCTGCAGGGCAAATGCTAGTCATTGACAACACTACTGAGCTAGATGGGACAGTGGTATAAGTCAGTTATCTATGTTCCTATGTAGAGATGCAGACAGGAGTTTGTTTTCCTTCTCATAGAAGGGTAGAGTTGGGACCCCAACTCCCAGCGATGCAGGAATCATCTTTGGTTTCAGATAGTACATGGGTAAAGGTAAAGGGACCCCTGACCATTAGGTCCAGTTGAGGATGACTCCGGGGTTGCGGCGCTCATCTTGCTTTATTGGCCGAGGGAGCCGGCGTACAGCTTCCAGGTCATGTGGCCAGCATGACTAAGCCGCTTCTGGCAAACCAGAGCAGCGCACGGAAACGCCATTTACCTTCCCGCCGGAGCGGTACCTATTTATCTACTTGCAATTTGACATGCTTTCATTTTTATTTTTTTTTATAAATTATTTATTAAAGTTTCAGAAGTTTTTTATAACAACAAAACAGAACAATACAATAGAACAGACAAACAAAAAATTAAAAACAAGTATAATTTCAACCCTCATTTTCTTATAACTTACTTCCCCGACTTCCTCATGCCTCCCCTTTCTGTATTCCAATTTCTAATTTATTATTCAGCAAATCCTTCCCTTGTTTTTCACTTAATTTTTGACCTTCCTTTTCTTTTTTACTTATCCATTACCGCTGATAACCACATATTTTCTGACCCAACGTCTTTCTAACATTCATTAATTTTACAATATTTCTTTAAATAGTCCTTAAATTTCTTCCAATCTTCTTCCGCTGTTTCTCTTCCCTGGTTTCAGATTCTGCCAGTCATCTCTGCCAGTCCCATATAGTCTATCACCTTCATCTGCCATTCTTCCAAGGTGGGTAGATCTTGTGTCTTCCAATACTTTGCAATTTGATGTGCTTTCAAACTGCTAGGTTGGCAGGAGCAGGGACCAAGCAACGGGAGCTCACCCCGTTGCGGGGATTCAAACCACTGACCTTCTGATCGGCAAGTCCTAGGCTCTGTGGTTTAACCCACAGCACCACCCGAGTCTAAAAAGCCAGGGGACACAAATTTGCACAGCCCTCTAGCGGCTAGGGTGGCTTATTTCCCATAAGTAACGTATTTAGTGTTAATTCTGGAAGTGTATAGTTGATTCTGACCAAACTCAGCCTCCTGGTGTATATTTTGCTGTAGGAAGCACACACAGGACGCTGTACACAATGCATTAATGAAACAATACATTTGACATTTAAAAATTACAATTGCAGCAATCCATGGCAGAAAACAGCAGGTTTTTAAATATATATATATATATCTCATCACTAAAAGCTTGTTCTAAATCAGCAAATTTCATTCACTCCCAAGAATTCTGGGAACTCAGGTTTACTCATCGCAGACCTACGATTCCCAGTTTCCTAAAGAAACTACAGCTACTCAGAGAGTCTGTTGAATATTGTGTGTTTGTGTGTGATTTCTGTTTCCCATCACCTGCATATCTGCTGTTTAGATCAGATGCAAGTCTCTCTCTCTCTCTCTCTCTCTCTCTCTCTCTCTCTCTCACACACACACACACACACACACACACACACACACACACAAACTTCCACTCTCCTTTCCTTCTGCACGAACAGCACATTCTTGTGGGAAGCTTTACTGGAAATTATTCACCTATAAAGCACCCGCTTCACTGTTAACTTCCAGGAGAAACAGGGGAAAGAATGTTGTGTATCGCGGTGGTACAGTATTTCAGCCGAAAAGGGCATCTGGCCTCATCTCGCTCTCTTTGCTCCGAAAACAGTGATCCTGCCTAGGCAGAGAACGGGGTACTGTGCTTTCGTTGACATGGGCAACGGGTAGCAGGGGATTTCAAAAGGAAACGGCATCGCACCACTGGAATATTTGCAGAGCAGGAGAGAGAAGGTCTCTCAGGAGGCACCTGCCACTATCTCATCCTTTAGATGGCCTTTCAAACCTCCAGCAGGTGTCCGTGCTCTGAGCAGAGCCTCGGGAAGGAACCAGTTGACACATGCCGGTGCTTTCTTTAGAAAGGGTCAGCTATGTCTCCTTGGATAAACCAACCAAATACTTGACTGCACAGTTTTGCAGATGACCCAGAGAAAAATGGGTCTAAAGCAAACAATTGGGTTGCTTTTTTTCTAAAATCTCTCTCTGTGTGTTTTGTGAGTGAGGAGTTGAAGGTTTTGATGCTCTTACGCCTTTTGTTCTTGATTCGAAAGCCGAGTCTGAGGCTCTTGCTTATGAAAGCAGCTTCTGAGAAGGACTTTTTGATGAGGAGCCAGCGCTGCCGAAACACACATGAGGCCAGCATTGCACCAGAAGATGGCACCTGAAATGAGCCCTGGCACTAACCTTTTGCAGAGCTGTTGCTGGGGATTAGATGTGAGCTACTAGGGATGCGGGTGGCACTGTGGGTTAAACCACAGAGCCTAGGACTTGCCAATCAGAAGGTTGGCGGTTCGAATCCCCGCGACGGGGTGAGCTCCTGTTGCTCAGTCCCTGCTCCTGCCAACCTAGCAGTTCGAAAGCATGTCAAAGTGCAAGTAGATAAATAGGTACCACTCCGGCAGGAAGGTAAACGGGTTTCTGTGTGCTGCTCTGGTTCACCAGAAGCAGCTCAGTCCTGCTGGCCACATGACCCGGAAGCTGTACACCAGCTCCCTCGGCCAGTAAAGCGAGATGAGCACCACAACCCCAGAGTCGGCCACGACTGGACCTAATGGTCAGGGTCCCTTTACCTTTACCTTACTAGCCTTTTGCTGGCCCCTTGGTCTGAGCAGTGGCAGACCTTGGGGTCTCAGATTGCATGGTGCCCTGTGCAACACCAAAATTTGGCACTCCCTGCTTCTCACACACCGTTCTAAATAATAATTGCTGCATGCCCAAGTCTCTGCCCTCAGTGCGACTGAACCAGTTGTACTCCCTTAAATCCACCTCTGCTCTGGAGAAGGGATGCTGAGGTTCCCACTCCTTCTCCTTGCTCATTCCTTTGCTGGACTTTCCAGAGGTGGCAGGTGAACAGGCGGAAACCACAGGGAGCAGCACCTGTGGCAGGAGAAAGCCAACACCAGGCAGCTGCCAAAGCCCATACTCCAGCAAGGACCCCGCTGCCAGTACCTGGGACAGGCCATAGCTCAGTGGTGTAGGGATCTGCCTTGCATGCAAAAGTTCCTGGGTTCAGTCCCTAGAATCTCCAACTCGGGCTGGGAACAACTCTTTGTGAAACCCTAGAGAACTGCTGCCCAGATGTGCAGACAACACTGAGCTGGATGGAACCAATGGTCTGACTCAGTGTAAGGCAACTTCCTGTTAGGATTCCTTCTCCATGATTGCAGTCATGGGATTGTTGTCGTTCACATAACGGTGTATGTTTTGACTCCACAGAGTGGGAAGTGACGGAGACAGTTTGTGTTACTGTGTTCCGTGAAGTGGGACTATTGTCCTTTGTTCTTTTTCTCTTTGCTGTCAGATGCTATAGAGAGATGGAGCCATGTTGCAGTGCTCTGTGTGTGTTTATATGTAAATAAAGTAGATTAGCCAAAATGCTGAGTTGCTGAGGTCTGTTGCGCATGATGCACAAACTCTGCGGATCCCTAAGTGTGCCGGTGTCGGTTGGCATCGGTCGCTGTGATGTTTGGGCTGAAGAAAGCTTTTGAAGCTTCCAAACGATCGACCAGGAGGGAGAGAACATGCCGGTCGGGCATGTGTCTCTGCCAGGGTCCTACTCGAGTGTAGGCTGAGCTCCTGACACTTCCTGAGTTTCTCATACTTGTGACGCTTCATCCCTCAACACTGGCTATGCTGGTTGGCTGGTCAGATGGGAGTTGGATGGCTGTGTGTCAGGGCTGCTTTAGTTGAGATTTCGGCATTTCAGGGAGTTGGTCTGGATGACCCTTGGGGTCCCTTCCAGCTCTACAGTTATAAGCCCAGACTTGCACCCCAGGGAGGTCACTTTGGTGCTGGTAACAGCGATTTGACCTCACCCCCAGAGGTGCACTCCATCGCCTCTTGACTGAATCACAAACACGTAGTCGGCTAAACAGTGAGAACCAGTTCCAGCTGTTCAATGAGTGTTGATGTGACAGTCGGCTGTCAGTTGCAAGCACTGCCTTTGGAATATATCTCCTTGAGCTCTCAATCTCATCCACAGCTTGGCTTTTGATTTCTGCCTATAATCAGCCTGAGCAAATACATCTCTTAAAAAATAAAAATAAAAATCAAGCAAAGTCTAAATGACTTCCACTTGGTGGAAGTCAGGAGTGCAATTTCTGTTTTCCTCTCAAATTGTCTCCACATGTTTGTAGAATTTGACCTCATTAGTACGCTTGTAGTCTGTAACATTAGCATTAAATCATTCAAGGGCATGCAGCCCTCCCTCCCTCTGCCTTATAAAGAGTGTTCGATTTAAAAGAGCTGAAAGTCAGTCGATCTATAGATGGGTTTCATTATTCCTAGGGGAGTGGGGCAAACAAACGCTAAATTGTTTCCGGGGATATTTAAAAGGTATGATCTCAGTTGCTCAGATTTATGATGGGAAGCCCCTCCAGGATTTTACCATCGGTAAAATCAGTGGCAACTGCAGTGATGTTTTTAATGTGGAATAAAAATAGGGGCATAGGATCAGAAGCAGACCATTGGGTACACCTAATTCAGTTCTGTCTGCACTGACCGGCAGCTGCTTTCCAGGGTTTCAGGCAGGAAGTTTCTCCTAGCTCTACCTGGAGATGTCAGGAGTTGAACCTGGGACCTTCTGGACGCAAAGCAGATGCTTTACCACTGAGCTATGGCTGTTCTCCAGTGGGCTATGCCTACTGAACTAGGGAAGGGGACCTTTGGCTCTCCAGATGTTCTTGGACTCCATCTCCCATTACCCCTGACCATTGGCCCTGCTGGCAGGAGCTGATGTGAGCTGGAGTCCCACATTGTCTGCAAGAGAGAGGGCATATGTTTCCTATCCCTGCAATGTAGGGCTTTCTCTAGTAGCACAATGCATCATGATCCTTATCAGGTTCATCTTTGCAATCACCTTGGAGGTACAGTGGTACCTTGGTTCTCGAACTTAATCTGTTCCCGGAGTCCATTTGACTCCTGAAACAGTTTGAAAACCAAGGCGCTGTTTCTGATTGGCTGCAGTAGCTTCCTGCACTCAACCGGAAGCTGCAGAAGCAGCATCAGGTGTTCGCCTTCCGAAAAACATTCGCAAACTGGAACACTCACTTCTGGGTTTGAGGCATTTGGGAGCCAATTTGTTCGGGAGCCAAGCCATTCGAGTACCAAGGTACCACTGTATACAGTATATTATTTTACAGAAGACAATCTGGAGCAAAGGCAGGCTTCACCATACAGTGGTTACAGATGCTTCAGGTTACATATGCTTCAGGTTACAGACTCCGCTAACCCAGAAATATTACCTTGGGTTAAGAACTTTGCTTCAGAATGAGAACAGAAATCATGCTCCGGCAGTGGGGCGGCAGTGGGAGGCCCCATTAGCTAAAGTGGTGCTTGAGGTTAAGAACAGTTTCAAGTTAAGAACGGACCTCCAGAACAAATTACCGTAAGTTCTTAACCAGAGGTACCACTGTAAAGGAGAGAGTGAGGATGCAATTTGATCCCAGTTCTCCAAGGTCAAAGCTTCTAACCACTGAATAATGTGACCTATCCTGCTTAATTCAGGATCCACATGTCACTACGGGGTGTCAGTGTGTGTAAAAACCTCCTCCCTTCCAAACTCTCTTCTGTTTGTTCTTATGTGCAGCAGTAAAACTGCAGGCACATTGGCGAAGCTAAGCAGGGTCTGCTTTGGTTTAAAATGGATGGGGGACCACATACTGAGATTCCGACATTGCAGGAGGTTGGACTAGATGGCCCTCGGGGTCCCTACCAACTCTGCAGTTCTGTGATTCTATGTCCAAGCCATGTTGCGCAGCAAAGATCCCAACAAGGGCACAACCTGTGGTCTATTGCGATCTAGTTTCCCCAGAACCTTCAAAGTGACTAGGATTCCTTCCATACAGTCTGTGTTGGAGGAAGATCAGTTCCCTGAGGGGACAAGTTGACCTCAATATGGGACAATCAAAGCTCTATTTTTTTAAATATATAACAATAATAATAAATGGTGGTGTCCAGTCACTGGTTTCTCCAAGCAGTCAGGCTTGTGAACCGCTGACAACGGTGTTACATTTGGCTCTCCACCTTGAAGCTAATAGCAACCAGCTTTCCTGCAGTATGTTATGTTCTCTGTTGGCATGATCCTGTCCTATTCTCCTTGCAGCTGCATCTTTTGCCCTTCAATATGGCTAGACATCACACAAGCGAGAAATAACTTGTTGGCCTTAGATACAGTTATTCACCCAAGGGGGGGGGGTGGTGAAGAAATACACCTTGAGCTCTGTTTAAAGAAGCTGTGCAAAGTTCCAGCAGAATAAAATATGCAGGCTGTTCTTGCTTTCTTATTCTTGCATCTTCAACTGGATCGGTAGCGTCATTCCTGGTGATCCCATCTCTCTCCCCCCACCCATTTCTTTTTAATTTTCAAAAGAAATGTTATTAAATGAATGGTTTGTATACAATTACAATCAAGAAAGAAAAAATCCCAGAACTTTTTGCCATAATATCGTAACTACAACAATTAATGAAATAAATAAAATAAGAGGGTTATCTGTCTGTTGCTTTCAAAAAACGTTTAATAAACCATAACTCATCAAACCAATCATTGGAGGGGGTTAGACCACTTATATGGGACCAATAATCTCAGCTGCTTATTCTCTTCAGAGTCTGGCTACATTTGATCATAGAAGGTTGGAAGTACAGTTGGAAGGGGCCAAAAAACATCTGGTCTAATCCCCTCCAATGATTGGTTTGATGAGTTATGGTTTATTAAACGTTTTTGGAAAGCAACAGACAGATAACCATCTTATTTTATTTATTGGTCCCATATAAGTGCAAACAGGGACGTGGGTGGCGCTGTGGGTAAAACCTCAGCGCCTAGGACTTGCTGATCGCATGGTCGGCGGTTCGAATCCCCGCGGCGGGGTGCGCTCCCGTCGTTCGGTCCCAGCGCCTGCCAACCTAGCAGTTCGAAAGCACCCTCGGGTGCAAGTAGATAAATAGGGACCGCTTACCAGCGGGAAGGTAAACGGCGTTCCATGTGCTGCACTGGCTTGCCAGATGCAGCTTGTCATGCTGGACACGTGACCCAGAAGTGTCTGCGGACAGCGCTGGCTCCCGGCCTATAGAGTGAGATGAGCGCACAACCCTAGAGTCTGGCAAGACTGGCCCGTACGGGCAGGGGTACCTTTACCTTTACCTATAAGTGCAAACAGTCTTCTCCCCACACCCGGTTTTTAATCTTGTATTTAATTTATTTCTTTAATCAATCTAGTTAATGCTTTTATAGCGCTCCTTTCTCACGAGCTGGGATTCAAGGTGACTTCCAACATTTAAAAACATCATTATGAAATACATAGTAATGCAAACGAAGTAGTTAAAATACACCGAAACGCATTTAGAACCAGCAGTTAAGACACAGTTTGTTTTTCCAAAAGCCTGTCTGAACAGGGAGGTCTTGGGCTGCCAGCAGAAGGATAACAAAGAAGGAGCCAATCTAACTTCTCCTGGGAGCGAATTCCACAACATAGGAGCAGCCACAGAAAAGACTCTTTCCCCAAGGCCACATGAAATTGGGTTGGCACTGCTTGCCTAATTAGGGTTGAACCTAACATTCTTTGCCCAACAGCACACAAGAGTCCTTGCACTAGTGGATGGTACAGTTTAAACGTTGCACCACAAAGGAATCCAAGGCAATGGTTGTGCTAGCTCCGGCTGCACGTCAGCTCTGGTTCTTGTTGTGCAATCTACCATTGTGTGGCAAAGTCCCAAACCCTCCCAGGAAGTGGAATAAAGACACATGAAACAGCATTTTAGGTTAATGGGCGAAAAAGACCACAACTTTATTGGATACAGAATGTGAGTGTTATTGGCTTAGGCACTGGAAACCACATGACTATATCTGACTCCTGCCCGTCCGCAGGAAGTCTTGGAAGGGTTAACCACCAGTAGGGGGAGCCCTGCTGATGCACATCAACTAGGAACTCCCCCAGGGTCACCGCTAGGGGTTGTGCCATGGCCCTAGCCCCCCCGTCTGGGGCTTCGGACAGAGACCACATCCCTCGGATTCTGTTAATGGAATACACTTGAATTAGGAGGGGTAGGTGATGGCCACTACCTCCCCTCCCCTCCAACTGAATACTCCAATACCTAACCACCAAACCTTACAAAGTTGTGAGGATTTGCTATGAGGTAGGTGAAAAACCAAATGGCCGGTGCCAATTTGCCAAGTGGAAAAAAAATCCTACCAGGCCCCTTGGACAACCAAGGCGACCAACCGAGGTCCATAGCAAAGTCAAGAAATAAAGAGCCTAACCTAAGGGAGGGAGGGAGGGAGGGAGGAAGAAAAAAGGGGGCGAGTCCTCGGCCACGGGCTGTTTAAATAGCCCGTGCCACGCCCCCAGACCATCTGGATTGGACGGCCTAGGGATGACGTGGTCAAGTACCTCCTGATGGCGCAGGGGCTATCCCCCTCCCTTGCACGTGGGGTGGGCTTGCTCCCAGCCCACAGCATCATTTCCCCAGGAATGGGAAATGGCTTTTCCAGACTTCCCCGTGGAAGAGGGATTGATTGCTAAACCACTCTGGGAATTGCAGCTCTGCAAGGAGAATAGGGGGTCTCATAAGAACTCTCAGGAACTTTAACAAACTACATTTCCCAGAATTCTTAGGGGCAAGCCATGTCTCCTTATACGTTGTATAATCCTGCTTTAAATGTGTGGTGCAGAAGGGGCCTCAGCAGCACTAGGAAACAGAAGGGGGACAGAAGGAAAGAAAGAAAGAATAATTTAAATGTCTTCTTTGCTACAATAATTTGCTTTGGCTAGCACAAAGGTTTTTAAGTCCTGTTGGTTCATTCAGAGGTCAGGGAACATTTATTGAAGGAGTCCTTAATAACATCTTTTCAGCCTGGCCAAGTCAAGTTTATTCTATTCCCCCAAACCCCACACCAGTTTATATATTTGGCATATTCTTTATAGCCCACCCTTCATCACAACAGGTCCTGCCACGAAGGAGGAATGGAATACTAAATGTAACAATAGTTGAGTTTTTTTTAAAAAGATCTCTCCATCGCGTTATTGCATGGACCTTCCTGACATGCAATTCAACAGTCTTCCTCACCAGGAAATGTGTCGGAGGTGGCTCTGGATTGGAAGATTAGGGAATGCAATCACAGGAAGATCAGCTTCTAACAGAAGAGGAGGGGGAATATTCCAGTGTTTCCAGAAGCAGAGAGACAGGCAGACTCAGAAGCTGCACAGCTGAGACAGGAGCTACCCAACTATGAGATAGTAGCTAAGCAACCAGAAGGGAGGGAGCAGCTGGGCAAGACATCAATCGAGAGTAGGGGGGGGAAGCCCTCCCTCCCCCCAAACTCAGAGGACCGAGCATGTCAGAGAACAAAGGAAACACAGGGGAGGGGCAACTTCCTGTTGGCGCACTTCTTTCTTGGGGGGGGTCAGAGGGAGCAACTGATATCCTTGCTGAGGGTGGTCTTTTTGTGCTCGCAACATAACGCTGTAATAAAAGGACTATAAATCTACCAAATGCTTGTTAATCCTTATTGGTGACTGTGGCAATCACACAGGGTCCCTGGACGTTTGACGGTCTATTGACCCCTGTGCCACCATTGTGATTGCCTCTTTGCTGCCACCAACCCGTTTCCCTCAGGTACACACGGTGTCCAGACAGTCCTTAACATTAAAAAATAATCAAGTTTATTTTTATAAGCATGAACAAGTTTAAGGTTTCAGTTGATTCTTCTTGTCAGTTTCTTAATCTTAGTTTCTTTACTGACCATTCGTTCCTAACAACTTCAAATTGATTATCCCACCTATCTATCTGACTGCACCTAACAGTTCCTCTCACTCTCTCACCACACAACTCGACCAACCGACAGACTTATCCTCCCTCTTCCTTCTCCAACTCCCCACTCTCAACTGACTTCCACACAACACCGATTCTAACTCTAACTCCTCCTATCAGTTTCTCTCTGGCCAATCACATCACACTCATTTAACTCTTTCCTTATGACCCACCTAGGAGGCAGACGCCACAGTGACCTACCAGAAGGGAGAGGGGAACTCCCGTACTACTTAACAAAACGTGTCACACAAAGATAAAGGCAAATCCACAGTAAATTCGTTTGCTCTCTGATCCATTAGGGTTGACTGAAATCCAGACCTTCAGAGGGGCAGCTGTTAATGTTAATTTTGCAAATATGGGCTCCCATTTGTCCATTGCAGACCCTCACAGGGGGAGTAGAGGTGTTTGGGTGGACATATCGCAAACACATGGATGAAGGGTGGAAGAATCAGGGGTTTCATCACATGTGCATTATGGAGAGGAATAAGTGGTACTCTGTCATCCCCATCTGAGATTCAGGCGGTCCAGGCATTTCTGAGGAATGTTTATTAGTATTAGTATCATGCCCTCCAACATTTCTTTGATAAAAATATGGGCATCCTACCCATAGCTGTCAATTTTCCCTTTTTCTTGCGAGGAATCCTATTCGGAATAAGGGAATTTCCCTTTGAAAAAGGGAAACGTTGACAGCTATGATCTGACCATACTCTCCAACATTTTTCTCTGCTGAAAATAGAGAAGTTCCAAGGACATTCCAGGATCAAATCAGAAACAGTGATGGCTTCTCTAAATCCAGGACTGTTCCTGGAAAATAGAAACACTTGGAGGGTCTGTAGAATTAGTATTACCCACCTTTCACCCTAAAGTTCCAGTGCTGTTTACAACAATTAAAACACAACATTGGCATTAAAACAGAACATCACACAATATTAAGAACAGTTTAAGCACATCTGTCTTAGAGGGAGGAGAAAAAGATGAAATGAAAGAGATCTGAGGTGGAGGAAAGAGCTATTCTTAGGCTCAAAGCAGTGAGCTATTTTAGATACCGGATGTATAGAGAGCAATAAAAGAACTTGGCTCCTTACTTACACACACACACACTCTGTTTCGCAAATGGTATCACAAAATGTGTTAATCGTTTCACTTTATCTTGAAAGAAGCTGCTTGCAGATCTTGCCGGATGGCCTAATTCTGTATTCTTTCTGATGTAGGCCCGATAGCAAATATCTTGCATGTTATCTACAATGCCTAGGGCCCCATTTCCCCAAAGTTGGATTGACATTTTCATTTTTGGAAAAGACAGAGAGGGTTGCCTTCTGCACAACCTACTGACATTGATAGGATTGAGGTTCTAGTCCTAACCATATCTACTCAAAAGTAAAGCCTATTAAATTTAATGGGCCTCATTCCCAGGTAGTGGGATTTGGTTTGCAGCTTTAATCATGTCCATTAATCATGTCCATTAATTTCAGCATGATCATTTCAGCCCAGTATCATGGTTTCAGCCGAAGGCACGTCCTGAACATAAAGGAGTCATGCACTGTTGTTGGCATCTGTCTGTCTCAAGAGACAGTGGAGTACACCTCCAGGGGTGAAGTCAAATCACTGAGTTAGCAGGATCTAAGTGACCTCCCTGCATGGCATAGTCAGTATCTTAAAAAGCAAAGACATCACCTTGCCAACAAAGGTCCGTATAGTTAAAGCTATGGTTTTCCCAGTAGTGATGTATGGAAGTGACAGCTGGACCATAAAGAAGGCTGATCGCCGAAGAATTGATACGTTTGAATTATGGTGCTGGAGGAGACTTTTGAGAATCCCATGGACTGCAAGAAGATCAAACCTATCCATACTGAAGGAAATCAGCCCTGAGTGCTCACTGGAAGGACAGATCCTGAAGCTGAGGCTCCAATACTTTGGCCACCTCATGAGAAGAGAAGACTCCCTGGAAAAGACCCTGATGTTGGGAAAGATTGAGGGCACAAGGAGAAGAGGACAACAGAGGATGAGATGTTTGGACAGTGTTCTCGAAGCTACCAGCATGAGTTTGACCAAACTGCAGGAGGCAGTGGAAGACAGGAGTGCCTGGCGTGCTCTGGTCCATGGGGTCACGAAGAGTTGGACATGACTAAACGACTAAACAACAACAACAAGTGACCTCCCCAGGATGCAAGCAGTGTGTGTGGAGGTCCTGGGCTGCCCAGGCAACAAGACCCCCTTCTGGCGTTGCTGATGTGAACAAAGGAAAGCAGAGCAATATATTTGGCACCAGCTTGACTGCAGGAGTTGCCAGAAGGAAGCATACAAGGCACCTGTCAGCGGCTGCCTCAGGTCCCAGCTCACAAAGGACCAACGCCAGTTGCTCTTTATAAACAAAAGTCTTTATTGCGGTTCATTGTTGGTTTGACATCAGTGGCGCGCAGCGCTACGTCTGAGTCCTTAGACCGGCGAAGCTCCATCTGAGTCTCCACCCCCTGTACACCAGCTTAAGACTCTAACCTTACTCCACCTCTTCCGTCTCTCCTTTCTCCTCTGGGTCCTTCTGCCCCCCGGGGTCTCCTCCTTTCTGGACTCTTCTGACGCTGACGCTGACCCCCCTGACTCCTCCCCCTCCTTTCGGCGGCCTTTGGGACCTGACTCCCTATCCGGGCTGCCCACTGCGCCGCCCTCCTGTACATTTGAACTTGGCGCGCGCCCAGCCTCCAACCTTCCTCTTGACCGTTTCCTCGCTCTCCGATGGAGGTGTGGCCAATCCTGACTCCTCTCCTCCCGCTGGTGGTGAGCCTCCTGATCCCGATACCTGGGACTCCTCCCCCCTACTGCGCTCTGGTGGGGAAGCTGGTCCTGATTTCCAACTGCTGCTCTCTGAGTCCCCTCTGGCCCCTTCTTCCTGGGGTGTCCCCCTAGGCACCCCCCTTGCTCTGACCATGGGAGCCCCTTTCTGTGAATCTTCCGATTCGCTGGAAAGACTCAGAGACCTCGGACCGCTGTCATCGCTAACATTTCCTTCGGATTCCTCCCCCTCGCTCTCTATTTCCTCCCTTTCCTGTGCCTCTGCTCCTGAGCCCCTGACAGCACCATTCAACTGTCTTAGGGACTCCACTCCAGATTTGTGTTTGGTTCACTCCTTAGCCTTTTCTTCCCCTGAAGGCAGCAGAGGCTTAGGATCAGAGTTTTCCTTCTCCTAGATGGGCTACTTTCCCAGGCTGACTAAGTTCAGTTGAACCTAAGTTCCATTCTCCACATTTCCAAATAAGTTTGAGATTATTATGATTGTTAAGTTCTCATGAAAATTCATCATTGCTTAAGGACAAATTCCTCCTCATGTACACATGCCTAATACATACATTTTCCCCCCAAAGCAGTTTTCCCCAATATAATGCATTTGAGTTAGTTATTTTCACTAACATATGCAATTTTATGCACGCTTTACCCTAGTATAAATATTTTTGTACACATCACTTGGCTGGAAAACTGCATTGCAAAATTCAGAGAAGTACAAATTTTAAATAATGCCTTCACTTTGGTGCACGCTTCTGAAAGCATAAATTAGGTAACTTCACTTTTCAGTGTGAACCTAATTGAATTTCTCCTCTGCTCCTAATTGTAACTACTACCCCCTAGAAATTTTGAAATAAATGGCAGCGTAGAAATGTTTTGTTTTAAAAATAAACCCATTTGAAACATGCACTCTAAAAGCAATAAAATAAAATGCATTTAACATCACAATTAGTTTAGCCCTGTGAGTTTGAGTTGCTGTGCTATTAACTTCATAACATTTTTGAAGTTGTGTAAGTATTCAAAGGTTGCCCAGGTCGCTTGGAACATCTTTAAGAGATTTCGGAGAAGGTGGGATAATTTTTAAGCTCTCTTACTGTAAGAACGGCTATGGGCCTTTGTAAATATATCCAGGAACAACCCGTTTGAATGACTTCAGCTTCCTGCTTCTGTATTGCAAGGACAAATGTAACTCGTCACTATGGGAATAGAGTATTTGGAGTGAGATACATTGAAGTATCCAGCAGGGCTCAGAACTTGACCCATTTGTCTGATGTGCTATCCAGGATGCTCTTCAAGTCAAAGAGAGGGGGGGGGGAGAGGGAGAGGGAGAGGCAGAGGGAGAGAGAGAGAGATTCTCTCCATGTACAATATGCAAGGTAGATAGATCGATAGACTACATACTTGTGATGGTAGATAATTTTGTCTACCTGGGCTCAACCATAACCAGAAATCTCTCCATCAACGCTGAGCTGGGCAAGCATATTAGCAAGGCAGCTTCGGCAATGGCTCCCTTCTCCTGAGTTTTTGGGGGCATGTGATGCTAATGCCCAAGAAGATGAAGGTTTTCCAAGCTTGCATGCTTGAGCATGCTGCTTCATGGAAGTGGCTTGTGGGAAACTTACACTTGCCAGGAACAACGCCTCAATGCCTTCCGTATGCACCGTGCCAGGAAGATTTTGGGCCTCACGTGGCAGGAATGAGTCTCAAACGATGCGCTCTCCCAAGTCCACAATCCCAGCATGTTCACACTTCTGCCTGTCTATGCTGGTTTGGTCATGTCCACAGAATGTAAGATGGCAGGAACCTCAATGTGACATGAAGGCTGTCAACATCAACCCCGCCATGAGGGAATCCCACAGTGCCGAGAGACAGGGAGTCAGGTCATGTATCCATGGCAGTGACGAGAGGAGGATGTTGGTGTAAAGCAGAGTTCCGTGCCCAGCGGAAGGATGAGGATTACATACTACATACTCTATATTGCTTTATTTACAGTTCAAAGCTGGTATATTACAGAAAAACATCTTGCCTCTGCCGGAGCAGAAAAGACATCCTCTCTCCTCGACAGCTTGGAGAGAATCACACAGTGAAAAACAGGAAACCAGTGTACGTCACATCCAGTCTCCCTTTCCCGTGAGAAACTCCAACAGTACAGACTGTGGAATGTAAACACCTGTCTCGTGACAAGCCCTTTCGCTGCACAGTGAAGGAAAGCAGAAACCAACATCCTCCCCCTTTCTGTGAACATCACTGGGCAGCGTGTTCGTACAATATCAGTACAAACCCAACTTCTGCACATAGGTACAGTGTTGATCCCTTGATACAACCTTGGACAATACATCAGCAGGAATTTCATTACCTGACATATAGGACACCGTTACGAGTCCCTTCTGAATACATTCCCTAGCATGCTGCAACTTTAATTGCAAGTGCTTTGTGCTTTGCTTACAACCTTCAGACTTCAGCAAAGTCAAACATGCTTTGTTGTCCTGGTAGACCTGGATTGGACATTTGACAGGAATTTTCATATCTTTGCACAATTGTATCAACCATTCACAATCCTTAAGTGAATAAGACAGTGCATTCAGTTCAGCTTCACAAGTACTTAAGCTAATTGTTGTTTGCTTCTTGCATGACCAATCAAACAGACCCTGATTGTACATGTAGCAAACTCCAGACGTACTTTTCCTGTCTGCAGTGTCACTTCCAAAACTTGCATCTGCAAATATTTCAAGACCACCAGACTTCTGATTGTTAAATCTCAGTCTGTAATGCATAGTGCCTTTCAAATACCGCGCTATGCGTTTCAGAGCTTTCCAATCCTTGACACTAGGATTGTTGACTTGTCTGCTTAGCAAATTACAGCTAACAGCAATGTCTGGTCTTGAACATCTGGCAATGAAGTTTAGCTTGCCTAGCACACTTCTGTACAGTGTAGTGTCAGAAAATGCTTCTTCAGTGTCATCTACCTGATAACCTGTTATCATCGGTGTGTCTACAGGGTTAGCATCCATCAGGTTTAGTTTGCTTAACACATCAGCAATTTTCCGTGACTGGTGTACTAGAATGTTACCATCTTGATCTCTCTCTATTTCTAGAGATAGGTAGTTGCTTACTTCACCAAGATCTTTCATGTCAAAGTGCTCTTTCAGTTGAGCTAGGGCGTTATTGTACATTGTGACATCTTTCCAAAAGAATAATAAATCATCAACATAAAACAAACAGTACAGTTTCTTTTGCCCCTCCTCTTTGACAAATACACATGGATCAGCTTTCCCTTGCTGAAAACCTAGAGAAAACAATACTTCAGTGAGTTTTGTGTGCCAACACCGTGCACTTTGTTTGAGACCATAAAGGGATTTCTTCAGAGCACAAACAAATCCCTGTTTTACCTGTACGCCATCAGGTGGAAGCATATAAAGTGATTCATCTAGAGATCCGTACAGAAAAGCTGTATTAATATCATGGTGACTAATGTGTAGATTTTCCTCTGCAGCTCGCTTGAGCATAAGCCTAATGCTTTCATACCTCACTGTGGGTGAGTAGGTCTCGTGATAGTCTTCACCTGGTACCTGTGCAAAACCTCTGGCTACCAATCTGGCTTTGTGTCTGACTATCTTGCCATTTTGATCAGTCTTCGCTTTGAAGACCCATTTGCTTCCAAGCAGTTTCATTCCTGGAACTACTGGAACAAGCTCCCATGTTTTGTTCCTTTCCAAGGAATCAAGCTCAGCCTTCATGGCATTTAACCATGGCTCAGCTTCCTTTGAATCCAAACCTTGGATTTCTTGGAAACTTGAAGGTTCAAATACCTTCTTGGAGCTTTTAACAGCTGTCACTGCTATCGTAGCAAACTCATCAGCAAATCTCTTTGGAGGTTTGCCTTTTGTGGCTCTTTGTGACCTACGAATTAGCCTTAAGTCTTCAACACTCTCCTCTTCCTTCTTGGGAGAAAAACGACCTATTGTGAACAATGGTTCTTCCAATTCTTGATCAGAGCTTTCAGAGGGTCGCATAGAGGCTTTCGCACTCTTGAAATCCTCTGAATCACCTGATTCAGTTTCAGATTCAGACTCAGAACCTTCATCAGTGGGTTGTTGTGGTTGCTTTTGACTATCCTCAGTCTCATCACCGTCATCAGGATAACATTGGAAAATTCCCACATTCTCCCCCCACTTTGCATTGTACTCAACACTTCTCGTGAGCTTAATTGTCTTAGAGTCAGTCATCATTATTCTGTAAGAACCTTTCTGATAACCTAGAAAGATACCATGCAATCCACGCTTGTCTAACTTGGAGTTTTGTGGTGAATGAACCCACATGTCAGAACCAAAAATTTTCATGTGTTTGATGTATGGCTTCTTGCCAAACATCTTTTCATAGGGGGTACAACCAATCGCTGAAGATAACCTGCGATTGTAACTGTAAACAAAACACGAGAGAGATTCGGCCCAATAACTCTCTGGAAGATTGGCATCATGCAGCAAGGTTTTCAACCCTTGAAGCAATGTCTGATTTGCCCGTTCCGCAAGTCCATTCTGCCATGGCGAGCGAGGACTAGACAAATCGTGTTGAATTCCTTTCTCAGTCAGAAAAGCTTCAAACTGCTGAGAAGTGAATTCTCCCCCGCGATCAGTGAAAAGAGTCTTTATCTTCTTACCATGCACATTTTCCAACCAAGCACAGAATTCCTTGAACCTAGGAAAAGCCTCTGATTTCTGCTTGAGATTGTACACAAAAATATACCTAGAAAATGCGTCAATGAGAACCATGAAGTACCTATTTCCACCCAAAGAGGGCGATAGTGGTCCAACCAAATCTGCATGAACAATTTGGTATGGTTCCGTAGCTTGCCTACTAGACACCTTACCTTTCGCAGCCATTTTCACCTTGTTTGCTGCGCATGCTTTGCACTTCATGTGGTACTTGCAGGGTTTAATAGTCATACCTTCAACCAAGGCAGGCATTTTAGATACTGCCTCAAAATGCAAATGACCAAATTTTCGATGAAAATCATGAATACATTCTGCATGCAAACTTTTGTTAGAACCTGCAATGCAACAAGTGTCATCCTGCACAACATCATCATAATACAAAACAAACAAACGATCAACATATTCAGCATGCAATTCATAGTCATTTTTCTTTGTGATGATGCACTTCTTGTTCTTGAAGGACACGTCAATGTTCCGCTCAATTAGCTGTCCAACGCTGAGAAGATTATGTTTGGCGTCTGGCACGTAAAGGACATTCTGTATCGATAAGTCCAAACTGTGAAGAACAACAGTTCCGTAGCCTTTACTGGGAATAGTGTGGTCATCCGCCTGGTGAATCGCACCTTCCTGCGGTGTAAAAGACACAAACAGTCTCTTATCGTTGCACATGTGGTGGGTTGCCGCCGAATCAACAACGAAGAAAGATCTAGACGTCTTCTGGACCTCTGCAACCTTTGGAGTGAAGCGTGAAACCATAGCCTTGTGCTGCGTTGTCCTAGACACCGGACCTTTGCCTTTGCCTCGGCCTTTTCCACGCGATGAGCTTTCGCTGCGCTGCTCTGTCTTGGCCCTGGGATATCTGCATTCCCTCTTCATATGGCCTAGACGTCCACACGAGTAGCATTTCACTGCCTTCAAAGCTTTGGCGCCATCTGGTGGTTCCACTGCACTATGGGATGACGTCTGTGAAGACTCCCCCTTGCCCATGCAGCTAGCACCCCGGCGATCTGCTTCATTCTGAATCACGGCAGTAACAAAGTCCACTGTCAGCTGAGCTGTTGGCTGCACAGCAATCTGGGTTGCAACAGACTCCCAACCTGAACCCAAAGATTGTAGTATCATGAAAGAATACACAGCCTCTGGAAAGTTGAGTCCTCTCTGTTGCAGCTCATGTCTCAGATTTTGCATCTCCATCAGATGTAAACGCACATCTCCACCTTCAGCAAGAGCCATATTATGCAGCTTGTTAAAGTAAAACATAGTAGATCCAGCTTCTGTCCTTAAGTGAGCCTCCCTCAAAGATTCCCAAATTTCTTTGGCTGAGGTCTTATCACGCAATAGACAGAGCTCTTCTGGGGATACTATCAATATAAGTGCTCCCCGTGCTTTGGAATCCTTAGCTTTCCATGCATCTGTAACTGGAGCTGGGGGGGTTTCTGTAATCACCTCAAACAAACCCTCTTTCCGCAGAACTGCCTCTGCATACAAAACCCAGTCCATATAATTTTTCTTGTTGAGCTTAGGAATCCCACAAGCATCCTGAAGGGCCATCATGACTCTGGCATTAGCCGTCAGCGTTATATATGCTGCTTTAAATCTTGCTGCGTCACTGCTGCAGCAGCTTTATTCCAAAGGCGCTTTTAAAAGTTACTTTCGATTTCCCCAGCATAGTAACTTGTGCCTGGGAGCCTTTTGCGTATTCCCGGCAAAACGGCTTTAAAAGTTCAAAGTCCAGCCATAAAGCCATTAACTAGAAGCTGGCAGGCTGCCCGGAGCAGTAGTACATACCTCATCAATCACTTTCACGCGCAGAGCAGATTCCAATCCGATCTGGCCCTCTGCATTCCGATCCTTTGCCGGCACTCCGATTCGACTTCTGGAGCCCATAACCATGTGTTGGTGTAAAGCAGAGTTCCGTGCCCAGCGGAAGGATGAGGATTACATACTACATACTCTATATTGCTTTATTTACAGTTCAAAGCTGGTATATTACAGAAAAACATCTTGCCTCTGCCGGAGGCTGGGAGAAGCACAGAGAAGAAACACCATGGTGCACCTGTGGCAACAAAACCGGGTGCTTTCATCTGCCCCACCTGCAATGAAACATGTCTCCCTCATATCGTTCTCTACAGCCAGTGGCAAAGCTTCATGCTCCGGCACCGGGGGCAGAGAGCAGGCGGGGCGGGGCTGGCTCATGTCCTGGGGGTGGGGCGCGTCACCTTCAGGGGCATGGAGTGCGTCCTGGGGGGCACTCCTCTTCCTCCACCAGTGTCTACAACCACAGCAGGTGCTGCAATTCTCCAATGGTTTGACTTTAGCCCCAAAGGAGCACTCTTCTAACGCCCCCTGAGAAAGCCGGGATTCCCCTCGCAGGGAGTCAACGTTGCGGGCAGATCATGAGCCCAACCCATGCAGGCGGGGCTTAGGTAAAGCCAGTGTGGTGTAGTGGTTAAGAGCAGTGCACTTGTAATCTGGGGAACCGGGTTCGCGTCTCCGCTCCTCCACATGCAGCTGCTGGGTGACCTTGGGTCAGTCACACTTCTTTGAAGTCTCTCAGCCTCACTCACCTCACAGAGTGTTTGTTGTGGGGGAGGAAGGGAAAGGAGAATGTTAGCTGCTTTGAGACTCCTTCGGGTAGTGATAAAGCGGGATAGCAAATCCAAACTCTTCTAGGTAGCTCCGTGTCACAGGGAGTTCCTGGCCGTGTCATTTCATATCAGCCAGTCCGGTTAGCCAAGGGGTGTGTGGCTTAGCCCATTTAAACGAGCCGCGGCCAGGCTCTCGCTCTCTTTTACCTCGCTCCCGCTTGCACAGTTCTCCCTCCCTCCTTCCCTCCTTTATCCTTTGACCTTGCTATGGACTTCGGTTGGTCGCCTGTTGAAGGGGCCTGGTAGGAGATTTTTCCCACTTGGCAAATTGGCACCAGCCACTTGGTTTTTCACCTGCCTTGTAGCAAATCGTCACAACTTTGTAAGGTTTGATGGTTAGGTATTGGAGTATTCGGTTGGAGGGAGGGGAGGTGGTGGCCATCGCCCACCCCTCCTATTTCAAGGGTATTCCATTAAAGGAATGGGGGGGCGTGTCCTCTGTCCGAAGCCCAGACAGGGGCCAGGGCCAAAGCACGACTCCTATCGGTGACCCTGGGGGAATTCCTAGTTGATGTGCATCAATTGGCTTCCCCCTATTGGTGGTTAACCCTTATTAGACTCCCAGCAGGCGGGGAAGAGCCAGATACAGTCATTGGTTCCAATGCCTAAGCCAATGCCACTCACATTCTGTAAACAATAAAGTTGTGGCCTTTTCAGCCCATTAACCAAATTCTGGTGTCAAGTGTCTTTAGTCTACAATGGGGGAGGGTTCCGGACCTTGCCATGCAAAGATAGATGCCAGCAGCAGGTTAAATATAATCAACAGACAGATGCACACTCACCCACACATTGAAGTCCTATCCACCCGTAGTTTGAAATGATAAAGGCCAGGAAGAATTTGCACCATGCACTATTTCTGCATGTATTAAAGGTAAAGGTAAAGGTACCCCTGCCCGTACGGGCCAGTCTTGCCAGACTCTAGGGTTGTGCGCCCATCTCACTCAAGAGGCCGGGGGCCAGCGCTGTCTGGAGACACTTCCGGGTCACGTGGCCAGCGTGACATCACTGCTCTGGCGATCCAGAACTGCACACGGAAACACCGTTTACCTTCCCGCTTGTAAGCGGTCCCTATTTATCTACTTGCACCTGGGGGTGCTTTCGAACTGCTAGGTTGGCAAGCGCTGGGACCGAGCAACGGGAGCGCACCCCGCCGTGGGGATTCGAACCGCCGACCTTTCGATCGGCAAGCCCTAGGTGCTGAGGCTTTTACCCACAGCGCCACCCGCGTCCCACTGCATGTATTAATTGCCCCTAAAAACTGGTTTCCACATTCTTTGTTAGATGCAAGAGCAAGCCATCAGAAAGGAGTTCAGGAAGCGATACCAGCAGGAAGCTATTTCTGCAGCTGCACTGGGTTCTCCGCACATCTTTTCACCACCTGGATGGCTGTCCATTAAAACATGTGATTTCCAGACCCTGTTGTGCACACTTTGTGAAGCATCTTCGTCGAATTAGGAAGAGTGTCACGAGGCAGGCATATACACTGATCTTGAGCTTCTTGGGATCTCTGTAAACCAAAAGCCAACACAAGACTGGAAGTCTGCCATGCTGAGGACATCAATCACAGAATATAGACACAACACATAGGCTAATAACTGTTAGAGCATATATAATAGAATAATGATATCATTCAAAAAGTAGAAATAAATCAATAGGAGTTCATATATACAATGTAATAGACTAGTGGCACAGAACGGCAAGCCATGTGTTCAAGATAGGTGTCAAAAGTCAAAGGTCAATCTCACAATGGTTATTCAAAGGTTACAACAGAAGACGTCTCAAAAGTCAAGTTTTCTCAATAGTTTTTCAAAAGTTACAGTGGAAGACGTCCCAAAAGTCTCAAGGACAGTGTTTCTGGAATGATACTACTGTTTCGTGATAGTCTTCATCAGCTGAAAATACAATACAGAGCATACAAACAATGAATGATAACAGAATTGGGCTACCCGCATACATATTGTATAGCAAAACAGAATATACAAAACAAAGCGTATAAAGAAAGGTACGTACCCAATATTTTTATGTAAGTAAGATTCATCCTACTGATCAGTGCTCACTAGTAGTGTAGCTGCTGATACTTGCAACTCAATTGCATAGGACATGGCAAAGACTTGCAAGCCCCTGTCTTCCACAGTGATGATGAAAAGGGGACTGTGAAGAAAATTGTGATCACCAGATGCTGACACCTTTCCCTCCCACTTTCTATAGTTTTACATTGTATTCTCCTACTTTTCTGCATCTAATATGCAATCAAAGCAGCAAGCGTGATTAAGTCTGCATACAATCAGGGTACAGTTAAAGTGCACTGCTTCTCCCAAAGAATTATGGGAACTGTGGTTTACCCCTCATAGGACCACAATTCCCAGCACTTTTAGGGTGAAGCCATGTGCTTTCAGTGTATGGTGTGTACACAGCTGAAGAATAACTACAACAAAATCAGACCCGTGAACAGTGTGATCCTAACTAGGTCTACTTTGGCTTTCTCTCTCTCTCTCTCTCTCTCTATATATATATATATGTATGTGTGTGTGTGTTTTAACAAATCTAAACATGTATAAAAAATAATTCAAGATCCATATATCGAGATTGCTCTGAATCTCTTGACTTCCCCCATCCCTTCCATGGGTCCTAAGCATAATATTTACAACTGCATATCAATACTTATCCAAATTTTAACCATCCAAATTATCCATACTTTCTGTTACTTTACAAGTGTGATTAAAATCCTGGTAATGTTTTGACCTGCTTACAGTGGTCTCGTAAGTATGTAAATTATAATTTCCCCCCATTCTTTTTTAAAGTTCTTGTCCTCTTGGTTTCTGAGCTTCCCAGTTAATTTTGCCATTTCGGCATAATCTCTCTTGCTTTATTTTTTTAATGCTCGTTTGTTGCTTTTTAGTTTTATTTATATGGATTTCCCCCCCGACACTCTAGAACCTAGAAAGCTGCCTGATGCTGTGTCGGACAGTTACTCTGCCTAGCTCAGCACTTCCTACACAGACTGGCAGTGGCTCTCCAGGATTAGGCAAGGAGTCTGTCCTAGGTCTACTTGGAGGTGCTGGGGATTGAACCTGGGACCTTCTGCATGCAAAGACAGACACTTTGTCACTGAGCCACAACTCTTCCTTCCACTGAGCCATGGCCATTCCCCTTTCATACACTGCCTTGGCATTCCTTCCAGTAGCACCTTAAAGACCAACTAAGTTAGTTCTTGGTATGAGCTTTCTGTATCTGAAGAAGTGTGCATGCACACGAAAGCTCATACCAAGAACTAACTTAGTTGGTCTTTAAGGTGCTACTGGAAGGAATTTTTTTTGTTTTGACTATGGCAGACCAACACGGCTACCTATCTGTAACTGCCTTGGCATTGTTTGACAAACAGCAGTGGAGATTTTTGTTTTTGTTTTTTAAAATGAAATAAAAGAATAATAAAGCATTCCATCTGAGTGTGTGATGGAGTGGGAACCAGCCAGCCCTGGGTCACTTTGCAGGTGCAGAAAGGGCCTGGAAGTGTTTCAGGATTAAAGCCATGATCATATAGGGCATGTCATCTGAGCAAACAATGGACCATCTGGCCAAGGGGTGAAGTCAATCCAGAATTTGTTCCACTCCAAATGCTTTAAGCGGAAGTTGCAAATCCTGTCCAGGCCGTTAATTCTGTAATGTTATATCCATAAAAGCATTGGAGACAGGCTTGGTTAGGGTGGGGAGGACGGATTTCTCTTCCTTTTTCCAGGTGGTGATGAGCTTATGGTCTGAGGCTTAATTATTCCTAGCTTGCCTAACTTCTGCCCAAGCTCATCTGCTGTAAAACCATTTAATTTCTGTGAAGATTATTTTCAAAACGTACTGAATCTGTACATTGTAAAAAAAAAATGGCAGAAGTTATAAGAGGACCCCATTCAGACAATTTCAGATCACACACACTACCCAACATTTCCAACTTGTTTGTCCTACAAGTCTAGTTCTGTTCTTCTGACCATCTAGCCTTAAGTACAGCTGAAATGATCCTCTCACAGTCAATGATAATGGGATCTTTTCTTCTGTAATTAAGTCCCAATTATGCCTAACAAGATTGACCCCAAACCTCTTGCAGTATGATCTACGCAATCCCATCTGTGTGTGGATGTTTCCAAGGCACTCTTCTTCATTGCCCACCCTTAATCCTTGATTAAGATATAGCAATTGATTAAGTTATAACCGGGAAGAAGGGCCATAGCTCAGTGGTAGAGAGAGCTACTGCTTTGTATGTAGAAGGTCCCTGGTTCTGAGATACATGTGTTACCAAAAAGATGCTGGAGGAATCTGAGCTCAGTCCTGAAGTTTCTTCTATGAGAGGTGCTCCAGCGATGCAGGGAAAATAGCCCATACATTGAAGAAGCTGGAGCAAAGAGCTTTAGACGATAGCTGCTGGTCCAAGAGATCTGATGACCAGCACTCTGATCTCCAACCCAGTTAAG
This sequence comes from Podarcis muralis, assembly GCF_964188315.1. Taxonomy (NCBI): domain Eukaryota; kingdom Metazoa; phylum Chordata; class Lepidosauria; order Squamata; family Lacertidae; genus Podarcis; species Podarcis muralis. Next base: position 9,064,463 of record NC_135663.1, read on the forward strand.
GCCCATTCTTAGCCATTTCCAAGGCATCTTTCCTAGGGAGGCCCCCTTCGCGCTTTGAGAACCGAGTCTGCCAGTCTACAGAACTTCTTCAGTCTTCTATTCAAGCCCAACTACAAAGTGTTCCTTTGATGGGTTGCTCCCCTCCCTTGCTTTTAGCAGACGCAGATTCTAGTATTATCTCAGACAGCTGCTTCCCACACCTCCAGATGAATCATGGGTAATTCCAGTTGATTATCACGGGTCTCCATGCAGGAGTTCAGAAGCTCTCCTTGATCTTCCCCAGCCTTATTTTCTTCTGCTCTCACTTCTGTCTGTTCCTCTGGCTTCCACCCAAGCCTTTCTCGGGAACAGCTGTGACCACATGGCTTGGGTGTGTGCTTGCTGACTGGAGTGTATTATGCACATTTTCGCTATAAACCTGTTGTTTCGATATCTGCAGTTAGGGTTGGGGGGAGAAATTTGGCTTGGCCCACATTTGAATAAGAACCTATCTCATTTGTGCTTCCAGGAAGAATGCGTGAACTGAAACATAGATTTCCTTTGAAATTGACAAAAGAACATAAGAAGACCCTGCAGGATCAGGCCAATAGGCAACTAGTCCAGCATCTTGTTCTCACAGTGGCCAACTAGATTCCTGCGGGAAACCCCCAAGAAGGATTCAAGACAAGAGTCCTCTCCCGTCCTGTGGTTTCCAGCAGCTGATATTCAGAAGCATTGCTTTCTCCCACTGTGGAGGAAAGAGCGTAGCCATCATGTCTAGTAGCTGTTGATATTCCTCTCCTCCATGCAGTACTCCGAAATTCTTTTTTCTTCTTCAAAATTTTTTATTCATTTTATAACACAAATAAACAACACAAACAGAAAAACAAACAATACAAACAAATTCTTGTCTTGTCCTTATTTTTTCTAAACATTGTTAGGTGAGCTTCCCCAAGTCCCCCCTATCTGATTTTCATTTTACCTCATCTTTAGCAGTTTACATATATTTTTAACCTTTTTTTTCTATCACACTTAACTTTTACCATAAAAATCTTCACATATTATCCCTTACAAATAATACTATTTTAAAATACACTATATTCTACTTCTCACCCTACAGCCTATATCCACTTCCAAAGCTATTCTAAGATTTAAATATTAACATTTTTTAAAAAAATATTCTTTAAACTTCTTCCAATATTCTTCCACCCTCTCTTCTCTCTGATCCCGGAATCTCCCGGTCAGTTCGGCAAGTTCCATATAGTCCATCATCTTCATCTGCCATTCTTCGATAGTTGGTAAATCTTGTTTCTTCCAATTCTTCGCCAGTAATATTCTCGCAGTAGTACTCCGAATTTCTTAATGCCATTCTCCAACCCAAAACGTGTACAAAGATTTGTATATTGTGGGAAACTGCACATCAAAATGCATGCATTCCTGAAAACAACATTTTAAAAGGGAGTTAATTAGGGCTGGCTCCTGAAGCATTGCAATTAATGAATTTAAAGCGGATTGGTGACCCTTTCCTTCAAAATTACAGGAAGGGCTTCATACGCCAACTTCGCCATTTCCTTCATTCAGATATTTTCATTATAAACAGGCAGTGCTTTTTTTTCTGGGGGAAGTATACCCCTAAACATTTTGTGAATCTTTGTACTTTTGTCTGCTTACTGTATTGTCTGCTTACTGTATTTATTTCCCCCGATTTGAACTACAAAATGCACTGTAAAGAGGTCTCAATTTTTGTACCTGCACAAACACGTGCCCCACTTTTAATTGTTCTCTGAGACGTGGAGGAGACGAAAAAGGGAAAACAGGACATTCCAGGGTCAAACCGAAACCTGGATGGCTTCTGTAATTCCATGACTATCCCTAGAAAACTGGGACACTTGGAGGGAATGAAATAGTTCATCCTCCTAAGGCTTACTTGCCCGCTATTTAACTACATTCATGCATTCAGCTATGTGATTTTATACACACACACACACACACACACACACACACACATTATTATTATTATTTTGGAGGACTGGCAAGGTACAAAGAAATGGTCTCATTTAGTTTTATGTGGAAACCCAGCTGCTTGACGAATTAGCAATGGCAAAGCTGGAAAATATGATTTTGTGATATTTTTATAACAGGGTTAACACACAGCCAGCACAGGTGGCACCACAATTAGTGCATCACGTCTAAATCAGCCTACACGGTGCGCACAGACTCATGCATCCGTTTCTGGGGGTTAGCTCAGCCCAATTCAGAGAGGGCTGTTCTTCACATGGCAGACCCTGCTGTTCATCTGGCGATTTCATCCCATGGCGCCTTTGCAATTTAATGCAATTTGGATTAGCCAGAGTGAAACGGGAAGTGAACTTGAAGGGTCTTTCTTGGATGAAACATTAGACGATAAGGGGATGATAAGTGGGGCACAGGTGGCGCTGTGGTCTAAACCACTGAGCCTCTTGGGCTTGCCGATCAGAAGGTTGGTGGTTCGAATCCCCGTGACTAGGTGAGCTCCCAATGCTCTGTCCCAGCCTCTGCCAACCTAGCAGTTTGAAAGCACACCAGTGCAAGTAGATAAATAGGCACCGCTATGGCAGGAAAGTAAACAGCATTTTTACCTGTGCACTCTGGTTTCCGTCACAATGTTCCATTGTGCCAGAAGCAGTTTAGTCCTGCTAGCCACATGACCCGGAAAGCTGTCTGTGGAGAAACACCGGCTCCCTCGGCCTGAAAGTGAGATGAGCACCACAACCCCATAGTCACCTTTGACTGGACTTAACAGTCCAGGGGTCCTTTACCTTTTACATTAGAAGAGGAGTGGGAAACCCCAGTGGTCAACTGTGGCCCTCCAGGAATTTTCGTCCGGCTCTCCAGATTTGGTCCAAGCATCATACGCTCCCCAGACCACACCTCTTCTTCCTGGATCCAATCTCTCACTGGTCCTTGCTCTATGGCCTTGTGTGCTATTTTATATTTATATTTCCGAGCACAGTTCAAAGTGTTGTGCTGACCTTTAAAGCCCTAAATGGCCTCGGTCCAGTATACCTGAAGGAGCGTCTCTACCCCCATCGTTCTGCCCGGACACTGAGGTCCAGTGCCGAGGGCCTTCTGGCCGTTCCCTCACTGCGAGAAGCCAAGTTACAGGGAACCAGGCAGAGGGCCTTCTCGGTAGTGGCACCCGCCCTGTGGAACGCCCTCCCACCAGATGTCAAAGAGAAAAACAACTACCAGACTTTTAGAAGACATCTGAAGGCAGCCCTGTTTAGGGAAGCATTTAATGTTTAATAGACTTATTTTAATATTCTGTTGGAAGCCGCCCAGAGTGGCTGGGGAAACCCAGCCAGATGGGCGGGGTATAAATAAATAAATTATCATCATCATCATCATCATCACCATCATATTTATATACCATCCTTCATAACAGGATCTCAGGATGGTTCATTCTGGTCCCATGCCAGTGGCTGGAAATGTCGGGCAGATGTCAAGGCCCAGCATTTTAAAAATAAGCCACATTGCCACCCATTTAGGCTACCAGGAAGGGTAGTGAGGGCAGCAGCCATCACTGTTCCCTCACCTGCCCTCAGAGTAAAAAAATCGAAAGACAAATACAAAATACAAATGAACATATAACACTTAGGAATAATTTAAAACACCCCCTACACACAAATAAAAACACCCACCCGGGGGTGCCAACTTGAATAAAATAAGTGCCGCCCTACATAACTGATCACATGACATGGCACAGCACACACCATTTGAATGGCAATGCCCATCAACTTTGGGGGGGGGCACACAAATATTTTGTGGTGTAGTGGTTAGAGCATCATACCAGTACCCGGGGGACCGGGGTTCAAATCTCCACTCAGCCATGAAGCTCACTGGGTGACCTTGGGCCAATCACCGTCTTTCAGCCTAACCTACCTCATGGGGTTGTTGTGAAGACAAGGAGAATTGTGTACACCACCCTGAACTCCTTGGAGGAGAGGTGGGAAATGAAGGCAATAATCAAATAAAATGAAAAATAGATAAATGAGGGGTGGGTGAAGGGGCTGCTGGGGGAAGGGAGAATTGCCCCAAATTGGGCTTAGAACCTAAAATAGATTAAGTTAAGGAAGTTCGTGGATGGAAAGCCTCTTGCCACCTCCTCAAAACAGCCCCCTGTGTCTTGTTTAAAGGGAGCTCCATTGTATTTATATGTTGATTTGAAGCATTCAGTGTGTTTTGTTTTAGTTATAATCCCCAGAACAACTCCGCAAAGTAAATTATAATTTTTATAATTACTGTCCTCTATCTACACACGCAACTTTGATTTCATCCACCGTACCAGACTCTTCATAAGTCTTGCAGTAATAATTCCCTTCCTCTTGTGCTCTTTGGAAGGCATCCACAAGCTTTGAGCTGATACAATGGGATGCACTTACTTAGTTAAAACCAGCCATGCAAATGGATTTGAAGAAACTCGAACCTCAAGATTGCAACACTGTGCTTTGCTTGTGTCTCTCACGGGGCTGCAATGGCATCAGGGGCAGAAAAGGAGGGTTGGTTTTAAAGCCCCAACACTTTTTAAAGCCTCCACAAACACTTTTTATTCTGCCACTGTGAATTACTCTTTGCACCACAGACTTGGGTCTTTAAAAAAACAAGACACCAATAATAAACCACCCTGATTTCAGCTGTCAGACAAACTGTATTCCAGGAAAATTGGCCGAGCCCCCAGAAAAATGGAACTTACTAGCAGAAAGTATTAAAATCATAAAACTTTTATAGAATTCTTACTTTATTATACTTCCATCCCTTGGTATTTAGTGTATGTGTGTGTATATATATATATATATATATATATATGCAGGTTTTGGTGTCCTCGGGTATCTTCCCGTGTAAAAGTTGGGGTGTCTAGGCGACGTTTCGACGAGGTCTCACTCGTCATCTTCAGGCTGGTGCTTTCGGCTTCTTGTTACTGGAACAGAGCAGGATCTCAGTGTTTGAGTTCCTATAAATACTGTTGAGGAGGTGTGGTGTATAGCCTCCAATGTTCTGGGCCGAGAGGAAGTTCCCAGGCTAGTGTGCCTTTTCTTCTTTTGTTCCTTAATTGCTTGAGGGATATCTTGAGTGATTTCTTGAGTGATATCCTGAGTACCACTTAGGTGGGTCATTAGGTGTGGATTAGTTGCTAAAGCCTTTGTGTCTTGACCTCTTGAACTTTGTGAAGAGTTTTTCTGAGAAGATGGCTGTACTGCATTTAGTTGTGCTCTGGCTTGGCTTCGTGTATAGGGGCGAGCTGTGGTTTTGTGGCCTGTGCCAGCCAGATCTGTGTAGGGATTGCAGGGGGGTGCAGCATCCGGAGGTGCCACCATGGTTTGGCTACTGGATGGTGTCTGTAATTTATCTGTGGAGAGGGTCTGGGTTTGGGTCTGGTGTGGTTGATTGGTGATGGCGTTCTGTGTGCCTCTGGATCTGGTGTCAGTTTTTGTGGGGAGGGCTAATTTCCAGATGTCTGGCAAGCGGGATGTGTCGTCACGCTTGTTCATGTTGTGAGGGTGTTTCTCTATCTCGATGGCTTCCATGATTATTCTCTTGTGGTGATGTTCCATGTTAGAAAGCAATTTGGAATCTGCAAAATTAATTTCGTGTCCTGTTTCTTTCATGTGTTGGAAAAGAGAGGAAGTTTTTTCTTCTTTTTTGACGGCATTCTTGTGTTCTGCGATACGTGCATTTATTCGTCTGTTTGTTTGTCCAATGTACGTGGCTGGGCAGACTTTGCAGGGTATTTCATAGACCCCTTGGTTTTCCAACTGGATTTTATCCTTGGGGTTTCTGAGGATATTGGCTATCTTTTGGTTGGCGCAAAAGGCTGTTTTGATATTGTGTTTATGGAGGATTTTGCTAATTTTATCTGTAGTGCCCTTGATATAAGGAAGGAGGGCCATGCCATTGTTTTCTTCTGTGTCTTGGTTTTTGGGGGGTGTTTCTTTTTGGATTAGCTTCGTAACCCTGTTTTGCTGGTATCCATTGGCAATTAACACATTTGAGAGATTCTGTAACTCAGTTGTCAAGTGGTCTTTGTCAGCCAGGCGTTTGGTTCTGGAGATGAGAGTCTTGGCTACGGAGTTTATTTGTGCAGGGTGGTGGTGTGATTGTGCATGTAAGTAGCGGTTGGTGTGTGTTTTTTTCCGGTAGATAGTGTGTCCTAGGGAGCCATCAGGTTTTTTGTAGATTAGGACGTCAAGGAAGGGAAGTTGGTTGTTGGCTTCTATTTCCATAGTGAATTGTATTTTGGGGTGTAGGCTGTTGAGATGTGTGAGGAAGCTGTCCAGTTTTTCCTTCCCGTGTGGCCAAATTACAAAGGTGTCGTCAACATATCTGAGCCAAAGTTTGGGTTTGTGTTCTGACTTGTCTAAAGCATTGGTTTCAAAGTGTTCCATGTACAGGTTTGCGATGACCGGTGAGAGGGGTGATCCCATAGGTGCTCCTTCTATCTGTTTGTATCTTTGTCCATTGTGGATGAAGTACGTGTTGGTTAGGCAGTGGTTAGGCACTTGTGTGAAGAGAGATACAACATAGTTTTGCTTGGTAGTCCGATGTGTTCATCACAACAGTGGCATTACCTTTGTCTGCTGGGAGAATGATTATGTTGTTGTCTTTCCTCAGGTTGGTGAGTGCTTTCTGTTCTTCTTTGTGTAAATTACTTGTGAGCTTCGATGTTGTATCTCTCTTCACACAAGTGCCCATTGATGAAGCCTTGACAGCCATCCAAAACAAATACAATCCCCCCGAATACATCTTGGACCTGACCAACCACTGCCTAACCAACACGTACTTCATCCACAATGGACAAAGATACAAACAGATAGAAGGAGCACCTATGGGATCACCCCTCTCACCGGTCATCGCAAACCTGTACATGGAACACTTTGAAACCAATGCTTTAGACAAGTCAGAACACAAACCCAAACTTTGGCTCAGATATGTTGACGACACCTTTGTAATTTGGCCACACGGGAAGGAAAAACTGGACAGCTTCCTCACACATCTCAACAGCCTACACCCCAAAATACAATTCACTATGGAAATAGAAGCCAACAACCAACTTCCCTTCCTTGACGTCCTAATCTACAAAAAACCTGATGGCTCCCTAGGACACACTATCTACCGGAAAAAAACACACACCAACCGCTACTTACATGCACAATCACACCACCACCCTGCACAAATAAACTCCGTAGCCAAGACTCTCATCTCCAGAACCAAACGCCTGGCTGACAAAGACCACTTGACAACTGAGTTACAGAATCTCTCAAATGTGTTAATTGCCAATGGATACCAGCAAAACAGGGTTACGAAGCTAATCCAAAAAGAAACACCCCCCAAAAACCAAGACACAGAAGAAAACAATGGCATGGCCCTCCTTCCTTATATCAAGGGCACTACAGATAAAATTAGCAAAATCCTCCATAAACACAATATCAAAACAGCCTTTTGCGCCAACCAAAAGATAGCCAATATCCTCAGAAACCCCAAGGATAAAATCCAGTTGGAAAACCAAGGGGTCTATGAAATACCCTGCAAAGTCTGCCCAGCCACGTACATTGGACAAACAAACAGACGAATAAATGCACGTATCGCAGAACACAAGAATGCCGTCAAAAAAGAAGAAAAAACTTCCTCTCTTTTCCAACACATGAAAGAAACAGGACACGAAATTAATTTTGCAGATTCCAAATTGCTTTCTAACATGGAACATCACCACAAGAGAATAATCATGGAAGCCATCGAGATAGAGAAACACCCTCACAACATGAACAAGCGTGACGACACATCCCGCTTGCCAGACATCTGGAAATTAGCCCTCCCCACAAAAACTGACACCAGATCCAGAGGCACACAGAACGCCATCACCAATCAACCACACCAGACCCAAACCCAGACCCTCTCCACAGATAAATTACAGACACCATCCAGTAGCCAAACCATGGTGGCACCTCCGGATGCTGCACCCCCCTGCAATCCCTACACAGATCTGGCTGGCACAGGCCACAAAACCACAGCTCGCCCCTATACACGAAGCCAAGCCAGAGCACAACTAAATGCAGTACAGCCATCTTCTCAGAAAAACTCTTCACAAAGTTCAAGAGGTCAAGACACAAAGGCTTTAGCAACTAATCCACACCTAATGACCCACCTAAGTGGTACTCAGGATATCACTCAAGAAATCACTCAAGATATCCCTCAAGCAATTAAGGAACAAAAGAAGAAAAGGCACACTAGCCTGGGAACTTCCTCTCGGCCCAGAACATTGGAGGCTATACACCACACCTCCTCAACAGTATTTATAGGAACTCAAACACTGAGATCCTGCTCTGTTCCAGTAACAAGAAGCCGAAAGCACCAGCCTGAAGATGACGAGTGAGACCTCGTCGAAACGTCGCCCAGACACCCCAACTTTTACACGGGAAGACACCCGAGGACACCAAAACCTGCATTCCTATACCCGTGAAAATCTACGAAAGCAAATATATATATATATATATATACACACATAGTACACAAATCATATACTGCCCGATTTATTTTGGGCTTCTATCAGTTTCACTGGCAATGCAATCCATACAAGACGTGACTGGCTCATCTCATTAAAATGCAGTAGATGAAAAAAGGGAGGGGGGATGAGGGGAGACATAGAATCTTAGAAATGTAGAATTTTAGCGTCAGAAGGGATCCCGAGGATCATCTAGTCCAACCCCCTGTAATGCGTGAATTTGCAGCTGTCCCACATGGGGATCGAACTTGCAACCTTGGCGTTCTCAGCACCATACTTCCACCCATCTCAGAGGAAATGGGGCTCTCACAAGATCAAGAACACATTGTGCATGGCTCTGGCTCTGGTGTTCCCTTTTTAGAGAAGCTGTTTATAAAGTGTGCCGCACATCAAGAAGGAGAGAAAGGGTAAGAAGGTTGTGACCAAGGGAGAGGTGATCTGCTTCTTGGGCATGGCCATTCAGTATGGTGGACTTCAGGTGGTGGGACATGGCCAAAAGTGGCTACCAGAAAGCATGGCCCTTTATGTGGCCCTTGGTCTAATGTTAACTCTTCAAGCCATCAGTTCAGACTTTTGGAGACAGCCACTTGCATCTTCCTTGCAGCCCACTAGGAAGGAAGGGAGAGAGGGAGAAGGTCTATCAAGCCTGTAGCCCTCCAGATGTTTATAGATTCACAGAATTGTAGAGTTGGGAGGGACTCTGTGGCTCATCTAGCCATGCGAGCATTCCACAAACGGGGAGCCACCACAGAAAAAGGTTCACCCTCTGAACCTCTCAGAGAGGGGGACACAGGGCCTTAAGGTCAAGAGCAACACCTTGAATCAGGCCTGAAAACGATTAGATAGCCAGTGAACCTGGAACATTGCTAAGGCAATATTGTCTGAATGGGTCACACTAGATGATAATCTACGTGGAGCATTTCAGACAATCTTTTTCTGAATCTGGGGCCCTCAGATGTTGTTGGACTACAACTCCAAACATTCCCCTGAGTATCATGGATTTGTAGTACAACAACATCTGGAGATTCAAATTTGGGGAAAGCTGTTCTAAGACAAATGAAGTTTCTGAGCACTTTTCAAGGGTAGCTTCAAACAGAGTATAATCTAAGATGGAAGTGAGCAAGGCACCATCTGTACCACACGTTCAAAGCAGTATCATACAGTCATGGCTTTCTCTGAAGACTTCTAGGTCCTGTAGTAGAAGGTGTCATGGGTTTTGAAGAAGCTCGAACTCAGGACTAAAGGGAGAAATGCGCTAAGAGGAAGGCACGCTTGGCAAACCCTCACTGTGATCAACTCCCACCCGGAAACTTATGTCCCCACTGTGGAAGGACGTGTGGATCCAGAATTGGCCTCCACAATCACTTATGGACTCACTTTTAAAACTATGTTTATGGAAGACAATCTTACTTGGCTACGAATGATCATAGAAGAAGAAGAAGAAGAAGAAGAAGAAGAAGAAGAAGAAGAAGAAGAAGAAGAAGAAGGGGTGCTGAGAGTTATCAGGAGACCTCTTGTTCCCCGCACAGAGCTAGTATTCTCAGGGTTCCTTAGGAAGAGGGATTGATTGTTAAACCATTCTGGGAAATGAATGAATGAATAAAGCTTTGATGAGGGGCAGAGGCAAGGAGATAAGTGCTAGGAAGGAAATATCCTAGCTGCTCAATTTACGCATCTCGGCTGTTCTTTAAATGGAGAGGAGCAAAGCAAGCAAAAACAGGTTGACGAACGGAGTTGTCAAGGAAGCCTGGCTCGGCTACTGAGGCGGCAAACTGGATTTGGAGCTGCTCATGGAAAGGCCTTGCCGGATCAGGTCCCTGATCCCCAAAGCGTTTTCCAGTGCATCGAAGCAGCTGTTCTTGGGATGCTTTGAAAGAAGAAGGAAAAAAGGCCTTGTAAAAATGAAAGTCAAGTCCATTGAGTGATTCCAACTTTCTTTTATTTAAAAAGGAAAAAATGCAAGGTATTCCTTTTGCTTAAATCTGAAGTGTTGGAGTTTTTTCATGGTAAAGGTTGTGGTTATTGGCTGTTTGGGTGAATTTTGAGAGAGGAGAGAGTTCTTGATTCACCACTTTACTACAGGGCGTGAAAGACATCTGTGTGCAATCAGTCAAGTCTGAAATACATGAAAAAAACATATGAGATATAGCAGCAGATACGATTTTCACAGTGGATTTTAAGAAGCAAGTCCAAAAATTATTGCAGTTTGGGTGTCGTCTGACTGGTTTATCCATGCAGGTAGGGGATTGTGGACTACTGGAGAGGGGTCTACAAGTGTTATTTCAACAATGATAGTGCATTAGTGTGGATTCTACTTTCTTTGTTGTTTTGCAATGCTTACCCAATGTTGCCACATTACTGCCAACTGGAGAGGCACTTTGAATGTTGGAAGATTCAGAACAGATAAATGAAAATACTTCTCCACTCAGTGCATAGTTAAACTATGGAACTTGCTCCCTCAGGAGGCAGCGATGGCCACTGATTCAGAGCTGTGAGAATCACAAAATAGGGCTCTCCTAAAAACTCTCATCACTCTCAAGCTACAGTTCCCAGGATTCTTTGGGAGAAGCCAAAGAATGTATAGTGTATGGTGAGGATGGGGCCCTAGAATATCTCCCAGAATCATATGCAAAGGGGTGGTGGTGGGGTTCAGGGGTTGGACTAGATGACTCGTGGGGTCCCTTCCAATTCCACGACTCTATGATATGCAGAAAGAGCTCCTTCAATCAAGCTAGAAAGTTTTCAACCTTTTTAGTCCACGGCTCATTGACCAACTACACTTTGTGTGGTGTAGTGGTTAAGAGTGGTAGACTCGTAATCTGGTGAACCAGGTTCATGTCTCTGCTCCTCCACATGCAGCTGCTGGGTGACCTTGGGCTAGTCACACTTCTTTGAAGTCTCTCAGCCTCACTCACCTCACAGAGTGTTTGTTGTGGGGGAGAAAGGGAAAGGAGAATGTTAGCCGCTTTGAGACTCCTTCGGGTAGTGATAAAGCGGGATATCAAATCCAAACTACTACTACTACTACTACTATTCTTCTTCTTCTTCTTCTTCTTCTTCTTCTTCTTCTTCTTCTTCTTCTTCTTCTTCTTCTTCTTCTTCTTCTTCCTGTGGCACCCCTGTGAGGCTCGGGTGCTCAGTTACGTCACCCCTTGCTTGCAGAGAAGGCAAACTCTCACCTGAAGCGTTGGTGGGTTCCCACGGAGCAGGACACAAGAATAACAGCAAGAACCTTTCTTGAACTAACAGAACTGGACAACAGAGGCAAAGGAACTACTTATATACATTTCTGAAGACCTGGGCCACTGAAACTCTCAACGTGACTGGCTGTCTAAACTCCCAAGCTACAAATCATAACTCAGAGTTTATGGTCCAATGGCAGGGGCCCAAATCCTGAAATGTTCTGTGATTGGATATCATGCATCGAATTAGAACATAGGGGCTCAGAGTCCTTAGTCCAGAACTCAAGCTCAGGCAAACACAGACCACTGAAAACATAACGCATCCTTTTTCGAGCACCCTCCTTTGTGGAGTGTTTCCTCAGCCTCCTCTCCTTGAGAGTCCTCTGGGCAGCTGCTGCTGTTGTCCCTGGTCTTTGAGCTGCACCCCCCTGCCCCCAAAGAGAGGTGCCTCCTCATATTGCCCCACAGCGACCTGAGACTTGTCTGTCCATTCCCAACAGCAAAGGCTGGGGGACTGGCTGGGCAGGCTCTCTCGGTCAATTGCTTGCTTACTCTGAGGCCACCCCAGCTCCTGGCAACCAGCACCCCCTGGCCAGCCTCCGAGGCACCATTCTCCTGGGGAGCTTGTATCCAGGTCTGCTGCAACAAACAGTCAAACAAGCCTTTGAGAGGCAGAGACATGAGAGGGCATCAGAGGAGGGAGGGACAGAAGCCAGTGTTGCCCATAGCGCCCCTGACTATCATTCGAGGCACCCCAAGGTGCCATAGCATACTGATTGAAAACCACTGGTCTTGGAGAAATTGAGAGAGATATAGCAGCACCGGCAGCATATCTCTTCTTTCTCGTATCCAAAAATGCAAGAAGGGCTTTTACACTTGCCAGAAGCTCAGCTCTGCCCTCACCGGTCCTGGAAGGATCCTTTAAAAAAGTCCCATATGCTCAGAGACTTTGTGCCTGTTCATTGGGGGATATAGGAAGCCCAGAGCACTTGTTCTTTAGATGTCCCTTTTATGAAGAGGCACGTAGTGAAACCATTGATCCCCTACTGGTGAGGCTTGCTGACCTTCTGGAAAAGCAAAAATTTGACCTTTTCCTGTTAGGCAAAGATCATAAGATGACCCGGATGGTCGTCAGATTCTGTGTACAGATCTGTAGGTGCAGACCATCCCCTGACTCAAACTAGTTCATCAAGAAAATCCCCAAACTCGTTTCCACGGGTGACTCTGGGTCATCTCTCTGTGGTAGCTTATCTTAAAGTTTTAAGTGTCTATACACTTATTGAATTTATAAATTTTAAATTTATTGTTGTACATTGTTTTAAATGTTTGTTTTCCTTCTGGGATTGTACCCCCAAGTGTGTTTTATAAGCTGGCCTCCGACCGTAATAATCTATCTAAACCACTGGTCTATACTAAAGTGATATGTGCACAGTATCAGAGTCTGGTGTATCTGTAGCAGCACAGTGCAGAAATGAATAGTCTGGGGCAGTTGAAAGAATATTTTGGGTTCCTGGGGAAACAAAGCCATTCTGGGTATAGGCAAGGCATGTGGCTATTATGGAGTCACAAGAAGGAAGAAGGAATGGAAAGACAATCTTCATATCAGCAAGTGGTCACTCATTAAGGAATCTGTGAGGAGATATTAGGTTGCTTTTCTGTCTATCCCCACCTCAGGTTACTTGTTATGAGTGCTGGTGTTTTATTCACAGCGTGCAAAACCTGTATCTTCCCCCAGGTTACCTGAAGTAGGTCTTCCACCCCAAAGGTTTCGGAGGTTTGACTGGAATGCCATCTGGTTCTGCGTAGCTGGTTTCCCCCTGTTTTATTGGGTTTGGCAGCAGAATGCTTCTGGTCCGAGAACTGCAAAAATGCTTTATGCATATAGGTATAAAACTTAATATTCTCCAGCACTCAGATTTTTCTCTTTCTTTTACAATTTCAGCCCTTCTCTCTCTCAACACTGGTGGTAGTGATGGGGGAGGGGATTGCAGGGAGTGAAAGAGGAAGTGGGAACTTCCAAGAGGCAGCGTGTTTGAGTGGTTAGAAGGTTTGATTCAGAAAATCCAAGTTTGCATCTCTACTCAGCCACAAAACTCCCTGGGTGATCATGGACCAGTTTTCGCTACTTCTCAGCCTATCCTATCTCACAGTGCAGATGTGAGCATAAAATGGAATAAATATCACTTGTGATTCCCAACGGAGATAGAACACAGACAGTGTAGCTAGTGGCCGTTGACAGCCTTATCCATGAATTTGTCTCACGGTCCACCCAAGTTGATGGCCGTCCCTACTTTTGCTGTGAGCAAATTCCATAGTTTAACTAAGGAATGTATGAAGTAGTCCCATTCTTATCTGTGTCAAATCATTGGTTGGCCCCATTTAGGGTGGCCAAGTCAGGGTTGCATCCCAGAACCTGAGATTTCAGGCCCCCAGCCTGAGACCTAGGTGTGGGCCCATGGTGACGTCATTAAGTACAACATGTTGTGTTTGCATCCTTATATCTTGTGCCAGTTGCACATGCACACTCAAAAAGCTCTCACAAATCTCCTCCTCCTCTTCAGTCCAGCCCAGTTCTCTTTCTTCATCTGTGTCCCTCTAACCACTGAGTCCTGGAGATGGAAGTTAATTGGGAGCAGGGAGCAGGGAGCAGAGGTGTCTAAAGTTTGCAAACTGCCATCACAGTAGATAGAAAGACAGATAGGTACTCTCACTCACCTAGAGATTCAAGATCTCCACCTGAGACCTGGAGGAAGTGAGGGAAACCTGAAGACTTCAGGTCAGCCCTGGAAGTCTGCCAACCCTAAACCCAGTGTCTAGGATACCGAGTTAATACAGTTCATAGGTTTATTGTTCTAGCAATGACCATGACAAATTTGTAGCAATAGTATTAATAAAATAATGCAGAACATATTTCTATAATATCAGCTGACTTCCATGATGTGTGAGAGAGAAGATACCTTTTTTCCCTTTTTTTTTATAAAATATTTTATTGCAATTTTTTAACAAAAGAAAATCACCAAACATATGAAACACCATCACCACTAAGTAATAAACAGAGAAGAGCATAAACTATAACAAAGAAAAAAGGAGAAAGAAAAAAATCACAACCTTTCATACATTTTTTCCATAACTATCTGGACTTCCTCACGTCTCCCTTTCCTGCGTTCTCCGTAAAAAAATTATAAACCGCAATTTATTACCTTATTTCAGTTCTTATGTTCTAGTTCTCATACATTATGCTTCTAATTTTAAACGTTTCCATCAAATATTTAACTGCTTAGTTTAGGCATAACATTACTTCAAGTCTCATCCTTATCCTTCCACTTATTCTCATATATTTCTCATCTAGGCTACTAGATGAGAGAGAAGATACCAGAGCTTAAATCTAGCTTTATTTCAGCTTAAACCTTCAAATAGATAAAATCACTATATGTGGTTTTGGTTAACTCCTTTTCCTGATCTTTTTTACAGCTAGTGAATAGAAGGCCACTTTGTGTTATGGAAAAACAAACCAAATTATTTCTGCTGGTGTGTCCCTGCTTGTGAGAACAAAGGTTTCAGAAAGCGTTATCTTGAGTCATATGCAAAAGGAGATAGAGGTGGGCAGGTAATATCAATGAGAGAAGTGGTGGAAGGAGAATGAGAGAAATAAGTGGGTACCAGAGAGGGAGCCGTCATCAAGGATGGAGAAACAAAAAAGCACAGGATAGGAAAAGAGAATCTCTAAGAGTTGCCTGATCAGGAGCTGACCAGGGGGTAAGGAGTTTCTATGTGTGTACGTATTGGAATTTAACAGCCCAAACTCTGGCTGGATGCAGACTACTCTTTTTTTGATGAGTTTATAGTGGCGAAGTTTTGGGCACCAATTGGCTGAGCTGATGTTATGACACGGAACGTTCATACACATTCCAACTTCTCAGGGAGCAAAGGTGTCAGGATGCTTGCAGTTCACCTTCTAAGTGTAGGTTACACACATTCTCACTCACAAACACACATTCTCTCTCTCTCTCTCTCTCTCTCTCTCTCTCTCTCTCACACACACACACACACACACACACACACACACACAGGTTTTGTTCTTTGTCTTTTTGAGAATGGCCTTACACAGAGGAGCAGCTTTGTGGAGTAGTTTGAGGACTAGGAAAAGGCTTGAGGCAGGGAGGTAGGGAACTTGCAAACAAGGTGGCCAAAGGAGGGGTACTGAATAGGCAGTGTGAAATGGCAAGGTGGGCAACCTAAGACTAAGAAAAAGGGAGGAATGGGGGAATATTTGTACAGTGGTACCTCGCAAGACGAATGCCTCGCAAGACAAAAAACTCGCTAGACGAAAGGGTTTTTTGTTTTTTGAGCTGCTTCGCAAGACGATTTTCCCTATGGGCTTGCTTCGCAAGATGGAAACGTCTTGCAAGTTTGTTTCCTTTTTCTTAACACCGTTAATACAGTTGCGACTTGACTTCGAGGAGCAACTCATAGAACATGGTGTGGTAGCCTTTTTTGAGGTTTTTAAAGACTTTGGTGATTTTTGAAGCTTTTCCAAAACTTTCCCGACACCGTGCTTCGCAAGACGAAAAAAATCACAAGACGACAAAACTCGCAGAACGAATTAATTTCGTCTTGCGAGGCACCACTATATATTGGGAGAAGAATGAATTTCACACACACACACATATATATATATTGTGTGTGTGTGTGTGTGTGTGTCCTGCATGACAGATAGTCTACCATTCAAATTATAAGTTCAATTAAGAGCAGCAAGCGAGATCTTGACCCCGGAAAGAAAACCACCAACTATTCCTCTATTTTGTTTCATTTATAACGCTTATATGCTTGCTGCCAGTTTTCCTAATTCAAGCAACATGGGAAAATAGCAAAGAGCTCCAAGCTGCCTTACGTATAAAATGCTGACAATAACATTGCAAGCAAGGCAAGCCAGTTCATAAACAAAATTAGGGGATAAATAAATAGAATTATTTCCCACTAATTCCCTGCAGGATCAGGGCCAGTATGCAAGCCCCAGCTTGTTTAGGTGTTCGTTTTTGGCAAGCCTCGTTAAATGTTTGCATTGGAGGCCCACAGCTAATTTTAATGAAAAACATGCGGCCCAATGTTTTCATTGGAGGGAAGTTTGACCATTGGCCACAATGGACTAACACAGATTCCCCAAAACAAATATCCAATTCAACGTGTGTGTGTGTGTGTGTGTGTTCTTAGTTTATAATGAGCAGGCAATTTATTAAAGTTGGGAGACAATTTTACACACATTGTTCTATCTGGGAGGAGTTGACAATAAATCAGAAGGAATTGAAGGTCTGTCTGGTAGATGGGATGAACTGAATTTTAAAAAAAATATTCAATAAGTGTCAGGAAGGGTCACCAACTGCTGAAACCACCCATGCTCCTGTGTCTTAATAGCAGCATGAGGAGCAGATAGGGATGAAATTTTCTGAAAATCTTAGGTTTGTGTTTATCTGCACAGGTTTTTTTTCCTAATTCCCCTCTCACAGTTTGATTGCAGTGAGAAGCAATATATTTTTTCCCCAGTTCTGCTGAAGTTGTGAAAAATGCTTGCAAATTTTATGCACTATTATATCCCTGATATTTACATGATTCAGGTTTCCTAGAGTAACCAGGTACAAAAGCAGATATGTACAACAATGTGTAATGTAAAAAAAATAATGTATATTTATAAATTATGCTGCAGAAAAGTAGTACTGCATGAGAGTTGACTTTTCTATACAGATCTTCCTATACACATTGAAATGTAAGGCTGTCATCGCGCAGCTTGCATTGGAGGATTTGTAGTGCCGCATCACTATCCTGGATTTGCATGCAGAAATGAGGTTGGGAAGGCTAAAACTGATATTAGTAGTTGCATGGGATGAGAAGAAGAAACTCTAGGGGTTAATGTGGAGTGGGCAAAGCCTCAAGTTATACGTAAAATACATGTATTTTTTCCCCATACAATTTTGGATGTATTTGGTTGCGCTTTAAAGAAAAAAATGACAATGCACAGATGACTTGAACCTAAGTGGCCACTCAGTGCAAGAGGCAGTCTCATGTGGGGAAAAATGAATGTATGAATCAGTTTAAATTGGATTCTGATTCCATCCCTATGTACAGACATTAACAGGTGATGTTTATCTCCATTGCATGCTGTGAAAGCTTATTCTACTGATTTTCACTTTCATTTTAATTACTTTAAAATTCAAGAGCAGGCCAAGCCATTCTTCTAGTCAGCTGGCAGCCCAGCTGCTAGGTAACTTTTTGAGACAAACACAGTGCTTGATCAGATAAGAGCTATACATACAGAAGATATCCTTACCTCAAACATTCTAATGTCACCTTCTTTTTCATTGTTCCACGAGTAGGAACAATGGAGATCAGCACCCAAGGGTACTAGAGGAGTTTCTGTCTATAATGTTTGAGAATTCTGAGGTCGCTGCAGACTGGAGTAGAGCAAATGTTGTCCCCATCTTCAAAAAGGGGGGAAAGAAGACCCAGGTAGCTTACTGACCGGTCAATACCAGGAAAGGGCCTAGAACAAATGAGAAAACAGTCAGTCTGTGAAGACTTAGAAAAGATCCATCACAGGTTTCTTAAAAACAAGCCATGCCAGACAAATCTCATTTCTTTTTTCAATGGATTTACAAGCTTGGTGGATCAGGGTGATTCTGTGGATATACAGTGGTACCTCTGGTTATGTCCTTAATTCGTTCCAGAGGTCCATTCTTAACCTGAAACTGTTCTTAACCTGAAGCACCACATTAGCTAATGGGGTCTCCTGCTGCTGCCGTGCTGCTGCTGAGTGATTTCTGTTCTCATTCTGAAGCAAAGTTCTTAACCCGAGGTACTATTTCTGGGTTAGCGGAGTCTGTAACCTGAAGCATATGTAACCCGAGGTACCACTGTAGTGTATCTTGATTTCAGGAAGGCTTTTGACAAAGTCCCCCATGATATTCTCACAAGGAAGCTGGCAAAATGGGGGTTGAATGAGGTAACTGTTAGGTGAATTTGTAGCTGGTTGACTGACCAAACCCAAAGAGTACTCATTAATGGTTCCTCATTATCCTGGGGGAAAGTGAAAGTGGGGTGGCCCAGGGTCAGCACCTGTCTAATTGATGGCTACTAGGCATGATGGCTATGTGGGACACGGGTGGTGATGTGGGTTAAACCAATCAGAAGGTCAGCGGTTCAAATCCCTGCGACAGGGTGAGCTCCCGTTGCTCGGTCCCTGCTCCTGCCAACCTACCAGTTCGAAAGCACAAAGTGCAAGTAGATAAATAGATACTGCTCTGGCGGGAGGATAAACGGCGTTTCCGTGTGCTGCTCTGGTTCGCCAGAAGCGGCTTAGTCATGCTGGCCACGACCCGGAAGCTGTACACCGGCTCCCTTGGCCAGTAAAGTGAGATGAGCGCCACAACCCCAGAGTCGGCCGCGACAGGACCTAATGGTCAGGGGTCCCTTCACCTTTAGGCATGATGGCTATGTTCTGCCTCCACTTCTGAATACCAGTTGCTGGAAGCCACAGAAGCGGAGGGTGCTGTTGTGCTCCAATCCTGCTTGCAAGTTCCCCATAGCCATCTGGTTGGCCATTGTAAGAACAGGATGCTAGGCTAGTTGGACCATTGGCCTAATCTAGCAGGCTGTTCTCATGCTCTTGTGTTCTTAAACTTTCACTGGAGTATATTCCAAACTGCAGGTGCCATAACACCAAAGATCTGATTCCTGTTTTTTTTTTGTGGGCCTCCCAGTAATACGGCAACTGCAGGGTGCAGTGATCAACTGGGTGTATAAGGCGTGAGACGATCTTCCATGTCACCAGGTCCCACGTGGTATAGGGCTTTTTACAGTAAAGCCAGCATCTTGAACTTAGCCCAGTACCACGAGTGAACAAGGATAATAGTTCTGTTTTTTATGGCAAAAAATCTCATTTCACTAGCAGATGAAATCTGAGTCCAATATAGTTTTGGATAATTGTGGAGGAAAACTGGAGGTGCCACATTCCTCTTTTGCCTGCTAGGCTCTGAGCAGAATACCATTGTAATATCCACAATAGCAGCCATTTGTGTGTCAATACAGTAATAATATTTTCCTACCTCCTCATCCAAATTGGCTTCCGCACTGTCCGTCTGGGACTTGGACCACCCAAGCGATCCAGAACAGTAAATGTTGCGGACAAAAGGTAACTGCAGCTAAATAAAGACACACACACACACACACACACACACACACACCCAACAACCCTACAAAAAAGGAGGAGTGTTAGAAAAATTTGTAAAAAAAAATACCAACCCAATGCTATTATTTCAATCTGTGTTTTTTGTTTTTGAAGTAACCAGAAAAATGAGAATTGGAAGATAGAAAGGGGTTGGTGCATTAAAAAGAGTGCAGTGCAACTTATTGTGAGGCAGTGAAGAAGAAGAAGAAGAGTTTGGATTTGATATCCCGCCTTTCACTCCCTTTTAAGGAGTCTCAAAGCGGCTAACATTCTCCTTTCCCTTCCTCCCCCACAACAAACACTCTGTGAGGTGAGTGGGGCTGAGAGACTTCAAAGAAGTGTGACTGGCCCAAGGTCACCCAGCAGCTGCATGTGGAGGAGCGGAGACACGAACCCGGTTCCCCAGATAACGAGACTACCGCTCTTAACCACTACACCACACTGGCTGGGGTGTGAATGCTCACCTGTGGACAATTGGATAGATGACTCTGACACTAACCCAGGGCGAAATAATTGCAGACTCTGGGAGGTTAGCATAAGGTTACCAGATTTTTTTCAAAGAATCTGGGGACACTTTAAAAAATAAATAAATAGAGGGAGAAAGTTATTTTTTAAAAAATTAAGAAGTAATATCTTCTCTTCTGCGGTCTCCTCTATAGCGCAACCTTCCACTGGGCCCTGGCCTGCTCTCTTGGAGTGCTAGCTGCCGTGGAGTAGGCTCAGGTTGGGCCTGGGCTCAGTCACATGTCCTTGCCCTTCCAGTGCTCTCCTACCTCTCCTCCTCAGCGGCAGCAATGCTGCAAGGTCGGGGCTCCCCTCTTTTTTCTCCTTTCTCTTTCTCTCTCTTCCTTCTCCTTCTCCTCTCCTCTATCTCCCTGCATCGGCTCCGGGGTTTTCCTGGCTCTGGAGCGCCGCTGGGCAGTTGGCCGGGTGGCCGAGCGCTCTTGCTCCTGGCTCGATTTGTGTCACAGGGGGATGGGGTGTCAGCGGTTCCTCCAGTTGACACACTGGGCATCCCCGGTTCCCCCTCAGCAGTGGCAGCAGCAGTATCAGCAGCCCAGAGCCAGCCTGGTAGCGCAGTTGGCTCTGGCTGGCCTCAGAAGCTGCTCGCTGCCGTGGCACCAGCCATTTTGCCTCGCTCAAAGTCCCCATATGATGTGTCTTGTGCCATTGAACCAATCACACAACATTCATTCCCTACTAATAAATCTACAACACTTAAAATACAAATCCAGGGACATTAAATGAAATCCGGGGACATTCCGGGGACGGGTTTTGTCCGGGGACAGATTTGTAAATCCAGGGACTGTCCCCGGGAAATGGGGACGTCTGGTAACAATAGGTTAGCAGCATCTCAGGAGTTTCCCTAAAGGAGGTGTATCTAACCGTTTATGCAACTGTCACCTCTTAATGGGTTACTGCAGTGGTGCAGCAACAGCCATTGCATCAGTTGCTCATGAGGAAGTCCTGATTGCAAGTCAGGATTGGTTCCCTGCTTCATGACCCACTGGGTCAGTAGATGGAACAGTAGGCAGCTCAAGCTGGAACATGACCCCACAGCCAAGCATCTTCCAAGGTCTAGGTAGGAATCAGGTGACATCAGAGAGACAATTCTGTGCCACTTCGTATTACCCTATATCAACTGATAACCCTCATGATGTTGGTAGAAAAAGTTTGCAAAGATTTGTTCATTTCATTATTATTATTAAAGCAGTTTTAAACTACTCAAAATTTAAACTGAAACTGTAATCTGCAGCAGCACTTCTGGGAGATCTCACCCACTCAAGCCTACCAAATTTCCAAAACAAGAGGTAGATTGAAATGCAGCAATCCTTTGCAATTCTTGCTTCTCTGAAATTTGCAATGTTGCTCTTCAGCCAAGTAATGGGTACAAAAATGCATATGCTTGAGTAAGCTGTGCCTCAGCATGCATGCATTAGTGCATGAATGCGTTATATAAGAGGGAATTGTTTATATTAGGCGTGTCCGACTCTGGAATTGTTTATATTAGGCGTGTCCGACTGTTCGTGACCCCATGGACCAGAGCATGCCAGGCACTCCTGTCCTCCACCGCCTCCCACAGTTTGGCCAGACCCATGTTTGTAGCTTTGAGAACACTGTCCAACCACCTCGTCCTCTGTCATCCCCTTCTCCTTGTGCCCTCCATCTTTCCTAGCATCAGGGTCTTTTCCAGGGAGTCTTCTCTTCTCATGAGGTGACCAAAGTATTGGAGCCTCAGCTTCATGATCTGTCCTTCCAGTGAGCATTCAGGGCTGATTTCCTTCAGAATGGATACGCTAAAATACACTTCGCAAATTATACTTGCCAGATTCTGAGAAATTCAGAGTATAATTATCATGTTCTGGTCCACACAGTTTGCATTGTAAATAACATGAGCTGAATTCCCAAGCATCCCTACATTATATGCAAATGTGTTTATGTGCCACTCATTGTATAGATCACCATGTGCCAGAAAAAGACTAAAAGAGAGAGAAAAAAGGAATAGTTTACTGGTGATCTCATGGCAAAGAGCTTATCGCCAGAGTAGAATGGTACTATAAACACAGCACTTCTAGGGAGCAGATTCTCATTAGCAAAGCCACTGTTACATATCATTAGTGGCTGAGTCAGAATCTATAGAAAGACCAGACCAAAAAAAAAGAGAGAGGTTGGACCCAGGTAACCTAATGAGGGCATAAGAAAGAATGGGTATCAAATGCAAGCTCTCCTTGATTGTTGGAGATCCCCCAAGGGAAGTCTCTGGGCATGACAACACCCGTTGGCAAAGGCACCCACTGCTGGTGCAGACAGACCGGGTGAGAATTACTGCCCTGGGGGGAAGAAATTATTTTTAAACAACAAAGTCTATTGTCACGAAGAGCATCCAGTCGGAGGATCAGCCTTTACAAGTTCTGAGAAGCCTTCCCCGGGTGCAAACTCAGATTTATAGACAAAAATGGTTGTGGGTCGGGTGCTGTTGGTGCTCCTGTTTCTCGTGCTTGTTGAAGAATGGATGAAGTCATAGCATGTGGCCTCACTTTGACCGAGGACGGCGTCCACAAATGCCATTGGGATGAGCGACGTGGTTTCTGCACAGGCATTCCGCTTTTTATTGCCTCGTTAAGGGTCAGCAAGGGGCCAGACGGGCAAGGGATGTGGTAAAATCAAGCATGTCCCTGTATGGTAGAATCCAAACAGCGAAGCTGCAACTTTGGCACGGTCAGCACCATGCTCTAACCAAAGGAACTATCCAGACTGGTCTACTGAGCTCAATATTGTCTATGCTGCATCGGGCGGGTTGGACTAAATGTTGCTCAGAATCCCTTCCAACTCTGACAATTCTATGACTGTAGTTTGACTCAGGGAAAGGCGGGCTTCTTGTGCAAGAGCACATTTAGAATTGGGACTGACTAACTTGACTGAGGATGGGATATTTAAGGTGTTCGGCTTCTTGGAAGAGCCAGTGTATTGTAGTGGTTAGAGTGGCAAACTAGGACCTGGGAGAGCAGGGTTCAGATGCCCATTTAGCCATGAAGCTCACTGGTAACCTCAGGCCAGTTACTGCCTCTCAGCCTAACCCACCTCACTGGGTTGTTGTGGGTGCTGAATTAGGATGCAGAGAACCAGGTGACCACCTTGAGCTCCTTGGAGAACAGGTGGGCTAGGTAAAGGTAAAGGTACCCCTGCCCGTACGGGCCAGTCTTGACAGACTCTAGGGTTGTGCGCCCATCTCACTCAAGAGGCCAGGGGCCAGCGCTGTCTGGAGACACTTCCGGGTCACATGGCCAGCGTGACAAAGCTGCTCTGGCGAGCCAGAGCCGCACACGGAAACACTGTTTACCTTCCCGCCAGTAAGCGGTCCCTATTTATCTACTTGCACCCGGGGGTGCTTTCGAACTGCTAGGTTGGCAGGCGCTGGGACCGAGCAGCGGGAGCGCACCCCGCCGCGGGGATTCGAACCGCCGACCTTTCGATTGGCAAGCCCTAGGCGCTGACGCTTTTACCCACAGCGCCACCCGTGTCCCCAGGTGGGGTAGAAGTGCAATTTATAAACACAGTGTTCTGTTAGCTATGCAGAAGCCCTTGGATGTTGATCACCCATCCCTGTTGCTTATCCCCAGCAACAGGCATTTGGGGGTAGACTGCAGCCACAGATGGAGGTTCCATTAACCCACCATGGTTCAAATCACTATAAAAGAGAAGCAATGCATTTGGAAGTTCTCTCCTCCTCTCGCTCAGTCTCCTGCCCAAGCATGTCTCGCTTGAGAATTTTTTCACTGGAAAAGCAGACAGAGTCTGGTAATGGTTACAAGTATTTGAAAAACTCTTTTCTTTTTCTTTTTGCTGACTTCTCCATTCTTTGCCAGCTGTGAAATCCTAAAGTAGCTGAGGTTTCACCTTGTGAGGTTAGTCCTCCGTTTCCCATCCAGAATTCAGAAAGAGGAGCAGTTCCTTACAGGGCAAAGATCTGGACAGTGGCAAAGAACTGCCGGTCAGCAATATTATCAACGGCAATTTTGCACTGCAACATTACATTCCTGTAAAACCGGTGCTCTCATAAGAATGCATGGAACATAGTAACATATGGTTAGGAATGGTCTAGCTCAGGCTGCAGTCCTACTCAGAAGGAAGCTTCAGGACAAATAAAAGAAAGTACATTGTTCATACACACACACACACACACACACACACACACATGTTTTGCGGTTTAAAATATTAATTTTACATCCTTGAGATATCAGTGACTTCCCGTCTTCTCTTTTCATGGTTCATTTTACATATCATAAATCCCTGCATATTTTACAAAAAAAACCCTAGACCATCCAGTATTCCATTATTGCATCCATCAAAACTTGTTCACACTATTGAATTCATCTTTATACTGCCAGCGTTTTCAGCTGTACACAATTATTTCCCATATATTCAGCGTTTTCCAATCTTCTCTAAACGTATGTGTCAGAGCTGGCTCCAGGTCCCAGCTCACGGAGGACCAACGCTAGCCGGCAGTAATGTACAAAAGTCTTTATTGAAGTACAGTTTCCATTTCCAAACCGGAGCGCCCCAGCTCTACGTCTTAGAGGCTAGACCGGCGAAGCTCCATCTGAGTCTCCGCCCCCTGTACACCAGTTTAAGACTCTAACCTTACTCCACCTCTTCCGTCTCTCCTTTCTCCTCTGGGTCCTTCTACCCCCCGGGGTCCCTTCCGTCCTGGACTCTTCTGACGCTGACGCTGACCCCCCTGAGTCTCCTCCCTCCTTTCGGCGGGCTTTAGGACCTGGCTCCCTATCCGGGCTGCCCACTGCGCCGCCCTCTTGTACATTTGAACTTGGCGCGCGCGCCCAGTCTCCGACCTTCCTTTTGACCGTTTCCTCGCTCTCCGATGGAGGTGTGGCCAATCCTGACTCATGTCCTCCCGCTGGCGGTGCGCCGCCTGATCCCGATGGCTGGGACTCCTCCCCCCTACTGCGCTCTGGTGGAGAAGCTGGTCCTGATTTCCAACTGCTGCTCTCTGAGTCCCCTCTTGCCCCTTCTTCCTGGGGTGTCCCCCTAGGCACCCCCCTTGCTCTGACCATGGGAGCCCCTTTCTGTGAATCCTCCGAGTTGCTGGAGAGACTCAGAGACCTCGGACGGCTGTCATCGCTAACATTTCCTTCAGATTCCTCCCCCTCGGTCTCTATTTCCTCCCTCTCCTGTGCCTCTGCTCCTGAGCCCCTGACATCCATCCCCCCCTCGAAGCCCCCCCTTCCCCCTCCCCTCCCGGTGTGGGTACTGGGTGCTCCGTCGTTGTGGGGGTGAGTGCCGGATACAGTTCGTCCCCCTTGTCGTACATCCAGCCGGATAAGTCCGGCTCGTCCTCCGTGCTCTCGCCGACGTCGATCTCCTCTGCCTCCATCTCTCTGCCTCCGTGCTTGAACCCAACGTCCTCCCCCAACACGTCCATGTCCGTCTCTCTCCCGTTCTCATCTGAGGGTGTTGCCTGCCAAGGACCCCCCAGCCACTTCCTGCGCCACTGCTCCTCTGGTTGATCGTCCCACCAATAAGAGCGGTCTGAGGCCGACCCCGAGGGTGATCCCTCCGGAGAGCGTGTGTCTGGTGCCGGTTCCTCGTCCGAGGCGAACCCCTGGAACGTGCTGGCTGAAAGTGTGGGTGTGAAAAGCCAGTCGTCGAAATACTCGGCTGGCATGGGTCTGTGTGGGAAAAGGGCATGAAACTCGTCTTTGAGCAGAGGTTCCTCCAAAGCATAGTCCGGCACCCAACTGTTGGCGCTGGCCGGGGTACCTTCTCTGGCGAGAAGATATTCTACTCCCTCTTCCCCCCATCTCGACTCTAAAATCTCTGTGACCTCGTTGATGGGCTCCCCCCTTGGCGACCCCCCCTTGTGGGCGTCTCCCTGAGCAGGTCTGGTGCCGTGCCTGGCTCCTGAAATCTGTGAGGTGCTTTGTAGGGCGTGAGCACTGATCTATGGAAAACTGGGTGCATTCTGGATCCTTCCGGAAGTGTCAACCGGAAGGCCACTGGATTGACCTGTGCCTCGACTTGGTAAGGCCCTAGCTGCTTATGTCCGAGCTTCTTCTTTGCTAACGATCTGGCCGGCACTGCCTGGGCTGCTAACCAAACCCAGTCTCCCACCTGTGTGTCTTCCCCAACCCTTCTGTGTCTGTCAGCCTGCAGTTTGTATGCGTGCTTTGCTAGTTCTAACTGCCTCCGAAGCTGTTCGTGGACCTCCTGCAACTCTGATGCTAAGGCTTCCGCTGCCTGTGGCTCCCCCTCCCCCACTCTCTCTAATCCCGGGAAAGTTCTGGGATGCCTCCCGTTGTTGGCAAAGAACGGTGTCACTCCCGTGGACACGTGCTTCGTGTTGTTGTAGGCGAACTCGGCGAGCGGCAGGTAGTCCACCCATGTTGCGGGCTGCTGATTTGCGTAGCATCTCAGGTACTGCTGCATGATGGCGTTGACCCGCTCCGCTTGTCCGTTGGTCTGCGGGTGTCTCGCCGACGCTAGGTTGATCTTGACGTTCAGGAAGCCCATCAGCTTCTGCCAGAAGTTCGAGATGAACTGTCGCCCCCGGTCGGACAGGATAGACCGTGGTAGACCGTGAACCCTGAACACGTGGTCTATGAACAGTTTGGCGGTCTGTTCGGCCGTGGCCACCTTCGCGCACGGAATGAAGTGGGCCATTTTGGTGAACATGTCCACCACCACTAGCACTGCTGTCTTGCCCCTCGAGCTGGGCAGATCCGTGACAAAGTCCAGGGCCACCCTCTCCCACGGTTTAAGCGGTGTCTGCAGCAGTTCCAGCAGTCCCGCCGGCGGTTTGTGCACTGACTTGGCCCTCTGGCAGGTGTCGCACCTCGAGACGTAATCCGCGACTTCCCCCCGCATCTTGGGCCACCAAAAATCTCTGGCTACTAATTCTACAGTCTTCTCTTTGCCAAAGTGCCCGGCGGTGGGAGCGTCATGTAACTGCTGCAGTACCCTTGCGCGGAGGTCGTCTCCCGGTACGTAGAGTGCCCCCTTGCGGATGAGTAATCCGTCGCGTATCTGGAACTCGTCGTCCTTCGCCTTGCCCCTGTGCACCTCCTCCATCTTGGCTTGTGCGAAGGGGTCCTCCTGCAGCGCGCGACGTACGGCTTCCAGGTCCACGGTTGCCAAAGCGCACGCCCACGCTTCCGGTGCAAAAATGTGCTTGGCCGCCGACGGTGCCGCCTCCTCGAGGTATTGCGGCTTCCTGGACAGTGCATCCGCCATGACGTTGTTGTCGCCTGGGATGTACTCTATCCTGAAGTCGAAGTCCGCAAAGAATTCCGCCCATCGTATGTGCCTCTGGTTCAGGAACCTTGCCGTGTGCCAGTACTCCAGGTTCTTGTGGTCCGTGCGGACCTGCACTGTGTGTTTGGCTCCGATAAGGAAGTGCCGCCATGCCTTGAACGCTGCATGAATAGCTAGCAACTCCCTGTCCCAGATGGTGTAGTTCTGCTCTGACTTGCTGAGCTTCCTGGAGTAGAAGGCGCACGGTCTCCAGTCCCCATGCGGGTCTTGTTGCAACAGGACAGCTCCCACGGCCCTGTCTGAGGCGTCTGTCTCCACCCTCATCGGTCTGCTGGGATTCACATGCAGTAGCTGCTCTTCGGACGCGAAGAGACGCTTGAGTTTCTGAAAGGACTGCTCCGCTTGCTCCGTCCAGATGAATTTCTTCTTCTTGGAGCTGAGCGTGTCAGTGATGGCCGCCGTCTGCATAGCGAACCCCTTGATGAACTTGGGGTAAAAGTTGGCAAAGCCGACAAACCGCTGGACTTCCTTCCGATTGCGTGGGCTCTTCCAGTCCAATACTGAGCGAACCTTGGCGCTGTCCATGGCGAGCCCCTTGTCCGACAATTTGTAGCCCAGGAAATCCACCTCCGTCATGTCGAACTGGCACTTCTCCAGCTTGGCGTACAGTCTGTGCTCCTGCAGTCTCTGCAGAACTTCCCTGACATCCCTC
Organism: Podarcis muralis; assembly: GCF_964188315.1. Taxonomy (NCBI): domain Eukaryota; kingdom Metazoa; phylum Chordata; class Lepidosauria; order Squamata; family Lacertidae; genus Podarcis; species Podarcis muralis. The sequence goes on from NC_135663.1 coordinate 9,092,860, forward strand.
TCATGAGCCTCTCGCGATGCTGAAAATATCAGGATGTCATCCAGGAAGCAGACGCACTTCTTGTAGAGGAGTCCCGCCAACACGTGATGCATGAAGGCTTGAAAGCAGTGGGAGCCATTTTGTAATCCGAAGGGCATAACTCTGTATTCATAGGTGCCCAGTGGCGTGAACATGGCCGTTTTCCACTCGTCGCCCTCCCGTATGCGAATCAGGTTGTACGCCCCTCGCAGGTCCAACTTGGTGAAAACGCGTCCTTTCCTCACAGTCGCGAGCAGGTCGTCTATCCTGGGCATGGGGAAGGCTGAGGGCTTGGTCTTCGAGTTCAAAATTCTATAGTCCACCACCAGCCTTTTTTGGGGCGTGTCCTTTTTCTTCACAAAGAATATGGGACTGCCCCCCACTGCTTTCGACTCCCGGATGAAACCGCGCTTTAAATTGTGATCTATGAACTCCCTGAGTTCCTGCAGTTCGTCTTCAGACATGGAATACAGTTTCCCGGTCGGCAGCGTCGCCCCCGGCAGGAGGTCAATCTTGCAGTCATAGGACCTGTGGGGAGGTAGCTTGTCCGGTTCCTTCTCGCAGAAAACCTCCAAAAACTCCGCGTACTTGAGTGGCACTGCTTGCAGCGTGCCCAATTGTAACTGCGGGTCATCCTCTTCCCCTTCAGGGCTAGGTATAATGCAATGTTCCGCACAGTAGGAGGAGCCGAAAGTCAGTTGGCGTTGGTACCAAGCCAATGCTGGACTGTGCCTGTATAGCCAACTCATGCCCAATACTACAGGCGTGTCCGACAATTGGGTGACATTGAAGCTGATGACTTCCCGGTGATTCCCAATTTGCATCACCATCGGCGGCGTTTGCTGCACCACCTGCCCCCCTAGCAACTCCCTGCCATCCACCGTGACAACCTTCAGGGGCAGCGTGGCTGGCAGTAGCGCTATGTTGTGTTGTTGAATGAACTCCAGTCCTATAAAGTCTGCGTTACTGCCAGAGTCAATAGTAATAGGCACTTCCATAGTTAGTCCATTGGGTAGCTGGAGCGATGCGGTGAGTTGCACCACTGGTTTGGGCGGGAGGGGGTCTGTGGGCTGCAAAATTTCTGGGGACTGCTTCACTGACTCGTCTGGCTGGGCCCCAGTGCCTCTGTTTCCAGCCAGACTCTGTCGTTTCCCTGCTGTGGTTCTCTCTGCTGAGTTGCTTCCGTTACTGTTGCGGAGGCTGCAGGGTGTCTGTGGAGCCTCTGGGGACACTCTTTCGCCATGTGCTGCGGATTGTCGCAGATGTAACACTTCCTGTTCCCTCTAGGCGGCTTCGCTTTGACTGCTCCCGGTGTTAGGGCTCTGGTTGCTGACTGAGCCCTGGCGCCTCCAATCTCCATCGGTTCCTCTCCCCCTCCCTGCGGAGGTGTGGATTGCGCACGCGCTGCATCCCTGGGAAAGAGGGGAGGTGCTCTCGCTGGCGTGCGTCCCCAACGCCCTTCATCTTTGCTCCATGGACGTTCTTCCAGACGCACCCCAAGTGTCAGCGCCCGCTGGACGATTTCCTGAGTGCTCTTTGGTCTCTCCCCCCTTGCAATTTCATCTTTAACATTTGCATTCAAGCCTTCCCAAAAAAGGTCTCTGACTGGAGCAGAATGTTTTTCCCAACCCAGCGCGTTGACCAATGCAAAAAAGCAAGAATGATACTGCCTTACAGTGGCTCTTCCTTGTTTCAAACCATGTATGTCTTTTCTGGCGATATCAATGTCTATATTAGATAAAAAACACGAATCCATCACTTTAATGAATGCATCCGCACTTTGGAGCGCCGGATCCTTATCTCTCCACAGATTACGCAGCCACGCTTTAGCGTCTCCATGCAAATGAGAGAAGATAAACCCCACCTTCTCTTGCTCATCTCTAAAGTCTTTATCCAGCAGTTGCAGCGCAAATAGCACGTCTGCTCGGAAGTTGGGGTACTGCTGTAAATTCCCATCGAAATGAGATACAAGGCTGCCTCCTCTCTTCCCCAGCCCAATCCCCTCTGATTTGGGTCCCGGTTGCCCCTGCTTAGTAAGCACTTCCAACCTGGCTTGGAGATCCCTGCAGGCGGCAGCCGCTTCGTCTTCCCTCTTCCTGGATGCGATTACCTCCGCGTTGAGTTGTGTCACTGCATTTTGCAGAGCTGCTATCTGCTGTTCTGTAGTCATCTTGCCTGACTTTTGTGAGCTCGCGAAGCACCAATCTTCGCCCCTCGCTGCGTAACCTCACGCTGCAAGGTTTTTGGTGCAAAGGGGGATGGAGCTTACTGTCAGAGCTGGCTCCAGGTCCCAGCTCACAGAGGACCAACGCTAGCCAGCAGTAATGTACAAAAGTCTTTATTGAAGTACAGTTTCCATTTCCAAACCGGAGCGCCCCAGCTCTACGTCTTAGAGGCTAGACCGGCGAAGCTCCATCTGAGTCTCCGCCCCCTGTACACCAGTTTAAGACTCTAACCTTACTCCACCTCTTCCGTCTCTCCTTTCTCCTCTGGGTCCTTCTACCTCCCGGGGTCCCTTCCGTCCTGGACTCTTCTGATGCTGACGCTGACCCCCCTGAGTCTCCTCCCTCCTTTCGGCGGGCTTTAGGACCTGGCTCCCTATCCGGGCTGCCCACTGCGCCGCCCTCTTGTACATTTGAACTTGGCGCGCGCGCCCAGTCTCCGACCTTCCTTTTGACCGTTTCCTCGCTCTCCGATGGAGGTGTGGCCAATCCTGACTCATGTCCTCCCGCTGGCGGTGCGCCGCCTGATCCCGATGCCTGGGACTCCTCCCCCCTACTGCGCTCTGGTGGAGAAGCTGGTCCTGATTTCCAACTGCTGCTCTCTGAGTCCCCTCTTGCCCCCTCTTCCTGGGGTGTCCCCCTAGGCACCCCCCTTGCTCTGACCATGGGAGCCCCTTTCTGTGAATCCTCTGAGTCGCTGGAGAGACTCAGAGACCTCGGACGGCTGTCATCGCTAACATTTCCTTAGATTCCTCCCCCTCGGTCTCTATTTCCTCCCTCTCCTGTGCCTCTGCTCCTGAGCCCCTGACAGTATGTTCTTCTTGTTCTCTTATTCTATATGTTAAGTCTGCGAGTTGTGCATATTCTGTCAACTTGAGTTGCCATTCTTCTTCGGTTGGGACCTCACTCGTTTTCCATTTTGGGGCTAACAAAACACGGGCCGCAGTAGTAGCTGCTTCTTCATGCAGTGCATAGTTGAGCTTTGGAACTCCCTTTCACAGGAGGAAGTGATGCCCACCAACTGTAGATGGCTTTAGAGAGGATTGCAGAAAGTCATGGAGGAGAGGGCAAATGATGGCTACTAGCCATGGTGGTTGCGCCTCAAGGCCCCAAGACCCACCCCAAAATAATTACACACGGACACTTATATTAGTTTAAATTTTGGGGCACATTTTGGCCACAACTTTATTGAAATACAATCATGTGAGCGGTATTGGCTTAGGCATTGACTCCCCACTATGACTGACTCCACCTCTCAGGGTGATCATCCAATGGGGTAAACCAAACGAGGGAGCTAGGTCGATGAGGACCAACCTAAGCTCACCCCGTGGTTCCTGTGGTCCTGGCATGACCCTTGTAGAATAGTGGGTAGACATGGCAGACGACACAGCGATTTCTCCAAAGCAGCTCTTTATTTTGTAAGCTGGAACAGAAACTGAACGGCAAACAGCTCAGCCGGCTTGCTTTTATAGGCAGCCAGCTGTCAACATTGTAGCAACAACAACCCAGGGTTTCCCGCCTAAAATAACTGACGTGGACCTGAGTGAAAACTATCTACAGTATCCCCCTGCTGGCCCAGGGTGAGAACAACCCTAGCCCCTCAAATTGACTTCGGACGAGATCCAGGACCCCCAGATTCCTTTAACAGAATACCCAGTTCCTGGAGGGGCAGGTGATGACTGCACCTCCCCTCCCCGCAATCCAACTGAGCCAATGCCTAACCGCCACCTTACAAGTTGTGACGATTTGCTAAGGGGTAGGCGAAAACCAAATGGCCAATGCCAATCTGCCAAATGGAAAAATTCCTACCCAGCCCCTGTTCCAAAACAGGCGACCCAAACCAAAGCAAGGCCAAGCAACTCTGCCTAAACTAGGGAGAGTGGGTGGGTCTTCAGCAGTGTGAAGCAAGTGCCCCTGCTTGCATCACGCTGCCATTTTTAAAGCCCCTGGGATCACACCACCTTCTGGCTATTGGCTAAAACCGCCTGGCGTGATCCCAGGGGAATGGCCAGGACTTCCTGTTCCTCCCCCCCCATTTTAACCCTGTCAGGTGAGCTCTTGGGTCCCGCGCGCAACCAGGACCCTCTGTTATGAGGAGCCCATATGTGCTCTGAAGGCAGCAATGCTTATGAATACCAGTTGCTGGAAACCACAGGAAGGGAAAGGGCTCTTGTGCTTGCATAGTGCTTGAAGGTTTCCCATGGGCTTCTGCTTGGCCATTGTGACAACAGGGTGCTGGACCTCATGGGTCATTCGCCTGATCCATTGTCCTAAAGAGCCCCTTTGCTTTCCTCCTCCCTGATTGTCCCCATTCCCATTCTGGGTTGACCCGGATTACGCAACACCTTTTGAAGATCGTGGTGCCCTTCAAAGACATTGGCCTTTGGGCGACCTTTCCGAAGATCAAGAGGACACCTCCAGAATAGGAAGCAAACAAAAAGCCCTTCCCTAGAAAATGTGGACCTGTCCGAGTGGTGGCACATTGCAGAATAGCTATTGGAGGCAGACCCTCCGCTTGCCAGAAGTTAAATACCGTCCATGCGGAATGCCCAGCATGTGGACTGAAGCCACGGAGGAGTCCCATGCCAGGCGACTGAATAAATAAATAAATAAAAGCGCCCCGCTGCCCTGTTATGCCAGCGGGGAATGGCATTACATAAAGGAGTAGCATTCTCCAATGTTTAAGCAATCACATAACTAAGTCAGGTGCTGGTGTCTGCAATGAATGCTGGACAGCTCTTGCTGTAGCGCAGCAATGCCAGACAGAGCAAGGAGAATTGGGTCTCCTAGTTACTCCCTTGTCTGAGTAACTGATTCTTACCAGGATCTGCAATAATAATAATAATAACTGTATTAATCTGCGATAATACTGGCACTGTTGTGTTTCCACAGTGCTGTTTAGAATAGCCCTATGTCCTGCTTTACAGAGGACAGCTTTCTTTGAAGACCTGTTAAAAAGGTAAAGGTAAAGGTACCCCTGCCCTTACGGGCCAGTCTTGACAGACTCTAGGGTTGTGTGCCCATCTCACTCAAGAGGCCGGGGGCCAGTGCTGTCCGGAGACACTTCCGGGTCACGTGGCCAGCGTGATATCACTGCTCTGGCGAGCCAGAGCCGCACATGGAAACACAGTTTACCTTCCTGCTAGTAAGCGGTCCCTATTTATCTACTTGCACCCAGAGGTGCTTTCGAACTGCTAGGTTGGCAGGCACTGGGACCGAGCAACGGGAGCGCACCCCGCCGCAGGGATTCAAACCTGTTAAGCAGGCATAAAAAGTTGCTTTATACTGAACCAGAGTTTTGATGCGTTTAGCGCAGTATTCCCAAGAGTGGCTGGCAGTATATTTCCGGGGTTAACATAAGAACATAAGAAGAGCCTGCTGGACCAGTGAGGAGACCAGGGGAGAATTAGCTGTGGGATCCCAGAGCGGGTAATCTTCATAAAAAGGGGAGGGGGAGGGAAGGAAGGGGAATAAAAGATCAGGCTAAGTTCAAATTGAAAGGCAGGTGGAATAGCTCTGTCTTACAGGCCCTGCAGAAGGAAGTTAAATCTGTTCTGCACTTCCTACATGTTACCTGTTGCTGCATGACCAGTGACTGACACATGCTTGAGATGCAGCTATAGCAGTCGCTATGGAATTTCCATTAAAGTCGTACCTCGGAAGTCGAACGCCTTGCTAGTCAACCGTTTTGGCTCCTGAACGCCGCAAACCTGGAAGTGAGTGTTCTGGTTTGCGAAAGTTCTTCGGAACCTGAATGTCTGATGTGGGTTCGGCGGCTTCTGATTGGCTGCAGGAGCTTCCTGCAGCCAATCAGAAGCCGTGCCTTGGTTTCCAAATGTTTTGTAAGTCTAACTGACCTCCGAAACGGATTCCGTTCAACTTCTGAGGTACGACTGTAGTTGCGGAAGATAATGCAATCCTAAATTTTCACACACCAGACTCAGTCTTGCCCAGAAGTTGCAGAAGTTAGACTTAAGAACAAAAAATAGTCTCCTGGATCTGGTTAGTGGCCCATCAAGATGCCTGCTTGAAGTCTCCAAGCAAGACCTCAGACTAAGAGCTTTCTCCCTTCCTGCAATTTCCAGCAGCTGGTATCTGGCTATAGTGACAGAACATAGCGAGACTTCTTTCTCATGGGAAGTGAGGCATGTTCAATAGCTTGTGTCCCTTAGCCATCAATGGTCCCTTAAGCAAGTGTCTCCTGGTTCTAAAGGCCCACTGCTAGTTATGTGGTGTAGTGGTTTGAGTGTCAGACTGGCACCCTGGGGACCAGGGTTCAAATCTCCACTCAGCCATGAAGCTCACGGAATGACCTTTGGTCCAGTCACTGCCCCTCAGCCTAACCTACCTCACAGGGTTGCTGTGGGGGTTAAATAAGGAGTAGGAGAACCACGTGTGCCACCTTGAGCTTCTTGGAGAAAAGGTGGGACAGAAATAGAATAAAGAATTACAAAAATTATAAACGCTGTTGCTTCTGCAACTGCAACTGCAATACCCTCCTATCTCCAGCAGGGGGCTCTTTCCATGGACAGGGGAGGCTGAGACTCGCCATCACAGCGTTCAGCCTGGAATATTACATTTTATTTAAACCACGTGCTTTTCTGAAATGTGGAAAGCCACATTGTGGGGGGGGGGGACTGGAAGGTTTGTTTTTTTTTAATTGGGAAAAAAATTAAACATCTGTTGGTTCAGAAAGCGACTGCTGAGCTTTGCATTAGCATCCAAGAGAGGAAACACCTGCCCACGTTTTATGAAGCTCTTGATGCCCACTCAGTGCACAGCGCAGATGATTCAAGCCAGGGCATGCAAGGACATGGGCAATTAGCATTGGGGCTTGGCCCCGGCTCCTGGCTCTTGACTGCTCCTCCATGATTAGCAGTGTGTGTGCAGGATTGGCCCATGCCAGAAACTGCATCATATGTTCACAAAGCAGGTTCTGTATCCATTCTTCTGATACATCCCTCACCCTTTATGTGCCACCCCTCTGCCCAAACACAGACCCTCCAAGTGTCCCTATTATCCAGGAACAGTCCTGGATTTACAGAAGCCATCCTGGTTTCTGATTTGATCCCAGAACGTTCCACTTTTCCTTAGGATCAGTGCCAGATTTACGTATAAGCAAAACAAGCTATAGCTCAGGGACCCACTCTCTTGGGGCCCCCGAAATTTTTCAAAGAAAAAAACAGCTGGATGTACATTTCCAAAACATAAGATGAACAACAAATAAAATAAAACCTACATACAGCAACAGTGTTTTGTGCTGTGTAGGCTCCTATTTGTTATGTGCAAATGGCTTTAGATACCTAAAAAGGTAAAGGGACCCCTGACTCTGGCCGACTCTGGGGTTGCGGTGCTCATCTCGCTTTATTGGCCAAGGGAGCCGACGTACAGCTTCTGGGTCATGACGAAGCCGCTTCTGGTGAACCAGAGCGGCGCACAGAAACGCCATTTACCTTCCCGCTGGAGCGGTACCTATTTATCTACTTGCACTTTGACGTACTTTCGAACTGCTAGGTTGGCAGGAGCAGGGATCGAGCAATGGGAGCTTACCCCATCACGGGGATTCGAACCCCGCTGACCTTCTGATCGGCAAGTCCTAGGCTCTGTGGTTTAACCCCCAGCGCCACCCGCGTCCCTAGTAGGTCCATAAATTACCATATAGCATATATTCAACACAAAAAACAGCGACAATTTGTTGTTGACAAAGAACATATAAAGGGCCCTGTTACCTTCAGTAAATTAGGGCCTCATCAAACCTAAATCCGGCCCTGCTTAGGATGTCCCTATTTTCATTGGAGGAATGTTGGATGGTATGGAGTTATGCGACCTCAGAGCCAAGGAGATATGTCAGAAATCGGGCTCTGACGGCGCGGCGGCAGCAGGAGGCCCCATTAGCTAAAGTGGTGCTTCAGGTTAAGAACAGTTTCAGGTTAAGTACGGACCCTCCAGAATGAATTAAGTACTTAACCCAAGGTACCACTGTGTATGTATATGTATATGTATATGTGTGTGTGTGTGTGTGTGTGTGTGTGTGTGTGTGTGTATATATATATATTTGCTTTCGTAGATTTTCACGGGTACAGGAATGCAGGTTTTGGTGTCCTCGGGTGTCTTCCCGTGTAAAAGTTGGGGTGTCTAGGCGACGTTTCGACGAGGTCTCACTCGTCATCTTCAGGCTGGTGCTTTCGGCTTCTTGTTACTGGAACAGAGCAGGATCTCAGTGTTTGAGTTCCTATAAATACTGTTGAGGAGGTGTGGTGTATAGCCTCCAATGTTCTGGGCAGAGAGGAAGTTCCCAGGCTAGTGTGCCTTTTCTTCTTTTGTTCCTTAATTGCTTGAGGGATATCTTGAGTGATTTCTTGAGTGATATCCTGAGTACCACTTAGGTGGGTCATTAGGTGTGGATTAGTTGCTAAAGCCTTTGTGTCTTGACCTCTTGAACTTTGTGAAGAGTTTTTCTGAGAAGATGGCTGTACTGCACTTAGTTGTGCTCTGGCTTGGCTTCGTGTATAGGGGCGAGCTGTGGTTTTGTGGCCTGTGCCAGCCAGATCTGTGTGGGGATTGCAGGGGGGTGCAGCATCCGGAGGTGCCACCATGGTTTGGCTACTGGATGGTGTCTGTAATTTATCTGTGGAGAGGGTCTGGGTTTGGGTCTGGTGTGGTTGATTGGTGATGGCGTTCTGTGTGCCTCTGGATCTGGTGTCAGTTTTTGTGGGGAGGGCTAATTTCCAGATGTCTGGCAAGCGGGATGTGTCGTCACGCTTGTTCATGTTGTGAGGGTGTTTCTCTATCTCGATGGCTTCCATGATTATTCTCTTGTGGTGATGTTCCATGTTAGAGAGCAATTTGGAATCTGCAAAATTAATTTCGTGTCCTGTTTCTTTCATGTGTTGGAAAAGAGAGGAAGTTTTTTCTTCTTTTTTGACGGCATTCTTGTGTTCTGCGATACGTGCATTTATTCGTCTGTTTGTTTGTCCAATGTACGTGGCTGGGCAGACTTTGCAGGGTATTTCATAGACCCCTTGGTTTTCCAACTGGATTTTATCCTTGGGGTTTCTGAGGATATTGGCTATTTTTTGGTTGGCGCAAAAGGCTGTTTTGATATTGTGTTTATGGAGGATTTTGCTAATTTTATCTGTAGTGCCCTTGATATAAGGAAGGAGGGCCATGCCATTGTTTTCTTCTGTGTCTTGGTTTTTGGGGGGTGTTTCTTTTTGGATTAGCTTCGTAACCCTGTTTTGCTGGTATCCATTGGCAATTAACACATTTGAGAGATTCTGTAACTCAGTTGTCAAGTGGTCTTTGTCAGCCAGGCGTTTGGTTCTGGAGATGAGAGTCTTGGCTACGGAGTTTATTTGTGCAGGGTGGTGGTGTGATTGTGCATGTAAGTAGCGGTTTGTGTGTGTTTTTTTCATTATGTTTTTATACATGTTGGAAGCCACCCAGAGTGGCTGGGGGAACCCAGTCAGATGGGTGGGATATGGATGATGGAATAGGACATCCCTATTTTCATTGGAGAAATGTTGGAAGGTATGTGAATGTGCTTCTAGTGGCCAACTTTGATCTTCATAATGTGTGAAAAGGGCCCAGTTAGCAGTGCCATGGTTCTTCTTCTTCTTCTTCTTCTTCTTCTTCTTCTTCTTCTTCTTCTTCTAAGCCCAGCTGATTTAAATCAGGAATAGTAAGGTGGCACAACAGTCTCAATGCAATCCGTCTAATATCCAAAGTGTCAGTATTGGCAGATTCGTCAGCCCCGGTGCCTCTTTGATGAGGTGTGAAAGCAGCTAAAGAAAGCAGGTTCCCATCCCAGCTTCTCTCGCTGAAATACTGCTGGGAATAATCCCAGCGTCTGGTTTTGAGTCATGCTGAACTCACAGGCGCGCGCGAGCGCACACACATTTGAACGGAAGGGAAGGGTCTTCAGAAATATATGATGGAATCATTCTGGGTGGTCCTTGGTTCACAACTCGCCCACCCCTCTCCAAAAGCCCCTTCAGTTTCCAGCCTCTGTTTGCTATTTTGCCTTCAATAAAATACTAATTATCCACCTCAAGCAAAGTCTCTGCCCTGAAAGAAGGGAGGGGGCGGGAGGAGAGGAGAAACTTCTGGCAATATTTTCAAGGTAAAAAAAAGAGAGACCTCAGACCTTGCTCACAAGCCAACTTTTCACTGCTGTCTAATAAAATGAAATAAGAGTGAAAAGTTCAAATATTAGACTTTCCTGTGGAGCTGGTTTCATTGGGGTGGGTGGGATGCGAGGGCCAATGTAAACAGTGTCCGAGTGGCGAATTCATGTCTCTGTCTCGTCTGTGGCGAACACATGTGAGGGCATCTGCTTAGAGGAATAAAACCTCCTTTGCAAAAGACAGAAGGGATAATATAGGCAACTCTCCTGTCTATAGATCATTGGGTTTGGTGACCTAAAGGTGAGATAATCTCTCTTTCTCTCTCCCTCCTCCATCTCCCTTGATGTTGTGGTTACAGAGCACATTGAAAACCTTTAAGTTAAGGTTACCAGACGTCCCCGTTTCCCGGGGGAAAGTCCCCAGATTTACAAATAACAAGATTTATCTGTTTAGTAGGAAGTTGAAAAGTGTCTCCAGATTCATTGGAAAAAAATAAAAATCTGTTAACCTTACTTTAAGTCCTTTTTGGCCAAAAAGTAGGGGGTGGGGGAGATTGGATCATGACTTTTGAAATATTTTCTGTTGGTGTGTTTTTTTAAAAAAATTGCAAAACCCTCCAGTCTTGGGATTTATTTATTCCCCCCCCCAACTTTCCTACCCACCAGACCCATTGACCACCATTGCCCTAACGTCACATTCAAAGCAATAAATTAAGGATACCTAATTACATTCTCCCCACCCCCATCGTTCTGCCCGGACACTGAGGTCCAGCGCCAAGGGCCTTCTGGCGGTTCCCTCACTGTGAGAAGCAAAGCTACAGGGAACCAGGCAGAGGGCCTTCTCGGTAGTGGCACCTGCCTTGTGGAACACCCTCCCATCAGATGTCAAAGAGATAAACAACTACCTGACATTTAGAATACATCTGAAGACAGCCCTGTTTAGGGAAGTTTTTAATGTGTGACATTTTAATGTATTTTTAATCTTTGTTGGAAGCTGCCCAGAGTGGCTGGTGAAACCCAGCCAGATGGGCGGGGTACAAATAATAAATTATTATCATTATTATTATTATTATTATTATTATTATTATTACCCGCTGTATAGCTGTAACCAGCCAGGCTAACTTAGTTTAGTTGTTTATTTACATGTATTTATTAAATTCCTGTAATACAGTGGTACCTCGCAAGACGAATGCCTCGCAAGACAAAAAAACCCGCAAGACGAAAGGGTTTTTTGTTTTTTGAGCTGCTTCGCAAGACGATTTTCCCTATGGGCTTGCTTCACAAGACGGAAACGTCTTGCAAGTTTGTTTCCTTTTTCTTAACACCGTTAATACAGTTGCGACTTGACTTCGAGGAGCAACTCATAGCACGCGGTGTGGTAGCCTTTTTTGAGGTTTTTGAAGACTTTGGTGATTTTTGAAACTTTTCCGACACCATGCTTCGCAAGACGAAAAAAATCACAAAACGACAAAACTCGCAGAACGAATTAATTTCGTCTTGCGAGGCACCACTGTACCTTTCAGCAGAGGATCACAGGGTGGTTTACAATATAAAAACGTGAAAATACACAACATAGTAATATATAAAAGCAATACCCTCACACACAGTTTAGGAGGTCTTAGATTAATTAGCCCAATTAATTATCCCTAGCAGTAGGGGGTGTGGTTTAAATTTGCAGTCCTAGAGGTGCACATTTTGTGAGAAAATATATTCAAATACATTTAAAAATTAAAATTTGTGTGGAATATAGATATAGATATATCAGATTAATGTGGAAGCATGATAGTACCAGCATCAATAAATGCATGAAACCTGGTGGAGAGGTGCAACAGAATGATCCCTCCATCCGAATAAACACAGACACACAGAGACTCCTGGGAGATGTGGGCCAAATTTGTAACTTAGTTTATAAAGCACATTCTGCTTCAATTGGGCTTAGCATTCCAGGGCTTGGATTGCAACAAACAGAAAGAAAAGAAGTGTTTGGACTCAGCTAGACAGCTGCAATTAAAATGTTTTAAGTGTGTTTTAAGTACAGTAACTAATGTGACATGAGATGGCAGTGGTGAGCCTTATGGAAAGTTCAATGTATTTTTTAAAAACACTTTTTAAAAAACCATTTTTATAACTTTTTTTAGATGTGTGTAGATTCCACCTTGTCTAAAATGTCAGACTGCTGCACTCATAAAAAGAGAATATTTCCAGGAAGCACACTTGTTAAATAATTTGAGCCCTTTTGCCAGATGAGAAAGAAAAGATTGAGATGGCTAGAGGCACAGCCTGTCGCTCTTACATTGGGATTGCTGTTCATTCACAAGATCATCCAATTCACTTAAGTGGCATAACAGGGGTTGCCAGGATCCAGGGCTGTGCGAAGGGGGGAACGGAAGGAAACAGAAAGAGTATGCATGCACACTCAACTGCCTAATGGCCACCAGGAGATCACAACCACAGAGATCAGGGGGGAAAAAGAGTCATTCCATTGTCTGGAGAGGTCGCTTCCTGGTTCTCATGCAGAAGCTGTTTTCAATGGAGCCCAGAAATGGAAGCACGCAGTTGCATTGCAGCAGCACCAGGTGTTTGAAATTTTGTGCCCCTAATAGTACATTTACATGCAGAATATAACAAGTAATGTAACAAACCAGAAGGGGGAAGTTGAGGCAAGTTGGGTGGGGAGGGAGAAGATTGTAAATGTAATGGTGAGGTAGGATTGGATATTGGTATATGATATATGGAATTTGCAATTATAAAACCACAATAAAAAAAAATATTTAAAAAGAAAGAAATTTTGTGCCCCTAACAATTTTGTGCCCAGGGCAACCACCCCTGTGTCCCCGCCCCTACAATTATACAATAATAATTTCAATTGTACAGTAATAATGATTAGGGATACATTGTAACAATGCATATCTCCCTGTGTTGCTTTTTGGGGAGATCTGTTTTCTGTGCAGGTGCGTGGGCAAGTGATTTGGATTGCACCAGTATCTTATTCTGGAGCGAGTCAAGTTGGGTTTTCCTCGAAGTTCGAGTGTATGTTACAGAATTTGCACAGCATTCTCTTGGCGAAAACTTTTGTGCTTTCAGAAGCTTTCAGCGTTCCTAAATGCTTCACTTTGGATGATACAGAACAACTCCTTTGCTGAGTTCTCCCCACATGCCTTCTCCAGAGTGACTCTAGGGACCAATCCTCAGTGGCTGACTTGCCTCTTTCACTCTGATTAGGTCCAATCAACACAAAGTTTTCATGGTGGCTGGATGTTGATTCTGCTGCAGAAGTAATAGACACTCTTTGACACACACACACACACACCCTGCCATGAACCCTGACCACTTTGGTTAGAGCATGAGACCCTTAACACCAGTGGGGTTGGACCCCCTTGCTGGGCAAAAGATTCCTGTCTTGCTAGAACCCTTGTGGTCCCTTCAAACTCTACAATTCTTTGATTCTTTGTAGACGATGGCACAGATAGCTAGGAATAAGACATGATTCTTAGGGATGCCTTTCTTTTTGAATTCCTCAATGAACTCACTTGCTCCATATCTCCTTGATGAATGTGTTGAACAGAACTTGTAATGTGTGGATAGTTAGGCTGCAGAATAGCAGGATTGGAGATTGAACCATATTGATCTCAGCATCGTAGTTGCTCTAACCACCTTGGTCGATTTGTTCATCCATCAATTCCTCTCCAAGATGCACATTCTGGACACTAGTTTGTTATTAAACCACGCTGGGAAGCCAATAGCTAGAGACGTGTTGGAAAATATAATGATAATAAAAACTAATCCCTAAGGAGAATTACTCTAAAAGATTATAATGTTATGACTAGTATGAAGGCGGGAGGGAGATTTTTTTCCCCTTTCTCATCATGCTAGAACTTGGGTGATATCACACTGAATCTGGAAAGTGCTACAGCTACAGACAGAATTCTGGATTCAACAGATCTTCAGTCATACCCAACCAACTCTGCTTATGACATAAACTCATCTGGAAACATGACTGTTCAGGGTGTTCATCAGATGGAATGCCTTCCATCAGCTTCAGCTGGTGGCCCAGCTACGCCTCTGTCTGGACAGGGATAGCCTAACTACTGTTGTCTATGGTAACCTCAAGGTTAGATTACTGCAATGCATCATACATAGGGCTGCCTTTGAAGACGGTTCGGAAACTTCAGCTGGTGCAGAATTCAGCACGCAGGCTGCTCACCGGAGCAAGAAGGTTTGAGCATATTACACAAATCCTGGTCCAACTGCACTGGCTACCGATTAGTTTCCAGGCCCAATTCAAAGTGCTGGTTTTGACCTATAAAGCCTCAAATGGCTCAGGACCTACCTGGACCCTGAGATCATCTGCTGAGGCCCTTCTTGGTGTGCCTCCTCTGCGAGAGGTCTGGAGGGTGGCAACACAAGAACGGGCCTTCTCTGCAGTGGCTCCCCGTCTGTGGAATGCTCTCCCCAGGGAAGTTCGCCTGGCACCTTCACTATACACCTTTAGGCACCAGGCAAAAACGTTCCTTCTCAACCAGGCCTTTGCCTGACTTGATCTACATCCTATACCCTTTTTAAAAATGCTGGCTCTTTGGTGGGTTTTTTTAATTGGGTTGCTGGTTTTGTTTTGATTCTATGTATTTGATATTTTATGTGACCCACCCTGAGACCTTCGGGTATAGGGCGCTATAGAAATAAAATTAATAATAATAATGTTGTTGTTTAGTCATTTAGTCGTGTCCGACTCTTCGTGCCCCCATGAACCAGAGCACGCCAGGCACTCCTGTCTTGCCCTGCCTCCCGCAGTTTGGTCAAACTCATGCTGGTAGCTTCGAGAACACTGTCCAACCATCTTGTCCTCTGTCATCCCCTTCTCCTTGTGCCCTCCATCTTTCCCAACATCAGGGTCTTTTCCAGGGAGTCTTCTCTTCTCATGAGGTGGCCAAAGTATTGGAGCCTCAGCTTCACGATCTGTCCTTCCAGTGAGCACTCAGGGCTGATTTCTTTAAGAATGGATAGGTTTGATCTTCTTCTTAATAATAATAATAATGACATACCTTGCAAGAATCATTTGCCCAATGTGGGATTCAAACCCACAACCCTGAGATTAAGTGTCTTAGAGCATGGCGCTGATAACACCAAGGTTTCAGATTCAATCCCTGTATGCATATTCCTGCATTGCAGGGGGTTGGACTAGATGACCCTCACGGTCCCTTCCAACTCGATGATTCTGTGACCTATGCTGTACCAACTGAGCTATCGCCAATGTCTTTACAGGAAGCTTGATGCCACAGGGCTGCTGAAATCAGACAGTACTGGGGAGATTTTGTGCAAAGCAAGCTCTTGGCATGTGGAGAAATCCTGGCCAGCTTGGAAAGGCTGCCTTCTATTCTTGCTTCCTTGCATTTCTCTGAGATTTGTACGTGACGCTGTGGAAAGAGCACTGTTTTGGTCTCCCCAAGCACTATGTAATCTACTCAAGCCACCTCTAGAGTGTGTCCTTACCGGCCAATGGAAAGGTGAGTCACACTGAAATTGCCTAGAGGAGGCTTAGGCATTCAGACCAATATCTCTGTGGTATTGGAGATTCTCCCTGCTCAAGCATTCCATGCTGTCTCAGCATGCTCCCTGGATTAGCACACACATTGAATTTCTACTTTAGGCTCTGCTGAAACAGCAAAATAAGAGGAATGAAAGCTACCATGGAAGTACTTAACATCTGAGCTGGGGAGATATCAGTGGTGCAGCAATAAAACCGCTAGCCCATTTGCAAAGCTAAGCAGGGGCCAGTATGGGTGGGGGACCACATGTTGAGATTCCTGCATTGCAGGGGGTTAGACTAGATGACCCCCAGGAACCCCTTCCAGCTCTCTGATTCTATGATCTTAAAGAGACCACCAGCAAAGCTTTGCGAAGATGCTTTTGGAAGTCTCGTTTGCTTCCCTGGGCATGTACTGGATGTGCACTGGTTGGGGAGCCCAGAAGCAACAAATGTAGCAGAGAGCCGCTGTATAGGGTTCCCATATGTCTGGAATTTCCCAGACATACCCGGGATACTGTGTCTACATTTCCACTTTTTGAAATATGGCAGCCCTACTCCTGTATGTTCAATAGCTGATCACTGGGAGCTGCAACAAAACATTGCAGGACAGAATGCTCTTGCTCAGAGTTCTAGTCTGCCAGTCATGCTATCATCCATGATACATCATTGCATTCAACTTCCTCTGTTTCAACCCCCTTCCCAATACACACTCAAATATTAATTCCTTGTTCACCGAGTGTATTGAGAACTGAAGTTTGTTTCTTCGTTTGCACCCTTTTTTTGCCTTTGGATCACTTTGAGTAGCACACCCCTGTCACATAAAGGCTAATGTGATCCACCAACATCCACCATAAACATTATAAAGTATTTGTAGCTGCATAATGATCTTGATAAAAGGGATGCAGGTGGCGCTGTGGGTAAAAGCCTCAGCGCCTAGGGCTTGCCGATCGAAAGGTCGGCGGTTTGAATCCCCGTGGCGGGGTGCGCTCCCGTTGCTCGGTCCCAGCGCCTGCCAACCTAGCAGTTCGAAAGCACCCCGGGTGCAAGTAGATAAATAGGGACCGCTTACTAGCAGGAAGGTAAACGGTGTTCCGTGTGCTGCGCTGGCTCGCCAGATGCAGCTTTGTCATGCTGGCCACATGACCCGGAAGTGTCTTCGGACAGCGCTGGCCCCCGGCCTCTTGAGTGAGATGGGCGCACAACCCTAGAGTCTGTCAAGACTGGCCCGTACGGGCAGGGGTACCTTTACCTTTACTAATGATCTTGATATACACTGTTGCATAAAAGTTTTTTGAGGGGAGGGGATCAAATAGGTCAACAGAAATTGTACAAAATAAATTCCGTTTGCTAGATACCAATTGCTGCAGAACTTACAAAACTCAGCAGATAAAGGCAAAACTAATTTTGTCAATAAATATTGTGCTTTCTTGACATCCTTTGGAATCGATCCGGGTTGTCTTGGAGGAAAGGTGAAGAGTCCTTTATTTCAGCTTCGATTAACCCGGAAGGTCCAATTTGAGCCTGGAGAAGGAATCCTTCTCGGCCTGAAAGCTTCATTCCATGAGAGGTGCATTTCAGAGGTCACATGCTGTGTTGTGAGTTGGGGACCTAGGCAAAAGTGGGCAGACCAATTTGACATGCCATCCAGACTAAAACACACAAGTTGTGACACACATACACACACCTCTTCACCTTCTGTCCAGGAAAGTAAGAGGCATTGACATATTCCAACCAGGCAAAAGCTCTCAAGGAGGGCACAGAGTGAGGGGTGTGGTTCAGGCACATGGGCGTTGTCTCTTGGGAACCAGACAGAGAACCACATTCGGCCTCAAAGTTCTGCACTCCTGCGTTAAAGCAGGTGTTTTGCTATATTTGAACTTTGCTCGCAGTCTTTAAGGTTTATTGAGATGAGGTCCATGGAGCTAAGGCTTGCAATGCTGGATTCGTGCTGCTTTCCCCTGCAGACGAATGCCCTTCTTGTCCAGGTATGTCAGCTTGCACGATGACGACCACGATGCGATATAGCTATTTGCTCATAAACGTCCGCAAGTATTTAGAGAGCCCAGATAACAGGATGCCATGCATCTCTGGTCAACGGACAGGGGAATTTTTACGAGAGCAACCCAAAAAAGGGTAACATGGCTTGATGGGCACAGCCTCATTTATGGAAGAAAGTTGCAAAGAGCTATGCAAAGCCAAAGTCATGCCAAAGGCTGGACGAAAGAGCAGCCTGCCAACATATTTGTCCTTGCTTTCGGAGCTATCCGTGGCCTTGTCCCCATCCTAGGCTTTTGCCCTTCTTTCTGCTCTGTAACTTGTGGTGTTTCACATATATTGTTGCACCCCAATCTCTGAGCAGTGAGAGACTCCAGGGGTCCCAGCGCTTTCCCCTGAAATGCAGGAATATGCAGCTTTCCAATACAGGAATCTAACCTGCATCCTTGACATTATCAGCACTACACTCTAACCAACCAAGCTATCCAGGTTTCTTGGAATGAAGGTCAGCAGAGACTGCAGTGTCTTTAGGATATATGGTTTTATTTACACATACATTGGTACCTTGGCTCTTAATTTAACTTAATCCGTTCCAGGAGTCCGTTCGACTCCTGTGACCTTTCAAAAACCAAGGTGCGGCTTCCAATTGGCTGCAGGAGCTTCCTGCACTCAAGCAGAAGCCGCATCGGACATTCGGCTTCTGATAAACATTCACAAACCAGAACACCTACTTCTGGGTTTGCGGCATTCGGGAGCCGATTTGTTCAACAACTAAGCCGTTCGGCAACCAAGGTTCCACTGTATATACAACCTGAGCATCTTGTGCATTAACACTCCAGTACATCTTGCTTCCCCATTAAGATTCCAATGCAGTCTCAAGTCACAGCTTTGGGTCGAGCACCGAGCAAGACACGCCTCTGTCTCTCCAGCTTCCAGCACCAGCCAAAAACAACTCACATATAGCCTACCTTAGCTGGTTATTCTCCACCCTAGAATTATGTGGCATGCAGATGAGTGAAATGAGAAAAGGCCCACCTATTTATCTCTATGGCAACAGAGCCCACTCTTTGGACATGTAAATGGTGGTGCTTCATCAGTCAGTTACAGCCATTGCCTTACAAAGGACTGGTCTAACCATCCTGGTTCATCCTGAACTAGGACAACACGGTTCTTCAGCCATATTATTTTTAACCTACATTTTGAAGCCTACCAAGTTGGTCCAAGTGAGTTATCTACAGAACTCCAAAGTGGCTGAGAAACCTTAATCCACAATATGCTACTTGGAATTGATTCAGCTGTGAGCCTTCCAACACATTTTATTAGCTATAGATAATCCTTGGGAGGGATTGCGGAAAGGGAAATCCATAGTGTGTGTGTGCGGGGGGGGGGGGGAGAGGGCATAGCTGAATAGAAGTCGCTTATACTGTAACATTTTGTTACAAATTTCGCTTTTAATAAATGTGGGTATTAGGAGCGCTGTGCACCAGATTTGGCTGATCTCCAAACTGAACTGAGCCAATTCAAGGACATCTGGGTGTTGATTTGAGTTGGGCTGAGACAGCCCCAGATCTTCATGGGGTGGGTGGAGCAGAGTGATCCTGAGCTGCCAGGGGGTGGGGCATCAGGCAGGAAAACCCACAAAAAGGCCTAGACCCACTTGACAGCTGGCTGTAGCTTCCTAGAACAGGTGCCTTCAGTTATGGACAATTCTTTCTAACCTGATGTCCTTCCACTCCAACACCACCTGACTCTCCTTCCTGTGGACACCCAGCTCCTGTAGGATTGTCACCTCTGTGCCACAGCTGTTGAGCAGGGACATCGATCCTATGGGATGTGGGGTGCTCCTTTGTGAAGCAGTGCTCCACAGGATCCAGGTCCCCGAGCAACAGCTGTGGTGCAGAAGCACCAATCTTGCAGGGCACATGTGCACCTTCTCTGCACAGAAGCTGCTTGCAAAACAGCACCCTGCAGAATCGAACCCCCCTCCCCAATTTCCTTCCCCTGTGCTCCTCCTGACCATATAATTAATTAGGGTTTTGTGTTCTCTTTTTTAAACCTAATTAAACATTAGCTCCACCCCTGAACTAATTCAGGACTAAACCCAGGGCATTCTTGTCTTGGCCCAAGGTGGGTTTCCAGGGCAGATTGGTGTGTGTGTGTGTGTGTGTGTGTGCACAACATTAGTTATTACTCCCCTAGTTGCAACCTCAAACATGGCATGAGAAATCCATGTTCTGAGTCTTTAAATGCACTGCTCTAATCTTTCATCAGGAAGGTTATTATTTCAACAGGAACTCGGGTCTCTGTTCTGCATGTGTGCGGTGTATGTATTTGTTTAGCAGCTGTTCCGAATTAAGAGAGGGGATAGGTGTATTGATCTTGGGAAGTGGACAGATGTTCTTACTTCTCTCTTGAATGAAATGCAGGACACAGGCAAGCAATGATAATTCACTAAACATTGATCCCTTCCTAAATCTGGAGCTGAACAATTTCCCGTGGAATGAATGGGCAATTTTTCGCACTATTCTGAACAAGCTGTCAGAATGGTGCAATTGCTCAAGAAGTACCCTAACTCTGCTGATGCAATTGCTATGGCCAGCTTCTTTAATCAAAGATGAATGCGGTAGGTTTTTCTTTTTTCTTTTAGCATTAAACTGCACGGCATCCAACAGAGCCATCTCTGAATTTGTTGGCATCCCTCTGTCTCGAGAGACAATAGAGTGCACCTCCAAGGGTGAAGTCAAACCACTGAGTTAACAGGATCTAAGTGACTTCCAAAGGGTGCAAGCCTGGGCAGTGTGTATGGAGGTCCTGGGCTGCCCAGTTGACAAGACCCTCACCTCTCAGCCTTGCTGATGTGGTCAAAGGAAAGCAGAGGAATGTGTTTGGTACTAGCTTGCCTGCAGGAGTTTCCAGAATAAGATTTACAATACGCCATTCAACTGGCTTAGGAAGTCCACTCTGCATTTGTGTAGGGTTTGCTCCTTAGCCTTTTCTTCTCTTGAAGATGTCCTGCAAGGCAGGAGAAGTTTAGAATAAGAGTTTTCCTTATAGATGGTCTACCCTCCTGGGTGCAATGAGCTCTATCTGCCTATCATTTCCTTCTACATCACATGCAAAAACGACCTTCTTGACTGTTGGACCCACTATTGGTCTCGTCTGATCAATCCACTTTGCATGCACAGGAAGTCCCTAACTCACTGAGGGTTTGAAACCCATCAGCCACCCTCACCTGGTTTAGCTGGCCAGTTGAAGCTATTTCCTGGGGTGTGGCTGCTGTCACATGCCAACAGCATCTAGGAGCCACAGGTGAGAGCTGAGTGCCGGGTGGGGACAAAAAATGGACACACTACCCCAGAAGGAGCATGTTGAGTCTACCACCAGAGGTACTAACCTTCCCCAGCCACTCTGGGTAGCTTCCAGCACATATAAAAACATAATAAAACAGTAAACCTTAAAAAGCTTCCCTTTACAGGGCTGCCTTCAGATGTTTCCTAAATGTTATATACAGTGGTACCTCGGGTTAAGTACTTAATTCATTCCGGAGCTCCGTTCTTAACCTGAAACTGTTCTTAACTTGAAGCACCACTTTAGCTAATGGGGCCTCCTGCTGCCGCTGCGCTGCCGGAACACAATTTCTCTTCTCATCCTAAAGCAGAGTTCTTAACCCGAGGTACTATTTCTGGGTTAGCGGAGTATGTAACCTGAAGCGTATGTAACCTGAAGCATATGTAACCTGAGGTACCACTGTAATTACTCATCTCCTTAACATCTGATGGAAGAGCATTCCACAGGGTGGGTGCCACTACTGAGAAGGCCCTCTGCCTGGTTCCCTGTAGCTTCACTTCTCGCAGTGTGGGAACTGCCAGAAGGACCTTGGCATTGGATCTCAGCATCCAGGCTGAATGGTGGGGGTAGAGATGCTTCTTCATCAATTTGCAACATTTCTCTCTCTCTTAAGAACAAAACTTCAAATGCAAGAGTGACATAGTGCTTAGAGTGTCAGACTAGGACCTGGGTGACCTGGGTTCAAATCCCTACCCAGTTAATGAAGTTCACCTATTGACCTTGAGCCAGTCACTGCCTCTCAGCCTAATCTACCTCACAGAGTTGTTGTAGGGTTCAAATGAAGAGAGGGAGAACCGTGGACACCACACTGGCCTCAGCCCAGTATATCTGAAGGAGTGTCTCCACCCCTATCATTCTGCCCGGACACTGAGGTCCAGCGCCGAGGGCCTTCTGGTGGTTCCCTCATTGCGAGAAGTGAGGTTACAGGGAACCAGGCAGATGGTCTTCTTGGTAGTGGCACCCACCCTGTGGAATGCCCTCCCATCAGATGTCAAGGAAATAAACAACTATCTGAATTTTAGAAGACATCTGAAGGCAGCCCTGTTTAGATAAGTTTTAAATGTTTGATGTTTTATCGTGGTTTTACTATTCTGTTGGGAGCCGCCCAGAGTAGCTGGGGAAACCCAGCCAGATGGGCGGGGTATAAATAAAGTATTAGTATTATTTCTACACTGAGAAAAAGGGATATAAATGCAGTCAAGAAATCAAAAAACCCATATAAAATCCATGCACCTTTTTCAATGAATTAAATACTTCACCTAATATACACATATTTGGAAGCAATATTTCTCGTTTAATGTATTTTTGCATATTGTTTTCACCAATTTAAGCAACTTTCTTGTTCACTTTCCCATAATATACATGTTTTCCAGGTGCCACATGCCAGTGTGCAAAAGTGGGAAGAGCAATGAAGATAACTTTTACCTATTCCCAATGGACTAGTTTCTACATGCAATCACACATTGCTTTCTCATCCTTCAGCCAAGGAAGCAAGAGGCATGGTCAGAGCTCAAGGGCACATTCCAGCCAGGCAAAAACCCTTAAGGATGGTGCAGTGAGGGGCATGGCTTGGTGCACAGGTGTGTGTCCTGAGGACCAAATAAAGATGCTTGGAAGACTGCCTTTGGTTCCATCAGCCCCATCCAGCATGGCCAAGGACCAGGAATGAGGAGGGATGGAATCCAGCTACACCTTAAGGACGACAGGTCCTCCATCCCTAATTTCTGAGATCTCTGGGTATAGGGCGGTATAATAATAATAATAATAATAATAATAATAATAATAATAATAATAATTTAAAGTCATCATTAACTGCTGGTGATTGTCAGCCTTCTACTCTATGAAAAGCATCTACGCTTTTAGGGCAGCACAGCTTCTGTCAATTGTGCCCTTACGTAGCATGACGTTTCAGTGTTCACCATTACTCATGGCGCATTGGTCCTCTGTGAGAACAGGAAGCTAGACTACACGGGCCATTGGCCTAAACCAGCAGTCTTATATTATTATTTTCTCATTATGCTTGCTTGTAGGGGTGAATGAATCTGTCAGTTTTGGTTGTTCTCACATTCTCATTTTCCCAGCCCTAAGGGCCTGTTATTCCCATTTCCATATCAGTTTCCATTTTAAAAAAAAAAGTCCCCAGGAAAATTTTAGCTCGTATTTCCCCTAAAATATACATTTTTGTTTGCGGTTTTGATGCACATTTTTGCAAGCAATTGTGCAAATGTGTGTGTGTGTGTGTGTGTGTGTGTGTGTGTGTGTGTGTGTGATGTTTGTGTGTGATGTTTACATCTATATCCACACACACACACTTTTCCTCAATGCATGCATTACACAGAAACATAGAATTGCAGAATTGGTAGGTTCCCCAAGGCTTATCTTTTCCAACCCTTTGCAATGCAGGAATCGCCGCTAAAGATTCCTTGATAGACGTCCGTCCAACCTCTGTTTAAAAACCTCCAATGAATGAGCATTCACCCCTTTCCAAGGTAGTCCGTTCCACTGTTCAACAGCTCTTGCCGTCAGAACGTTCTTGCGTCCACATTTTTGGGTGGGAGAACAACACCCCAAAATTCGGAGAAGTGTCGATCCGGAATGAAAGCTGTGTTTTGCTCATGCATTGTTTCGCAACAAGTGGCCCTTCTTGCAAGTGCGCTTATCCTAGCCATTAAGTGCTTGCATAAATATTTGCTGGACGGGAGCCCACAATGCATAATGTATTCGGAGCAAAAATAGCTCTCCCTAGTATGCTTACCTCTCCGCTGGTCAAACATATGTACATCATCTCATAACAGAAGACTTTTAAGCAGCCTGCACATTTCAGCTGTCTCTTTTTAAAATGCCCTTTGATCCATTAGCAGTTTACGGGAATAGCACTATCTCCTGGGCTTCTGCTCTGACTCTGCGTTAAAAATGCTTACAAAATTGGAGGAACTTGGCAAGCGGAGGCGGGTTATTTTTACACATACGCCACAACCTTTCATAATGAAATCAAGGAAATGGGCGGGGAAGGGGGTTAGGAGAGGGAGAGAGAGGTGCAAGTTCACTGTGTGAGTAGGCCTTTTCGGATGAAATCCCGACAGGAATTACACATTCCACGGCAACCACACGGAAGGTAGCGTTTTATCCCACTTCTTCTGAAAAAGGCATTTCCTACTGTACAGCGGGCCAAATTGGCTGCTTACTGTTGATTCTGAACCAGCTTTTTTTCCACCCATTCCTATTGTACTTTTTAATTGCTCAGGGAAGGTTTTTTTGGCTCCTTCGCCTTCATTCTCTGTTTGGTTGGATGCCTAGATACATGGAGAGGCTGGCTGGGCTGCTGCGTAGTAAAAGAGCCATAGAAAATGCAAGTAGGATTGTGGCTGAAGAACAAATCTGAGATGAAGGGCGTATCTGCACCACAGATTTTGGGTCTGACCTTTGTTCTCTCTCCTTGGGGGACTGTCGTTCCGTTAAGAGATGCTTGGCATTCCTAGAATGGCAAATCTGGGCATTTGCACCAAATGTCATTTCCCAAGATTCTTTGGTAGGTTTCTGGCATTGTGGATATGGCTCAGAGGCACCAGCTTGCAAGGGCGATTGTGGGGGGTCAACGTTGTGCATGTGACACCAGGACATCGGGAGGAGCCAGAAACAGAGCAGAACATGGTGGTCATATAATAATAAAAATAATAAAAATAAATTTTATTTATACCCCACCCTCCCCGCCCAGAGCCGGGCTCAGGGCGGTTAACACCAATAAAATCACAGTAAAAAACATAATAGGGGAAAAGTAAAAAGAAATTTAAAATACAGGTTAAAATGCAGCCTCATTTTAAAAGTAGCCGATAAATCAAGACCATAAGGGGAGGGAAACATAAGGGTCAGACTGAGTCCAAACCAAAGGCCAGGCGGAACAGCTCTGTCTTGCAGGCCCTGCGGAAAGATGTCAAGTCCCGCAGGGCCCTAGTCTCTTGTGACAGAATATTCCACCAAGTCGGGGCCAGTACTGAAAAAGCCCTGGCCCTAGTTGAGACCCATCTAACCACCTTGCAACTTGGGACCTCAAAAATGTTGTTATTTGTGGACCTTAAGGTCCTCCCTGGGGCATACCAGGAGAGGCGGTCCTGCAGGTACGTGGGTCCTAGGCCACTTCAATGGCTTCTCTTCCACACTTTTCGGACACTGGGGCCCCCAGCCCTGACCCCCAAAATATTGAGGGGGCCCGAAAGTGCTTGACCCCCAGGAGCTGCTGCACTGATATTACTGTATGGCGCACCGTGAATAAATAAGTCTGCTTCTTGATGAGAAGATTTTCATGTTTCTTCGCAGCTGGGCTAACTCATTGAAATGGGAAATCACAGAGCCAGGATCTCTGTGCTCTGATGAGGTGCATATGACAAACTAGCAGTTCTCAAAATTCCAAAGTGGGGCAAGTATCTCCCATGAAAACTTTTAGCAGTTGCATTAATATTCTGGGCACTTATTTTAACAACCTATTTTTTAAGGTCACCAATGTCCTAGAAATCTGAACAATTTTATAAATACTGTAGCTAGCTGCACTTCAACTCATTTGCTCTACATTGACTTTTGCATAGCTGGAGTGAAATAAATATTTTACAGTCTTCTCCCTCTCCTGACTACATTCTACGTTGGACTCAGAACTTCACTTTCACGGGTCTTGCTGTTAAATCTCTGCCATAAATTCTGCTCTCCGGCACTCTGAAATAATAAAGCCACCGAATTTCTCCATTTCATGCTCTTGTGGAATTGAGGGCGTCTTTTAAAGCAATTAACTTTGGCTCGTGTAATACAATATTCTCCACAGTTTCTAATGTATGGAAAAGATGTTGTTTCATTAAGAATGTCCATCCTAGAAGGAGATTATTTGTGATCATGAACTGTAAACGCATGCCCCCTTCCCCACCCCCCAAAAAACCTGGGGTCTGGAATTGAGCTGCTTCATGTATGCATGTGTGCACATGTGTGTTCAGTTAAACTTTTTCCTGCATGCTGTATTTTCTGTGCAAAATGTCCAGAAACTGCTTTCCTCAAATAGAGTTTGGAGCATGTTTGCAAAGGCAATTATTTGAAGCCCATATGTGGGCCAATCCATACCTTGTCTTAATGTGGATTGTGAACCCCTCATGCCTCGTTTAATTAGAATAATAGAATTGTAGAGTTGGAAGGGACCCGAGGGTCATCTAGTCCAACCCCCTGCAATGCCGCAATCTCAGCAATTCTTCCTTGTCCATGTGACATTCTCCAACCCCTAGGCACAGTTAATGGAGCCTTAATTTTGGCTGGTGCAGGCAGTTCACCTACCCAGGGCACCAAGTCAAGGGGGTGCAAAACTATGATGTAGCACACTTGAAAGCATGCACAGAATGGAAGGCAAGAGGAGGGGGAGGGCACCAGATTTGGTCCTTGCTCAGGGCACTGTATGACCCAAGTCCATCCCTGACCTTAATATATTCCAATAGGCTTAAAGGTAAAGGGTAAAGGGACCCCTGACCATTAGGTCCAGTCGTGGCCAACTCTGGGGTTGTGGCTCATCTCGCTTTAGTGGCCGAGAGAGCTGGTGTACAGCTTCCGAGTCATGTGGCCAGCATGACTAAGCCGCTTCTGGGCTTAGTGCAGTTCACAGAAACGCCGTTTACCTTCCCGCCAGAGTGGTATCTATTTATCTACTTGCACTTTGATATGCTTTCGAACTGCTAGGTTGCCAGGAGCAGGGACCGAGCAATGGGAGCTCACCCCGTCGCGGGGATTCGAACCGCCGACCTTCTGATCGGCAAGTCTGTGGTTTAACCCACAGTGCCACCCACGTTCCTCCAATAGGCTGAAGCATGCCTACTTCAGCACATTATCAGACCATGTCACCTATAAAGGTGACTTTAGGATCAGTTTGCTGGCATGTAAAATGGGCATACGAATGGCTTCCCTCAGAGGCTTGTTGCAAAGATGCATGATGCACAGATTGTATAATGCCCTTGACAAAACTGAGAGTGCTATAGAAAAGAGTTGTGGTGGTGATGCTTGGGATAGTTGGTTGGTCTGAAATTTTATGACCGGCTCTGGGATTCCTGTTGCAATGAAGAGCTGGTAATAAATATTTAAAATAAGAAATACAATTAGACTGCATGCACACCTGTCTGTGCACACACACACACACACAAAATATAGGTTGTATTCTGAAATGTTTATATCTGCCCTGGGGCTGAAGTGCTGTAGCTCAGTGATAAAAAACATCCAGGACGTGTCAAAAGTCCCAGGTTCAATCCTTAGTCTCTCCTGATAGGACAGACTCCTCCTAACTAAAAACCTGGAGATCTGCTACCAGCCAGTGTTTATAATATTGGGCTAGATGATCTGATGAGGGTATATGCTAGCTTTCTATTTTTCTGAGATACGTTTCTTCTTCCTCCAATCTGAGAGCTGTTAAACAAATGGAAAATGCCTTCTGCATGAATTCTGCCGTGTTCAGACTTGCATTCCCGGAGACTTGCAACCCTCCTCCCCAATCAGAGGCTGATTCAAGTGTGTGAAAGGGGAACTTCGACTGCCCAATATTCCACCCAGCCTTGGTTCATTCTGTGCTGGAGTGCCCACTGCAGTTATAAAACAGCATGAAGCAAACTTTTCCCAGAGTTTCACAGAAAAGGGTGTACAAAGAAGACTCCAGATGAAGAATTGTGAAGGGGGAAAGGTTATATTTATTAAATATAGAAGCCTAGAGGATCTGCAAACCAAAGTAAAACTAGATAAACCATAATATTATCTGGGCAGGAAAGCTCCCTAAACCAGCAGGAACCTTGTTACTCTCTACTTCTTGGCTCCACAGAAAAGGATTAGGAGGAATTCTTTCTCGTTGCTCCAATTATTATTATTATTATTATTATTATTATTATTATTATTATTATTTATAATCATCATCATTTATACCCCACCCACTCTGGGCGACTCCCAACAAAATATTAAAAATACAATAAAACATGAGTCATTAAAAACTTCTCTAAACAGGGCTGCCTTCAGACGTCTTCTAAAAGTCAGATAGTTTTTTATTTCCTTGACATCTGATGGGAGGGCGTTCCACAGGGCGGGTGCCACTACTGAGAAGGTCCTCTGCCTGGTTCCCTGTAACCACACTTCTCACAATGAGGGAACCACCAGAAGACCCTCGGCGCTGGACCTCAGTGTCTGTGCTGAATGATGGGGGTAGAGATGCTCCTTTGGGTATACTGGGCCGATGCCATTTAGGGCTTGAAAGATCAGCACCAACACTTTGAATTGTGCTCAGAAATGTACTGGGAGCCAATGTAGGTCTTTCAAGACCAGTGTTATGTGGTCTCGGCGGCCGCTCCCAGTCACAAGTCTAGCTGCCGCATTCTGGATTAGTTGTAGTTTCTGGGTCACCTTCAAAGGTAGCCCCACGTAGAGCGCATTGCAGTAGTCCAAGCGGGAGATAACCAGAGCATGCACCACTCTGGCGAGGCAGTCCGCGGGCAGGTAGGGTCTCAGCCTGTGTAGCAGATGGAGCTGATAAACAGCTGCCCTGGACACAGAACTGACCTGCACCTACATGGACAGCTATGAGTCCAAAATGACTCCCAGGCTGTGCACCTGGTCCTTCAGGGGCACAGTTACCCCATTCAGGACCAGGGAGTCCTCCACACCCACCCGCCCCCTATCCCCCAGAAACAGTACTTATGTCTTGTTCAGTACTTATGTCAATCTGTTAGCCGCCATCCATCCTCCAACCTCGGGTATGTAAGTTGGCAAGTGCACAGTGGCCCCACCAGGTCATCATTCAACCCAGTGTTCATGCCAGGCATAAATAGAACCCCAGTGATCCCAGTGCCCTTTACTCAGTTCTTTACTCCATCTATTGACTTGCTATTCCTTCCCAGACTAATAGCTAATGAAACCCAACGAAACCCAGTGCTGCTGCAGACACAAAAGTCCTGACAATTCGAAGTAGGTGAAAATGAGGAGTTCCAAGGCCACTTAGGGGCTCTCCCTAAAAATATTCTACTCACCGCCCAAATGGGCAGCTAGTCAAGGCCCATGCAGCATAGAGGGGCAGGGACTCAGAAGATTGTGGGTTGCTTAAAAACCTGCCCCCCTCTTCTTCAAAAATTGGTCCACACTGAGAGGTGGACCAGTCACAACTCCTCCCCAGGATGATACCACCTGAGTCTTCTTTCCCAAGGGGAAAGGTGGGTGGCAATTTCATGCCCACTCAAGAGTAGGAGCTGCATTTTTAGAGGCCTGTCAAATGTCAGCTTCCCATGTGTCTGTGGAAGCCTCTTAAATGTTTTGAGACCCATTTGCAGCTGCAGCGCTCTCCGAGACTTATCAAAGAGCGTAGCCCAAACCAGAAATGCCCCCTTTTCTATTAATGTGCATTTCCGTCATTCATAAGTTATGCTGATTCAGCTCCAAATCCAACCACACCAGCTATCCAGAAGAAAACACTTCCAGCTGATGCCTCTCATACCGCCTTGTAAGTCCATCCTGCTATCCTGCCATTTCTCTGCCTCACCATCCTTTACCTTTCTCTCCCTATCTGATCTCCAGGGAAACTGATAAGGTTAGGGCAGGGAGAGTGAATATTGGAGTGAATGGGGACTCTGCAGCATCTGGGACTTTTTAGCTTAGAGAAAGGTGAGAGGTGGCTCACATCACTTATAATATGATGCATGGCGTGGAGGAAGAGGGGAAAGTTTTCCCTCCTCTCCCATACCTCTGGAATTCAATGAAGCTGAATGTTGGGAGATTTGGGACAGATATCTCCACTGCCAGAGACAGCAATGCTTCTGAATACTAATTGCTGGAAACCACGGAGGACGGGCGAGAATGGTTTTGTGTTCCGATCCTGCTGGCAGTTTCCCAGAGGCATCTGGCTGGCCACTGTGAGAACAGGATACTGAACTAGGTGGGCCATTGGCTTGATCCAGCGGGCTCTCCTTACGGTCTTATTTGCAGGAAATGTGAACTGGTAAAACTAACCCCACCGCCATTCTGTAAAAGAGAGCAGAAGTTAACATCTGTGTGTGGCCCTTTGCAAATGTCTGCAAATCTGTGCAAGTCTGCATTTGCTAATGTCTACAAGTCCAGTTAATAATAATAATAATAATAATAATAATAATAATAATAATAATAAATAATTTATACCCTGCCCATCTGACTGAGTTTCCCCAGCCACTCTGGGCGGCTCCCAATCGAGTGTTAAAAACAATACAGCATTAAATATTAAAAACTTCCCTAAACAGGGCTGCCTTCAGATGTCTTTTAAAGATAAGATAGCTACTTATTTCCTTCACATCTGAATGGAGGGCATTGCACAGGGTGGGTGCCACTACCGAGAAGGCCCTCTGCCTGGTTCCCTGTAACCTCACTTCTCTCAATGAGGGAACCGCCAGAAGGCCCTTGGCGCTGGATCTCAGTGTCCGGACTGAATGATGGGGGGTGGAGATGCTCCTTCAGGTATCCTGGGCCGAGGCCGTTTAGGGCTTTAAAGGTCAGCATCAACACTTTGAATTGTGCTCGGAAACGTACTGGGAGCCAATGATGGAATCCCAGGAGGGAAGAGGGTTCTTGCCCTGAGGTTCTGCATGAGGGTTTCTCGCAGGCATCTGGGAGGCCACTGTGAGAACAGGATGCTGGACTAGAAGGGAGAATGGCCTGATCCAGCAACCTAAAAGCCGTGCGTGAAGAAACACAAGCAACTGACATACTGCAAGCACTGGTCTATCCACCTCTAAACTAACTGGCAGAGATTCTCTAAGGTTTCAGACCCAGGTTTCACCCTCAGCGTTGAACCGTCAGCTTTTGCAGATAGCAGAGGCTCAGTCCCTGATATCTCCAAGCACAACAGCCGGAGAATGCCCTCTGGCTGAAACCCAGAAGGGCAGCTGCCAGTCAAGGTAAGCAATGCTGAGCGAGGTGCTCCAAAGGTGAAACTTGGGATAAAGCGTCTCCCTCCATCTGCAGCTTCACGGGTCTCCTCGACTCCCGCGCCGTGCGCTCTCAGGCACCGGCCGGCCCGCGCTCTTTCCGCCAGCTTGCGCCTGGCGCAGCTCAGCTGTGCGCCCCTGTTCCGGAGCGCCGGTGCCCGCGCTCCCGTCGGAGCGCAGCCAAAAGCGCTTCCCGCCTCGCCAGAGCGTCGAAGGGACTCCTGGATGTCTCTGGCTGGAGAGGTGGAGCGTGGCCAAGAGGGGCGGACTCCCGAGCGGCGGCTTTATTAGCGCGCCCAGCAGGTTACAATGAGAGGAGCTGGCGAAAGAGGAGGCTGTGCGCTCTCGCCCTTTCCCGGCCGCCTAGGAAGAGACCCCGTGCAGCGGGAGAGGGGAAGGAAGGAAGGGGATCTTCAAAGAGGGCTGGTCCGTGCCTCCAGGCAGGAGTCGCCCACCCTTCTCCCCCGCCTCCTCCGCCCTCCTTGGCTTTCTCCGCCCCTCGCCACGGCTCTGCCTCTCCTCCTCCTGCGCGGCGAAGGAGCTGCTTCGCAAGAGAGCGCAGGCTGCCAGCCGGGACGGGAGCGCGCGCGCTGCGGGCTGTGCAAAGCGCCAAAGAGGACCATCAGGGAATTCTCCCTCCGGCTCCTTGAAATAAATACATTAAAATTGCCCGTTTCTTTTTTTTTTCCATTCAGAAGTGCAATTTTTCATTCCGCACCCCACCCCGCAACATTTAACTTACATTTATTTATTTTATTTTATTTTTAAAAAGTGCATATATAGGCTGTCCTATATCCATCATCCACCATCCATCCTTTTTTTTTTTTTCCATTCGAGAAACTCACTTCGGGATGATTCTCCTGTCATTGTGCTTCACAGCAGCGGCTCTGGTGCAGTTGAAGACTTCAGCTGACGAACAAGTAAGTCCATGAATATCCCGAGAAGCCTGCGGAACAACGCACATCCCTTCCACCACCACCTCCATCTACTACTAATTACTATCATTTATTTATTACTTTATTTATTACTTGATTGATTGAAGGTGATGGTGGGAAGACTTTGTTGTTCCTTTCCAAACTCCGTTCTTCCTGGTGGCTTTTTATAAACCCGCTTTCTTCAGCCACCTCCCCCCCGCCTTCAAAAAAAGAAAAGAAAAGGAAAAACGTTTTGATTGTGTGATGATATCCCTGGCTCCTGCACGGAATTACTGCTTGGCAAAGCAGCCCAGAATTGCCTTAAGGTTCTAATTTGTAGCGTAATAGAAGAACTTTGTTTGTTTCCAACTTTCTCTTCTGCTAACACGGCTTTCTCTCTCTTTTCTTTTCCGTGTGTGTGAGTGTGTGTGTGTGTGTGTAACGGATTGGCTTGTGAGTATTAAATTGCAAGATTCTTAGCAGCTCTTCCTTAGCAGCCCAAGGTGAAGAGGCTGCTGTGCAGATTAACTGCTGTCCTCTAGCCTGGGGGACTGAGTCAGCGGGTGATGGGGATGGGATGTTCTTATTCGTTTCTCTGGGGCGAGCGTGTGCGTGTGAAAGCGTTCATTCCGTGTGCAATTCCGCAGGTGGGAGGGGGGGCTTCTCTTACACGAGCCCCTCCGTGGCTCCCGTTCTCTTCACTGTGGCTTGCGCAAGAGAACTCCCCCACTGAATACTTTCCCTCTGTTAGGGAGTTATGATGCCTTTGGGATCCGTCAAGTAGAGACCAAGGCTGAAGATCTTTTAGCCTGGCAGCACCTGCCCTTCGGAACTCCCTGCCTATTGACAGAAGACAGAATCCCTCTCTGTACTCTTTTCAGCTCCTGTTTAAAACGTTTTTGCTTAGGCAAGCCTACCCGGACACGTGGAAGCTGAGGTTAAAACACAAGCCTTGTTAGTCTATTGTTGGTTTTAATTATATTTCTGGATGTTTTAATACCTGTTTTTAACACTCTTTCACTGGCAATTTTCTAACTGCTTAGAGGGTTTTTTGTTTTCCTTTTTGCAATCAAGTGGCATATACAGTTCATTCAAACAAATAAATAGCAGATTACCAAAGGTCTGGGACCCAATTTAGGTCAGGATCCTAAGTTCACATACCTGAGAGTCATCCCCATTGAATTCAATAGGACTGCGTAGTCATGGTTTGGCGTGCAATGTTGGTTGTGCTTAGAGTAGCCCAGCTGAAATCCATGAGACTGCTTATCTTAAAAAAACATTGTGCATACACCAGGTTGGATCTCGATGTGCAGTACTCATACTCTGGGTAGACCCATTGAAGCCAATGGAACTTCAGTACTCTAAGTATGACACAGTGGAGATGCACTCCAGTGTTCGCACAAATAATAAAATAATTGATTCCTCGCCCCAGTGTAACAAAACTTGGAGACATTGCCATGGAAGAATGAGGAAATCCCAATGAAATAACAGTGGCAAGAAAAACTGATGAGTTATGCAGAGTTGGCTATTCTGACATATAAATTGTGGGATAAGGACAACTGTGGCTTTAAGAAAGAATGGGAGCTTTTTTCCAAATTATTTAAAAAGACAACAAAATGAACTGGCAGGTTTTGAATAAACATACACAAATTTATTGGTTGATAACATGTTAGATAGATAATGTAAGGATATCTAAAATTTTATAACATGCAGAGAATAATACGTGCTGAGGGGTGGGGGGGGATGGAAGGGGGGAATAATGTATGTGATTATATGGTTTGATAATTTGTTATGTTGAGATTGCTAATAAAAATATTTTTTTTAACAAAACAAAACTTGGAGACATTGCCCATGGCACAGAGATATACAGACCTGAGCAAACAGGTCATCCCACCTGCCTCAAGGCTGGCACAGAATTTGTTTTTCCCACGAGGGAAATGGTCCAAAGGATTCATTATTTCTTGGGAGATGTTTGCATCCTTAGCTTACTAGAGAGGCCACCAGAGGTCAGAGAGCATCCTCACTCAAAGGTGAGATGCTCCTGGGCGGCCCAGGTTGGTTCCATTGTAAAACGCATTCAACACATTCCTCTTCTTTGTGCTTTGGGAAGCATGGATGAACCTTTGCAACCTGACTCTTCATTTCCTCTTCCCATCTTTCATGGAATGGTTTAAAAAAAAATTTAGTTTAAAAAAGCTCATTCAAGTCAAAGGGCTCCTCTTCCCACTCATCTGAGAATCCTTGCAATTTTCTCACAGGCTCTTTTCAGTTACAGCTGATACCTAAGAACATCAGAACAGCCCTGCTATATCAGTTCCAAGGTCCATCTAGCGCAGCATCCTATTCTCACGGTCACCAACCAGATCACAGAATCATAGATATGTAGAGCTGGAAGGGATCCCCTCTCCGAAAATGCAACACGGCGTTCCACATCATGTGTGACATCGCACACACTATGTGCTGATGTGTGATATCGCAAGTCCATGTTATGGCGGCAGACACCCACAATCCTGGGGGTGAGATGGAGGCCCTGCCCCAGACAGTACTTTTGCTGGTTGCTGTTAATTTTCCTGAACTTGGGGTTATTTCGCTGCATGTTGGTTGCTGTGAATGCAAATAGGTATGAGATGCAACAGACTTTCAGATTTGCTATGATAATAAAGCCGTCACTTCCCAGAAACTCATTTCCCTCCCTCCCTTTGCTGTCATCTTTGATCAAATAGGTTTTGCGGGCTTTTTGAAGCACTCTCCGCACCTGCAAAACCTGTTCGCTCAGAGATCTAACTGTACTTCCTTTCTCTGCTAGCTCAGTTCTAGGGCAGAAAAAAGAGAGAGACTGCCACTTGTCTTGGTTTCTTTGGCTTTGTGTCCCTGGAGAGTTGTCAGGATTCATGTTTGCTTGTTCCCCCTACACCCTCCATCCCTCAGGAATCGTGGGTTTAATTAGCTCTTAAAGTATTTCTTCAGCCACCAGACTCTAATTTTTTGGCGCAGCACTGCAGCGTTACAGAATGGCCCATTCAGAAATCTGGGTTTATTAGCTCAAGCTGTTTATGTGAAACTTATTATTTATGGAGTCTTATTAGTGCACTGGGTGACAGCTGTTTATTCACTTAAGGGCAGCACCGTCCCTGGATGTGGGGCAGTGGGGGGGGGGCGTTGCGGAAGGCAGAAGGAGGTAGAACAGTGTAGGATAAGCTGGCTAGACCAACTAGTTTGTCCTTTGCAAACATAGCAACTGCTCTGAAGCATGGATCCTCAGTGGACAAAAATAGTATATTTCTGAATACAAATTGCTAGGGACATTGGTGATTGGGAACTGGTAGGGAAGAAGTCTGGGAGGCCAACAGTAGATGGCGCCAAAGCCGGTGGTTGGTGGAGCAAGAGCCAGGGATGGGTAGAGCCACCTAATTCTGGTCTGGTTCCCACCATCCTCTTTGGTGAGTTCCATGGGTGCGAAACTGAGACTGAGGAAGAGGAAGCTGATGGCCGTCCCCTGGGCTGAGACAGGTGAGGGCTAGCTGAGGACAGACTGAGGCTGGTGGGGAGCAGCCTCCACTGGCTAGGGGTGAAAACAGGCAATAAGTAGCTCAGTCAGGAGAGCAGGAGACTTTTAATCTCAGGGTTGTGGGTTCGAGTCCCACGTCAGGCAAAAGATTCGTGCATTTCTGGGGGTTGGACTAGATGGCCCCTCATGTTCCCTTCTAACTCTACAATTCTGTGATTCTATCACCTTTTTTTTTTTTTTTGCTCCGCTTTGTGAGATTTGCTTGGCCCCTGCTGGAATCACAATGCTGATCTAGATGGTCCTTACTTATTCCAGCATCTGGGTGCCCTTGCTTTGTTACTTTCCCAGAAACATACACTGGCTATCTTCATCATGATCAGAAGCAAAGTAGCATTAGCATCATCCCACCCACTCACCCGCAAAAAAGTTCCCTGGTCCAATTCAAAGTGCTTCTTCTTGCCTAATAAAGCAGGGGTGTGGGATTTGTGTACCTCCAGATCTTGTTGAACTACAACTCCCATCCTCCCTGTCTCATTGGCTGCGCTGGCTGGGGGGCTAATGGAAGCTGAAGTCCAGCAACAACTAGAGAGGAACACGTTTCCATCCCCTAAGTGGCTTGGGGTTAGGACATCTGAAGGGCTGCTTCCATTGCAGCCTACTCTGAGGTTCTTTTGAGGTTCCCACCATCGAAATAGGCTAGACTGGTGCTCCCGCAAGCAACAGGGCCTTTTCTGTGACAGCCCCTTCAAGACCCCGATTATGGAACTCCTTTTTTGAATTTCTATTTATGTATTAGATTTATCTCCTGCCTTTCCTCCAAGGAGACCAAGGTGGTGTACCTGGTTCTCCCCCTTCCTTATTTTATCCTGAGAGGCAGTGATTGGCCCTAGTGAGCCTCTTGGCTGAGTTGGGGGGCGGGTTGAACTCTGGTTCCCCCAGATTATGGTCCAGTAGTCTAACCACACTACACCCTGCTGGCGATTTGATTGTTGGACTATTGATTTGGTTTCGCTGTTTTGCCACTCTTCTGTCATTTAATATCAGTTCAATAATTGTTTTATATGTACACCGCTTGGAGTGCCTGAGTGCCAAAAGTTGATCTGTATGTGAGTATAGTTAATGAATAAAACAAATTATTGTTTATTTTTCCAGGCTGCTAAAGAAGACGTTATTCAAACAGGTAAGACCATTCAGTTGTATCTTGTTTGTAGTTTGTATATAAAATACTACTACTACTAACTACTATTTCTACTACTTTATTATTTATATGCCATCCATCTGATTGAGTTGCCTCAGCCACTCTGGACAGCTTCCAACAAAATATTAAAACACAAACTCAAAATATTAAACACAAGATAGAACTATTTACCACTAATATGGCTTTATCACCCTGTGAGACCTTTTTCTTAAAATATAAAATAAATAAATCACCATGTAGTTGATATTCAACCCCAGTTGGCAAGTAATACAGTGGTGCCTCACAAGACGAAATTAATTCGTTCTGCGAGTTTTTTCGTCTTGTGAATTTTTCGTCTTGCGAAACACGGTTTCAAAAGAAGTTCTGGAAAAGCTTCAAAAATCACCAAAGTCTTCAAAAACCTCAAAAAAGGCTACCACACCGCGTGCAACTGCACCTCTTCAAGCAATGCACCCTGGGTATTAACGGTTTTAAGAAAAAGGAAACAAGCTTGCAAGACGTTTTCGTCTTGCAAAGCAAGCCCATAGGGAAATTTGTCTTGCGAAGCAACTCAAAAAACCAAAAACCCTTTCGTCTTGCGAGTTTTCGTCTTGCGAGGCATTCGTCTTGCGAGGTACCACTGTAGTGATACATGTTGGAACTGTGTCAGTCTACTATGGATGGATGGATGGATGGAAGGCAGGCGAGAAAATCAGGGGGGAAATCTTATACATCTTCTTCTTCTTCTTCTTTGGTGATCATTCATAGCCAAGTAAGATTGTCTTCCATAAACACAGTTTTAACAATGAGTATGTAAGTGACTGTGCAGGCCAATTCTGGATCCACATGTCCTTCCACAGTGGGGACGTAGGTTTCCAGGCGGGAGTTGATCACGGTGTGGATTTGCCAAGCATGCCTTCCTCCTAGCACATTTCTCCCTTGTGTCCTGAATTCGAGTGTCTTCAAAGTCCATGACACCTTTGGTAAAGGCTGTTGTGTACAGCTATTAAACAAATGAAAAACAACAAAGCCAGTGGACCTGATGGGATAACTGCCGAAATCTTCAAAACGGGCGGAATTGAACTTACACAACAACTTCACAAGCTCATCGAAAAAATCTGGGAAAGAGAAGAAATCCCAGCAGACTTTAGAGATGCCAAAATTATCAATCTCTTTTTAAAAAAGGTGACAGAACTGATTGTGGAATATTATACATATACAGGAAATGATTGGCCATCTTATCACAATGAAACCTTTACAAATTCTCCACCCTTATAGCTCAGTCCAGACACTGAGGTCCACCTCCGAGGGCCTTCTGGTGGTTCCCTCACTGTGAGAAGTGAAGTTACAGGGAACCAGACAGAGGGCCTTCTTGGCAGTGGCACCCACCCTGTGGAACACCCTCCCAGCCGATTTCAAGGAGATAAATAACTATACAACTTTCAGAAGACATCTTTTAGAAACCCTGTATCAGGAAGTTGCTAATGTTTGAGGTTTTTATATGTGTTGGGAGCTGCCCAGAGTGACTGGGGCAACCCCACCAGATGGGTGGGGTATAATAATAATAATAATAATAATAATAATAATAATAATAATAATAGGGCAGATACCTGTATTTAAACCTGAATGCTGGGCTGGTCGGCCTTTGGCCTGATCCAGCAATCTCTTCTGATGTTCTTATGTAATTATGGGCAGGCGGACTGAGTCCAGTGCCTTGGGGTCCTTCTCCGTCTAGGGAAATGCTCAAAACATGTAGCTCTGGTGGCTCCTGACACAAGGCAGCTGTGCTCAGAGCTGGGGACTCTCACTTCCAGCTTTGGTAGCTGTCAACACTATTGCAAGGCTGTGTGTGGGCAGACGAGCTAACGAAATGCCTATGGGCTTGTAACAGAGGCTCTCGTAACCGTTTCTTAATTTCCCTCCATGTGTGAATCTGGCATCTTGTTTTCCCCATAGCAGGGAAGAAAATGCTCCTGAAATGTCTGTGGATTTTTCAGATTTGTATTCATTCAGCGCTTGCCAACTGGAACCGTATCGTCTTGGGGCAGTGTGGAGGGGGAAGGGCGAGATAAGTTGCCAAGTCAGCCAGTCCTTGAAAGCGAAATCTCTGGTGCCTTTGACCCCTTAATATGGAGGTTTAAACCTGTTTGGTGGCTCTTCTAGCAGGCGAAAGCTCGCATCCCAAACACTTCAAAAGGCTGCCTCAAAGCTTTTGCGATCTCTTTCCGTGACCTTTCGCTCTGAGCTCTTCTCCAGTTTGACAGCTCAGCTCCTCGTATTCTTAGGTGGCCTCGGAGCAAAAAGGACCAGTTTTCTGAAGCGTTATGGTCCTATGACAAGGATGGCCAATTGACAGAAACACAGTCCAGCTGTCTTAAAAGGGAACTGGACAAAACATAGTCCTTCCTTGGCTGCAAGTCACAACAGCTAAATTTGGGCCATCATATTCAGAGGTTATATGCCATGGATAGGGGTGTTAAATAATTCTGATGCAAACAGGAATGGAAATTGCCATTTTTTTTCATTATGATCCTGTGGCATTTCTCCGCATTTGCACAAATTTCTCCTAGCATACACATTTTGGCATGCAATTTCATTTGAAATACACATTTTTAAACACAATATTCCCAATATAACACATTTCCTTTGTCAGTATTTGCATCCTTATCCATTCTTCCCCACAATGTAGACAATTTTGTGTGTGCTATTTGACTGGCGAGCTGCATCGCAAAATTCAGAGAAGTGCAAATTTGGGAGGAAAGTGCAAATTAAGTAGATTCGCATTCACATTCTAACTGAACCAATTTTCTCCTCCGTTGCTAATCACCCACAACAAATCCCTGTAAACAAATAGGCATATCTTTTTTTTCCCCTTTTCCTGAAAGCACCCATAGTCTGTGGCTTAATGTCAGTGGCGTGCGGTGAAATATTTCGTAGAGGCAAAATTAGGGCCAGAGGCACCAGATTGTGAGGGCAATGGTGTGGGGGGTGATGTCACACACAAGATGTACTGATGTCCTGATGTTGGGGGCATGAACATCGTGCCTCTTTAAGCTGGGCAGAAGGTTCCTGGGCTTTGGGAAGGAGACACAAGGATAACATTTAGAGGACTAGACTGGTCTCCTTGGTCCACTGACCTAATGTGTGTCCTCCCCTTTGCGAGGCACCTGTCTACACAGGCTCCATCAATGTGACACTCTTACTGCTAAATGGTTGTGGTTTTCTTCAAGCACCGATATGCTCGGCAATACACAATCAGGGCCATGGTCCCCTGCCCCAAGGAGCTTACAGCATCTACACCATTAGGGTGATTGGGGCACTACCGCATCGACCTCACTCAGTCCTCACTTCTCTGCCTTCTTATCCACAGTCAGGGAGTGTCTCTGACTGGCCTTGTATCTGCCTTCTCTTCCTGTTGGTCTCTGTGCTTCTCGCCCCAGCAATACCAGCCACCACTGGCCTACAGTCATCCAGCGAATCTGATTATGGCACCTCGCCATCTGGGAGGGAGGGATTTGCGTGGCAAAAGTAGACTTCTAGGCATCCAAACTGAAGAATTATATATATATATATATATATATGTGTGTGTGTGTGTGTGTGTGTGTGTGTATATATATATATATATATATATATATATATATATATATATATATATATGTATGTATATATGCTGAATTATGGAGCTACATCTTTCATGCTCATATATAATTTAAAGCAAAGAGCAATTCTCATGCATCATCCGATGACATATTGCTAACAATAAAAAAACCCCACGTATTTTTAGCTTTTGCGGTTAGGGAAGAAACAATCTTGGATGTGTGCAGGGTAGTTTGTGTTGCAAAGCCCTTTTGGCTCAGCCCTCTCTGCTCTCGGCTCTCTCATTCTGCCTGGCATGTGGAGCCGGGAGGTGATAGAATTCTGATAGCACTGACGAGTTTCTGACAAGATCTTGGCTTTCGAACTTCGCGGGATGACATTGGCCAGCTGCCTTTAGGAGAGGCCTTGCGAAGCTTCCTTGATGACTCCCTGTAGGCCGAACCAGACATACTGGGGTGATAAATGAGACCCTTTTAAGTTCTGAATCAACGGGGGAATTTTAAGTGGCCCCTTGGGAGTTGTCATCTCTGGCTGAACAGGGAAATGTACTTCCAGGACTATTAGGCTATTAGATTTCATAGATTTTCTCTCTCTCTCTCCCTCTCTCTCTCTCGTTCAATCTAAACATGCTTACATTTTTTAAATTAATATTTTATTAAGAGAATTTCATATATATATAAAAAAAGAGTGAGAAAAAATGAAAGAAAGAAAAAGTAATTGGGAATAAAAAAAAATGCCATTACATGTTTAGCATGTTTACATTAGGAGTAAAAAGGTAAAGGTACCCCTGACTCTGGGGTTGCGCGCTCATCTCGCTCTATAGGCCGAGGGAGCTGGCATTTGTCAGCAGACAGCTGCCAGGTCATGAGGCCAGCATGACTAAGCCACTTCTGGTGAACCAGAGCAGCGCACGGAAACACCATTTACCTTCCCGCCGGAGCGGTACCTATTTATCTACTTGCACTTTGACGTGCTTTCGAACTGCTAGGTGGGCAGGAGCAGGGACCGAGCAATGGGAGCTCACCCCATCGTGGGGATTTGAACTGCCGACCTTCTGATCGGCAAGCCCAAGAGGCTCAGTGGTTTAGACCACAGCGCCACCCGCGTCCCTTACATCAGCAGTACATCCTGCTTATTTTATTGGGACTTACTGCCAAGAAAAGGATGCATAGGATAGCCTTATGTGTCTGTGCACCACATTGTGCGATTGGTTGTGCAGGGCAGGGCTTCCTTGCCCTCCAATGTTTTATTCAAGTTGGCACCAAGTTGGTAGCCAAAGTGGTGGAACAAGAACTGAAGAAGAGCCTGATGGATCCGGCCAATGGCCCCTCTCATCCAACATCCTGTTCTCACAGTGACCACCCAGATCCCTGTGGAGAACCTGCAAGCAGGACCCAAGGACAAGATCCTTTCCCTTTCTTGCAGTTTCCAGCAACGTTGCTGGCTCCAGCTGTGGAGGTGGAGCAGAGCCATAGGTGATGGTTGTGACCTTTAAAGCCCTTCACGGCCTAGGACCCTCGTACCTATGGGACCGCCTCTCCTGGTATGCCCTGCGGAGGACCTTAAGGTCCATAAATAGCGACACCCTGGAGGAGACTCTTGAGAGTCCCATGGACTGCAAGAAGATCAAACGCATCCATTCTTAAGGAAATCAGCCCTGAGTGCTCACTGGAAGGACAGATCGTGAAGCTGAGGCTCCAGTACTTTGGCCACCTCATGAGAAGAGAAGACTCCCTGGAGAAGACACTGATGCTGGGAAAGACGGAGGGCACAAGGAGAAGGGGGCGACAGAGGACGAGATGGTTGGATAGTGTTTTCGAGGTTACCAGCATGAGTTTGACCAAACTGCGGGAGGTAGTGGAGGACAGAGGTGCCTGGCGTGCTCTGGTCCATGGGGTCACGAAGAGTCGGACACGACTAAACGACTAAACAACAACAACAAAGAGGTCCAAGGCCCTAAGGAAGTCAGATTAGCCTCAACTAGAGCCAGGGCCTTTTCAACACTGGCTCCGGCCTGCTGGAACGCTCTGTCTCATGAGACCAAGGCCCTGCGGGATCTGATTTCTTTCCGCAGGGCCTGTAAGACAGAGTTGTTCCGCCTGGTCTTTGACTTGGAATCAACTTGATCCCCTTCCCCTCTTTCCTTTTTCCTTTCTCTTTCTGTGATGGAACTCCTATTTGGGGACCTCCCTGGCTTTTTTCTGGCCCATGTAGGACCAGTCTGGATAGTTGGCCTTGGTGAAGATTTGATGTTTTCTCCCCCAAAACAGTTTTTGATCTGGGCTTCCACTGAAATGAGGCTGCATTTTAATGTTGTATTTTAATCTTGTTTTTATGTTGTATTTTAATCAATTGTTTTTATACCTGACATTAGCCGCCCTGAGCCCGGTCTTGGCTGGGGAGGGTGGGGTATAAATAAAACTACTCCTTCTTCTTCTTCTTCTTCTTCTTCTTCTTCTTCTTCTTCTTCTTCTTCTTCTTCTTCTTCTTGCCATCATGGCTAGAACCTCCAATAACTGTCTCTTCTCTATGAATTTGTCCAATCCTCTTTTGTAGCCATCTTAGTTGGTGGCTATCCTGTGGGATGGGGTTCCACAGTCTAACTCTGCAACGACTGTAGAGGTGCTTCATTTTATCTGTCCCAAATCTTTCAGCATCCAGCTTTATTGATGTCCACAAGTTCTCGTGTTATGAGAGACCACGAGTTGCAATGAGCTCTGATAACGTGAATGAGATGACACATGCAAGTTAACTCCAGTAAGGTTGATGGGATCGACTTGGGTGGTCCAGCAGACCTGATTTCTTGACTTTTTTTTTTGCTCCCTCTGGGAATTCTGCTAAAAAGTTGTAACACTTAAAAAAAAATGCCTTCCTTTTGCTTAATTATATGTTTTGGAATGCTTCCTTATGAGAATACGATGTGCTTTCTTGAGCAAAACCTTACAATGTAACCGTTTTGCAACTGTAGCAGAAATGAGGAGTCTGAGAAACAAAATCAGGACAATTTTAAAATCCCTTATGCTGCACTCTGGAGTACTTATTTGGCTCTTCCACTGGAATCAATGGCTGCTTCCAAGTTTAAAAACTTGTGCGTAAGCATTTTCACTCTTATCTTCTTCTTCCCCCTTTTTACTATTATTGGCTATTAGCAGAGCTCCTAATTAGCTAAAGAGGATGTGCTGGGACTGATCTGTGGGAGAGAATGAAGAGAGGGGGAAATACTGTTTTCCACCACCAATGGATGGAATTGCATTTCCATAGGCTGTAGACTCTGGAAAAGGGACAAAGGACAACAGCTGAGAAGCCTGGATGTATTCAGAGTTTAAGCATGCCACATTTAATTTTAATTGCCTTTGACTACTTAAAGGGTGGGGTGGGGGCAACAGCCTTCCATTTCTGTGTTTATGGATCCCGGGAAGCTCTCTGCTGACTGCAGACAATCCTGCAGGCGTCTCCTTCTCTCCTATTTTATTCTCACCTCCTCATACGTAGCTGGTTCTGCTCCTTGACGAGCTCGCTTTCTTCCCTTCTCCCCGCATGCTGAAATGTGGGGAGAGGGTTACAGGACTTCCAAAAAGCTGTTTTTGAACTGTAGCTGAAAGGCTGAAACTAACCATCATCCTAAAGGGAAATGTCTATACAGGGGACTCCCTCTGCTGCTATTCATGCAGTGAGGTGTTTTTTTCAATGCATTCAGTGCTGGCACATCAGATCACTGTTGTTTGTGCTGTGTCATTTGAAAAGGATTGTGTTGTTGTTGTTGTTGTTGTTGTTGTTGTTGTTGTTATTAAATACCTCGCCCATCTGGCTGGGCTTCCCCACCCACTCTGGGCAGCTTCCAACAAAATATTAAAATACAGTAATGCATCAGACATGAATCCCTAAAACAGGGCTGCCTTCAGATGTCTTCTAAAAGTCAGGTAGTTATTTATCTCTTTGACATCTGGTGGGAGGGTGTTCCACAGGGCGGGTGCCACTACCGAGAAGGCCCTCTGCCTGGTTCCCTGTAACTTGGCTTCTCACAGTGAGGGAACCGTCAGAAAGCCCTCGGCGCTGGAACTCAGTGTCTGGGCAGAGCAATAGAGGTGGAGACGCTCCTTCAGGTATACTGGACCAAGGTTGTTTAGGG
Organism: Podarcis muralis; assembly: GCF_964188315.1. Classification (NCBI taxonomy): domain Eukaryota; kingdom Metazoa; phylum Chordata; class Lepidosauria; order Squamata; family Lacertidae; genus Podarcis; species Podarcis muralis. The sequence goes on from NC_135663.1 coordinate 9,137,361, forward strand.
CTTTAAAGGTCAGCACCAACACTTTAAATTGTGCTCGGAACAGTGGCGTAGCGTGGGTTGTCAGCACCCGGGGCAAGGCAAGTAATTTGCGCCCCCTAACCCGCGGATTTGCACCCCCTAACCCGTGGATTTGCACCCCCTAACCTGTGGATTTGCCCTAACCCCAGATGTTGCGCCCGGTGCGGCCGGCCCCCCCTGCACCCCCCACACTACGCCACTGGCTCGGAAACGTACTGGGAGCCAATGTAGGTCTTTCAAGACTGGTGTTATGTGGTCTTGGCGGCCGCTCCCAGTCACCAGTCTAGCTGCCGCATTCTGGGTTAGTTGTAGTTTCTGGGTCACCTTCAAAGGCAGCCCCACATAGAGCACATTGCAGTAGTCAAAGCAGGAGATAACCAGAGCATGCACCACCCTGGTTAGACAGTCTGTGGGCAGGTAGGGTCTCAGCCTGCGTACCAGATGGAACTGGTAAACAGCTGCCCTGGACACAGAATTGACCTGCACTTCCAGGGACAGCTGTAGTCCAAAATGATTCCCTGGCTGTGCACCTGGTCCTTCAGAGGCACAGTTACCCCATTCAGGACCAGGGAGTCCTCCATACCCGCCTGCATCCTGTCCCCCAAAAACAGTACTTCTGTCTTGTCAGGATTAAACCTCAATCTGTTAGCTGCCATCCATCCTCTAACCACCTCCAGACACCGCCTTCGGATGGACTAGATGTCATGGATGCTTTTAGCTGAGATTCCTTCATTGCAGGAGGTTGGACTAGATGACCCACGGGTACCTTCCAAGTCTACAATTCTGTGATTCTATGCTTCAAAGTCTTTGAACTGATCCAAAAGGGTTCTTCTTATGATGCTATGAAGGGCAATATTGATGGCTGTGTCTGCTCTGTTAGACATTGGTATAAATGCTGCCTTTTGTCTTTTAACAGAAACATCAGAACACAAGCTAAAACAGTATGTCTTAGCAACCCCGATCAGCACCAGAGCGGATGGAAGTTACATCTCCCATAGAGTTTCCGCAAGCCATTCAAGAAGAGCCGTGAGAGATGTATCGGCAAGCCCCAAGCAACTATATTTCAATGTATCTGCATTTGGAAGGGAGTTCCATCTTAGACTGAGGCCTAACACTCATCTAATAGCTCCCGGGGCGGTGGTGGAGTGGTACGAAGACTCTGTGGAAACAAGAAACGGAACAGACGGTGTTGGCCTGGGTCAGAGTGGGACTGTCACCGAAAGAATATGGAAAAAAGAATCATTATCGACCAACTGTGCTTACATTGGAGATCTTGTGGATATCCCAAGCGCTTCAGTTGCTATTAGCAACTGCGATGGTCTGGTAAGATATGCATTTTCATTACTGATAGTGTCAATATTTGTGGTTGTTTCTGTCACAAACATCATCAGTAACTCATAATAGCTTAAAGGATGCTTCCTTCCCCACAGACCTTTCTCAGGTGCTGAGATCTTGGTAGTTCCCCTACCCTCAGAGACTCAGGGGGTGGCATCCCCTGGGAGAGCCTTCTCTGTGGTGGCCCCTAAGCTGTGGAACTCCCTCCCCACAGAGATGCACCCAGCGCCTTAAATTTACAGCTTCTGGCAAATGCTGAAGACACACTTCTTTACTTTGGCTTTTAACACTTGTGATGCACATGTTTTCAGGACCCACCTTATTTCTATGGTTGTTAAATTGTCCTAAATTACTTTTAATATTGCATTTTGATGTTGGACCACAGCTCCCATCATCCCTGACCACTGTTCCTGCTAGCTAGGGATGATGGGAATTGTAGTCCAACAACAGCTGGGGACCCACGTTTGAGAAATACTGCACTGGGACCTTAGGATGAAGGATGGGCAAGAAATAAATATATAAATTTGGAATATTTTCCAAATGGGATGGGGGAATTTTTCTCTGTGTTGGAACTCTTTTCATGTTTAGCTGTTTGCATCTGAATACACGAAGCTTCATTGCTTCAGTCAACATGACAGTTGTTCTTCAGTGTTATGGGGAAAATGTATTTCCTTCTCTCACTACCCAGGATCCTTTTCACTGGTGAGGCTAGAGGTCAAGGGCCCCTCCCCTCTTCTCTGCCCTTCTTCCAAAGCAGGGGTGGTGAACCCAACCCCCTCTCCTCAGATGTTTTTGGACTCCAACTCCCATAAGCCACAACCAGCAGCAAGGATGGGATTTGTAGTAGAGGTCCACAGGTTCTCTGCCACTGTATCTAAAGAGTTCAGAGTCATTCGCGTATCACTTTTATGTTTGGTCTGCCATGCAAACAAAACTCAAGGGACGATGCCTACTCACCTTCAGCAGTCGTGCTTCATTATGGGATAAGACAATTAAATTTGTCTGCACCATTCCATGCCCTTTGCAGTGCACCATGGGAGATGGATGTAGCTTTGATTCAAAATCTCAGTTCACGTCGAGATGACAGCTTCCCTCTTGGTTGATTTAGTGCTGGAATCTGTCGGGTCTCCTGGAAGAGATTCTGGTGGTGGTGGGGAACTGGTGTGGTGTAGTGGTTAGAGTGTTTGGTTAGGGCTGGAGAGATGGAAATTCAAATCCTGCACAAGCTTTGAGCCAGTGACTGTTTTGCAGTGTAGCTTACATTAGAGGCTTATTGTGAGAATGAAATGGAGTGGGAAAATCCTTGAGCTCATTGGGGGGGGGGGTGTGTGTAAATAAATAATAATAATAAATAAATTTTATTTATATCCTGCCCTCCCCAGCCGAAGCTGGGCTCAGGGCGGCTAACAACAATCAAATAACCAAATAGTTGAATAATCACACATTCTAAAATATTTCATTATAAAAATTAATTAAAATCAAATTGATGGCAACCAAAATACTGTGCAGGTTGCCAGAGGAGGGAGTCAGGCTGCGCCCTGACCAAAGGCCTGGTGGAACAACTCTGTCTTGCAGGCCCTGCAGGAGACCATGCGAGTGGGTATTTAGAAAACTTGAATGGTTATGGTGGCCCATATCAGGAAAGCAGAGCTGTGCACGGACCCCTGATATGTGAATTGGGTCAATTCACTCAGCGTCACCCAGGGGACTTTCATCTTGCACCGGATCCATCCCTGAAGAAAGAGGGCAGGGCTAAAGGTTTTTTAAACCCTATTTGAACATAGAGTTGAACCACTGGGTTTCGAAAAGGTTGGGTGGGGTTGCCTTAGCTCCATACTAGAGCTGATTCTCAAGTCCAACAGCTCTTAAGCAGAAGGATCCAATCCTGCACTGTGTGGATCGTAGCTCCTTTGTGAACCAAGGATGTTTAAACTCAATTCGAACGATGCCTGGCTCAGTGCAAATAGTCCATTTCGGCTCAGTATTCGGGCCTCTGGTGAATCCAGCACACAGCCGTCCTGGAAAAGCTGTCACAAAAGACAGATAATGATATTAAAATGTGCAGTTAGTCTGAATGGCTCCATGAGGTTTCATTGCATCCAAATTTGTCAGTCTTGTCCTTGCTAGTACTTCTGAAACAGTATTGCATTTGCATTATTATTGTTGTTCTTCATTTTAAAGTGATAATAATATTTGTCATTGAAGTTGAGTGTCGATGTGTTTTTTTGCTAACATTTGGTGTTCAGTCTTGGAATGCCCTTTCTCTGTCCTGCGGTACCTAGTGCAAAGCTGAATATCATGCCCAATAAACTGGTGTTTATTTATTTATTTAAAAAACAACCTCGTGAAAATTCATCAGCATTTGAATGCAAATTCTGAAGGACCGCTTTGTTCCAGTGCATGTTTAGTTTCAGAATGAGTGCATTAATTTCAGAATGAGTGCAATTCCTCCCTCATCCCTAGGGATAAGTTTCAAAAGGACCTGAGAATTAGCTGATGGGGAGTGTAATGGTTCTAGGGGTTGCTCGTGCGTAAATCGTCGCCACACCTGGCTGGGTTGCCTGGGTGAACCCTTTCTGTCTGGACAGCCACTCGCCCGTGGCTGTCTCAATCGCTGGCAGAATCTGTCAGTGGGCATTTCTTGAACTTCTTCCAGCAAAGAAGCTCTTTGACGCCTAGTCTCCGCCTAGTCTCCCTGCACGGAAGCCTTCTGCGCAGGGAGGGTGTGGGCATCGGAGGACCCGTGCTCTCCCCACTGGTCCCCGGCGAGGAGTCTTGGAGCCACCTCGCCGATTCCCCCATCTGCCCCCCTCCTCCACTGGTACTACGCTGATTTCCTTCCCCAGAAGATGTGCTGCTTCTCTCCCTCCCGGGACGCTCCCCGGAACCCCTCTGGAGCCCTCCCTCTCCCTCAGGCTCCGATGGCAGTTCCCTGACAGGGAGGTAGGTGCTGATACTATCAGGGAACCTGGAGTCCTCCCAGACCTTCAGTTTCAATATTCTCTCTCTCTCGGATTTTGCATTTTTAGAATGGCAACTGTGGACAATGAGCAAGGGAGCTACATAATTCCTTTACTTTTCAGGTCAGCCTTGGTTATAATGGCCACTTGGACTGAATCCTTAGAGGCCACATACGGTACCTTTTCCCCATAGGTGTGCATTGCTGGATAGCAATACCAAGCCATGGCTCGCCTGTGAGATCCCTGACTGTGTGTTGCAACCAGGAAAATGCTTTGCAAGCTCAATTTGCAAAGCTGATTTGTGCAAGTCCCTTCAAAACCAAACACGAACATTGTTGCTGGGGATGTACATGGGTTGCTCTGCTTGAGCAATATCTTGGAACGAGAGATGGACCCTTGGCAGGGTCTAAGCATTTGGGAATCTCGTAATGTAGAAAGTCAGTCCTGTCTTTAAAGCGGACGCAAAACAGAGGGCAGCTGAGGTGAGAGAAAATGAGGGTCAAATGACAAGACAGTGAGAGGAACAATAAAGGCACCAGAAAAACATGCAATTAGTCGAACCATCTGAAATAATGAAACCGCAGATGATCAAAACATGTTAATTCTGCGTGCTTTTTCATCTCTTATAGTTTGGAGCCCAATCAAGGGCCATTCATGACGTTGTTGCCCAGCAATGCACAAACTGCAGATTGGGGGCATAGCAATTTGTGCACTGGAAAAGAACTTATGAAGAGTCCTCCTAGATCAGGCCAAAGACCCCATCCGGTCCAGTGTCCTGTTTCTAGAATGGTCATCCATATGCTTCTGGAAAGCCCACCAGCAAAAACCCAGGAGCGACAGCACTCTCACCAGGCGTGCCAACTCCTAGGGGCAGAGGGGTCTTTGGCACCTTCTATGTTGAGGAGCGGAGGAGGCTGAGCGTGCTTAGGTTCAATGGTTGTCTCCTCCTGAGCATGAGAGAAGAAGCCACACCACGCCAGGCTTTGCGCTTGGCTTCCTCCGGACGATGCAAAATCCTGCATTGTCCGTATTACGTCACGAGAGCACGCCTCGTGTTGCCCCCCAATCTTGGGTGCAAGACAGTACCTCTGACTCTCACCACTTGTAACTCCAAGCAACTGTTATTCAGAGGCATACTGCCCCTGACAGTACAGGCAAAACATGGTCTGTGTCTTGTAGCCACTGCCATCTAGGAGAACAGGACTATTTCTAATCCTCTTTCAAAGCCAGCCAAGTTGGGAGCCCTCACTACCTCCTGTGAGAGCAAGCTCCATAGTTTAACTGTTATTTATTGTTGTTTTCATGGCCATCTTTAGCATATGTGGCGCCGGGGTGCAAAAAATTACCCAGTGCCCCCAATTGCAGAAAGATCAGGTATTTGTTTTGTTAAAAGCATTTCAAAACCACTTCGCAGTTCGAAAACCTCAAAGCGGAATACACCGTGTATGTTATAAAGGCAATATCCATTAAAACAAACAGAAAACATACCAGTTAAACAACAGCATAAAAACCTGTAAAAGCATGGGGAGGCAAGTGAAACAGAGATTCTGGGGTTTTATCCACATAAACAAGGGTCCAATCTTATAGGTCAGGGGAAGGTTGGGCGCCACGATACGTCTTTGCCAGATGACTGGAGCAACTGATAGCTGCTGCTTTAGGTGTGGCAGAGGGAATGGGCAACAGCAGAAAATGACCCTTCTCAGGTCACCACTGTATGATATTCTGTAAGGCAAGAAAGAAAGAAAGAAAGAAAGAAAGAAAGAAAGAAAGAAAGAAAGAAAGAAAGACAGTCTCTCATGGGTCCATTTTATTAAAATGAAAAACGCAGAAGACATGCCAACAGTGTCCCAGTGATAACAGCTTTCCTGGCATTAAGTTGCTGCTGAATCCCAGATTTGTGTTTGTGTGTGTGTGTTGTGTTCTGCTAGAACTTAGTTATTACCCAGAGTATGTGCAACTGACATTTTAGAAGGAAGGTGGGGGCAAGAATTGCAGAACTGGCTTTAGACAAAGACTCTCCTTCCTATCTTTTGGCTGACGTCTGCTAGCTGGTGGCCCAATATTGATCCGATAAAGAGCCAACGAATCAATATGTTAATTGAATCCTGTGGTCATTCCAGCATCGATTCAGAATCCACTCAGCTCCCCAGAAGCATCGTGATGAATAGTTTATTGTTACTAGAATCCATCTTTTTGAAACGAATGTCTTGTTAGTCTTCCTCTCCCCCTAGTTTTTGGCTCAAAGTGTTTGCTGAGACAGCTTAGCTCACCACTGTATTTTGAAGTTTAAGCTCGCTCCGTCCTGTTCAGTTTCAGCTCACTGGGGAACGTTTTCCAACCTGAGGGCCACTCTCCTGTCTGGGCAGGCTTCTGAGGGCCACATGCCAATGGTGGGTGTGGCCAGAGGAAAAAGCGGGTGGGGACAAGTGTAATTTTGTGCAATCTACATGCGCTCACACACCTTTCTCTCTCTCCCCTAGCAGAAACAAAAGGCCTGTTTGCAGTTCAAGGACACATTCCAGCTGGGCAAGAGGATAGCCTTAGGCAAACTCGGCCCTCCAGATGCTTTGAGACTACAATTCCCATCATCCCTGACCACTGATCCTGTTAGCTAGGGATGATGGGAGTTGTAGTCCCAAAACATCTGGAGGGCCAAGTTTGCCTATGACTGGCTTAGTGGGTAGGGCATGAGATTCTCCATCTCAGGGTTGTGGGTTCAAGCTCCATGTTGGGCGAAAGATCCCTTTGTTGCAGGGGGTTGGACTAGATGACCCCCGTGGTCCCTTCAAACACTATGATTCTAAAACCACTTTTGGTACAAAGCAAGTGCCAATGCTGGCGTGTGGCCAGTGGAATCTTTAGCATACGCGCTGCCAGGGTGCAAAGATCTGCCCAGCGGCCCCAAGTCTGACAAGCACCACCATTGTGAATGACAAGCGCCGCCGCTGGCACGCCACGTCTTTGGTAAATGAGCGCACAAAGTCGAAAGTCCTTTAGTGAAACAGTAGGTATACATTTCGGTAATATCTAGGTATAACACCGGTCTTGAAAGACCTACACTGGTTCCCAGTACGTTTCCGAGCACAATTCAAAGTGTTGGTGCAGACCTTTAAAGCCCTAAACGGCCTCAGTCCAGTATACCTGAAGGAGCGTCTCCACCCCCATCGTTCTGCCCGGACACTGAGGGCCTTCTGGCGGTTCCCTCACTGTGAGAAGCCAAGTTACAGGGAACCAGGCAGAGGGCCTTCTCGGTAGTGGCACCCGCCCTGTGGAACGCCCTCCCACCAGATGTCAAAGAGAACAACAACTACCAGACTTTTAGAAGACATCTGAAGGCAGCCCTGTTTAGGGAAGCTTTTAATGTTTAATAGGTTATTGTATTTTGGTGTTCTGTTGGAAGCTGCCCAGAGTGGCTGGGGAAACCCAGCCAGATGGGTGGGGTATAAATATATTATTATTATTATTATTATTATTATTATTATTATTATTATTATTATTATTAGATTTTCTAGCTTGATCAAAATTATCTATTATTTTTATTATTTATTTTATTTATTATTTCAAAACAGGTAGACAGATAAGAGCTTAGGCGGCTTCAGCGGTGGGTGCCTGGCACCCTCCAGAATTCGGCGCCCAGGTGCCCTGCACCCCTTGCACCCCTGGGTAAAAATGGCCCTGCATGTGGCCCGGCTAGAGAAAGAGAAGCCTGGAGATCTTCTTTCACCCACTCTCTGCATGAGGCTTCCTCAGCCTTGTTGTTTGTTAATAAATTGCTTTCTGGTGGCACTTTTGGAGAGTCTGCAGTGCAGTGTTATAGTCCCTTTCAAATTAATTAGACTAAGTGTGCTGACTGGTCATTTTGTTTCCTAAGTGAATAATGCTGGCAATAATTAAAAGTTACTAGTCTGCCCCCCTACACCCCACCCCCAGTGAAGCTAACTCAGTGGGGACAAGCAGAAGAGGAAAAAAGAGGTCTATCCTATCTTCAGGAGCCTGCTAAATTTCAATACTGGTTCCCTCCTCTTTCAGCCCACTTGGTTTTCTGGTAGAACCGCTTTGCAAAAAATGTGCATATTAGGCAAAATTGCATCCCCAAAGTGTGTTTGTTGGGAGAAAATTCATTCTGAAAGCTGATGTGGAGAACTGGAGCTAAGTTTGGAAAAATGAAGAATGAAGAGAACCAAAAATGGATATATTTGCCCATCCTTCACTTCTGGGGTCACGTGCCTTTCATCCAAGTCTGCTTTGCTGAGCTGTTCTCTTTTCGGCTTTCCTTCTGCATCTAGTGCGAACATGTATGACTCCTGGTCCAGAAGGGGTGTACATGCAGTAGGGATACATGAAATATCCTTCTAAACATGTATACCTGCTAGAGCACTCCCCCTCCCCCACTGAGAAATCTCCTGGGGTTTTTCTTTTTTCTTTTTTTCACCCCACTTCAGAAAATTAGGCTTGCATCCAACCGCCTTGAAAATGAACTGGGAAAAACAAAAAGTGGATCTCTTTTCAACCATCCTTTGCCCAAGTGGATGTGTGAATCGACCCCAAATATCTGAAAGACCATCTCTTTCCTTTCTTGGGTTTCTAAGCAGTGGAGACTGGTCTTTTAGAGTGAATGGGCCATTGGGACCAAAAACATCAGTCAGCCTGCAGCCAGCCTGCTCCAGCCTTCTTTGTTACAACCAGTCCAGGGTCTAGCAGTCAGTTTCTTCCTCCTTGGTCTCAGGTGTTGCTCCTATACAACTCAGCAGGAGGAAGATGAGGGCAAACTTAAAATTACTAGGCTAGTCTTGTCATTGACCTTGGCTCCACCCATTGTTGGTCTTCTGTCCTACCAGTTTTTATTGGAACTAGTGACTGCTGGTGTTAACATTGGCAGAGGGACCTTCATAGTTAGGCTACTCTCAGATGTGCAGGGAATGGTGGCCGATGGAAGCAGAGGCATTTCTCTGTGGAAGCCCCTGTTAGAATTCCTGCTCCATGATTGCAGTCATGGGATTGTTGTCTTTCACATGACGGTATATGTTTTGACTCCACAAGTGACGGAGACAGGATGTTTGAGTTACTGTGTTCCATGAAGTGGGACTATTGTCCTTTGTTCTTTTTCTCTTTGCCGTCTGATGCTAGAGAGAAAGGGAGCCATGTTGCAGTGCTCCGTGTGTGTTTATATGTAAACTGTGTGTGTTTATATGTAAAGTAGATTAGCCAAAATGCTGAGTTGCTGAGGTCTGTTACGCAACTGCGAAGACTCTGCAGATCCCTAAGTGTGCCAGTGTCTGTTGGCATTGGTCGCTGTGATGTTTGGGCTGAAGAAAGTTTTTGAAGCTCCCGAATGAAAGACCAGGAGGGAGAGAACATGCTAGTCGGGCATGTGTCTCTACCAGGGTCCTACTTGAGTGTAGACTGAGCTCCTGACAGCCCCTACATTGTGGAACTCCCTCCCCAAAGAGATATATCCAGCATCTTTGACTGTTAAGGTGCTTTGTTTTACTCACCTCTTTCGCCAAATTAATACTGTTCTGTTCCATAGGAGGGCAGTCATAGAATCTTAGAGTTAGAAGGGATCCCAAGGATCAACTGGTCCAACCCCCTGCAATGCAGGAATCTCAGATAAAGCATCCATGACAGATGGCCATCCAAACTCTGCTTAAAAATCTCCAAGGAAGGAGAGTCCATTACCTCCCAAGGGAGACCGTTGCACTCTCAAACAGTTCTTACTGTTAGAAAGTTTTTGTGATGTTTAGTCAGAATCTCCTTTCTTGTAACTTGAATCCGTTGGTTCGAGCCCTACCCTCCGGAGCAGGAAAAAAGAAACTTGCTCCATCTTCCCTTTGACAGCCCTTTAGACATTTGAAGATGGCTATCATATCTCCTCTCAGTCTTCTCTTTTCCAATCCTGTCCATCTGTCATTGTAATGGTTATCTCCATTTTCATAACTATATATTATGCCGCTGTTACCTAACCTAGGACCCTAAGCAGAAATATAGGCAAGAAATCTTATAAACAAGTAAATAAACTGAAACATTCCCCCCCCCCCCGCATTTAATCCGTTGGATTGGGTTTCAACCAGGAACTTGCATACCACAAGAAGTTCACAGATCAGACTAAACATCTCTCCCCGCTGCACCTCCAATTCCTCGTTCCGTTCAGCTTGGAGGCATTGTGGTTTTTCTGTCCCATGTAAACTGTTCTCTCTGGGCACAAACCTGCTTCCTTTTTCAGCTGAGAAGGAGAGTTCTCCTTGATTTTGGTGCAGTCTCTTGTTCTTGGCCCTCTCTGGCCTTCCTTCGCTTTGTTGCCATGCCTGGTTCTTCCTACGCTTGAATCTGATCCCTGGTTTCACATGCCAAAATCACCTCCCTCCCCCCCTTCGTCTTCAAAAGCTCTCTCTCTCTCCTCCCTCCTCCCTCCAAACGTTCTCTTAAGAAATTGCTGAAGACTTGCCCTTTCCATGGTGACTCCCAGAGCTTATAGTCTGTGCTGGAGAGAAGCACCCTATCATAGAACCATAGAACTGTAGAGTTGGAAGGGACCCTGAACATCATCTAGTCCAACCCCTTGCAATGCAGGAATCTCAGCTAAAGCATCCCTGACCCACCCATGCTCTGCATAAAACCCTCCAATGAAGGAGAGTCCACAACCTCCCAAGGGAGACTGTCCAGCCATCAAACAGCTATTACTTTCAGAAAGTTCTTCCTGATATTTTGTTGGAATTTCCCTTCTTGTAACTTGAAGCCATTGGTTCGAGTCCTACCCTCCAGAGCAGGAGAAAACAAGCGTGTCCCCTCTTCCATGTGACAGCCCTTGAGATATTTGAAGATGGTTGATCAGATGGACTTATATAAGTTAATGTTTTAAGGCAGAGGTAAGGTACCTTTTAGAGGTCAAAGGCCACATTCCCATCTGGGTAACCTTTTGGGGGCCACATGTTTGGTTGGTGGGGCCGGAGGCAAAAGTAGGCAGAGCAGCATATGTGTTTTTTCCCCTTTCTTCAGGAGGCTCAACTCTAGACACCCTCCTACACCTCTGGAGGGAGACAGGTCACCATCCCTTCATTAAGGAAACATCTATTCTTCACCATTAGTTTAGTAGGTTGTGATGCTCTAGGACAGAGGTTCTCAACCTGTAGGTCCCCAGATGTTGTTGGACTACAACTCCCATCACCCCTAGCTAGCAAGGCCAGAGCTCAGGGATGATGGGAGTTGCAGTCCAACAACATCTGGGGACCCACAGGTTGAGAACCGCTGCTCTAGGACTCCAACTTCCACCATTCTCAATCATTGACCATTGACCAGGAATGGTGAGAGTTGTGGACCATCAACCTCTGGGTGGTCACCAGCCACAAAGTAGACAATAGCCAGATAGATCACTGATCAATGAGCACTCTGTGCCCTCTGAGCATGCTCAGTCCTTGCTAGATTACTTGCATTTACTCCCCACCCCTCAACTAAATAATTTTCGTACTTCTGCAAAGCTTAGGGTTCCTTCTGTGCCATTTTGCCAACCCAGTGAAAACTGAGCTTGCTGTTATTAAATACATTGCAACTGGGTGGAATGTGCTATGAAATCAGAGTCCCCTTCTTTCCGCTGTGTACTATTGCGCAGATTAAAACTTTGCATTCATATTTTTTTCCTCCTGTTATACAGTTCATCTCTCTTTTTTTTATAATTTGGGGGTGGGGAGAAGTGTGATTCACCCGACCCCAGTCAACCTTCAAAAATAATAGATTTTCCAAAACGGGGGTGGGGGTGTATTTCCCTCTTCCTGTCCTTCCAGGACTTGTTTGGTCATAGGAAAAACTGATTTGACACACACCAAGTTGAACGGCTTGGAACGTCACCGGCAGCCCTTGAGCCAAGTCGAAGCAGCTGGATTGCACTTCTAGAGAGGGTGAAAACAGCAACTAGCTTCCGATACATTTTGCGATCAGAGGAAGGGCAAGAAACTAAGACTGGCCTGGTGTCCTCCATCATACAGGACAGTCCAGTATTTCCTGCAGTGTCCAGTCCAGTGTCCTCATTCCCTGCACACCCACTAAACTTCCAGTAAACCAGATGCTCAAGGAAGGAGGTTCCAAGTGAGATGGTGACCTTTTTGGTTCTTAATGAATCAGCAAGCCAGCAGCTCAACTGCTGCTACTGCTGCTGGCTGTCTTGCACACCACAAATTGAAACCTAAAATGCTTTTGGGAAATGATGATGGGAAATGACACACCATCATTTCTGGGTCCAGAGGCATTGGGGTAAGCAGCTCTGTCTGTCTATCATCTATCTATCTATCTATCTATCTATCTATCTATCTATCATCTATCTATCTATCTATCTATCTATCTATCTATCTATCTATCTATATCTATCCAGGGCCAGATTTAGGTTTGATGAGGCCCTAAACTACTTTGGAGCCCTTTCTAAGTCCAGCTGTCCTTTGTTAACAACCAGAAATTGTCATCATTTTTTGTGTTGAATATATGCTATATGGTAATTTATGGACCTAATAGGTATATAAAGCCATTTGCACATGTTGCCATTCAACCAGTCCATTCAGAATGTAGGCACCCTATATATAGAAATGAGCAAACCCGTGATATTTTAGGGAGCAGGCTAGCAGGCGGGGCCCATGACTTACATCATAGAAGCCTACACAACACAAAACACTGTTGCTGTATGTAGGTTTTGTTTTATTTGTTTTTTATCTTATATTTTGGAAATGTACATCCAGGTTTTTTTCCTTTAAATTTTTTTGGGGGACCCAAGAGAGTGGGGCCCTAAGCTATAGCTTGTTTAGCTTCTCCGTAAATCCAGCACTGTGACTATCTAATCCTAAATTGAGGGTGGGGAACCTGTGGCTCTCCAAATGCTCTTGGACTTCAACTCCCAGCAGTCCCAGGCACCTATGACCAATGGTCAGGGATGATGGGAGTTGTAGTCCAGCAATGTCTGGAGGGCGTTATGACTTCACCTGCTCTAGGCTATCATCTTAACCTTTCCCAGCTGTAACTGAAGTTTTAGTACGCATAATGATGTTTCTTCACATTCTCTTCTCCCTATATTGTTTCATGAAAGCCCTTGAGGGAAGGGCCATAGATCAATGGTGAAGCATATGTCTTCTGTGCAGAAGGTCCAAGGTCAAATCCTCAGCATCTCCAGGTAGGACTGGGACTGTCACCTGCCTGAAATCCTGGAGAGAGACTGCCACTCAGTATAGGCAATACTGAGCTGGATGAAAGATTCTCTGCATTGCAGGGGATTGGACTAGATGATCCAATGGTTTCCATCCTGTGGGAATGTTCAGGGATGCAGGAGAGGATATATTGTTTGATTATATCCTTTCCAACTTGTGTTAATTTAGCAGAGTAACATTCCCCTTTTTTAAACTTGTACAGTGGATAGGTTTGCTCAGGCTCACTAAAGCCTCTAAAATAAATTTCCTTGGTAATTTCCCCTTTAGTCCCTCATAAAAAGATACACATGACACGGTCTTCTATAAAAGTTTTAAAAGTGTTTACTCACTCACATTCTGTTCACAGATGAATCCCAGAAGGCAGACTTAAGTTACAAAAGTAATATACAGTGGTACCTTGGGTTACAGACGCTTCAGGTTACAGACTCCGCTGACCCGCAAATATTACCTCGGGTTAAGAACTTTGCTTCAGGATGAGAACAGAAATCGTGCGGTGGCAGCAGGAGGCCCCATTAGCTAAAGTGGTACTTCAGGTTAAGAACAGTTTCAGGTTAAGAATGGACCTCCAGAATGAATTAAGTTCTTAACTCGAGGTACCACTGTACCTGGAAACTATCGCATAAGGAGACAGCTCCTTTGTCATCTCTTGGGTGAAAGCCAAGAGAGTATCTTAGGCTAAGCAGATGTTGCTTCTTCGATGAATCTAGTCAGAGAGAGAGAGAGAGATGGTGGCCTCCGCTGAGGTATTTTGTTGCCTGCATAGGTGAGGCCATGCCCACCTCTGGTCACATGTAGAGGAAGTCTGTCCCACCCAGCCTAGGAGGAAACTGGAAGTTCCTACTGGCTGGTCAAGACACCCCCTTTTTACGTCCACTCTAGGGATGTTGTACTTGACTGCTCTGTCTTTCACATCCCAAACATCCAACTCTGGAATTCTATGATTCTATGAAGCAGTGGTCTTTTCCATCAGGCAGGTTCCTTTGTGAATACAGGAACTGATTTTGTCTATGCATGCTGATTACACAATATAAACAGGGCCTTTTGCTTTCCAGAGTGAGCTGGAGCACAGTTGTGGCACCTCTCAGGTGGGTGCCATTTCAGACTGGTGACCCCTCTGTCTGCTTCTTGCCTTTACATACTTTTGAGAAGCCCCAAACAAACATTTCAAGTCAAAATGGAAGCTGGCCTCCATGGGAGAGTCTACTCTTTTTTTTTTTAGACTGCACCTAGCTCCTAGTTGTGATTGCTCAAGCTGCGGGGTGGGTCCAATTCATGCTTCCTTTCCTTCAGTCCATCTCCCATGTAGCAGTGACGGGCTTTAAGCTTTCCAGTCAGGCCTCTACCATTCCACAAGGACCCTTCCAAACTGCCCTAGCCATCTGCCTGAATCTAAGAGAATGAGGGAAGAAGGGATGCATTTATTTGACCTGGCCAGAATCTGGGGCACTGTCTGCTCTGACTCACCTGGTGACTTACTGTAAGTCACTGCATGGTGAGTTCCCTTTGTCTTGAAATAAAAGTGCTGAGTAGAAATAAATGCAATGATAATTAAAACATTAGCCCTCTCCAGATTCTTTCTTTGCAGCACCCAGTTTTTTAAAAAAAATATTTTCCTGAATTTCTGCATCATCTGTTGCCTGTGGCTTGGATTGTTCTAAAAACCAAGAGCACTGCTTCTTGCCGTGACTCATTTTCAAATACACCATATTATTATTATTATTATTATTATTATTATTATTATTATTATTATTATTATTAGAAAAATCTCTGTTGCCGTACACCTACAGTATACAGTAACTATGGTGGAGGGAAATTGCCTGGACAATTCTATCCCTGGAAATTGGTTGTTGCCAGAAGGTAACAAGCCCTCAATTATGTGAACAAGCAGGATTAAATATTGCAGCCGTCAACCTCTAACTTGGAGGGCGTCCCCTGGCTGTGGATTAGGAAAATGGGTGTTGAGAAGACTGATGGCTTTTTAAAGCAACAAGCTCTGCATCTTCTCATACCTGCATTGGCTCTTCAGTGCAGGATGAAGTTTTTGCTTCCCTTGGCTTTGCATAGGAACCAGCAGCCTCACGTACTATTTATTGACGTTTAAAGCTGGACCTACCTAATCATCACTTTGCAAAACAATACGTAAACTGAAACACAGGCGCCCTTCAAAATCCTCACCTCTTCAAGTTATGCACCGCAGATCTCCAGTCCAGCAATGAGTACAAAAACGCATAAAGAGTGTGCATAAAATGCACATATGTTCGTGGAAATAAACATACAAAATGCTTTATATAATCATGTAAAAAATGTGCACACTGGGAAAAATTGCTTTGCAAGAATCTGTACATTGGGCACAATTTTATGCAGAAATTTGCATTAAATTCGGATAGATTTTTATGAGGGCCTTTTAAACAAAACAAAAAACAACAACAAAATGAACTGATGTGCAGAACTAAAAAAACCAAAACAAAGGGAAACGAAAATTGACAGCTACAGTATTTCCATTCCTAGTTGGGGGTGATCTATTGAGGTGTGGGAAGAGAGGGAAGGTCTCAATATTTATTTATTTGCATTTATAGCTTACCATACACATGGTGTTACTAGGGTGGGTCAAACACAACTTAATACTAAAAAAATAAAAATAAAGTAAAATAAAAACTTGTATAATTCTTAGCCAGTCTAGAATGCACTACAGCCACCCAGATCATGGTCACTGTGGATTGGCAGTAGCTAATAATAATAATAATAATAATAATTTTATTATTTATACCCCGTCCATCTGGCTGATGAGCTGATTGTCCCTCCCATGTGTGCAGCTGCAGTTTATAGGGAAGAGGCAGGTAGAAAGGGATTGTACCACCTGTCTGAGGGACACATACAGAGTCAAACCCATCTAGATTTATATTGTCTACGCTGGCAGGCAGTGGATCTCTGGAATTCTATGCCGGAGTTTTTTACAGTCTTGCCTGGATATGTTGGGAATTGAACTTGGGACCTTCTGCATGTGAGCTGGATGCTCTACCACTGAGCTAAGGCAAGACTTCCCTGGCTCTTCGTTTGACCAGACCTGCGCAGCCTGTGCTCAATGTCTGATGGTAGCTCTTTGTGCATCAGAACTTTACCATGTACAAAGGTGGGTGGGCGAGGGAATCTGTCCAAGTGGTTCTTATATTGCCCAGCCTTTGCTGAGTGCCTCATGAAGGTAGGCCCTGCTTTTTGGGGGGTGGCAGGGAGATCACAATACAGTGGTACCTCAGGTTACAGACGCTTCAGGTTACAGACTCTGCTAACCCAGAAATAATACCTCAGGTTAAGAACTTTACTTCAGGATAAAAACAGAAATCGTGTGGTGGCGGCGCGGCAGCAGCAGGAGGCCACATTAGTTAAAGTGGTACCTCAGGTTAAGAACAGTTTCAGGTTAAGAATGGACCTCCAGAACAAATTAAGTTCTTAACCCAAGGTAAGTTCTTAACCCAAGGTAAATCTGAACTGCAAAGAGATGGTGGGTTGGAGAGTGTGGCGGGTGATTAATTTAACAAACGCAAAGTGGGTGGTGCTTTAGTTATGTGTTTTGGAACTGTTGTTGAACTGTTGTTGAATCACACCTTCTGTCCTTGGCGATACTTTTTTTTCTCTTTTTGGGAAAAAAAGAGAGAAACCTAGAAACAACACAGTACTGGGCAGATTGACAAGTAATTTTCCTTCTGGATTTTTGCTTTTGTTACCAAAAGGTGGCATCTGCTTCTTGAATCCTCTGTGACTGAGGTCACTGCTTGCAGCATACTGAAATAGCCTGCAGTGCTTAGGAATTGCAGGCAAGACAAGTCCAACCCAGGGTTTGGTGCTGATGTTGCCCCAAGAAAGAGAAGCAATCTCCTGTTTCTCCAGGACTAGAAGGACAAGTTCTCTTCTCCTTCACTGTGTGGGATTGCCAAGCCATTGATAAACCTCTCCTCCAAGAATTGAAAGCCATCCAGGTTGGTGACCATCACTGCCTCCATCATTCGACTATGAGCTGCATGAAAAAGTACTTTATTTCATCTGTCCTGAATCTTCCACCATTCACTTTATTGATGCCCAAGAGTTCTAGTGTTATGAGAGAGGAAGAAAACCCTTTCTCTATCCATTTTCTCTTTTTCCATGCATAATTTTATAAAGCACTATAATACATTGGTTTCCGAGCACAATTCAAAGTGTTGATGCTGACCTTTAAAGCCCTAAATGGCATTGGTCCAGTATACCTGAAGGAGCGTCTCTACCCCCATCGTTCTGCCCGGACACTGAGGTCCAGCGCCGAGGGCCTTCTGGCTGCGAGAAGCCAAGTTACAGGGAACCAGGCAGAGGGCCTTCTCAGTGGTGGCACCTGCCCTCCCACCAGATGTCAAAGAGAAGAAGAACTACCAGACTTTTAGAAGACACCTGAAGACAGCCCTCTTTAGGGAAGCTTTTAATGTTTAACAGACCACTGTATTTTAATACTTTGTTGGAAGCCACCCAGAGTGCCTGGGGAAACCCAACCAGATGGGCGGGGTATAAATAATAAATGATTTTTATTATTATATATGATTATAAGTTAGCCTCTTACTTGCCTCTTCTTGAACTAAGAAGTCCCTTATATAACGATCTCTGGCAGGCAAGCAGCCTGATAAGCTGCAACGACTCTCTGTCAGTTTTATACAAGTTTATTTACAACAAGAAGAAAAAACAAATCCAGAGCATGGCTTCCACGTGCTCTCATTAACCGTAGTTGCTCAGTCTGACTCATCGTCCCTCCTCCAACAGAAAGAACGCCAAAATACCGCCTTTCTTCTCCTTCCCTTCCATTGTTCTCTGAGCTTCTCCAGTATCTTAGTATGGGGACTGAACGGCTGGCCCGTTTCCTCACCACTCCCAGAAGACACAGCCTCAGACACTGACTTATCTGCTAGTTGCCTGGCAACACTCGGGCCGACTTCCAACTCCTCCTCTCCTTGGGAGCTAACAGCTTCTTCCCTGGGAAGGAGGGGGGCCGGGTTGTCCTCTCTAAACTCTGACAAACAGGTCTCAGCTGCAGTCGGCTCCTTGCTTGCTTAGCTCAATTTCTGAGGCTGACTCTTCCTCTGCGCTCTGGGGGGCCATGTTCCCGACACCTAACACTTCAGCCTTATGCTGATTGTCCTTTTCTGAACTTTTGCCAACTCTTCCATATCCATTTCGAAGTGAGGTGACCATTGTTGTTGTTTAGTCATTTAGTCATATCCGACTCTTCGTGACCCCATGGACCAGAGCACGCCAGGCACTCCTGTCTTCCACTGCCTCCCACAGTTTCGTCAAACTCATGTTAGTAGCTTTGAGAAGACTGCCCCATCCTCTCGTCCTCTGTTGTCCCTTTCTCCTTCTGCCCTCAATCTTTCCCAGCATCAGGGTCTTTTTCAGGGAGTCTTTTCTTCTCATGAGTTGGCCAAAGTATTGGAGCCTCAGCTTCAGGATCTGTCCTTCCAGTGAGCACTCAGGGCTGATTTCCTTCAGAATGGATAGGTTTGATTTTCTTGCAGTCCATGGGACTCTCAAGAGTCTCCTCCAGCACCGTAATTCAAAAGCATCAATTCTTCGGCGATCAGCCTTCTTTATTGTCCAGCTCTCACTTCCATACATCACTACTGGGAAAACCATAGTGTCCTTAAGAAAATGGCATAGTGACACAGAAAACTGTGAGGTGGCCATAACTGTACACAATACTTCAAATGTGGTCTCACTGTAGATCTGTTTAATGGCACAATGATACTGGCAACTTTGCTTGCAATTCCTTTCCTAATGATCCCTAGCATGGAATTTGCCTTTTCCATGTCTTCCGCCCACAGAGTCGACAAGCTTGCATGCAAGAAAGAGAACCGTTACAAAAATACCATGCATTGCGTTCCCAACGCCACTCACTTTTCTGAAGGTGATGATGAAACAATTTCTAAACACAGTAAAAATCCCCCTTCGCGATTCTCTAATTTGTTACGTGGAGAAACTTCCAACTCTTGAAAGAACATAGGAGCCCAGGGACCTGCTTTATGCTGAGTCAGACTCTCTGTCCATCTAGCTTGGAATTGTCCAAACGGACTGGCAGTGGTTCTCTAGGGTTCCAGACAGGGTGCCTTTTCCAGCCTCAGAGCTGCCAGGGTTGAAAACAGAACCTTCTGCCATTAAGGCAAGTGCTCTACCACCGAGTCGTGGTCTCAGAAGTATGGATCCCACTAAAAATCACCAACCCCAAGTTCCACTGACACCTTATCCCCGTAGCTATGGAAGTAGGAAATCCATAATAACTTTTACTGCAGATGTGTTTGGATGTCGGGCGGGAGCAGCCAAAGGGGAAAGCGATGTGGGCATCATTGGCTCCTCTTAGCTTTCATTCCCCCCGCTTTCCCAGTAAATTGGCCAGTGTTCGGTGTGCGGTTCTGAACGTTTTTCATCCCTGGACTTAAAAAAGCATGTGGCAGGTATTTCGTGACGCAAGTTTTGCACAGTCATTGAACCCAACACACCTTAAACTAACAGAGAGGGTGAAAGGTGGCTGTGTCTCTTCGGTGCCTGGAGATGTGTTTTTTAAAGACATGGCAACATCGTAGCTATAAAAGCACGTTTTATGTCAACTCTTTAAGAAGTTAAAGACTGGAGAGTTGTCTCCACAAACTGCACCCCCTCTCCTCTCCCCCACAACCCATGTGCACCTCCCTCCAGCCAGGTCTCCTGTGTTTGTCTTGGCAAGCGGAGACTGTCTGCTTGGCTGGCTCTCGGCTATTAGACAGATGAAACACAGAACTCTTGATCCTTATTTCAGTGGCGCTTCTATTTAGCGAATGGCAAAGCAGAGCTCCCATCAGCCGCTTGCAATTGTCCAAAGCAGAGTGTGTGTGTGTGTGTGTGTGTGTGTGTGTGTGTGTGTGATGCCCTTGCAAATGTGCCCATTTGAATAATGAGAATGGCAGCTGGAATAGAAAAGATTCCGTGGGAAGCTGCAGGATCTCTTTCAGAACGGAATGCCCGTAAAACTGCGAAAGCTGTAAGGTGGTAATACCTTTGGGGAGGGGCACTTTAAGGATGGAGGAGAAACCGGATCCAGATCATATTTAAAGAGGATCCTGCTTAATTTTGCACTTTCTGAAACAATATGCGAACTGAAACACAGGGAAAATGTGCAGATGAAGCAAATCTATAGACATACACATATTTATTGTGTACACAAACATATACAGTCATGCCTTGGGTTGAAGTAGCTTCAGGATGAATATTTTCAGGTTGCGCTCCACAGCGACCCGGAAGTAACGGAGCGCGTTACTTCCGGGTTTTGCTGCTCGTGCATGCGCAGACGCTCAAAATTATGTCAGCGCATGCGCGGAAGCGGCGAAACGTGACCCGCACACGCGCAGTCGCGCAGTCACGTGTTACGTTCGCTTCAGGATGAGAACGGGGCTCTGGAACGAATCCTATTCGCATCCAGATGTACCATTGTATATATTAGGAGAAATAGTTGGAGCAGGAAGTGCTATGTATATGCTACCGTTTGAGGACAAGCATAGACATTTATTGACATTTGTGCTCCACAAATCTGCACCTTGGCTTCCAGCCTTGCAGACCTTTCCCAGAGAGGGCAGGGCCTTGACTGACTCCAGCTACAAAAGCTGAAGCTGCTAAACACACTCTTGGGCTGGGATGTTGTTTAGCAGGGTTTGCTTGAGGGTGGGGTGTGTGTGTGTGTTGCTGTTAATGCTATTAATTTTTGTATCTTCATTTTAGATCTTATTACGATCTATGTAGAAATTGTTTAATTTGGTTGTGTACTTTTTGATGTTTTATTTCTTGATTATGGCTACACACGTTATGTCTGTCATTATGTATTTTTTTCATGTTGTGAGCTGCCTTGATCATGGTTTTCTATGGAAAAGCGGCATACAAATAAATTGATGGAGGATGGAAAATCACACAAAAATGCTTATGAATTTGTGTGAGGATTTAGCGGGGGGGGGGGCCCAGGTGCATTTTTTAAAAATAAATAAAAATGAAGTGATTTTGAATGTGGAGAACTGAATTTAAGATTGGAAAAATGAGAAAAAAGTGAAACCAAAATTCATGTATTTGTCCTTCCCTAGCAGGTGGAACAACTCTCTACAGCCTCCCCAATGACCACTGGGACAGGGCTCAGCCATCTCAATCTTGAGAGGCAGAGGAGGCCTGGCAGGATGTGGCCCTGGCTGACCTGTGCGGCCTGGTGTGCGAATGCCACATTGGGACATTGAACAAAAGTTGAGCTAACTTTCTTACAGGTATCAGCGTAAGCTACAGTGTTAACATACCATGTTGACCTGACTATAAGCCTCACCCGCAAATAAGCCACACCTTTAAAATTCAAGGCTTACTTGCGGGTGCGGCCAGCCTCCCATCACTACCACCCTGAACAGGGGGCAGCTGGCGCTTGGCACTCCCATCTCCAAGCCAGTGCCGGTGCTCGGCTCCGAATATGTTATTGTTTAGTCGTTTAGTTGTGTCCAGCGCTTCGTCACCCCATGGACCAGAGCACGCCAGGCACTCCTGTCTTCCACTGCCTCCCACAGTTTGGTCAAACTCATGCTGGTAGCTTCGAGAACGCTGTCCAACCATCTCGTCCTCTGTCGATCTTTCTCCTTGTGCCCTCCATCTTTCCCAACATGAGGGTCTTTTCCAGGGAGTCTTCTCTTCTCATGAGGTGGCCAAAGTATTGGAGCCTCAGCTTCAGGATCTGTCCTTCCAGTGAGCACTCAGAACAGATTTCCTTAAGAATAGATAGGCTTGATCTGGATAGGCTCTGAATATAAGCTGCACTTTTTCACAGTTGGAATTTGGGGGGGAAAGTGTGGCTTATATCCAGGCCAACACGACATTCATGCTTTTGAATTTGCCCTCTGGGCCGTACAGCGCCGATCCAGATAATGCCCCGTGACGCTGCATGTCTATCTAAATAGCGCATTTGTGGAGTCAGCACATATAATCAAATAATTAGCCTCCTCCGCCTCCTCTCCTCAGCCTAGCATTGGAACAAAGCAACAGATGGTTGTTCTTAATTAATAGCTCCTCAGTGCCATGGGGCTTAGTGGAGAAGGCTGTTTAATTTCATTAGCATGGATCAAGGCAGGGTCCCATCCACTCCTGCAGCAGAAAAGGCTGGCTTAACCGTAGATTAGCCACGCAGCGTCTTCCAGACTTTGCCATGGCTTCAAACAAAAGAGCCCAAGGGGTGGCCAAACCCCAGGAAAATGTTCATACTTCCTCTCTTCATTGAGAACAAGATCAGCGACAAATCCCTGGCCCCCTTTGTTTGTTTCTCTTAAGCTATTAATATGCAACTTAATCACTAAAGCTTTGAAGTGGTATACCCATTTATTTTTATTTTTAAACACACGCATTGAATAAGATCAACTGAAATTAATAACGAAAGCAAAGCGCTTCCTTAAAATTGCCTGCTGGACTAGAAAGGTCTTCATTGAGCCAGATGGCTCAGTCCGTAGAACATAAGACTCTTAATCTAAGGGTTATGGGTTTGACCCACACATTGGGGGGATTCCTCCATTGCAGAAGGTTGGACTAGATGACCCTTGTGGTCCCTTCCTTCAGATTTTATGAATCTGAGCACCTGAAATTCAACAGGGAAGGGGTTTTCTAATCTCAGCCCAGGAGAGAATTCTGCAGAATTGACCTCAAGATCAGTGACTGAGCCCCATTTATTCTGACCTGTCTGAAAGCTGCTGGACTGATGAGGAATAGGAATAGTGCACTTTGACCCACTTGCACATCCAATTGTTTTTCAAAATCATCAACACCACCACCATCCTGAAAATTCATCAGAGAGCATGTCTCCCATGTGCGGGCAATTTTGCCAAATATCCACCTTTTTTTGCAAGCAGTTCTCCCCAGTATTGCTCTTGTTTTCACCAATAGATTCATTTTATTCTCATTTTGTCCTAATCTGCACCTTTTCTTCGGTTGGAGAACTGCATCACACACTTTGGAGAAGCATGAACGTCCAAGGACAGCTGCACTCCACGTATTATATCAGGAACTTCAAATTAGGTCATTTCACATGAAAATGCAAACCAGCCCGGAATTCTCCCCCATCACTGCTCTATGATGAAGTACAGCCTCTTGAATGTGGCACTTGATTGTTAGGGCTTTTAATACTGGGATGAGTGTTTGGTTTTGGATGCCTGCTATTTCTGTTTGTGTTAAGGAATGTGAGCAGCCAAATGCAAATAGAAACATGTAGAGCATGACAGCAGATTCCCCATTCAGTCTCAGGGTTTCAGAAGCCGGTACACCCTGGGTGTTGGATATATTTGGAACTTAAAATACCAACGAGTCTTTTCCAGGTAACCGCAAGCTTCTTGGCTGCTGTGGCCATAGCAATTCTCCCTCCCTTGAAACTCACACCCAGATGTATCTGAGAGGTGAGCACAGCTGGACGTTTGACTTCGTGTCTTAGTGGATTTCTGCTTGTTAACAAAACTGCCCCCATCCCCAACCCACCTTGCATGCCAGGTAGGGATGGATGACTCTGTCAGTTTCAGATTCTCAAGTTTCCAGCCTTAAATTCAGTTCTCCACATTTCTACAGAAAATTCACTGGCGTTTAAGTTCTCATAACAAAGACATTTCCATGTGCAGTTTCAATATGTACATTTTTGCAAGCAATATTTCTCAATATGATGTGTTTTTCTGTGTTATTTTTTAAGAATAGCTGCAATTTTAATGCAAACGTTTTCCCCAACATATTCATTTTTGTATGCATTCATTGGCGCACTGAGTCGCAAAATTCAGAGAAGGGTAAATTTCAAAGGATAACTCTGGTTTGGGTAATATATTTCAAAGGGGCTCGCTATTGGCTCTGATCTTCCAAAAGTCCAAGCAGACCTTCAAAAGAAAGAGGCCTGAATTGGTAGAGTGGCCTTGGCATCAGTTCTGCAGGTGGTAGTCGAAAAACGGTGGCTTTTTTTGGCATTCTTTTGGGGGGCGGAAACAACCAACAATTTAGGTGTCTTCTTAAAAAAGCTCAGCAACTTTGGGGTGTCCTGGTTTTTACTGTTTGAAATATGGCAACTCTAAGTAACCACCTAGCAGTTCGAAAGCATGTCAAAGTGCAAGTAGATAAACAGGTACCGCTCCGGCGGGAAGGTAAACACCGTTTCCATGTGCTGCTCTGGTTCGCCAGAAGCAGCTTAGTCATGTTGGCCACATGACCCGGAAGCTGTACACCGGCTCCCTTGGCCAATAAAGCAAGACGAGCGCCGCAACCCCAGGGTCATCCGCGACTGGACCTAATGGTCAGGGGTCCCTTTACCTTTACCTTTAAGTTACCACTGCAGTCCAGTACAAAGGTGGCTTGGATTGCAGAGACAATGGAGATTAACACCTTTGCTCAATCCGCCACACACACACACACACACAGAGAGAGAGAGAGAGAGAGAGAGAGAGAGAGAGTCTGGAATGAAGTGGGTATGGGTTTCAGCATAAGGCAGCTTTTTTTTTCTTAGTTCAAATAATTTCCCCCTTAGTATATCAATATATGCACAGCCCTCAGCATATTTACTCTGAATGAAATATTGCTAAATTCAGTGGCAGTTAACAGAACATTCCAATGCACGTTCATGCAGCAATAATTCATGTTGAGCTTGATGAGACCTATTCCCTACAAAGTGTGTTCAGGATTGCAGCATTAGTGGGGTAAGATAAGGACAAAGTTTGAGAGCACCAGGTCACTGAAAATCTGGGCAGGGGACATTTTAGAAGGCGAGAAAGCACTGCAGAGGGAGGGATCCTGCCTAGAGGCAACTCTACCCATTGATTATTATGTTGAAACAGGAGTAGGCCCTGACTGACTTCACAGTAAAGAGGCAATTAGGAAGGAAGCCAATTCTCCCCCCCCCCCTGCTGAACTGAGTAGAGTAAGTGATTGCTTATCCAGTCAGGGGGGAGATTGTATTACCACGTTGCCTGGTGCTGGTAACACCACACCTGAATTCCTGTGCACCTTTTGACCTTAAGAGAGTAGAACTGCAAAGCAATTAAAACCGAGTGTTGAACTGTGCATCCAGAAATGCCATATGGTTAGGAATGGCAGAGAAATTCAATTAAGTTTTCATTTAAATGTGGACTTACCTCATTTGCACTTTGTGAAACAATATGTGAAATGAAGCACAGTCATCTTTTGCAATTCACACTGTCTGAATTTTGCAAAGCAGTCCTCCAGCCATATAGCATAAATGCATACACTGGGGTAAAGTGTGCCTTATAGATGCATATATTAGTGACTGTAACCTAACAAAGATGCATCGTATTTTCCTTTGCAAAAACAAACAAACAAAAGTTTATATTAGGCAAAAATGCATACATATCAAGCCCAGTAATATGTACAAAAATGCTTATGCTGGAGGAAAGCCTGCATATAAATGCATATGCTAGTGATAGTAATTTGCAGAAATGCATTATAATAGAGGACACAGCTGTGCAATAATGTTTCTATGATGCAAAATTGCATACAAAAAAAATGTGCATATTAGAAGAAATTGACCTGCTGATGAATTTTCATCTGGGATGGATACATGAGAGATAGACGGATAGATGATAGATAGACAAGCAGATAGATATCAGTCATGAAATCATAGAATCTTAGAATTGTAGAGTTGGAAGGTACCCTGAGGGTCACCCCCTGCAATACAGGGATCTCAACTAAATCATGCACGATAGATAGGGCCATCCAACCTTTGATTAAAAACTCCCAATGAAAAAGACTCCACCACCTTCTGAAGGAGCCAGTTCTTACCATCAGAAAGTTCTTCCTAATGCTTAGTTGGAGTCTCCTTTGAATGCATTGGATCGGGTCCTCCCCTCCAGAGCAAGAGAAAACAAGCTTTCTCTATCTGCCATGTGACAGGCCTTCAGATATTTGAAGATAGCTATCATATCTCCTCTGAGTCTCATCCAGGCTAAGTCTTATCCAGTCTTATCCAGGCTAAACATACTCAGTTCTCTAAACCATTCCTCATGAAGCTTGGCTTCTAGACCCTTTATCATCTTGTCCACCTTCCTAAACATTCATACAAACAAATGAGGATACAGTGGACGCTCAAGTTGTGAACGTGATCCGTGCGGGATGCACGTTCACAACCCACAGCGTTCGCAACCCATGTCTGCACGTCTGCGCACGTGCAGGTTGAGATTTGGTGCTTCTGCGCATGAACAAAGCGTGATTTGGTGCTTCTGCGCATGCGCAACTGCCGAAACCCAGAAGTAACCCATTCTGGTACTTCCGGGTTTCAGCGGTCTGCAACCCCAAAAAATGCAACCTCAAGTGGCTGTAACCCAAGGTATGACTGTATATGGAGAACTGAACTTAATATTGGAAAAATTAGGAACTGATAGAAGCTAAAATTTACCCATCACTTCTCTATTTACCCAACGCCAACAACTTGTTTTTGAAAATATCCCCCCCTGTTAACCTTTCATGAATAATGTCACCATCTATCTTACCACCCACCCCATCTTTCGCTGTAAAATAGAAAAATGGAAGAGGAACCTGCTGGGGGAAAAGGCTGTTTTGGGCCTCCTTTCTTTTATTTTCTTTCCTTTGAATACTTCCAAGCTGAAAGCATTGAAAACGGGATATTTAAACAAACGTGGGAGTGCCAAGATAGACTCTTACGTCATGAGCATAGCAACTGTAGGCACAAACTCTCTCTGTCCGCCCCCCCTCCATTTCAAATGGCAAGAAAGCAATCCATTCACTTGCCAGGAGGCTGCTAGGTTGCCAACCTAATAATGCTTCTTGGCCATACGGAAAGGGAAAAATGAGGGTGTGATCCTGAAATGGACTTATTTGAACTTAAATATCCCAATGGTTATTGTTGAGGAAAGGGGCCATTCAGAGGCAGAGTGGATGCTCTGCATTGCACTTCAGTTCTGCCATATCCCAGTGAAAAGGATCTTCTGTAGCAGATTTGGGAAATGTCTGTGCCAGTGATCCTGGAGAACCACTGTCAGGTGATTCCTGCCTTAAGAATGTCTTGCGTGTTTTGATGGAGCTGCGCATTAGCCTAAAAAAACCCCGCACATAACTTTTCAAGGAGCAAGAATAATCAAAACAGATATTTATACGAAATATTCCAATCCCTGACTTCTTTCCTTGAAAGGAGCAGTGCCGGATTTATGTATAAGCTAAACAAGCTATAGCTTAGGGCCCCCCCAAAAATCAAAGGAAAAAAAAACCCCTGGATGTACATTTCCAAAATATAAGATAAAAATAAAATAAAATAAAACCTACATACAGCAACAGTGTTTTGTGTTGTGTAGGCTTCTATGATGTAAGTAATGGGCCACGCCTGCTAGCCTGTTCCCTAAAATATCACATTTAAAGGGCCCCATTACCTTCAGTAGCTTAGGGCCTCATCAAACCTAAATCCGGCCCTGGAAAGGAGTACAAAGTGGGGGTGGATAGACAGCATGTCTACTCAAAAGTAAGTCCCATTGAATTCAACGAGGCTAATAAAAGGTAAAGGACCCCTGACAGTTAAGTTCAGTCATGAACGACTCTGGGGTTGTGGTGCTCATCTCGCTTTACTGGCTGAGGGAGCCGGCGTTTGTCCACAGACAGTTTTTCCAGGTCATGTGGCCAGCATGACTAAGCCGCTTCTGGCGAAACCAGAGCAGCGCACGGAAACGCCGTTTACCTTCCCACCAGAGCGGTACCTATTTATCTACTTGCACTTACTCTATGGTAAATCGATAACAGTAATGCAGCCAAAGGCAAAGGCTCATCAGCCCCAAAAGCTCACATGTTCTCCCTTCCAGCAACCAAGTAGCTGAGGAGCTATTCCTACAATCCTATAGACTAGGGCTGGGGAATTGAATGTGGTCCTCCAAGCCTCTCTATCTGGCTCTCAGGAATCTCCCCAGGCCACTTCCCTTACCCAGCCAAACCCTCTAGTGGACATGCTTTCCTTGGTTTTTACCTGGCTAGGATGTGCTTCTCCATTTACTGCCCCTTCCCCCACTGCCTTCTCTCACCACGGCCAACATTTGAATGGCTTCGGGGCAGAGGCGTTCTAAGTAACCACAACTTTGAAGTTGTGTTGAATAACTTTTAAACACCGGTCCTAAGCATTCCAACATAAATCCCACAGGATTCTGCAATGTCTCTCTACAATTTTTCATTGCTGTTTAATTTATTAGCTCCCCTCTGCCATGGGGCTGCTGCTGCTGCTGCTCCTATTCCCCCCCCCCCCCAACTATTCAAGACAGTGTGGTTTTCATGATGGATCAGGAGTGGGAAGATCCAGATTCAAATTCATATTCCCCCATAGCACTTAGTACATTGGGTACCCGAACACTGGACATTGGAAACTGCCTTAAAGGTAAAGGGGCCCCTGACCATTAGGTCCAGTCGTAGCCGACTCTGGGGTTGCAGCGCTCATCTCGCTTTATTGGCTGAGGCAGCCGGCGTACAGCTTCCAGGTCATGTGGCCAGCATGACTAAGCCACTTCTGGCGAACCAGAGCAGCGCACAGAAATGCCATTTACCTTCCCGCCAGAATGGTACCTATTGATTTACTTGCACTTTGACGTGCTTTCGAACTGCTAGGTTGGCAGGAGCAGGGACCGAGCAACAGGAGCTCACCCCGTCACGGTGATTTGAACCGCTGACCTTCTGATCAGCAAGTCCTAGGCTCTGTGGTTTAACCCACAGCGCCACCTGCGTCCTTGGAAACTGCCTTAAACTGAGCCAAACCACTGGTCCATCTAGTTCTATATTGCCCCTACAGGATTTCAGGATTTCTGTCCCAACCCTACCTGGAAAATCCGGGGATTAAACCTGAGACTTTCTACATGCAAGGCAGATGTTCTGCCACTGAGCTATGCCTGTTCCCCAATTGCCCAGACCCAGTAGTTCAGGGGTAGACTGACTCCAACTGGAGTCCTGCTGCATCTGCACCCATTACAGGGAAACAGTTGATGGCCAGTTTGTAGATGCACACACTCCAACTTGTGTTTGTCCCTTAACATTTCCATACTCCTCTGCAGAGCAATTCAAACAGGATTTCTGTACCTCTCATCCAAGCATAAGGTTAGGTCTTCCATCCTTGTTTTGTACAGTGGTACGTCTGGTTGCGAACGAGATCCATTCCAGAGCCCCGTTCGCAACCTGAAAGGAACGCAACCCACATCTGCGCATACGCGGGTCACGATTTGCCGCTTCTGTGCATGCACATAATGTCATTTTGTGCATCTGTGCATGCATGTGAGGCGAAACCCTGAAATAACCCTTTCTGGTACTTCCGGGTTGCCGCGGTATGCAACCTGGAAACACGTAACCTGAACCGAACGTAACAAGAGGTATGACTGTACTGCATTCGGTGGTTGACAATTGAATGATCCCAACGACAATTTATTATCATGACAAATCTGGAAGATGGATTCTTCACATGTCGGTGTCTTCTTACTTCTTTTCCTCTTTCTGCCTAGGCTGGAATGATCAGAGTGGGTGAAGATGAATATTTCATTGAGCCACTGGAGAAAGGGAAACAAATGGATGAAGAGAGAGGGAGGAGTCACATGGTCTATAGGAGGTCGGCCATTGCACAAGATCCAGGAGATATACTCCCTGACATCCTCAGTGAAGGTATTTCTTATGTCTATGCTTACTTGAACTCGCTGACTGCATTGGGGCTGATCACAAAAGGCTAGCATCCCCATTGCCTTGCATGCTTCCACTTTCCATCCCCAAAGGATGTTAGAAGCTTTTGTTTTCCAGTTTTGATTAACCATAGTTTGGCATTCCATCAGAACTTTAAATTGTGGCTAATCTTAAGTATATTGTGTTGAAGCAAGCCAGCTTCATAAACCATTGTGTGAAACTGACATTTCCTATATTAACTACAGTTTAGGATTGTATCAGAACTCAGAACTGTGGCTAATCTTAGGTATATTTTGTTGAAGCAAGCCAGCTGTGTGAAACTGAATTATTTCAGACAAACCATAATTCAGATTAACCACAGTTTATCAGGGTTTGGGCAATGCCACAACTTCTGGTTAATCAAATGTGGAAACACAATCTTATGAACAGCATTGTGAATTGTGCTTGGAAACATACTGGGAACCAATGTAGATCTTTTAGGACTGGTGTTTTATGTTCCTGGTGGCCACTCCCAGTCACCAGCCTAGCAGCCACATTCTAGATTAATTGTAGCTTCTGCGTCATCTTCAAAGGTAGCCCCACATAGAGTGCATTGCAGTAGTCCAAGCGGAAGATAACCAGAGCATGTACCACTCTGGCGAGACAGTGCGCAAGCAGGTAGAGCATCAGCCAGTGTACCAGATGGAGCTGGTAAACACAAACAGTGTAGGCTAGGCTCATTCTTAACATCAAGGTTTAGTGTTATGTCTGTACATGGCCACTGTCACCATGAACATTTCTTTGTTTTATCTTTTTGCAGGGAGACAGGTGGATAGCTTTGAATAAGTAGGTCAAAATTTGAGGGTTTCTTATATTAACTGTGGAAATTTAATAAAAACAAAATTGTAGAAGATCAGCAGCAAAAGTGGTGTGGATTTGTTGATTGGATTCTTTTTTGCAGATCCTGAGCATTGATTTGATTAAAAACTTAAAATACTCTTTTAGGACTGGATTCACACAGTGATACGAACTACTTGTTGAGTTTGGTTCAAGTAGGATTGAGTTGCATGCGACTGTTGACGGTGATGCTGAATGAATTGTGTGCACTGAAAACTTTGGACAAATTCAGTGTTGACCTATGATACTGACATTTAATGAGAAGGGAAATGGTGTGTTAAACTCAAGGATGATAGCTTCATCTGCTAAATGGAGCTTCCATGTTTAAGCAATAGTGTGTTGCGGAATACCGGTTGCTGGTGGCCTTCTGTGGAGAAGAGCTGTCACCTTAAAACCCTGCTTTGGGGCTTCTTGTGATGTTCTTTTGCAGTGGTAGACTATGTGGTACCTGCCAGATGTTGTTGGACTGCAATTCCCATCACCCCCAGCCAGCATGGCCAATAGTCACAGGTGGTGGGAGTTGCGTCCAACAACACTGAGGATAATGTAAGTTGTGTGCTCTCCCAAAGTCAATGGACTACAACTCCCATCATCTCTGACCATTGGCCATGCTGGCTGGGGCTGATGTGAGTTCAGCAGCATCTCGAAGGCTCTAACTTGGCTACTCATATTGGTTGGGGAGTTTTTTTGATAGCGGTGATGGGGATAGATAATGTGATACCAGCTATGCACTGAACCACCAAGGGGAATTTCTCCTTAAGACCTCAGGAAATAGCTGTTGTTTTTAAAAGCTGAACTGTGAAATTAATTGAGTCCGTGGTCTATGATACATCACAATATGATTACAGGGACTTGTAGTTCATGGCCAATCAGCAGTGCAGTTATGTAATTTTAGACTCTGGACTTAATGGTCTTAGGTGGGGGACGTCTTTGGGTGGTAATATCTTGCTTACTTCAAATGGTGCTATGCCCCCTCCTTAACTCGCTTATTAAAATTGAGGCAAGCCAACCATGCTGAGTTTGGGGGCCCTACTACTCATTCTACCAAGGGGAACCCTGGGCCTGGCTTGACTATGGTCAATTGTCCCATGAGAATCCAGTGTGTAGGATGAAGGGCGTGAGAAAGAGCAAAAGACGCATCTCATATGTGTGCCCCAGAGATTACCAATGTGGTCACCACTGTGATCCCTGTGGGTGCAGTGGAAGACTTGAGGTCTTTCCCTGGTGCCTGTAACATCTCTTACCTGCCCATCACTGCCACCGCAGTCAGGAGGTGTTGAGGGCACTTACCTTCCTTCCCATGAAAAGTACACGAAGGAGGAAGTTGGGAAAGTGATATTCTTTCTCATGTCCTCTTTTACCTCCATGCAGTTTTCAAAGCTCTGATTAATGCTTTTACCCAGATCCCACAAGAAAGCAGAATGTGAGCATATACAGTCTCTTGGGAAGAGGGCTTATACAGGAGGCAGGATGAAGTGTGGAGAGCAGTTGGTGCCCATGGCACTCACTCAAATTTCAAAATTGTGCCCACAGGCTGAAGAAGTTCAGCAACACCTGAAGTACTCTGTGACCCATTCAGCTTCTTTCACTCACAGACTTTTCTTAATGCCCTATATTTCATTTCCATTTCCACTTACAGATAAACTAGGGGATAAAACTGAGATTTTAACATTATCTACTGTCTGAGCACATCACTCTTTTGGAGTAATTGTTTTGTCTGGATAGGTCTGTAGGCAAGCAGAATGCGGTTGACCCACCTTAAAACAATGATTGTCCAGACTATTCAGCAATATCTTTTCCCCCTCCCTCTTTTCAAAAATTATATAGATGCTTGAGAAGCCAAGTGGTTCGTAAACAATGAATTCTCTCAAAGATGCTTGGAAGCTCTCAAGAGTGCATTCCAATGGATGTAAAGAATATAACAAATGACTCTCTTCTATATTTAATTACTCCCTAGCTTACTAATGTGGCTCCATAGATGTGTTGGATACGGAAACATTATTATTAGTAAAGGTAAAGGTACCCCTGCCCGTGCGGGCCAGTCTTGACAGACTCTAGGGTTGTGCGCTCATCTCACTCTATAGGCCGGGAGCCAGCGCTGTCCGGAGACACTTCCGGGTCACGTGGCCAGCGTGACGAAGCTACTCTGGCGAGCCAGAGCTGCACACGGAAACGCCATTTACCTTCCCGCTAGTAAGCGGTCCCTATTTATCTACTTGCACCCGGGGGTGCTTTCGAACTGCTAGGTTGGCAGGCACTGGGACCGAACTACGGGAGCGCACCCCGCCGCGGGGATTTGTACTGCCGACCATGCGATCGGCAGGTCCTAGGCACTGAGGTTTTACCCACAGCGCCACCCGCGTTCCAAACATTATTATTATTAATGTATTAATAGAAATATTACTATGATGTGGCTCATTTTCAGGGCACCTTAGCATTTATTTGGAATTTTGGTGGCTGTGGTGCTTGGAGCTTATTTTATTGTTGCAAAATAGCCAAGCATGGTGTGCACCTTTTTCTTTCAATAAAATCTTTCTTCAGCACTTTGCAGCCTCCCTGGCTGCCTACATTTTATGAACGGGACTCTCCTACCCCAGTGGGAGAAGTTAACCACATGAGGCTTTCTCCTGGCCTTCACTGAAGTATGGGCATCCACTTTTGATGGCTTTAAAAGAGGATTAGACGAATTCATGGAGGGTAAGGCTATTAGCCACAATGGCTATGCTTTTCCTTCAGAGGAAAATCATTTTCCTGGATACCAGGAATTTCATGGGTAGAGTGTTGTTGCAGTCCTGCCTTTGGGCTTCCCAACCTGCGGGTTCCCAGATGTTGTTGGACTACAACTTCCATCATTCCCGAGCTCTGGCCTTGCTAGGTAGGAGTGATGGGAGTTGTAGTTCTACAACATCTGGGGACCCACAGGTTGAGAAAGGCTGCCATAAGGCATCCGGTTGGTTACTGTGAGAACAGGATGCAAGACTTGGTGGACCTTTGACTTGATCCAACAAGGTTCTTCTTATGTTCCTAAGGCAGAAGGGACCCGTTTTTTCCACTTAGGAGCCAGCAACTCTGCTTTGACATACTCTCCAACATTTCTCCAATGACAATAGGGATGTCTTATTCAATAATAATAATAATAATAATAATACCCCACCCATCTGACTGGGTTGCCCTAGCCACTTTTGGCAGCTTCAAACATGTATAAAAACATAATAAAACATTTTTAAAAAAACCTTCCCTATACAGGACTGCCTTCAGATGTCTTCTAAAGGTTGTATACAGTAGTTACTTATCTCTTTGACACAAGGGGGGTGGGGGTTGCATAACTCCATATCCTCCAATGACAATAGGGACTTGCTATCATGGACTGCAAGAAGATCAAACCTATCCATTCTTAAGGAAATCAGCCCAGAGTGTTCACTGGAAGTACCGATCCCGAAGCTGAGGCTCCAATACTTTGGCCACCTCATGAGAAGAGAAGGTTCCCTGGAAAAGACCATGATGTTGAGAAAGATTGAGGGCACAAGGAGAAGGGGATGACAGAGGACGAGATGGTTGGATAGTCTTCTCGAAGCTGCTAACATGAGTTTGACCAAACTGCAGGAGGCCGTGGAAGACAGGAGTGCCTGGTGTGCTCTGGTCCATGGGGTCATGAAGAGTTGGACCCGACTAAACGACTAAACAACAACAATCATGCTCTCCAACATTTCTCCAATGAAAATAGGGATGCCCTAAAGAAAAGTGGGATATTCTGGGATCAAATCAGAAACCGGGACGGCGTCTGTAAATCCAAGACTGTCCCTGGAAATAGGGACACTTGGAGGGTCTGCTTTGAGTAACAGTAGAGCTCTTTTGCTTTAGGGCAATTGAATGGGGCCAGGCAATTGAATGGGGCCAGCCATGTACAGTTCTCAGAGCCACCTGCCCATGACCACAGGGCTTTTACAAATCAAAGACACTTCCATGGCTCTTAGGACTGAAACTTCTCTTTCCTCCCTCCCTCCTGGTCATTAGACACTTAACTTACATTGGGCTCTTGAGGAGTCTGGAGGACAAATCCAGTCTAAGAAGATTGTTATTTATAAAGGTGGAGTGCTGTGCGATTGGCTTAGCTCTGGGTTGCCGCAACGGGCATTGTAATTAAGGGAGCCAAGTCACCTGAGGGAGAGTGTGTGGGAGGCATCTTGCCAATCCATTTACAGACCTGAAGGTTGATTACATCCAGCAGATGTGAGCTTCCCACCTCATTCTTATCATTGCGGAGAACAGATTGAGCACACTTCGGAATTATAATGCTGATTAAGGTGGAGTTGGGGAGGGGTGGAGATTGTAACCAGGGTGGACTTGGGGGAGGGTTGGCATTCACCTAAGTCCTCCTCAGCCAAGCCCCATTAAAACTAATGAATCTAGCTTATTCTTTTCAGTTAACTTCAGTGGGTCTACTCTCAGTAGGACTAGTGGGGAATAGCACTCTCAGTGCTGCAGCAACACTGATTGCTTCAAATAGCTCTGAGTCACCTGGATCCTTTACATCAGAGTTTCCCAAACTTGGGTCTCCAGTTCCCATCATCCCTGACCACTGGTCCTGCTAGCAAGGGATGATGGGAGTTGTAGTCCAAAGCCAGCTGGAGCCCCGAGTTTGGGAAATCCTGCTTTATATTTTGCAAGGAAAGGCAGCTGTGTGGATTGTTGTGTGCACAACTAATTCAGGCTTGTTTGTTTTTGATTAGGCATGGTGCTATTTACTTTTGGAGGGCCCGAGGGCCACATTTGCTGTTACACAACCCTCCAGGGGCCACTTGCTAGGGATGAGTGTGGCCAAAGCAAAAGTGGGCATAGCCAGAGTTTGCTTGCAGATAAAGAGAGAGAGAGAAAGAAACAGAGAGACAAAAGCAGACAGATTTACATTTTCTCTGTGAGTTTCTCTCACGCTCTCTCTCTCTCTCACTCACAAACACACATGCAGACAGAGAAAGAGAGAGAGAGAAAAAATAGGCAGGCAGTAAAACACACACACACACACACACACACACACACACACACACACAATGACTTGAAACCCCACCAACCCACTCTTCTCTTAATCCATGCCTCTACTGAAGTCTTTTTCCTCTCAGTCAGCGCCAAAGTGGAGCAGAACAGCCCTCTGCTTACTATGCAAAGCTGTGGATTACTACAGCAATCAAATCTCCACCGAAAGCCACTTCAAACATCAAACAGAAATGGACGGTATCAACAAGGCAGCTCAACACCACAGCAGATCAGCTCCCAAGCCATGTACAGCTGCCTACCTCAGGCCAGCTCCCTCCAAAAGACCAGTCAAAAATGTGTTTCGTTGAGAAATGAACAATGATGGCGCCAGACAGAGCCATAGCTGTCAACCTTCCCTTTTTTTGCGGGAAATTCCCTTTTTCCAGCGCCCTTTCCTGCTGCTTCCTGCTGCTATCCCGGATTGTTAGATATCCCGTAGACAGGTGAGGCTGCTGATCCCTTATTTTCAAGGCTGCTGATCCCTTATTTTCAAATCTGAAAGTTGACAGCTATGGACAGAGCTGGCCCTGAGATATTTGGATACAGGGCTGCTATATAGGGTTTCCCCAGACATGTACGGGAATCGGACTGACAAAATGGCATCTGGGCGGATTTTTGCCGAATTGGCAAAATGTCCAGGAAAAGCCTGGGAGGGAGGGAGAGAGATTTAAATATGATTTTAAATGTCCAGGAAGACCTTGCTAAAAATATTTAAATATGTTTTTTTTAAAAAATGATCTGAAAATAAAAAAGCCAAAAAACAGCCTCAACCGATATCATGTTTCTCAAAACAATAAGAGTCCATGATTCAAGTGACTGCAGTGGTTTTATTTTCTGAAGGAAACAGCAGCAGGAGCATCCCTTCCTCCAGTGTGCAGACACGGCCTTGGCGAGGCCAGTGCTGGCTGTTCTCCCTCATCATCTCTCCAGCGCCTGCTAAGGAGAGGTTTCCAAGTGGACCTCGCGGCCAGCAGCGAAGGCTGGGAGGGCCCAGCAGGAGGGCTGGGGGCACCTTTCCCCTAGCCACTGCCTCTCCTCCCAGCTCTAGTGTTCATATCACCGGAGCCCGCCACCACTACCATCAACCTAGAACTCCTTGCACATTGCCATAGAGAGAGGTGGGTCTGTGTGTTGCTGGGGGGGGGGGGGCAGCAACATCCTCCACTAACTGTGTCTTGCCAGGCCAAGCCTCCTCTTTCCACTGGTGGAGGAAGGGGGGTGCGGTGGGTGCGGTGGATGTGGTCCACTCCAGGTGTCATCCCCAGGGCCTTGCAGAGCCAGAGGCCCAGGCCAAGTAGATAATGTGCCCCCCCTTTTTTTAACCTGAAGTCTTATAACTAAGTAAGTATATAAATTATTTTCACAAAAGTTATGCTGACAAATAATTTTATTTCAAGGCTTGAACCGTATCTGCATATAAAGACAAAATGGAAAATATAGATATACAATTGTGCTTTTTAAAAATACATAACGTGGGACGCGGGTGGCGCTGTGGGTTAAACCACAGAGCCTAGGACTTGCCGATCAGAAGCTCAGTGGTTCGAATCCCCACGACGGGGTGAGCTCCTGTTCCTCGGTCCTTGCTCCTGCCAACCTAACATTTCGAAAGCACGTCAAAGTGCAAGTAGATAAATAGGTACCGCTCTGGCAGGAAGGTAAACAGCGTTTCTGTGCGCTGCTCTGGTTCGCCAGAAGCGGCTTAGTCATGCTGGCCACATGACCCGGAAGCTGTACACCCGCTCCCTCGGCCAGTAAAGCGAGATGAGCGCCGCAACCCCAGAGTCGGCCATGACTGGACCTAATGGTCAGGGGTCCCTTTACCTTTACCTTTTATTCCATCATCATCACCACCACCACCACCACCAATACGCCTCCCATCTGATTGGGTTGCCCCAGCCACTCTGGGCAGTTTTCAACATATACAAAACCATCATAAAACATTAAACATAAAAAACCTTCCCTATACACGGCTGCCTTCAGGTGACTTCTAAAAGTTGTTAGTTACCGGGTACTTATCTCCTTGGCTCGGGGGTTGCATAGCTCCATACCCTCCAATATTTCTCCAGTGAAAATAGGGATGTCCTAAGGAAAAGTGAGAGCTGGACCATAAAGAAGGCTGATCGCCGAAGAATTGATGCTTTTGAATTATGGTGCTGGAGGAGACTCTTGAGAGTCCCATGGACTGCAAGAAGATCCAACCTATCCATTCTGAAGGAAATCAGCCCTGAGTGCTCACTGGAAGGACAGATCCTGAAGCTGAGACTCCAAGACTTTGGCCACCTCATGAGAAGAGAAGACTCCCTGGAAAAGACCCTGATGTTGGGAAAGATGGAGGGCACAAGGAGAAGGGGACAACAGAGGACAAGATGGTTGGACAGTGTTCTCGAAGCTACTAGCATGAGTTTGACCCAAATGCGGGAGGCAATGGAAGACAGGAGTGCCTGGCATGCTCTGGTCCATGGGGTCACAAAGAATCAGACATGACTAAACGACTAAACAAAGGAAAAGTGGGACATTCTGGGATCAAATCAGAAACCGGGATGGCTTCTGTGAATCTGGGATTGTCCCTGGAAAATAGGGATATACTTGGAGGGTCTGTGCAGGTGGCCCCTGATCTAAAGGGAATAATAAGACTGTAAGCCCTCCAGAGAAAGAGGAAGAGGGAATGTTGGTACCACTGTAAGCACACAGTAGCTTTCACTGGAAAGATCCCCTGGGCTCTGACCAGGGCTAGAAAGCCAGGCAAGTTCATCCTGGCATGGGAGAACGGAGGAGAGCACAGCGCCTGAAGCAAAACGGCCTCTCCGCATGTCTGCCTGATGCCGCACGTAAGGGAACAAGAGTCCTCGAGGGAAATTTCCTTCCCTGCAGGCCGGGAGCCAGAGCCAAAAGTACTGGGCAGCCCTGTTTCATAAATAAATAGGGAAGTGTTCCAAACAAACAGGGGTAGTGAGTCATAAGCAGGGAGCATATCTGTGGCAGGCCAAGTTCTCCGTGAGAGGAGAATTGCTGAGAATGTGTACGACTCTCCCGCTTTCTCCTGCGGGCACATAGAGGCATTCTGCTTTGCAAAGAGATTTTCCAGGTCTGTTGAACCTGGACACACAAACCGACCGGCAAACAAAACCGGGGTCCAAGAAGGGAGTGCCTGCCTTAAATCAGAGCAGAGAGTCTCTCAAAGGTCACACTGGGCTACCTTGTTCTTGGAAGTTGCGGAAAGTATTTGCCTAGAAAGTGCAATGCGAGGGATGGGGCGGTTTCAGGCAACCTAGCCAGACTGTGCTCTCGATTTCCTTCAGCATCCATTTAGCTTCAGCAAATAAGGATGCAAAATTATTACTCCACTTTATTTATTTATTTTTTAAGAAAATTGTTAGGGTTCTGGAAGAGGAACACAGTACAATTGTGTGACTTTCATGCCTTTGCCTGCTGCTTTTGCGAAACACTCATTCACCCAAACACATGTGGGCTTAGGATGGAGAGAGGTTGAAGGGGGACTGCCCTTTTTCTGGTGTTGCAGAGGCACCTACCTGTACAGGGCAAGGACTACAGGTAGACTGAGGTCTTTTGAGCCTCTGTCTCTGGTCTGCCTTTCCTAGACTGCACCCCCTTTTTTGAGAATTATGGTACTTAAAGGGCCA
This sequence comes from Podarcis muralis, assembly GCF_964188315.1. Lineage (NCBI taxonomy): Eukaryota > Metazoa > Chordata > Lepidosauria > Squamata > Lacertidae > Podarcis > Podarcis muralis. The sequence goes on from NC_135663.1 coordinate 9,177,084, forward strand.
ATCCTCTAGGGTGATGGAATTTCATTGGTCCTAATGTAATTTAGCCTTCTGTTTTTGCAATTCTCTGAATGTTGTGGTAGTTTTCAGCTAAAAAAGTACCAAAATTGCACATTAAAAAATATGTATTTTAGGGCAAGAATATTTTTTTAGAAATGCGTACACTGGGATACATATTTGAACTTATTCTGTTTTGTGACCAAATGCCCATTGAAGAATGATTTTTTGAAGGGATAGTTTTTAAAAGTATTTCAGAGAATAACACATAAGTGAGGTGGCACAGAAGTATGAACACATGGGAAAATGACATGTATCTGTATTAAAAAATCAGAAACCTAAATAATTCATCTCTAGTGTATGTACACACACACACACACACACACACACACACACCCTCAGATCACTGGAATATTTGGGACTTTGTTCTTTCCAAGGCAGAGTGATTTGTGGGCAGAAACTAATCTGGTGCCAAAAAGAAGAGGCTTCGTTTCCACAAGCTGGGTAGTATTTTGCGGTTTCTCACTTTAATTTTTCCACATGCAAATATTTGCATACAGCAGAAGGCATCCAAAAGCAGGCTTTGTGTCGCCAGTGAAGATGACAGGATCACTAAAGCAGTTGACTGCATATTTCCCTTCCCTGTAAGGACTGGAACTTTGTCAAAGTGCGGGATTTAAAAATAATAATAGTAATCATTTAATTTCAGCTGAAGTTTGCATTTCTTCTTCTTATAGCTACAGAAGGGTTTAAGAAGTTCTGTGCTTCTTTGAGTCACTGTATTGGAATAAGGAGAGGAGAATAACTGGCTGCAACCTTTTCGAAAGTCTTTCTTGTGATATTCCATTCTTATTCAAGCCTGTATTGTTACATAACCATCCCAGATGTGAGATTCCGGGGGTCCAGGCATTTATCCTGTGTTCATGTTTGCTTTGGAAATGAGGTGCAGCAGAGACTGTGGTGTCTTTATGATATATGGTTTATTTTCACACATATACAACCTAAGCCTTTGATGGAGGGGCTCCCAGAATCACACTTCAAGAGGGTCCCATTTCTTCCATTGCTACAGCCTCTGATTCAAACAGGCATCACACTTTGTGCTTTAGCCTCTCTCAGCAGCTTGCTGCGTTGAACAAACTGACACCATTCTCCCTCAACCATGCCACAGAAAACTGAAACCCCAAAACTTCCTCCTAACAAAAACCAGGAAGTGACCTATCCAGACAACAGAACAACTCTTCTTGTCTCCTGGGTGACACCGACGCCATTAGGCAGTTGAATGCACATGTATACTCTGTCTGTTTCGCTCCCATCTACTGATTCCCTGGGTTCTGGCAACCCACGCTACACCACTGGCTTCACCCATCTGCTGGATGGCAGAGTCTCTGCTGTATTGATGGCCCATCTCTGTGTCTTTGTTCTCTGTTAATGGCCTATCTCTCAGGTGATTTCCTGACACAGGAAGCTGAATCCAGCTGTTAAGAGTCTGATTTCCAGTCTAATTCTCCAAACATTAAATTCTAACACTTACTAAATCCAGGAATTATGGGTGCCTTGCAGCCATGAACTCATAGAATCATAGAACTGTAGAGTTGGAAGGGACCCTGAGGGTCATCTAGTCCAACCCCTTGCAAACAGCTGTCCCTGGGTGGGCTTGAAGCACCAACTTTCTGGTTAACAGCCAGATGCACTGAACCATTGCACCACCTAGGCTTATATACCACGTCTAACCACTGGTCCATCTAGCTCAGTATTGTAAACACTAACTGGCAGCAGCTCTCCAGGGTTTCAGGAAGGAGGCGTCTCTCCCACTACTACCTGACCATGGTGGGGATTGAACCTTCTGCATGCAAAGCAGGTGCTCTACCACTGAGCTATGGCATGTATGCAGACAGAGCTCCTCCTCATGAGAGTGATATTGGGCTAATCAGGATCCTCTTTCATGTGGATTAAGCTCTGTGCACCAGGGTCTCATTTTCACCAAGTGTGTGCCCTGCAGTAGGTATGTTTTGCCAATGTGGGATGGGAATAGACTGTGTGACCTTGCAACTCCCCAATATACTCATAATCATAATAATCATAATAAATTTTCTTTATACCCTGCCCTCCCCAGCCAGAACCGGGCTCAGGGCGGCTAACAACAGGAAAAAATTGCAGTAAAAACATAATAGGGGGAAAAAAAAGAAAAGAATAAAAACCCCAATTTAAAATACAGGTTAAAATGCAATTTAAAATGCAGCCTCATTTTAAAAGTAACCCATAGATCAAAACCATAAGGGGAGGGAAACAAAAGGGTCAGACCGAGTCCAAACCAAAGGCCAGGCGGAACAGCTCTGTCTTGCAGGCCCTGAGGAAAGATGTCAAGTCCCGCAGGGCCCTGGTCTCTTGTGATAGAGCTTTCCACCAAGTCAGGGCCATTACCGAAATGCATAAGGGGTGTTCGTACCACTGGAAGTTGCTCAGTTTTAGAGCATCTTCTTTCCGTGCGGAAGACCCCAGGTTCAGTCCCCAGTATCTCCAGGGAGGGCTGGATCAGAACCTTGTCTGAAACCTTATAGAGGCAATATGGAGCTAGATGGGCCAATGGTTTGGCCCAGATTAAGGCAGTTTCTAGTGTTCAGTGTTCCAAAGTCCAATGTGGGGACACTATGGGGGAATACGAATTAGAATCTGGAAATTCCTTTGTGAAACCCTGGAGAGTTACTGACAATTCTGAATGATATGGAACAATAGGTCTGACTCAATATAAGGCAGCTTCCCAGTTCCTATTTGAGCATCTCACTTTTCATCTCCTACTCACATATCCTTTGGGTGGAAGCCATGCAGATACTTCCTTTCTCTGTAATCTTCCCTGCATGTATTCCTCTGTGGGAATTGATTTCCTGCCTAGTCCACGATCGAAGTTAGCTGTCTCCGGGAATTATTTCGTCAGAGGTCCCCATCATCGCGACCCCCTGCCTGTATGCCCATGTGTAGGGGAGATATTCCTCTCGAGTGTGATATCACAGCACCCGGTAATCAAAGGCCCTGCGAAATCTCCCGGAAATGACTCATGTGAGAACATGATGTGCATTTGGGGAATGGTTCCCAGAGGACTCCAGTTCTGCTGTGCATGCTGTCAAAAGCTTGTCGATGTGCGTAAATTCTACCAGAGTGCATCAGCCAGATCTCCGACCGTGACCCACCTCTCTCCGTCTCTCTCTTTCTCTCTGCTGGAAGAGTTCTTGTTATCAAGGATTTCTCATTGCCTAATTTTCAAGTATTTCAAGTATGTGAGTATGCACATGTTTGTGTATGTGCTACTTCTCCCGAGAAAGCACCCAGAAGGCTTAGTTCTGCAATCTTGGTTGGAAGAGGAAGTGCTCATTGCGTCTTTCCAGAGATAAAAGATATCAGTCTCCTTTTGTTTATAGTGGTGTTGATTTGTGTTGCTTTTCTCAGAGGGGTAAGCGGTGGCCACATTCACACCATACATTTAAAGCACTTTTGAACACTCATGGCCTTCCCCCAGAGCAGTGGTTTTCAACCAGGGTGCCTTGAATGATGATCAGGGGTGCTGTGGGCAACACTGGCCTCTGTCCCTCTTTCCTTCCCTCCCTCCTCTGACACTCTCTGACATCTCTGCCTCCCAAAGGCTTGCACAGCTGTTCATTGAAGCAGCCCTGGCTAAGAGCTCTGCAGGCAAAGCCACTTCTGAACTGAGAGGCGGTGGAGTTGCAGGCTTCACGCCCTCTCCCCATGCGCGGGGGCTGGCTCTCAGCCTCTGCGCGATTGAAGGAATCCTCGGCTGCGTCATCCCCTGGCCAGCCAATCGGCTGGCCTCGGGGGGGCGTGGCTTGTGCTATATTACACAGCTGGGGATCTCCCTCTTTTGCCACCTCAGCTCATCGGGTTTCCCACCCTCGCGCCCCTTAGGTTTTTCCTTTGACCTTGTTATGGACCTCAGTTGGTCGCCATTAAGGGGCCTGGTAGGAATTTTTTCCACTTGGCAAATTGGCACCAGCCACTTGGTTTTTCGCCTACCTCGTAGCAAATCGTCACAACTTCCTCGGCATTGGTGGTTAGGCATTGGTAGGGGTATTGTTATGTAGATGGAAGGGGGGGTAGCACCATCACCTGCCCCGCATATCGAAGGGTAGTCTGGTAAAGGATTCCAGGGGGCATGGCCCTGTCTGAAGCCTATGGAAGTGAGGGCCTAAGGCACGCCCCCAATCAGTGACCCCGGGGGAGTTCCTAGTTGATGTGCATCAGCAGGACTCCCCCTACTGGTGGTTAACCCTTCTCAGGCTTCAAGCAAACAGGCTGAAGCTGGATAGTTGGTTAGGACCAATGCCTAAGCCAATACCGCTCATCACCTGTAAACAAAAAAGTTGTGGCCATTTTTAGCCCATTGACCTAAATAATTCTGTCATGTGTCTTTATTTTCACTGGGGGGAGGTGGGAACTCGCCACGCAAATGCAGCCGTGGCTACAAGCTCTCTTTGGGGCTGTGGGGGGGGATGACAGCTCAGAGACCAAGGACAGCAGCAGCAACTGCCCGGAGGACTCCCAAGGAGTGGAGAGAGGAAAGGAGGCTGAGGGAACACTCCACAAGGAAAGGTGTTTGAAAAAAGGGTGAGAGGCTGCCAGCTCGGCAGGCAAGGAGTGACATAATGGGTTCCTGAGGCCCCACAGGGGTGCTGCAGAAAGAGTGTACAGGGGTACCTCGGGTTACAAACGCTTCAGGTTACAAACACTCCGGGTTACAAACTCTGCTAACCTTGAAGTAGTACCTCAAGTTGAGAACTTTGCCCCAGGATGAGAACGGCGCAGCGGCAGGCCCCATAGCGAAAGCGCGTCTCAGGTTAAGAACGGTTTTGGGTTAAGAACGGACCTCCGGAACGAATTGAGTTCGTACCCCGAGGTACCACTGTAGTTGGTCCAAGAAGCTGTGGATTCAGAAAGGTTGAAAACCTCTGCCCCAAAGAATCCTGGGAAGGGTAGTTTGCTAAGGGCGCTGAGAGGAGACTGCCTATTCCCATCATGACACTACAGTTCTCAGAGTAGTTTAACAATCAGTCGCTAGCCCTTAACGAATTACAGCTCCCAGAATTCTCTGTGGGAAGCCATGATTATTTACAGTGGTGTGATCCTGCTTTAAATGGTGTGGTGTGGGTGTCTCCAGTTCTGTTGCTGCAAGAATAACAAATAGCCTTGTGGCACCTTAAAGACTATCTATCATCTATCTATCTATCTATCTATCTATCTATCTATCTATCATCTATCTATCTATCATCTATCTATCTATATCTATCTATCATCTATCTATCTATCTATCTATCTATCATCTATCTATCTATCATCTATCTATCTATCATCTATCTATCTATCTATCTATCTATCTATCTATCTATCTATCTATCTATCATCTATCTATCTATCATCTATCTATCTATCATCTATCTATCTAATCTATCTATCATCTATCTATCTATCTATCTATCATCTATCTATCTATCATCTATCTATCTATCTCTCTATCTATCATCTATCTATCATCTATCTATCTATCATCTATCTATCATCTATCTATCATCTATCTATCTATCATCTATCTATCATCTATCTATCTATCTATCTATCTATCTATCTATCTATCTATCATCTATCTATCTATCTATCTATCTATCTATCTATCTATCTATCTATCATCTATCATCTATCTATCTATCTATCTATCATCTATCTATACACACTTGCTACCATCAGTCAATTATTACAATCACACAGAGTCATAGAATTGTAGAGTTGGAAGAGACCCAAGCTCTGTGCTGTTTCATTCATCGTGGGAGTAAAAGCTTGCTGGTTTCCCAACTCCCTCGATAACTCTGTTGAATTTAGGTTAATAATTACTGAAAGTAGCATGATGGTCACTTGCAGAGTTTTGAGCTGTTTCCTTCCCCACATCACCGAGTGATCCTGTGCCCTTTCCCCACTGGGAAGGTTGACGCAGCAAAAGTTCGGCTGGTTTATTTTGCAGCTGATTTTGAGCGGCTTCCAAGTATGTCGCAGATTGGATCGCTTCCATGTCGCAGGGATTACGGGCATGATGAGCCCTCGGTGAAACAGTTTCATTGACTAAGGTCAGCAAGAAATCAATTTCCTGCACTTGTGGCATTTTTGCTTCCTGCTCTTAGGAATGAATAAAAAGCAATCGCCGGGGTGGTGAGAATCACCCTTTGGTAGGAGGTATGTGGAACATAATGCAGTGCAAAGGCCTTAGAAATCAGCTGTAGACATTTTGCTGTCCTTCACCCCTTAGTATATTTCAACTAAGAGTGATGGAGGATTCCAACAAAAATAGACGATAGAAACAGGAGCAGAACTTGCAGGTGCAGGCTTATTCATCCCATGTTTAGAACAGAAATCAGTCCAGCAAACACAATGGGCATTTGCTGCTGCCATTCAGTCCCCAAATGCTACATACCGTATTTTTTGCTCTATAAGACTCACTTTTTCCCTCCTAAAAAGTAAGAGGAAATGTGTGTGCGTCTTATGGAGTGAATGAAGGCTGCACAGCTATCTCAGAAGCCAGAACAGCAAGAGGGATTGCTGCTTTCACTGTGCAGCGATCCCTCTTGCTGTTCTGGCTTCTGAGATTCAGAATATTTCTTTTCTTGTTTTCCTCCTCCAAAAACTAGGTGCGTCTTGTGGTCTTGTGTGTCTTATAGAGCGAAAAATACGGTAATTTCGGTAGTTCTCTGCACCTCCATTTGCACTGTATTTTCTTTGCTGTGATGCTGGGTCCCCTGCCACCTAACTGCAATTTTTATTTTAACCTGGCTTGCCAGAACTACACATGAAAAGGATGTCATAGACCACAAGCTTCACATGAGCCAACAAGGTGATGCAGCAGCAAAAAAAGGTGACTGCTATTGTAGGCTGCATCAATAGTGTTCAGATATAGGGAAGTAATAGTACCGTTCTATTCTGCCTTGGTCAGGCCACACCTGGAGGACTGTGTCCAGTTTTGGTACCAACATTTAAGAAGGATGTTGACAAGCTGGAACATGTGCAGAGGAGGGCAACCAAGATGATCAAGGGTCTGGAAAACAAGCCTTATGAGGACTGGCTGTGGGAGCTGGGTATGTTTAGCCTGGACAAGAGGAGACTGAGAAGAGATATGATAGACATCTTCAAATATCTCAAGGGCTGTCACATGGGAGATGGAGCATTGTTATCTGCTGCTCTGGAGGAGAGGACTTGAACCAATGGCTTCAAGTTACAAGAAAGGAGATGCCGATTGAATATCCTCCAGAAAAGGATTTTCTGACAGCAAGAGCTGTTTGACAGTGGAACCAAGTCCCTCAGAAGGTCATGGGCTCATCTTCCTTGGGGGTTGGCTGGCCATCGGTCATGGATGCTTTAGCTGAGATTCCTGCATTGCAAGGGGTTGGACTCAATGGCCCTTGTGGTCCCTTCTAACTCTCCAATACCATGCGTCTATGATCCACTAAAAAATAATCTCATAAAAACCCCTTGCTGCCTCCCAGCCTAGCCTACCTCACAGGGTTGTTTTTGGGATAAAACGAGGGGGGGGGAGAACCATGGATACCCCATTGAGCTCCTTGAGAGAAAAAGGTGGGATTTAAAAGCAACAAAGGAATCAAAAATTCCCTTAGCAAGTTACCATGAGCGAGACACACACGCTTTGCCCCATTCCCCCCCCCCTCTCTAGAACTTTACTAATTCCAGGGTGCTGACACAGTGTAATAACAAAGTGGGAGAAGTGTTATTTACTCTTAGTTAAAAATGGCTTTTTAATAGGGAACAGAAGAGGGGAAGAATCCAATTGAAGGAGGCCAGCAATTGCTCCAAGGAACAATAGTTGAAATTCCCAGGGAAACTCCTAATAAACTGATTGAATATGCTGGCATGGGTTCCATTAGACAAAGAGAAGTCATGGGAGGGAGCTGAAAACGGAGAAAGGTCTTTTTGCTTCTTGTCAAGCACTGTGGACAAATTAAAATGCATTGTTTATGTTTGGTTGTTTGTTTCAAATGTGAAGTGTGTCCAGCATTCTGGAAAACTATTACCACAAAAGGCATCTGGAATCTGTCTGTGTGTGTGTGTGTGTGTGTGCACGCGCGTGTATGTTTGTGTATGTATATATCAAGAGAGATGACTTAGCCGTTACTCACTCATTGCAAAAGTCACCCAGAGCGTGTTGAAGCAGAAAATGCAGATGCAAAAAGGAAAGCAATCAATAAAAGCAAACAGATAACAATAATGTGAAATAAAAAAAATCTCTAAACTGGCAACGCCTGCTTGCTTGGCGAGTCCCCCCCCCCCAGTGGAAATAAAGACACATGACACAATTATCAAGGTTAATGGGCTAAATAAGGCCACAACTTTATTGGTTACAGGTGATGAGCGGTATTGGCTTAGGCATTGGTCCTAACTGACTATATCCGGCTTCAGCCCGTCCGCTTGAAGTCCAGGAAGGGTTAACCACCAGTAGGGGGAGTCCTGCTGATGCACATCAACTAGGAACTCCCGTGGGGTCACCGATATGGGGCGTGCCTTAGGCCCTCACCTCCCTAGGCTTCGGACAGGGCCACGCCCCCCGGAATCCTTTATCAGACTACCCTTCAATATGTAGGGCAGATGATGGCGCTTCCTCCCCTCTTCCATCTACAGAACAATACCAATGCCTAACTGCCAATACCCAGAAAGTTGTGACAATTTGTTACGAGATAGGTGAAAGCCAAGTGGCTGGTGCCAATTTGCCAAGTGGAAAAATTCCTACCAGGCCCCTCAACGGCGACAAACCAAGGTCCATCGCTACGTCAAGGAACGAAAACCTTATAGGGCGGGAGGGTGGGGAACAGGAACAGCTGGTAGGCAGCAAAAGAGGAAGATCCCTGGCTGTGCCTGCATTAAGTAGGGCAGGCCATGCCCCAGAGCCAGCCGATTGGCTGGCCAGGGGGTGATGCAGACGGGGATTCCGCCAATCGCACGGGGGCTGGGCTCCAGCCGCCACGCGCGTGGTGGGGCCATGAAGCCCGCAACCCCACCTCCTCTGCAGGGTGGAAGTGGCTTTGTTGGGAACACTTTAAGAACGTAAGAAGAGCTTGTTGGACCAGGCCAATTACCCATCTAGTCTGGCATCCTGTTCTCATAATAGCCACCTAGATGTCTGTGAGAAACCCCTGAGCAGGGGAGTTCTCTCTCCTCCTTTGGTTTCCAGCAACTGATATTCAGAAGCATTATTGCAGTGTGCGCAAGCCAACACATATTCCTCCCACTTCCATATCCTCTAATATTTCTCCAATGAAAATAGGGACATCCTATATTATTATTATTATTATTATTATTATTATTATTATTATTATTATACCCTACCCATCTGACTGTGTTACCCCAGCCACTCTGGGTGGCTTTAGACATAGATAAAAGTATAATAAAACATTAAACATTTTTTAAAAACTTCCCTATACAGGGCTGACTTCAGCTGTCTTGAGGGTCACATAACTCCATAGCCTCCAACATTTCTCCGATGAAAATAGGGATGTCCTTAGGAAAAGCAGGACATTCCAGGATCAAATCGTCAATCCAAGACTGTCCTTGGAAAATAGGAGCACTTGGAGAGTCTGCACTCCACCTAATTTTCAGTTCCCCAAACAATACATGGACACACACAGCCATGATTTCATTCCAGCCATACCTACTCCTTACACCTTATGTCAGCTGTGATGTCAGGTGTGGACAGGTAAAGAAAGCAGGGTTCACAGGCACTGCCAACCAGCCGATTATTGGTGCCAATTTGCTGTGCCTTTGGCCAACGCGGTTTAATTTCATACCGCATGTGCAAAGGAAAATGGAAAAGAAACACACACACACACACACACACACACACACACAATAATCAAATAATGATTAAACCAATGCAGTGCAGAACCACACTGCATTATTCATCCACAGGTTCACGGGTTTTTGTGAGTGTGAGTTTTCTGTCAGTGCTGACACCGATGCAATCTGAGTAATGACCGCCCTGTGTTCAGCCATGATGAACACTGCTACGCACCTCTGAACACTCTCGCACTCCCACAATATGGCTTTGTGATTCCAGAAAGCTGCTCTGTTAATTAAAAACCAATTCCTTAATTGAGGGGATGAGATGAAAAGGCATTTCTCTCAGTTGCTATGGAGAGTGTGTTTAAAGACAGAAAACAAGGTTGCTTTTTTAACATTATTAATTTCTAACTCCAGATTTATCCTGGCATTCCAGTTTGACTTCAGAGCACACTCCTCTGCCCAGAAAATGTAATAAATACAATAAGCAATAAAATGAACAGGAGGCGTCGTCTTTGTGGCAATCTGCTTTTTACAAAAATGCAGCCTGACAGAGAATTAATTTGTGCTAAAGAGCACATTTTGTTCATTTGCAGGCTCATCTGTTCTAGTGATTACTCCTTTCTCCCCCTCTGCATTTTTTATCTAACTGACACAATCTTGCATTCAATGCAGTACTAAGTAACCGTCCTGTCAGCACAAAGATTTATGCTTGAGCAACGGTATTCTCCCCATTTTCTCCCCGTGCCCTCCTCAAATCTGCCCCAGTGGAGTGGGGTAACTCCCAGGAAATATGTAGGGGGCACTTGGGCAGAGGATGGGGGGAAGTCCCTTTTTGCCAGCATAAATTCATGCACTGACAGGATGGTTACTTAGCGCTAGGTTGTATGCCAGCCAGGAAACACACACAGGGAAATCATTCTTAAAAACAACCGACACATTGTCTTAAATCATTGGTCTTCCATCTGTAAATGAGGAGGATACAGTTCATTATATAATATATATCCCAAAATTTCTTTATTTTCCTGCAATTCCACCACATATGAATCATTGTACCCTTCGCCTCTCTACATCTCTATATATTATATAATCTATAACAAACTCAAAAAGATGTTTAAATTATCCTTTGTAAAAAAAAAAAAAGCCCAAAGCCTTTCTACTGGTTATAATTGGTACAGACATTCCTAAAAATATGAGGAAGGTCTTTATGTATGCAACAGTTGCAGCAAGAATTCTAACAGCAAAAAAAAATGGAAAGGAGAAACCACCCCAACTAAATTGGATTGGCAGTCAAAACTATTGGAATACACAGAATTAGCAACAATGACAGGAAGAATTAGAGACAATACAGAACAAACTTTTGTTAGAGAGCGGGTCATTTGCAGAAAATATCTTGAAGAGCATTGTAAAAATGTGAATCCTCCGGCAGGCTTAGACTGACCCCTATAAGAACATAGAAAACTTTACTAAAATAAAGCTTGGGAAAAGCTTGAAGACATAATGAAAAGTGCGACACACAAAAGGAAACCGGGACCCTTGATGGGGTGACTGTAAGTCACAATGGAAGTTATGTTGTGAGAAATTAATTTATCCTTTGTAAATTGTAGTGGTCTTTGGTTCTTTTTGGTTGATTGTAATTTTTCTTGTTGGTAGCTTCGAGAACACTGTCCAACCATATCGTCCACTGTCGTCCCCTTCTTGTGCCCTCAATCTTTTCCAACATCAGGGTCTTTTCCAGGGAGTCTTCTCTTCTCATGAGGTGGCCAAAGTATTGGAGCCTCAGCTTCAGGATCTATCCTTCCAGTGAGCACTAAGGGCTGATCTCCTTCAGAATGGATAGGTTTGATCTTCTTGCAGTCCATGGGACTCTCAGGAGTCTCCTCCAGCACCATAATTCAGAAAGCATCAATTCTTCGGCGATCAGCCTTCTTTATGGTCCAGCTCTCGCTTTCATATGTGTATTCCTCTCCAAAGTTTGGCTAATATTGGAGCTAAGTGTACAAAGTTGATTTCGCTCAAACTCACCTGCCTTTCCTTTTCAAAATTATTTATGATAACCCATATTTTTAAAAACTTGCTTTAATAAATTGTCTTGACAGTCTTCCTTGAACAAACCACAGAAGGAGAGAGAGACCGAGAACTCCTTAATGTACTTTCCTTGTCGTAATTTCAGAAATCAGTTTGGAGATGTCATGTTAAGGGCATGATTTTTGTGTGCATGCTAATGGGCTTTTGAATATTTTAGGAACATTTCTGCTGCTATCGGAATTGCCAAAGGGCTCCTTTTAAAGAAGTGCCAGAACCCCAAGATGCATTAAACAGAAGGTTATGATCCTTTCCCCATGGGAAGAACAGAATGGGGGTTTTCTTCAAAACACCCTTTTCACCCCAAAGAAACATTGTACGTACTGTTACATGGGTTGGGGGGAAAATAGGCAATGTGAAATTTTAAGTTACATCCTCTTCTTGACTTCTGAAAGTTATCATCACCCTCTGGAAAGATTTGTGGGAGACTTCCTTTGTAAATTGCTCAATAGTGGTCAAGAGCATTGGCAAAGGCATCATCACAGTTTTTCTACAGAAATTGAAGTGGGGAGGTTCTGAAACCTTTAAAGCAGGGTTGCATAACCTCAAGCCACAGGGCTGAGTGCGGCCCTCCAGGCCTCTCAATCTGGCCCTTGAAAGTCTCTGCCTTGCCCCCTGTCATGCCCTTTAACTTCAATAAAAGGGTACCGAGGCAGAGTTTTATGTCACCTTGCTGTCTACTTTTGCCTCTGTTCCATGTGGAGGCACCTGCATACAGTGGTACCTCAGGTTAATAACTTAATTCGTTCTGGAGGTCCATTCTTAACCTGAAACTGTTCTTAACCTGAAGCACCATTTTAGCTAAGGGGCCTCCTGCTGCCGCCATGCCGCCGGAGCACGATTTCTGTTCTCATCCTGAAGCAAAGTTCTTAACCCAAGGTACTATTTCTGGGTTAGGGGAGTCTGTAACCTGAAGTGTCTGTAACCCGAGGTACCACTGTAATGGGCTGGACTGGGACCAGATGCGGCTTGTTGGGTAGGGAAGAGTTACCAAACTAGCTTCCCAGCAGGTGGGTCACTGTCACTCACTGGGAGGTCTAGGCAGTGGGGAGGTCAGCAAGGTGCAAACACCCTGGTGGAGCCAATCTGGTGCTCTAGCTGGTGTGCTTGCCTGCTTCCTGGTAAGAAACAGAGCCCCATCTACTAGCAGTTCCACCCCACCCAGCAGGCTGCTTTAGGTGGGGAGTTCTTTAGCTTAGGTGCTGCCACAGAGAGAGATCCATACCTTGTGCTATCTTAACTCCAGCTGCTCCTTCCCAACGTTCCATCCTCAAAAATGCTTCTCCTGCCTCTTGTCTGTGCACCACACCCTCCAAGACATCCTCCCTCCTGTTCGGTCAAACACAGTTGATCACACTGGCGTTCTCTCTCTCTCTGTCCCCCACTCTTTCTGTTAGATGGGTCAAGGGAGCAGCTTCTTTGGACAATGATTGCGCGAGGTCCTCTTGAGTGCCCAGAAATGGCCAAGCAGGCACACTCCCTGCCTATCCTCCCCACAGAAATGTGGGCAAGTTTGTTCTTCAGCTGCTGTTTGGTGGAGGCACTTTGAGTCCCTCTGAAGGACAGTATCCCTGCTAGCAAGGAAGTGGAAAGAGCCTGGTAGCCACAATGTTGGAGAACGTTTCACATAAGTATGAAACCCAGGATTTGGTTGGAAAAGGCTAAATGGCCTCTGAATTGGGAATGGTTGGGGCACCACTAAATTTCTTCTACAGAAAAAGTTCAGCAGTTAAAGGCAGTTGACACAAACCCCCCCTCGTTTATTTTTTTGCAAAATACGAGGCACTCCAGCTTACTTACTCTGAAGAATGGCAAATCCCATTTCGCTTCAGCTAAGCTGATAAAAGCTTTACAATTTACTGGACCATGCCGTTAAAGCAATGACATTAAAACGGTGTTAAGGTTGGAGGAAAGGTTAATGCAATCCAAGTTTTATTCTAGGGAGAGAAAAACGTTCATCAGATAAAGCACTGTTGAGTAAGCCAATTCATTCGTAGTGCATTAGTGGCTCATCTGCAATATGCCAAGCATCTGCTCTATCTATATTGATTGACTTGCTTGAATATGATCTCTCTCTCTCTCTCTCTCTGTGTGTGTGTGTGTGTGCGTGAGAGAGAGAGAGAGAGAGAGAGAGAGAGAGAGAGAGAGACTACCAATCACAAGTTCAGACCCTCCAGGGACAGTCCCGCATTTATAGAAGCCATCCCAGTTTCTGATTTGATCCTGGAATGTCCTACTTTTCCTTAAAGGTCAAGGGACCCCTGACCATTAGGTCCAGTCGTGGCCGACTCTGGGGTTGCGACGCTCATCTCGCTTTATTGGCCGAGGGAGCTGGCATACAGCTTCCGGGTCATGTGGCCAGCATGACTAAGCCGCTTCTGGCGAACCAGAGCAGCGCACGGAAATGCCGTTTACCTTCCCGCCAGAACGGTACCTATTTATCAACTTACACTTTAACGTGCTTTTGAACTGCTAGGTTGGCAGGAGCAGGGACCGAGCAATGGGAGCTCACTTTTCCTTAGGATGTCCCTATTTTAATTGGAGAAATGGAGGGTATGGAGTTATCCACCCCCCGAGTCATATGAAGGCAGTCCTGTATAGGGAAGTTTAAAAATGTTTAATGTTTTATTAGGTTTATATATATGTTGGAAGCCACCCAGAGTGGCTGGGGCAAACCAATCTGACGGGCAGCGTATGAATAATAAAATTATGAGGAGGAGGAGGATGGTGAGGATGCAATAGAACACCCCTATTTTCATTGGAGAAATGTTGGAGAGTATTCAAGTTTGATTCAGACCTTACAGGGAGAGCATTTCAGAAATGGTGGCCTACCACAGGATAAGATTAATAATGTCAGTCAAGTTTCTTTTCTTGAAGCTTGCTTGCCATCACCCATCTTCTCACTTGTTGTTTAGTCGTTTAGTCGTGTCCTACTCTTCGTGACCCCATGGACCAGAGCACGCCAGGCACTCCTGTCTTCCACTGCCTCCCGCAGTTTGGTCAAACTCATGCTGGTAGCTTCGAGAACACTGTCCAACCATCTCGTCCTCTGTCGTCCCCTTCTCCTTGTGCCCTCCATCTTTCCCAACATCAGGGTCTTTTCCAGGGAGTCTTCTCTTCTCATGAGGTGGCCAAAGTATTGGAACCTCAATTCTTCGGCGATCAGCCTTCTGCGATCAGCTGATCACTTACAGGACCCCAGTTCCCTGCAGATCTCACTTGAAGGGCAGAGAGGGAATGAACGAGATCATGTAACCAAAGTCACCGGGCATATTCATCCACAATTCATGCAGTTGTTTGGATCCAGAAATTTCTGCCATGAGACAGAAACAGTGTCTGGTCAGTTGCAAGAAAACCTACCACTTGCCAAGCTCCTGAGAACCAAGAGCAGCAATCGGAAGTCTCCAGCTGCCAGGATGGAAAGACAATACCACATTTATTTCAATTTAGGAGGATTGCTGCAACAAGATGACTGAAAGGGCTTGGAAGCCCTGGAGTCTGGGAATCCAGGAGGCTGTAACTGCCCTTGAGATCAGCTCCCATCCTTTTTAAGTAGCATCCAGAGCAGGCCCCATATCTTGAAAATAATTTCCTTTGCTTAGAAGAAATGGGAAGCATCTGGTCCTTAATTGTGGCAGGTAAAAACTGCAGCATCAATGTTGGCAGTGTTTGCCGCAGGGATGAAGCCCCTTTTTAGTATTCCTCGTTTGATGCAGCTATGCCCAGTGTTAGTTCTACTTAAAGTAGATGCATTAAAAATAATGGACATGACTAGCTTAGCTCCATTAATTTCTGTGGCTCTGCTCCAAGTATAATTTAGTTGGATGCAACATTTAAACAGTATCGCGTGGCTCTTAAGAATAATTAGGCAGGGACATCAGAGTCATATGGTGTAGGCATAAGTGTGTATGTTTCACTTGATGAAACACATTGCATTATGAATCTTTCATGCACTTCTGCAGCAAGCTATCGATGGTACCAGCTGTTCTCCTTTAAGAGCCATAAAATACAAAAATGCCAACGGAGCTTCCAGCAAACGTAAAGGCCGAACCAATATGTCAGGTGTGTGGAATAAAAAGCAGTTTGAGGAATGATCTCATAAGCATTCTTTAGCATGGAACTGGCAAATATTCTGTGTCCCTCACTTCTTTCTAAAAACAGCTTGGGTCTTAGCATTTGCTGCTGCCATTGCCCACATTCCACACCCTTTCCAGTAGGTTGACAGTGAGCAGGCGTGTGCTGGAGATGAAGGGGGATTGCTTGAAGGTCATTGAGAGAATGGTTTTTATTCAATGTGTTGCAGCAATACCACTGGGTTGCATTCACAAGTGTTTTAGTAGAGGGTTGCTTCCAACTATATATCTCCAGAGGGTTGCATGGAGGGAGAAGTTCCATTGCACTTGTGGAAATTGCTGCAGTGAAAGCAATTAGGTATTTCACTGGATGCAAATCCAACATTTCCAGCTGGAAGCTCAATTTGGCTCCTGGCCACTCAAAAAATGCCCCACCAAATTTGAGCACGCACCATGCCCAGTCTAACAGCCCCTCTGTGCAGCAATAATGTGCTATTGTTGGTGAAGCATCATGGGATAAATCTCCCACCAATGCACTATTTTTGTGTCCAGATGGTGTTGCACAATACACCCACAATAAAACTTGAGTACAGAGAGCCGGGACCAGTTCAACATTTGTCAAATGTGTGCAGAGGAGGGCAACCAAGATAATCAAGGCCAAGCCTGATGAGGAGTGGTTGAAGGAGCTGGGTATATTCAGACCGGAAAAGAAGAGACTGAGAGAAGATACGATAGCCAACTTCAAATATCTCTTCCTCACATGGAAGAGGGAACAAGCCTGTTTTCTCCTGCTCTGGAGGGGGGGGGGGACTCGAACCAAGGGCTTCATGTTACAAGGAGATTTCGACTAAACATCAGGAAGCACTTTCTGACAGTAAGAGCTGTTTGACAGTAGAACGGCTCCCCCTCGGGAGGTGGTGGACTCTAGTTCCTTGGAGAATTTTAGGCAGTGCTTGGATGGCTATCTGAAATGGATGCTTTAGCTAAGATTCTTACATAGTAGGGTGTTGAACTAACTCTACAATTCTATGATTCTACTATTATTCTAATGGGTAAATGGGTGTGAGAAGGTCAAAAGTCAAAGAGGGGGCTAACCTGCCTTTTGCATTCTGTTGTTGTTGTTGTTTAGTCGTTTAGTCGTGTCCGCCTCTTCGTGACCCCATGGACCAGAGCACGCCAGGCACCTCTGTCCTCCACTACCTCCCGCAGTTTGGTCAAACTCATGCTGGTAACCTCGAAAACACCATCCAACCATCTCATCCTCTGTCACCCCCTTCTCCTTGTGCCCTCCATCTTTCCCAGCATCAGTGTCTTCTCCAGGGAGTCTTCTCTTCTCATGAGGTGGCCAAAGTACTGGAGCCTCAGCTTCACGATCTGTCCTTCCAGTGAGCACTCAGGGCTGATTTCCTTAAGAATGGATGTGTTTGATCTTCTTGCAGTCCAGAACAAGACTTCACGGTGATCCTCCAGCCTCCATTTGGCTGGTGGGCGCCATATTTGTTTGGGCCAGAAATACACCAGAATGATGCTATACTCTTTCAAGGGGCATTTTTGGATGAAATGGTGCTTCCTACTGGTTGAGAAAGAATCACTAAAATGTCCCTCCTGCTTTCATGGCCTACCATGCTGCCCTGTGGCATGTTGGAGGGTAGTACCCAATTGCCTGTGTGGATTTAAGATTCAGTTAGCAGTCCGGTAAATGGAAGTGGTGATGTTGGGATCTTGTTGTGCCTTAGACAGCAACATAGCTTTCCTTATATCTCATACTTTGCCCTATGGAGCTGAAGGGAAGCCCCTGAGAAGCCCCCTGCTTTCAGTTCAGTCCTGCCACAAAATCTACATAGCTCTGCCTTTACGCTATTTTTTGGTCACGCGAGAGTGTGACAAATATATGGAAACCAGAAACTCACCTTTGTATGTGTTTCCCACCCATTATTTCTTTGATAGAATCCCCTTTAACTTCATTTCTTAAAAACTATAGTGGGCTTACATTTTCTCCGCCATGCTGTTTAGACTGCAATGTGTGAGTTTGTATGGGTTTTAACATTTCGTCCTTTCAGCTGCTTCCATGTTTGTGTTATATGGAAAGCAGTGTTTGATCCCCCCCTCCTTTAAGTTACTTGTGGAAGAAAGTTCTTTTTAGTAAACAGATTTACAGTACTTTTTGGCTCCATTCACTCTTGGCATACAAATGTATGCACCTCCTTTTTTTATGAGAGAGCTCATTTATTTCTTATTCTGAGGCCTGCAAAATACAGTTTTAACATAAAACAGCTCTCTGTGGCAAGCTATGATGCCCATTCAAGGCACACACAGGCCAAAGGTTATTTTCAATCTGTGTCTCAAAATAATTATCTATATCCAAAGGGACATTGGTGACCTGAATAATTTATTCTCATCTACACATTTTTGTAAGCATATTCTTGCAATATGCACCCTTTTGCAAAGCACTTTTCCCTACCAGAAAGTATTTTTGCAAATGCACACTTTACAAAAATGTGCATTTTTGTATACGTGATTTGGCTGGATAACTTTATTGCAAAAAATCAGCAATATGTACATTTTGAAGGACTCCTACCTTTCAGTTTGTGCATTATTTCAGAAAAAGTAAATTAGGTAGCTTCTCCTTTAAATGAGAACTGAATTGAATTCCCCCCCTATCCATGGTGTTTTTTATGCCCAACGGTTGACTCTTAATTCCTCCAAATCACCTGCCCCTTTCAGGGTAACCACTGACAAGGATGGACAACAGGCAAATGTCTGAGGTGAAGCAGGTGCTGAGACCCAGGAGTAGTGAGTCACTGAGAAGTCAGGACAACACAGCAAGTTGTAACTGGAGCACAAGAAGGAGGCAGGGTCAGGGAGCAAGTCAGAGCACATCTGGAATACTGTGTCCAGTTCTGGGCACCACAAATTAAGTAGGATATTGACAAGCTGGAATGTGCACAGAGGAGGGTGACCAAGATGATCAAGGGTCTGGAAACCAAGCCTTATGAGGAACGGTTGAAGGAGCTGGGTATGTTTAGTCTTAAGAAGAGACTGAGAGGAGATATAATAACCGTCTTCAAATATTTCAAGGGCTGTCACATGGAAGATGGGGCAAGCTTGTTTTCTCTTGCTCTGGAGGGTAGGACCTGAACCAGTGGCTTCAAGTTACAAGAAGGGAGATTCCGACTGAAAATCAGGTAGAACTTTCTGACAGTAAGAACTGCTTGACAGTTGAATGGACTCCATTGGAAAGTGGTTGACTCTCCTTCCTTGGAGGTTCCTGAGCAGAGGGTGGGTGGCCATGGATGCTTTAGCTGAGATTCCTGCATTGAACTAGATGACCCTCAGGGTCCCTTCCAACTCTCCAATTATATCCCTACCTGAAGACACCAGGGATTGAACCTAGGACTTTCTGTCTGCAAGGCAGGTGCTGTAGCACTAAGCTATGGCCCTTGGCCTAAAGTCTGCAAGTGCTGATAACCTGCAGACCCCACTGAGCTTGTTAGTCCTCCACTAACCTCATTAGGTCATCAGTTTGATTCACAAACTAGTTAAGCTGAAATGCTTCTGCCTAAGATGGTCTTGCCCCACTGACCTAAGTGGAACTGCATTGGCTTAAATCCAAGGATTCAAAGCGGGTTAGGTTAATAACTACAGGGTGTGTGTAGGTGTGTGCATAGCAGGGAATGAACTGAAGAGTGCACTGTTTGTTGAAATCCTTCATTTTCTAGGCCTATTAGCTAACAGGACAATCCTTGTTTAACCGAGGAAAAGGCAGGGTAGGTTTATTTAAACGGTTGGTTTCAATACCTGAGAAGGAAGGTGGATTTCAGTCAAGCTTTACATTTTGCAATTAATACATATCCTGAGCAAGCATACATTGGTCACTATTTTAAAAAAATGGTTTATAACTAAAAATAGCCTTTACTGAACGTGGGAGCACGATCTAACAGGGGTGCTTAACCTGTGGCCCTCCAGATACTGGGAGACTCCTAGTTTATATCAGACCCAGCCAGCTAACCATTGGTGAGGGATAGTGGAGGTCTATAGGTTACCCACCCCCATCTAAAACCTTTAGCCATGAGTTCCCATGCACTTTTTACTCTGTTTAGGGATGAGCGGCAGATTGGTGTGTTGTTTTTTTAAAAGATATTTATTAGCATTTTCACAAATTTTCTAAAACATAAAAGTCACAAAAAAGAAAACACAAAAAATAAAATCAAAAATACATACAAAAAAGCAAAAAAAAAAAACCAAAACCACATGTATAACTTCATTCCCTTATATCCATGAAAATTACTTTCCCAACCTCCTCATACCTCTCCTTACTGCATTCCATTCTCTAATTAATTCTCTTCAACAAATCCTTCCCTTAATTTCTATTAAGTTTTTCAGCTTTCTTTTCATATTTACATAATGATTACAGCTAGCAACCCCTTAATTTCAGAATCAACATCGTCTTAACATTCAACAATTTTACAATATTTCTTAAGATAGTCTTTGAATTTCTTCCAATCTTCTTCCGCCGTCTCTTTCCCCTGGTCTCGGATTCTGCCGGTCATCTCTGCCAGTCCCATATAGTCTATAACTTTCATCTGCCATTCTTCCACGGTGGGTAGTTCTTCTGTCTGCGGCAGATTTGTGTTTGCCCTTTTGTGCTCCCATGCACAAAAGGATGCTAATTAAGATCAGTTACGTGAAAGCTAATTTTCTACCAGTTTCCAGAAGGAAAATTAGCAGGAAAATTAGTCCTCCTCTATGAGATGGGACCTTAAATGTAGATGCCATTTGGTTGGTAGAGTGCTAGAGATTCATCATCTGGAACCGAGCACATTGCACAGTTAAGAGAAGTATCAAATCATCAACGTGACCTCCATGGATTCTTAGTGAAAGGGTCGTAGCTCTTGCCTGACTTCCTGAGAGCCAAGTCTCTGCTGCATACTGGAAGGTGACACATCGGAGAGGTCAGTGCGGTGCAGATGCAATGGCAGAGGCAATCTGGTGCTTATGATGCTTTTGCACTCCACCAGCCTCTCTATCACCTCCTAGTAAGCAGCGTCGACTCAGCTGTTGGGTGATCAGGTGAGTGTATTCATCCCATCACACAGTCGGCTACTGATGTTACAGCAACTTGCAGGTTTTAAGTCTTGTAAATATCGAATACATGACAGTGGTTAGCCTCAGAAGTCTGAAAACATATACCCTCTGCACTTATTTTTCTTATATAGAATTACAGGCTTTAATTCAGTACAGTGGTACCTCGGGTTACATACACTTCAGGTTACATATGCTTCAGGTTACAGACTCCGCTAACCCAGAAATAGTACCTCGGGTTAAGAACTTTGCTTCAGGATGAGAACAGAAATCGTGCTGCAGCAGCACGGCGGCAGCAGGAGGCCCCATTAGCTAAGGTGGTGCTTCAGGTTAAGAACAGTTTCAGGTTAAGAATGGACCTCCGGAATGAATTATGTACTTAACCCAAGGTACCGCTGTACTTTGATACATCGTCATAATTCAGTTTTAAGAGAGTGTATGTGTGCCAAGTGTATGTTTGTATTGAATTCAGTTTTCCCCTTAAATCAGGAATGGGGAATCTGTGAGTCTCTGGACGTACTGTTTTCTGCTTTGTCTTTCAGACTACAACTCCCATCATCCCTGACCATTGGCCATGCTGGCGGGGGCTGATGGGAGATGGAGCCCAGCAATAGGTTAAACCCTTGTTAATTTGCCCTGGCATTTAAAACTGTGGTGCATTCAGTGGATTGAATAGTTTTCCCCCTCTGTTTCATTGTGCAGTTATTTTATTACGATGATTTATTAAGTTTGTATGCTTCATCCATAGATTTCAGGGCAGCTCACAACATAAAAACACAAAATAAAAAGACAAAATACAAACAAGAACACACACACACACACACACACACCAATAAACCTCCTCCTCCTCCAGTCTCTCCTGTTGTTTTGCAGATTTTAAATTCCTGCGTATATCTGTCTGAAATCCATTGTCTTTTGAACATGCAGTTTGTATATTTTTAAAGCAACAAATGAATGAATAAACAAAATCTGGAGGGTCATAGGCTGCCCTAGCCTTGTTTTAAACAAGGTTCCTTTAATCACTTACTATAACTGAAATCGTAAAACATCAAAAAGGTTAAAAACTGTTGTGTGTGTGTGTGTTCCCCAGTAAAGGAACTGAATTTTTGAAGGTGAGTGAATGACCTCTTAAGGATCGTCTTTAAATCAGCACAGTTTCTTCATAGGAAAAAATGTGGCTGGCAGTGGTGTTACGTGCCACACCAGTGTAAAGCCAAGGAAGCCAGGCTGCAAGAGACACATAGATGAGAATGACCCGGCTAATTTCAGAATGAGATTACATGAGATTAGCATGTCTGCTTCAAACAGATTTGCTACAGGTAACGGAAACTTTAAAAAATAGCTTTTGGCAGCAGCTCCACAGCAGAGCATCTGCTTGGCGTTCAGAAGGCTGCAGGTTAGCAAGCAGATTGGGAAGAGAGGATCCTACCTTCTGCCGGGTGTTTGCATTCTCTTTATCCCAGAGAATATTGCATCTGATTTGCCAATTGTTCTGTGGGTGGCTGGCAGGCAGAACTTGCTACTTGAGGATGGCTCATGAAAAACAACCCTCTTTTAAAACCATCTAGAGCAGGGGTGTCAAACTCAAATTTATCGGGGGCCGCATCAGCAGTTTGGTCACCCTCAAAGGGCCGGTTGTATCTGTAGGACTTTACATGAATGCATGTAAAGTGGAGGTTTCCTGTGTAGAACGGCCGGCGCTGCTAGAGGGCAGACGTTCTCTGGCTTGTAGGCTGCCGTGCATGCGCTGAAGAGGCAGCTTTCTTGTGTCCCCCCCCCCCAAAAAAGCGAGAATAAAAGGTGAAGGCTGGCGGCCGGTGGCAGCTACACGGGCCACATGACGAGGTCTGGCGGGCCGGATTCGGCCCGCGGGCCTTGTGTTTGACACCCATGATCTAGAGCTATGGTTTTCCCAGTAGTGATTATGGAAGTGAAAGCCGGACCATAAAGAAGGCTGATCACCGAAGAATTGATGCTTTTGAATTCTGGTGCTGGAGGAGACTCTTGAGAGTCCCATGGACTGCGAGAAGATCAAACCTCTCCATTCTGAAGGAAATCAGCCCTGAGTGCTCACTGGAAGGACAGATCCTGAAGCTGAGGCTCCAAGACTTTGGCCACCTCATGAGAAGAGAAGACTCCCTGGAAAAGACCCTGATGTTGGGAAAGATTGAGGGCACAAGGAGAAGGGGATGACTGAGGATGAGATGGTTGGACAGTGTTCTCAAAGCTACCAGCATGAGTTTGACCAAACTGCAGTAGGCAGTGGAAGACAGGAGTGCCTGGTGTGCTCTGGTCCATGGGGTCATGAAGAGTTGGACACGACTAAACGACTAAACAACAACAACAGGTTGTTGGCCATCTCTGCCTCCATTGTTTGACTGTGCATAAAGTCTGATGAGCCCTGCTATGGTGCTTTTGCCACGGGCTAAACCTTCCCCCCCCCTCCTGTAAGCAGATGGCTGTACCTGTCCATTTGCCGGGGATGTAAATTAAGATCCTGAATATTTCATGCAGGGAAAAAGCAGGCAATGAGAATGCTTTTTAACCTGCAAATCCACAGTCCAGGAACAAGCTGGATATTTGGGGAAAGAAAGTGTTTCTCCCTGCCCCTTTCACACACAGAAAGGAAGATTCTCCACTTACTCCTGACCACAAAACCACTTATTTAAAGAGGGAAATGACAGCCAAGCCCATGGGCCCTGTGCGGAGCAGACGGCCCTCCCCCCCCCCCCCCTGCTGACCTGCCGATTCAGACTATTCCATTCATGCAACGGGCATAATGATATGATGACATGACTGTATATTTCCATTGGACGTGGCGCTCCAAAAAAGAAAAAAAGAAAACCCGAAAGAAAACCACCCACCCTTGCCAGGAGGAGCAATTTTTAGAAATGGGAGCCAGGGGTATGAATTTCCCACTTGTGTGCTATCACAGCCTTTGCATTCTTGAGCCCTGCAAAGAAGCGGAGGTCAAATTGTAGAGCTTGTTTGCTAGGCTGGGTTTCTCACCCGCAAGGGCTCACAGTGCGAGGGAAGTCTCACTGTTTGATGTGGGGAAGGAAGGAGGGTTACTTATGTGTTGTTGAGCTACTGAGATGAGAGAGAGAATATTCTCCACTACTGAGCAAGGCACTGCAGCTGCTCACTGGAAGGAGTTGTGCAAGTTTCAGAACTTTGGTTAAATTCCCTCTACTAGTTATTATTAATTTTCTGCACACACAACCCACCTTTTCCACAAACATGCTCAAGGTGGCATTCGTGCTTCTTCCCCTTTTAATCCTCACAACAACTCTGTGAGGTAGGTTTGGCTGAGAGTCCTTGGCTGCCCCAATTTCACCCGGTGAACTTCATTTGGCTGAGTGGGGATTTGAACCCTGGTCTCCGAGGTCCTAGCTCAATACTCTAACCAGTACACCACATGTAGTGGGTTTATTATTTTAAAAGGGAATGTGGAATCAGCGGTGAATATTGATTCCCTGAAAAATAAAATGGCCATTCAATTCACAAGTGACTAATTCTGGGAATGGACAATCTTGGCGCTATTTTTTTTTTAATGACTAGGTGGGTTACTCCCTCATAGGAGCCAACTCCTAGGGGCCAAGGTCCCTTCGCTCCCACAATACAATATTTGAGGGTGCCCTGCCAAGTTGACAGGAATTGCCATTTAAATGGTGTGTGCATGCTGCATCATGTGATCAGTTATGTGGGGCGGGACTTACCTGGGCCGCCTAATATTTTATTCAAGTTGGTACCCCTGTACTCCCCCATGACTCCCCCCCCAAAAAAAAAAAATTGGAGGTGAAGGCTACAATGATAGATTGTTAGGCCTTAGGTGATACAAAGATTTTGCTTGGAATCGTTCTGTGATGCTGGGAATCATAGGAAAGAACATTTCCCATGGTTCCCAGTGGCCTGGAAGCTGCAGAACACATTCAGAACTTAATAGAGACCCTATAGAGGTGCCCGTCCTGCAACCACAGTGATGTCCTGGCAAGCAGAGAAAAGTGGCCACAAGAGCTCAGGTTGGAACACTGTTGTAGAAGCCAAAACTGCACAGGACAAAATTATGTTTCTTGAAATGATCCATCTATACTCAGTGGCAGCAGCTCTCTACCGTTTCATGCTTGGGGCATTCACAGACCTACCTGCAGATTCCAGGGATTGAAAAACAGATTCTCTACCACTGAGCTATGGTCCTTCCACTGGAAGGCATTCAGCAACGTCATATGAGTTTCCAACATTGTTTTCTAGCTGAGCTTGCAGGAAAGATGGTCGGGGTCTATCTGTAATTTATGGTACGGCTTCTGTAACTAAAGGATGTCAAGGGGCACTTGAAACCCCCTGGGAAATTCTAGGCAAAGTAGAAAATGAATAATAACAATGGAACCTGTGCTTTTATTTCCCCTTAGAATCTGGCCTTGGGGGTCGTCCTAGTCTCGACTCTATGTATGCAAGTGTAGAGCAACGGCTGAACGAGACGCTGAGGCAGCGCCGGAATGCCGGCGACAATCACTACAACATTGAGGTGCTTCTGGGAGTGGATGATTCCGTCGTCCGATTCCATGGCAAAGAACACGTTCAGAACTACCTCCTCACCCTGATGAATATAGTGAGTTCTCTTCCTCTGTAGTTGTTCTGGGAAGCATGTTTTTTCATCCAGTACTCAGGACTAACTCCCTCTCTACTCCACTGGTGGGGCATTTTGCAGGTGTATTCTGAAGCATAGAGGTGGGGAGGGGGGTGAAGTCAAGGAACTAAGGGACACAAGTGGTGCTGTGGTCTAAACCACTGAGCCTCTTGAGCTTGCCGATCAGAAGTTTGGCAGTTCGAATCCCCGCCATGGGGTGAGCTCCCATTGCTCTGTCCCAGCTCCTGCCAACCTAGCAGTTCGAAAGCATGCCAGTGCAAGTAGATAAATAGGTACCACTCCGGTGGGAAGGTAAATGGCATTTCTGTGCGCTCTGGTTTCCATCACAATGTTCCATGGCACCAGAAGCAGCTTGGACATGCTGGCCACATGACTCGGAAAGCTGTCTGTGGACAAACGCTGGCTCCCTCAGCCTGAAAGCAAGATGACTGCCGCAACCCCATAGTCGCCTTTGACTGGACTTAACTGTCTAGGGGTCCTTTACCTTTACTGAGGGTGCATTCACACGGCGGTTTATTCCTTCCCCCCAGCATTTGCATAACTGTTAATTTAGGCACTATATTTGAACTTTCACATGACCTTAAAACTACTTCTGGAAATCTAGCAGAATATAGTGGAGGTTTAGCACTCATGTCCATGTTAATTGCTTCCAGAAAAGAAAACCCCTTAATCCAGGAAAACAACAGAAGTAAAGTGTCAACATTTGGGGCAGTATACTATCATACAGTTCTTTCCTGCAATTTTCATGGGTGTATCCTGAACCTGCAGAAAGTTGCAGAATAGTGACGTTGTCCGAAGACAAAATAAAAAATAAAAATAAAAATTGTCCAGTAGCACCTTATAGACCAACTAAGTTTGTTCTGGTATAAGCTTTCATGTGCATGCACACTTCTTCAGATACACTGAAACAGAAGTCACCAACCCTTATATATAGTGAGAGGGTGGGGTGGGGTATTTCTCAGAAGGGTAGTGGAAGATGGGTGATTGGCTCAATGGGTATGGTAAACCTGTTGATGACTGTTAATGACTGCAATTAGTCCTACAGGAAAAAGCAAGGTATAGTATGCAGATGACAAAAAAATAGCTTTAGCATGTGTAATGAGACAGGAACCCGATATCTCTGTTCAGACCAGGTCTCTCCATAGTTTTCAGTTTGGTAATAAGTTGTAATTCAGCAACTTCTCTTTCAAGTCTATTTCTGAAATTCTTTCGTAATAAGACAGCTGCTTCAAAATCTTGTATTGAATGTCCTGGGAGATTGAAATGTTCTCCTACTGGTTTCTCTTGTCCAAAGACATCATTTGTCATTTCACATCATGCCCACTAGCGTGAATGAAATTTAGCACGGCATGGCAATATATCCCTCAAAATGCCACAGTGCCATAATACCTCAGAAAACAGAAAAGACCTGCTGGCATTATAAGCAGGAAAACTAGCACAATAGTACCCATATCTGACTGCACCTTAAATAAACATCATATTAACTATAACATGCATAAAAATAAAAATAAAAACTAGCAAAAATTTAATCTGTGTTCCAAAGATGCAGATCCGGCACAAGCCATTTTGTTGCCTGAGGCAACAGAAGCAGTTTGGACTGGCATCCTGCACTGTACCTGAGGCAGCAGGCTATTTTGGGGGGACAAGGGCAGGGCATTAGCATGCAGAGGCCAGGGTGCTTTGGAGCAACACCAGGGGGGCTTCAGCCACAGCTCGCAAGCATGTGGTGCAAGAGGCAATTGCCTCACTTTGCCTAATGATAGAGCCGGCCCTGTATAAATGCTTCGGTGCCGTCTGTCCCTTAGGGCACAGGTCTTTCTTTCTTGCCAACAGGCAGCCTCATTTACGACTCTATTCCCCTTCCCCTGCCCTCACAACCCACGAAAAGTGCTTTGTAAGCGAAGGAGGGAGATCAATGTGTCTGCATCTTTGAGAGGATGACCTGTGTCAATTTTTCATGAGCCTTTCAAAACCACGCTCAGCTGAAGCATTTAAAAGGCTTTGGCAATCTGTGAGCCTGAGAGAAATGGATAGCCTCCAAGAAATCTAGGAAAAGTAAAGTTGCTTGTAAAGCTGAATCTAGCCCCATGTTTTTACAGAAAGTGTGAATCAGTGAACTAAATGTGAACTAAATTGAATTTCCCTCCCCAAAACCCTATTAATGGGACACGAGAGACAGCAGGGGTCTTGGTTCTTCCAGATACCTGAAATATTTTGGTGTAATCCCACACACTATGCAAAGGCACAAGGAAAACTCAGAACATCTGATGCTAGCGGCAAGGACAAGGGACCATGAAAAGTTCATATAAATCAGTGATTCCCGAATTTTGTTGACCTTCCGCCCCCTTGGTTCATCCCCCATACACTACAAAAGGCATTTATTCAGGATAGCATTCTGCATGACCCACTAAGGAAGATAATAATATAATAAAATATTAATTGCAGTAGCAATTATCGTATTGGCCTGAATATAAGCCGCAGCCGCAAATAAGCTGCACCTTTAAAGTTCAAGGGGAACAAAGAAAAAAAGACAATAAGCTGCTCCCTTAAAATTCTGTAAGCACTCACACCCGTAAATGGCCAATGTTGAAGAAAACCCTACACCGATATCGTAAAAGTCAATTTTTGTAAGGTCGCAAATTTAAGCCACACTTTAACTTTTCACAGTTGGAATTGGGGGGGGGGGAGTGTGCCTTATATTCGGGCCAATATGGTAATTGCACATTGATTCAAAATCCAATTAAAACTATTTAGTTTAATTAATTTAACAAAATAGATGAACTTGATCCAGTGATGTCAGCTTTCCAATGCCTGAAAAGTTATTTTCACTTCCGCATCCCTTGCCACCCCCTTTGCCTCTTAGTGCCCCCCTAGGTCACCCCCCCAGAAGGAAGCACTTTGGGAACCACTGATATAAGCTAAGGAGAAGGAATACTCATTTGGAGTGCAGATTTTAAGAAGCAACATGACCAGCTTGATGCATTTATCCTCCCTTTGACACAGTTGCAAAATCCCACTGTTCCAACACTCACTGTTTTGGAAAGTAGAAATTGGGTTGTCCTTTTAATTGTCGACTGAATCAAACTTTGGATTTGTGACTGTTCAGATTTTACCTTCTCTGCCTCTCTCTTTTAGGTGAATGAAATTTACCAGGATGAATCCCTGGGGGTCCACATAAACGTTGTTCTGGTTCGCATGATGATGTTGGGCTACACCAAGGTAAGCAAACCAAGTGAACGGTCCCGTCTGTCTCCATTCTCATCCAAACTGCTTTTGGAAGGTGAGATGTTACTATGTGTACTTCCTGAACGAAGACATCACATGTGTGTGGATTCTTTGTGTGTGTATCAAGAAGAGTAATGAGGGGAGAGAGTTGCTGCTGCAGCAATGGCCACCTCTGTGGGCTGGTTCAAATCCTGCCTTAATCCTCAGGTGATAAGCAAGGTCTGTGTCCTTATCATGTTTGCTTTAATTCTGAGCCTGGAAGAAGAAAGCAAATGGAGCAACATTCTAGAATCTAACAGATCTTTTCATTATTATCCTTTGCCTTGCATTTTTCTGTTTTGGTTGAACAAATAGAGTCTGGGGTTATTCCGTGTGGCTTCTTTTAATTTTTTTAAGGGAAAGTTCTGCACTCAAGGAAGCCCAAATCCTGTGTACAGAAGTAGCTGAAATCTGCAACCACCGGAATGATGCAAATAAAACACTTCAATTCCTCTTACTTTGCATGATTTACCCAGCAATTGCTTTGCAAATTTTTAACTTCAGTACTGTAGTCATTTGGACTGCTAAAGTAGCTTAACACTGAAACCTCCTTGCATGTACCAGGTCACTATAAATTCCACCAAACCACCTCTTTTGGCTCCTGAGACTTCAGTTGGCATTCTGCAAACATTTTTACAAATAAAAAAATTCAACCACAAGGACTAGAAACTTGATTTTAAAGTTGAAAGCTGAGAGTCTCCAGAATCTGAATTCTCCACTCGGTTTCTGATTCAGATCCCCGCCCCATCTTGCACCCCACAAAATCACAGCCCTGGCCTGCATCCTGTCACTTCTCTTTAGGAGGATTTTGGCAGGAGAGTAAACTGAGCAGACCAAGTCTCTTTTGCCATCTAGTGGCAGTCAGCTTCTGAAAACCCAGCGATACCTTCAAATTATCGTCCTTTAAGTCATGGGTGGGGAAAACTTTTCAGCCTTAAGGATGCATTCTCTTCCAGGGGCCATGAGTCAGTGATGGGCAGAGCCAGGGGCAAAAGTGGGTGGGGCAGCAAAGGTGAATTCTACCAATAATAATAATAATAATAATAATAATAATTTATTATTTGTACCCCGCCCATCTGGCTGGGTTTCCCCAGCCACTCTGGGCGGCTTCCAACAAAGATGAAAAATACACAAAAATGTCACATACCATATTTTTCGCTCTATAAGATGCACCAGACCACAAGACGCACCTAGTTTTTGGAGGAGGAACACAAGAAAAAAAATATTCTGAATCTCAGAAGCCAGAACAGCAATGAAAGCAGCAATCCCTCTTGCTGTTCTGGCTTCTGGGATAGCTGCACAGCCTGCATTCACTCCATAAGACGCACACACATTTCCCCTTACTTTTTAGGAGGGGAAAAGTGAGTTCTATAGAGCAAAAAATACGGTATTAAAAACTTCCCTGAACAGGGCTGCCTTCAGATGTCTTCTGAATGTCAGGTAGTTGTTTATCGCTTTGACATCTGGTGGGAGGGCGTTCCACAGGGTGGGCGCCACTACCGAGAAGGCCCTCTGCCTGGTTCCCTGTAACTTGGCCTCTCGCAGTGAGGGAACCGCCAGAAGGCCCTCGGAACTGGACCTCAGTGTCCGGGCAGAACGATGGGGGAGGAGACGCTCCTTCAGATATACTGGACCAAGGCCGTTTAGGGCTTTAAAGGTCAGCACCAACACTTTGAATTGTGCTCGGAAACGTACTATGTAATGAAGGCTACTTTCTACAGATATTCCCCTCCATCTGGGGAGCTGAGAGGCATTGGCAGAATTCAAAAGCACATTCCACGTAGGCAAAAACATTCAAAGAGGCTGTGAAGCAGGATAA
Organism: Podarcis muralis; assembly: GCF_964188315.1. Taxonomy (NCBI): domain Eukaryota; kingdom Metazoa; phylum Chordata; class Lepidosauria; order Squamata; family Lacertidae; genus Podarcis; species Podarcis muralis. Next base: position 9,207,883 of record NC_135663.1, read on the forward strand.
GTGAAGACTGTGGCCTGGGGAGACAGGTTAGACCCAGGGGTCAGCAAACATTTTCAGCAGGGGGCCGGTCCACTATCCCTCAGACCTTGTGGGAGGCCAGACTATATTTTTTTTTGGGGGGTGAACGAATTCCTATGCCCCACAAATAACCCAGAGGTGCATTTTAAATAAAAGCACAGATTCTACTCATGTGAAAACACCAGGCAGGCCCCACAAATAACCCAGAGGTGCATTTTAAATAAAAGGACACATTCTACTCATGTGAAAACACGCTGATTCCTGGACCGTCCGTTGAACCGGATTTAGAAGTAGATTGGGCCGGATGCGGCCCCGGGGCCTTAGTCTGCCTACAGTTAGAGGTATAGCTTGGCTCTGTAGATCATCTCATCTATATCAATATTGACATCTAGATCATCTAGATTGTACTTTTGCGAGCCTTAGGAATCCTTCCAGCATACTGACACTTCACTCCAGTTTCTCAGCTTTATTTTGGCTACAATTCTGTTGGCACTCACCACTTTTGTTTTATATTCGAGGAACTGGTCTCTCTCTCTCTCTCTCAACCATACACTCCTTGACACCGAAGTTCATAATTTTGCCACCGCTTCTGCATAATCTGTAGTTTGGCTGCCAGGGTTCTCTTTATGACGCTACTGCTCCTCTTTCTCCAAAAAGACAAAGAAAAAGCAGGCTTGGTTCTATAGATATAAACGGCTGCACAAAGCAGTCATTTGTATATATCATTATTCTATCACTTAGTTGGACAGTATAATGCTTCTTGGGTGGGTGAAAGGACTGCTTCATTAATATCCTTAAGTGCTAATAAATATTCTTGGGTGGGTGGAAGGACCACTTCATCAATAACCCAGAGCACTAATAAATATTTATTGCCTTTTCATCTGAGTGCACAACACTGCTGCTTCAAGCACCCCTGGCAGAAATGCTGGCAGTTCTGTTCATGTCATTGGCCTCAGATTTATTTTCCAAGAGGGTTGCCTCTTCTCCCCCAGCAGTTGGGAATGTAAGCAAAGCCCAGCTGTGCAGCCACAATTGTCCTGGTTCTGAGACTGTCTCACTCATTGAGCATTTGTTCTGCACATGGCTTCTCCCGCAGAGAAAAGGATAGCCCCCAATTCATTACCGGGATGAAGAATATAAACATCAGAGATAATGTCTTCTGCAAAGTTTCTACAACAAGCAGATCTGACTGCCTTGAGCCAGAAAAAAGAGTGTGTTTATAGCAGAAGATCCAAAACACTACCAGTAGTATTATATTTTAACTATACACAGAGTTCCGTCTTTCATTTATGCAACTGAGGGCAGATGTTCTGACCTGACAGGGCTGCCACTGAAAAGGGCATCTGTGTATAACTTCAGTATACCTGAAGGAGTGCCTCCACCCTCATTGTTCAGCCTGGACACCAAGGTCCACCTCCAAGGGCCTTCTGGTGGTTTCCTCACTGTGAGATGTGAAGTTACAGGGAACCAGGCGGAGGGCCTTCTCAGTGGTGGTGACCGCCCTGTAAAACGCCCTCCCATCAGATATCAAGGAGATAAAGAACTACACAACTTTTAGAAAGCATCTGAAGGCAGCCCTGTTTCAGGAAGTTTTTAATGTTTGATGTCTTCTGTTTTTAGATGTGCTGAAAGCTGCACAGAGTGTCTGGGGAAACCCAGCCTGATGGGAGGGGTATAAATATGATGATGATGATGATGATGATGTGTCCAGGTCTCCTCAGCTTGTGAGGCAACAGTAGCCTAGTTTCTTCATACACTGCTCTCCAGCCTCCATCCAGGGGAGCAAAAAGCGTTATCAGAGTTCAAGGATACGTTCCATCAAGGCAAAAACACTTGGGGTCAGTGAGGAGTGTGGCTCAAGGATAAGGGGTGTGTCCTGGGGAGAGATCCAAGGGCCAAACAGAGAGGCATAGAGGTCCAGATTCAGTCCCTGAAGTTCCCCATAACTGTACTATGGAGTAGTGGGGAAAGGCAACCATGTGCAGCCCCTCACCATGAGGCCATGTGCTAGATGAAGCATAGAATCAGAGAATAGATTCATATATTCATAGAATCATGGATTTGGAAGGATCATCTAGTCCAACCTGAATATACAGCTGTCCCATACGGGGATCAAACCTGCAACCTTGGCATTATCAACACCTCACTCTTGCAAACTGAGCTATCATCTGCAGTTGCTGCAATCTTATTTTTTCTAGAATAGAATGAAATGACAAGGGGTCCTGAATATCACTCCTGCAGGGCTCTTCAGGGTCACATCATTTGCTCTGCCGTGCTGAGTGCTGGTGCCTGGCCAGGCCAGCAGCAATCTCTACACTTGTGATCAGACCCATCTAACATATATCACATTCTTGCTCAGTCCATCAGCCTTATTGAACGAGGAAATCCATCCCGGAGCCTGGAGAACGTTTGCCGCTGGGCATATCAGCAACAGAAAGCAGACTCCAGCCACTCGGAGCACCACGATCATGCCATATTCCTAACCAGGCAAGATTTTGGACCAGCCGGAATGCAAGGTAGCGCGAACAAGACTTTTTTTTTAACAAGTATTTTGCTGTGTTGGCTGTTTTCAAGATTCTACTTACTTGATTCAGGCAAGTGGAATCCAGCCAGAATTCACAAGTCATTTCTTCTCTCTTTATTCAGAGTTGGTCAAAGTTTAGTAACTCAATCTATCCCTGCTGGGGAATGTGTTCAGCAATTTCTCTCGCAATTATTATTATTATTACTCCACTAGGTTTATGAAATAAAACTAGAGAACTTCTAACAGTTATTAAAAGAATGTATTTAGAAGCTAGGAATGGGTTGTAAAGGTTTCCTGAATCTCTCCCAGCTTCATGTTACTCTGATGGTGAATGGCAATCACACACCCTGGTTTCTAGTAGCCATTTTTCTTTAAGGTTCATTCCTACTCAGAAGGAGATGGAGTAAGGGAAGAAAGTGTGCAGTAGAAAGGTAAATAAAGGGTTTGAGGAAGGCTTTGCATGCTGAAGGTCCCAGGTTCAATCTATGCATAGGGCTGGGGACGATCCCTGCTAGAAACCATGGAGAGTCACTACCACAATTCTAAGCTACATACACACATTATAAGGCAGCTATCTATTTTCATATGACGCGACTGGAAATCTCTCTTTTTCTTTTGCACAGAACTGTAAAGAAATGTCTCCTTCTGCACTGTTGACAATTCTGTTCTGTCAGTAGGTTAAGGCTTGACGATATAGCAGTAGCCATAGAGGGCTAACAAACCGTGCTTTGTTTTGCTTTTAAAACCCAAGTCTTTCACATTTTCAACAGGCTATGCTCCAGTAACAGGCATGTGCCATCCTGTCAGAAGCTGCACTCTTAACCATGAAGATGGATTTTCTTCAGCTTTTGTGGTCGCCCATGAAACTGGCCACGTGTAAGTCTCAGTAGTATGCTTCCGGATGCCCGTAAGTTGGAGGCAGGATGCCTCTGAATTCCAGTTGTTGGGAATCACAAGGGCAAGGAGCGCTCGGGTCCTCCTTGTGGTCTTCCCATGGAAATCTGGTTGACCACTAGAAGAAGAAAGATGCAGGACTAGATGAAATCCAATAGGGTCCTTCTTATGTCCTTATGCTAGGGAATCTCTGATCTACTGGCCAGTCTTGGCTCACCAGGGTGTCCAAGTTGGCCAGGAAAGCCATTTCCCTCCAACCACACCAAACTGCTCATCAGCTGGCATCATTTATGGGAGGGTTATATTCCTACTGGGTGCTGCTTCACCGTCATGTTCCTTGCAGAGAATGTGATGGTGAAGCAGACCCTCCCACCTACCAGGATGCCCACCTATCAGTCATCTGATGTCACAATGACATCCAGCCATCCACCTGTCAAAGTTAGTCCTCTTGGGAAGAAGAGGGAGAAGTAAAAAAAGGATCTGTGAGGCCAAAAATGTTCCTCACCCCTGGGGGTTAGCAGCTGGGGCAGACTGAGGCTGGTAGGACAATGCTTCTTGCACCCTAATGAACCACCCACTGGTGTTCAGGGAGAAGGATCCTAGACCAGCCTTCCAAATGTCTGTCTAAAGCAGTACAACACAGACCCTGGTTTTCAATTGCAATGGAGTACTAATGATGGGTCTGGGTCTGTGAAATTCAGATTGCAATGGCTGTCATGCTTTCCCTTCTAGAAAACCTGGAACTGAAGGAGCTTGAGAAGGGTTGAGATGTGTAGTCCTGCAGATATTGTTGAGCTCCGGCTCCCATAAGCCCAGCTCAGCATGACCAATGGTCAAGGATGATGGGAATATTTGTCCTGCAGAATCTGGAAAGCCACAGGGCTCTCCATCCTTGAGCTACCTAGACCAGCCGGGTAAAATTTATCAGAGTAAAAGAGAAGCTGATATAAGTCACTTTGTATGTGTAAGATGGTTTCATCCTTCTCCACTCTTGGCCCCAATTAATTCCATCATGCTGATCTCTGATTTCAGGTTGGGAATGGAGCATGACGGACAAGGGAACCGGTGTGGGGATGAGACAGCAATGGGGAGTGTCATGGCTCCCCTGGTGCAAGCAGCGTTCCATCGATACCACTGGTCCCGATGCAGTGGCCAAGAAGTCAAAAGATACATACAGTAAGGACCAACATATGGTGTATGAAGAGGCACTAAATACCTGGAGCAAGACTAGGGAGCGCACATGAGGAAAGCCAAAGTTTGGCTAGTGTCCAGGCAAAGTCTCAGATCTGGCTTGGAAGCTTTAAGAACTGAATCAGGAGGAAACAATGGGTTGCAGAAGGCAGGTCAACAGCAGGACCAAGTAGAACAACCCTGGCCCTCTCTTCCTTCATAGTGACACACAGCAAAGGATATTGGTGCACAGATATGGAGATTCATTATTCAAATTTTGAGAAGCAGTTAATGCATTTTTAAAGGTCAATAGCAAAGCACCTGATGCAACAGTTGTTACTGGTGTTTTGGAGTGGATAGTGGTGGGGCAGCTCCTCATGGAAAATGCCTTGTTTGATAGTCCAGGGGTGGCTTAACTGTGGCTTTCCAGATGTTGCTGAACTGCATCTCCCATCATCCCCAATGTTAGGCATGCTGACTGGGGCTCATGGGAGTTGTAGTTCAGCAACATCTGCAGGACTACAGATTAGCCACCCCTGGTTTATTATGAGCCCCATCAATTGGGATCCTTTTGTCTTTGGGAACTGATCCCCTTCTCCAACACCACCACCAATGAACCATTATTCTCCTCCCTCCTCCCTTGTATTTTACATGAGCATTAAGAAATGTGTCCTTCAATAACATCAGTTATCGCAGACATGCCCTTCTGTTACTATCAGTCTCAGAGTTAGGGGGCTTAGTGAACTGGGGAATGGGGTGGCTGACTGGAAACAGCAATTGGGAGAGAGCAAACAATCTGAAGGGCCTACCAGCCCTCTTGCAAATCAGCCTAAGAGATCCCAAACACAATAAGGCAAACCACCAGTATCTTTAATTCAAAAACTGCTGTTGCCAGCACTGATAAACTCAAGTTCTGCAATCCCAGTGCATTTGAACTGAATATGTTTGCTCAAAAGTTTATCGGCCCTGCAGTGCCCTCTGGTGTTGGTCACCATGTGTTCATAGGCAGAAAGAATCTCCGTTGTCACTTACTTGATGCTGTCCAGCCTTTCTCAACCTGTAGGTCTGCAGATGTTGTTGAACTACAAGTCCCATCACCCCTATCTAGCAAGGCCAGAGCTCAGGGGTGATGGGAGTTGTAGTCCAACAACATCTGGAGACCCACAGGTTGAGAACCACTAAACAGATTGAAAGATGGGCTGTGGATAAGGAATGCCCTCCTTACTTAGACTCAGTGGGAGTAAATATTAATTTAATAATAATAATAATAATAATAATAATAATAATAATAATAATAAAAAATTTATACCCCAGCCACTCTGGGCAGCTCCCAACAGAACATTAAAAACTCGATAAAACATCAAACATTAAAAATTTCCCTAAACAGGGCTGCTTTCAGATGTCTTCTAAAAGTCAGATAGTTGTTGATTTCCTTGACATCTGATGGGAGGGCATTCCACAGGGTGGGTGCCACCACTGAAAAGGCCCTCTGTTATAAGCTGTGGCTTATGCATATCCACCAGATGACTCTCTTCTCCCTCGTTTCTGCAATAGCTCCTACGACTGCCTCCTCGATGATCCCTTTGAACACGACTGGCCCAAACTTCCTGACCTGCCGGGGATCAATTATTCCATGGATGAACAGTGCCGTTTCGATTTTGGAGTGGGCTACAAAATGTGCACAGCGGTATGTCCAAAGCGAATTCTAGAAAGTAAAACCAGACCATTGAACTATTGAGAGCCAGTGTGGTGTAGTGGTTAAGAGCGGTAGTCACGTAATCTGGGTAACCGGGTTCGCGTCTCCGCTCCTCCACATGCAGCTGCTGGGTGATCTTGGGCCAGTCACACTTCTTTGAAGTCTCTCAGCCCCACTCACCTCACAGAGTGTTTGTTGTGGGGGAGGAAGGGAAAGGAGATTGTTAGCCGCTTTGAGACTCCTGAAGGGGAGTGAAAGGCGGGATATCAAATCCAAACTCTTCTTCTTCTTCTGCAAGATCCCACTTTTGCATGCAGAACTCAGTTCAATCCCCAATGGCATCCATGTAGATTTGGAAACCTGTCTGAAACCCTTGAGTGTCTTTGTGAGTCAGTGAAGACAATGTTGAGTTGGATGGACCAATGGTCTGACTCGGTGTAAGGCAGCTTTCTATGTTGTTATATTTCATTATATTATGTATCATGAAAGGTAAGCCCAAGTTGGTCATGATTCTTCATGTATTTATTCAACCTAGATCTCATCTTTCCTCCCAAAGGAGAGAATGGGGCAAACCATTGATAAGCTGGAGTGTGCCCAGAGCAGGGCAACCAGGATGATACAGGGTTTGGAAACCAAATCTTAAGAGGAATGGTTGAGGAAGTTAGGTGGGTTTAGCCTGAAGAAGAGAAGACTGAGAAGTGATATGAGCCGTCTTCAAATATCTGAAGGAACACAGTATATGAGCTTAAAAAAATGTTTAAGTATAACTTTATGAAAAATATAGAAGCTTTTCTACTAGGGATAACGGACACAGGTATAGCAAGAGAAGATCAGAAAATATTCCTCTATGCCACAGAAGCGGCAAGGATCCTAATTGCTAAAAACTGGAAAAAAGAAACTGTGCCAACAAAAAATGGAATGGCAAGACAAACTGTTAGAGTACATTGAACTGGCTAGATTAACAGAGGCAGTTAGAGATCACACTAGACAAGAGTTTCAAAAAGCATGGGGGAAATGCAGAGAATACTTCACAAAACAGTGCCCTAAAATACAAACCTGGACTTGTTTCGATTAATGTCTGCAGAAGACTTTGTGGATATTTAAGTTATAATAAGAAAAATCTTAATAATTAGTCATAAAGGAAACAGTTTATAAGAAGTAAATAAGGAGGCCAGGTACAGGATAAAGGAAGCCTTTTATTTGGTTCTTTGTATTGTTGTATGTTATGCTCACTGTATGTTATGTTCATGTTTAATGAGGGTGGATTTGTATATTTTTTTGGGGGGGTTATGTTATGTTGTAAATAAAATTCCATTTATTTATTTATTTTTTAAAAAGAGAAGTGATATGATAGCCATCTTACATTTCTGAAGGACTGACAAATGAAATATGGAGCAAGCTTGCTTTCTGCAGCTCCAGAGGGCAGCACCGAAATCAATTACCGTAACTCAAATTACAAGAAAGGAGATTCCAACTAAAAATTAGGAAGAACTTTCTGACAATAAGTGCTGCTTGATAGTGGAACAGACTACTTCCCAGGTGATGGGCTCTCCTCTGTTTTTAAACAGAGGTTGTGTGTCCATTCACCAGTGATTCTTTAGTTGTGGTTCCTGCATTGCAGGGGGTTGAACAAGATCACCCTTGGGGTCCTTGCCAACTCTACAACACTGTAATACTGTGAGATCGAAAACTTATTCAGGTGTCTCCCTTTTTCTAGTTCCGAACTTTCGACCCGTGTAAACAGTTGTGGTGCAGCCATCCGGACAACCCCTACTTCTGCAAGACAAAGAAGGGCCCCCCACTGGATGGAACAGAATGTGCGCCCAGTAAAGTGAGTATGTATCTTCAAGTTTACATCTCCCAATACATTTCAAGGCAGAGAGATGCAGAGGTGATTTGATTTATTTCCAACTCCTTATACACCACAGCAGCTGTTTAGGGAAGCTTTTAATGTTTAATAGACTATTCTATTTTAATATTCTGTAGGAAGCCGCCAATAATAATAATAATAATAATAATAATAATAATAATAATAATAATAATTTATTTATTTATACCCCGCCCATCTGGCTGAGTTTCCCCAGCCACTCTGGGCGGCTCCCAATCAGTGTTAAAAACAGTACAGCGTTACATATTAAAAACTTCCCTGAACAGGGCTGCCTTAAGATGTCTTCTGAATGTCAGGTAATTATTTATCTCTTTGACATTTGATGGGAGGGCGTTCCACAGGGCGGGCGCCACTACCAAGAAGGCCCTCTGTCTGGTTCCCTGTAGCCTCACTTCTCACCTCGGCGCTGGATCTCAGTGTCCGGGCTGAACAATGGGGGTGGAGACGCTCCTTCAGGTATACAGGACCGAGGCCGTTTAGGGCTTTAAAGGTCAGTACCAACACTTTGAATCGTGCTCGGAAACGTACTGGGAGCCAATGCAGATCTCTCAGAACCGGTGTTATGTGGTCCACTCCCAGACACCATTCTAGCTGCCGCATTCTGGATTAATTGCAGTTTCTGGGTCACCTTCAAAGGTAGCCCCACGTAGAGCCAGATGGGCGGGGTATAAATAATAAATTATTATTATTATTATTATTATTATTATTATTATTATTATTATTATTTCAGTGGCTTACAGTGAGGTTACCGAACAGATACAAAGGATAAAATTTGTTACATACAACTAACCACCAAATCAGAAAAGCTTTCTTAAAATGCTTTCTGTGCGGGGGGGGGGGGGGAATGATCTTCACCAATGGGAGCAGATCTGTTTGATTTCAACTACTGTATGTGTGGGTTTTAAACAGAATTAGGCCCCCAGTAATGAAGGTACAGCTCCTAATGAGTCTGACCCATGCATCTGAACCATGGGAGACCACCGATAGAGATCCTACCATGAAGGCATGGGCTGGGGTAATTAATTGACTGTTAATTAATTAATTAATTAATTAATTATTAAGTGCAAACTCAATTATACTAATAGGGGAAAAACAGTGAAGCAATTTCATTGATACATTAAAATATAGAGGCATAGACAAAATCATGAAGGAGAGGGCTTGGGATAACTTGCAAGCCACAATGGCTATGCTCTGCCTCCTCCATTGGAGACAGCAATGTTTCTGAATATCAGTTGCTGGAGACCACAGGAGGGGAAAGTCCTCTTGCGCTCGGATCCTGCTCACAGGTTTCTCATAGACATCATAGACATCTCTCTGGCCACTGTCAGAATTCTGGACTAGATGGGTTGCTGGCCTGACCCAGCAATGCTCTTCTGATATTAACAATTAAAATAAGAAGTTCAGGTGAAGAGATCAGGGGACTCCAGAGGGTCTAATTTTTGTGTGTTTGTCATTTCTCATTTTACCCTTAGTGGTGCTACAAAGGTCACTGCATGTGGAAAAACACCAACCAGCTGAAGCAAGATGGCAGCTGGGGAGCCTGGACGAAATTCGGCTCCTGCTCTCGGACATGCGGAACCGGCGTTCGCTTCAGAACGAGACTGTGCAACAATCCTGCGTGAGTCGGCGGCGCTTCTCCCGCAACCTTTTGCACGCACAACATCTTGGGGTGGATATAAGGAGGGTGCCCTCTGAGGAACACTATAGCCAGTGGCTCAAATGAAAACAACTCAGGACTGCCTGGGTCAAAAGTCAGATAAGTGTAGAGATGGATCAGTGGGGTTTGTGGACTAGAAGGGGAGAGAGTGGGGGTCTGGGATCCGATCCAGCTTAGACCCACCCCCAAGCATTCTTTTCTCTCCCTTTGAAATCATTGTTATTTGGTTTCACAAATACAAAATCCAAATATATATCCATATACAGAGATTCCTCCAAATCTCAGGACTTCCCCCCATTCCCTCCATAGGGTCCCATTTTGAACATTTAGAACTGCATATTCTTCCATATGTAGGGACGCGGGTGGCGCTGTGTGTTAAACCTCAGTCCCTAGGACTTGCCGATCGCATGGTCGGCGGTTCAAATCCCCATGGCGGGGTGCACTCCCGTTGCTCGGTCCCAGCGCCTGCCAACCTAGCAGTTCGAAAGCACCCCCGGGTGCAAGTAGATAAATAGGGACCGCTTACTAGCGGGAAGTTAAACGGCGTTTCCGTGTGCGGCTCTGGCTCGCCAGAGCAGCTTCGTCACGCTGGCCACGTGACCCGGAAGTGTCTGCGGACAGCGCTGGCTACCGGCCTGTAGAGTGAGATGAGCGCACAACCCTAGAGGCTGTCAAGACTGGCCCGTACGGGCATGGGTACCTTTACCTTTACCTTTATTCTTCCATACTCTAACTTTCATATCAATCCATATTATCCATGGCAATTGTTACACTACAAGTGAATTCAAAATCATGCCAATGTTTCTATCTGCTTACAATGGTCTCTTAAATAACATAAAAAAATTCCCATTCTATAAAGTTTTTGTCCTCTTGGTTTCTGAGTTTTCTAGTCAGTTTTGCCATTTCAGCACAGTCCATCAACTTGGTTTGCCATGACTCTCTGGTCTTCTTTCCATCTCTGGGCTAGTAACATCTGGGCTGCTGTTGTTCCATACATGAAAAGTTTTTTCCGTTGCTTTGGAATATTGGTACCTGAAATTCCTAATAAGAAAGCTTCTGGTTTCTTAACAAAAGTTATTTTAAACATTTCCCCCCATTTCATTATATATCATCTTCCAGAAAGCTTTTATCACCTTACAAGTCCGTCACATATGATAAAAGGTACCTTCAAACATTCTAATTGGGCTTGTTTCTCCCCATTAAGGCCTCTTAACGGGGGTCAGGACTGTGCCGGCGTCAACTTTGAGTACCAGCTGTGCAACATGGAGGAATGTCCAAAGCATCATGAAGACTTCCGAGCCCAGCAGTGTCAACAACGCAACTCACATTTTGAGTACCAGAGCAGTAAACACCACTGGCTGCCTTATGAACATCCTGATGGTAAGTGATGGCCGGTCCTCTTCTGCAAAGAGCTGTTTCAAATGCTGCAAAGGAGTTGGGAAAGAAGAACAAATAGCAGATGTGCATTGCTCATTCCCCTCCACTAACTCTTTGCCCTCCAGTAGGGAAGCCATCAAAAAGCCACTTCTCGATAATAAATTCTTCCCTTGAGCCCTAATAACCAGAACTATTACAAAACGCAGTGACTGGTTAAATATAACTAGGGAAGAAATTTTGTTAGATCTTTATTCTATCAACTCGACAGAGTCTCTCGTGTAGTACAGATTGATCTCCTTTGATTAATGATGAGCCTGGCCTAAAAGAGGCTTTCATAGTGACCCTTCATAGCTTCTCTGACAACTAAGCGTGCTCAGGAAGCTAAGAATAGGGAGATGATAGAGAGACAGCTAGAAAGGTAGCTTTAGTAATTTATTGTATTTATATTAGGGCTGTTCAATACAGTCTTACCTTGGTTTTTGAACAGCCTAGTTCTCAAACGTTTTGGCTCCCAAATGATCAAAACCCAGAAGTGAGTGTTCCAGTTTTCAAATGTTCTTTTGGAAGCCAAAAGTGGTCCAAACCCAGCAGATTTGGCTTGATTTTATCCCACCACTATTGTACAGTGGTACCTCGGGTTAAGTACTTAATTTGTTCTGGAGGTCTGTACTTAACCTGAAACTGTTCTTAACCTGAAGCACCACTTTAGCTAATGGGGCCTCCTGCTGCCACCGCGCCACTGCTGCACGATTTCTGTTCTCATCCTGAAGCAAAGTTCTTAACCCGAGGTACTATTTCTGGGTTAGCAGAGTCTGTAGCCTGAAGCGTATGTAACCTGAAGTGTATGTAACCCGAGGTACCACTGTATTTATATTAGGTGCCTTCTGGTTCGGTGTAGGGTTCATTTCAGTGATCCTGATTGGGCCTTGATCTGACCTGGCCATGATTTTGGGTCCCAAACTGAATCAGGGCCAGAGGGATTGATGTTAAACCAGCCTGGGAATTGTAGCTCTGGGAGGAGAAAAAGGGTCTCCTAACAACTCTCAACACCATCGACAAACTGCATCTCCCATAATTCTTTGAGGAAAGCCATGATGGTTTAAAGCGATTTGAAGGATTGATGTGAATGTGGTCTGTGCTGCTTGTGTAATCCAACAATTGTTCATGGGTTTGGACACATATTTTGTTCACAATTCTACACCGTGTAGCTACCAAAAGATGCCAACTCTACTGCCAATCCAGAGAGACAGGAGATGTTGCCTACATGAAACAACTCACCCATGATGGGACTCGCTGTTCATACAAAGACCCCTTCAGCATCTGTGTGCGTGGGGAATGTGTGGTGAGTGAGGTCTTCCTGACCATCCCAGTTGCTCTTTCTAGCTGGAGCTGTACACAAAAAACCTTGTAAGATGCGTTCAGCCAAATATACATGGAATATACATGGTGTGACTTCTTTTTTAAAATCAATTTATTTGGTTTTACAAATACAAGTTTATAATAATACCAAATACATATCCATATAAAGAGATTTCTCTTAATCTAGAGACTTCCCCCCATCCCCTCCATGGGTCCTATTGTCAACATTTTCAACTGCGTATAATTTCGTAATCTATATTTTGTATCCATCCACATTATCCATAGTGTCTGTTACGTTAACCGTAACCCTAAAAATCACTGCGGGAGGCAGTGGAAGACAGGAGTGCCTGGCGTGCTCTAGTCCATGGGGTCACGAAGAGTCAGACACAACTAAACGACTAAACAACAACAACACCAATGTTTTCATCTGCTTACAGTGGTCTCCTAAATAAATTATAATTTTCCCCATTCTTTAAAAACGTTTTTGTCCTCTTGCTTCCTGAGCTTTGCCATTTTGGTATAGTCCATCAGCTTAGTTTGCCATTCCTCTCTGACTGGGACTCTTTCTTCTTTCCATCTCTGGGCTAGTAACATCTGTGCGGCTGTTGTCACATAAACATGGTGTGACTTTTAATTGGAGAGGGTGAAGGACCAAATTCTTTTATGAGAGAAGGTCTCATGTTCAGTTGCCAGCAGTGTTTTCCTCCCTGTGCATTTCTTTGTTACAGCTTTGCATTGAAGAGTTGCTCCTGACATTTCTGGGGATTGGGGTCTAAAGCTCAGCTCCTCTCATTTTTCTGGGGGTAGCTCTGCAAAGCAGCTCCTTAGCAAAGCAGCAGAGAAGCAAAGGAAGTGCTTTGAAGAGCTGACCCCAGAAAATTTTGTTCTGGGATAAGGTGGTCCCCTGAAGAAGGTAGATTTTGATCCACTGTCACCTTTGGTGAGGTGCTTTTCAAAGAGGGATAGGCAGGAAATCTCCTCCAGCTTGGATTTTAATCTGATCTGGAGAAGAACATGGGAGTTTCTGATGCTCACTTCTCCTTTGAAGAAAGCATTACCAAGTACCTGAAACTCACTGAGGCCCTGAGCTGGAAGAATTTTGCCAGCTTCTCTGCTTAAAACTTCCAATGGTTATGCCTGAGATGCAACCCATTGGAGAAAATGACTTCAAAATTCTGCACAGATTCCAAAAATTCTTTGCCAGGAAATGTGGAATTCCACAATCTGCATAAGTATATTCTGCAAGGCCAGAATTTGCCTGGCTTCTGCAAGTCATGAATGGACGCCGTAAGTTGTGCAGAGTAACTCCTGAACTGCCAAAATTGCTTTTGAGTCCCTGAAGTTTACTTGGCCATATAAACTAGAGCAGGCATGGAGAATTGAATCCAGCTGGGGGCCTGAATCCATATCTCCCCACCCCTCATGGGCCAGGTTTGATAGGTGGGTGGAGCCCCTCACCTTTCAATCACCTGACACCACAATGACATCCTCTGCTGGTGCTTGCAAAGCCATTAATTGGTGCTTTGAAAGCCCAGTGCAAAGTACCTTGGGCCTGCAAACCCCTTTTTAGCCTGGCTACATTTTTGCCCATCAAACCTGCAAAGCAGGTCGGCATGTCTTGACTGAAATAGGCTCATGGGCCAAAGGGTGGGCCTAATTAGACTTCATGGCTGAAGGTTCCCAACCACTGAACCAGAAACTTGCTCCCCACTTCCTCTTCTTTTTGGGTGATAAATGCAAAGATCTGCCAGAAACTGTATTAGATGCTTGGTATCAAAACCTGCTATTATGGAGCATATATAACACCTGCACTTTCATTGGGGGAAAAATATTAGGAGTTGCAAATTTGACCTGTGCATTTGATTCTGTTCATTTCCAAATAATGCTTCCTCTGATTCTCTGCTCTGATGATACGGTGACTGTCTCTTTTTGCAGAAAGTGGGCTGCGACAAGGAAATCGGGTCCAACAAAGCTGAAGACAAGTGTGGAGTATGCGGAGGAGATAACTCTCACTGCCGGACGATCAAAGGGACCTTCACCAGAATCCCTAAGAAACCTGGTAGGGATACCTCTGCCTCTATGACTCTTCCATATTACCATTAGTTTCCATTGCTGTCCCTCACCTCTGCAGAGGAGAAAAGGTCTGAAAGCACCTCAAGATGAAATGCTTTGACCATGATTCCAAATGTTCACATGAACTGACTTCAAATATTCGTGTGGACTGGAATTGGTTTAATACGAGTCACAGCAGGGCAGCCAGCCTGTAACCCTTTAGATGTTGTTGGGCTCTTAGCTACCATCCTACCTGACTATTGGCCATCCAGACTGAAGCTATTGAAGTCCAACATCGGTGTTAAACTGATTCCAGTCCGCACAACTATTTGGAGTCATTTCGTGCAACCACTTGAAGTCAACTGGAAATGGAAATTTCAAACTGATTTGCAGACCTTTAAACAGAGCTTTTGAATGATCCACAGCACAACAGCATGCCATGCTTCAATTATTTTTATTTATTTATTTATTTTGAATATATCCAAGACATTTTGCGGTAAGTTCAGGACACCAGTTGAAGCATTTGCAAAGCTAGCAAATGCAGAAAATCCTGTTAGCTGGTGTTTGAGGGTGATCTTTGTCCTTGGGGAGGTGTTTGAAGCATTGATTTTCCATTCCACAATCATGTTTCACAATTATTTATCATTAGATTCCATTTTTGTTTGGCATTGCAAGAAAAAAAAATCTAATCAACCTCTTCCAACAGGGAAACAATTAAGCAAGAGGTGCCAAAATGAACTCAAGGTTCTGGAAAATGAAATCTGCAAGTATCCAATTGATTTTTCACAGTCTTAATTTTCATTGACTTGATGCTTTTAAGTAAAAAAGAGCTGGTGCAATGTGTGCAAAAATCTTTCAAACTGAATTTTGAACAGAACTGATTCATGCTTGATTGATTAAAAAAAAAGCGCTCCTATGAAGACCCAGTCAATGAAAACTCAAGACTTCCATGCCCTAAATTACTAACAAAAGACATTCTGTTTAAGGGAAGACAAGAGGCGCGTTCACTTTGCCTAAAGGAGCTCGTGATGTTTCTGTTTCTGAAAACAGAGAATCTAAAAATATTCTGGGTAAGTTTTGACTCTTTGCAGAAATTTGGGCATCCATAGCCACCGCAGAACCATTTTTTCTTCTTGCATTACTTCTAATTGCTGACCAGTCACTTACAGGAAAAGCAAACTCAGGCAAATCATTTTATGCTTCCAGTGGGAGCTTCTTGAAAGCTGACAATATTCTGACCATGAACTATATTCACTGAAGTGTGTCAAACAGTAAGCTGAAATTCTTAGGGTGATGAATTTGGCTTGCGACAGCAGCTTCTGTGCTTCCACAAAATGGCCCACTGGCTTGATCTCAACCACTGGGGAAGAAATGAACTCTTAACAATATGTATTTATTATTCTGGAAAGGATCTAACTGACAGATGGTAACAGGGGTAGATGACCCCTGTGCCCTGCTATTTTCATTCCACAAAACATACAGTAGGAAACAAAAATGCTTTGTCTAAATTACTCAGATTGCTTTGGTTCGCCAGAGAACAAAATGAAGTAAGTGGCTTGCAATAAGATTGCCTTTCCCCGTCTCTTTCATGAAAATATGGGAAATGCAAGGCTGCCTAATCGCCAATATTGCAAACCTACTGGTCCTTAAGTTGACTCTTCGTGGGTTTATGGATGCTCCTCTTCTGCAAATGGGGCCAACCTCTTCTTGCAACCTACTAACCCTAGCAATTATGTTTTTCCTCTCTCCTTTTGTTTCTCTTCTGCCTCCTCCCAATGCCTTGCCGCACATGCCAAAGGCTACCTTAAGATGTTTGACATCCCTCCAGGTGCTAGACATGTGTCTGTCCAAGAAGACGAGGCTACCCCTCACATTCTTGGTAAGTGCTTCTCTGCTTAGGTTTGACCATGCTGCCAACAACTCTGATGGATCTAACACCACTTTCCAGAAGATGCCCAGCAGGACCATTGCGGACATTACTCTAGCCACTTGGGGAGTCTGAGTGGTGCCTCCTGTGGTTCAGGTCATGGAGCAATTCACTTGACATTGTGTTTCATTATCACTTTTATAACCCCTGGAAACTTAATTCAGCACAGGGAAGAGTTAAGAACATAAGAAGAGACCTGATGGATCCAGAATCCTGTTCTCACAACAACTGTCAGGCATGGAGAGTACTCATCACCCTTCTGTAACTTCACAGATAAGAATTAACAAGCGGTTGAGAAATTTATAGCATCGTTATTGCAGCATCATGTTGCGAACACAAATACACAGCTCTCTGCAAGGAGGAGGAGGAGGAGAAGAAGAAGAGGAGTTTGGATTTGATATCCCACTTTATCACTACCCTAAGGAGTCTCAAAGCGGCTAACATTCTCCTTTCCCTTCCTCCCCCACAACAAACACTCTGTGAGGTGGGTGAGGCTAAGAGACTTCAGAGAAGTGTGACTAGCCCAAGGTCACCCAGCAGCTGCATGTGAAGGAGCGGAAACATGAACCCGGTTCCCCAGATTACGAGATTACTGCTCTTAACCATTACACCACACTGGCTACAGTGTGGGGGTAATTTAGACAAGTGATGGGCAATTGGCTACCCTAAATCCTCCTCCCAACTTCCACAGCATTTGGGGTGCCAGAGAGAAGTCCCTCCCTCCCTCTGACTCCTTTGCTCTCTGATACGTTCGGACCTCTGAGTCTGTGGTGAGAGGGGGGTCCCCCCACACTCCCAAGTGACATCTCAAGTCGTTGCCCCCTCCCTTCTGGTTCTCTTGTCATTATCTCAAAAGTGGGTAACTCCTCCCTAAACTGTTCAGCTTCTGTCTCTCTCTCTCTGCTTCTGAACACACTGTGGATGGGGGGGGGGGGACTCTTCCCCTTCCATCTCTCCATCGGAGAGAAGCTGGTCTGCCAAAGAACGTATTCCCCAGTCCTCGTCTTCAGACCAGTCCCTGACAATAACCAACCAGATGCCCATGGGAAGCTCACAAGAAGGACCTGGGTGTTCTCCTCATTTGTGAATTCCAGCTTCTGGTATTCTTAGGCCTACTGTTCAACAGTGGATGTTGAACAACCCTATTGAGGCTAGTAGCCATTGTCTGGTCCTGTTTTACAAACATCCAAGTTGGTAGTCATCGCCACTTCTTGTGGTAGCAAACATCCATCGTTTAATGATGCAAAGTGTTTAGATGCACTTCTTTCCAGTCTGTTCTGAATCTTTCAACCTCCATGCACTGAACAGACCAAGACCTCCTTTGCTTTATCACAGTTGCTGCATCCCATCTGTCTGGGTGTACATCTAAGATGCTTAAATAGTAGACCAAAGGAATGTGATGTGTGAATGAGGCAAAGATGTTTAATAACCTGAACCAGAGAGCTAGAAATGGATGCAGCTCCCTGCTGAGTTTATATTCCATCATAAACCCAGCTTTCCTGCCATTTAGGTCATGGCAAGGCACTTTGTTTGAGCAGGCAAGTGAATCTGGCCAAAAACTGAAGCTTAAAAACATTTGGTTGAGTTTGGCCTGGCCCTGTCAATTTCTGCTTCACATAAGTCACTAACTATGATAGAAAGGAGATTCTGACTAAACATCAGGAAGAGCTTTCTGACAGTAAGAGCTGTTTGACAGTAGAACAATCTCCCTCAGGAGGTTGTGGACTCTTCTTCCTTGGAGGTTCTTAAGCAAAGGTTATGCAAATGAAAGACTGGAGGAACTGCTACCCAAAGTAGTTTGGTCTCTCTTAATACATGGCTATGCATTTACAAGGTGGTGCTTCATTTGCTACCGATTTTGTTGTGGGTGTTCTCGTTATTATTTTAAACTGTGCTTTTTCAAATCCATTTCTGTCTGATGTATTGAGTATGCAGACACAATTTAGCTTTGCAGAATTATATCACTTAAGGTAGTATTTGATCAACAGAGTCATGCCGCCATCTCCCCCCCCCCCCCCATGTTTCCATTCAAAAGTTTACATTCTGAGGCGTCGGTAATATTGTGCAGTTGCAGCTAGTGCTTTTGAGCTTTAGAAAAGCACATCAGTCACCTTCCCAACATTTGTGTCTCAGAACGTTGCCATGTATTTAAAAATATCAGTCAGGAGGAATCAGTTCCTTTTTCCAAGTCCAATAATTTCAGATGATTTGCCGGCCATCTGCAATCTAAACCCCTCAAAGAAATAATAGCTGGTCCTTGAGAAATCAATAAGATGCTCCTTTGGTGCAGATAGTCATTATATGAGCTCTTTTAAAGCTGATGTTCTCTCTCAGTCCACTGTTGATTTGCTGATATTCACTGTAATGGCATATTTTAGGAGGATGAGCAATCAAAGGATCCACAGATGGGAGGCGATTAAACTAAGTGGTGGGCCTCATCTTGAAAGCATGTAAGGAAGAGACGACAAAATAAATAGCTTAGCCATTTTATAATATCATTATTCAACAGAATTGGAGATGAATGAGGAGCTATATCAATTTGTCATGCAGAAGTCATGAAGCTGTAAGAAAACTGAGGGGCCAGGAAAGCTGATCCCTCAGGAAATAGGGGTGACAGGGTGGTAGAAAGACTTCATGCCAGCACCTTTCCAGAACCCATTAAGCCCCCAGAGATGCACACTATTCATTTAAAGAACATGCATTCACCCCCCCAAAAAAAACTGGAAACTGTAGCTTATACCTCACAGAGCTACAGTTCCCAGAATCCTTCACAAACTATAGAACCCATGAATTTTTTTAGTGAAGGCATATAGCTTAAATGTGTCCTAATTGTACTTCAAATGTTTGGTATGGATGTGATAGGGATGCGGGTGCTGCTTTGGGTTAAACCACCGAGCCTAGGACTTGCTGATCAGAAGGTCGGCGGTTCGAATCCCCGTGACGGGGTGAGCTCCTGTTCCTCAGTCCAAGCTCCTGACAACCTAGCAGTTCGAAAGCGCGTCAAAGTGCAAGTAGATAAATAGGTACCACTCCGGTGGGATGGTAAACAGCGTTTCCGTGCACTGCTCTGGTTTCACCAGAAGCTGCTCAGCCATGCTGGCCACATGACCCAGAAAAACTGTCTGTGGACAAATGTCAGCTCCCTTGGCCTGTAAAGCAAGATGAGAGCCACAATCCCAGAGTCGTTTGCGACTGGACTTAACTGTCAGGGGTCCTTTACCTTTACCTTTTTATGGATGTGATGTATCTCTCCTGGTTTGGTTACCCTTGACTTGATCAAGTCTGCAGAGATGGACAATCAACTGGTTGATCGAAATGAGCAGCAGGAAATAGGGTGTTCCATGTTAGGGATCTGGCATAGATCGCAATCGTATGCAAGTTTGCAAATCAGTGGCATTTAATTCAGCGGGACTTCTGAATAAATTTGCATTGGCTTGTATAATGGTGAGCTGTGAGCCTGGAAGTCTCCGGTTCAAATCCCTAGGTGGGCAGGCCAAGCTACTATTCTTTCAGCCTTAATCTGCACATTTGCAATATGGGAATGGAAGTCCTCCTGGCCTGTCATAAAGCTTGTTGTAATGAATGCTGCAATAATGCATTTGAAGTGCTTAAACACTTGGGATGCAGTCAATCTGAATAAGCCTCTCCTCAAAGGTTTACCGTAGTCCCTGAGGACACCTCCATTTCTATTTATATTTTTTGCAGCAGCAGATTTTATTATTTTGATCAGCCTGTTTCCCAATGGACCACTTTCCCCAGTTACATTGCTACAAAATAACTGCTGCAAATATCGCTGCGCGTGCCCCCAAACTGCTGAAAAGTGCCCTCAGAGTCGTCCCACCACCTCATGCACATTGAAAGCATTTCTGCATCAGCAGTAGTGGCTGGTACCAGTTGGTACTGATAGGGAGGACAGCGGGGAGCCAGAGAGCCAGTGATGGGCAGAATCAACTAAATCTAGTGGTTGTCATCTCCAGCCTCTTCCCTGATAAGTTCTGCAAGGGTGTCATGAGGTTAAGGAGGGTTCCCTCCCTCCTGGCCATGTTCCCTCCCTCCTGGTCATTCGTTCGGGAGCTTCAAAAGCTTTCTTCAGCCTGAACATCACAGCGACCGATGCCAACCGATACCGGCACACTTAGGGATCCACCGAGTCTGTGCAGTTCGCATGACAGAACTCAGCATTTTGGCTAATCTACTTTATTTACATATGAACACACACGGAGCACTGCAACATGGCTCCCTCTCTCTCTAGCATCAGACAGCAAAGAGAAAAAACAAAAGACAATAGTTCCATTTCGTGGAACACAGTAACACAAACATACTGTTTCCGTCACATCCCACTCTGTGGAGTCAAAACATACAACCCTCATGTTAAAGACAACAATCCCATGACTGCAATCATGGAGCAGGAATTCTAACAGTGGGACCCACCCTCCACTCAGCAATCTGCATCTTTCTTTCCTATAGCTTCACTGTAAAAGAGATCTGATCTGATCTCCAAAAGCTACAGAATGCTCCCGATCATGGAAATGTAGAGTTGGAAGGGACTGTGAGGCTCATACAGTCTAACCCTCTGCAATGCAGTAATCTCAACTAAAGCATCCATGACAGATGGCCACATAACCTCTGCTTAGAAGCCACCAAGGAAGGAGAGTCTACCACCTTTCAAGGCAGTCCATTCCACTGTCAAACAGCTCTTACTGTCAGAAAGTCCTTCCTAATATTTCTTCAGCATCTCCTTTCTTGTAAATTGAATCCATTGGTTTGAGTCGCCCATTGGAGCAGTGTAAAACTAGCTTCCTACATCTGACAGCCCTTAATATATTTGAAGATGGCAATAATTTCACCTCATTTAAAGGATCTAGGTGTTTCATTACCACCTCTTTCCCTATCTCGGACTGCAGCTCCCTTCCTCCAATATTCATTACAGTATTTTATCACCAGATTGGGCTATTCTTTCACATCTGAGTGCTGACAGGGGCAGGAGAAAGAGGACAGCCAATGTAATAGCTCTTTAGAAAAACATAGAATAATAGAATTGCAAAGTTGGAAGGGACCCTGAGGGTCATCTAGTCCAACCATTTTTGCCCTATGTAGGGCAAAACCCACAACCCTGATATTAAGAGTCTCATGCTCTGCCAACTGAGCTATGATCATAATGGTTAATCATAATAAACATTAGAACTTGTAAATGCAGTAAGGAACATTAATCAAATTAATGGGGAACTTGGGCAATGGGGTTTAAACTAGTGAAATGAAAAAGGAGTTAAGGGGGGAATGCACTTGAAAATAATAATGAAACAAATTTAACTGGGAGTCATGGGGGGCAGGGAGTGGAAATTAATAATGAAATTAAGTTATTAAGGAGTAATGGGGTGAATATTAATAGTGGAATGAAATGAACAAGGAGTAATAATGAAATGAATTTAGTGTGGAGTGACGGGGGGAATAGGGGAATTAATAGTGAAATGAGTTTTTAAAGGCTTAATAGGGAAAGGGGTGGAAATTAATGGTGAAATTGTTTTTTCGTACGGGAGAAAGAGGGGGAATAACTATTATTTCTGTCTAACATTTATGATTAAATGTGAAAAAGAGTAAGATGCACTTTGGTTTTACCCTTGACATTTGGCCCTCAGCCTGAAAAGTATGTTGAACCATGGGATTCACCCCCACAAGAGAGCCAGTGTAGTGTAGTGGTTAAGAGCAGTAGACTCGTAATCTGGTGAACCGGGTTTGCATCGCCGCTCCTCCACATGCAGCTGCTGGGTGACCTTGGGCCAGTCACACTTTTTGAAGTCTCTCAGCCCCACTCACCTCACAGAGTGTTTGTTGTGGGGGAGGAAGGGAAAGGAGAATGTTAGCTGCTTTGAGACTCCTTCGGGTAGTGATAAAGCGGGATATCAAATCCAAACTCTTCTTGTGATGGCTACCAATATGGATGGCTTTCAAAGAGTATGAGACAAATGGCTTATCAATAGCTACTAGCCATGATGGCTGTGCTCTGTGTGCCTGACTGAAGGCAGTAAGCTACTGAAAACTGCAGAAGGGAAGAGTGCCCTTGTGCTTGGGTCTTGCTTGCAGGTTTCCTGCAGGTATCTGGTTGGCCACTGTGAGAACAGGTTGCAAGACTTAGAATCATAGAATCATAGAGTTGGAATAGACCACAAGAGCCATCGAGTCCAACCCCCTGCCAAGCAGGAAACACCATCAGAGCACTCCTGACATATGGTTGTCAAGCCTCTGCTTAAAGACCTCCAAAGAAGGTCTCCACCACACTCCTTGGCAGCAAATTCCACTGTCGAACAGCTCTTACTGTCAGGAAGTTCTTCCTAATGTTTAGGTGGAATCTTCTTTCTTGTCGTTTGGATCCATTGCTCCGTGTCCGCTTCTCTGGAGCAGCAGAAAACAACCTTTCTCCCTCCTCTCTATGACATCCTTTTATATATTTGAACATGGCTATCATATCACCCCTTAACCTCCTCTTCTCCAGGCTAAACATGCCCAGCTCCCTTAGCCGTTCCTCATAAGGCATCGTTTCCAGGCCTTTGACCATTTTGGTTGCCCTCCTCTGGACACGTTCCAGTTTGTCAGTGTCCTTCTTGAACTGTGGTGCCCAGAACTGGACACAGTACTCCAGGTGAGGTCTGACCAGAGCAGAATACAGTGGCACTATTACTTCCCTTGATCTAGATGCTATACTCCTATTGATGCAGCCCAGAATTGATGGACCACTGGCCTGATCCAGCAGGATTCTAAGCTCTTAAAAAATTTAGCCACCATTTGTGCCATGTAGTAATACCATATTGGCCCAACTATAAGCCCCACCCGCAAATACAATTCAAGGCTTGTTTGTGGATGTGGCCTGCCTCCCAGCACTACTGCCCTGAACGGGGGCAGGGGGGTGGCCGGTGCTCAGCACCCACTCCCCATGCCAACACTAGTGCGCAGCTCCAAATATAAGCCGCACTTTAACTTTTCACAGTTGGAATTTGGAAGAAAAAAAAGGTGTGGCTTATATTCAGGCCAATACGGTATTATCATAGTTAGTATCAGTAAAAACCACTTTTTCTTTGATCTCTGGATTATCTTCAAATAACTCTAAAGCTAGCCCCACCCCAGCCTCTGGTTGCATGTGCTATCATTCATTTTCTCCCAACCTGCCCTTGCTATACATTTTTTTAAATCTGCTTTGTTCTTCCAAATTAGCTCTAGAGAAACCATCTCTGCAGAGGCTACAGCTACTTTCATATTGTGCATGGAACACAGTGGGGGGGGTGTGAATTAAAGCTAAAAAGAAGCACTAGATAACGGGGGGCAGAGCTGAGAAGCTCTGGGTCTTGGGTGGCCACTTATTCATTGCCAATAAAACAATGAACTGTGTCACCAAAAGGAGGAGGAGGAAACACAGATTTGCACAAATTGTGTACAGGCTAAATTTCATTTATTCTATTTACTATAATTGAAATAAATATGCCTAGTGGGGAAAGACTTGACAGGTGACCCTAGTCAAACTGTGGCTTGACAACTTCAAGGTCCCTGATCTCCCTTCTTAAGGTTCTTTAAATGGATTTGGAATGGGCAGCCCTTTAAACAGAGGATATCATCAAATAGATTGCATTCTGTAAAATAGAACACATCACTGCCCTATCAGGATCACTGAACGAGAACCTAAATTTCATGGCATCAAGATAATGCAAAATGAAGGTCCAATGCCTTTTGTATTGTCTTTAAGGAAGACATGGCCACCCACCCAATTTAATTGCAATGATTAATCAGTCACCACTTCTGCTTTTATTCCTTCCAGCTGTTAAGAACCAGGCAACGGGTCACTATATTTTGAATGGCAAAGGAGAGGGATCTGGCTCTCGTTCCTTCATTGATCTCGGCTTAGAGTGGGAGTACCACATAGAAGATGACATAGAAACCCTTCAGACGGATGGGCCATTGTATGATGCTATTGTTGTGTTGGTAGGTCATGATCCATTTTCTGTTTCTGGTGTGATCAACAGGGCCTGTTCCAGGCCAAGCAGTATCAACTTGGGAGATCCACTCACAAAACCAACAAGGACATAGCCACGTGGTTGTGACAGAGTAGATCTGCCCAAATTGTGAGTTTCAAAACTAGAGGCGACCCATCAGTCATACACAGTTGGGGTGAACATGAATGGGACCTAAGATGTGTCTTGTATCTATCTCTGTGCCCTTCATATATTCCAGTCTATTTCTGAGTCACCTTATGCTCTACACTTCAATCCAGGGTCAGATTTAGGTTTGGTGAGGCCCTAAGCTCCTAAAGGTAATGGGGCCCTTTATAAGTCCAGCTGTCCTTTGTCAACAACAAATTGTCACTGTTTTTTGTGTTGAATATATGCTATATGGTAATTTATGGACCTAGTAGGTATCTAAAGCCATTTTATTTGTTTTTTATCTTATATTTTGGAAATGTACATCCAGTTGTTTTTTCCTTTAAAATTTTGGGGCCCCCAAGAGAGTGGGGCCCTAAGCTATAGCTTGTTTAGCTTATACGTAAATCTGGTATTGCTTCAATCTTTGATTCAGGTTCCGATCTACTCTGTGTAAAATGAAGCTCTGTCTTCTCCATTCATTTTTATGGGGGATCTGAAAATGGCTAATAATCTGTAAGGACTGAAAAGGAAGGGAGCAGTTACAATTAGTACAGAAAAGATTATATTTCCTTTAACAGTGCATGAAGAGAAGCAGTCAGAAGCTCTGCAGTCTCCTCCAGCCACCATTGCCTGTCTGCATGAAAACTTCTGAATGCTCAGTAGGGAAAGCATAGGTTATAGGTGCCTTCTTTGAAGTTGTGGGTATGATATTTAGATAGGCTCTGTGGCCAGCCTTATTTGTGACTTCCCCTCCTAGATTGTAGCTGGATGTTTTCAATGGTCTGGCTGCCCCATCAGCCTGGAACCAGCCTGGAACTCAGTCTACTGACCTCCACATGGTACATAATATCCTGACTCCCATCAGACTTCTATGCAGATTGTGGTTCCTACCAGAAATGTTAATGATCAAATCAGTGGATAGGCAAAGGAGAGGTCAAAGTCACCACAGGTGCAAGGCATGGCTAAGCTAGCTAAGAAGTCCATTCAACAGTTGGCAATGCCCTCTAACTCCGATTAGAAAAGAGTGACGTGGAAAGGGCTTTAGTGTGGCAAACATGGAGCATCTTTGGACTGCACAAGAGAATGGGAACAGCTTCTGGTGGCTGGGCCTGAGCTGTCTGTTGAGGCCAGAGATGGGTGATGAAACAGCACCAGCTGAGAGTCAGACTTGGCATGGGGTGCCTCCCCTGTGGGGAGGCTCCTGCAGCTCAGGTGCTGGTGCCAGGGTTGTGGGCTGGACTGGCATGGAACGAAAGAGTGACAGCCCACTAGGTCCCTCTCCAAGATCATGCTGCTCATTGGCTGAGTCCCCACCATCACCAGGCAGCTCAGATATCTTACAAGATGCTAACACACCTTGTTCCAGGCCACTGGGTCCCTCCCCACAGTCATCAGCCTCCCACTCCTCATGCTGCTCCCACCTCTCAGTCTGATCTGACCAGCCCCTCCAAGACATCTCCTCAAAACTCATAACACATATCCCATCAGCCTCAGCCAGCAGAACCGTGACCAGGGATGATGGAGGCTATAGTCCACTAACACCAGGAGGGCATTAGGTAGGGGGAACACTGCCCTCAACACTACCAGCCACAATAGCAGGGCAACCATCAACTTTTGAGTTGGGTATTGTTGTTTTTTATCACCTGCTAAGGTACAGCAAATACTGTTATCTTCCTCTCTTGTGGCTCTGAAAAGAAAAGGAAATTCCTAAAGGAAAGAAGTGCCCATGTTTCCATCTACTGACATTATGTCCCATTTGCTCAACCTTTTGACAGATCATTCCTCGGGACAACGTCACACAGTCAAGCCTGACATACAAATACATAATCCACGAGGATTCGGTCCCCAATGTCAACAGCAACAACGTACTTCAAGAGGACCTGGATACGTTTGAGTGGGCTTTGAAGAGTTGGTCCCAATGTTCCAAGCCTTGTGGAGGAGGCAAGTCATAATATTGTCTGGTGGGAGGGAGTAGAAGAATACATTGGAGAACTGTATGTGTATTTTTAGTGCCCGTACATGCAGGGGTGAAGGGGTGTGTGGTGGGGGCGGGCCACCCTGGGTGTCACCACTGAGGGGGGTGACAAAATGCCGGGTGGCATGGGGCCTGCAGCGCACCCAAGCCATGCGTCTCTCCTGGGAGTGACACAGTGGCTTGAGCGCCCACAGGCTCCGCGCTGCCCCAAACAGTCCGCCTGTTGCCTCCCCCTCAGCTGTAGGGCAGCTAAGTGGGAGAAGGTAGGTAGACTCCTCGGAGGTCCAGTGGAGCGTCCTGCCCCGGCTTGCCCTGCCCTGTGGGCAGCTGGCCCCGCCCCTGGGTGCAGAGCATGCATGCCACCCCAGATGCCTGATCAGCTTGCTCCGCCGCTGTGCTCATGAAGAGTTGTATTTGACAGAACCACTGAGTGAGCAGAACAATTTCCACTGACGCAATGGAATCTCCCTTCCTTCTGCTCCCTCTGTGTGTCCCCACCCACACCAAATCTACTCTGGGAGTTTCGCCCAACCATCCAAAAAAGAGCCGCAGAAAGATCCCATTGAGCACATGGATTGACAATATGGACAGACTAGTTACTTACGAACGAATTGCATATCGACGCAAATTAAGAATGGATAAATATGAAGAAATTTGGAAGGAATACTTAAGTGATAAAGCGGAAAGTGGTGGGAAGTGGGGGGAGGAGAGGTGGGGAAATATTGATAGAAAGGTGTAGCTATAAGTATATCAGTACTCAAATCTGAATTGTTAAATTGTGTTATTAGTGTTATTGTGGTTTTTGTTGTATGTGTTTTTTGTGGTTGCTGTTTGTATTGAAAAAATGATTAAATATTTTTTTTTTAAAAAAAAGAGTTGGGGATACACAAGGGGGAGAGAGGGAGGGAAATGGTTCCACTTGTGATTCTGTTGGATTCAGTCCAAAGCAGTTGCAAAGCCCCAAACACAGTGATCTTCTGTAATAAAAACTGCACCGAATTCTGCACTTGGAATGAAACTGGAGAGCTGATTGTGTTTGCATTGTATATGTGGGTTTTTTCTTTCTCTCCTGAATTGTTGTTTGGTTTCCATCCCCAGGTTTCCAAGACACTAAGTATGGGTGCCGCAGGAAGAGCGATAGCAAAATGGTACACCGCAGCTTCTGTGAAGCCAGCAAAAAACCCAAGCCCATTCGTAGGATGTGCAACCTTCAGGAATGTACGCAGCCATTGTAAGCATCTGCTCCTTTTCAGTGATGTATTGGCAGCAGCAGTGCGGGGTCAAAAATGTTTCATCCAAGTGGGCATAGGGTCTCTCCTATGGAGAGCCAGTGTGGTGTAGTGGTTAAGAGCGGTGGACTCGTAATCTGGTGAACTGGGTTTGATTCCCCGCTCCTCCACCTGCAGCTGCTGGGTGACCTTGGGCCAGTCACACTTCTCTGAAGTCTCTCAGCCCCACTCACCTCACAGAGTGTTTGTTGTGGGGGAGGAAGGGAAAGGAGAATGTTAGCCGCTTTGAGACTCCTTCGGGTAGTGATAAAGTGGGATATCAAATCCAAACTCTTCTTCTTCTTCTTCTTCTCCTCAATGAAACAACAGGCAGCCAGATTCAGTGATAGGTCCTGCTAGTTGATTTCCCACAACTTACTTACGGACAACAGGAAATACACCAAGTGCTAACCCCAAAGCTATAATCCTGCTGTCTTGGAGGCTTTGTTTTGGAATTGGAGACCACACTTTGCAACCTTCTGCCTCTCCTGCACATCCTCAAGTTTCTGCATATTTAGGCTGAAAGTTTGCTGCCTTTATCTATGTGACAGAAAGAACTTGTCATCCTGCCTGTTAAATCCTGCTCAGAGTAGACCTGTTGAAATTACTGGGCCTAAGAGAGCCATGTTCATTAATTCCAAGGAGTCTACTCTGAGTAGGATCCAGTTATATACACATCGACTACTATCATTATTAGATTTCTATGCAGCAAACTC
Source organism: Podarcis muralis (assembly GCF_964188315.1). Taxonomy (NCBI): domain Eukaryota; kingdom Metazoa; phylum Chordata; class Lepidosauria; order Squamata; family Lacertidae; genus Podarcis; species Podarcis muralis. Next base: position 9,236,530 of record NC_135663.1, read on the forward strand.
ATACAAAAACATATCATTCAGTGTCCAGAAGCTCAGTTAAAACTGAAACAACTTAACAAATTAAAGAAGAGCAGAATACATTAAAGAAACAAAAATACATATATGGGTCATGGAATTGTAGAGTTGGAAGGTACCCAAGGGTTGCCTATTCCAAATCCCTGCAATAAAGGAATCACAACTATAGCTTCCTTGACAGGTGGCCATCAAACCTCTGTTTAACGCCCGCGAAGGAAGGTGCACCATCTTCCGATATGGTCCATTCTATTGATGGACACCTGACAAAAATGTTCTAACCATGACCAATCATTTTCACAAGAATGTTTTCTAGAAGAGCCAAGTCTAAAATTGTTGCCTGGAGATCTTTACAGGTGATGCAAGCTAGATTTCCTAGTTTCCTTGCAACAGTGACAGCCAAGGGTGATAATATTTGTGCCACATGCAGATCAATCCTGGGTAGAGTGAGTGTTTTGCACTAGTTAGTGTATTCCTATTTAATGTTCTTCTTTCTGCCCCATCTCAGCTGGGTATCAGAAGAATGGGAGCATTGCACCAAAACCTGTGGGACCTCTGGTTACCAGATCCGAACCGTGCGCTGCATCCAGCCTCTCCACGATGGTGCAAATCGCTCCGTCCATTTCAAGTACTGTAGCGGGGATCGCCCTGAGAGCCGTCGGCCATGCAACAGGACACCGTGCCCTGCTCAGTGGAAAACCTGGCCCTGGAGTCCAGTAAGCAAACCGGGTCTTCTGTGTTTCATCAACCATTATGGGCACAGGGAGCCAAAAACCAAAAAACCCACCTCTGGGTTAAAAAGCCCAGGACACCTACAGTATACTCCATTTGGCCAGAATGGAGAGAGGTTATTAACAAGCAGGCCCTCCAACAAAATGTTGTAGCATGGAGTGCATCAGTTCAAGGTCCCAGCCATTCCACTGCATTTCTTCCTTCCCCCTCAGTTTTCCATTCCCATAAAATTCAGGCCATTGATCTTGCTTTGCCATCACTGGGCTGTTCTTTGGGGCAGGGACCCCCCAGCTGAGGGATTTCCCTAGGAGGTTAAGTTAGAAGCCTCATGACCCCCCCCCAAAAAAAATATCCTGGTGATACAACACTCTTTTGTGTGGGTTGTGGGTGATTTCTTCCCCCAAATAATGAATTATTCTTAATTATTCTTAATTAATTTTGTATACTGCCCTTCATCCATAGATCTCAAGGCAGTTCACAACATAAAAATACAAGATAAAAAAAGCAAAATGGCGAACAAAACCAAAAACAAACCAGTAACCCTGGCAGGAGTTCAGCCTACACTCGAGTAGGACCCTGACAGAGACACATGCCCGACTGGCATGTTCTCTCTCTCCTGGTCGATCGTTCAGGAGCTTCAAAGCTTTCTTCAGCCCGAACATCACAGCGACCGATGCCAACCGACACTGGCACACTCAGGGATCCGCAGAGTTTGCGCAGTTGCGTAACAGACCTCAGCAACTCAGCATTTTGGCTAATCTACTTTATTTACGTATAAACACACATGGAGCACTGCAACATGGCTCCCTCTCTCTCTAGCATCAGACAGCAAAGAGAAAAAAACAAAGGACAATAGTCCCACTTCACGGAACACAGTAACACAAACATCCTGTCTCCATCACTTCCCACTTTGTGGAGTCAAAACATAACACCGTCATGTGAAAGACAAAAATCCCATGACTGCAATTATGGAGCAGGAATTCTAACAACCCCCACCCACTCACAGCTTGAACACTGGAAATAGAGGGAATTATATTTGTCTAAACACACACACACACACACACACACACACACACACACGAGTCTTCTTGAATCAGACCAAAGACCCAAGTAAGTCCAACATCCTGTTTCTCACAATAGTCAACCAGATGCCACAGTGGGATGTCCACAAGCAGAGAATCCCCTTTAAATCGAGATAAATGAAATAAAGAAAAATATGCCTCTCAACAGAAAAGTTTCTTTTAGCCATCAAGGATAAAAGCCATTGTACAAGAAGGAGCTTCTAACAACCTTCATGTCTAAAACCTCCAAGGGCTTCTGGTCTTGCAAGAATGGTGGTTAAGCAGTTTGAAACTTGTTGGCATTGAAAATGTGAGCATGCTTCAACCGAAGGCACAGTTGATACAGGGCTGCCTCTTGCTAAAATACTATATATAATAAACTAGAACCATCCATCTCTTTGTCATATTTCTGGACTCAGACAAAATCTGGACATGCACCCAATTAACATGTGCTAATTTCAAGGTCTGTTGTTTGATTTCATTTCCTAGTTGATGAATATTGTTTGTATGGCTATATATCATTCTTTTTTTCAAAAGAAAGGGAAAAGGGGAAAGTACCCCTTACAACACTATTGTGTGGCAAGGAAAGGCAGGAGAAAATATTTAAATTATTTATGAGCGAGCCTCTAACTTCAAGGATGCTCTCTTAGTGCTACCTAGATCACATTTTAATAATTGTGAGAATGGATCATAGAATCATAGAATCATAGAGTTGGAAGAGACCACAAGGGCCATCGAGTCCAACCCCCTGCAAAGCAGGAAACACCATCAGAGCACTCCTGACATATGGTTGTCAAGCCTCTGCTTAAAGACCTCCAAAGACGGAGACTCCACCACACTCATTGGCAGCAAATTCCACTGTCGAACAGCTCTTACTGTCAGGAAGTTCTTCCTAATGTTTAGGTGGAATCTTCTTTCTTGTAGTTTGAATACCTGCTTCTGGATGGAAGCAAAGCAGAACTGTAGTGTTTACTGCTGCTGTTCTTACCAGCTATGGATTTTAGTCCTGTGCCAAACATCTATCCTGTGTGGGTTTCTTTTACCATTGCCCACCAGTTAACAGGAAAAGAAATTGCATTTGAAAATTAACAGAAGGGCAGGAAAATTCAGTGACATTCTCATCAGTGGAGTCCAGGGCTTTTGTCACATTAGTCTTACTTTCAAGATGTTCACAAGTATCTGTCCTTCCTTCCTTCCTTCCTTCCTTCCTTCCTTCCTTCCTTCCATCCATCCTCTTTCCCTTTCTTTCTTTCTTTCTTTCTTTCTTTCTTTCTTTCTTTCTTTCTTTCATCATCTCAGCCTTCCCAGATGCCTTTAATCAAAGCCCAGGAGAAGGCATCATAGGTACCTCCATCCATGGGGGTTTTTCAAATCAGGAAGCACAGACAGCCAGGGAGGCTGCAGAATATTTGGGGGGGGGGAATGTTTCCTTGAAAGAAAACATCAACTGCCTTGCAACAACAAGCTATGCTCTAAACTCCATGCTCACCAAAATTCTAAACAAAATCTCTAGTGTCCTGAGAATAAGGCAGTAAAACGGGAGCTTCTTTTGCAGAGGAGGAAAACTTTTGAGAAACTGAGGGACAGATTTTGGCTCAGGGGTAATGTGGTTATAGAGCCCATCAATGTGCATGGCTGTTTTGCAGCATAGCACAGGCCAGGAATTATAGTTTCCAATTGAACACTAGCTAACCACAGGGTAGAAGGAGAATTGGGAAAGTTGAGGTTACTAGCAAAGGAATGGTTGATGGGTAATGCTGAGTTAACAGAGCACTCATGAAGCATGTTTCTCCTTCCTTTAAAGGTCTGCTTGCAGTGTCATGCATGTCTATATTTTGGCCGGATCAAGGGGAATTATTCAGTGGCAAATGGTTTTGGTTTAACCAGGACAAGGTGGCAAGAGACAGCATTGTATTAGTGCCACAATCTGGCTTTACCCATGGAGCAGCGGGAGGAGGTTTATTGTTAAACCTGGCAATATATCATTTGTTGGAAAAGGAGGAAAGGAGCAGTGAGATTTTGACCTTTTCAAGGAGAGCTTCATCCTTCCAGCTCCAGCAGCAGCAATGCAGCCACCTGTACAACTCCCTTCTTCATTTGGTTAAGGATATGTGTGCAGAAGTCTCCATGGTTTCTCTTATTCATAGTGCCTTGTTGCTTTTTGCCCATAGTGTTCTGTGACCTGCGGTGAAGGAACAGAGTCCAGACAAGTCTTATGCCGCACCGGCGACCAATGCAATGGAGAGAAGCCAGAATCTGTGAGGGTTTGCAAGCTCGCCCCCTGCAATGGTAAGCAAAAGGTTGTCCTCTAACTGCGTCAGGATTGGATCGTTCCAGTTTCTGGAATTCTGGCAACATCTGGAATTTGGCGCAAAGCAAGGGGAATGCTCTGAGAGTTGCTCTGGTTTGATGCAGAACAGATCTTCCCATTTCTGTGTACCATGCTATGAAAATCCCACAGGTGGTTTTCCCATTAATTTAGAACAAAAGTGATTGGTGGGGGCCTGCCAGATGTTGTTGGACTACAACTCGCATCACTGATGGACACTGGCTAGGAAGGCTCAACCTGATGGGAACTGAAGTCTGACAACATCCAGAGGTCACTGTGTCCACTAGCCCTGATTTGGAACACAGAGCATATAGCCAGCTTGATAGGGGAGATATTCTCACTGGGGAAACAGTGGCAGGGAAGGGTTAAAACAACAACCCTGAATTGCTTGCTTCCAGGCCTTTTTTACCCCAATAAATTTTATTAAAGTTTGAAATAAAATATACCAAGGTTAATATCAAACATCCAATATCTTTTTTATCAAAGATAAAAAACTAATCTAAATAAAAACATGAACCAAAAGGAGAAAAAGAAAGTAGACTGAGAAATAAAGAAAAAAGAGAACTTCCAATTCTTCGTCTGTTGGCTATACGTAAAAAATAATTCAAGACATCCACCCCAACAACTCTACTTTCTATAAACCAATTATTTTCTTCAATCGTCAAACCCAGATATCATAAGTTTATTTTTCACCCAAAAAGTTTCCGATCTTTAGTAAATATTGACAAAGATTTTTCCTCTGATTAAACACATCAGCTTCACCATATCAGCTGAGTCCAATAATTTTAACAACCGTTCTTCCACGATAGGTAACGATGAATGCATGCAACCCAGTCCGGATGAATTTGCACACCCTGCGAGTGGCATGTGATGTAACAGAAAGAGATAGAAGCAACATGAAATACCTGGTTATCAGAAAATTCTGCTGCTCTAAAAGCCTGGTGCACAGTGCTCTTCTTGTAAAAATGAATAAATGAATGAGGTGCTGGCACTCTACAGTCAGAGGCTGTATGCTTCTGAATGCCAATTCCTTGGTACCTGAAGGGAAAGTGCTGTTGCTCTCTGGTCTTGCTTGGGGGCTTGCCCCAGAGCATCTGTTTGGCCACTGTGAGAAAGGATGCTATATCAAATGGTCCACCATACATCAAATTCCATTAGTGTTGGTGTTGCATGTTCCTGAGGTGAGGAGGGCATTTCAGAATGGTTCCACTATTGAGAAGGTCTTCTCACAAGTTGCCACATATCTTAGCTCAGAGAACCATGGCATGGTGAGAAGGATATCCCCTGGTGATATTAAGTCTGGGCAGATGTATAAGAGAGCAGGCAGTCTTTTGGGTATCTATTTCCCAAGCTGCCTAGGACTTTATATTAGTATTATTCATTTCATTTCTATACCACTATATATTTTAAAGAACAAATCTCAAAGCAGTTTACAGCACATTGTTGTTGTTGTTTAGTCGTTTAGTTGTGTCCGACTCTTCGTGATCCCATGGACCAAAGCACGCCAGGCACTCCTGTCTTCCACTGCCTCCCACAGTTTGGTCAAACTCATGTTGGTAGCTTCGAGAACACTGCCCAACCATCTCGTCCTCTGTCGTCCCCTTCTCCTTGTGCCCTCCATCTTTCCCAACATCAGGGTCTTTTCCAGGGAGTCTTCTCTTCTCATGAGGTGGCCAAAGTATTGGAGCCTCAGCTTCAGGATCTGTCCTTCCAGTAAGCACTCAGGGCTGATTCCCTTTAGAAAATTCCCTTACAGCACATTAAAACGGCAAATAAAGCAATCCAGAATAAAACAAACTCAAGCTTTGAGGGAAATGTTTCAGATCCTTCTCTAAGTGACATTTTGCTTTCCCCATTCGCCAGTCTGGCATCCAGAGATCTCCACGTGGTCGCAATTGGACCAGTTGCAAAATGCGCCTGGCGCCTGGCTAATTTCTAACACTGTATTCTCGCAATGCTAATTTCATTTTCTCCAACCTTTTTCCCACTGGCCTGGCAATGGGGAAAAAGAGAAAATGTTGCAGTGTGGAAGCCTAATTGCGATCAAAACAAACACTTTAAATTTAGTTCAGTAGCCTTTTGGCAGCCAAATCAATCAAAACCAGCATTACATTTGGTAGGTGAGTTTCCATCTGCAGCTTCCGAATCACTCTCAAAGCCAGTCCCACATAGAGTGAGTTGCAACAATTCAACTGAGAAATTACAGTGGTACCTCTGGTTACATACTTAATTCGTTCCGGAGGTCCGCTCTTAACCTGAAACTGTTCTTAACCTGAAGCACCACTTTAGCTAATGGGGCCTCCTGCTGCCACCACGTGCTTTCTGTTCTCATCCTGAAGCAAACTTCTTAACCCAAGGTACTGTTTCTGGGTTAGCGGAGTCTGTAACCTGAAGCGTATGTAACCTGAGGTACCACTGTACCAGCTTGTAAACTACAGCAGCTTTCACATGAAACTTTACAATGTCTGAGGCCTGTTGTATTCACTAGAGACACTAGAGGGAAGCAAAGATGTATCTGTTAGCAGAGGGTGGAAGCACATGGAGGTTTTCATTGGTATAAAATGGCATTTCACCTTATCTCTCAAGCCCTCTCGGAAAGAACAGTGCTTCAAATACATTATTATAAGGGAGCCATATTCATTTTTGGCTCAGAGTAAAGAAGGGGCAGGCAGTACAACAGCCCAGGATTTTTTCCAGGTTCATCCCAAGGTGTCATGGACAGTTTTGCGAGACCACTCTTGACTCTTCCTCCCTCAGCTACAATGAGGCTCACGACCAAATGTAAGAAGGAGAAAGTTTTCTACCATGGGAACCTGGTGAATAAGAAATGGATGTCTAGATTATGTGTAGTCCATCTAAAAGGCCAAAATAACCCCAACCACGAGAACCTGTGAGTACGCAACTCAGAGTTGGTACTGATGTGCTCAAAAGTAGACTATTTTTTTAGAAAATGAAACAAAACTTTGCACTGCTATACTTGGATCGATCAGCCCCACCGTGAAATGCATGCGATAGTTTATTGAACAGGTAATAAACATGGAGTGACTTTGGGGACCTTTGTGAATACAGTGGGACCTTGGTTTTCGAACTTAATCTGTTCTGGGAGTCCGTTTGACTTCCAAAACTGTTCGAAAACCAAGGCGCGGCTTCCGATTGGCTGCTGGAACTTCCTGCACTCAATCAGAAACCACGGAAGGCGTGTCACACTTTCAGCTTCCGAAAAATGTTCGCAAACTGGAACACTTCTGGGTTTGCGGCGTTTGGGAACGATTTGTTCGGGAGCCAAGCCGTTTGAGTACCAAGGTACCTCTGCAGTTTGGAATTGCATTTGCTGCACTGGACAACTAAAATCTGGTCAGTCTGCACATACAGCAGAGAAGCAGAAGCCTGAGGCGATAGGATTTTTTAAACCTAGGAACAGTTTTTTTAAAAAAATGGCCTTTCTGACTCACAGTCAGAAGTGGTACAGCCTCCCTCCCCTATCATTTTAGGATTTTTCTACAACCACCTCATTCTGTTGCAAGTTGCAGATCAGGCCAAAGTGACAAAGTGTTCAGAAACTATAACATAAGGGTGACATTTGGCAAAACATCTCTGGCTCCCCTCTGCATATTGGAAACCCGGTGCAAAGATTTGTGCTTCAGTGGTAGTAGCTGCTGTAGTTTAGATATCATCTTAGAAGTTTTCAGTCTCGGATTTGTTGCGCTTCGGCTGAAATTCCTATAGCTGTTTTGTGTTTGTGGAGCACAGCAATCTGTTCTTGTGTGTAGTAAAAAATGGTTGTTATCATGAGATTTGAGTGGGTAATTCCATGGTTTCACATGGTTTCATGCATGTGAAGGGCTTCAAACAGGCTAAAAAATGCAGTTATGAGCCTTTGGGTAATAGGATCCTTGCTGGAAGGCTGATAATTCTCTCACCTCAGTCTCTCCTGGGAAGCCACACTTTTTCTTCCTCCTACACCCCTTCTCCAACGTAAGCTAATGGATAGATCTCTCCCAGGGAAAAGAAGTTGTGTCCCCCAAAATACAAGCAGAAGCCCCATCCCCATGACCCCTAGGAAACATGAGCCTTTCTGGATGGTAACACTTTCACCACTCCCATCTTTCTTGGGGTCCCATGCTCCATTTCCCACCCGACCTACTAGAATTATGATTTTCCCTCCCTCCAATATTAAAGTTTACCCTTGTGAGAAACCCACTGCAGCTATTCTTCTGAAACTTAGCAGGCTTGGTCTCCTTTGAAGAGGTGAGTATTCCTGCAAAGTATATCCAGTTCCATCAGAAAATAAAATACTTTATCCTTAAAAAAGTAAAAAGTAAAAAAGTAAAGGTGCTCTGCATGAACACCCCTGGATAAATCTGCCTACAATTTGGCAGGCTTAATCCACTCGGGAAGGACTCTTATGCCTGCAAGTTTTATCTGCTTCTGTGAAAAGAGAAAAGAGTTCTATCTGTTTTTAGATTTCCAATATTGTTGAATGGGAAGGCGAAAGCGGGCTTTGTTTTTAATAGATCTAATCCCATCCCAAATAAGGAGACAAACTGGAAAGACACAGAGTGGCTCTGAAACAGATCAGGCAACTTATTGAAGCTCTAGGTGAAGGTAAAGGGACCCCTGACCATTAGGTCCAGTCGTGACCGACTCTGGGGTTGCGGCGCTCATCTCGCTTTATTGGCCGAGGGAGCCGGCGTACAGCTTCCGGGTCATGTGGCCAGCATGACTAAGCCGCTTCTGGTGAACCAGAGCAGTGCACGGAAACGCCGTTTACCTTCCCACCGGAGCGGTACCTATTTATCTACTTGCACTTTGACGTGCTTTCGAACTGCTAGGTTGGCAGGAGCAGGGACCGAGCAATGGGCGCTCACTTTTCCTTAGGATGTCCCTATTTTAATTGGAGAAATGGAGGGTATGGATTGGGCGGCTCCCAATCAAGTGTTTAAAAATCACTGTTTTTAAACAGTACAGCATTAAATATTAAAAACTTCCCTGAACAGGGCTGCCTTCAGATGTCTTTTAAAGATAGGATAGCTGCTTATTTCCTTCACATCTGAAGGGAGCGTGTTCCACAGGGTGGGCGCCACTACTGAGAAGGTCCTCTGTCTGGTTCCCTGTAACCTCACTTCTCGCAATAAGGGAACTGCCAGAAGGCCCTTGGCGCTGGACCTTTCCCAATCTGAAAGTTGGATAAAGGTAAAGGGACCCCTGACCATTAGGTCCAGTCGTGGCCGACTCTGGGGTTGCGGCGCTCATCTCCCTTTATTGGCCGAGGGAGCCAGCGTACAGCTTCCAGGTCATGTGGCCAGCATGACTAAGCCGCTTCTGGCGAACCAGAGCAGTGCACGGAAACGCCGTTTACCTTCCCACCGGAGCGGTACCTATTTATCTACTTGCAATGGATGTGCTTTCGAACTGCTAGGTTGGCAGGAGCTGGGACCGAGCAACGGGAGCTCACCCTGTCACGGGGATTCGAACCGCCGACCTTCTGATCAGCAAATCCTAGGCTTTGTGGTTTAACCCATAGCACCACCCGCGTCCAAGCTCTTGAAGCTCTAGAAGCAGATAAATACTAATGGATGAACACCCTCTAGTCTTTGCTGTAACCCTGCAGAGATCATATTGCAGACCTTCCAAACTCCTGTCTCGTTTGCCCCAGGATTTTGCCCAGGGACAAATTGAGGGTGAGGATGGGACCATCCAGGTGTTTTGCCTCATGCATGAAACACCATCAGTTATATTGCTTAGGCAGAGTGTCTAAGTCACAGTTAGAACCGGTGTCCGCACTGGGAACTCTTGCATGCAGTGTGAGAAAAGATAAGCTCATTTATGCATTGAAAACTTTTCAGTAACCTTTTTTTAGCAAATGCAACCTTGGCACCGTTTTGGGAGGGGCGAGAGTTTGCATCCATATGTTAGTCAGCTGTGGGCGGCTGAGATCACAGTATAAAGATGAATTCTACTCATCGGAAAAGGTTGCAGTACATACAGCTGTTCTATAAAACTTCACTATAAATAGAAAGGCAGGACCAAGAGCGAATATTTGTTGTTTCCTATAAAAAGGCAGACTTTGAACTAGATAAAGACAGCAACTATCCATTCTGTACATCTTTGTGTTTATAATTCCGTAATGCTTTTTCGTATGCCAAATGTTCTGCAATTCAAATTTTCAGTGCCTCTGACACACACACAATTTTGGAAGTAATTTCTACTAAAATGTCTTATAAGCAGGTAAGCTTAGGAAAGGGCCAAATTCTCGCAGGTAAGTTAACCATGCCATCAAATGTTGTTGTTTAGTCGTTTAGTCATGTCCGACTCTTCGTGACCCCATGGACCCGAGCATGCCAGGCACTCCTGTCTTCCACTGCCTCCCGCAGTTTGGTCAAACTCATGCTGGTAGCTTCAAGAACACTGTCCAACCATCTCGTCCTCTGTCCTCCCCTTCTCCTTGTGCCCTCCATCTTTCCCAACATCAGGGTCTTTTCCAGGGAGTCTTCTCTTCTCATGAGGTGGCCAAAGTACTGGAGCCTCAGCTTCAGGATCTGTCCTTCCAGTGAGCACTCAGGGCTGATTTCCTTCAGAATGGAGAGGTTTGATCTTCTTGCAGTCCATGGGACTCTCAAGAGTCTCCTCCAGCACTATAATTCAAAAGCATCAATTCTTCGGCGATCAGCCTTCTTTATGGTCCAGCTCTCACTTCCATACATCACTACTGGGAAAACCATAGCTTTAACTATACAGACCTTATGCCATCAAATACTGTCCACTCAAAAGTGCATCCAACTGAGTTCAATGAGGCTTACTCCCAGGTATGCAGACCTGTAAATTACTGATTTATTTATTGAATACTTTTTTCTATACTTAATATACAGGCAATCTTCATTTTGCACAGAGGTTACATTCCCGCCCTGCCTCCATTCTGCCCGTTTAGGGACATTTTAAGTTCACTTCCAGGTGAACTTTAAGTTCACCTGTGCGCTCATGCACAGTCAGGGGGTGGCGAGGAAGGCTCCCGCCAGTGGTGCAAGCAAGGGGGGAGACGCAAAATCAGTGCCCATAAATATGTCTATAAATAAAAATATTGATTATTGCCTCATAAGAAAAGGTTTTAAACAAAGAGTCTTTATATGATATGCAGGGGCCCTGTTTTCCTCTATTTTTTCCCATGCCACATCCCTTTTCCATGGCTAGGGGGTGCAATCTGGACATTTCTGCCAGGGGCGCAAGATCACCTAGCTACGGCTCTGCCAATCATATGTGCATAAATCAGTCGTTGCCTGTATAAAACAACTCTAAGTGGAGTGCACCTCTTTAATCTTCTACCCTCGGGCAGGAGATATAGAAGTATAATCAGTCGTACCAACAGGCTATAAAACAGTTTATATCCATGGGCTGTTAGGCTGCTGAACGGAAAATAATATAGTGCATCTGACTTTCGGGGTTGGTGTGTCGTGCGACAAGCACACAGAGTGCAAGAGATTGAGTGTTTGTGTGGAGGGGAGGGAGGTTCAGTTAATTTCATTGTACACAGGTTGTACATTGACAATAAATGTATTATTATTATTATTATTATTATTATTATTATTATTATTATTATTTCCAGCTATTTTAAAAAAGAAGAAACGCAAACACACACAAATATGTTTTATCTATAAATATATTTGTGCTGAAACCCTCAGACGGGATAGCTTGGTAGAATCTGAGATTCTTAATCTAGGGTTGTGGGTTCAAGTCCAACATTGGGCAAAAAGATTGCTGGGGGGTTGGACTAGATGATCCTTGGGGTCCCTTCCAACTCTATGATTCCATGGATACAACTTGCAAAGAAAAGCAATAAAATGTTTGGAAATGCAATAAAGCATTATAACTGGATGGAGGGGGGAATATGAAGTTCATTTTATCTTCACAGCAACCCTGAGAGGTAGGCTAGGCAAAGAGGGAGTGACTGGCCTAAGATCACCCCATGAGTTTGGTGGCTGAACATGGATTTGAACTCTTCATCTTAGATTGGTGGCCTTGAAAATTTTCTGATTTGTAAAGCTGTAGGCAACTTCATTGTTATTTTTAATTACTCAACCATTAAATAATTGCTAGTTAATATTAGTTATGATATCAGCTATGGTTTTCAGCCATTTCTTACCTTATTTACCATTGGCTTGCTTTTATATATTGACATTCCACCCTTCAGTGTAAGGATGCTCCATGTAAAATCAATAAAACAATGAAAGCATATAGCTGTAATAAAACAATGGAGTAAAACAGCAGAGAATGGCAGTGTTAAGACAAACCCGTCATGTCTTGAAAGCCCCAGGAGCAAAGTTTTTAAAGACTATATTTATGGGAAGACATCCACCTGCTTTCCAGGAAATGATACACTGCCAAGGCGGGAGTCGGGAACAGGTCAGGAATAACTCTCAAGGTGTCAGCGAAGTTAACTCTTTATTCAAGGAAACAAAACAGCTCAAGCAGGCCTAGTGTGGTGTAGTGGTTAAGAGCGGTAGACTCGTAATCTGGTGAACTGGGTTTGATTCCCCACTCCTCCGCATGCAGCTGCTGGGTGACCTTGGGCTAGTCACACTTCTTTGAAGTCTCTCAGCCTCACTCACCTCACAGAGTGTTTGTTGTTGGGGAGGAAGAAAAAGGAGAATGTTAGCTGCTTTGAGACTCCTTCGGGTAGTGATAAATCCAAACTCCTCCTCCTCCTCTTCTTCTTCTTCTTCTTCTTCTTCTTCTTCTTCTTCTTCTTCTTCTTCAGCACAGCAACTCTTCCCAGTAGGTCTTGCCCCAAGGAGGCAGTAGCGAGGACTGAAGGTCCCGTCCTTCCCACCGCTTCCTAAGTCTCCTCCTCCCTCCTCCTCTTCCCCAGCAACCTGAGACTTCTTCACCTTGTCTGTTTTTGCTGTGCCCTCTTCATACCTCTTCTAGTTCTGAGAGACCAGGGGGAAAGACAGCTGGTGGCAGCAGGAGATGGAGACTCCCTGACTTCTTCAGCAGCCTAACATATCTCTGCTTCTTGGTTCCCCTCCTCTCCTGCCTCTGATTCTGGACTGCTCTCTGCCACAGACTCTCACTTCTCACTAAGCAAACCCTGTTAGCTCTTCAGCTCCTGACACTTCCATTTCCCAGTCTGCTCCCTCTTCTCCCTATGACCACTCATTGTCATCCCACCACCAATCCTCGGGCTCTGAGCCTTCTTCCCTTGGGGGTTCCCCAACTGGTGCCCTTCACCATTTCTCTATCCAACCAGCCCATGACATCTTTTAAGGATGGGAGAGAATTTTGATTCTGTACTCATTTGAGGTTGAACCTACTTAACATTTTCTGAAAGGGTATGCAATCCTTCAAACTTCACATTTCTACAAATTTTACAATGCAGTTCTATGACTAAATGGTGTGCCTAAAAATGCAGGTACTAGAGTAAAGTGTGCATAAAATTTGGTGAAAATAGCATATGAAAATACACTATATCAGGTGAACTTGCCTCGCAAAAACGTGTGTATTAGGCAAAATTGCATACAAACAAAGAAGAAATTTGCACTGAAATACTGGCAGATTTTCCCCATGACATTAAAATTGCAAACTTGTGCAGAAATGTGGAGAGCTTAATATAAGTGTTGAAAAATGAGAACTGGAGGAAAACAAAAATTGACATATTCAACCATCCCTAATTGGAACATCCTCATGAAATAAATGAAAGTCAGTTAAGGGTATTTGCTAATTTCCAGATTTAGCTATTTTCCATTTTAAATCTTCATTAATACACATTTGTTTTCATTTCTGTGTGAATTAAATCACTTATACTTAATAAGCCATACCGAATTCAGTGGAATTTACTCCCAGATTAGTGAATATAAGGTTCTAGCAAGAGAGGGCACAGCTCTTGAAGCAAGTTAGACCTGGGCATTTCAGATAAACATGAAAATGTCTGCAGAACGGGATAATCCTCAAATATGAAATGGGTCTCTGAGCACAACAGCAGCAGACATAATTGTAAATGTTTTTTTCCAAGCAAACAAGCGTGTATTCAGGTGGGATTTATTTATTTTTAAATGCACCTCTAATCTCACCTTCTGTAGATGCTTCAAGAACTGGGGCTCCCATGGTGGATGCTTAGAGCACTTGATTAAACAAAAAAAAAAATCCTGTTGTTAAGTAAGGGGTAAAATCAGCTTTCTGAAAGAGCTACCAGCAGGCTGCCAGGAGAGGAATAAACTCCTTTAGGTAATTTTAGACTCCAGATTTATTGGTCCTCTCACCCAACTGTGCACAGTCTTTATTTCACTACTTCAAATGTGGTACTGGCTGCATTCAGCGGTTCTCCTGCTCATTCTGCTGAATGGGTCTCTGGTTTTCTGTCCCAAAGTCCTGCCCTGATAGCACCACTGAAACTTCTCCCCGATTCTCATCTATCACCTGCTGCCAAGACCCAGTTTTCTAATGCATCTGGATTCTGTTCCCCAGAAATGGAACACAAGCAATTTTGTGCACTTCTGGTCCCACATTTTGGCCATCCCTTTCTTGATGTGCCTATGGCTCTTCTCTTCCTCTGCTCTGTGGTCGGTCGTAGTGGGAAGGGAGAAATCAGCCTTGAGCAGGGTGTAGTTTTCAAAGCTGAGGTTCAGCAGCCTAGACACAGAGTATAGGGGCATCAAGGGAACAGGTGGATAGCTCGGTTGGTGAAAGCATGGTGCTGATGATGCCCAGGTCAGAAGTTTGAGCCTTGTATGAGACGGCTGCATATTCCTGCATTGCAGGGGGTTGGACTAGATCAGTGTTTCCCAAACTTGGGTCTTCAGCTGCTTTTGGACTACAACTCCCATCATCCCTAGCTAGCAGGACCAGTGGTCCGGGATGATGGGAACTGTAGTTCAAAAGCAGCTGGAGACCCAGGTTTGGGAAACACTGGACTAGATGATCCTCGGGGTCACTTCCAACTCTACAATTATTTGATTCAATGGTAAGCACCGAGGGCCTTCTGGCAGTTCCCTCCCTGCAAGAAGCCAAGTTATGGGGAACCAGGCAGAGGGCCTTCTCGGTAGTGGCACCCACCCTGTGGAACACCCTCCCACCAGATGTCAAAGAGAATAACAACTACCAGACTTTTAGATGACATCTGAAGGCAGCCCTGTTTAGGGAAGCTTGTAATGTCTGGTGCATTACTGTACTTTAATATTGTGTTGGAAGCTGCCTAGAGTGGCTGGGGAAACCCAGCCAGATGGGCGGGGTATAAATAATAAATTTATTATTATTATTATTATTATTATTATTATTATTATTATTATTATCTGCATGCAGGCAAGCAGAAGAATATCAGAGGGAAGCAGGATGCACTGAGAGGTATAGAAAGCGCTGAAGTAGCCACACAGCTCCATGGGCGTTCCTTTTTTTAAATTGAGTTTGAGAAGATCTTGCTCTCCCTTCTTGAGATTAAATCTGAATTGGGTGTTTGTGTGCAAGAGAGAGGAGCTGAGCAAGGTAGAGAACTTAAAAGCTCTTTTTGAACTGGGAAAGCCCAGTTGTGGGTTGTTCCTGTGAGATCATAGAAGCCCCAGGATGTTTGCGCAGGGACAGTTCCAAGGGTTTGGGTATATACGTTTTTGCGTATACACAGAACCCTTGGAACCGAACTCTAAGATGAGATCATGCTGTATATGCAAATGTGGATGTTGAATAAATTTTTATTGACATAAGGAAATCAGATACACACACACACAATTCTTCCAAGGAGCTTGGTGATAAGATTACTCAAGGATTTTGCATTTTAAAGCAAACGAACCTGATTTGCAATTCCTAGGCTAATAAATCAGAACGCAGGTATGTTTCAGTTTTTTAGACGTTTCCGAATTTTGCAACACAGTGTACCTAAATCCAAAATAAAATATGCATTTTGTGAAAAACAATAAGAGAGAGAGCGAATGAATGAATGAATGAATGAATGAATGAATGAATGAATGGACTCCATCAGGCTCTTCTGGTGTCCTTATGTTCTTGACTCTTGTTCGGTTCTGTCTTTCAGACGAACCATGCCTAGGCGACAAATCTATCTTCTGCCAAATGGAAGTGCTATCCCGGTACTGCTCCATCCCGGGCTACAAGAAGCTCTGCTGTGAATCTTGCAGCAAACGTAGCAGCACCCTCCCGCCACCTTACCTTAGCGAAGCTGCCGAGACCGAAGAGGGCGTGATGATCAACCTCCCCAAGACTTTGGCTTCTCCAACGTCTTCAGTCCCTCCTCGCTCTGAGAGGCGCGGTTCTTTGGTCAGGATGTCCTTGGCAGAAGAAGACAGGCATGCCCTGATCCCCAATGCCTACGGAAGGGCCAGGGTTGCCAGCCCACCTCAGCGGAGAATTCAAAGCCAAGCGAGGAACAAGACTTCTGGGCCGGTTGCGACGCCGTTACAACTGCCAACCATGAGTGGTCACCTTTCCATCCACACATCCACAGCCTTGTTAGATATCGGTCCAGCTGTGACACAGAACAGCAGTTCAGCTGGTGTCCTTTCTCCAAACAGACCCTCAAAGAAAAATGAGAAGCAAGCGGACAGGCGGCAACCTCCGAGGCCTTCCACTGTGGAAAGATGAAACTTAGAAATGAAAAAGGGGGGTGGGAGATACCTAAAGTGGAGAATGTGTCTCCTTGCTTTGTTTGGAGTACGGTGATGCATGCAAACCCTTCCAACACAAAACTTTCAACAAGTCAACCGCAGAAAAGGAGGTGGGGAAAAAAAGTGCTGGCTCACTTTCCAGTGACATCCATCCTTCACTCAGTTCCTCCTCTTCTTCCTCCTCCTCCTCCCAACATCTGGCCACCCCAAAAACTTTGAAGGGAAGCACCAAAAATCACACCGATGTAAAAAGAAGAAGAAGAAGCAAGTAGATGAGTGGGTTGGCCATTCTCTGCCACCCAGACCCCCTAACGTTGCACGTTGGCTGCTTTTGAGGGTGGAAAGTATGATTGATTAAAAATAAAGGAAGGAAAGAAATTAAATGTTGCTTTTGAGGGGCGGGAGGGGGCAACCAAGCAAAGGCACCAAAGTTTACACATCTACAGCGTATTTTTTACTGTGGAACATTTGACCTCCATATGAATTGTATTGCTAATTTATCTCTATAAGCAAATGCTAGAGTATGGTTCACCGTTGTCATGTACATAGGCTTGGTTGGCACATCATGCTGAGCCAAAGCATGGCTGAGCATGGCCACATGAAGATGCAGCCTCCCAGAGGGCGATTCAGCTGTGTTGTTCCTCCCCAGCTACTTAGCCATGAGTTAGCTTAGTATAGGGTCCTGTGAGGCTCCAGAGGTTACTGGAATACAACTCCCATCATCCCTGCCTGTGGGCCATGCTGGCTGAGGATGATGGGAGTTGAAGTCCAACAACATCTGGAGGGCCACAGGTTCCCCATCCCTGGCCCAGTGTGTCATCTGAAGCCAGGATCTCTCGTGGCTTAGCTCTCCCGTACAAACCATGAGGCATAAAAAACACACGCAGGCCATAGTTTGGTTTTAGCTTGTGGTTAACCTGGAGAGAGCAGGCCCACAAGCCTGTTAGCCAAGCCAGTTAAATAATGCAGGCAGAGTACACAAAGAGGAAGAATCCTCAGAAAACTGTGAGGACACTGGAATCAACCTCAGTGTATAACTTGAGGGGGAACGAACGGAAAAGTTTATTCATAGTCAGGAGACATTCAGTCAAATATACAGAGGGAAAACTTCTTCAGAGTCACACAGCCAATCAGGGCACATGTTGCCTTTGGAACCATCATGTCTTGCTGCCTGGTTGCTAAGCAGTACTTCTACCCCGCCTCTAGGCTAGGTGGCTTTAACAGTGGCAACAGAATTTACCCTTCAATTACAACACCTGGGTTCAGGTCCCACATAACAACAGCACAGCAAACAGAAAGGATCAAAGCAGCCACAGTCTCCTTTCCTGGAGCCTGCTTTCTCATGCGCTCATGCTAAGCTATGCTTCGTTTTAGCACAATGTGCAAACCAGGTCATAGTGCATATAATGGATAGAGAGGGAGGAAAAACATTGTTATTTTTTCAGAGTTTTGTGTTATTCAGCCATTTGTTTGTGGACTTTGCATTTCAGGATCATGTTTAGGTGCCTGCTGTTCAGTTCTGCCTTATTTACAAGCCATCAACATGTTTGTTTTTTGCTGGGATCCGAAGACCTGGATACAAACAGTGCTGCACACCAATCCAGGTCGCCAAATGGCTTTGGACATCCATGAAGGCTTTCTAGATCTCCATTTCCCAGCATGATTTCCTTGTGCTGCCTCAGACTTACTCTAGAGTATCTCCCAACATTCTGATGTGGGCACAGTATCAACTGAGGTTAAGTCTGAAGACCTGAAAGGCTGGCCTTCACTCCCAGCTAGGCTGGTGAAATATACTTGGAGTCGAGTGTGAATTTCATGCTCTTTATTCAGCCCGTAGTAGCAATGAATGAAATTTTCCCCAAAATGTCTAGCTATGTATACATTATTTACACATTGGGCCCCGCATGATTGGCTAATTCCGGGCTGCTCCTGTAGGCCAATCAGGTTGCGGATTCACTTCCTCCAGAAGCCTGATTGGCTGCTCCTTTATATCCTTCCAAGGGCATTGGGGTGATCATCTCAGTCATGCAATCCATGGCTTGGAGAGATGAAAGGCAGCAAAAAGTGCATGTTCTAAGTTGATTCATTCACACCACTTTAGGTATGTGGGGTCGCTGAACTGTCCTGGCAAAGAAAGGGAAAGCAATTCTCCGTGCCTCTGGTGGGTAGGAAACAAACATGCAACCTAACACCCCAGCCTATACTTAAGGGGGTTTACTGAGGCCTGGACTCACAGTGCCTTCTTCTTTTGCTTGTACTCCAGTGCAGCATCAGTTGCACATGGGCTCTGCACACCAATCCCAACATTAGATGGTGCAACTGAGATTGCAAATGACCATGATTTACAGTGCGGTCGGTCACAAGTGGCATTGGCACTGCCTTGTCTAGAAAACGTCCAGGATGGTTTGGCCCATCACAGGGACATCACCAAAGCTGCAAATTTAAATGGGACCTGAGAAGAAATTGGTAGAAAAGGTGAAGATAACCATGGGCACATCCTCGATGAAATGAATGCTAGAATTTGGGGGCCACTTGCTATGAGAGAAGGAGGGTGTAAGGATTTACTGACGGAGCACATGGCTCCTGCCTGGAGACATGATAATAGCCACCTACCTGAAGCTGAGCACAGGGACATAGGAATCGGCCTTATCTCAAGTTAAACCATTAGTCCATCTAGCTCAATATTATATGCCCTGATTGGCAGGATCTCTCTTGGGTTTCAGGCAGCTTTCTCTCCCAACCCAACTTGGAGATATCAGGAAATGAAGCTGGGGCTTTCTATGGGTGAAGCAGATGCTCTCCCTGAAATATACTCAGAGTCCTGCAGTGATTTCATGCTCTTTATTGCAGCTTGTAAAACAGTGATTGAATCCCCCCCCCCCAAACCTCAGGCCTTTATATACATTGTTTACACAATGAGTCCCGTCTGATTGGCTGATTCTGCTTCCCTCCTGGAGCCTGATTGGTCTGCTCCCACAGGCCAATCGGTTGTTGCATTCTACAAACCTACCAGCCTAATAGGCTGATTAACGTCATCCTGGAGCCTGATTGGTCTTCTCCTGCAAGCCAATCAGTTGTTGCATTCTAGGATCCTACCTGCCTATTGTTCTAGGCTCCAAGCTTAGTAGTCTGGTCGGTCCTTCCAAAAGAAATTGTCTGGGGACCCTGTGTATGCTACCTTGAATTCCAGGGGGGAAATGAAGGGATACAAAATTAATCACTAAGTAAGAAAAACGATCTGTGTGCACACGGCTCCAAGTTCGGTTCTTGGCATCTCCAGGACCAGAGTTCAGAAATGCCCTTACAAGAGACCATGGGGCACTGCTGTTGGTCAAAGTATAGAGTACTTGAGCAGATGGACCCATGCTTGCCTGACTGCCTTTCTTTTCAATAGGGCTTGTGCATGAGAAGGTCTTGCTTATGGCACTCCCCTGGTGTGCAGTAAAAGTATGGTAATGTCCCTGAAAAGAAGGTGACTTAAGTTTACTTAAAAAAAAAAAAAAAAAATCTGCTAAATTGCCTGTTCGTCAAAGCCAAAGAGCAACTCCAAACTAGGACAGGAACATGGTGTAGGAGTGGCAAGCGCTGGAAAAGCACTTAACTTTTTCATCGGTTTCAAGCTGAGAGAGTGCATTGACCAGCTGCACCACCATATATGCATCCAACTGGGACAAATTGCCAGCCATTTGGGTCACTATCAAACTTGTCAGGCAACTTCTCTCTCTCTTTGTGTGTGTGCGTGTGTGTGTGTGCAGGGTTTCGCTGTAAGGTACTTGTATATAGGAATGAAAAGTAAAGCTATTTATTAAAAGTTGGTTGTGGTGGTTTTCTGTGCCAGTGTTTCATGTCCTGAAAACTTGCGCTTAAGATGGCAGCACCGTTTCCTCTGGTGTAAAGTGTTTCAAATTGAATTTCACACACGGCTCCAAAGGGCAGTTGCAGTCTAAGTGTGTTTATATGCACGTAAGGGCCTCACTGCAGAGAACATACCTTAAAAAATGTAGACGTGTGTCAGCTGAGCTCTTTCCTATTTAAATTACCGAGCAAGGACAGAGTGCCCATCCCACCAACATTTTGCATTTTGCTTTTGAAATGTCATTTCTGAATCTATTTGAAGATTTATAGCATGCCCTTCCAATGCATTTCTATTAGCTCTGTGTTCAAATATGCCTTTTCAATTTCTTGAAATGTTTCTTCCCTGGTGAAAGAGGCTTCCAGTTATTTTTGTTTGCCTCTTTCTCAGGGTGCTTTAGAATTATTTTAGACTTTCTTTATCATTTTAGTGGCTGTAGGAATGCAAGAGCACATCCCATCCGCAGCTGGCTGTCAGATGCCTGATACCAGTGTGGTTGCTGATTTTGTTTTCAAAGGCAGTCTTTCCTTTTACCTTGGCGGGGGGGAAAGTTTTTACATTGACTTATTTAGAAGTAAAGCCATGCCAGTTAAAACACACACAACTCAAACCAATTAAGGGCTGTCAGACTCACAGTAGGTAACTTACCCATCTTCCTATATGTACAGGAAAGTTTTCATGGAACATGGGCACCATATCTGCTCCTGAGGGTTGGGGAAAACCCCAGAACAGATCCAGGGGCACATGGAGAGCCCACAGGGAGAGGAGAGGGATTGGACGTCCCATTGAACAGGCAGAAGTCCTTGTACTATATATCCCTTCTCCTCCTCCTGGACTGTAAAGTCCAGTAACACAAAACAACAGTAGACTAATTTTCCCCACCCTGCTCCACTCAGTTGCTGCTTGTAGTGTCAGAAAAACTAATGAGCCAACTTCAATAGATACAACCCACAGAACAAAGATGAATTAAACATGGAAGGTGTGGAAACTCCTCTACAATATTTGTAGATTTCACTCACGGAAGAATTTTGATTTGATGCCTCAAAAACCATGTTATCCACCAGGATGTTCCCAAATGCCACATTTTAATGTAGGAATCCTTACTAGCAATGTTGCCAGTCTAGTGCAACTGGCATTCCAGACACACATGAAATTCAAAGAGGAAGAAAGTAATGACACATTTTGTACATCGACATGAGCAGAGATGCTTCTTGCACAGAAATCCCACCCAAGCACACATGTTGGCGTGATTCTACAGCCAACCTCCTTAAGTTTCTTCCCTATTAATCATCAGCATCCACCATTCCGTAGCCGTGCCACCACCTCCCTCCTACAACTGCGCAGAAGCACTCCCCCACAAATCCGCTGCTGGAAGCTTCCTTGCTCCCAGGTGTATTGCCGTGCAGGTAGATGGACAAATTGGTTTCTCTCCATTTTGTCATTTTTCCAATCGTCAGTTCCACCCACTCCATTTCCACATCAGTTTGTCATTTTGAATACTGGAACTAGGCGAACCATTGAGTCTCACTGTCAGGCAGCTTCTGATGTTCCTACTGGATTCTTCCCAGAGTCCTCTGAGCCCGAAATCACGTCTAATGGAATGGCATACCGCCCAAAACAAGCATGGTCTGTAATCAGTTATTTTGATTGATTAAGGTGCATGTGAACTGGAGAAGACGCAAGGGAAAAACAACTCACAAATGCCATCTGCCTTATTGATTGAGAGCAGTGAAAAGATAGTTATAAATGTAACTGGACAGTATTTGGCACGCCAGTTGTCCAGCTTAGCATCTGAACTGCAAGCTTGGCTAAGACCATCTCTGGTATAATCTCCTTGAATTGATATTCTCCTGCAAATCTCCTCCTTATACTTTAATCAGGGGTCAGCAAACTTTTTCAACAGGGGGCTGGTCCACTATCCCTCAGACCCTGGGGGGGGGGGCAGACTATATTTTGAAGAAGAAAAAATTGAATGAATTCCTATGCCCCACAAATAACCCAGAGATGCATTTTAAATAAAAGGACACATTCTACTCATGTAAAAACATGCTGATTCCTGGACCATCCGCGGGCCAGGTTGAGAAGGCGATTGGGCTGGATCCGACCCCCGGGCCTTAGTTTGCCTACCTATGCTTTAAATGCAAGTTGCTCCAATCCAATTCTAATTGTGTGTTTCAAAAGGGAGGGGGCACTTGTGATAGACGTGGTAGAATGTGGATGGAGATGCTTAATTGAAAAATGGTGCAGGTGCAGATATTGTCCATGTTAGCGGCAGACTGACTCCCGAAAAGGCTTGGTACCTTTGAATGGGCTGTAAAGAAGTACCCTGTTGAGGATAATACTGCTAAATAACTCATAACACATTTAATGACTGCAACTCGACTTACCATGATGAAGAATTGGAGGACTCTGAATACAGACATAATTCGATATGTGGTTGGTGAAAATATGGGACATTGCTCTGATGGACAAATGAACTGACAGGATGCGGGGACACAGAACCAGTACAAAGACAAGTGCCTTTCAAATGAGATGCTTTGATTTTCTTTGGAATGGTGCCGTGAAAGAACATGGATTCAGAACTCCTACAATTTGCGGCAGACTGTGGATGGATACATTCCTTTAAAATTTAACTGAAGATGGAACATATCATTTCTGTAGTTTTCCTCTGCAACTATTCTGCACAGGGTGGGGGGGGGGACACCAGACAATTTTGTTTATCCCGTTTTGTTTTGTTTATCCTGTTTTAAAGCACAACCACATCTTGCATAGGGCTTACATTCCAGGGATGATGTATATGCAAAAGCATGTATACTCAAAGCGCTCCCTTGGAACCAAGCATGTGCAAACACACCTAGCCTTGCAGAGCTGAGCCCTTGAGCCCCAAGCAAGGCAGATAGCTTAAAAGCTCCTCTTGTGCTGAGTTTTCCCAGTGCGAAAAGAGTTTTAAAGCTCTCTGCCTTGTATGCACTTAACTTGTGGGATTTCAACCAGCCTGTTGAAACTGTGTGAGTTAAATGAGCGCTAAGATGCAAACATACCGGACCTGGAAAGATAAACTCTTATTATTATTATTTTAAAAATGAGAGAGAGATATACTCTGAACAAAATGGGAGCAGTAAGACTGCTGCAAACTATTCATACCCCACCAGAAATGTTGGAGGGTATGTCTTTCTAGGACAGGGTGAGAGACCTCTGACCCACACGCCAAACTTGGCTCCCCAGGCCTCCCCATTCAGCCAACAAGGCAGTTTGGGGAAAGCTGCACGCACCATATATATCAGGTGCGGGGGTGGAATTTCTCAAGTACAGAGGCTCACACCAAATTTCCAGTTGTTCAGACTTCATTCAGTAATGCATTACCAGGCAGAGTTCAAAGAGTCTGCAAGAACATTTTCACCAGGGCACACACTATACAGTGGTACCTCAGGTTAAGAACTTAATTCATTCTGGAGGTCCATTCTTAACCTGAAACTCTTCTTAACCTGAGGTACCACTTTAGCTAATGGGGCCTCCTGCTGCCGCCGCACGATTTCTGTTCTCATCCTGAAGCAAAGTTCTTAACCCGAGGTACTATTTCTGGGTTAGCGGAGTCTGTAACCTGAAGCGTCTGTAACCCGAGGTACCACTGTACAGTCATACCTCGGGTTGAAGTAGCTTTGGGATAAGTATTTTTAGGTTGTGCACTGCGAAGTAATGGTGTGTGTTACTTCTGGGTTTCTCTGCTTGCGCATGCACAGATGGTCAAAATGACATCATGCACACACGCAGAAGTGCAGACACGCGGGCATGGGTTGCGTTCACTTCTGGATGCGAACGGGGCTCCGGAACGGATCCCGTTCACATCCAGAGGTACCACTGTATAGGCAAATATATATTGTCTTAATTGTTTATCCTCTACTCAACCACCTTCTGCCACTCCAGTACTTCACTACCTTTCATCCAATTGCAGTGCATAATATAGAATATAGGGCCCATACATTTCCCCTTTAACTAGTTCTTGTATTCCTGTTTACGTGACATTGGCCTCACTAATAAGGGTCCTAACAGTAATTCACACTCACAGCTAAGAACAGGGCTTCAAAGGAACAACTGCAAGCTTAAATTGGGCTCCCAGTTGTTCTGCTCCTGGAGCCAAGGCTAATGTGCAGTGAGAGCATACTTTGTTCAAAGAGGAGGAAGCTGTTTCCATGCAATGAAAACGACTTATCCCTCCCAGCTCTGTGCTTTGAAGTAGCCTGCTCTGCTCCTTAAACCTTGGATTTCTGAAGGAACAGCACAGGGCCACCGGCAAAGGGTTTTCAAACAGCCCTGGGACACAAAATTGAAACGTTTCATGATCAACCAGAATAAACAACAGATACAGAAATGCTTAAGGGTCACGATAATAAAGCACATCTATAAGCTATCTGGGCTTGTGGCAGCATCCCAACCTACAAACAATAAAAGAACGCTATCTTAAATGATTATTAAGAGCTTAGTTCTGTAAAAGTGGAGGAAACTCCAGCTATCATAGATGAGGGGGAAACAGTGGCCCCCAAACATATTATTCCTGATGTCAACGTTTCCATCAGTTAAATTTCCTCAATTGTAGAAAACGATAAGAGGAAAAATATCGTCAGAGCAGAACAGTTGCGTTTTGAGTCCCACAAAGCCACCCCCAAAAAAATTCACACTTCACACATCAATTTTTGTTTAAGGTTTTTGGCATAATTTTGGCCACAACTTTATTCAAAATACAAAAAATGTGAGTGGTTGCTTAGGCATTGGTTATGACTATCTGTCCTTGCCCTCAAGGACAGAGCTGGCCCTTCCGGACACCAACGGAAGCCAGCGTGGGAAACAAGTATTGGGTGAGAAAATGAAGCTGGGCAACAGTCCGTCACTTCTCACCCTCATGTTCCTGTGGGGCTTGCACGGCCCAAGTCCGATGCCAGGGACAAGGACGAAAAGAATGGCAAGCCCCTGGATTCCTTTAACGGAATTCCCTTTCGGCATCATTTGGAGGGGTAGGCACTTACCCCTCTAAGCACCAATTTAACCAATGCCTAACCGCCAACCTTACAAGTTGTGACGATTTGCTACACAGTAGGCAAAAACCAAGTGGCACCAGCCAATCAGCCAGATGGCAAAATTCCTACCAGGCCCCCGCTCCAAGGCGGACGACCCCATGACAGGCATAGCAAGGTCAAGCGATCAAGGGGGAAAACCCCCCCCCCAAAAAAACCCCACCCTATTAAAGGGAGGGAGGGCGGGTGATCCGATGCAAAACGGCCAAGAGGACGTCCAATGTCTGGCCCCTGTATTTAAAGACTCTGACCCCTCCTCCAAATTGGCAACAATCGAAACTCCCCAGCAACCCAATTTTAACCACTTAAAGGCTTGGGTTTCTCCAAATCTGCCCAGTAACGTGAGGGTGGCTTGTTCCCCCAACCGCAACACGTGTTCTCTGTTAGGGAGAACACGCTCTAACAAAAATCTAAATCAGAAAATATGCTTTATGGAGTGGGAGTTATAAAGAGATCTTATAAGGCCTCAAAAATAGCAGCGACATTAGAATCGTTTGGAAGGAACCATAATCAAGTGCTATCAGCAGAAAAAGAATTGTACAAGTCTTTAAAAGCAACCACAGGCCAAAAAGAACACAACAATATTAATGTAGTCGGTGTGACTTTATTGATTACACAAATAATGAGGCATATGGTAGAACAGTACCCACAGTTTACAACATTGTCTGGCATGCATGAAATGTATTTTAATTGTTTCCCCATCACCCTGTTCCTCTCCCCTTCCTATAAATGTCTATAAATTCTAACTGCCCAGGAAGACTCCCTGAGTGAGTGCTTGAGGGCCCTGCTCCTTCCTGCCACTTACCATCTGGCCTGGGGCGGGGCCTGGGGCCTCATAAGGACTGCGTGCGGCTTGCGGCCTGCTGCCCAGGAAGACTCCCTGAGTGAGTGCTTGAGGGCCCTGCTCCTTCCTGCCACTTACCATCTGGCCTGGGGCGGGGCCTGGGGCCTCATAAGGACTGCGTGCGGCTTGCGGCCTGCTGCCCAGGAAGACTCCCTGAGTGAGTGCTTGAGGGCCCTGTTCCTTCCTGCCACTCACCATCTGGCCTGGGGCGGGGCCTGAAGGACTCACAGGGACTGCGTGCGGCTTGCGGCCTGCTGCCCAGGAAGACTCCCTGAGTGAGTGCTTGAGGGCCCTGCTCCTTCCTGCCACTTACCATCTGGCCCAGGGCGGGGCCTGACAGGCCTCACCAGGACAGTTGTTACTGCCGGAGAGGCACAGAGTGTTTTTAAAATGTGTTTTTTTTTGTTTGTTTTTTAATTCTTTGGATTTTTTGTATGTGCGGGGTGGGGGTGGGATGGATGTTGGTTGGGCTTGGGGAATTTTTTTATTATTATTATTTTGATGTTTTTGTAATTTTTACATTTTTCGCTTGTATTGTTTTATTGGTTTTGGTTGTTTGTTTAAGGTGTTATTTTGTTTTTGTTTTTAGGGGGAGGGTTCAGGGCTGCCGGGGAGTGGGCCCCAGCCCATAAAATGGCTGGGGCATGTTCCACAGGGCGGGATGCACTGGGACAACCGATCTCAGTGATCACGGGTAGGAGGAGGAGTTACGCTAAGACCAGACCATGTCATTACAGAGGGGGCAGGTTTAGTCGTTATCTGAGGACTATTCCTGCCTCCGGGTCTGGTCCTGACCGGATGGATACTAGAATCAGCAAGGGATACCCACATGACCTGAAGGTGCTGCTGTGCAATGCCAGGTCAATGATTCATAAGACCACTGCCATCCATGACTTGATCATGGATGGAGGATTTGACCTGGCTTGTATAACAGAGACCTGGTTGGATGAAGCAGATGGGCCTGTCCTTGCCGCTGCTTGTCCACCAGGTTTCTCTTACGCACAGCAACCCAGGTCATGTGGGCGGGGAGGGGGGGTTGCAGTGATTTTTAGGAAGTCATTAGTTTGCACCAGGCGTCCTGTTGGGAAGACCCAGTTTTCTGAGTGCATGTTCTGGAAGTTGGGCAATAGGGGCAGTACAGGATTCCTTTTGGTGTACCTACCTCCCCGCTGCACCAAGGATTCCCTGCCCGAGCTGCTTCAGGTCGTGGCGGATGTTCTCCTGGAGACACCTAGCTTGGTCGTCCTAGGGGATTTTAACATCCATGCCGACACGACCTTACAAGGGGCCGCTCGGGACTTCGTGGAAAGCATGGCTTCCATGGGGCTGTCCCTGAATAAGTCTGGCCCAACCCATAGCCGTGGACATGCCTTGGACCTGGTGTTTACCTCTATGGATGTTGGTGATCTGACACTAAGTAAAAGCGAAACGAAAGAAGTGCCATGGTCAGATCACTTCCTGGTGCAACTGGACTTCTCTGCGACCCATCCCCTCTGCAGGGAGGTGGGACCAATTCGGATGGTCCGCCCCCGCCACTTAATGGATCCAAATGGTTTCCAGAGAGTGGTAGGGGATGCTTTATCCCATGTTGATGGCCTTTCAGCTGATTCCCTGGTGGCCCGCTGGAATGTGGAGTTAACCAGGGCTATTGACTGTTTGGCTCCGAAGCGCCCTCTCCGATTGCATGGAGCCCGGACAGCCCCGTGGTTTTCCACGGATCTGAGGGCAATGAAACAATCGTTGAGACGGCTAGAGCGCCGGTGGCGGAGAACTCATTCCGAATCTGACCGGACACAGGTTAGAGCTCAACGTCGAGCCTACCAAGTGGCGATAGCGACGGCGAAGAAGAATTTCTTCACCGCCTCTATTGCATGTGCAGAAAACAGCAGCAGGAGACTTTTTCAGGTGGTTCACAATTTAGCGGAACCACCTGCAACATCGGGGCCCAGTACGGGCCACACGTTCTCCTGCAATGATTTTGCAAAGTTTTTTGCAGATAAAATCGCTCAGATTCGGGAAGAAGTAGACTCCACCGTGGGAGCAGGGCCGGGGCGGGAGAGTGCTAGAGTTCTGTCTAGTCAAGTTGAGTGGGATCAATTCCAATCTGTTACCTCCGAGGATGTGGACAGGCTGCTTGGACGAGTGAAACCAACCACCTGTCTCCTGGATCCTTGCCCATCCTGGCTTATAAAAGCTAGCCGGGAAGGACTGGGCAATGGGCTTCGTGGGGTGGTGAATGCTTCCCTCCGTGAGGGAGCCTTCCCAGACCCGCTGAAAGAGGCGGTTATTAAACCGCTTCTTAAAAAACCATCTTTAGATGCGGCCACGATGGCCAACTATCGCCCAGTCTCAAATCTTCCATTCCTGGGCAAGGTGATTGAGCGAGCGGTTGCCGAACAACTCCAGGCACGCCTGGAAGAAGCGGACCATTTGGATCCCTTCCAGTCGGGATTCAGGCCTCATCATGGGACTGAAACTGCCTTGGTCGCACTGGTTGATGATCTCCGGCGGGCTAGGGACAAAGGTGAGAGCTGTTTCCTAGTTCTGCTGGATCTCTCAGCGGCGTTTGATACCATCGACCATAGCATCCTTCTGGACCGTCTTGAGGGGCTGGGAGCTGGGGGCACTGTTATACAGTGGTTCCGCTCCTTCCTCCTGGGCCGTGTTCAGAAAGTGGTGGTGGGGGATGAGTGTTCAGACCCCTGGGCTCTCACTTGTGGGGTGCCTCAGGGTTCTGTCCTCTCCCCCATGCTTTTCAACATTTACATGCAGCCGCTGGGAGAGATCATCAGGAGGTTTGGGCTGGGTGTTCATCAGTATGCGGATGATACCCAGCTCTACCTCTCTTTTAAATCAGAACCAGTGAACGCGGTGAAGGTCCTGTGTGAGTGTCTGGAGGCGGTTGGAGGATGGATGGCGGCTAACAGATTGAGGTTGAATCCTGACAAGACAGAAGTACTGTTTTTGGGGGACAGGAGGCGGGCAGGTGTGGAGGATTCCCTGGTCCTGAATGGGGTAACTGTGCCCCTGAAGGACCAGGTGCGCAGCCTGGGAGTCATTTTGGACTCACAGCTGTCCATGGAGGCACAGGTCAAATCCGTGTCCAGGGCAGCTGTTTACCAGCTCCATCTGGTACGTAGGCTGAGACCCTATCTGCCTGCGGACTGTCTCGCCAGAGTGGTACATGCTCTGGTTATCTCCCGCTTGGACTACTGCAATGCACTCTACGTGGGGCTACCTTTGAAGGTGACTCGGAAACTACAACTAATCCAGAATGCGGCAGCTAGACTGGTGACTGGGAGCGGCCGCCGAGACCATATAACACCGGTCTTGAAAGACTTGCATTGGCTCCCAGTACGTTTCCGAGCACAATTCAAAGTGTTGGTGCTGACCTTTAAAGCCCTAAACGGCCTCGGTCCAGTATACCTGAAGGAGCGTCTCCACCCCCATCATTCTGCCCGGACGCTGAGGTCCAGCGCCGAGGGCCTTCTGGCGGTTCCCTCATTGCGAGAAGCAAAGCTACAGGGAACCAGGCAGAGGGCCTTCTCGGTAGTGGCGCCCACCCTGTGGAACGCCCTTCCAGCAGATGTCAAAGTGATAAATAACTACCTGACATTCAAGAGACATCTTAAGGCAGCCCTGTTCAGGGAAGTTTTTAACATGTGATATTTTATTGTATTTTTGGTTTTTATGGAAGCCGCCCAGAGTGGCTGGGGAGGCCCAGCCAGATGGGCGGGGTATAAATAATAAATTATTATTATTATTATTATTATAACTGCTATTGTTACAAAATACCTTTTGCTCATTGTCACCAATCTAAGCAATACACATTAGACTATGTGCATCATTTCATATCTGTAATGATTGTGGTATATACAATTTGACACAATTTTGTTAATAGGTTCAGAAACCTTTATCTGAGTGTTTATTGTTGTTTTATTTTTATGCTTTTATTTTGTGTAATGGTTGCATGCCATAAACTCAACTGAGAAACAGAATTGTACAAGTCTCAATTATGGGAATGACTTTAGTTCAAACCAAAGAAGCTTGTAAATTATCTACTTTCCTCCACTAAATCAATACTAAAGATTTGGGGTAATTGTTCTCCAAAGCTAACTTCAACTTTATCCCCTTTAGCTTAATTCTTAAAATAAAAAATAAAAAATAAATGGCGGTATAACAATGCAAAGACGACAGACTATCAACAAGGATATCTGGAAAGGACTCAATTGGGGAAGATAGTATGAGCAAAGTCACAATATATCCTATGAAGGTGCCAAAGAAGTAACAAATCAAGTTTCATTATTTTTTTCAATTGAACAATGGAAATTAAACTTTTTTTTTCAGATGAATAATTGCTGTTTAACATGGAACTCCACATCTTACTAAGTCTTTTGAGAAGTTTTTATGAAAAATCTGATAACACACACACACACACACACACACACACACACACAATTCTCTCCTATTCGAGAAAAAAATGGGAATGAGACCTTCTGAACTTAAATCAATCATAGAAGAAGACTGGGACTAGCTGTTCAAAAACGTTTTAGTGGTATTACTAAAGGCAGATCTAAAAGAAAACTATTTCAAAGTTATATTTCAATAGTATCTAATGCCACATAACTTATAGTCAAAGCTCTGTACTGCTTGAGGTATAAAAGGACCTGGAGCTGCAGGCAATTTTGGTCAAAAATGTTGGGTATAATACAGGAAATTATGGGTTCTGATCTGCCCAGGAATCGTAAAACAGTTATTGGAATGCTCTGATCTGATTGTTTTCTCCCGCTCCAGAAGCTAGGACCCAAACCAATGGCTTCAACTTGCAAGAAAGGAGATTATGACCAAACATCAGGAAGAACTTTCTAACGGGAAGAGCTGTTTGACAGTGGAACGCAGAATCCATTTTTGTCACCCTATTCTTAGTTTCCATACAATAGGTATATAGTTCAAAAGAATATTCTTTGCTGAAAGATTTAACTTTTTCTGCACAGTCATAGTTATGCAGACCAGCACTTTCTTCCAGAATTTAGTTAAGCACAGAACACTGTACAAGAATAGGTTTCAGAAGGCCTCTCCAATGCTACCCAGACAGTGGGAAAGTATTTTAGCCTTGATACCAGAGGTGTCAATGGATCTTAAATTAAGACAAATACAACAGAAAATAATATTTAGAATCTATTGGTCTCCTTTATGGTCATACAAAAAGGTACCAGCTAAAACCTTTCAACTATCTTGAAAGTAATGTAAATTGAGGGTTGAGTCTCGCCCTTGAGAATCTCATATATTTCTGCCCTCTCCATTTGGCCCTTGTTGGGCTCCAAACTTGCTTCTCACTAAATGGTGGAGATTGATTGGGGGGGGGGGCAGGAGAGATAGAAAAGAGATATTTGACAAAGCACCTATCTAAATATATAGTTTTTGGAGCCAAGAACCTGGAGATGGAAGATAACTGGGCTCACCTGCAGGCTGAAATACAAGCCAGTTTCTAATTAGGCATAGCTGCTGGTGTTGGACCAGAAATAATTCTAAAGGAAATAATTGCCTTGTTTTCTCTCGGCCTGTACACCCACAGTTCAGCTGAAGAAAGACAAATTGAACACATCTGTGCCCTGGCACAGCACAGAAGATCTTGGGATTGGGATTGATTACACACTAAGCATGAGGCAGCGGTGTGATGACTCTACAGACTGCAACTCCCATCGTCTCTAGCTAGCAGGACCAGTGGTCTGGGATGATGGGAATTGTAGTCCAAAAACCAGCTGGAGACCCAAGTTTGGGAAACCTTGGTCTACACTGTGTGGCAGTAGCTCTCCAGGGTATTAGACAGGGGTCAGTTTCAGTGCTACCTAGAGATAGCAGGGATTGATCCTTCTGCATTCAAAGGAAATGCTTTGCAACTGAGGCATGGCCCTTCCCAAGGTGCTGTGGTTATTAGGGCATGTTTTCAACTTTCCAGTTCCAAAAATGAGGGGCGCTAAAAAGGTGTAACATGACTTGGGAATTCAAAATATATTTTGGTTAAGTGAATACAGTATGATTTGGTTTTGCTTGGTAAGTAAAAGGTCTGCAAAATTGCACAGAAATCATTAAAAATGATTGCCAAGTACTTGCAGTCATATTATATCTTAATATTTGTTGTTGTTGTTTAGCATTATCTGACATTTTCAGAAGATAAAATCACAAGTCTTTGGTTTCCTGAAAGCAGTTTATTTGCTTCTTCATCAAATGCAGACTTACCCAGCTAAATGTTATCCAATCACCAAAAAATAATGGCAGATTAGAATTCCTCACAATCAAAAATAGATATTTAAGACTGCTCACTGAAGAAATTTGCAAATATCAAGTTTTGCTCCTTAAAATGGCACACCCTAAAATGACATCCCCATTGGATACGATTTCCCAGCCTGGCCCAACAGTCAGAGCCAGGTGTGTTGACTGGCTGGTATGCTCACACACTGTGAGATAGGACTGTTCTGCCCTGTATTTGTCACATGCAGCATTGCTTTCATTCACCTGCACTTCATCTTCCAGCAAAAGCTACATTATTCATAGACTCATAGAATCACAGATTTGGAAGGGACCCCAAGGGTCATCTAGTCCAACCCCTGCTGTCCCCACTGGCAAAATGATATAACTTGTGAAATCGATTATGCACATTAAGTACACTGTTGTTATTCCACCCCATTCATGACAATGCAAAGGAAACACAATGCAAATGGGGAAGAAGAAAACCATAATCAATTACATATACCACAATCAATTATATATAATTTGTGGGCTAAAAGCAAGAACAGCAAATACCGATCAAATTTGCTGGACTGATGTCCAGACAAATAACAACAACAACAACAACAACAACAACAACAACAACAACAACAACAGCAACAACTTATTTATACCCCGCCCATCAGGCTGGGTTTCCCAAGACACTCTGGACGGCTCCCAACATAATATTAAAAACACAATAAAACATCAAATATTAAAAACTTCCAATAATAATAATAATAATAATAATAATAATAATAATAATAATTTATAAGTGAATAAGTGAATGACAGCAACTTCTGCTGCTGTTCCTGTTTTACGTCTGAATTCTTTGACAGCCCTACTCTTGGATTGCACTTATCTGAAATCATTTTTTAAAATTCCCTGTACAGTGGTACCTCTGGTTACGAACGCTTCTGGTTACGCACGCTTCGGGTTACGAGCTCCGCTAATCTGGAAGTACTTGCTCCTGGTTGCGAACTTTGAACCAGGATGCAAGCAGAAGTTGTGCGCCAGAGGTGTGCGCAGCGGGAAGCGCCATTAGCGAAAGCGCGCCTCAGGATAAGAATGGTTTCAGCTTAAGAACGGACATCTGGAACGAATTAAGTTTGTAACCAGAGGTACCACTGTACTCAAAACAGTTGTCCTGTTAAAAAGTTAATATTATTTTTAAGAAATTCTTCTCTAGCATGGTTGTTTTAATTCTAAAACATTTTCTCATATAAGAGTGAAAGTGGGGAATACTCCAAGGAATGGACAGAAGAAGGAAGGGCAGAGAGACTCTAGATGTCTCTCTAAAACTGTGCCAAGTCTCCATCTAAATGTCTTTGTTAATAACTCCTGTGTTCCACTGCCTCCCACACTTTCATCAAACTCATGTTCATAGCTTTGAGAACACTGTCCCACCATCTCGTCCTCTGTCGTCCTCTTCTCCTTGTGCCCTCCATCTTTCCCAACATCAGGGTCTTTTCCAGGGAGTCTTCTCTTCTCATGAGGTGGCCAAAGTATTGGAGCCTCAGCTGTCCAGTCAAAGGCGACTATGGGGTTGTGGCACTCACTTTCTGGCCAAGGGAGTCGGCATTTGTCCACAGACAGCTTTCTGGATCATGTGGCCAGCAGGACTAAACCGCTTCTGGCACAATGGAACACTGTGACAAAAGCCA
This sequence comes from Podarcis muralis, assembly GCF_964188315.1. Classification (NCBI taxonomy): domain Eukaryota; kingdom Metazoa; phylum Chordata; class Lepidosauria; order Squamata; family Lacertidae; genus Podarcis; species Podarcis muralis. The sequence goes on from NC_135663.1 coordinate 9,270,963, forward strand.
GAGCACATGGAAATGCCATTTACCTTCCTGCCGCAGTGGTACCTATTTGTCTACTTGCACTGGCGTGCTTTTGAACTGCTAGGTTGGCAGGAGCTGGGACAGAGCAATGGGAGCTCACCCCGTCATGGGGATTCGAACCACCGACCCTCTAATCGGCAAGCCCAAGAGGCTCAATGGTTGAGACCACAGCACCACCCGCATCCCTAAGACTAGCACGTCTGTGGGTATCTGGTGGTCTCTCCTGGTGTCTTTTACTCAAGCACCATCAACCTGTACCCTCACAGCTCCATTTTCTAAGGCACTTAGTTCAAGAGAGCAATCGTCCATGGTTCTCCAGGGTTCCAGGTAGGAGACATTCCCAGACCCACCAGGAGATGCTAGGGATCAAACCTGGGGTTTTCTGCATACAAAGCAGATGGAGTACAAATGATCTGGCCCAGTATGAGGCAGTTTCACTTAACGGATGTGCATTTTGCTGCCACAGAGATATAGGAATTCTGTGTCAGACCTCTGGTCCTTCCAACTCAGTATTGTCTACACTGACAGGCAGCAGTTCTCCAGGGTTTCAGACAAGGATATCTCCTAGAGCTCCCTGGACATGCAGACCCTCCATGTATCCCCATTTTCTTGGGACTGTCCTGGATTTACAGAAGGCATCCCAGTTGCTGATTTGATCCCGGAATGGCCCACCTTTTCCTTAGGACGTCCCTATTTTAATTGGAGAAATGTTGGAGGGTATGGAGCTATGCGGCGCCCGAGCCAAGGAGATAAGTAAATATGCAACCTTTAGAAGACATCTGAAGGCAGCCCTGTATAGGGATTTTTAAAATTATTCTTTATGTTGTATTCTGTTTTTATAAATGTTGCAAGCCTCCTAGAGTGGCTGGGCCAACCCAGTCAGATGGGTAGGGTATTATTAATTAAATTAAGTAATATTAATATAATATTGTATAATAATAATAATAATAATAATAATAATAATAATAATAATAATAATAATAAAAATATATAGGACATCCCTATTTTCATTGGAGAAATGATGGAGTGTGTGGACATGTCAGAGACTGAACAATTATTTATTTCAGCTTTCTATATCGCCCAGGTTTTTCATGGTATATGTCAGGATGGCAAAAGAAGCATATAATGGATGAAATTAATTGCAGAAGAGAAAACTTCCTAATAGTGCCTGGCAAAATCGAAAGATCGTCAACCACCTGAATTTCAACAGGGAAGGACCACTGAATGAAGTCCACAATGCTGAACGCCCAGTGCCTGAAACATAACTCCTGTGTAAATGGGGAGTTGCCTGCAATCAGGATACCCTTAAGGAATCCTGCAAACAAGCTGTTGGAATACGTGAGGGCGGAGGCAGGTGGGTGGGAGCTGGCTGTGAGCAGACTGAGGCTGATGAAGCGGCGCTCCATTTGCCCTCATGGACCAGTCTCCATTGCCCCACCTCCACCACCATGAGTCTTCTCTATGCCAAGCAGATGTTCTACCATGGATCCCAAGCACCTTCTGCAGCAACTGGGTGAAAGAACTGGAAACGAGCTCAGTGGTTGAGATCCTGTTTTGCATGCAGAAGGTCCTAGGTTCAGCTGGCAACATCTCCAGGCAGGGCTGGGAGACACCTCATGCCTGAAACCCTGGAGAGACGCTGCCGGTTGGTGTATACAACACTGAGCTTGGTAGAGCAATGATCTGACTTGGTGTAATGCCCCTTCCTATGCTATATTTTCCTTCCACATCAAGGAAAGGAGCTGCACTTTGGAGGTGATTAGCCCCGCTGGCATGGAAATCAATCACCTAGTTCCTATTTACAGACGTTCTTGCTAATGCAGTGTGGAACTCGATGGCCTATCAGCATTTCTCACAAGCAATCAATTGCTCCATATTGCAGTGGGAAATTGTTAACTGGAGACACATCATTCTGTCCAACTTTTTTTTCTCGCTCTCAAAGTCAGGTGGAAACTACCATTCATAGACACCCAGGAAGGACAGAAGTGACCAACTGGCAACAGTAATTGGAGGACTGAGTTTAAAAGAAAACTTTGAATGCCACAGCAAAGCTTCAAAGGGAGCTTTGAACTGCTCCTGGAACATTTTGCTCATGGGCCAAGTTGTTTAACTTGAAGTGATGAGCTTGTCAGTAAAAGGATGCATGGGGAATGTGTGCCATTTTCTTTTTGTATTTCTACATTTAAATATTTAGCCTTCTGAAGGGAATATTCTCATGGAGAGTAAGTACTGAAAGCATTCTGTAAATACCAACTGGGTTTATTCTGCAAGTTCATTAGTTTTCTAAAACAACGCAACACCGATTGATTGGAGAGACTGCTTCAGGCAAACAAGAGAACTGAAGTGTGCTGGCTGCGACATGAACTTTCTCAGTATCTTATGCAACCACTATTGAAGTTTCCAATCTCAAGGTGGCTTAAGAACTTGAGAGACCTGCTGAATGAGACCCAAGGCCCATCTAGTCCAGCCCCCAGTTCTCTGACCAACCGATGTCTATGGTTCATATGCATTTTAGGCCACCCATAAAATCTTCAAGAAGGCTACAGGGCAGTAAGTGTAATTTATTCACATTTATATCCAACCTCTTTTCCATCCTAGAAACCAAGGCATCATATGTGGTTCTGAAGTAGCTGCCTATCCAAGTACAGATCAGATCCAGACCTGCTTTACTTCAAAGTAGTAGTGGACTTATGTACCTTCAGACCACACCCTGGCCCGAGTGCATTTGGGTTGTCCCACTCCATTTTGCCAAAGAGCTTCCAACAAAAGTTCACCCCTAACCAGAACACCACATGACTACAGATTCATGCCAATAATTTATTTTATTCTTGAACATTACACTACACAAACTTGACTTTTCTCTTTTTCTAAAGTGATGAGAGGATTCAGCTGCTGCTCTTCAAACTGAGCTTGTCAAACAGGTACTCCCCTGAGCCATTCTGGGGCAGTCCCAGGCGCTTCAGGTTTGTGAGGTGGTCTCCCAGCTGCTTGATGACCTTCACCTCTTCCTCCAGGAACTCAGACTCCAGGAAGTCACACAGCTGAAAGGTGAAAGACAAGCAATGGTCAACTGCACATATTATTCACCGTAAGCTATGGACAAAGAGAATCTACCACCCTACAGATGTTGGATTTCAGATCAAACCAGCCTGCCTGAACAGTGATTAGTGTTTGTGATAGCTGCAATCCAACCACATCTGGAGGGTCACAGATTTCCTACCCATGGTTTAAAACTTTTGTGACGCAGTTCTTAAACAAGATGTATACAAGGGGAATAAGGCATGTAGCTTCAACCTTCTCTAGATAAGCTGAACCAAATCCACCAGCCACCAATTGTGTCAAATCATGGAAGGGCTACAACCCTTCCAGTTTTTAAATGCCACAGAAAAATTAAAGATACTAGGCATTGGTACTGGTTTTATGGAAGGAAACAAACCTTGCATGTGGAATGGGCATTTTTACAGGTAGCTCAGAGCTAACTAACCCTCCTAATCTTATGAAGCACGAGGAAGGCTCCTGGAGAATGTAGCATTGTTGAGAACTTACATGAGGGTCTCCCTTCTCTGTTGCCAGCTTGTGCAGATCCAGCAAGGCCTGGTTCATCCTTTTCTCCAGCTGCAGGGCCGACTGCAGGGCATCCAGGCTGTTGCCCCACTCGTCCTTCTCTGGCTTCTGTGCCAAAAAGCAGATACAGAGACTCAGAACACCAGCCTGTGTCTTGCTACATGCAAACAGCAATATCAAATCACAACACACACTCTCCTCCCAAATGAAGCCCAGCTAAAGATCTTCCATGTTCACTTACCTTGAGGTCCTTCAGCAAGATGCGCCCCCCTCTCTTGTTCTGGTATTTCAGGAACTTGTCTGCATGCTCCCACTTTTCTTCGGACTGCTCCTTCAGGAACTTGGCCATGTGACACAAGGCAACATCATCCCGGTCAAAGTGGTAGGACTGGAAGGGGAAGGAAAAATAAAGGTCATAGTCAAATGAGGACATGTCGCCAGTATACAAGCATATCCCTTCCCACCCGGGTTTGTCCATGTATTTTGGACTCACTGTTCTCCACTTTGCATTGACACATCTGAAAAGATACTACTTGAATAGATGGCCTACTGTAGCAGTAGTACAGATAGAGAGTTGGTTGACCACCTTCAGCCCCCAGACCTGAGCTTCTCCACAAGCACCCTCCACGTAGAGGTAGTAAAAGCAAACTAAAACCCCCTCCAGTGTACTGGAAAAGCTTCCTAGTTACCATAATAACTACATTCTTACAGTGCAGAATGCTAATTATAACAATTCAGCATGGTTATTTCACTTAGGGTTCTAACAGGTCTGGAATTGAAAGACATGGTAAAGCATCAAGGGTCTACCAGACCCTGTAACTATTACAATTTATCAAAAGCACATTCTCCCACCTATTGCACACTTACTTAGAAAAACAACCCAATAAGCTACATGAGAATTGAAGCTTAACAAACATACCTAAGACTGGGGTAAATCTAAAATTACACAAACAAGTTGCAACCAGGTTCTTCCTATTAGATAGCCAAAAGTCACTTACCATAGACAGATAAACATAGCTAGCATTCAACTCCAGATTCACCAGCTGGTTCAAGGTAGCTTCACAGTCAGCATGGAAGTTCTGGCACACCTGAGAAGACATCTCTGTAGCCTAGCAAAATAAACTGAGACCAAACAACACTACAAGCCCTACACTGCTGTTGGTGTAGAAAAACGTGCAGCCCTAGTGGTTTTTATACCATTTGGGGCAGGTAACTTGTTTGTGATTAGCAGTAGAATCATCCAATAGAAATGCCAGTTGGCTCTGGGGGTGGGAGGATGACTCAGCAGAATGGGACAAAGCTAGCAGCTGATGACAGTTTGGTCTCCACCTAGTAATCAAGTCTTATTTGACCATTTTCTGCCCTTTTTTTTTTTTTAAGAGAGAGAGGGGGGATACTTAATGAGTTGTTGTTTTTGCACTACTTTCTGGGTTGTTTCCATCACAGCTGCAGGAGTTTAAGGAAGAAGCACAAATGTGTAGGGAAGAGCAAAGACTCACAGCACAATCCTAGGGCATGCCTACACAGGAACAATTCCATTGAACTCAATGGGACTTGCTTCTGAGTAGGCATGCATAGGACTACACTATGAACTTTGAAGAGATGTGCAGAGGTGGGAGTGAATTCATGCATAAGAGCAAATCTGTCACCTTCTTCATTCTCCTGCACAAGTGAAAGACGAGCATATAGGAACTCGAACTGGGTGTGTGTGCAAATTTTACAATTATTCATCATAACCTCAGATTCAGTAAGAGATACATAAGGTAAAGTATTGTACTCAGCCTTGAGGGCCAGTGTGGTGTAGTGAGACAAAAGCATGGGTAGCTATCATGGCACCCACCAGATGTTCCTGGAGTCCAACAACATCTGGAGGACAACAGGAGTCTTTCTTAGCCCATTCAGGAGATGCTGGGGTTTGGACATAGGAATTTCTTCATGCAGCCCATGCATTATTACATTTCCCCTTATGCAGGGATGAGGAATCTGTCGCCCTTCTGATGTTGTGGGACTACTGCTCCCACCGCCCTTGTTTATTGGCTGCACTAGCTTAGGCGGATGGAGGCTGGAGTTCAACAACATCTGGAGGGTCAAACGTTCCCCATCCTTGCATAGATGTCAACGTTTCCCTTTTTTAAAGGGAAATTCCCTTATTCCAAATAGGATTCCTCGCAAGAAAAGGGAAAAGTTGACAGCTATGCATCCTTGCCAAAGCCAGAGATCAATAAAGGAACGGGATAGGGGGAAACCAACTCATCACCCATGTGGATTACCATTGAACATGAGCCGTGAAAGCGCCATTCTCTACAAGTGACACCACCATGCATGGATTGGTGCAGCTCCCTTTTAGGATTTTGTATTATCCCCCTCCACACACACACACACGTAGTGGATTGTCAGGTGACAGATAGACAAGCACACATAGACAGGCTTGCGTTTTCCTCTAAATGTTTCAACATGGACTTGAAGAGCAGCAGCAGCAGCAGCAGCAACAAAAGCAATTTTATTATTTATATGCCGCCCATTTGACTGGGTTGCCCCAATCACTCTGGGCAGCTCCCCACAAAATATTAAAAACACAGTAAAATATCAACCATTAAAAACTTCCCTGAACTGGACTGCCTTCAGATGTCTTCTAAAAGTCATATAGTTGTTTATCTGTTTCACAACTAACGGGAGGGCGTTGCACAGGACGGGCACCACTACTAAGAAGGCCCTCTGCCTTGGTCCCTGTAGCTTCACATCTCACAATGAGGGACATGCCAGATGGCCCTTGGAGCTGGACCTCAGTGTCCAGGCTGGACGGTGGAGGTGAAGATTACCCCTTCGGGTATGCAGGGCTGAGGCTGTTTAGGGCTTTAAAGGTCAACACCAACACTTTGAATTGTGCTTGGAGAGTTCGAGCAAGATTTCTGTATCTCTCACTGAAGCACCAGAGGCAACTCTAGAACTCATGAACATCCAATGAAAAGGAATGTTGGAAGATCCAGGACAGATAAAATGAATTACTTCCTCGTTCAGTTAAACTATGGAACTATGGAAGGCAATGAGGACTACCAACTTGGAAAACTTTAAAAGAGGAATAAAGAAATACATGGAGAACAAAGCCATCAATGGCTACTAGCCACCATGGCTATGCTGTGCCTCTATGGATGGAAGCAGTAATGCATCTGTATTCCAGTTGCTTGGGGTGATGGTTTTGTGATGGGGTCCTGCTTATGGGTTTACAACAGGCATCTGACTGCCCACTGTGGGGACACAATGCTGGACTAGACGGCTCATTGGCCTGATCCAACAGGACTCTTGTTATGTTCTTATGACAAAGCACTAGCTTATGACATCCTGCATATCACTGGCCTTTCCAGAAAGCCCTGCATTGTGGTAAAAATAATGGCAATCTGCTGCCCTTTATTGGTACCCAAAATCTGATGCCAGGGATGGGTTACTCCCAGTCACCCTCTGTTGGTCCTATCTGGCTTCTCCTTCCGCACTATGCCATTCTGATCAATGGCTGCATTTAGGGGGAAATGTCTCAGGTGAACCTACCTCACGGGGCTATTGTGAGGATAAAGTGTGGAAATCTGAATATATATACCTCTGTAGAGGAACAGTGAGATAGAAGTGCCATTCATAAAACTGTATGAGCATGAGAACATGCAAGAGAACATGCAAAGAGCCTGCTGGATTAGGCCCATCTAGTCCAGCATCCTGTTCTCACTGTGACCAGCCAGAAGCCTGTGGGAAATTCATAAGCAGGATTCAAGTGAAAGAGCACTCTCTCCTCCTGTGAACTGGAGCAACTGGGATTCAAAATAATTAGCGCAGGCATCCCCAAACTCAGCCCTCCAGATGTTTTGGGACTACAGTTCCCATCATGCTCTGGTTATCTCCCGCTTGGACTACTGCAATGCGCTCTACGTGGGGCTACCTTTGAAGGTGACCCAGAAACTACAATTAATCCAGAATGCGGCAGCTAGACTGGTGACTGGGAGCGGCCGCCGAGACCATATAACACCGGTCTTGAAAGACCTACATTGGCTCCCAGTACGTTTCTGAGCACAATTCAAAGTGTTGGTGCTGACCTTTAAAGCCCTAAATGGCCTCAGTACAGTATATCTGAAGGAGGGTCTCCACCCCCATCGTTCTACCCAGACACTGAGGTCCACCACCGAGGGCCTTATGACGGTTCCCTCACTGCAAGAAGCCAAGTTACAGGGAACCAGGCAGAGGGCCTTCTCGGTAGTGGCGCCCTCCCTGTGGAACACCCTCCCACCAGATGTCAAAGAGAACAACAACTACCAGACTTTTAGAAGACATCTGAAGGCAGCCCTGTTTAGGGAAGCTTTTAATGTTTGATGTATTACAGTATTTTAATATATATTTTTTGGAAGCCACCCAGAGCGGCTGGGGAAGCCCAGCCAGATGGGCAGGGTATAAATAATAAATTATTAGTATTATATTATTATCATCCCTGATCACTTGTCCTGTCAGCTAGTGATGATGGGAGTTGTAGTCCTAAAACATCTGTAGGGCCGAGTTTGGGGATGCCTGCATTAGTGTCTCCAAACATGGAGGGAGAGCACTACTATACCTGAGAGTAAACCCATTGAAAAACTGGAATTTACTTCTGAGCAGATATAGAGATATAGATTGTACTGAAAGAGATTGAACATACGATTGTCAATAGGCCTTAGCAATTCCACAATGTTCACTGAACTTCACATTGGCCAGCATAGGTGCCAACTCCCTGGGGTCCTGTGTGCCCGAGCACCCACAAAATTCCCCATAATGAGGCTGAGTACCCACAAATTTCAGTGCCAGGGCCATGCATGTTGTATGGCACCCACAGCCCCAGGCACCCACAGTCACAGGTCCAAGTTGGCACTCCTGTAGTGGCCAGAATCACCTTCCAGAAATTTTCACCTGTGACTTCATCAGATGTTGCATTAGCAGAAATTCTGCAAGTGAAATCTGTCCATCTATGTGGGGAAATTGCACCAGCTGTTTTCTTAAAGATATAGGAGCCCAGCTAGAAAACAAAGAGGTCAAAGAACTTTGTTGTAGGTAGACAGTTAAATTATTAAATTTTAAAAAATATAATAATTACAAACCAACACAGTCAAAGAAAGTACAGTAAAATCAATAGTTTAGAAAAATAATAACGAAAAGGAAGGAAGAGTAATTGTGCTGCACCATCCCAAAACAATATTGTTCGGTATCTTTACATTACATGCAGCCTTTCAAACTGAAATTGGAATTTATTGTTGGGGAAACTCATAAATTAAAAATGCTGGAAGTGGGTGGGTATGGGGAGGGAGAGGAGGAGATAGTTTCCCTATGCTCAGATGCACTTTTAATGCATTTCTGTTGCTTGTAGAAATTGCTGTCAGCTACTTAAGCACAACTGCAACTTTCAGACTTCTAGATGTGCCAAAGCAGGGGTCAGCAAACTTTTTCAGCAGGGGGCTAGTCCACTGTCCCTCAGACCTTGTGGGGGGCCAGACTATATTCTGAAGGGGAAAAAATTAAACAAATTCCTATGCCCCACAAATAACCCAGAGATGCATTTTAAATAAAAGCACACATTCTACTCATGTAAAAACATGCTGATTCCTGGACAGTCTGCAGGCCGGATTGAGAAGGCAATTGGGCCGGATCCGGCCCCTGGGCCTTAGTTTGCCTACCCATGTGCCAAAGGCTTCAAAGTGCTTTACATAATGATGTGAAGGTGGAAAAAGACATCACCACACAGTTTGGGGCTATCCAATGTTTTTGGGTCCAGGGACACGTTTGCAAATGTAAAGAATTGCTGGGAATACCCAAAAATCTGACTGGGGGAAGTGCATGATGCCCAGAACGCCATTTCCAAACAGGTAAAATACCTGCAATGCCCATCTCCCCCCAAAAAAAATCCCAGACAAAGAAACAGGCACCCTACCCCCCCCCCAAAAAAACCAGGTAACTCCCCTCTTAACACAACCCCAAAAGGACCCAAAATGCATTAAAAACAATTTAGGAAGTTGGGTTTGTGAGTGCCAAAGGGGTGTTTCAAGGCATTACATTAGGGACTCCAGATGTAGTCGTTCTCCTGTGCCTTGCACCCTGTGTTTGGGGTATGCAGTACTGGTCGTGCACTGAACTCTAAATCCATCACCCAGCAGCTGATCAGCCAAGCACCTCTGTGACAGGAGATGAAAGAACAGTGGTTTTTCAGCGATCAAATGCCTGGGCAAACTATATCCTGGTCTATCTAGGAGGCTTAGTTTGGTCAGAATTGAGTGTACACTTCCAGAGTTAACACTAAATACATTACTTCTGGTAAATGAGCCAATATAACCACTAGAGGGCTGTGCAAATTTGTGTCCTGGGCTTTTTAGACTCTTCTAGCCATGTAGAAGAGGGCACATTGGTTCCCAGGTGTGATTCCCCCCCACCCCAGCTCTCCTACCCCACTAATGAGACAATAAACACTGAACTAAGTTAGAAAGGATAGTGTTGGAGAGTGTTCTCGAAGCTACCAGCATGAGTTTGACCAAACTGCAGGAGGCAGTGGAAGACAGAAGTGCCTGGCGTGCTCTGGTCCATGGGGTCACGAAGAGTCGGACACGACTAAACGACTAAACAACAACAAGTGAGAAAGGAGTTTTCTTAACCAGGAACTCTGGAAAAGGCTGACTACTGGAAAGCAGGATAATTTTGGTGTTTTGCTGGGAAACTCTGCTGAAGCTTTGCATACTCTGCGGATCATACTTTCCCCCCCTTCCAGCCATTTTCTCTTCCAGGAGGAACATAAGGAGCCATGGCACCCAGCTGGAATGGCATGATCTTGAAGCCCCATTTCCACAAAGTCTGGCAAAGAAGAGTGACCCCATCAACCTGCTAGGAAGACCCTCAGGAGGAAGTCTCACTAGGCAATGGTTCGTTGTATTGGTCCCCAGCCAGTATTTGGACCAATCAGGAAAATTGTGAGGTGTCTCACCGAATGATAGCACACAAAAGTCTGATCATCAGCCTACTACACTTTTGAGTGAGAGCTGATCCATGGTCACTTTATGTACCTTTGGGGACCATTAACTTGCTGATGAAGAAATATCATTGAAACAGTTCATTATCCCAGAAGAACTGTTGGTAGTGTTTCATAAATATAAATATATTTCATAAATATTGCCCATGTGTTACCTTTTGTGCTCCGAGCCCCAAAACCCATCCCCCATGGAAATAAAGACACAGTGGGGACAGAATTTAGTTTAAATGTTAATGGGCAAATTTTGGCCACAACTTTATTAAATACACAAATGTGACTGGTATTGACTTAGGTATTGGTATCAAAACTATAAGTGGCTCCTGCCCCACCCTGCAGGAAGCCTGGAAGGGTAAACAACCAGCAGGGGGAGCTCCATCAATGTATATTGACAGGTGCTCACCCCTGGGGTTCCCAGGGGTCCTGGCATGACCTTAGCCCCTCTCTGGGCTTCAGGCGAGATCCAGACCCCTGGATTCCTTTAACGGAATACCCTATTAATTGGAGGGGCAGGTGATAGCCGCACCTCCCCTCCCCACATTCCCAACAAACCAATGCCTAACCGCCAAACCTTGCAAAGTTGTGACGATTGCTAAGAGGTAGGCAAAAACCAAGTGGCCACAGCCAATCTGCCACATTGGGGGAAAATCCTACCCGGCCCCCGTTCCAAAATAGGCAACCAACCAAAGTCCAAAGCAAGGCCAAACATGACCTAATTAACGGGTGGGTGGGCAGGTGCTCGGCAGCGTGAAGCAAAAGGAGGTCCCTACGTCATGCTGCTAAATAAATACCCCCAACCCTCAACCTTGCCACGCTGCTGATTGCCTAAAGACCAGTGGCATAACTGTGGCATCACCGGCTTGGAGAGGCCCGTTGGGGAAGAGTTCTAGGGGCGAGCACAACATGGACCCTCTGTTAGCAGGATCCAACTTGTTGATCAGGCAAATGTACAGCGGCTGAAGGAATACTGCTTTAAGCTCATCCTTTTTCCCTGGAGAGCACCTCAAAAAAGGATAGTTTTTTTAAAAAAACAATAACAACAACCCAATGTTGGGCCCGTGTCTAGCAGGTTATGGGCCAACTGACTTCTACAAATCATAACAATATGGGAAGCAGCAAGGGTGATGCGTAGAGTTCTTGCCCTTAAACAAAAAGCATTTGCGTTTATAACATTCCACCCACGGCTTCCCTTTCTTCTTTCATTTTACCCAAGGGGCCCTGCTTCACAGCTCTTTGCCTCAGAGGGAAAGGGAAGTTGATTTCCTTCGCTGCTCTCCTTTTACCTGCAACGGATTGAATTATCACTTTGTCAGATGTTATTTGTCTGTCTCCCACGCGACCAGTCCTAGTCGCTGTCGCTGCAGCAAGAGATTTTGCAGATGCTTCCGATATCCGATTGCTCTGGCTTAATGTAAAGGTCAGGGCACAGTGGGGTTGTGTGGGGAAAGTGGTGGGGCGAAGAAGAGAGATAATCCTGTGAAATATTGCTAATCGGATTAACGGAAACGTTTTGACCGAAGACAAATACAGTATGCTCTCTGCCTCTGTGGACGTATTTCACTCCGCTGCCTCGGCCAACTGTTTCACAGTGTGCTTTTATTGCTTGTTGTCGTTCTCCTGCTACATTATAAGCTCACAAAATGGCCGAAGGGATGCACCCAGGAAGCCAGCAAGCTAGGAAATAAATACACAAGTCTGCTGGTGCCCATCATTTTATGATTCTAGCCACTCTCTGGGGGAAATGATCTCCTCTTGTTCAATGGGGAAGCTGTGTGGCATGCAGGCGAAGAGCAAAACCCTGTTGCGCACGAAGGCCTCATTCCACTCACTCACACCCTCCATTTAAAGTTATATTGAATTTCACCCTATGAGGGGTTTTGTGGTTGTTGTTTTTTCCAAAGAAAGACCGATTGCATTTCGTTCCAACCCACATTTCATTATACCTTTATCATTGCTGTGGGGATTCATGGCCCACTTGACACCACAGACATCTGCACAACAATTAACCATGGCTCCTTTGCTCATTAAGTAGTCTGTGGCTAAACACTTCTGTATCACTATCTATTTCCCCTTCTTAGTAAAGCAAAGGAAGAGGGGCAGTAGAACTAATCTCTAGGAGGCAACATCTTGAAGTGCTCATTGGTACGAAAATGAAACAGACACCCCCTCTCACCTCAAAGAGATTTTAATTAAATTTCCAGCAGTGTCCCTAATTGAAGGTATTGGCTAAGTGGGGGAGAAGAAAATGGATTGTAGAATAGATATTAATGTTCTCATGATGTTCTGGCAGAATAAATAGCACATCAATTTGCTTCTCGGGCAGGTACAAGTGGGAATGGTCAAATCCATCAATTTTAGTTCCTCTTGGTTTCAGTTCACCAGGTTGCCACTTCAGTTAACATTTTGTTTAATCAAGCAGAGACATCACCTTGCCAACAAAGGTCCGTATAGTTAAAGCTATGGTTTTCCCAGTAGTGATGTATGGAAGTGAGAGCTGGACCATAAAGAAGGCTGATCGCCGAAGAATTGATGCTTTTGAATTATGGTGCTGGAGGAGACTCTTGAGAGTCCCCTGGACTGCAAGAAGATCAAACCTCTCCATTCTGAAGGAAATCAGCCCTGAGTGCTCACTGGAAGGACAGATCGTGAAGCTGAGGCTCCAATACTTTGGCAACCTCATGAAAAGAGAAGACTCCCTGGAAAAGACCCTGATGTTGGGAAAGATGGAGGGCACAAGGAGAAGGGGATGACAGAGGATGAGATGGTGGGACAGTGTTCTCGAAACTACTAGCATGAGTTTGACCAAACTGCGGGAGGCAGTGGAAGACAGGAGTGCCTGGTCCATGGGGTCTCGAAGAGTCGGACATGACTAAACGACTAAACAACAACAACAACAATAATTTTATTATTTATATACCATGCATCTGGCTCGGTTTCTCCAGCCACTCTGGGCGACTTACAGCACATGCAGAAACAGTAAAATGTCAAACATAAAAAACCTTCCCATACAGTGCTGCCTTCAGATGTCTTCTAAAAGTTGTATAATTCTTTATGTCCTTGACGTCTGATGGGAGGGTGTTCCATAGGGAGGGCGCCACTACCGAGAAGACCCTCTGCCTGGTGCCCTATAACCTCACTTCTTGCAGTGAGGGAACCACCAGAGGAGGATAGTCCTCATGAAAATTAATTCTCATTTTTTTCTGCTTTTATAGTAATAGACACATTTTTGTGTGCAATTTTGCCTACTGTAATGCATCTGATATTATATCAGCACAATTTCCTCCTACTTAGGCCACAGCAGGGATTGTTCCCAAGTTCTTTCGGGAAGGGCTGAGGACAGTGCAAAGGCATAAGAATTACCTTTATAATATTTGCGTCTTGACTGTATATGTTAAAAACGTTGAAACTTAATAAAATAGAATTAAAAAAACAAGGAGAGACTGAAGCAGGACTGGTGAAGGGTAGGGTTCAGGGAGAGCCTTGGGGGCCAGACAGAAAAGCCTGGAGGGCCACATTCAGCCCATAGCTGTCAACGTTTCCCTTTTTTAAAGGGAAATTCCCTTATTCCAAATAGGATTACTCGCAAGAAAAGGGAAAAGTTGACAGCTATGATTCAGCCCCTGGGCATGAGTTCTCCCACCCTAGCACTATGCAATACCTTTACAGATTGCCCTTCCTACTATTTACTTGTGTGCCCTGGAATACATCTGAAAAAGAGATCTAAAAGCATGAAGGCAATCGGCAAATTGGAGTGAGTGGGAGCAATCAGCTCACAAACTCAGTGTAGTGCTTTAAATAAAAAGAAACATGCATTCAAAAAGGGCCTTTTGCCATTGATTTTTATTGCTAACATGCCCTGTGATGCACCTGCTTCTCTTCCGGTCCTACCGGTCCCTGGCTGCACTGATTCCTACCACTTAATTTGGGACACACTCTGGCTCCTTTCCCCTTAGGGGGAGGCAATCAGTGTTTGCATTTGCACCTGCGATGGCTCAAACCAATTTGACTGCTTGGAGCCCCTGCAAACTGAGAAGCCGGCGTGGAGGAAAAAAATTGTTGCAGCGCTAATCGCCTGCTACCCAAGGGGGGAGTGTGCCGAGCAAAGCTAATGTGCAAAGGCTCAGTTGGAAGTGAGAGGCAGGTTGCTTGTTACTGCTTGATGCCAGGCAGCTCCAAAACCAAAATACACATGTCTCTGTATGAATGGTCATTAAGGAGGCATTCTCCCAGCTGTGTGGAGGGGAAGTAGAGATCCTGTGAATTAACCTTCTGGTCACAAACCTGGATGGTTTTTAAAATAATTGCACAAATAAATGGAGGGTGGGATTGGCTACTAGCCGAAATGGCTATGTTCTACCTCCTCTGTCAGCGGCAATATTCCTCTTTACATGAGTTGATGGGAGATGAGCAGTGGCGGCAGCCCCTAGTACAGGCATAGGCAAACACGGCCCTCCAGATGTTTGGGGACTACAGGTCCCACCATCCCTGACCACTGGTCCTGTTAGCTAGGGATGATGGGAGTTGTAGTCCCAAAACATCTGGAGGGCCGAGTTTGCCTATGCCTGCCCTAGTAGTATTAACTGGTTATTTTATTTAATAATAATAATAATAATAATAATTTATTTATTTATACCCCGCCAATCTGGCTGGGTTTTCCCAGCCACTCTGAGCGGCTCCCAACATAATATTAAAAGCACAATGAAACATCAAACATTAAAAACTTCCCTAAACAGGGTTGCCTTCAGAAGTCTTCTAAAAGTCAGACAGTTGTTTATTTCCTTGACATCTGATTAAAGGACATTCCACAGGGCTTGCACCACTACCGAGAAGGCCCTCTGTTAATTTATTTATTTATTGACTTTTAAAAAAAAATGCTGTAAATTTTACTTTGATGTTCGCTTCTTGAAAGGAAATTAATAAGATGCATTAACCCAAAGATGGTTTCACTTAGGGGTAACATCGGGGAGGACAGGGGGCCTAGGACCCCCAAGCATTTTCAAGGAGAGGGGCTGGCCCCCTCAAAATTCCATAACGACCATGCATGCAGGGCATGCTAACATCATTTGCCCAAGCTGCAGGGTGTGCGCACAACACGTCAGCACATCCCGGAGCATCTGTGAGTGACGTCAGCTGACACATGCATGCTTATGTCACGTGACCCCAGCCTCCTCAATCGCAGGGGCGAGGTAGTACACTTGGTCGCACTCCTATAGCTCTTCATGTCACGCTCCTCCTTTCACAATGAGTGGGGTACAAATCTTTCTTTCGTACAAGGTCCATTCTCTTTGAGAACCCTGAAGATTTAGACTGGAAGAAGTTTAAGGAATATTTGAAAAACTATGTTACTATTTAAATCTTTGAATAGCTTTGGAAGTGGATATAGGCTGTAGGGTTAGACGTAGAAGATAGTGTATTTTAAAATAGTATTATTTGTACATGATATAATGTGAAGTTATTTTAAGTGTGATAAAAATAAAGATGGTTAGAAACTATGATATAAGTAAACTGCTAAAGATGAAGTAAAATGAAAATCAGATAGGTGCGACCTGGGGAAGCCCACTTAACAATGTTTAGAAAAATAGGGATATGACAAGAATTTGTTTGTACTTTTTTGTTTGTTTTTTTGTTTGTGTTCTTTATTTGTGTTATAAAATGAATTAAAAAAAATTGGGGAGGGGGGGGGGAGAGAATCCTGAAGATTTGGTGTCTCCATAGCAGGCCATTCATTTTCTGACATAGAAACAGGAATGAGTTTGCAGGAATGCGGAGGCAAGCTTGATGCTAGTGATGGAGTAACAAGGTCGGCCCAGTTTTCCCAAGCTTCGCAGCCAGTCACTTACAGACATGACTCCTTCCAATCCAATTCAACATGCTCTTAATGAGCTCTACTGATCCAAACTGTCTGACAGCCCTTTCAGAATCCTTGTGTTTGATGGATGTGCTTGCAAATCACTTGAGCATATTATTATAGCGCCTGCACTCTCACTATATATTAACCCTTCCACACTGGGAAAGATTTACCCTCACACTTACACATAAGAGCATAAAAAGAACCTGCAGGATCAGGCCAATGGCCCTTTGAGTACCACATCCTGTTCTCAGAGCACTGTCTGAGCAACTGGTGAAGCCTTATTTACCTAGGGATCCATCAGCCACGCCATCCCCGGACCTTGGAGGGAACAAAAGTACCAGGAAAGCAAAATCTTCTTTGGAGAAAAAGAGTTTATTGAAATCTGTCCACAGAAACATTCTGTACACAGAGACAACCAGTTGGATAGCTCCTGAAAATACACTGGCTGTAAAGAAATACGCATCTACAGACTTCTTATACTCTTCTGAACACTCTTCCCCCCTCCCATACCTTCTCAAATTATTCCCTTACATAGCACATCTATATTGCTTGCTAAACACATTTTATTGCTTGCTAAACATTCCTATCTTTCTGCTAGCTAAGCATTTCCTCTGCTGGTTAAGCATTTTCTCTGCTCAGTAAGCTCCCCCTCCCACCTCCTTGTACACGTGTCTTCTTTGCATTAGTAAGCATAAGACAGGAAAAGGGCCTCTTTAAGCAGCTGGGTAGGAAATGAACTTTTGACCTGCCCGCCAAATTTAGTAGGTCTGGTTAGTTACTGCTAACAGCAGCGGTTTCTTGCTAGCTGACTAGGCAGGAAACGACCTCCTGACCTGTCTGATTAGAAATAGCAAGCAACTGCTGTCTTTGCTAACTGTCTGCCGAAATTTGCAGAAGTAAGATTAGCTCAGAGATTTACTTAGGAATTTACTGCAGATAGTATTCACAAAGTACAGAGCTTAGAAAATATTGAGAGAAACCTTTCCCATCTCCCTTTACTCCCTCCTCTTCTTTTGAACAATCTATTACTTAGATTCGTTCTGGGGTAGGGGTTTATAGTTTCTCATTACAGCAGTCACGTGAGGTCCCATCATGCGAGACATCATCTTTCCCATCATATTCTGCAAGCATTGTATCAAGCAGGGAATACAAAAGCAGAAAAGCAATAGAAGCATTATTGGGCCTATCACCATAGTAAATATCCTCCCCATCCATCCACCTGGGAAGATGCCGTCCAACCAAGACATATCCCAGCCCTCCCAGGTTTGTACAGGGACATGTGCTACCTTTTCAATGCTTGCTGCCAGATCACGGATAGCCTCGCCATGGTCTGAAATGTTGAAGCAACATGCTCCATTTCAGCCATTTGTAACCACCTATTGTAGGGGTTATGGGCACCCCACTCAGTCATCAAACGGGAAATGTCGGCAAGGGAGGTCAGGGGACTTTTCCTTGGCTGTGCCAATACGCATGTGGGTTCTCCAACTAAAAAGAAAAGGAGAATCATCAAAGGTATAGATGGATTACGTTTCCTCCCACAAATACGGTACCGTTCATGCCAACAAAAATACAGGAGCATCCAAACAAGCAGGCCGGTACATATCACTCCTACCCACCATCCCCAATATCTCCATGGTTCCTCCCACCAATATTCAGTCATGGTGGGTATCGTGTCAGTCACTCAAGGGTATGTGTGTAACTACCTCTAAGGCCCACTGGGTGTATGGTACTTCGATGAGTGGGAGAAAGAGAAGCACCTCCTGGAGGGGGGTTTGGTGAGAAATAAAAAGCAACACACCCACAAGAATAGACTGCTGCTAAAACTCTAGCCTGGTGAGGAGTCAAATGCCCAATGGGGTGGTCCCCTTCCCAAATTATTGTAAGTCTCACTCTGTCCCTATATTGTGGTAGGATATTCTCAGGTGGGTGAGTTCGTAGAACAGGTACGTTGGGAGCGCTGCCCGCGGGCGCCCCTCCCATCCGATTCTCCAGCTGTGCGTAGAGATATCAGCTTCCGGTGTGATATCAGCAGAGCGGTCGTCAGCGGAGGGTCTGGAGATGGTCAGCCGAAGGGGTTAATCAGGATTTAACTGCACAGTCCAATCTGTAGTGGTCACTCTGGTGTGGTGGACCCAAGGGGTGATGCCGGCGAATTTCACGGCGGTGGGTGTGGAGAGCAGGACGGTATAAGGTTCCAGCATGGTTGTAGCTGCGTCCGTGCCCAATCGTTTAACCACACTTCATCACCTGGCTCGAACTGATGCAGCCAACACACAGGGGTTGCGAGCCTGGGTCCACCTGTCGAGACAAAAGAAAACTTGGGAGAGTGACTGTACATAGTTATTCAATTGCACATCTTGGCTAGCATATGGAGTTAACATTCTAACATATGGAACTGGTCTTCCAAACAGAATTTCAAAAGGTGACAGGTGGGTTCGCTTTGACGGGAGACTGCGGACCCTGAGTAATGCCAGAGGTAACATTGTCACCCAATTAGACCCAATTTCCTGTGTCAGCTTGGATAGCTGATTCTGGGGTCTGTATGCTGTATGCAACTTTCAGTTGATCTGGAGCGCTTTTGCCAGTCCCTGTAGGACTGCATGAACAAATGCTGGTCCATTGTCAGATCCTATGGACCTTGGCAATCCATAGCGAGGGATGATTTCCCTAAGCAGGCACCTGGTTACTTCAAATGCCTTTTCAGTCTTTGTTGGCCATGCTTCGGCCCTCCGGTGTAGGTGCACACTGCCACCAGCAGGTAGCGGTGTAGTCCACAACGGGGTAATTCAGTAAAGTCCACGACAAGATCTTCCATAGGTGCAGTTCCACTATGCTGAATCCCTGGGGGAGCCAGTGGTCCGGCTCTGGGATTATTCTTTTGACACAGCAGGCATTTCCTGGAAATCTGGGCTGCCAGTTGGTAGAGGTGGGCCATGTAGAAGCACTTCTCCAGCTGCTTGGTTGTAGCATCTGGTCCTATGTGGGTTGAATCATGGTATCTCTGAGTAACCTGCCGAGAAAGAGACTCTGGAATCCATATCCTGTCATCAGGGGTAAGGTACCATCCTTCTTTGGACAATGTCAACTCCTGAGCATCTGCAGTGTCCCTTTCCTGCTTCGTGTAAGCTGGCATGTCAGTGGTGCTTAAAATCTCTTCTGGGACCAGGGCTCCAATAACCGAGGCGGGGGCCGGTTCTTGGGCTGCTTCCTTGGCCACTCTGTCTGCCAATCGGTTTCCTCTGGCCACTTCCCCTGGTCCAGTCTGGTGTCCATAACAATGGATAACTGCCACTGCCTCGGGTTCCCATACAGCATCCAGAAGGTTCAACAAGGCTTGTGGGTGGGCCACCTGGCTTCCTCTGGAGGTAAGCAAACCTCTTTCTTTCCATAAGGCTCCATGGGCATGTAAAGTCAGGAATGCATACTTAGAATCTGTATAAATGTTTATCTTCTGTCCCTTTGCCAGGCTCAGGGCTCTGGTAAGCGCAGTTAGCTCTGCCAGCTGGGCCGATGTTCCAGGCGGGAGTGACTTTGCTTCGACCACCTGGTCTTCTAGGGCTACCACTGCATAACCTGCTTTCCGCTGCCCAGCCTCAACAAAACTGCTTCCATCTACAAACCATGAAGGCCAGTGGGGGTTTGCCTCGTCTTTAAGATCAGGTCTGCTGGAATATACTTCGTCCATTACTTCAATGCAATCATGCGTCTGCTCCTCACCTACTCCTACCGGTAATAGGGCAGCTGGGTTGAGGGCTGTGGTGACTTGGAATTTTTAACGCGGATGTAGTAGTAGCATCTGACACTTTCTCATCTTTGCTTGGGAGAGGAAATAGGTACCCTTCATGTCAAGCAGAGCTGGGACTGCATGCGGGGTCACACAAACAGTGTCTTGGCCAAAGGTAAATTTGTCTGCTTTGTTCAGTAGGGTGGCTACTGCCACAACTGCTCTCATGCATGGCGGTAAACCTTGTTCTGTAGGCGTCAGGCGCTCAGATAGGTATGCCACGGGCTGCTGCCAGCTTCCCAATTTTTGGCATAGCACTCCCTTTGCTGTTCCCTGGTCTTCATCCACAAACAGGGAGAAAGGCTTCTCAGGATTTGGGATGCCCAGCGCTGGTGCTTGCTGCAATGCCTCTTTCAAATCCTTGAAGGCATGCTGTTGCTCTTTCCTAAGCAGCCTTGCCCTCCTCTTCTTCTCCTAACGGTGGACTTCCCGTCTTCAGGGCCATCAACTTCTCTGCCTGGTACTTCTCCTTTTTTCTTCTGGGTCTCTTTTTCCCTCTGATTATAATGGTCTGGGCTAATTCCAACATCCATTCAAGGGTGTGGCCCATAAAAACCTTCATTTTTCTTGGTGGATATCGGGCGCCGCTTGGGCTACAAAGGCAGTTTTTATGATAGGGGCATTGGCAGCCTCATCTGGGTCCACAGGGATATGCTGGCGGTAGGCTTCCTTCAGCCTCTTTAAGTAGGCTCCAGGGGCCTCCTCTGTCCCTTGTACTATTTCTCTGGCCTCCACGAAGTTGGTGAGTTTTCTGGCTGCCCTCCTCATGCCATTTAAGACATTCTGGCGATAAGTGGTGAGGGTATTTTGCCCTTCAATGATCTGATAAACCCAATTCGGTGTAGTTTCAGGATATCCTGTTGCAACAGCTTGATCTCCTGCCCCCTGCGCTCTCATGTGTGCTCGGGCTTCAGCATGAATTCGCCTAGCCTCTTCTGTAGTTAGCAGGGCATCCATCAAATATTGCACATCATAAAAAGTGGGGTTGTATGTTTTAAAAATTTCCTCAAACAGCTTAATTATTTTGGCAGGGTTTTCTTCAAATGAAGGGTTTTGGTTCTTCCAATTACAAACATCTGCACTAAAGAAGGGGACATGTTGAACTGTATGAGTTCTATTGGGCACCACCCCATTAGGTCCTGCGGGGGTCGGAGGGTCATACACTCTATGGAGAGGCATCACTCTGGCCGCGCCCTTCTCCTGTGCTTTATGTGCCCTATGGAGGGTCACTCTTTTCACTGCCTTCCCCACTCCTTCTGCCACTTTCTTCTCTGTTCCCCTATACATCCCGCTGTTTTTAACATATGGGGACTGACGTCCACTTCTCATAAAGTTCCACATACTTTCTCAAACATTCTGCCTGTTCCTCTGTTCATATCTTTCCATCACTTGTCAACTTAATCAATCTTCCTACAAATGCCTCATCCTCATCATCCTCTTCTCGTTCCTCCCTTTCTCCATCTTCGCCCAGGTCTTAACAATGCATTGTCCACGGGATTGGGGGCTGGGCCATCTGCTCCCTGTGGCGGGGGTGGTGCCAGGGCTGTTGCCGGGGCATAAGGCGGTGGGGCATCAAAACTTTATCTTCTTCCATCTCTGAATCCTGGAGGACTGGGGGGTTGTCCTCCTGTTTTCCTGACTGAGCAGATACTGCTGCCTGAGACTTTTTGGCAGCATGACTTCAGCCAAGGGGGGGGGGGGGGGGTTCTTTTCCACATTGGTCTTCCATGTGGAAATGTAGGGGATTTGATCAGAACGGACATTCAAAATGTTCTGATATAATGGATTAATGACTTGCAAATCAAGGGTCCTGATGGACGGCCAATTTGTTCTTTTGGGTGGGCCAATCTAATTCACAATGTCCTCATCTTCCCCTCTCATCAGCTTGAATCCCCAAAAGCATTTCAAAGGGGTACTTCTACTTTGGCCAGAACCCATTTCTTCCAGATCCTTCGCTACTATTCACAGTAAAAATTCTCTCACACAATAGACCTGCCAGAAAATGCACAACCCTGCAATCACCCAAGGGGAACGCTAAGCCCTGGCCCACACTTGACAATTCAGCCACTGGAGTATCTTGACATGCAACATACAACATACAAAACACACCAATATAATTTCAACATGTAACACACTAAACACACCAAAATAACTTCAGCATGCAATACACAAAACACACCAAAATAACTTTCCCCTCTGTTCCCCTTTTACCCAACCTTACTGGCGGCACACTACTGCAATCGGCCAGTTCCCTTCCTAGTGGCCCTCTGCACAACCAGGTGAGGCTTGATCAGACCTCGCCCCCCTTTTCCTTGGGGGCCCACGCCCTTTCCCTTGGGCTTACCGTTTTCCGCTGCGGACCTGTCCCCTCGGCGCCGTCCTCTTTGTTTTTCTCCCTCAACAAGATGTCTCCACTGCAGGACAGTGTGGCTGGCTCCCCCCACGAAACAGGCGGGGTGCGCACGGGAGCCTGCAAACGCTGCTGAGCTGTTCACCTTGGTTGAGCCTGGCCCTCTGGTCCGTATTGGGGAGGGGGCTTATCCCGGCACGAGCCCCCAAAGAAATGAAGCCTTATTTACCTAGGGATCCATCAGCCACGCCATCCCCGGACCTTGGAGGGAACAAAAGTACCAGGAAAGCAAAATCTTCTTTGGAGAAAAAGAGTTTATTGAAATCTGTCTACAGAAACATTCTGTACACAGAGACAACCAGTTGGATAGCTCCTGAAAATACACTGGCTGTAAAGAAATACGCATCTACAGACTTCTTATACTCTTCTGAACACTCTTCCCCCCTCCCATACCTTCTCAAATTATTCCCTTACATAGCACATCTATATTGCTTGCTAAACACATTTTATTGCTTGCTAAACATTCCTATCTTTCTGCTAGCTAAGCATTTCCTCTGCTGGTTAAGCATTTTCTCTGCTCAGTAAGCTCCCCCTCCCACCTCCTTGTACACGTGTCTTCTTTGCATTAGTAAGCATAAGACAGGAAAAGGGCCTCTTTAAGCAGCTGGGTAGGAAATGAACTTTTGACCTGCCCGCCAAATTTAGTAGGTCTGGTTAGTTACTGCTAACAGCAGCGGTTTCTTGCTAGCTGACTAGGCAGGAAACGACCTCCTGACCTGTCTGATTAGAAATAGCAAGCAACTGCTGTCTTTGCTAACTGTCTGGCCGAAATTTGCAGAAGTAAGATTAGCTCAGAGATTTACTTAGGAATTTACTGCAGATAGTATTCACAAAGTACAGAGCTTAGAAAATATTGAGAGAAACCTTTCCCATCTCCCTTTACTGGTATTCAGAAGCATTGCTTCCTCCCACTGTGGAAGCAGAACAGGTAAAAAAAAGGTAAAGGTGAAGGACCCCTGGATGGTTAAATCCAGTCAAAGGCAATTATGGGGTTGGGGTGCTCCTCTCACTTTCAGGCCAAGAGAGCCAGCGTTTGTCCACAAACAGCTTTCCGGGTCATGTGGCCAGCAGCACTAAACCGCTTCTGGCACAACGGGACTGTCGGAATACACTGGGGGGGTCCACGCAGCCGCCAGGATGAGACAAACCTCTGCGGGCGTCTTCCTGGTGTTGCGCAGCTCCGGGACATGCATAAATCAGTCCCGGCATGCTCCAGAAACACATATCGGATGCCTATGTGCATGCGCACTCAGCAGAGATCAGCAGAAACAAAGTGGAGATTGGTGTGCTCATTCTAAGCTTTTATTAAGTAGTATATACAGGGCAGGGACACGGGTGGCACTGTGGGTTAAACCACAGAGCCTATGACTTGCCGATCAGAAGGTTGGTGGTTTGAATCCCCACGATGGGGTGAGCTTCCGTTGCTCAGTCCCTGCTCCTGCCAACCTAGCAGTTCGAAAGTACATCAAAAGTGTAAGTAGATAAATATGTACCACTCCAGCGGGAAGGTAAACGGTGTTTCCGTGCACTGCTCTGGTTCACCAGAAGTGGCTTAGTCATGCTGACCACATGACCTGGAAGCTGTACGCCATCTCCCTCGGCCAATAAAGCGAGATGAGGGCTGCAACCCCAGAGTCGGCCACGACTGGACCTAATAGTCAGGGGTCCTTTTACCTTTACCTTTACCTTTACCTTTACCTTTATATACAGGACAAAGGAATCATGGCGTTCTCTCCCTTCAGCTCCAAGAGAGAACAGAAAGTGAAAAGTACAAAAACACAACAGAGCAGAAAAGATAAGGTTAACTTCCGTTCTCAGGCTTTCCAAGCCTAGAAAGTAAACACAGACATGTGATGTAACAATCACACATCCAGCAATGGAGGAGTGAAAAGCTAACAGGGACACCGTGACAGAAGCCAGAGTGCATGGAAATGCCGTTTACCTTCCCACCGCAGTGGTACCTATTTATCTACTTGCAATGGTGTGATTTCAAACTGCTAGGCTGGCAGAAGCTGGAAAAGAGCAACAGGAGTACACTCCATCGTGGGGGTTCAAACCGCCAACCTTCTGAGAGGCAAACCCAAGGGGCTCAGTGGTTTAGACCACAGCGTCACCCACATCCCATCCTGGCTAGTAGCCATCGATAGCCCTCTCCTCCGTTAAATTGTCTAACCCTCTTTTAGCGCCATCTAGGTTGGTGGCCATCCTGTGGGAGCAAGCCCCATACTTTAATCCCAGCTGGTCAAAATGTCTCATTATTGCAAGGGAAACACATGAGCCAAGTGACTAGAATGAAGCAAATGGAATCCAGAGAGAAGAGAAACTTGGAATGCTTTACTGAGGTGAAAGCTGAGCAACAGTAAGGTTTAACTTGAGGAGAATAAAAACAGAGAGGCTTGTCTGTTTTTTGTCTCTCAGGCCTACACATGAGGAAAATTCATTCAGAACCACTTTTCCACCCAACTTCCTCAGCTGTCAAAACACAACCATCTTCCTCGAGATTCCAGGGAGTTTCAGGCACACTTGACCCAGAGTCTGTGTTCCCTTTTTGGAAAATGTGACACAGCAGAGACTGTGGTGTCTTTATGATATATGGTTGCCATACTTCCGGAATTTTCTGGACATAGATGGGATTTGTCCGTTGAAAATGGCATCTGGGCGCAATTTTCACAAAGCAGCTAAAATGTCTGGGGAAACCCAGGCAGCCTATATCAGAAGTGTTGATTTTTTGTGTGATTTTCCTAAAAAGAAAAAAAGGTAAAAACTTCAACAACTTTGCGCCCCTCTATCTATCCTTCTATCTATCTATCTATCTATCTATCTATCTATCTATCTATCTATCTATCATCTATCCATCTATCTATCTAAGCCTACAATGAAGGAGTACACAACATTTGTACCCCAAGAGGCTTCCCCCATAAACACAGACACCTGTCATCTTTCTCTGCCTCCTACTCTTCACTTGTCAAATAATATCCTCCTCCCAGCATCTATCCCACATTCCTTTATCTGTGGAGTGAAGGGGGCCCCACCTCATTGTTTCCTCACACAGAGTTTCCTTTGATTCATTGCTTTGCTAATAGCTCATTAGCCCCACCAAGGAAACTAGTCTAATTAGTTTCCAACAATGCTGATTCCAAGGGAATCTAATATACAGTTTAGAAAGTTTGCCTAGCTTAATTGGCCTTTCACACATGCTAATTCCATCCAGCACACATCTTAATGCACACGGGTCTTGATCACATTCTGACACTTGAGTCTTAATTACGTTCTAGCCACTGCAAGCCTACAACACTATTAAGTCGCACACTGAACAATCCCTGCTATTGTACTTCCAACAAGAGGAAAGAAAACTGGCATAATATGATACTTTGGTTCTATGAAATCCACAATGCTGTGCAACTTTGTTTGAAACTCATGTGCAGGAGTCTTACAGTGAAGTAAGAACTTGGAACACTGAAAGCATAGGGAACCAGCCAAAATTGAGTAGGCAGATGGGGTTTTGACAGAAAATGGACGTGGGTGGCACTGTGGGCTAAACCACAGAGCCTAGGACTTGCTGATCAGAAGGTCAGCAGTTCGAATCCCTGCGATGGGGTGAGCTCCTTTTTCTCTGTCCCAGCTCCTGCCAACCTAGCAGTTCAAAAGCACATCAAAGTGCAAGTAGATAAATGGGTACTGCTCCGGTGGGAAGGTAAACGGCGTTTTCATGCGCTGCTCCAGTTCACCAGAAGCAGCTTAGTCATGCTGGCCACATGACCCGGAAGCTGTACGCCAGCTCCCTCGGCCAATAAAGCGAGATGTGCGCCGCAACCCCAGAGTCGGTCATGACTGGACCTAGTGGTCAGGGGCCCCTTTACCTTTACCTAATGTATTCCATATTTGACATAGACAGACAGACAGACAGACAGATATTCATGGCTACCTGTGCTTACCTTTTGAGGATAAGAAAACTATTTTTTTTAAAAAGAATGATTAAAATTAACTGAGACTTCAAGTTTTAATCAGTAGGTTTATCATCTGAAAGAACATGGTACCCTCCAGATACTTTGAAATAGGATCTCTATCAGGCTTAGACATAAAGGCCAATGGTTAAGAATGATGAGTACCATCGTCCAACAATATCTGGAGGATGCCATTTGGGAACCCTTCAGTTAAAATTTGGGTTGATTACATGGGAAGTGCAAATTTTAAAGAATGAGGTGATCTGTTAAGGGCACACTCAACATCTATATTAAGGCTTTGGATATATGTGCATTGATTTGAATACAATCGCCTAATCCCTCAGTTAATTGCTTAAAAGCTGGATGATTGATGAACTAAGCATTCTTTAATGCTGCATCATGCCTGCTCTACAATGTAAGTGCTTTGCAAGGAACAAACCAGCCCTATTAAGCTGTAAAGCAATAAAGGCAATTTATAATCCATTCTCCTTTATTTTTTGTTTTGGCGTTTTCCATGATAGATCTGATTCAAAATGAGGCAGTTATAATTTTCTGAAAACTGCTAGATCTGTTTTCAATTCCCTCAATTATAGAGATTTTTTTATTTTTATTTTTTATTTTTGTTCTCATTGCATGAAGCAATCATATGCCCATGAATATCACTCAGGGGATTTTTGTTCAACAAAACACAATCAGTTTCTACAAACCTCCTGAATGCAAAATGAATTGTCGGAGCAGCTCCCCATCTGTCCCAGCCAATAAGACTAATGGAAGAGCCAGCCCAAGACATTTTGCCACCTGAGGCAAACCACAAAATGCCTACCCCCCACCCATGGGGAGGGGAAAAAATGGGTGAGGAAAGATCACAAGAGACTAGGGCCCTGCGGGACTTGACATCTTTCTGCAGGGCCTGCAAGACAGAGCTGTTCCACCAGGCCTTTGGCCAAGGCACAGCCTGACCCCCTCCTTTGGTAATCCTCACAGAACTCTGGCCCAATGGTTGCCATTAATCTGATTTGAACTGATTTTATAATGAAATGATTTTAAAATGATGTATCATTTTACTGTTGTTAGTCGCTCTGAACCCGGCTTCGGCTGGGGAGGGCGGGATATAAATAAATTATTATTATTATTATTTATTATCTACATCAGGAATGGGGGGGGCGGGGAGAGAAATCAAATCAACATTACGTGGCAGTTGAAGTTGCGTTGCACTCAAAGGGCGTTATGGGGTGGGGAGTGGGGAACAGTGCAAGGCAGGTACAGAGCACAGGAGACCCCAGAGAGCAGCCCCCACCATTTCCTCCCATGGGGTGGGAGGATACCAGCAACACTTCCCATTTGTTGAGAGGCCACTGTAGAAGCAGCATTGCTTCTAGCAGTGGCGGAGAACGGGGTGCGGTGGGGGCGTCCCCCCCAGATGTCATCCCTCGGGGGTGACATTGGCTTGCCGCCCTCCTGGGACTCCTGCCATGGGCAGCATCCCCCTGGGACACTCACCACTCGCTGCGGGTGGCTAGCCCCACCCCCGCAGGCAGCTAGCCCCGCCTCCGGGTGCCAGATCACCTAGCTCCGCCTCTGGCTTCTAGAGGCCAATAACTTTTGCCCCTCTCATGTTAGGGTATGGGCCAGGTGTCCCAAAATGGTGGTGCCGAAGCACAGAACTGAGTGCATGTCAGGCGTGCGGAATACTCTCCCTCCCCCAATGGCACCACGAAGCAGGGAGGAAACAAGAAAGATCTTACTTACGATTTTATTTCAGCCATCACATTGAAAGGACTCAGTCATTCCTCAATGATGGCGTTGCTTGCACTGAGCTTCCCCTACTCCATTTTATCAACAACACCTGCCTCTATGGCGTCTGTCCGTGGTCATCTCCCTCTGTGTCCTTTGTTCTTGCACACATAACGAACGCCGTGTTTGGGGAGAAGGAGGGTTGGTTATGCTGTCCAGCGACATATCAGCTAGCTGCTCTGCCCCCCTCCTCCTCCTAACACCTCATAATTCTGCTGTTCATCCGTCTCTGAACTGTTACCTTCCTCAAAGCCCTTCTGTAATCTGAGACTGCCTTCCTCCTCTCTGGAAGCTACAGGGAGAGGATTCCTCAAGCCTGACAAGGTACTACAGTACTGTTGGCACAGGAGCTGAGATACCAATGTGCAAGGAGCCCTAATTTGAGACTCTCTTCCATGTACATGCATAGTAACATGCCCCTCAACATTTCTCCGATGAAAATAAGGAAGTTCTAGTCAGTAATAATAATAACTGAGGGCCTTCTGGTGGTTCTCTCCCTGCAAGAAGTGAGGCTACAGGGAACCAGGTAGAGGGCCTTCTCAGTAGTGGCACCCGCCCTGTGGAACACCCTCCCACCAGATGTCAAAGAGATAAACAACTACCTGACATTTAGAAGACATCTGAAGGCAGCCCTGTTCAGGGAAGTTTTTAATGTGTGACATTTTTAATGTATTTTTTAATCTTTGTTGGAAGCCTCCCAGAGTGGCTGGGGAAGCCCACCCCACCCATCTGACTGGCTTGCCCCAGCCACTCTGGGTGACTTCCAACATATATAAAAACGTAATAAAACATTAAACATTTTTTAAAAAAAAACCTTCCCTATACAGGGCTGCCTTCAGATGTCTTCTAAAGGTTGTATAGTTATTTATCTCCTTGGCTCAGGGGTCACATAACTCCATACCCTCCACCATTTCTCTGGTGTGAAAATAGGGACGTCCTATCATACCCTCCAATATTGTAAGGGTCTGCTAGTGCAAATGGTCTGTAGCTTGACTGCTGTTTCGGAAGCCCAAGTAGCAGGAGTATCATATTCGCCTTGGAGAGATACAATATTCAGAGTGGTTTAACACCTCTGTGAGGGGGATAGAGGTTTCCTAAGAACTTTCTTCAATCTTATAGACTACAGCTTTCAGGTTTCTTTAAGGGGGCCGTTTATAGTTATACTGCTTTAAATGTATAGTGCAGCTGAGGTATATGGATTTAAGAAGGACCCTGCTTCATCTCCCCACCTTTTCTACCAACCTGTACTCATGGTGCTCAGATGTCTTCTAAAAGTTGTATACATGGGAGTAGCCAGGATTTATTTTAGGGGGTGGGCAGGCATTATGGAGGGGGCAGAATTGAGTTATCTGCGACACAGTTGGATAGTTAGTTAAGTATTTTTATTTATTTACTTGATTTTGGGGAGGCAGCTGACCCCCTGACCCCTTTGGCTATGCCCATGGTTATATAGTTACTTACCTCCTTGGCTCAGAGGGGTCCCATAACTGTTTACATTTGCTTCCTTTTGCTTGTCCTCTGTCTCCAAACATTCATTTTCCTTGGACATCCATGAGTTCTAGTATTAGGAGAGGGAGAAAAGCTTTTCTCTCCTGAGTTTCTTTCTGTCTGTGCTTGCCAAGACGTGTTTTTTTCATAGCTCTCTAGAAATCATTAGCAGAAAAGGTAAAACAACAACTACTACTACTACTACTACTACTACTACTAATAATAATAATAATAATAATGCATAAGTGGAGCTGAAACCCCTGGGATATCCTCCTTTCCCAATACATACTCTCCACAACATTATTTTTGATCCAAGTGAATTAGTCAGTGAGCAGTCAACACTGCCATAAAACTAATTCCTCTCCAATTGCTGTTAGCATTAATTTGTCATGTACAGGATTTGTGGGTGGCTAAACATCAATTTTTAAAACATTGCTAGTCCTTGAAGTCCTCAGGTGCCAAGAGCATCATTCATTATACCGCCGTTTTGTTCTGCTGGCAGGCAGCCACCTGGGTACATTGATGTACTCCTCCACTGTAAAAGTGGATTTTGCGACGACAGCCTTGGGCAAGTTGCCTTTATAGATTTCAGTTCTATGTAGGAATCTAGGAGCTGAGAGCTACTACACCCCACTCTGTTCAGCTCAGAGATCGATGCTTAAGCCAGGCACACTCCCCCCAAAACACTCAGTGTAAAATGGGGGTTATTACTACAGACGTTCCAAATGTCCCTATTTTCCAGGGAACCACCCCCTATTTTTACAGAAGCCATCCCGGTTTCTGATTTGATCCCGGAATGTCCCACTTTTCCTTAGAATGTCCCTATTTTCATCAGAGAAATGTTGGAGGGTATGGAGTTATGTGACCCCTGAGCTGTCTGAAGGCAATCTTGTATAGGGAAGGTTTTTTTTTAATGTTTTATTATGTTTTTATATATGTTGGAAGCTGCCCAGAGTGGCTTGGGCAACCCAGTAAGAATTGTGGGCTATAAATAGTGAAATTCTCATTATGGACTGGGACATCCCTATTTTCATCGGAGAAATGTTGGAGGGCATGACAGCCATCTCAGTACATTTTGCTGCCTGAGGCAAAGGACAAGATGGCGCCTAACAGAAGCCAACTGGACCAGTAGTTGAATCTTACTCCAATACTGCTGACGGCGCAGTGTCTTCCACTGCACTTGAGGGCAGCAGGCTAGCGTAGGGGGTACAGTGAGGGCCACCTGGCATTCATAGCTCTGTCCCCTCCCCATGTCTGCCGCCTGAGGCAACTGTCTCACTCTGCCTCATTATAGGGCCAGCCCTGCATTAGGTATAGCCCCCAGAACATCTTCAAGGGAAGCCCAATGTAGAGCTCATTATGGTAGTCCAGGTGGAGTTAATAGAATCTTCAATATGCTTTTTTTAAGTTTGTTTTTAATTCTATGGCTTTGCTTTTTTCTGCCCTGGGCTCCTTTGGAAGGAAGGAAGGAACAGAAAATCACCTTCATAATAATACAGTGGTACCTCTGGTTAGGGATGTGGGTGGCGCTGTGGGTAAAAGCCTCAGCGCCTAGGGCTTGCCGATCGAAAGGTCGGCGGTTCGAATCCCTGCGGCGGGGTGCGCTCCCGTTGTTCAGTCCCAGCGCCTGCCAACCTAGCAGTTCGAAAACACCCCCGGGTGCAAGTAGATAAATAGGGACCGCTTACTAGCGGGAAGGTAAACGGCGTTCCGTGTGCGGCTCTGGCTCGCCAGAGCAGCAATGTCACGCTGGCCACGTGACCCGGAAGTGTCTCCAGACAGCACTGGCCCACGGCCTCTTGAGTGAGATGGGCGCACAACCCTAGAGTCTGTCAAGACTGGCCTGTACGGGCAGGGGTAGCTTTACCTTTACCTTTTTACCTCTGGTTAAGAACTTAATTCGTTCCAGAGGTCCGTTCTTAACCTGAAACTGTTCTTTTTTATAAAAAAATAATTTTTATTAAACACTTTCAACATACCAAATTATCAATCCAAATAATCATTTGGATTATTCTTTTCCCTCCTCCCCCCAACCAAGGACTTCCCTCAGCTCCCCTCTCTGATTTCTTTGCACATATTGTTCTCTGCAGGTTATAAAATTGTACACATCCTTGCCTTATCTGTCATGTGTTTGGCTAATAAATTTGTGGATCTTTATTCAAAACCTGCCAAGGAGTCCAAGTCATTTTGTTGTCTTTTTAGATAATTTTTAAAAAGTTCCCATTCTTCATTGAAGTCACTATTGTCCTTTTCACACAGTTTATATGTCAATTTACCCAACTCCACATAGCTCATCAGTTTTTCTTGCCACTGTTCTTTCTCTTCTTAAAAATAACAACAAAGCTTTTATATCACCAGAGAATAGCATTTTCACTGCCAATTATGTTATACACCTTCCCAAATGGATGTACAGTCGTATCTCGGGTTAAGAACTTAATTCGTTCTGGAGGTCCTGAAACTGTTCTTAACCTGAAGCACCACTTTAGCTAATGGGGCCTCCCGCTGCTGCCGCCACGCGATTTCTGTTCTCATCCTGAAGCAAAGTTCTTAACCCGAGGTACTGGGTCAGTGGAGTCTGTAACCTGAAGCATCTGTAACCTGAAGCGTCTGTAACCCGAGGTACCACTGTACTAAATACTAGTTTCCTGTTATACAGTGGTACCTCGGGTTACATACGCTTCACGTTACATACGCTTCAGGTTACAGACTCCGCTAACCCAGAAATAGTGCTTCAGGTTAAGAACTTTGCTTCAGGATAAGAACAGAAATCAGGCTCCGGTGGCACAGCGGCAGCAGGAGGCCCCATTAGCTAAAATGGTGCTTCAGGTTAAGAACAGTTTCAGGTTAAGAACGGACCTTTGGAACGAATTAAGTACTTAACCCGAGGTACCACTGTACTTCCTTGCTGGGCTACCAGCAAAATAAACGATACATTGGAGAGGGTTGCCCACGTATCAAGTTGTTTTGAAATGCTGTTTTGAAAAGCACAGTGATGCCATCCCTGCAATTAGCCCTTCTAAACCTTTTCACAGATAAAGAGTCTGTTCTCTGTAGAAGGGGACTGATCAGTCACTTACTCACTAAGTAGCCACTGCAAGAGTCTGGAGAGACAAGCTGGGAGCAGATATAGATGATTGGTATGCAAAGGAGAATTATTTGTTACATTAGTTTTGCATTATAAGAAGAAATGGCACACAAACTGAGGACACTTAGACTCAGGCTCGTGTAAAAGTGGTAAGTTTAATTTGGTATGATTTTATGATTGATGTTAACATCCAGGAGCTTGCCACTTCCCCCACCGAAAGCTTTTAAATGTATGTGGTTGAGATGAATCATTTTTATAGTTTCCCCCCTGGTGATATGTTTTCTTTCCAGTGGACCTCTGAACTCTGCGATGGATGCTGCATATTTCATTTTATATTGCCTGCTGTAAAAGGTAGGGGGTGTTTAATGGTATTTTATGTTTTTTTAGAAATTTATCTACAGTGAATACTTCTGACAGATTTACGTGTTTGCCGGCTGAGTTTGTTAAGAAGTAAAGGGAAGGGTTAAACCCCTTCCCCCAGCCCATCTGCCCCAGTCAAATTAGCAGCCACCCCACAGCAGCTGCGATAAAGTTTGTTGAGAAAGTTAAAAGACCCATCCTTTATTCCAGCACATTTGTTTGGGCCCAAGATCAAGGCCCTGCAAGACTTCCAGGATATCTGTGTTTGGTAGGAACACTATGACAAGGCTGCACACACTCAGCTGCACACAATAGGTACCATACTTTTCTGTGTATAAGACAATGCTTTTTGCTATTAAAAAAAAAGGC
Source organism: Podarcis muralis (assembly GCF_964188315.1). Taxonomy (NCBI): domain Eukaryota; kingdom Metazoa; phylum Chordata; class Lepidosauria; order Squamata; family Lacertidae; genus Podarcis; species Podarcis muralis. The sequence goes on from NC_135663.1 coordinate 9,304,648, forward strand.
AAAAATTGGGTGTCAGCTTATACACAGATAGTGAATGCAGGGGGGGACGTGCAATTAGTGGCAGCAGCAAACAGGAGATTGGCACCGGCGATTGGGCGGGTGATTGGTGGCTGTGGCGAGGCCGGCAGGTGATTGGCGGCTGCGGCAAGTGGGCGGGTGGGCTGTTGGTGGCAGCGAGCGGGCAGACAATTGGCGGCTGCAGCGAGGCGTACGAGCAGCAGAGGCTGTGACAAGCGATCTGCAGTGGTGGGCAGGCGGGTGAGCGATTGGCGGAAGTGACCTGCCCCACCCCACAAAAAAGCTAAACAACTTAATTTCTTAATTTTGGGTTTAAAAAAATTAGTGGTCGTCTTATACATGGGGGCGTCTTATACACAGAAAAATACGGTAAGCCTTGATTCCAGTAGTGTTGGCAAGAAACTTTTCCAAATGTCATGTGCCCGTCTGGACTCCCTCCATCACCAGTGAACAGGGAAAACTGGAAAAAAGGAAGAGCAAGGCTCTGAAGCTACAAATGCTTGACGTAGAATCTATAAGGCTCTCCTTTGCTGACACTAACAATGCTGCTTGCTTTGCTTCACCCACCTTCTTTGTGCCAAAATCCTGCCAAAATCCTGTGACCCACAACAGGCAAAATGAAGGCAGCCAATCTGGCCAGTTGTTATGACTTGGGGTGCATAAATATAAGCAAAAGGGATGAATATTGGCAAAAGGGGACCTTAATCCACAGAGTGACTCAACAGTTTGTACAGGAATCATAGAATTGTACAGTTGGAAGAGACCCTGAGGCTCATCTAGTCCAACCCTCTGCAATGCAGTAATCTCAACTAATGCATCCATGACAGATGGCCATCCAACGTCTGCTTAAAAACCTCCAAGGAAGGAGAGTCCACCACCTCCCAAGGGAGACCATTGCACTGTCAAACTGAAGCAAAGACATCTAGCTAATCTCCTTTGCACCAAAGAGTTGCCCTATTGTATCAGGAAACATTCTGTCCTTAAGGTACCAGGAACGACCTTACTCCTTATCTTGTTTACCACATGCCAGAGTGTATGCATAATAAGTAGAGGCCCACTCTTCTTCACGTGCTGCAAGGTGATACTTAGGTAAAGGTAAAGGTACCCCTGACCGTTAAGTCCAGTCGCGGACGACTCTGGGGTTGCGTGCTCATCTCACTCTACAGGCCGAGGGAGCCGGCGTTTGTCCGCTGACAGCTTCCGGGTCATGTGGCCAGCATGACTAAGTCGCTTCTGGCGAATCAGAGCAGCACACAGAAACGCCGTTTACCTTCCCGCCGGAGTGGTACCTATTTATCTACTTGCACTTTGACGTGCTTTCGAACTGCTAGGTGGGCAGGAGCTGGGACCGAGCAACGGGAGCTCACCCCGTTGTTGGGATTTGAACCGCCGACCTTCTGATCGGCAAGCCCTAGGCTTTGTGGTTTAGACCACAGCGCCACCTGTGTCCCTTACTTAGATACTTAGAAAGAGTCTTTGTTCTGCCTCTAATACATATGCAATTAGAGTTGCCCATATAAGGATCTCATTAGTAGAATGTGTAATTCTAGGGTTGGACAGAAACTTATGCATATTCATGCCTTAAGAATTGTATATCAAAGACCGCCCGCTCTGTAAGCCCCGCTCAGAATTTGGAACTGATTCCTCTGAGTCAACTTTACTGGCCAATAAAGACAATGAACCCTTTTCTCTTCCTCAACATGCATGGGTTTTCCTTTCAGCCTGTTAATTTGCAACAAATTGCTGACATTGTGTTTTGGGATTAGAGCCTGACCCTAATGTAGGTCCATTGATTTCAATGGGTCTACTCTGAGTAGAATTTGGTTCAGTACAACCCATTGCATTTACCTGAATGTGATCTAAATGCAACACGTCTCCAGTCTCTTACACAGGTGTTCAACTTCCAGAGATTTGAGTGAGGGAGCAATAACCTGAAGGTCATATGTTATGCATCTGTGTGCACAGACCATTTTTCACAAAGGGCATTCAACTGAATGTGCCTTACACAAGAAAATAGAGACAAAATGTGGGAATTGTTTGTCCAGACACGGACCAACTTCCAAGGGGCCGAAGCTGTTTATAGATTTGAGCAGTGCCACAAACTCTCTTCCACATAACTGCCAATAATAAAATGTGGGTAATAGAAAACACCTTCCATTTTGGATATATCCAGAATGGCAGGAGGAGTGTGTGTGTGTGTGTGTGTGTGTGTGTGTGTGTGTAACAGGAATAACAGAACTATGATCTGTTTTCAACCAGCCTTGTAATGTTCCTTGTGTTCATTTCCGCTGCTTGGCAGATCTCATCCTAGGCAGAAACTAGTAATTACTTCTTACTGTGACATTTAGATTTATAAATGAAATTGGAATGTACTTTCTAATTCCCCAATCAACTTGATTGATTTGTCTTTTCATTCCCTTAATGGCATTGCTTATTAGACTGTCTAATACAGACTTTATTGGAGGGTAGGGGCAAGAATATTAGCTTCCTAAGATTTTGACATAGTTATAATGACACCTGGATCCACTCTGAAGAGGCAGAATTCTGTATCTTATTTTCAGCAAGATACAGAATAAAAAGGATGGTCTTTCCAGCTAGTATAGCAGTAATCTGGAAAGACCCAACAATGCCAGTACTGCAGAGTGGGGAGTGAAAACCTATTTACATTCTCTTCATTACAGCTGCAAATAGCACATCTAGTAAGCACACATTTAGTAAGCATTCACAGGGTGCTTTCAATAAATGCAGAGGCATAGCATGGGGGGGCAGGGAGCCATGGCCCTCAGCACACATTTTTGAGGGGACGCAATCAGGTGCCCCCACAACAGGCACGAAGCGGCTGACAGCTGAAGTGCGGTGGCAGGTGAGTTGGTCTAGTGGGCAGGTGGATGGAGGCAGTGAGAGAGGAGCCTGTTGGAAGGGGGCTCCATTCACCCTCCATGAGGGCTCCACACGCCCCCCTGGCATGAACCCCAAGCCCAGCTGCCCAGTCCACCAGGGGTGCTCAACACTTGCCTTGCCCCGGGCACCAGCAACCCACACTACGCCACTGAATAAAGGGGCAGTTGCTGTGACTATGAACTCAATATCTGAGCTGTACAGATGTACAGATATTTAAAGGTAACATGCAATGAGTGTAGAGCCTGAACTGTACAAATCAACAAGCATGTGCACTTTCACAAAAGCAATTGTGCATGTACATATAAAGACAGCTTGTCGTTGTTGTAGAGGAGTTTCTTGATCATCCTCATGCTTACTCAGAAGTAAGTCCCACTGTGCTCAGTTGAGCTTACTCCACAGTAACTGTGTGCAGAAGTGAAGCTTAATATTTCAGGGCACAGAATGGACCAGTGCTTTTTTCTTTTCTTCTCTTTTCTTTTTAGGAGAAAAGGGTGCCAATACGCACTATGGAGTTGTTATAGCAAGTGCCACACTTTTAACATTTGTAGGGAGAAGAAGGTGCTGGCACTGCATACTTTTGAATACGCCCAGAAAAAAAGCAGTGGAAGGGACAATACCAAAAAGCATTTAGTACACCCAAAACTCCAGTGAATTAAAACCTTTGGAGAGATTAAATATGGCAATAACTGGAATAAGGAGGAAAATGTTATTTTAAAATGAAGGGATCTGAGCTAAAAGACAAAGGACTTTAACATTATTACCTTCCAAACTGACATATCGCAAATGGCAACTGACTCAGCTACATAACAAAGAGATTACTGTATGTGGTAGGAGTACCCGGGGTGGATATTATCTGGCATTGATTATTGCCTCTTGGATGGCAATTGCTACTTTCCTGAATTTGAAAGAGCTCAACGGTTCTCTGTTGCTGTACTATATTTTCATGTGTTTATGGGCTGCAAGCACAGTGTGTTTCTTTTGTTCCCGGAGAATTCAGAGTATCAAATACATTTTAGTTCAGTATACATTCCCAGCAGGAGAGCAAGGCTGCTTAAATTGCAAAACACTTTGCAAATGTGCCTGGACTGGTGCCAGAACTCAGAAGGTGAAATTTCTGAGGAGCATAGCTGCTGTGCTTCCCTATGACCAGGGAACTACCACAATTGGTGGTAGTGGTGGGGAGGACTGGGACCTCAAATTCATTGTTTTGGCATTTAATTCCTTTCACAACTTGTTTATATGTGCGTCAGACCGAAAGGTAAGACCCTCTCTCATCTTAGAGTGGCAAATTTTAGCAAGTGAGAGATGTGATTTCGTAAAATACATAGTCTTTTTATTAACTGTGATAGTGTAGTGGCAAATTCAGAAATGCAAGGTATTTTCATCATAGTCACAGACACACCCCTTCTAAGATTATACAATAATCCTATATTTGCATAATAATGACAATTAGGGATGCATTGCAATGATCAACACAGATCTCCACGTGTTGCCTTTTGACTAGATCTTTGATTTTCTGCACACATAAATGTGCAAATGATTTGAAGTGCTCCAGTATCTTTTTTAAAGGGGTGGCTTAAGTTGATTTTTTTCACGAAGTTCCATTGAATGCAACAGAACTTGCACATCATTCTCTTGAAACTAAAGCACCCTGTGTTTTCATTCTTCCTAAATGCTTAGCTTTGGAGCATACAGAACAACAGATCCTCAGTGTTCTTCCTGAGTGCCTTCTGACCCTCGGACCCAACCCTCCATGGCTGACTCACTTCCTTTCACTCTGATTGACTCAGATCCACACAAAGGGTGAAATGATGTCTTCTCAGTGGCTGAAAATCTCCCCTTTCATGCTGACTGAGCAGCTCTAGGACTCTAGAAACTGGGACCATGCTGCAGAAAGAGTCATGGGTCTTTAAACTCCTGCAACCAGGGACCACTACATCTCTGATTAATGGAAAAGCGTGTTCTCCTTCATGGAGAGCACGTGTTGCGGTGGGGGCTGCCAGGACACTCCAAAGTTCTGGGGCGGGCTAATTGATCGTTGGCCACTGATGCGATTGGGTTTCCCTTGTTGTTGGGAAGAAGTTAATGTTGCCATTTATTGATTGACAGCCAGAAATGCTAAAACTCCTTGCACGAGGCTAGGGCTTCCTCTTTTCACCCGTGCATCAGATTGCCCGTCCCTCCCTCCCTAGAATAGGGTTGTTCGCTTTGACCTTGCTATGCCTGTCATGGGGTCGTCTGCTTTGGAGTGGGGGCCTGGTAGGAATTTTGTCCATCTGGCTGATTGGCTGGGGCCATTTGGTTTTTGCCTACTGCGTAGCAAATTGTCACAACTTGTAAGGTTTGCGGTTAGGCATTGGTTTATGGTTTGGTTGGTTGAGGGGCATGGATTGGCTGTGCCTGCCCCTCTAATGCTGCTGCTGCAAGGGATTCCGTTAAAGGAATTGGGGGCTAACTATTGCTTGTCCACTCTGTCAAGGGGGCTTGGGCCATAGCAATGAGCTCCTGGTTGCATTTGGGGTGAGGGCAGGTTCCCTGCTCCGTTGTTACCCCAAATGTATTCCCCTATTCTGGCTTTCGCATCGTGCGGAATGTCAGTCTGTCCCCCATGGTGGGGGCAGATAGTCGCAACCAATGCCTACGCAACCACTCACAAATTTGTATTTTAATAAAGTTGTGGCCAAAATTATGCCAAAAATCTTAAAAAAAAAATCTGTGTCATGTGTGAGTTATTGGGGTGGACCTGGGGACCTCGACATGCAATAGATTTTGTCATGTTAAAGAGTTACAAATGCCCACAAATATTAATAAAAAATATATTGGTTCTGGGGGCAAAATAATAGACTGTGATGAGCAGCTCCTTGCAGATCAGCTAATGAAATAAACCAGGGTTTCCAGAACTTGGGTCTCCAGCTGTTTTGGACTACAATTCCCATCATCCCTGACCATTGGCCCTGCTAGCTAGGGATGATGGGAGTTGTAGTCCAAAAACAGCTAGAGACTTGAATTCTTTTGCCTAAGAGGCATCAAATGCTGTAAGTGATCAGGGCCTCTCTGTACCTCTGAAGGGCCTTCCCTCGGCACTTCCTGAGGTGATGTGGCTTTTAGTTTCTTCTGAAATTGAAAGAAAAAAAGAAGGAGGTTAAAGTTGGAGTGTTTTCGCCACCCTGCAACCCGTTAAGAATATTTTGAGACAGGGCCTGTCATCATCTCAGGCTGTTGTGAATACATGCTGGAAGTTTCCTCAGCAACCAAGGCCTGGCTGGAGGGCATAGCTCTCTCAGTGTACAGAAATAGAAGAAATTCAGGGTGGGAGAGTTGGGGGCTTGAGGAAGAGAACTACTCTTGTCACAGTTACAGGTAGGTAGCTGTGTTGGTCTGCCGTCGTCAAAACAAATTTAAAAAATTCCTTCCAGTAGCACCTTAGAGACCAACTAAGTTTGTTATTGGTATGAACTTTCGTGCGCATGTACATTTAAAACATTTAAACATTGATTTAAAACATTTAAACATTCAAGCATTTAAAACTTCCCTAAACAGGGCTGTCTTCAGATGTCTTCTAAAAGTCAGACAGTTGTTTATTTCCTTGACATCTGGTGGGAGGGCGTTCCACAGGGCGGGTGCCACTACTGAGAAGGCCCTCTGCCTGGTTCCCTGTAACCTCACTTCTCGCAGTGAGGGAACCGCCAGAAGGTCCTCGGAGCTGGACCTCAGTGTCTGGGCTGAATGATGGGGGTGGAGATACTCCTTCAGGTATACTGGGAACCACTGCCCTAGACCAAATCCTTGCCACCAGCCCAACTGTCTTTCTATGCTCCCTTTAGTTCCCACTTAACCTTGACATTCTATACTCCAAGCAATCTCTTCTGCCTGCCCTCCGAACACAAACTCCAGACCTGGTCCACTGCAAGTCTTTTTGGGGTGTCAAAGAGCAAGTGAGACTGTGGAGTTATCTGTTGAGCGCTGCTCCGAAAGCCATGTGACTCATTCCAACCATGCCACCGACTGTATTGGGGCATAACTTTGGAAGATAGGAAGTTGCCTTATATCAAGTCAGACTGTTGCTCAATCTAGGTTAGTATTGCCTACACAGACTGGCAGTGACTCTCCAGGGTTACAGACAGGGGTTTCTTCCAGCCTTGCTTTGGGAAACCAGGATTGAACCCAAGATCTTCAGATGCTTTCCCACTGAGCTATAGTTATATGAAGCAAGGAGCCTGCTCTTTGAATGGAAAATCCTGAGAAGGGCAATCAATTCAGTGAGTACGATCAGCTTGTTGTTGCTTTCAGTCCATAAATACTAGGCAACTGGTTATTATTTTGGTAAGCTACATAATTTCACCACAGCAGACAGTGAGAACGGTCATGTAGTGTCTGGCAGAAGAAGAACTGCAGCAGAACAGAAACAGTGTTGCATATGGTGAATACAGGGCAAAAAGGAAAACGATGCCCTCTTTCATCTCCATTCCCTCTTCACACAGTCCCTGCTTTCTGGCCTGTTGCAATGAGGGTATTTTGCTGTTATCGTAATTATAGCCACCACTATTTCAAATTGTGATAATTAATCACCCAGGTTTTCCGAATGTGCTTTCCCAGAATATGCTGGGGTTACCTAGGAGCTGAGCAAGGGCTTCTCAGCGTGGAGATCAGTAATGGCAGACTAGTTTCAGCTTTCCTGTTATTACCAGTCTTACTTAGCAGTGAGCCACAAATAATGCCGCATATATTCAGGTCATACTCTGTTTACTTTCCATTCACAAGCTGAGACAGAAAGCCACCCTTATATGAAAAGGCACCTGAGAGGAATGCTTTAGAAATGTGATATTTGCAGATTTCAGGAAGAACTGATCTAAATTATTGTATGGATCAGAATTTAGGCTGCAAACCTAACCCTACTTACCTGGGAGTAAAGGTAAAGTGACCCCTGACCATTAGGTCCAGTCGTGGCCAACTCTGGGGTTGCGGCGCTCATCTCGCTTTATTGGCCGAGGGAGCCAGTGTACAGCTTGTGGCCAGCATGACTAAGCCCCTTCTGGCGAACCAGAGCAGCGCACGGAAACGCCGTTTACCTTCCTGCTGGAGCGGTACCTATTTATCTACTTGCACTTTGACGTGCTTTCGAACTGCTAGGTTGGCAGGAGCAGGGACCAAGCAACGGGAGCTCACCCCGTTGCAGGGATTTGAACCGCCGACCTTCTGATCGGCAAGTCCTAGGCTCTGTGGTTAAACCCACAGTGCCACCCGCATCCCAATTACCTGGAAGTAAGCGCCATTAAATGCAAGGGGATTTACTTCTGAGTAGACATGGTTAGGATGGCAGTGATAGAGCTTTTTTCCAGCTGGAACTCACCAGAACTGAGTTCCGGCACCTCTTGGGTGCATTCTGGCACCCCTTTAGCATTGCGTTCCTTTGGGGGAGCTGTGTGGCTGGTGGCATGGCTCTCGTATCATTCTTCAATAACCCCTAGAGAGAACATGATGTATGTCCAGCTTTCATTTCAATAGAGAAAGGAATGATAGAGAATCAAGTTCAATTCTGTGTCCAGGGCAGCTGTTTAGCAGCTCCACCCAGTGGCGTAGCGTGGGTTGTCAGCACCCGGGGCAAGGCAAGTAATTTGCGCCCCCTAACCCGTGGATTTGCGCCCCCTAACCTGTGGATTTGCCCTAACCCCAGATGTTGCGCCCGGTGCGGCCCCCCCCTGCACCCCCACGCTACGCCACTGACTCCACCTGGTACACCGGCTGAGACCCTACTTGCCTGCTCCCTGTCTCACAAGAGTGGTACACGCTCTGGTTATCTCCCACTTGAACTACTGCAATGCGCTCTATTTGAGGCTATCTTTGAAGGTGACTTGGAAACAACAACTAATACAGCATGTGTATTACTGGTGACTGGGAGCAGCCACTGGGACCGTATAACACTGGTCCTAAAATATCTTCACTGGTTCCCAGTATGTTTCCGAGTACAATTCAAAGTGTTGGTATTAAATGGCCTCAGCCCTTTATTTCTGAAGAAGTGTCTTCATCCCCATCATTCAGCCCAGACACTGAGATCCACCTCCGAGGACCTTCTGGTAGTTCCCTCTGTTGGGAAACTGCCAGGGAGATATTGTCCATCATGGCCCCAAGCCGGCTGCCGAACGTCCATCGATCTCCCGTAGCCAGGCAGATCCAGCAGTTAGCGACACAAAGCCTCAGAAATAGATTGCCACATTCCAGGCTTGTGCACACTGTTCTTTATCAGCAGAAACCACAGCCAGAAAGCTTGCACCGCAGAAGAGAGCATAATTTACAGACTTTATTTAGCGTTGAACAGAACAAAGAGAAAACATGACCGTTCTGTGTCAGTGTCTCTGACCGACTGAAATCGAAAGGAAACAGCAAGCATAAACATCCTGTGACTAGGACATGCGCAGACTCTGTGACTCTCAAAGCCTGCTCCCTCTTAAGGTGGAACGGAAATATCCTAACATCCTCCCCCTTTCCGTGTAACCTGTTGTACCTGTGGTTCACTCAATTGCAACCTTTGTACATAAACCTTATGTTGTTCTCTGTTAACAACCTTAGACAACAGATCAGCAGGAATTTCATTTCCTGGCATGTAGGACACCTGAATCAGTCCTTTCTGAATACACTCTCTTGCACGATGTAGCTTAATCTGCAAGTACTTGGTTCTTTGCTTGCAACTCTCGGAGTTCAGCAAAGCCAAACACGATCTATTGTCTTGATACACTTGTATAGGACATTTCACAGAAACCCCGATGTCCTTAAACAGTTGCATCAACCATTCACAATCCATGAGTGAAAATGACAGAGCATTGAGTTCTGCTTCACAGGAACTTAGGCTCACTGTTGTTTGCTTCTTGCACAACCAGTCAAACAGGCAGTGGTTGTACATGTAGCATACTCCAGAAGTGCTTGTACCATCCGTGGTGTCACTTCCAAAACTTGCATCTGCAAAGATTTCAAGACCTCCAGTCTTCTGACTGGTGAACCTCAGCCTGTAGTGCATAGTCCCTTTCAAATAGCGGGCTATGCGCTTCAGAGCTTTCCAATCCTGAACCGTAGGATTGTTGGCATGTCTGCTAAGCAGATTACAGCTTACAGCTATGTCAGGTCTTGAACATCTGGCAATGAAATTCAGCTTGCCTAGAACGCATCTGTATAGCGTTGTGTCAGAAAACGCTTCAGCAGTACTGTCTACCTGGTAACCTGTCACCATCGGTGTGTCTGCTGGGTTTGCATCAACCAAATTCAACCTGGTTAATACATCAGCAATTTTCTGTGTCTGGTGTACCAGAAAATTACCTGCTTGGTCCCTCTCCACCTGCAGAGAAAGATAGTTGGATACCTCACCAAGATCCTTCATGTCAAAGTGCTCCTTCAGCTGAGCTAGGGTGCTTTGATAGAAAGCCTGATTCTTCCAAAACATCAGAAGATCATCAACAAAACATAAACAATACAGTTTGTTTTGCCCCTCCTCCTTGACAAACACACATGGATCAGCTTTGCCCTGGTGAAAACCTAGAGAAAGCAACGTTTCAGTGAGTTTTGTGTTCCAACACCTAGCACTCTGCTTGAGACCATATAAGGATTTCCGCAGTTTACAGACCATTCCCTTCTGTATCTGCATCCCGTCAGGTGGAAGCATAAACAGCTCCTCGTTCAAAATCCCGTACAAAAAAGCTGTATTAATGTCATGATGGGAAACATGCAGTTTCTCCTCCGCAGCAATCTTGAGCATCAGCCGAATGCTCTCATATTTGACTGTAGGTGAGTAGGTCTCGTGGTAATCCTGTCCTGGTACCTGTGAAAAACCTCTGGCAACCAATCTGGCTTTGTGTCTGACAACCTTGCCATTTTGGTCTGTCTTGGCCTTGAAGACCCATTTGCTGCCAACCAGTCTCATACCTGGGACTACCGGTACCAGCTCCCAAGTTTGGTTCCTGTTCAAGGAATCAACTTCAGCCTTCATGGCATTAAGCCAAGGCTCAGCATCTTTAGAGGTTAACTCCTGAACCTCTTTGAAGCTTGAAGGTTCCCACACCTTCTCTGAGCTACTAAGAACAGCAGTTGCAGTCTTAGCAAACTCATCAGCAAATCTCTTAGGAGGTCTGCCTTTGGTCGCCCTTTCAGACCTACGTACAAGACGCAAGTCTTCTGGACTCATCTCCTCTTTCTTAGGAGAAAAATGACCAATGGTGAACAGTGGTTCCTCCAGTTCATTGTCAGACGCATCAGATGGTCTGACTGAGGCCTTTGCACTCTTGTAGTCTGCTGTGTCATCACTCTCACTGACATCAGCAGCAGCGCCGCCCAATGAACTGGAATCCGAACTCTGATCATCATCATCATCATCATCCTCATCATCATCATCCTCAGCAGCTTCCTCAGCTTTAGCTGCTTGCTTGACATCACCTTCATCCTCCTCTGGGTAACTCTGGAAAATTCCCACATTTTCCCCCCACTTAGGATTGTACTCAACACTCCTTGTGAACTTTATGGATTTAGAGTCAGTCATCCATACCCTGTATGCACCTTTTTCGTACCCCATGAACAAACCATGTGCCCCACGCTTCCCAAGCTTGTTGGTTTGTGGGGTGCGTACCCACATGTCAGAACCAAATATTCTCATGTGTTTGGTGTTGGGTTTCTTGCCAAACATCTTCTCATAGGGGGTACAACCAATGGGTGATGACAGTCTGCGATTAACGGAGTAAACCAGATTCCCCAAAGCCTCCCCCCAAAACTTATCAGGGAGATTGGCATCATGCAACAAGGTTTTCATTCCTTGCAGCAATGTCTGATTTGCTCTCTCCGCAAGCCCATTCATCCATGGCGATCTGGGGGTTGACATGTCATGCTGGATTCCCTTCTCAGTCAGGAAAGCTTCAAACTGCTGAGAAGTGAATTCCCCACCTCGATCGGAAAACAGACAGGAAATACGTTTACCGTGCACATTCTCCAACCAAGCACAGAATGCTTTGAACCTAGGAAACGCTTGCGATTTCTGTTCGAGCAAAAACACATGAATGTACCTAGAAAAAGAATCAATTAGAACCATGAAGAACCTTGCTCCTCCTAAAGAGGGCGTAAGTGGCCCAACCAGGTCTGCGTGCACTAGCTGGTAGGGCTTGGAAGCCTGCCTGCTAGACTCTTTGCCTTTTGGAGCAACCTTCACCTTGTTCTCTGCACAAGATACACATTTCATATGAAATTTACAGGGTTTGATGTTCAAACCCTCAACCACCTCTGGCATCTTGGCCAGTGCCTTCCAAGAGAGGTGACCAAACCTTCGATGCGCTTCATGAATGCAACCTGCATGAAGAACTTTGTTAGTTTGTGCAACACAACAAGAATCAGCATTAGATACAACAGCAGTGTCCTCATAAGTTATATGGAACAAACCATCCATAAACTTTGCATGCAAATAGTCCTCTTTGCCTTTACTGATGACACAGACGCTCCTCTTGAAGGAAATCTGAAAACCACGTCCAGTAAGCTGCGGGACGCTCAACAAATTGCTTGCAGCTCCAGGAACATACAGAACATTACTGATGGTTGTATGCAAACTTGCAAGTTTCACAGTCCCTTCTCCTGCAATTTGCAACGTCCTTCCATCAGCCAGGTGGATCTCTCCTTCCTGAGGCTTGAAGGAGATAAACAGGTGGCGATCCTTCGAAATATGGCGGCTGGCACCTGAATCAATAATAAACCTGCCTTTGGCTGTTGGAGCAGTCTTTACAGCAAGCAAACCCTTGTTTTCCACTGACTTGGGCTTTTGCAGCTTGCCCCCCTGCTGCTCCTGGCCAGCAGACGTGCCTTTAGCCTTTGGTGAAGCTGTGCCAGCAGACATAGCCTTGTCTTCCACTGGCGTGGGCTTTTGCAGCTTGCCCCCCTGCTTCTGGTCAGCAGACGTGCCTTTAGCCTTTGGTGAAGCAGTGCCAGCTAACAAAGCCTTGTTTTCCACTGGCGTGGGCTCTTCACCCCCCTTCTGCTTCGGGCCATCTGCAGACGCCTGTTTACCTTTGCCTTTCCGGCCTCTGCAAAGGCGATGACCTTGGTTCTCACGAGAAACAGAGCTCTCAGCTGCCGACTCCTTGGCTCCCCCTGGAGGCTGGAATGCTGCCTGGGATGACATCACAGTCTGCTCCCCCTGCAGCTTGCAACCGGTGCCCTCAGCATCCCTGCATTCACTCGCATTCTGGGAAACAGCCAGGACCTCCGATGCAGTCAAACTCTGGGCTGGGATGACTGACTTGTGAGCTTTCAGCAACGCATACCACATTCCACGTGCAGTGGTGTTGCCTGCCAGCGTCTTAATTTCCTCAAGAGATACGGATAAGACTATTACGTCAATCGCCTTCGAATCATCGGCTTTCCATCTCTCTGTCAGAGGAACTGGGGGGGCCTCACTCACGGTATGCCACACCCTAAACTGACGCAGCAAACTCTCACACCATTTTGCCCAGGTTTCATAATTCTGCCCATGTAACTTAAGGCATTCAGCATTTGCCTCAGAAGCTTGGAAAAACCCCATTTCCAGCTTTCTGCTTTAGCCGTGAGTCTTTTTTTAACTTCAGAGACTCCTTATCTTGGCAGCCATTAATCACGATGCCTTTTGGCTCGGCTCCCAGGCCAATTAAGCCTTGCCGGACATCAAAAGCTCTTGCCGGGGCCCTCAGAAAAGCCTCTGCTCTCGCTGCTTTCGCTTTTCACATACCTCTCAAACGCAGTCTGTTGCAGCTTTACTCTCCTGTAGGTGCTGTGAATCTGGGCCCGAAACCTTGTTGTTGGGAAACTGCCAGGGAGATATTGTCCATCATGGCCCCAAGCCGGCTGCCGAACGTCCATCGATCTCCCGTAGCCAGGCAGATCCAGCAGTTAGCGACACAAAGCCTCAGAAATAGATTGCCACATTCCAGGCTTGTGCACACTGTTCTTTATCAGCAGAAACCACAGCCAGAAAGCTTGCACCGCAGAAGAGAGCATAATTTACAGACTTTATTTAGCGTTGAACAGAACAAAGAGAAAACATGACCGTTCTGTGTCAGTGTCTCTGACCGACTGAAATCGAAAGGAAACAGCAAGCATAAACATCCTGTGACTAGGACATGCGCAGACTCTGTGACTCTCAAAGCCTGCTCCCTCTTAAGGTGGAACGGAAATATCCTAACACCCTCACTGCAAGGAGTGAAGTTACAGGGAACCAGGCTGAGGGTCTTCTCAGTGGTGGCACCCATCCTGTGGAACACCCTCCCATTAGATGTCAATGACATAACTAACTGCACAACTTTTAGAAGACATCTGAAGGCAGCCCTGTATCAGGAAGTTTTTTAATGTTTGGTGTTTTATTGTGTTTCTACGTGTGTTGGAAGCCACCCAGAGCTGCTGGAACAACTCAGTCAGATGGGCAGGGTATAAATACTAAAATTATTATTAAAATATTAGGAGCTTAAAAAATAATAATCCAGCTGGATCAGGCCCACCATACATAGTCCAGCATCTTGTTCTCACAACGGCCGACTAGAAGCCCCAATGGGACTCCTGCAAGCAGAAGCTGAATGTGAGGTCTCTCTCCCTGCTTATGATTCCAGCAACTAGCATTGAGAAGGATATTGCTGCTGACACTTGGCAGATTTCCCCACCTCCCAAATTCACTGTCATCCTTCATTAAAGATCTCTAGCTTGTAAGGACCTCAGAGGAGCAGGCACATCCCGCAGCCATAGCAGGTGCTCACATTACAAGCAAATTGTTCATAATGAGCACCACGGTTGCTCTCCCTCAACCTCAAAAGCAAGGAAGCAAACAAGCAAGCAAACAAACAGAAAAAAACAGAGATATAGCTAGTGGGGCTTTTTAGCAAACAACCATCATTAGCAAATCTGGCACCTAATGGTCAGCACAATAAAGCATAGTAGAACATGTTGGCTTAATGGGGAGGCTATTACTGAACACTGGACCATGTCTGTAGCTCAGGTTTAATTCAGTACCATGCGAGCAGCACTCATCAGTCTTTATTTATCCATTCATTCATACCTCACCCATCTGGTTGGGTTTCCCCAGCCACTCTGAGTGGCTCCCAACAGAATAATAATAATAATAACAACAATAATAATAATAAAACAGGGGTCAGCAAACTTTTTCAGCAGGGGGCTGCTCCACTGTTCCTCAGACCTTGTGGGGGGCCAGACTATATTTTCTGGGGTGAAAGGAACAAATTCCTGTGCCCCACAAATAACCCAGAGATGCATTTTAAATAAAAGCACACATTCTACTCATGTAAAAACACCAGGCAGGCCCCACAAATAACCCAGAGATGCATTTTAAATAAAAGGACACATTCTACTCATGTAAAAATACCAGGCAGGCCCCACAAATAACCCAGAGATGCATTTTAAATAAAAGGACACATTCTACTCATGTAAAAACATGCTGATCCGTCCGTAGGCCAGATTTAAAAGGCGATTGGGCCACATCTGGCCAACGGGCCTTAGGTTGCCTACCCATGATATTAAAGCAATCAAACATTTAAAACTTCCCTAAACACTAGCAAAGATTACCAATGTGCACCCCTGCCTAGCAGGATTCTTGTTCAGCTGGTGGGATTTTTTGTGTGCCATGGCATGCTCATTTGAAAGGAGTTGTTGTGAACAACGGCTGCATGTGCACTGTACATTAAAAACACATGACTTCTCTCAAAGAATCTTGGGAGCTGCAATCTGCCCTTCACATAGGTATAATTCACAGCACCCTCAAGGAGCTGCAGTTCCTTGGATTCTTTGAGGAGGGCGTATGTGTGTTGTAAATGTTTGGCATGTGTATAGACTGAGGGAAATTTTCTTCAATGTAATGTCACTTCTTTTAGGAGAAGAGGCAGTTTTTTAGTAGTGCATGCGACTCTTAATCTCAGGGTCATAGGTTTGAGCCCAACATTGGGCAAAAGATTCCTGCATAATTTCATCTGACACTACAGTTCTACAATACTACAATTCTTTCTAAAGAAGGAAATTTCTCAGGAAATGACAACACAGGGCCTTCAAAATTAAATAATAATAATAATAATAATAATAATAATAATAATAATAATAATAATAATTTATTAATTCTACCCCACCCACTTTGGGCAGGGGAGGAAGGGAAAGGAGAATGTTAGCCGCTTTGAGACTCCTGAAGGGGAGTGAAAGGCGGGATATCAAATCCAAACTCTTCTTCTTCTTCTTCTTTCAACAGAACATTCAAAACAGAATAAACTTCAAACATTGAAAACTTCCCTAAACAGGGCTGCCTTCAGGTGTCTTCTAAAAGTCAGGTAGTTGTTTATTTCCTTGACATCTAATGGGAGGGTGTTCCACAGGGTGGGTGCCACTACTGCAAAGGCCCTCTGCCTGGTTCCCTGTAACCTCACTTCTCACAGTGAGGGAACCACCAGAAAGTCCTTGGCGCTGGACTTCAGTATACTTACCCATTTCTACGCTGACGATCCCAGATGATTTTCATGATGTCAGAAATCCATTAGAGATTTCCCCACTCCAGAGATGATGATTTTTATTATTTATATGCCTCCCATCTGACTGGGTTGCCCCAGCCACTCTGAGCGGCTTACAGCAAAATATAAAAATACAATAAAGTGGATGCTGAAATTTGCATTTTAGGCGCCAGTGTTTGCCTGGATTTCTTGTCACCATATAATGCGCCTCTTTTCCCTCAGACCCAAGTGCAGTAGCAATGCCTGGGAGCCACTGACCTGAGATAAAGAGAACACACACACATCTTATATGCTATTCTGTCCTTGCAGAGCTCAAACATGTCACCATTGAGAGCGTAGCTTTCTAAATTGGAGGCCACTGAAGCATCTTTAAACTGAATGCCTTTTGGTACGGAGAATTGGAGGCTCTTTTCAGTCTATAATCCAGGTGTCTATTTAGTTGTTATGTGCCCTCCACGTTCTGATGTTGTGATTATGACCCTGCCAAGGAAATGAGGAAAGAGGCTATGCCCTCTCCAGTCTCAATGGCCATTGATTATCATGATTTGGCTGGCTTTGAACCCAAGGAAGAGCTGCTCTCCCTGTCCCTCTTGAAAGGTTCTCAAGTGGCTGTGGGAGTCTCCCTTCTTAAGACTAATATGATCGATAATTTAAGAACAATGAGGGCCTAATTTACATAATGGCCTGGCACCATTAATTGAGGCTCATTCATTGTTATTGCTGCTTTCTCCTCTGCATCTTCAATGGAAGCATCAAATTGTCCTCCTCCTCATGAGTGAACTAAAGGCGTTGTTTCCCCTTGTTCTTTTTTTGGGGGGGGGAGGGGCAGCACTCTGCGAAATTCAGAATAAACCCAAGCATCAAAGTACAAACACAGCCTAAGCATGCATGGTGGCAGCATATACCTCAATGAGCTCTTTAGTGTGGCAAGCAGTTCACTGAGCAAACGAGTCATTAGCGATGATGACAATCAAAGTCAGGTGAGGGAAGCATGTTTACTTCCCCACCCCCAACCTTTCTCAGGAGAAGCACAAAATGTCTGTGTTGCATTAATTAATAGAATCATAGTTGCAGAGTTGGAAGGGACCCAAAGGGTCATCTAATCACATCCCCTGCAATGTAGATATCACATGGTCACCAACCTCATCCAGATTCTGCCTTGTAAGGTACCCCTCCCAGTTTGGTGTCATTTGCAAATTGGATGAGCATTCCCACTATTCCTTCATCCAAGTCATTTATAAAGATGTTGAACAACACTGGACCCAGGACAGAATCCTGCAGCACCCTGCTTGTCAGGTTTTTTCCAGGAAGATGAGGAACCATCAGGGAACAGTCTTTGGGTTTGGTCAGTCAGCCATCTACAGTAAAATCATTTTGTTGTTGTTTAGTCATTTAGTAGTGTCCGACTGTTCGTGACCCCATGGATCAAAGCACGCCGGTCAAACTCATGCTGGTAGCTTTGAGAACACTGTCCAACCTTCTCGTCCTCTGCCATCCCCTTCTCCTTGTGCCCTCAATCTTTCCCAGAGTCAGGGTCTTTTCCAGGGAGTCTTCTCTTCTCATGAGGTGGCCAAAGTTTTGGAGCCTCAGCTTCAGGATCTGTCCTTCCAGTGAGCACTCATTTAGCACACATTTTACCAGCTTCACAAGAATATCACAAGTGGCTTTGTCATACACCTTACTGAAATTAAGATACACTACATCCACAGTATTCCCTTGATCCACCAACTCTACTAAAAAAAAGAGAGAGAAAGAAATAAGATTAGTTTGGCATAACCGGCTTCTGAGAAACCCATGCCAGCTCTTAGTCTAAGTGCTCACAGACCAACTATTTAATTATCTGCTCTAGGACCTTTCATGGAATCATTGTCAAGCTGTCCTGTCTTTCTTCCTTTTTGTAGATGAGGGCATTTGCCTGCCTGCAGTCTGAAGGGACCTCACCTCTTTTCCAAGAATTCTCAAAGTTTATAGACAGAGGTTCTGAGATTACATCTGCAAGCTCCTTTAGTACCCTCAGGTGCACCTCATCTGGCCCTGGATACCTAAATTCATTTAAAATGACTAGATGTTCCCATACCACCTCATTCCCTCTCTTGGGCTACAATTCCCTCTCCACTTCATTTATTCTATTATCATTAGGTTGGACACTGTTTTCCTTTTGGATAAAGACAGAGGCAAAGGAGGTGGTGAGCAGTTCCGTTTTCCCTCTTCACCCAATAGCATTTCTCCTTCTTCTTTGTACAGAGGAACTACTGTTTTCCTGTTCTTCCTCTTGCTTTGAACATAGTAAAACAACAACAACAACAAAAAACCAACATTTTTGTTATTTTTTAATCTCTCTTACAAGCCTGATCTTGTTATGATCTTTAGCCTGCCTGACCTTTTCCTTCTAAATGTTGGCTACTCATACATACTCTCCCTTCATGATTTGCCACTTCTTCCATTTCTTATACATGCCCCGTTTGAATCTCATCTCTGTTAAACCACCCAGCAGTGCTTTAGTTGACACTTTGCATGCTGTTTCGTTCTTTCATTCTGTGGGTGGAGATTGACATAACTGAATGTCCCTCCATACAAAGCAACAACAATGTTGCACATAGAAAACTAGCCTTTTGGGGAGACATTTTCCCAACCTTGCCTTGTCCCTGACAAGCTAGGCCTCTATATGCGAGGAAATTAAATTTACATTTTTGGCTTGGGGTAGCATTGTTTCATGAGATTCCCCACCTGCAGACTGAAGTGGTTCAGCTCAGAGAGAGCTTTGCTATAGCTTTATAGGGATTATGCACACCATCAGAGTTTCTGATTGTTCGTGCTTCAGAAACCATGCGATGGATTGTCTACTTTACTCTCACATTCCCACTCTCTTCTTCGAGTCAGTCCATTGAACACATCAGCTTAAATTGCAGATCAATCTCTTGAAAATATCTGTGACAGCGCCCCTAGGCAGAGGCAGCAAAAATATATGCACACTAGGCAAGTATAGTCACATTTATTTCAGAATCCCACAAGGAGCTGCTATGTGAGCTCTACTTTTTCTAGTTAACATTCCCTTGATTGTATGTTTTGTGTTTTATTTGTAACTTCTGCTAATCCTGCCATCCGTTGAACCAGTTGCCATCACTGAAACAGCCTTTCTGGGTAGTGGCCCCAGGCTTTAAGATCGACTTTCTGTCTCTGGCTGATGCACAGTGTGGGGGTGTGGAAGGAGAGGTCTTGGAGCGTGTCTACTAGAAGCACTGACTTGCATGTGCACACACAAACACATACAGTGGTACCTCGGGTTAAGTACTTAATTCATTCCAGAGGTCCGTTCTTAACCTGAAACTGTTCTTAACCTGAAGCACCACTTTAGCGAATGGGGCCTCCTGCTGCTGCCATGCCACCGGAGCACAATTTCTGTTCTCATCCTGAAGCAAAGTTCTTAACCTGAGGTACTATTTCTGGGATAGCGGAGTCTGTAACCTGAAGCATCTGTAACCTGAAGCGTATGTAACCTGAGGTACCACTGTATACACTGGCAAAGCTTTCAGGTTGCTATGGGAGGCATTGCATACCCAACCTCTCATTTTATATGCATTTGTTTTTATGTTTTAAACGTCCAGTTGAATTAAGTCAATCAGACCAAATCACCTTGGTGCATTCTTTTGAGCTTCTAATGGCTTAATTCACCAAAATACAGTTACTGCTTTCCTGACTAGCTGACTGTGGTTGTTTTGTGAACAATGATAGCTCAATCAATTCAGCTAGAGGTGTTCCTTTATCTTTATTTGTCAACTATCAGTTGTCATTTTAAAGGTCACATTTTCCACCTCCCAGGACTCCAGCACCAAATGAAGTTTCCAAACGAGACATCTGACCAGTGTGCTCCAACTGTTCACTCCCAGCTAAGTGGCTGTAAGATTGTAGTCTGAATCTAGTTGCAAGGTTTATCACAATGTAGCAGCTGCTTCACATCTTCAGTCCTATCAGGGGAACAAGGAAAGAAATATGCAGGGACCCGCAAGGGCAAGCATTAACGCGATTGGAATCTTTCATGCTAGTGTTCTGCTTACTTGAGCAAACCAAGGACATAACAGAATGAAAATTAAAAGCTTTTAGGAAGGGGGGGGGGGGGGTAAATGGCCATGGTACAAAATCAAAAATCAAAAATCCATCTACAATTGTTGCCTTTTACAAATGAAAAACTGGTCTTTGCACATGGAACCTCCTGTCTTTTTCAGATAAACCCCATTTTGCTTTGAAAATGAGTTTGCAGCATCAAGGATAATCCATATACTCTCTGTGAAGGAAAACACAAGCAGAGCACCCGCTTTGTCAAGCAGGGAGATAAATGCAAATCAATGGGGAAATGTCTGAACAAGGGCTCAATTTGTGTGCATTGGAGAATGGTGGGGGCATGTCTGGTTTCAGGGAGCTGAAAATGTTTCAGGAAGGATCAAAGCACAGTGGTAGACTATATAGAAGGACTCCGTTTTGATCCTTGGTATTTCCAGGTAGGGCTCAGAATGTCTCTTGCCTGCAGCCCTGGAAAGCCACTTCCAGTCACTGTTTATTCAATTTATTTTTATTTATTTGCAGATATATAAACTGCTCTAAACCCCAAGAGCTATCAGAAAGGTAGATTAAGCAAAATCATAATAATACATTTTTGGTGATTTTAAGTTGCTTTAAACCAGCTTTTCTCAACCTGTGGGTCCCCAGATGTTGTTGAACTACAACTCCCATCACCCCTAGCTAGCAAGGCCAGAGCTCAGGGATGATGGGAGTTGTAGTCCAACAACATCTGGGGACCCACAGGTTGAGAACCACTGCTTAAACTGCTTTCCATGTTGTGTTTTAATGTTGTAGACCACCCTGTGACCTTTGGGTGAGGGGCAGGTACAGCAAGAAAACCAAACTCTGAAACATTTCCCGGCAGCAAATCATTTCCCAATTCTCTCCTGCCACTGTTTTCATAAGCATCAGAACACCAGCATTAAGCATGGATGAGATTGTGCTGCAGGTGACATGATGCGTGATCAACCCTCACAGCAGGCTATGGCTCGCTTCCTGGCTACTGTGGAGCATAACATCCAAGTCATGTTGAGTCATTCGTTACATTCAAGTCATGTTGCATTAGCTGCCAGGCTAAGCTCAAGATGCTGGCTTTGGTGTACTAAGCCCCATACAGCTTGAGACCAGGATACCTGAAAGTTTATCTCAGCCCTTATATACCCCATCGATCACTGGACTCTGCAGGTGAGGACCTCCTGCAAATGACATTTCACCAGGAGCTCCATTCCTGATCAATATAGGAACCGGGCCTTTAGCGCTGTGGTGCTTTCCCTTTGGAATTCCCCCCTCCTTTGACTGTCGGTTGTCGTTTCTGCTGCCTTTTCTCTACTGTTGCCTACTGAAGACCATCCTCATTCAAGAAGCCTTTTAAATCAAGAGCGTTCCCAGTTTGCATCTGCATTGGAATTGTTCTTAAGATACTTTAGAGATTTTTATATTGTTTTTATTATGTAGTGCTGCTTCCCTGGGTTCCTTTGGGAGGAAGGGAAAGATATAAATTTACTAAAGTAAACAAAATAAAGAAAGAAGTAGACCACTCGCAACACCTCTGTAGACTTCAATCCACCTCTTGAAGCTCTAGCCCCTGGGGCAAAGGTAAGAGTCACATCAGCCCACCTTTGGCCCGGGGCTGGCCCTGCGCACAACTGGCATCTGGCTGGGAATGTTGCTTAGGAGTGAAAGGAAGGAGAAAAAGGTGTCCTACCCATTACCAGTCCTGGTGGGCAGTTGCTCTGTTATACTGCCCATGCCTGGATTTGACCTAGGAATGGCTGAATTAGACAATATGGATTTCTCATGTTTCCAATCTTCAGATGAGGTCTTCACATTTCAACATCCGTTTTGTGATCTTTGTTTATAATCAATACATAAGGATGCTGTGCCAAGAATTCTGTTGGTTTTGTGATTTATTTATTTTTAAAATATTTTTATTAACAATTTCCGCACAACAGCTTATCAAAACATATCATTTTCATTATTTTCCCCTCCCCCCCCAAACCCACCTTCCCCTCCCCCAAAGACTTCCCTCAGCTCCTCTCTCTGATTTCTCAACGCGTATTATTCTCTGCATGTTATAAAATTATACGAATCCTTACATTATCTGTCTACCATGTTATCAATCAATAAATTTGTGTGTGTTTATTCAAAACCTGCCAAGGAGTCCAGTTCATTTTCTTGTCTTTTTAAATAATTTGTAAAAAGTTCCTTTTCTTCTTTAAAGTCACAGTTGTCCTTATCTGTATGCCAATTTAGCCAGCTCTGCGTAGCTCCTCAATTTCTCTTCCCACTGTTCTTTTGTCAGGATTTCCTCAATCTTCCATTCTTGTGCTATCAAGACTCTTGCCGCTGTTGTTGCATACATAAACGAATTCTTTATTTTCCTTGGCAGGTCTTGTCCTACAATCCCTAACAAAAATGCTTCTGTTTTTTTTTTAAACAAATGTCATTTCCTGTCGGTTTTGTGATTCTAAGGTGATTGCGGGGGACACACTGAATAATAAATTGGTCGAAGCACAAGTTTCATGGTTACTCTGGGTTCAAATCAGAATGTTTTGAAATAATGTGACAGTAAATGAGACTGCGATGGGGAAATGATCAAGTTTGGTTCTTTAAAGCGAAGACTGTACTTTTACCCTGCAGTACCTGCTGTATTATGCAGGGGCATAGGAAGGGGTGGGTGGTGGGTGTGGTCTGCCCCGTGTGTCATCCCTGAGGGGGTGACAAAATGGCACACTGAAGGGGTGTCACTTACCACGGGGCGCAGCTAGCGTGCCCGAGCCACGCATCTCTTCTCGGAGTGATGTAGTGGCTCTGGGCCCTGCGCTGCCCAAAACGTTAGTGTGGGGCTTGCATCTGCCAGGCGGACGCTGTGGGCAGCTCACCACGCCACCACCCCTGGGCAGATCGCTGCTCCGCCCCCATGCACAGATCTCCCCGTTCCGGGTGCCGGAGCAGCTAGCTATGCCCCTGGCAATATGGAACTGTGGCATTTTGAATAATATACCACTGTGTCGTGCTTAATGTAAATCACACCAGCAAGAAACGTTGTTGTTGTTGTTGTTGTTTAGTTGTTTAGTTGTGTCCGACTCTTCGTGACCCCATGGACCAGAGCACGGCAGGCACGTCTTCCACTGCCTCCCGCAGTTTGGTCAAACTCATGCTGATAGCTTCGAGAACACTGTCCAACCATCTTGTCCTCTGTTGTCCCCTTCTCCTTGTGCCCTCCATCTTTCCCAACATCAGGGTCTTTTCCAGGGAGTCTTCTCTTCTCATGAGGTGGCCAAAGTATTGGAGCCTCAACTTCAGGATCTGTCCTTCCAGTGAGCACTCAGGACTGATTTCCTTCAGAATGGAGATGTTTGATCTTCTTGCCATCCATGGGACTCTTAAGAGTCTCCTCAGCCCCATAATTCAAAAGCATCAATTCTTCGGCGATCAGCCTTCTTTATGGTCCAGCTCTCACTTCCATACATCACTACTGGACCAGCAAGCATAGTGCGATACAATGGAAACTGGCATTGTACACTTTGTGACTCTCCCACCCTTGCTGGGTGTGCGTGTTTCTGTGCCTCCATGGTTCACTGCTCTGTGTGCCAAAATACCTTCCAAAATTTCATAACATGAGCAAAACAGGTGTGTGTGTTTTTTCTGGATATGGTTAACAGGGAAATGAGCCCTAAACTTCCACTAGGTTCGGCTAGGTTTCCAGAAGTGGAATATACACCATGTGAAAGATAAGACATGAAAATAAAGGGTTAAGGAAGATGGAATGAATACAGCTTATGTGACAGTCAAGGAAGCTGGACTTATACCTAGTCCATTTTCTGCTGATGCTTTTCATTCCTCTCTGCTATGTTTCAGCTGCATTGACTACAAGAGTATAATCATCAGCGGGTCATACCCAGCACTTGCTAAGTCTAAGCTCAGCGCTTTAAATTTAAATCAGTAAAGGAAATTGTTGATACAGCAGAAGCTTGAAAATGAAAACTTCCATCACCTAAAAGGCTGTGCATTATTTAGAAGGAAAGGGTATGTTGTGCTTTAGTTTTTGTTTTTGTTTTAATTAGAGAGATGTGAAGATTTGGCTCTTGCACACTTTAGAGAAGCTTTCAGCTAGAAACTTTTCAACGGCCATCTTTTGAGACCAGCTGATCTGATCTTAAGTGGAAAATCCTTGGCAGTTTCCATGAGCACCAGACAAACAGAGACTTCGCCCTTTCACACCCCCACAGCCTCTCAGGAGAATGGTACTGTCTCCTGTTTTTGTTCGTAAAAAAGAAATCAATTAGCATAAAACCTACATAAAGTATTTTATATTTATAGATGCACATTTAGAAATAAATTCTGGAATTTAAATAGAAATTCAATACACCGTGCCATATATTCCAGAGAGTTCAGTTGATTAGAGTGTGGGGCTCATAATGCCAAGGTTGCAGGTTTGATCCCTACAAGGGACAGCTGCATGTTCCTTTTTTTTTTTTTAATGAAAATTTATTGGTATTTTCAGCATACATATAAAAATCAAAAACAAAAATAAACAAAATAAAAACCACCCAAAAAACAAAAAGTTCAAAACTTAACAACAATTAAAAACACATAAAGTTTCAATTACTTATCTTCTTTAACCTTATTTCTCAGACCTCCTCACACCTCCCCTTCTTGTATTCTAATTTATATTATCCGTTCAGCAAGTCCTTAACTTATTTCTCCACTTTAACTTACTAATTTGTTCTAATAACATACTGTTATTATACTTTTCTTCTTTCTTCCATTTCCTCAATTTACTTTTACAAACCTTATTTCTATTTGATTTAAAAAACCAATTTTAACTTATCCAAATTTACATCAATATTTATACCTCATTCATTATTCTTAAACCTTTTTCCTGAAGTCGACCAAAATTTCCCTTCCACGGTTTTCCCAATTTCCATACAACTAGCAAAAATATAAAATCAAAGCAGATTATATTTGTATACCCTTTGGATTCCCAAACTCCACCCACCCTTTTCCCGGTTCCAGTCCCCAACCAATATCCATCAGTCTTTATATGTTATTTAGCCTGGAGATCTCACGTCCGAGGCCCTTAAATCTCTCTCAGTTCCTCTCTGTCGGTCTTTTTGATAGTCTTTGATATTAAACCCCAAATCTCAGAGAGGCTCCGGCCCAACAGGATCCATGTTGCTTCCAGCCAGACCTCCATATTTGGAAACAAAGCCTATGGGGTACTCCAACACTTGTTTCATATTCCTTTCAAATCCAAAAGTCCCCAAAGCTCCAACTTTCACCTTCAGCAAATTTATAATCCTCAGGTCTTCGGATCTCCACAAAAGGAGATCTCTCCATTTTTCAGTCACCAATTCAGGCCAGGCTTTCCACATCAAATTTTTATTTTCCTCTTTTGTCATCCTGTCAGGCCTCAAGTTGCAGTTCTCCTTTGACATCTGCAGAATTCCAGCTCCTCCTTCATTTCCTTCTAAAGCGACATCTTGCTCCATCTTGTCAAAACTTTCAGTTTCATCTGTTTATTCAGTTTCATCTACTTGTTCAGTTGAATGGGCTTCCTGTTTCGAATCCTTATCAGATTCAACACTGTTATTTACTGTCAGGCGTAGTGCTAAAGCCTCTGTAGCCAAAACATTGTATTGATCTTGTAACTTTCCCAAGAGAACAAATGCTCTGTCCAGTTCTACTTGAATTTTCCATCCTCCGGCCATTCCTGTAATGTCACTAAAACCCCTCTAGGGGGATTTTAGTTCCTTAGTATTCCTTTCAGCTCAAAACCAAAAGTCCAGTTATTTTGTGTCAGCCCTTCCTTATTTTCAGCAAATTGTAACAAATAAACCAGCAGAGGCAACAAAAACAAAGTTCTCTTTTTCCGACTGACAGCTAACTGTCTGACAGCTAACTTGACAGCTGTCAAACTCTTCAATATTACATCAGCAGGCTTTCTCGCGGGACACTCCCGGGTCTGGGGGTGTGTGTGTGAAATTTTAGCTCCCAAAATTTATCTTTTATCCTCCAGTAAATCTTCTTGTAATGTTAGGACCATGAAGTTAAAATCTTATACAAAAACAAAGAAAAGTTCTCTCGACCTCAGCTGACAGGTCCTTTGCTTTAGATTGTTTACAAAGAGGGGGGGTGGACTTCCTTTTTAACCCTTCCCCGCTCGTTCCTGATCCCAAAAAAGAATTTTAAGGTTCAAATCTCCGTATTACTCACGGGTTGATGTTTTAAAGTCCGATTGATCCAAGGAAAAAGTCAGCGTTCTCCGTCAATGGCTTGCGGCTTCACTCCGTAGACGAGGGAGTACTTTCCGCACCACGCCTCACCCCGTCCCTATTCCAAAGCCTTTAAAAAGGCTCCTTCACGGATTGGGGGGGGGGCGCAAATGGTGCCCGCCGAGTCTCTGTGTTCACAGGCCTTCACGCCTGTGATTTTAAGGGTCCCCGCTTCGCCGCAGCGGCCAGACCCAAACTCTACGGAGCCGATTCCCTCTGGAGCTCGGAGGGAATCTGCCATTGAACGATGGCGCCAACCCGGAAGTCCGGGACAGCTGCATGTTCCTGTATTGCAGGGGGTTGGACTAGATGACCATCAGGATCCCTCCCAACTCTATGATTCTGTGGTTCAGTAGTGGAGATGACACCAGGTGTCCTGTGAGCCCCATGTGCTTGCTAAGTCCACCGACCAGGTGCTGATCACTGTTGGTGCACAACTTCAAGTTCCCTCTTAGTCTCCATTTTTGTGGTTCCTTATGTTTAACCCAGACTTGAACTGGACAACCTTCAAAATGTGGTGCCATCTTTAGAGAGTTGGACTAGAACCTGGGAGACTGGGGTAACACACCCCTACTTGACCATGAAGCATGTTGGGTGTGGCCTTAGGCCAGTTACTGTCTCTCAGCCTGACCTGCCTCACAGGGTTGTTGCAAGGATAAAATGTGAAGAGGGAGAATCATGTACACCACCTTCAGGGAGGAAAGGTGGGCTATAAACATATTTAAATAAATAAATAAATAAACAAATAAATAGAGGACTGTCCTCTATAAGGTAGGCCACATGCCCACCCTTGTCTGTGGTAATCTGTTAGGGGTCAGATTGTTAGGAGCGTCCTACTCTTGTGTAGGACCCTGGAAGAGACACATGCCTGGCTGGCATGTTCTCTCACTCCTGGTCTATCGTTCAGGAGCTTCAAAAGCTTTCTTCAACCCCAACATCTCAGCGACTGATGCCCAAAAGCATCAGCACATTCAGGGATCCGCAGAGTATTCGCAGTTTGCGTAACAGAACTCAGTAGCACAGCATGTTGGCTAATATACGTTTATTTACGTATAATACATTCGGAGCATTCTGTCTTAGCTCCTTCCTCTTTCTCATCAGACAACAAAAAAAGAGAAAGAACAGAGGACCATAGTCCCACTTCACGGAACACAGCAATACCAAAGCATCCTGTCTCCATCACTTCCCACTCTGTGGAATGAAAACCTACACCATCATGTGATAGACAACAATTTCATGACTGCAAACACAGAGCAGGAATCCTAACATCTTTGGTGGGCAGAGAGTGGATAGGTTTGCAGCTGTGGACCCACCTCTCTCTCTCTCTCTCTCTCTCTCCTCTCTCTCTCTTTCTGGTACCCACTTTCCTCTCTCTCTACTAACACTTTCCCCTTTCTCTCTTCCTCCCTCCCTCTTCTCTCTCTCTCCCATACCCACAGCATTTTTCAAGCAGGTAAGACTCTCTTCTGAGCAGTAGGAGAGACCAGACTCCCATTGTTTCCTTCCTTCTCCACATCCTGTACAAGAGAAGATGCAAGCTCCCACCACCATCCCGAAGCCCCTGGTCCTACCACAGGATGCAAGGGAGGGAAGTACTGGTTCCTGGTCTTCATGGAATGAAAAGCATTTTCTCCAAAAAGGAAAAACAGGTCATCTCCAAAAAGATGTTTCAGATCATCTCAAGAAGGTTAATGTCTGTGTGGTCTCTGCAGATGGTCAGAGACATGCCCACACTTTTCTCTCTCATCTACAGTGGCAAATAGTATAATGGAAGTCTCTCTCTTTCCCCCTCTATCCTCTTAGCTCCTACATCTCTTAAGGGCATCCTAGAGCATCTCTTCTGTATACTCTTCAAACAGTAAAGTACCAAAGTCATTCAGTGGCATGCTTTACAGCATTCAACACAAACAAGGTGAGGGAACGACACATTAGAATAATGAGCAGTGTTCTTTCACAGCTGGTCAGGTTGGCAGTTAACTACATTACCAGACAACACATCCATGGGAGGCTAAACAGAAACACCAGCGAGGTCCAACTGGGATGACTTTGCAAGCATTTGGAACAAGATGCTGGAGCATAATCAAAGCGGAGCAACAGGAAAGGTCATTTGTTTCCAAGTTACCAAAATGATGTGGAAAATGTTCTGCAAAACAAGAGGAAGCATCAAGATTGTGAGCTAGAAATGAGGATCTAATACTTCTTCTTTCTTCTTTGGCGATCACTCGTATCCGAGTAAGATTTTCTTCCATAAACATGGTTTTAACAGTGAGTCCATAAGTGACTATGGAGGCCAATTCTGGACCCACACGTCCTTCCACAGTGGGGACATAGGTTCCCAGGCGGGAGTTGATCCCAGTGAGGGTTTGTCAAGTGTGCCTTCCTCTTAGCGCATTTCTCCCTTTCATCCTGAGTTTGAGTGTCTTCAAAGCCCATGACACCTTTGGTAAAGGCTGTTCTCCATTTGGAGCGCTCGCAGGCCAGTGTTTCCCAATGTTGGTGTTTATACAACATTTTTTTAAGATTTGCCTTGAGTTAGTCTTTAAACCTCTTTTGTTGTCCAGCAGCATTGCGCTTTCTATTTTTTAGTTTGGAATAGAGTAGTTGCTTTGGAAGATGATAATCAGGCATCCAAACAACAGGACCAGTCCAACGAAGTTGATGTTGAAGAATCATTGCTTCGACACTGGTGATCTTTGCTTCTTCCAGTACACTGGCATTAGTTTGCCTGTCTTCCCAAGTCCCATGTGTAAAATTCCCGTTGATGGAATCTTTCAAGGAGTTGGAGATGGTGTTTATAAGTGGTCCATGTTTCACAAGCATGCAGTAAGGTTGGTAATACAAAAGCTTTGTAAGCAAGCATTTTGGTTTCCCTGTGAATGTCCCAGTCCTCAAACACTCTGCACTTCAATCGGGAGAAAGCCGCAATCGCAGAGCTCAGGTGGTGCTGGATTTCAGCATCAATGTCGGCCTTAGACAAAGGCTACTATATTCTACAGCAGGCTTTATCTGTCAATGGAAAAGCCAGTGATCCAGCACTTGTAAGTCAGGATGTACCTGCATATTCTCTCTGCAATGATGGGGTGGGGTTCCTTGCCTCTCTGGCCCCTCTTTGTTCTTTCTCTTCCTTTCTTTTCCCCTCTGCAGTTTGGATGTCTGCAAACATCTGAACCTGTCTCAAGGGAAGCCAGGCACATCTGCTGAAATAGAGAAGTGTGTTTGCTACACCCACCAAGTCCTGGAAGATTCCTCTGAGGACTACTTCCTCATCTATGATTCCATGTTCCCATTGCTATGAGATTGCCATTGCAAAATACTGCTTCTCTCCAGAAGTTATCTAAAGGAAGCATTAACCCAACATGAGCCCTCAAATCTCTGCCGTTGTCATTGCCAACGTGTTGACATGGGCATTATCATGAAATGCTTCTGCGAAGCACAAATGCTGGCTGTGCCTTGATTGCCAGTGAAGAACGCCCCTTCCTCCTCCATTCTCTGTCAATTTGCCTAAACGAAGCAGTAAACCCAATTCATCAACTGCAATGCAAATTGTTGCATAAACCCATCAGCCATGGTGATATCAGGAAAGTTGCAGAACCAGACCAGAATGAAATATTTAGTATAGTACAAAGCAGGGGGTTGGCAGCAAAAGGGAAACTTTTCAGCTTGACAATTTCGAACGTATATATCACTATAGCGCAACTGAACAATTATGAAGATGGGAAGACAATGAGAGGAGGAGAAGGAGGGGAGTAGAGAGAGATTGCTACAAATAATTTAGCACTCAGTTGCTGAGCAAGTCTACTTTGGTGATGTCTAATTTTGGACCTTTTTGAATGTCATTGTTGGAAAATACATAGTTATAATAGGTTTAAGATATTGAGTAAAGACAAATGATAGAGGGTAAGGATTTGCTGAAAGGATTTTTAAACGGGAATACAAAAGGGGAGGTGTGAGGAGGTCAAAGAAATAAGGAAATGAGCTGAAAGCTTATTGAAAGATGGATTTAACTTTTAATTTTTCTTTTCTTCCTTCTTCTTCTTTTTTCTTATTATGTGTGTTGGGTTTTTTTTGTTTTTTAGTATGTTAAGTTTGTTAAGTTTTGTTTTAAATCTTTTCTATTTTGTAAAACTCTACTTTGTAAACTGTTGTTTTGTGTAAACTTATGTTTTGTGTAAAACCTTAATAAATATTTCATTAAAAAAAATGAATGTCATTGTTGTTTCTTCTGATGGAGATTCTGGCATGCTGGTGGAGATATTGTTAAGTGTAACGCACATAATTCAGACAGAAATGAAAATGTTTGCATATTAATGAAGGTTTAAAATGGAAATTGGTTGAATATGTGTTGCTAACATTGGGGTTTTTCCACAGTAGTTTTCTAAGTAGTCTCTGAGTAGTCTCCATATTTCCCTTTGAATTTGCTTTAAAAACCCAGAAAAGTTCTCATCAAAAGCCATCAATGTTTTAATGCAGATTTCTCATAATACAGATTTTTTGCATGCAGTTTTGCCCAACGTACACATTTCTGCACGCAGTGTTCCTTGACTTGATGCATTTTGTTTGGGGTATTCACTGATATATGCAGTCATATGTAACCTTTACCTTAGTAGACGCATTTTTGTAGACATTCCTTGGCTGGAGAAAAAGACAGCAAATTTTGAAGGATGGTTTGTGTTTCTGTTCAGAAAGTGTGAATTATGGAGTCTCACCTTTAGAAACAAACTGAACTGAATTGCTTCCCAGTCCTTATGTGAGTGTGTGTTTATGTGTCATGGTCTGGAGACAGGTGAGGCATATGCATTATTATCCTAGTGGTATTTGTGTTAGTTTGCAGACAGAGTGGAAGTGGGACTTTCTGTTGGTAAGAGTTGTTTGGCAGTGGAGTGAACTCTCCTTCCCTGGAGGTTTTTAAGCAGAGGTTGGGTGGCCGTCTGTCATGGATGCTTTAGTTGAGATTCCTGTATTGCAGGGGGCTGGAGTAGATGACCCTTGGGTCCCTATAAGCTCTATAGTTCTATGATTCTATGATGCTAAGTGTGTTGACCGAGAGTTAATTAAACCTGGATTGATTGGAGGGGACTTAGGTTCTGTTGGGTATAACAGTTTCTGAAATTCCCAACTATGTTATTGGGCTCAAAAAAGATTTTGCCAAGGTCTAAGAGTTAGATAGTTGGGAATGTTTTTGGTGAAAAGCCGCTATAAACCCCAAATTTCACTGAAAGTGGTGCTCTGTGTGTGTGTGTGTGTGTGTTGTTGTTGTTGTTGTTGTTGTTGTTGTTGTTGTTTAGTCATTTAGTCATGTCCAACTCTTCGTGACCCCATGGACCAGAGCACGCCAGGCACTTCTGTCTTCTAATGCCTCCTGCAGTTTGGTCAAACTCATCCTGGTAGCTTCAAGAACACTGTCCAACCATCTCATCCTCTGTCGTCCCCTTCTCCTTATGCCCTGCATCTTTCCCAACATCAGGGTCTTTTCCAGGGAGTCTTCTCTTCTCATGAGGTGACCAAGTGTTGGAGCCTCAGCTTCAGGATCTGTCCTTCCAGTGAGCACTCAGGGCTGATTTCCTTCAGAATCGATAGGTTTGATTGTCTTGCAGTCCATGGGACTCTCAAGAGTCTCCTCCAGCACCATAATTCAAAAGCATCAATTCTTTGGCGGTCAGCCTATATATATAAAGTGGCCCAGTTACTTCAAGTCAATGGTATCTGCTTATCACAGAAGTCAAGTGTGCTCACTGCCCTTCTCATTTCAGGAGGGTTGGGAGCAAACTGACTGAAGCAGAAAAGGGAGGTGACTTTTGAAACCTAAAGGAGTCAGCCTGCCAGGCAAGGAGAGATCACTGATCAAAAGAGAGTGGAGCGGTAAAAGGATAATGTACGGTAT
This sequence comes from Podarcis muralis, assembly GCF_964188315.1. Lineage (NCBI taxonomy): Eukaryota > Metazoa > Chordata > Lepidosauria > Squamata > Lacertidae > Podarcis > Podarcis muralis. Next base: position 9,337,272 of record NC_135663.1, read on the forward strand.
AATGCAATCCTGGGCAGGCTCACTCAGAAGTAAGCTTTTCAGAACACAGACAGCTGTATCTATTCATCTGCACACATTTAAACAGAGAATTATTTTTATGTGGGCTTATTTTTTCCAGGATCATTCCATAAATTTGAACCATGGTGGAGCTACTGTATCGGTTCCTCGTCATACCTAGCATTTGTAATGTTCCTGACTTCTAATTAGCAGCATGATAGAATGGGTGAATATTGCAGGGGTGAAGGGTGGATTTTTAAACCAATTTAGGGTGGAGGTGATCCTGAGTTCAGCACACCCCCATCAATTATTGGCCCTGACTCCTTAGTTTTGGGGGCTGCCTTCCAATCTGGACCAGATTGGCCTATGCTAGCCTACTGAACATAATGGGATATAAAGTCTTTGTTTCATTCCCCTGCCTTTCATAAGTAAGATGCCATGTAGTTAGCAGTTTAAAATAGACATTATTATTAGCTTCTAGACCAAACCTTATTCAGCTTCATGCTTTAATGCTATGAGTGGCATTTCAGACTGCCAGATCCTTCACAGCAGGGTGGAGTGCTCTGTAGGAGTGCAGAATGTAACTGTACATATAACTACCAATTATATCCAACAATTAACAGCTGCAAAACAACTCATTTCATGTTTAACAGATCCTAATATTAGAATACATTTTCTTTTCAAAACCAGGGAAATTTGATGGCTACTAGTTAAGATGGCTCTGCTCTGCTTCCACAGTTGAAGGCACTAATGCTTCTGAATACGACTTTTAAGGAACCATAGGAGAATGCTCTTCCACTTGGGTCCTGCTTGAGGTTTTCCTATGGACATCTGGGCAGCCAGTGGGAGAAAAAGATGCTGGACGAGATGGGCCATTGGTCTGATTCACCAGGATCTTCTGATGTTCAGTCATCAAAACCTGCCAGCTTAAGATCAAAGTTAAGATAACTCTTGTTGACTCGCCCTCCACAAAGCAGGGAAATTGTATGCTGTGAAAAGGTCATGGTTGTGCTTGCTTAGAAATTATGAGCATAATTATGAGCCCTGACATTTCCTTGGTCTTCATAATTATGAAAATTATGAGCCCAGACATTTCCTTGGTCTGTCAGATCCAAATCAAGATAGTAAAGCTAGAGTGCCTGGGACCTGTAAAGATGTCCCACCATGTCCTGGTTCTGCATGATAGGACAAGGATGGGGAACCTGAGATCCTCCAGATGTAGTTGGACTCTCATCATCCCTAGGCAGAGTACTCAATGGTCAAGAATGCTCAGAACTGGAGCCCAACAACATCTAAAGGACCACGGGCTCTTCACTTCTGCAAATGATTAAGATGCATTTCAAGTTCTCCAAAGAGGTTCTCAGATGATTAAAAATGGGGCCTGCAATAAAGGTAGAGGTCAGAGAACAGAAATCACTGGGAGGTAGTTACCCCTAATGCAACTCTCTGGTTATGCTAGCACCTGGGGCATGCTAACAATGACATTATGGTAGCCATAATAAGAACATACAAGGTTATTGCTGGACCAGGCCAATAGGCAGCTAGTCTGGAATCTTGTTCTCACAGTGGCCAACCAGATGCCTGTGGGGAACCAGCAAGCAGGGCCCAAGCACAAGAGCCCTCTCCCCTTCTGTGGCTTCCAGCAGCTGGTATTCAGAAACATTATTGCCTGCCATCATAGAGGTAGAACATAGCTGTCACTAGCTAATAGCCATTGATAGCCTTATGCCCCAGGAATTTGTCCAATCCTTTTATAAGAGCATAAAAGGAGCCAATTCTCATTATGCATTTGAAACTACTCCAAAGTGAAATGCAATTGTCAAGGGAGTTTAAATCAAAGCACATGGAAGAATCTGATGGAGAAAATAATTTCACAAAACTGTATCATTTTGACAATTACATTTTCTTTTGAGTCTATCACCCAGCTAATCTGAAAAGGCCAGTGTCTACCTTCTACAGTACAGAACTAGTTGTTTTGAGGTTATATAGCAAATGTTCATTCCAGAACACTGAAAAGAATAGACCGTTAAAATCTATGGTGGCCATTGTATGCTTGAAGAGAAAATTGGCTAGGCATGGCAATTGTGATTAACCCTGAGTTGTTTTGTAGATAGATGAAAGAAGATATTGGGAGACCTTTGGTGAATAAGAAAATTAGTCAAAGTCTTAAGAAAGAAAGATCACACAATGTTATGGTGAGGGGCTAGTCTGAAGAGGTAAATGATTTCGATTGGTTCAAGATGGTGACATTGGGTTGCAACTGTTAAGAATGTTGTGATCCTTTGATGAAATGAAATCACATGTGTAATCTGGAAGTGTATAGGAGACATCGCTTTGGATGTGGTTCTTTGCAGCCTCTTCCTTATTTTGGAGGCTATTGCTGTGCACATTTGCATTTCAATAAAAGCCTATATTTTCACTTGGTGCATCTTCCTCTTTTGGGTTTCTTGGAGGGACACATCCAGTCTAGGAAGCCCTTATATGTTTCTTCAACAAATTAGCCTTCTGTAGCTCAGTTAATAATTCAATATGTATGGATAGCTTTTGTAAACCTCAGTAACTGTTCAGAAAAGAAAAGAAAAGGACGTTCTCCAGTTCGCAGAGCCTTCGCAACAAGAAGCAGAGGAAACATTTTTATTCCAAAGAGAAGAAAAGGTCACAGAAAAAACAAGAGCTGCGGTACCTCGCGCCTCTAACATTGTAAGCAGGGAGGGCAAAACTAGAATGACTGAATGCATGAATGATGTATTAACCAGTGCAGATAATTTCCAGCAGAGTATGGTCATCTGAGAAAAAGAAGGCAGAATTAATCATAGTCAAGCATCCATAGTAAACAACAGCAGAGTCCATGATCATCAAGCATCAGCCATGAGCTGTTGGAATTAGCAACCCTGCCCCCATTTTACATAGTTCCATGAATGCAGACTCTATTTTTCCTCCAACTTCTACAGTGGCAGGGAGAATTTACTGGAGTTTTTCACAAGGAGAGTTTATTTATCTTTCTCTTACATTGAAAACAATGTTGCAAGATTGCTCTTTACGGTGTCTTCCCACCGGCACTTCAGGAACTGAGGCTGGCTGAGAAGCTGCTGGATGCTGAAAAGGAGGATGGGGGTTTAAAAAAACCCTAAAAGGTTTTATTTATTGATTTATAGAATCATAGAATTGTAGAGTTGGAAGGAACCTTAAGGGTCATCTAGTTTAACCTCCTGCAATGCAGGAATCTCAACTAAAGCATCCTTCTCAGATGACCATCTAACCTGTGCTTCAAAACAACTCTTACTGTCAGAAAGTTCTTCCAGAGCAGAAGACAAGCTTGCTCCATCTTCCATGTGACACCCCTCCAGATATTTGAAGATGGTGATCTTATCACTTCCCAGTCTCCTCTATCCCAGACTAAACATACCCAACTCCATTAACAGTTCCTCATAAGACCTATCTTGGTCACCCTCCTCTGCACACATTCCAGCTTATCAAGGTCCTTCTTAAACTGTGGTGCCCAGAACTGGACACAGGATTCCAGGTGTGGTCTGACCAAGGCAGAATATGACTTCCCTTAATCTGTTGATGAAACCTAGAATAGCATCAGCTTTTCTTTTCTTTTCTTTTCTTTTCTTTTCTTTTCTTTTCTTTTCTTTTCTTTTCTTTTCTTTTTCTTTTCTTTTCTTTTCTTTTCTTTTCTTTTCTTTTTTTTTTTTTTTGCTGCTGCATCACACTATGGACTCATATTAAGCTTGTGGTCTACTAAGACCCCTAGATCCTTTTCACATGTACTACCGGCAAGCCAGGTGTCCCCATCTTAATTTGTGCAGCTGGTTCTTCCTGCTTAAGTGTAGAACCTGACATCTGTCCCTATTGAAATTAATTTTGTTAATTTGGGTGCAGTTCTTATTTTATTTTTAAATAAATGTTCTTGTTAAACCTTTAAGAAACCAACAAACAAGTTTAACAAAATACAACTTAATGGCTGTTCCATCAGTATAGAAAACAGTCCCAGTGAGATCCAAAGGAGCCTTGATATATATGTAGCATAAGTGTAGTTACAGGGAACCAGGCAGAGGGCCTTCTCAGTAGTGGCGCCTGCCCTGGGGCACGCCCTCCCATCAGATGTCAAAGAAATAAACAACTATATGACATTTAGAAGACATCTGAAGCCAGCCCTATTTAGGGAAGCTTTTAACATTTGATGAATCATTGTATTTTAATATTCTGCTGGAAGCCGCCAAGAGTGGCTGGGGAAACCCAGTCAGATGGGCTAGGTAGAAATAAATTGTTGTTGTTGTTGTTGTTGTTGTTGTTGTTGTTGTTGTTGTTGTTGTTGTTGTTATCTCCAAAGATCCCCATGTGATTGTGGTGGTCTTTGAGTGTGATCATTCCTATGTATTTATGAAATGAAATGCTGCATTGAACAATAATTCAGTTTAAAAGGTAAAGGTAAAGGGACCCCTGACCATTAGGTCCAGTCATGGCCGACTCTGGGGTTGCGGCACTCATCTCACTTTATCGGCCAAGGGAGACGGTGTACAGCTTCCGGGTCATGTGGCCAGCATGACTAAGCCGCTTCTGGCGAACCAGAGCAGCGCACGGAAACACCGTTTACCTTCCGGCTGGAGTGGTACCTATTTATCTACTCGCACTTTGACCTGCTTTTGAACTGTTAGGTTGGCAGGAGCAGTGACTGAGCAACGGGAGCTCACCCTGTCGCAGGGATTTGAACCGCCGACCTTCTGATTGGCAAGTCCTAGGCTCTGTGGTTTAACCCACAGTGCCACCCACGTCCCCCCAATGCAATTTACATGTCCATTTTTCTATTAAGCTAAGAGTCCATTTATGTATATACCATGAGTCAAGTGTCAGATCCTCACATAATTTCCAACATTTAGCTATTTCCATTTGTGCTGCTACCGGTAGAAATGTCAGTAGTTCTTTGTAACACCCACATTGGTTGGCATCATCTACTATAACCGACAGTTAAAAACTCTCTTTCTGGTGGTTTTCTTCAAAGGGAGGCGAGACATGTTTAATTTGCCACCTTGTAATTTACCAAACTCTGTTCCTGGAAAAGAAAAAAGAAAACTGACACACACACACACACACACACACACACACACACACACACTGACTGCTTTGACTGATGCTCTGGTCACTAAGGTTTTCTCTCACTGTCCTCTACTGGTTATGAAGGTTGTAAACAAAATATAATTACCTACCTGGAATTTAGACATGGTTGTTAATAGATACACTTTAAAACTCCACAATGTTAAGTTTGCTTACTGGCGAAGACCACACATATTTTCATATCAAATAACTAAATTCAGTGACAGTTGAAAAGTATTTTATTCATTATAGATTTATTATTATCCCCTGTCATGATGCTGTCAGCAGCTCCTGGCTGGTTGCCCAGGAAAGTATAAAGACAAGGAAAAGATTATTATAGCCCTTTTTTATTTCAGACTTTGCAGAGAGAGGCTATAGAACCCAGCCTCTTGGATAGTGGTGTTGTCCTGAGTGACACCCCCTATCTCTCCCACTTCCTCGTTCATCATCATCTCCTCTACTGGTGCTGCTAAGTGCCCCCTGTCATTTAGGTCTTTGCTCTCCTACCTTTCAGGTTCACCAGGTTCTGGGAGATGGTGGGTCTGGAATGCTTTTTAATGACATGTCAATCAGCTGTTGCTCTGGCTCTCCCATGATTTCCCATCTATTCCCCTCATCTGCCTCTGATCTGTAACCTCCTGCAACCCCCTGTTGTAAATCTATGCTGTCTTCCTCTTCCTCCTCCCTGGAATGGTCAGGATGGGGAGGCAGTCTCTGTTAGAATTCCTGCTCCGTGATTGTAGTCATGGGATTTTTATCTATCACATGACCGTATATGTTTTGACTCCACAGAGTGGGAAGTGATGGAGAAAAGATATTTGTGTTACTGTGTTCTGTGAAGTGGGACTATTATCCTTTATTTTTCTCTTCGCTGTCTGATGCCAGAGAGAGAGGGCGCCATGTTGCAGTGCTCCGTGTGTGTTTATATGTAAATAAAGTATATGTTGCTGAGGTCTGTTACGCAAGCTGCGAAGACTCTGCAGATCCCTAAGTGTGCCGATGTCTGTTGGCATCGGTCGCTGTGATGTTCGGGCAGAAGAAAGCTAATGAAGCTCCTGAACGATCGACCAGGAGGGAGAGAACATGCCAGTCAGGCATGTGTCTCTGCCAAGGTCCTACTCGAGTGTAGGACGAGCTCCTGACAGTCTTCACCATTCCCCCCCCTCCTCTGCCCAGTCCCTGACACACCCACCCCTGCTTTTTAGGCTTTGTGTTCACTTTACCGTTTTAAGAAACCAGACTTCTTTCTTTGCATTTCAGTTACGTGCAGTGAGTTGTAAATCTTTGTATAAGATTTCTAAAATAAATGAAACTTGAGAAGTCTAACAACAATAACAACAACAACGTGAGAGCAAGACAGATCTCACACATACAATGGGGGGGGGGGAATCACTGTAGACTTTCTGCCTCAGGAAATATTTTTGCCCCTCCCCTGCATATATGGTTGATGTGGTGAGAGAAGGGTTGAAAAGATCAGCACAGCTTGTCTGGAATCTGTGTGTGACTGCTTCATGCGGTGAACCACTTCTCAATGAAGAAACTGAATCTTCCCATCTAGACTAGTGGTTGATGTCAATGAATGTGAAAAAAGGGTTAATTGACCATGAGCTGGCATAAATTATTCCATTCCAGTACAGCTGCAGGCATTTTGTGATTGCCTTATCTGAGTCCCTGGCAAGTTTAGAATGTATCACTGAGTAGATAAAGGCTCAAGTTACAACATTCAGTGTTGGGGAGAACATGAGAATCTGTTGGAGATTGTTGGAATGATCCTGTGAAAATGTGGGAGACTTTGTGAAGCATTCATCTGATGGAAGTTGGACAATTTGCAAGACTTCTGGACTCAGAGAGCTCTGGCAGTTGCAGGACTTCATTAGCAACTGGATGTCACATGTGCTGTGTGGGCTCTGTCTCAGCAAGGACTCTGTAAGCAAAGAACCCTCTCTGGGTTCAGAGATTGAAGACTTTTTGTAGCAACTGTTAATAGTGTGTGTGTAGTTGTGTTTGTATTTGCCATCTCTGCTACACAGTTACTTCCTGTGGTGAGCTTAACAACTTGACTGAACTTCCATGGACACTCAACAGCTGAATCCTCCTGGGCAGGAAGGATTATAAAGGGTTCCCTGCTTCAGTTTAGCCTAGGTCTTTCCTAAATCTGTTGAGTTTATGTATCCTTGGTTGGGCTTTGGTGCTGACTTCTGACTTGCCCCTCAACCTTGCTTCCTGGTGTGTCCTTTGGTCCTTGAGGTGTTTGTGCAATAGAAACTCTTTTCCACCCTCTGGGTGTGGTTCTGCCCATGGCTGAGTGGGAGCCTGTTGCAACTAGTCTTGCTAGAGTATCAAGTCCTAGCTGCCGTACATAAACAAAGTAAACTATTGATGTTCTCCTGACTCCTGCTTCCTGGTCTTTGTTGTTGTTGTCTAGTCGTTTAGTCATGTCCGACTCTTCGTGACCCCATGGACCAGAGCACGCCAGACACTCCTGTCTTCCACTGCCTCCCACAGTTTGGTCAAACTCATGCTGGTAGCTTTGAGAACACTGACCAACCATCTCGTCCTCTGTCGTCCCCTTCTCCTTGTGCCCTCCATCTTTCCCAACATCAGGGTCTTTTCCAGGGAGTCTTCTCTTCTCATGAGGTGGCCAAAGTATTGGAGCCTCAGCTTCAGGATCTGTCCTTCCAGTGAGTACTCAGGGCTGATTTCCTTCAGAATGGAGAGGTTTGATCTTCTTGCAGTCCTTGGGACTCTCAAGAGTCTCCTCCAGCACCATAATTCAAAAGCATCAATTCTTTGGCGATCAGCCTTCTTTATGGTCCAGCTCTCACTTCCATACATCACTACTGGGAAAACCATAGCTTTATCAATATGGACCTTTGTTTCATGGTTTCCTCACACAGTGAGGATCCTTCCCAAACCCTATGGGCTTGTTCTTTAATTCCCTGTCTCTGGCTCCTGGTTCACCTAAGGCTGCTGCCCAGGTCCCAACCCTGCTGGTCTGAACTAAAACTAGAACTCTGTAGGGTGCTGGTGAATGAAAAGCCTAGTGCATGTAGCCTGTGTTCCTATCCTTTTAAGACATTTGTTTGATTTGGGGGGCGGGGAGAGTTGGAAATTTGGGTAACTACACCAAGAAGATTTTTGGGCTTGTGCACTTCTCAGACTGCTTGCATATAATCAATCAATCAATTAATCAATCAATCAAAGCAGGAACAGAAGAGAGAAAGTTTGTGTCCTGGAGCATATTGACATGTTTTCTTTTGCTAATGTGTTTGAAGGTATGTGTTGAGTTCCAAAGGAATGCATCTAGACAGGATGTCCCTGAAGGGAGCTGTTATTTCATAAAACAAAAGTCTATGTGTTTCAGAGCTGAAATGCATCATTATATTGATACCCTCAAGCATTTGACTTTTATTGAAGAGAATTGTTCACAGCATGTTAAAGCTGTGTCTGTATGTTTCCTTTTATTGTGTCTAAATGGATTCTGATGCATCAATACAACCATCAAAAGAACTGCACAGTAAGGATGAGTGAGTGATGCCTTACCAATGGGTTGCCATACTAAAGGATCGATTCCTGCATTGTACAGAATGGACCTCCTGATAAGATGACATCTGCAGGATGCCCTCTCCTGAAGGGTACAAAAACTGGTTGGGTATCTTTGGTGATCACTCATAGCCGAGTAAGATTATCTTCCATGAACACAGTCTTAACAGTAAGTCCGTAAGTGACTATGGAGGCCAATTCTGGATCCACAAGTCCTTCCACAGTGGGGACATTGGTTTCCCAACGGGAGTTGATCACAGTGAGGGTTTGCCAAATGTGCCTTCCTCTTAGCACATTTCTCCCTTTCATCCTGAGTTCAAGTGTCTTCACAGGCCATGACACCTTTAGTAAAGGCTATTTTCTAATTGGAGCGCTCGCAGGCCAGTGTTTCCCAGTTTTTGGTGTTTATACTACATTTTGTATAGATTTGCCTTGAGAGAGTATTTAAATCTGTTTTGTTGACCACCAGCATTACTCTTTCCATTTTTAAGTTCAGAAAAGAGTAGTTGCTTTGGAAGACAGTAATCAGGCATCCGAAGAACAGGACCAGTCCAATGAAGTTGATGTTGATGGTTGAGTATATAAGCGGCAAGGCAATATCTTAGGTTTCCAAACTGAGCCATGTTGCTTAGGACTTTGCAATTTTGGTGACTGGAGCCACCACTATTTCTCTATCTGGTTGAGCTTTATCATGGTGGGACTTATGGAGCCAAGGTTTTGAAATGTTACACCCGATCACCACACCTCTTCTACATACAATGGGTTTCAACCCAAATCCTTTCGGGCTTCTCTCAATGGGTGATTTAGCTCACATAAGGCTGTAGGGATCTTTTTACAGTTCCTTGGTTGGCAAGACAAACCCTGTGCTTTTGATATTTGCTACATCATGGCTTTTGCATTTTTAAAATGCAGGCTTCCAGAAATCAGGGTATTCTCTCATATGGCATTTCTACATTGAAAATAACCCCACCCAGATGGATTGTTTTCTGTTTGTGAGAAGATTTGTCTCTGCATTGCTTCTGATGAAGTTAACAAGACAATTGCTTTTTTGAAATTTGAAATATTATTCAGGACTGAATTAGATGAATTAAAAAATAAGCTCTGTTTCCTTCCCATTCACTACACTAGGGAATTTAAAAATGGCTAGAACAACAAATGTTATTGTTTATAGCAATACAGTATGGGCACAAATCACACACCTACAAAATGAAAGACATTACAGGGATGCTGACTGGAAGTAACTTTCCTAAATTTTGGACATTGTAGATTTGGTCTGGGGCTGGAACAGAAGCTCCACCAGAGTGCATTAAGCTTCCCAAAGTCTAGGCAGATACATCCAGAAAGGTTCATGCAGGGCCCCTTTAAACTTCAATTTAAAAATGAATAATGGAAAAGTCTATAACTGTTTCATTTTCGACTCAAACTGGATTGAATTTGCAGGTATGCTCACCCCTTCTGTGAGGATGAAGTCTGCTAAATTTGAAAATGATAGCTAGAGTGGTTCTTCTTCAAGGGCAGACTTTATCACTGTGAGGTGAGTACAATACAATGGAAATATTATATTATCACAGACTCTGTATACTGCAATAGGAACCATAGGGAGGCAGGGTGGTAGTGAAGGAAACACGGATCATCTTCATAGTTTTCTAGATTCAACTCATCTATCCACGTTTTCTTCATTTCCCCTCTCCCCTATTCACTATTGAGAAACAATTATAATTATAACTTTTTTTCATTATTCCTTTGACAGAAGTGCAGTGAATGAAACTGGCAATCATGGTAGCCCACCCAGAGCGAATAAAATCTGCCAGATTAAAAGCAAATAGTGGGTGTAACATCTATGCTAGACAACTTAAACAATAATTTATTTTTAAAGCAGCATCCCTAATATGTTTATCTCTGCCAGATTTGGATGAAATTTGCAGGCAGTTATCCCTCCTAAGGTACTGAGCCTCTGTAAATTTCAGGTGGATAGGCACAGTGGTTTTCCTGTAGAGCGATACATTGTAGTTTTGAGGATCTGGGCAATTCCTCTCTTTGAGTTGTGTGTGTGTTTATTAAAAAAAAAAAATCTTTTTCACAGAAGTGGATGAAATTAACAGGTAGGGAAGTCCCTGCAGCAGAACTGGATAAATCCTGCTAAATAGGTCCAGGGACTTTGTGTTGAACAGCTTTAGAATGTGAGTTTGTCCCCTGGAAAGGTTGGTTCAAGGCATTTTTCTGTCTTGAGTCATAACAACACACCCTCATCCAAGTCAAGGAGCATAGTGTCTGAGGAGGCCCAATTATTATTATTATTTGGCACCAGAAGCAGAAAACCCCCCTAAGTATCTCTCTTGCTCCCTGGCAGTAAAAATGCAGTTCTGAATTAAGCAACAATTTGCTGCCTTTCCTTAATGTCCAAAGCCATTCTATCTAACAGTAGGACTGGCTTGATCCCCATTTCATACTGAACCATAGAGATACACTCTCAGAGCTGGTATGTCAGCATTTACCAGAATGTAGCAGTAAGAATGCTGTCAAACTGTCCCCACTGCTCTTAACACCTTACACCAGTGTTCACTCTCTTTAAAGTTATTTCAGGCTGGGGACAGAAATAAGAGTTAGCTTCATAGAATTTTGTGAGAAACACTGCTTATCAACTGCTTTAGCCCATGCTGTGTGAAAATACAAAGGAACACAATGCACACTTCTAGTTATTTCCTGGTTCCTCTTTTCCCAAATAAAGCTGACCATTTATTGTAATAACAGACATTTGTTGTAATAATAATGGACTACCTCTTCCAGATAGCCCTCAGAAAACTGTATAATGAGACTCCCTGGTAGGATTGTCCTGAGATAATTTAAAGTTTGCCTTTAGCTGGCAGCTGTCTCCACACTTCCTAGTTCCCAATCCCTTCACTCAGAAAGTTAGAGAAAAGGATGTCCTTGAACACCAGTCATTATTGACGAAGATGCCGCCCTATGCGCTTCATCACCTGGACGGTTAAGTCCAGTCAAAGGTGACTATGGGTGCGGCGCTCATCTCACTTTTCTGGCCAAGGGAGCCAGCATTTGTCCACAGACAGCTTTCTGAGTCATGTGGCCAGCATGTCAAGATTTCAGGGAATTGCGATCCTTCCCCCGGTGGCAGTCAAAAAGCAGATAACCAAAAAGAGTTATTACCATATAATTTATTCAGTTTTCACACACAGAGAGAAAGCAACACTGTCTCTATTAAATAATGGCATTGCTCCAAGTAAATCCCAAACCCCTATGTATCCCTTATTCTGCGTCATCCCTGCGCCAGCTGAACTGAGCTTTCTGTTCTATCACTCTCAGTGCCCATCTACATCTGGGAGGGGGGGTCAGGAATGCTCTCCAAAGACACTGAGTCTGCCATCTTACTCTCCCCAGCTTCTTCTTCTTGCTGCTCCCCCACTATTCCCCAGTTTTACCCCTCTGCAGCCTTTAAACTATGCCCTTCTGCAAACCACTGTTCTAAATCTATACTGTCCTCCTCTTCTCTGGAAGGTGCAGAGAGAGCGAGGAGTGGCTCCCTCCATTCCTCCTCAGTCCAGCTCCTGACATAACATGACTAAACTGCTACTGGTGCACGAAGGACTGTGACAATTGCCAGAGCACTTAAGGACTACTTCTATTAACTGGAAATGTCTGGGCTGTTGAGCTTTTGTCTCTCACCTCTTTTTTCTCAGCAAAGGGAAGGTCTCATTTCCTTTCCTGCAGTAATGAGGGTGATTCATACAAAAAAGATGTACACAATCGACAGTCTAATCAGCTGGTGATTTGCCTTTTAACACTTCTGTCCTCCAACTAGAGAGAAGACAGAAAGGCTGTTCAGTTTGCATTTTAATGTGAACCTAATTAGCACTTCCTGGAGGGAAAAATGTGTGAGCTGAAACACGGCTGTGCTTTGAAATCTATACTTTTGTCATTTTTTTGAAGTGGGTGTCCAAATAAATTATGTGTACACAAATGTACATACTGTAGTGTGAAACAACATATATTTCTGGAGGGGATGCAAAAATGCATAATATTAGGGAAATTGCCTGCAAAAAATGTGCATGTTAGGCAAAACTGCATACAAAAATGTTTCCATTTGTAGAAATGCACACTAAGATGCTAATTTGTGTTTTTGTGTGTGTGTGTGTGTGTGTGTGTGTGTGAGAGAGAGAGAGAGAGAGAGAGAGAGAGAGAGAGAGATTTGTTGGCTGGGAGATCAGGGAATGGAGGCCCTGCTGGCTTTTTTGACATTTCAGTGGCTTTTGATACCATTGACCATGGTATCTTTCTGAAGTGGTTCAAGGAGGTTGGGGTTGAGAGCACTATATATCAGTGGTTTGGCTCCCACCTTCAGGGCCGTTCCCAGAAGATAGTTATGGGAGATAGTAATGGTTAGGCACCATAAGATCTTTCCTGTGGTTTCCTGCAGGATTCCATCTTGTTCCCCATGCTGTTTAAGATCCATATGAAGCCACTGCAAGCTTTAATCAGGAGTTTTGGAGTGAAGTGTCACCAATATGTGGGTGACATCCAGCCCTATCTCTAAGTTCCATCTGAATCAGGAGAGGCAGCTGAGGTTCTAGACATGTGTTTGGAGGAAGTGATGAGCAGGACATGTAACTCAGAGCTCTGCTTTGAAATTTTGAACTGTGCGGCCTGTAATTTGCTCTGTGTTTAAACCACATGGTGACTTGTGGAATGAAGCCTATGGGAACAATCAAGACCAGAGGAAATGGATGTAATTTTAATCTGTTTTAGTATTTTAACTTTTGCATGTTTTAAGGTACAGTTGTGATTCCCCCACCCCACTTGATTTTACTGTCTTAACTTTTTAAAAAAAACACCTTCAGGTTTTTCACAATTCAGTCTTGTATAAATCTTATGAAATAAAGAAAGAAAAGAGTAATAAGAACAGCCTGCTGAATCAGGCCAATGGTGTATCTAGCATCCTCTCCTCACAGGGACCGCTCAGATTCCAGTGGAAAGTCTGCAAGCATGATTCAAACACAGGAGTATTCTTCCCTCCTGTGGTTTCCAGCAACAGGTACCGTATTCAGAAGCATTGCTGTCTCCAACCATGGAAGCAGAGCAGAACCATCATGGCTTGTAGCTGTGATGGCCTGGGACTTGGGCTGGGACTCGGAGCCGGAGGAGTCTCAGTCCACACTGGATCCTCTGCCTCAGGCGGCATGTGAACAGAGTCTGGGGCCTGATCCTGAAGAGTCCCAGTCTGCACAGGTTCCCCTGCAACAAGCACCAGCTGGGCCGAGTCAGGGGCCTGAGCCTGCCCTGGATCCTTTTTTTTTAAAACTGTTTTATTAAATTTGCTTAGTAGCATAACATTATTATATATATTCTATAAACAAAGAATACAAAACACAATTCATTCATACTACAATGCATACCTACATAGCATTAATATATATGGTTTCTGAAAAAGGGCTTACATAAAAAATCCATTCAAAATACCATCCAGTTTACCTTGTATGTTAGGGTTGGCTTCCCCTCTTTCTATCCAATCCCTATGAAAAGCCCATTTATTTGTGATTCTTTGGCATTTGTTTTCCCATCTATCCTCTGCCACTATCTGATTGCACACCCTGGCTCCTGATGTGGGGATTACCTCGTTGCCTTCAGCTGAGCCATCACTTACAGCTGTTCCACTACCAGTTGGGTCAGGGGAGGCTGAGGCGCCCTCTGGGTCTAGTAACCCACCGACATCTCCCGAGCTGCAGAGACTGAGGTCTGAGAGAAGGAGAGACCTGAGTACTCACAGGAGGAGTGCTCGCCTTCAGGTGAGACAGGGAGGTGAGTCACTGGAGGATCAGGACCAGTCGTTACCCCGTCAGAGATAAAAGGCTGCCGGACCCCGCCCCAGGTTGTGGGAGCAACATTGCTGCTTGCTGGAACCTGCTGAGACCTTGTGCCTGACCTAGCCCGGTTTCCTGCCTTGGCCCTGTTGGACTGACTCCTCGTGGAATCCTTGGATTTGGGACCAGACGTGGACCGCGTGGCTTGGGTTAACCCTGGGCCCAGCACAGTAGCCGTGAATAGCCTTGTTTTCTATGAATTGGTCCAATTCTCTTTTAATGTTATTCAAGTACTGTTTCTGAAGCTGTCAGCCAGGACAGAAGGACACTTTCAGCCCCTGGGGCTCAGGTTTTTCACTCCTGTGCTCAGCCAGACATCTTTCACACTGCTTCTGAGGGGGACTTTTTGTTCTTTTCCCTCCGTCAGCAGAAAATCAATCCCAGAAGGCCACATGCTAGCTTCCCAAGAGGAAGTTATGGGAGGTCATAATCGAAGAAAGTACACTTTGTCTTCTTTCACTATAATTGCTTTGATTCAGCTCCGAAAGTGGTTCCTGCAGTGATGTTCTTGTCAATGCTCTAGATCTTCTTCCCCTAGTACCTTTCAACGCAAGAATTCACTGCCCTGTTATCTGATTTTCCATACCCTTGCTGAAACAAAAAATAAATAAATAAAAATGTTTTCACAGCAGTTTGTAAGAGGAGGGCAAAAACTTTTTTTTGGGGGGGTGTCACCTCTTGCCTACTGCTGCTGAGTTTCTTTTTAGGGCAGTTATACAAAACCAGAACTCTCTCTTCTTAAAAACAACAACAACAAAGCTTTTATATCACCAGAGAATAGCATTTTCACTGCCAATTATGTTATACGCCTTCCCAAATGGATGTATTTTCTTGCTTGAGATTTCAAGTTTTCGGCCATTTTCCTTTCTTTTAGGTTCACGCCGGTGGTCCAGCAGTCAAACACCACAGACAGGATGGATACCTCTGTCCTAAGGAGACCTCATGGAGGGGCTGGTCAGATCAGGACAAGGGGAGTGCCAGGAATGAGCCAGCTCCCAGGGAAGGATTGCAGCCAACTGCAGAAAGCAGCTAGGAACAGAGAGGGTTAACTGCCATGCAGGATGAGCATTGGCTAGTGCCAACTCCCCCGCCCCTTGGAATGTTGGTTGATAAGGGAATGGCTGAGAGTGGGCTAGAACGCAGTCAAAGCTCACCAGAAGCACAAACAGGGGAGAAGGAGTTAAGAGACAGCCTCTCAGAGAATGGGGAAATGCAGGAGCTGACCCACTCAGTCTGAGGTCTCGGCGCAGGGAGGGTTCAAGATAGGAAGCAAAACAAAAGACGTATGAAGCAAAAATTCACTTGCTTCTGGTCATGCCGGAAGCAGTCTTCAGAAGGGTCATCTTGATTGATGATGGCGGAGGCTGTGTTAAGCCATCCGGAGCTGTTTGTTTTGACAATAAAGCATCCTTTTTAATTAACTATGCTCCCTGTGTTCTCAAGCCAGGAGGAGCTCAAGGAGTTTCCTGCTGGTGATTCCAGAGAGGGACCCAGCAGGTTGGGGTGTGCTGCACCAGGGGTCTGCGAATCATGAAAAGCACTCAGGCAATGAAACTGTGGATGAGGCATGCAGAGGGTCCCAGCTGGCTGCCACATCCACAGTCTTGATTCTGACTCAACCTCTGCCCCTTTTGTACACACCATCTCTGCTGCCTCCTGGGCCACTAAAGCCTTCACCTTTGCTCATCAAGGAGGTGTCTCATTCTCAGCCTGGCTCCAAGTCAGCACTCTTGCCTCCCCTAGAGACACCTAGAGACACAAGAGCTGGTGTGAACAGAAAGCTCATGTCCTGCCCATCTGAAGTACTTCCCATTTGCTTGCTCACTTCCAGATGCATCCTGCATACTCTGCTGAAGCATTGCCTGCCTTTGGATCAACGGCTTAGCCTGCTTAGTTCTTCTGTGGAATAGTTGCAGTTGTGATCCTTGCCTTGCGAATGTACTGTACTGATTTGAACAATAAAGTTTGTATCAGAAAACGAAGTTGGAATCCTTCATCCAGCAGGAGCCAGGAAAGGGTCTCCAAACTCCAAAAAGAAGTGGTATTAGAGATTTCCTGCAGAACTTTGCCTCAGCCATGCATGAACATAAACCGTGATAGATTCTAAATTTCAGTGAACGTCATCAGAGTGATTTAGTCATTGAGATGTGTCATGAAATTGCAGAACTTTCCTGGAGTCAAAAACCTTCTTGTCAGATAACAAAGATGACCATCCTGTTTTTCAGCACCAATAAACATTGCCCTTTTAAAAGAACAAGCCACCCACATGCGTTCAGTCCATTCCTCTGACAATAAATAGATAAATGGTTGATGAATTTGATGTGCACACAAAGAGAACAAAAGGGCAAATGCAGCACATCATTGCCGAACATATGAACAGAAGTGGAGAAAAATCAGAATTATTATATATGAGGTATATCAGGGAGATTAAAAGCAAACAAAAACAAAGCAGTGTCTAGGAAATGTTAGGCACAGTCTCTTGAGTGCAAAACCAGCAGTCAGCTGGAATCAAGCCATGGTTTGGTCAGGTACCCATGCAAGGTACCACAAATAATGGGAGATAGCAATTCCATAGCTACACTATGGCTTAGAATAAAGACAATGCCTGCTTCCTGTGTTACATGCATGAAGTAGGAAACACACAATTTAAGAGACAGCAGGACTGCACTACTGGCCCCATCCCTGATGAAGCACAATTCCCCCCCCCCCCCCTCGTCAGCTGCACCCTTGATGTCCAGGAATTAGGCATGGATAAAGGTTCACCCCATTCTTAAGGAAATCAGCCCTGAGTGCTCACTGGAAGGACAGATCCTGAAGCTGAGACTCCAATACTTTGGCCACCTCATGAGAAGAGAAGACTCCCTGGAAAAGACCCTGATGTTGGGAAAGATGGAGGGCACAAGGAGAAGGGGACGACAGAGGACGAGATGGTTGGACAGTGTTCTCGAAGCTACCAGCATCAGTTTGACCAAACTGCGGGAGGCAGTGGAAGACAGGAGTGCCTGGCGTGCTCTGGTCCATGGGGTCACGAAGAGTCGGACATGACTAAACGACTGAACAACAACAACAACAAAGGTTCACCCCCTTGCCCTCTCTAGCAAAAGCCACAAGTTTAATAAATCTACAGGCCCCTATCGTTAGACAGAGTAAGACAGATGCCCCAGGCAGCAATGAATGGGCAACAGGGATCAGCAGTGAGAAGACAGTAAGAGCTGTTCAACAGAGGAACAGTCTCCCTCGGGTGGTTATGGACTCTCCTTCCTTGGAGGTTTTTAAGCATCTGTCATGGATGCTTTAGCTGAGATTCCTGCATTGCAAGGGGTTGGACTAGATGACCTTAGGGTCCCTTCCAGCTCTACAGTTCTATGATTCCATGATGGTGCTTTGTGCACCACACAGCCTGCCCTGTGTCTGCTAAGCTCGGCTGCTGTCCTCAGGTTTGGCAGAGTTCCACGGCCAGTGCTGAATTAAGGTTCGGCACTTAGGCTGTTCACCTCCTGGACTTGGGAAGGGGTGGTGGGGTTATCTTGTCCTTCAAATAGCAGATTAAATTGGAACCTCAGGTTAAGAACAGTTTCAGGTTAAGAATGGACCTCCGGAACGAATTAAGTTCTTCGCCAGAGGTACCACTGTAATTAAAATACATTCTAGAATCAGTTCAGAATCAAATTAATGGCAACCATTGGGTTAGAGTTCTGTGAAGATTACAGAAGGAGAGAGGGGGTCAGACTGTGCCTTGGCCAAAGGCCTGACGGAACAGCTGCATCTTGCAGGCCCTGCAGAAAGATATCCCACAGGACCCTAGTCTCTTGTGACAGAGCGTTCCACCAGATCGGGGCCATGGCTGAAAAAGCCCTGGCTTTGGTTGAGGCCAGCCTAACCTCCCTGTGGCCCAGGATCTCCAAGATGTTTTTATTTGAAGACCATAAGGTCCTCCGTGGGACATACCAGGAGAGGTGGTCTGTAGGTACAAGGATGGCTACTTGAGCAGGGAAAGGCTATCGTTAGTCAGGCCAGTGGTCTTGGCCTCTGACAAAGTCAGATGTGATTGCTGAGTATAAGAGAACAGCCTCTGAACATTTTGCCTCCTAACCCCAAGTGGGGAAGGGAGAGAAAGATGCTGATCTCTCATGGTTCCAGGCTTTGCAGCTTTCAAGGTGGTGGGTCTCGAAATGCCAACTGGGAAGTTTTCGCGGGGTAATGGTCATGAGCAGCTTGCTGGTGAGAAAAAGATGAGGGAGACCAGAAGTAGGACGATGCAGCAACACTGCTAGAAACCGCTATGGAGGAGGAAGATGCATGAGATGGGAAGGAGTGACAGAAGTTACATTAATGGCTGTGGTGGAAGAGAGACTCCTGGGAAGAAAAGAGAATCAGAGAGAAATTATTCATTTGCTGAATGTTTAAAATGTTTTAATCGTTGCAGCTTAGGAGCAGCTCTCATTCCAATGTGTTATTCAGCACAGCAGCTGCTTCAACATAATGAGCCGTTTGCATGTGGAAGCTCAATGGGCAGCTAGGGTGGTTTTCGCAAGGCCAACACAAACATGTAAAAAGAAAGGTGCTTCAGGCAGTATGGAAAAACTGCCTGAAATGCATAATGTGCTGCTGCAGACCGGTATTTCTGGTAGCAATTTAAAGTGGCCTCAATCTAGTAGCTGCAAAACATAAATAAATAGTGAAAACAACGAGAAGAGGCAGGAAGAAGATATTAGAGATATTCTTCAGAGGTCCAGACTATGGGGAGCCCAGAAAAGTTAATAATTAACAATTCAGACTGTAATTTGGTTGGTTTTTTATTTTAGTTTATTGTTTTTAATTGGATTATGATGTGGATATGTTGATTGGCTATTTTTATTGGAAAATCAATAAAAATGATTTTTTTAAAAAAAAAAAAAAACCATAAATAAATGGGCCCTTAGAATCTTGGAATTGTAGAACTGGAGCCATCTACTCCAAGCCCCTGAAATGCAAGAATCACAACTAAAGAATCTCGGACACATGGCACTCCAACCTCTGTTTAAAAACATCCAATGGAGGAGAGTCTGAGACCCTCTGACATAGTTGTTCCACTGTTGAACAACTCTAACCTTCAGAAAGCTCTTTCTAGTCTTTGGTTGGAACTTTGGCTAAGTTCGTAATTAATATTAGAAAGCATCCTGGTTTAGCAGGATTTCAAAAGGAATGGAATGCATGATAGACAAAATCCATGAAACAATCAAGAGATGGAACAGGGGAAATTGGGTCACTCTTAATGAATGAATCTTCCTTGGATAAGTTCTATTGTTCTTAATTGACATAGATATGTTTGCTACTTCTTTCTTTGGGGCACACTTCCTAGATTAACATTTCAGATGTGCGGAGCACCCCTGAGATGTAGAACATGAAATGTAAGCAACAAACCCTCACACTCTGTGGAGTGGATGAGAATTCCAGCAGTACCTCAAGGGGAACAAATGTTATTGACAATTGTTTCCATCAGTCCTTGGGAACATGAAGCAAACGGGGGGGGGGGGCAGGAAAGGGGGAGGAACATGGGTTGTTTCAGGGTAAAGAGTTGTGGAGGTGGTTTTGAGAAATAGCTTAATTGGAACAACAGGAGAGAAGGGAATAAAGACGACAGCTGAGCTATCAGATGGGGAAATGTTGTTTTAAAAGACCTGAAGGAGGAGATGAGAGAACCCAAGGTGGATCTCATGTGGCAAAATTCTTTTGCATCTTCTTTTGGAGCTAGAAAAGACATTCAAAATAATGGGTGGAGAAGCAATCGAAATGGAAATGGGGAGACAAGAGAAAAGGTTGCTTCAGCTCAACTGTACTTGGGGTTGTTGGTTTTTTTCAACAGGATTTATATACCGATTAAACATCTGGGGGGCTGCCCTTGAAGACTGCCCAGAGGCTACAACTGGTCCTAGTTTGGTAAGTGGGGCAGCTGATGGGACCATGAGACCCTGGTGCTGAAAGTACTTGCTGCCAATGAGTTACTTGGCCCAATTCAAGGTCTTGGCAATGACCTATAAAACCCCAAAGGATGGCGACCCCAACATGGTACCTATAGGTATGCACACACCCACCCTTGGCATCTGCTAAGACCCCATCTGCTAACTACCTATCATTAAGAAAAGAGTTTTTTTGTTGAGGGTGGTGCTTTTTTGAAGGGGTATTTTGTGTCTCAGTTTTATTTCTTGGGGGAGGGGTCTGAGCTGTGCCTGTTTTCCTTCTGTGAAATGGGAATGTAATGGTACCCATGACAGTTTCTCAAATCCCCAAAGTAATTCTGGGGTTGGGAGTCCCCTGGATTATGGCTTGTCCCTGAATACCCTGAACTGGAGAATGACAGTTTGACAGGTCTGTTGCCCTCACGCTTGTAGACTTCCCAGAGACATCTGATTGATCACAGTGGAGGAACAGATTTCTGGACTCCTTAGGCATTTGGTTTGATACACCAGTGCCCTTCTGATATTCCTAGTCATCAAATGTAAATTTCTGGCATTGCCTTAAAACATCCTTGCTTAGGGTAGCACTGTGGATGACTTATCATCTATTTTTAAAACAATGTTGTATATTTTAATAAAGTGAGCTTTATTGTGTTCTGTTCTGAGCCCCAGGTGTAAGCCAGGATGGGAACTAACATGACTGAAAACCTGATAAGAACTGACAGCGAGCTCTCCTGAAACGTATTTTTTTCAAGAGATCGGGAGGTAGCATAACAATGTTTTAACTCTCTTCTCTGCCAAACCAGGCCTGTTGGACCCAGCATTGACAAGGACATGCCATGTTCATTTAGGAGTCCCAGAATCAGATGATAAATATAATTGGCAAGGTGTTCAATTCCGTAATCTTAGCTGACTGCAAGATGTGATTGCATCCCAGGTGGAGTCACTATGCTCATTTTAAGGCTTATCTTCTTCCGGTACTTGCCAGTTTGGTGTCTGAGCCAATTAAAGAGAACTGCAATGTGCACCAGCCAAATTTAGCACATCTGATGCATTATTCTTTCTTGGATTGAAAATGGCAATGCATGCTGTCGTGCTGGAGTGAGGCAATGTTTTGTGTACAGAGCCCCCTCCCCACCCCCAAAAAAGATCCTCACTTTGCATATTCACTGTTGGGATCAGAACTGCCAAAGTCACTGAAATGGTCTGTCTTTGCAGTGGTGATGATGTTGTTGTTGGAGTTTCTTCTTCTTCTTCTTCTTCTTCTTCTTCTTCTTCTTCTTCTTCTTCTTCTTCTTCTTCTTCTTCTTCTTCTTCTCCTCCTCCTCCTCCTCCTCCTCCTCCTCCTCCTCCTCCTCCACCTCCTCCTCTCTGGCAACCCCCTGCGAATGAAGACATTTCATCTCCTTCATGGGTGCTGAAAATAGTGGCAAAATAATCATTAGCACATACTCCCAAACTTTGCTATTATATTGGAGGATGGCTATATAAAGCCTCCATTTTCAGAAGAGGAGGAGGAGGAGGAGTTTGGATTTGATATCCTGCTTTATCACTACCCTAAGGAACGTGGGTGGCACTTTGGTCTAAACCACAGAGCCTAGGGCTTGCCGATCGGAAGGTCGGCAGTTTGAATCCCCGCGATGGGGTGAGCTCCCGTTGCTCAGTCCCTGCTCCTCCCAACCTAGCAGTTCAAAAGCATGTCAAAATGCTAGTAGACAAATAGGTACCACTCCAGCAGGAAGGTAAACAGCGTTTCCATGCGCTGCTCTGGTTTGGCAGAAGCGGCTTAGTCATGCTGGCCACATGACCCGGAAGCTGTATGCCAGCTTCCTTGGCCAATAAAGCGAGATAAGCGCCGCAAACCCAGAGTCATCCGCAACTGGACCTAACAGCCAGGGGTCCCTTTACCTTTTAAGGAGTCTCAAAGCAGCTAACAATCTCCTTTCCCTCCCCCTCCCCCACCACAACAAACACTCTGTGAGGTGAGTGAGGCTGCAATACTTCAGAGAAGTGTGACTAGCCCAAGGTCACCCAGCAGCTGCATGCTGAGGAGTGGGGAATCGAACCCAGTTCACCAGATTACGAGTCCACTGCTCTAAACCACTACACCACACTGGCCCTCAGAGGCAATATGCCACCAAATACCAACCTCAGAGGCAACCATGAGATGCATCTGTTATGGGCTTCCTGGAAGCATCTCATTTGCTGTTGAGGAAAGCTACATGCTGGAACCATAGAACTGTAGATATGGAAGGCACCCCAAGAGTCATATATTCCAACCCTCTACAATACAGGAACGTGAACTAAAGCATCCATGACAGACCGACATCTAACCTTCAAGGAAGGACAGTACACCAGCTTCCAAGGGAGTCTGTTCCATTGTTGAACAGCTCTTACTGCCAGAAAGTTATTCCCGATGTTTAGTCAGAATACCCTGTTTCGTAAGCCATTTACGGGGGGGGGGGGGGGGTGTTCCTACCCTCCAGAGCAGGAGGAAACAAGCTTGCTCCCTCTTCCATGTCATAATCTCTTTAGTCATGTCATATCTCCTTTCAGTCTCCTCTTTTCCATACTAAACATACCCAACTCCCTCAACTGTCCCTCATAAGGCTTGGTTTCCAGTCCCTTGATCATCACGGCTGGACTAAAAGGACATCCACACTGACCCCTCAGCCTTCTTCTTATATTATCCTGTGGGGAAAAGCTGTCTCACGACCTCTTGCAAAGGAAAGGGCAAAGCCTAAATAAGGCTGCTCTATCAGCTCAGGGCCATTTTGCCCCATGAGCTTCCCACCTGCCCACCCTTGGGTTAGAGCCTTCACTGAGAAATTTGGGGTCACAGGGTTTTGTTCCCTCGCAACCTGATTGGCACTTGGTTGGGGTTTTTCTGCCTTTCCTTCAGTGAAATTATGGTCTTCCTTTGCTAGTCGAAGAATGTTGCTTGTATGAGGGTAGAAATGGCATTGGGAATGATCAAACATAGTATAGGGAGTCCTGTAAGAAGCCTGAGGGCACTGGCAGAGGAAGAGGAGTGCGGGGGGAACACATCGCCCCCGGCAGCACGATCCCCAGGGTTTTGTGTAGATTTGCAATTTCATTGTTCTGTATGGGACAATGACAATAAAGATATCGTATCGTATCGTCATCGTGGCTGACCCCCCCACCTGCGCTGGGCGCCACGATCCTGCAGGCGGTGCGCCCCACAAGCAGGGCACACGCCACGCCCCCAGGAGACATGGCAGCCCCGCCCCCGCCTACTCTCCACCCCCTGGTGCTGGAGCATGAAGCTCCGCCACTGCCTGAGGGGAGAATTGACCATGGCACCACAAGCTTAGGGTATCTACCTGGTTGGGATCTGCACCCTGGTCAGTCAGTGAGACCTTGCTTGTCCTACGGCAAGGTTCAACACTGGCCAACTTCCATGGAGCAGGCTTGGAGTGGTCCAAACCCAGCGGATTTGGCTTGATTTTATCCCACCACTATTGTACAGTGGTACCTCGGGTTAAGTACTTAATTCGTTCTGGAGGTCCGTTCTTAACCTGAAACTGTTCTTAACCTGAAGCACCACTTTAGATAATGGGGCCTCCTGCTGCTGCCGCGCTGCTGGAGCACGATTTCTGTTCTCATCCTGAAGCAAAGTTCCTAACCCAAGGTACTATTTCTGGGTGAGTGGAGTCTGTAACCTGAAGCATCTGTAACCTGAAGAGTATGTAATCCGAGGTACCACTGTGCAGTCTTGTTATTTTGCTGCTCTCCTGGGTCACAGAATGCACCTGCCTGGGCAATAAGTAATAATAATAGTAAGCATCCTTAACTTTATCCCATACATGAAAGCCTAAGTATCTCTTCCTCAGCTGTGCTATGCTCTGTCTGTTGCATATTCTGTTGATTGATTTGAAAAGCCAATATATTGTTTGTTCTTTGGGCTACAAATATATCTTGTCCTATAATATGTTCCCAACGGATCAAAATATACCTCTGCACTGTGAGCAACAGCAGTGTGTGCCCAGAATGATGCCTTTGTGTTCAGGCATGCAGTATGTGCATTTGTAGGTGTGTACGTGCAGGCGAGCCACATCTGGCTCGATCCATGGGCACAGAAGTGAAAATCTCTGAGTGCGTGGAGACAAGTGGCATCTATCCACCCACACAGAGATTGGAAGTTCTCTGCACAGCTGATGCCCTTCTCGTGGATCCAGCCAGAAGTATGAGTTGATAAACCCAAGACTTCAATATTGCAAGAGGCTAAGCCTGCCTTATTGACAGTAATTAAAAAAAGGGGGAAGGCAAACAGATGGAGGATTCATCTTCTTCATATGAAAATGTGCCAGCATTCTCTCCAAAGACAATGAGACGTCGCCTGCTGATGAACCGTGAAACCAATTGCCACTGAACTGAGAATTGCGTTTACAGCACCCAACAGAATAGCCACTGAGATATGTTGTTGTTTGTCTAGGTGAGGGTGGAGTGCTTGTGAGACAGCAAAATCAATAATTGAGTGCTGTCTTCACTATGATTACTCAGATGTGATTTCATAAGTAGGATCAAAGCTCATTTTTTCCACATGTGCTAGCAGCCTGTCTTCGCAGTTAAACTGAAACAAGCATAAAAGCAAATTGGTCTCTTGTTCGCACATCGCCAGCCATCCACTCCTTCCATCTGTCTATCCAGCCTCTTCCTGTTCCATTTCAGGATAATAAGGCACCAAGCAGACCAGTGTCAGAGGGCCCATTTTAAGTATCTCCCAGCATATGCAAGAAATATAAATAGGTGCCAATTGTGTGTTCCTTCTTTGTGCATTGTTACTTTGTGCATTAAGATCTTTTGATAAAGGGCTGTATATAAATTGAATTACGGTAATAATAATAACAATAATAAATTTGAAGGATTGCAATAGGGCAGTTCACTATTTAAAGCCATCCTCAATTCGAAAGGCTGTCAAGCCCAAGGCTGGTTTGAAGATTAAGACCCATAAGAAGGGAGAGCAGGTAGCCACCTGCTGGTAGGTAAAAGGTAAAGGTAAAGGACCCCTGGACAGTTAAGTCCAGTAATGGTGACTATGGGGTTGCAGTGCTCATCTCATTTTCAAGGAAGCCGGCGTTTGTCCACAAACAGATTTCCGGGTCATGTGCCCAGCATCCCTAAACCATTTCTGGTGCAATGGGACACCATGACATAGGCCAGAGCACACGGAAACGCTGCTTACCTTCCAACCACAGCGGTACCTATTCATTCATTCATTTCATTTTTTCATTTGTATACCGTCTTTCTTTCTTACAGTACTCAAGGCGGTTTACAAGCTGAAGAAACAAAAAAATGTACATCTTATAACAATCTAATGCAATGCAAAAATGTGATAATAAAACTTTAAAATAGGCAACCTACATCAAAAAAGTAACATTCAACAATCATTAGAATAATATTAAATAATAATAACATAAAAAAGTTAAACAGAAAACCACTCAACAGTTACAATAAATGATTTCTAAACTATAATCAAAACAATGGCAAGCCACAGTACATAAAATAGTACAATACAAATTGAGAAGCAGAGACTAGAGGGTGGGAGGCCTTGCCTGATGGAGTCTCTCCTCTCTACTTGCACTTTGACGTGCTTTCTTACTGTTAGAATGGCAGGATCTGGAACAGAGCAACGGGAGCTCACTCTGTCCCAGGGGTTCGAATCACCGACCTTCCAATCGGCAAGTCCAATAGGCTCAGTGGTTTAGACCACAGCACAACCCGCATCCCTGTATTTGGCACCATGGCGAGATATATTGCACTTCTATTCAAATGCTAGTTGTTACAGTGGTGCCCCGCAAGACGAATGCCTCACAAGACGAAAAACTCACTAGACGAAAGGGTTTTCCGTTTTTTGAGTCGTTCCGCAAGACCAATTTCCCTATGGGCTTGCTTCGCAAGACGAAACGTCTTGCGAGTTCTTGCGAGTTTGTTTCCTTTTTCTTAAAGCCGCTAAGCCGTTAATAGCCGCTAAGCTGCTAAGCCGCTAAGCCGTTAATAGCCGCTAAGCCGCTAATAGCCGCTAAGCCGCTAATAGCCGTGCTTCGCAAGACGAAAAAACCGCAAGACGAAGAGACTCGCGGAATGGATTAATTTCGTCTTGTGAGGCACCACTGTATTTCTCACTTTGCATCCACACACATAACTTAGCAGATGCTAATTTTATGAAATGCTGCATCATCTTTTTCTGCTGATGTAATTCCTCTTTATTGACAGTGTATAAATGACCACGTAACTTATGGTGGCCTCAGAGAAAACTCCTTCCCCATGAACTGCTTGTTTCTGCAGCAGAAATTTCCTAAATCAAAACCTACAAACGCTCCTGAATTTGCAGTGAAGCGTGGGTGAGAAATGTTTCAAATAAATAAATCATCTCCAAAGCAACACATCCTCCATGTTAAGGGCTTTAATTTAGATTAAAATCCCGGGGTCGTTAAGAAAAACAACAGCATAAAATATGCATTGTTGATAGCCCTGCATGTTCTAGCAGCTTTGAATAAAAAGAGCATCATTAGCAAAACCTGATTTGATATACATTGCACGACTTGATAATCTACTGTTTTCACCCAACAGTGATCCTTGGGCTCCCAAGCACCATTTAATATTCACCATGTCAGTTCTCTTCCACTGTTGCTCTGCTCTTTGCATTACGATGTTTTTGTTTTGCTTCGTTTTGCAAGCTGGCTTCCACTTTCCCAGCTGTTTCAAGTGTAGCAAAGAAAACCCCACAAATTTTTTTAAAGTATATATAAATAATTCAGTTCTAAGCAAGTGTACAACTCCTCTCTCCCGAATCATTTATGTTTATGTTAGAGTTTTGACAGTTGTATAAAATGTCCTGTAAATGAGGCATTATAATTTTCCTCAATCGTTCCCCCTGCATATGTCCCTGTGAGTTGTGGTGGTTTTAAAAACTGCACAATGATCTGATTTGCTCTTTTGGAACTACTCAGGCAACCATCATGCCTCATTCTTAAAAATAATCCAATTGCTTCAGCTGGCAACGTATTGCCAAGTCCAGCATTATTGCAAGGGAGCCCCAAGGCACAAACCAGCATGATGGCTTTTATGTTTTTATGTACTGTATTCAGATTTCTTCTCCATCCCATCCCAAAAGTTTCTGAATGTAAAGTTATTAAACCACTTTGCAAGCCACTCACTATCCACAAAGAGGGCCTAATTCTGCCTCAGAGGCTGAGTCATTCTATCATAATCACCGTGGAGCTTCTTGAAAATGAGATCAGATCAAAAGCCTTAACAGGTTGGAGAACTGGGCCCAAGCTATCAAAATGAATTTTGATAGGGACAAATGTAAGGTTCTGTACTTAGGCAGGAAGAACCAGGTGCACAAATATAAGATGGGGGACACCTGGCTTACTAGAAGTACATGTGAAAAGGATCTAGGGGTCTTGGTGGACCACAAGCTTAACATGAGCGTGGTGCAGCAGCAAAAGGAAGAAGAAGAAGAAGAAGAAGAAGAAGAAGAAGAAGAAGAAGAAGAAGAAGAAGAAGCAGCAGCAGCAGCTAATGCTATTCTAGACTGCATCAACAGAAGTATAATATCCTGATCAAGGGAAGTAATAGTCCCACTCTATTCTGCTTTGGTCAGACCACACCTGGAATACTGTGTCCAGTTCTGGGCGTGACAATTTAAGAAGGATATTGATAAGCTGGAACGTGTGCAGATAAGGCCAACCAAGATTATCAAGGATCTGCAAACCAAGCCCTATGATGAACAGTTGAAGGAACTGGGCATGGTTATCATACAAAAGAGGAGAGTGAGGGGATATATTATGGCTATCTTCATATATCTGAAGACCTGTCACATGGAAAATGGAGTAAGCTTACTTTCTCCTGCTTTGGGGGAATAGGACTCAAACCCCTGGCTTCAAGTTACAAGAAAGGAGATTCTGACTAAGCATTAAGAACTTTATGGCAGAAAGAGCTGTTTGACAGTGGAACAGACTCCCACGAGGGGTGGTGGACTCTCCTTCCTTGAAGGTCTTCAGAGCTTGGATGGCTATTTGTCATGGATGCTTTAGTTGAGATTCCTACATTGCAAGAATAGAACGAGATGACTCTTGGAGGTACTGTCCAACTATGATTCTATGAAAAGTCAGTTGAGGCCTTCTAAGATGGAATATGTCTGGACTATCCTGGAGCTGTGGGTCACAGTACCTGGAAACCAGTCAGGTATCTTTTCTAGGCAACATGATGACCATGTACATACGCAATAGACAATCTTTATAGAATTCTCTCATACCATAACAAGTACAAAATCGTCTGTAAAATTTTATTTTTAGTTTATGAAGCAATTCTATATCCTCCCACCACGCTGACGAAGAATTCTACGAAACAGTAGTCAACATCCGGAATCACTGTTCAATGTTGGACATCATATTTGCTGAATACACAAAGCTTCACAGCTTATCTTTCATCGTACAAAGTCTGGTACCTCGCTTCATTTAAAGATTTTCAGAGATTTTGAGACTAAAAATTTCATTTTGTACTTGTTACTTGAAGGAATTCTATAAAGATTGTCTGTTGCGTATTTGGATAGAAACTGTTTCTCAGGCAGCTAGTCCTAGTCTTTATAACCCTGTACCTTCTTCCAGAAGGCAGAAGCTGAAAGGGATAATTTCCGGGGTGCGCACTGTCCTGCGCTAACTCTGCAGCTTTCTAATGGCACCTGGAAGCATAGATTTGATCCAAGATGGGAAGAGTGCACCCAATTATTCTCTCCGCAGTCTTTACAACCCTGGACAGCATTGTTTTTCCCCTGACCGTGCAGCTCCCAATAATAAGTGGCTGAATATTCCATTTACATTTCCTAAAATCCACAATGATCTCTTTTCCTTATCACAAGAATAATTGTGGAGGTGGGAAGCAAGTGTGTTGTGCAAAAGACCCAAATCTCCTTTAATTGTGCAACCTGAATTGGGCGATATGTGATTGAATCCCACCAAAAATAGCAAGAATCTGGAAGCACCATTGATGTGTGTATGTGTGTATGTTTTCTAGAACACCCTGCATCCTTGTTGAAATGTTCCAGCCATTTGTTTTGTATAAATCCTATACAGGCACCAGGTTTTTGCATGCATGCCTCTCCATCGTCACTGTCTTGCTTTTCTTTTCTTTTCTTTCTTTCTTTTTAAAAAAGATACCCTTCCTCTCTCAGCTCCTTCTTCGCTTCTTCCCCCTGGGTGCCTATGTTGATACATGCAAACCTCCTGCAGGGCCAGATGGCTGGGTTAACACACTTAGGAAATGTAAACGATGGAAATGTCACCCGGATTTAATGAACTGCTGCTGTCTCGCTGCCACGTGTAATTTATTACATTGCATATTGTGACAACCCCGAGGTTTTGCATTTGTCTCTCAGGCCCCTAGCGAAGGCTGGTCTTATAACTTGGATCAGCGTTCTGAGACAACTCCCAAACCCTTTTGCAGGCTCTAAGCCCCAAGAGAGACTCAAGGAAGGGGGCATAACTCAGTGATAGAGGGCCCGATCTGACTGCAGAAACTGCCAGGTTAATAATAATAATTTTAATAATATTAATTAGACCCTGCCCATTTTGGCTGGGGTCAATCCCTGACATCTCCAGTTAGGAAAGCTGGGAAGGTTTCCTGTTTGGAACATTGGAACTCAGCGTGGCTTCTTCTTATTTATTTATTTCATACCTGCCCTTCACCTCTTTTCCTTTCACCTCTCTTACACACCTGTCACCTTGGCAACCTCTGTCCACCCAGGCTCAATATTCCTCTTAGATGGGCACCTTTTTTTTGTCATGTTAAGGCCTCTATCCAAGGTGAGGACCCTGGCTTGGAAGGAAGCTTAGCCTGCAATCTTCAGTACAAGAATTCTTGCCTCCGAAGTGTCAGCAAAACCTTCCATATACTGTGACCTGAGAGTTGATTTCTGAGCAGTGCTGGAGAGAGGCTGTTGCTTTCATGCCCTGCTGATCCAGCAAGATATTTTCAATCGCCATGGCAATGTTAAACACACAAACCATCTGTAACTGTTGAGCCTCTCAAGATGGTTGGATTTCTGTGCCTGGCTCACTTAATATGCCAAGCTCTTTGCAGCCGTTCTTCATTCCATGGAAACTGGCCCATTTCCTTGCAGCAAAACAATTCACATCCTATGGTTTAGAAAAAGAATAAGACAACTTTCCTGTATTGCATGCATAAATGAGTGTCCACACAATTCAAGGGAAAGGAGGGCTGCACCACTGATCCCATCCCTGATGACGTACAACTCCCCAACCCTTGACATCTAAGCATCAGCCATGGGCACAGGTCTGACCCACTGGTCCTCTCTAACAAAAGACACAGGCTTTATATATGTCAGTCAGGACCGGCCCTACTGTTAGGAAGAGTGAGGTTGCCACCTCTGGCAGCAAAGAATGGGAGCCAGGGAGCAGCAGTGAGGGGTTGGAGTTTGGGCACCCTACAACTTGCCCTGCAGCCCTTAAGCTAGGCTGCTAAGCTCAGGTTTTCTAGAGGATGCTGTCCCGTGGCCAGGGTTGAAGTAAGATTCAACAGCCCATCCAATCAGCTTCTGGACTTGGAACTGGGTGTGTCCTTCACTTTGGACAGGGGAAAAACCACCCTTGGGTCAGCCCCATCTATAGTTGTTAATGTTTTGCCACTTACTTTTTGCATGCTCGGACATCCAAGGAGTGAAGTTGCTGGCATGCTAAGGTTTTAAGTGGAAATTTCATGGGACGAGCGAAGCACTCTCTCACTTGCTCTTTTTCTCTGGCTGTCTGTGCCCAGCCCTCAGGATTTTCTTTGAAAGGAATAGAGGGTGTGCAGCTTTAGCCCCTGTGATTTGTGAACAGCATAAACCCTCTGAATTGGCCAGGCCTTCTATAAACACAAGGAGTCTGGCCAATGAAAGCACTACACCAGCATTTCAGTGTTAATAATAATAATAATAAATTTTATTTATACCCCACCCTCCCTGGCCAGAGCTGGGCTCAGGGCGGCTAACACCAGTAAAATTACAATAAAAACATAATAGGGGGGGGGGGACAATTTAAAAGACAGGTTAAAATGCAATTTAAAATGCAGTCTCATTTTAAAAGTAGCCTATAGATGAAAACCGTAAGGGGAGTCCAAATAAAATAATAATCCCGGGTTTTGGCACCAAAAAAACCCCCGAAAAAGTAAGGGGAAGGAAACATAAGGGTCAGACTGAGTCCAAACCAAAGGCCAGGCAGAACAGCTCTGTCTTGCAGGCCCTGCGGAAAGGCCCTTACATTTTGGGGGCCAGTTTCCATCTTTCCAGCTCCAGTCCACCATTTTGCTTCAGAGACCTTAGTGTGTGGCACACATTATCCTGACCTAGGACAGAGCAGTAAATTATAAGTATTAGTGTTAGCATTAGTATTGCTTTTCTGCTGAGAAAGGTGCCCAAAACAATGCACAACGAGGTTGAAGAATCTCAGAACTGAGGGCCAAATGTGGCCCTCCATGCTGTTTTATTCAGCCCTTGAGACTCACCCTCAGCAAGGGCACATCTTTTCTCCTATGGCCAGGCCACATCTCCCTATCCCTGCTCCTCACGCTCCCTGAATGTTTTGTCTCAGGGCTGGCAGACCCACCAACTGTCCCTACTTACGGAAGCCGTCCTAGTTTCTGATTTAATCCCAGAATGCCCCACTTTTCCTTAAGATGTCCCCATTTTCATCAGAGAAATGTTGGAGGGTATGGGCTGGAATGTTCCCTGGAACTGCGGGTAATGTCTCTTGTCCACTCAGATGACAAGATGTGGAATATGGGGCATGTGAAGAAACCACTGACTTTTCCGTAGCTTGAATACAGCCTACTGTACAAAAGTAACATTCAAAAACTTTCCTCCACCCACTTTTGCCTCTGGCCCCACCCACCTCTGGCATGTGGCCCCCACACAGTCACACAGAAGAGAATGTGGCCCTTGCACTCAGAAAGTTTCCATTCTCATGCCTTAAGGGTTTCTGGACTTAGGTTAAAGTAACTACTGTACTCCTCAGCGTGGTTTCATATTCAATATCCTATCAGTCAGACTTTAGCTGAAGTACAAAAAGCTTCCGTTGCTTCCAAAAGATCATTTTGAAATTGCAGGTAAGAGCCAATTACTTCTCTAGTATATCAAGCTTACTAATGGAGGAATCTAAATTACCAGTGTGGAGGAATAAGACAACCTCATTCCCTTGTCTCCTGTACAGAAACATAGTTATTTGAAAGTACAATAGATGCCTTTTTAACGGAGTTGATCATTTTCTAAATGTTAACAGTCATATATTTGCATCTCTTTCTGAGCCAAGTTGCCTTCTAGGGCTTCAATAATGGAATAATATTTTCTTGCTCTAATATCACTTCCCTCTTCCTTTTAGTGCCTTTTTCTGTTATCATTTACATGAAACAAATCAGGCAGATGTGGTTGATTTTCTTTCATCTCCATGGCTTTCATGCTGAAACTATTTCTTTGTGGGGTTTGGCGGGGGGGGGGGGGCGGGGAGGAGGATAGTATCACAATTTTTAAAAATTGTATGACTAGGTCCTTCTAGGTCCATTTTCTGCCCACCCCACCCCTGAATCCCACAGATGTTTGTGGCATTGTACAAGTCTTATACTGGTACGCTAATAATGGTTTCACTAATACCAATGTACTGGAAGAAGCAAAGATCATCACTGTCAAAGCATGCACACGAAAGCTCATACCTAGAACTAACTTAGTTGGTCTTTAAGGTGCTACTGGAAGGAATTTTTTTTGTTTTGACTATGGCAGACCAACACGGCTACCCATCTGTAACTGTCAAAGCAATGAATCATCAACATCAGCTTCATTGGACTGGTCATGTTGTGCGGATGCCTGATTATCGTCTTCCAAAGCATCTACTCTATTCCGAACTTAAAAATGGAAAGCGTAATGCTGGTGGTCAAACAAAAGAGGTTTAAAGGCTGTCTCAAGGCAAATTTTTGAAAATGTAGTATAAAAACCAACAATTGGAAAACACTGGTCTGTGAGCGCTCCAAATGGAGAACAGTCTTTACCAAAGGTGTCATGGGCTTTGAAGACACTCAAACTCAGGACGCAATGGAGAAACGTGCTAAGAGGAGGGCACGCCTGGCAAACCCTCACCATGATCAACTCCCACCCAGAAACCTACGTCCCCACTGTGGAAGGACATGTGGATCCAGAATTGGCCTCCACAGTCACTTACGGACTCATTGTTAAAACTGTGTTTATGGAAGACAATCTTACTCGGCTATGAGTGATCACAAAAGAGAGAAGACAAGTCTTATATATGTTTTTAGATTTATATGATAATAGATGCACATATCTCAGCCATCAACTTATATTGACAAAGCCATTACCTTCCCCGTATGTTCTTTTCCAAAGTTAACGAGTTTCCAGAGTTTCTGTTGTCTTTTGCTTCAGAAGCAAAAAAAGGGTCTTGTGGCACCTTCAAAAAACAGTGAATGAAGTGGCCAATGGCCCATCACAAAGCCATCTATGGCTGCAGTTTTAACCTTGTCTAGTATTTTTTTTCTTTCAGTTTTTCAAATTTTATTTATACTTTTCAAGTTTATACATTTCACTAATTTTATACATTTCACTAATTTTACAATCATTTTAGCATTTCAAAACTTGACTTCCTTCCCCCTCTTTCTGCGGTTCCATAAATTTATTTTTAATATCCTCTGCATATCCAAATTATCTTAATTTGCTCATTTATTTATCATATAGATACACTCTTATAAAACTGCAGGTTATTACAACAATCCTGCCAATGATCTTATCTGTTTACAATTTATCTGTAAATATTCAATAAACCATTTTCATTCTTTTATAAAAAAAGTTTGTTCTCTTGATTTCTTATTCTTCGGTAAGTTTTGCCATTTCTGTGTATTCCATAAGTTTTTGTATCCATTCTTCCTTTGCTGGGACTTCTGCTTCTTTCCATTTTGGGGTGAGTAACATTCTAGACGCTGTAGTAGTGCACATGAACAAGTTTCTATACATTTTAGGTAGTTCTGCCCCTATAATTCCCCCAACAAAAGCTTCTGGGTTTGCTTGTTTGTTTACAAAGGTTTTTTTAAACACCCTTTTCATTTCATTGTATATCATTTCCCAGTAAGCTTTAACCTTACTACAAGAGTACCACATATGACAAAAAGAACCTTTCTCTTGACATTTCCAACACTTATTTGACTTAGATTTATACATTTTTGCCAATTTACTTGATGTTAGATACCATCAATACATCCTTTTCATATGATTTTCTCTTAAAGCATAACATGCTGCAAATTTTATATCCATATTCCACAATCGTTCCCAAGCTTCCATAGCTATATTATGACCAATATCTAATGCCCAATGGATCATTGAGGATTCTCCTTGCTCATCCTTTGTCTCCCATAAACTTGTCTCGTCAGAGTTAAGTCCCATGGAAATCAGTGTGGCTTATTCCCAGGTAAGTGTCAGGAATGAGCCAGCTCCAAGCAAAGATTTGCAGCCAACTGCAGAAAGCAGCCAGGAACAGAGAGGCTTAGATGTTAGTCAGGCAGGGGAGAGCTGGCAGCTGCAGATTTCAACTCTTCCTGAGGTTGATGGGCAGGCTGATAAGGCAGTAGCTTGAGAGCAGGCTAGAACACAGTCAAAGCTCACAGGAAGCACAAATAGGCACGGATAGACTCAGCCTCTCAGAACAGGAAGAGGTTGGAGCTGATCTACTAAGTCTGAAGATTCGGCGAATGGGAGGGCTGCTAGATAGGAAGCAAAAGAAGAGACGTAAGAGTCATAAGTTCAATATCTTATGTCGCGGCCGAAAGGAGTCTTCAGAAGGGTGATCTTGAGTAATGATGCCGGAGACTTTGCCAGAGCCGTCCAGAGCTATCTGTTTGTTTTTGCAATAAATCCCCCTTTTAATTACCTACACTTACTGTGTTATCATGCTGGGAACCTGGACTCCTGAGAGTAACGGGCTAGGATTACAGTCTGTCTTGCTATCTTGATTTCACAGTTCACTCAACTCTTATATTCCAGCTACTTGCTAACAGACTTCTAAGGAGATGGCTCTCAGGGATCACCAATTGATGGGCACTAAGATCTATCACCTTTAAGCTGTTCAGTGAGCATGCAGGAGATTGCAGGTTCGATTCCTGGCATCTCCTGCTAGGGCTGGGAATGTTCCTTACCTGAAAGCCAGGAAAGATGCTTCCAATCAGTGTTGACAATACAGAGGTAGATGAACCATTGTTTTGATTCAGTAAAAGGCAATTTCCTATGTTTCTTCACACAAGCAAATGGCATTGTTTGAAACATATTCTGCTGTGAATTTTAAAAATATTAAACAGCTTTATCTGTGTGTACCTTTTATAATTCTTTTTTATTGATTTTCCAATATTATTCCAATAACAGCCTCATTATAACAATACCAATTTTATCCAGCTAGTATGATTATTAATGCCAATTCTTCAAATGTCAAATTATACAATTTAATTAAACTGGTCCCCTCACATGCTAGAGCTGATAAGTTCATTCTTCTACATTTTTTCTGCATTCCAAAATTTTAATAATTTCCATTCCATTCCATTCAGATATTTTAATCCCTTATATAACAGCTGCAATCTTGTGATTTCAAGTGAGGAACTTTAGCTGTAATCTTTACTCTTTCCTCCGTGTGACAATTTCCCCCATGATGTTTTCCCATCCATATATAGTGTTGTATCCTTTCTTCCTGCAACTGTTGATGGTTTCCGTCATGTCTCAGGAGAAGCTGTTATCTCACAGTTTCCAAAAATCACTGCATACCTTCATCCCATGAATTGGCTTCCAGTAAACAAGCCGTCTTCGCCATTTTTCCAGCCTAGGAAGAACGGTCTGAATCCAGACTGCAGAATCCAAAAACTTCTATTCTCGCAGTTGGTAGACTCCTTTCCTCGCTGCTGCTGATTTATGGCCATTTATCCTTATCTCAAACAGATTCCTTTGTGGATAATGGAGGTTAGGGAGAATTTTGCTCTATATTTTGAAAACATAGCATTTCTTCTCCCCTTTCCCTCTCAGTTCCTTTCTCTCACACATGCAGTTCCAATTTTGTTAAATTCCATATTATATTCCAGTTTCCTCTATCCTTACTTGTGGAGATATTATTTAATAAAACTTGCATTCTGGGTGTGTGTTGCCATATCATAAATATAGAGGAAAACCTTAAGTAAGCAAACCGTGGGATCCCCCCCCCCCCCCATCATATCTTTCACCGAATGAAATCTGCTCTCAATCCAAACCTTTCACACCCTTGTAGCTGAGTTGTTGTTGCAGTTTCTTATCTCATCATCTCTGGCACATGCCTGTAGTTTACTCCAATTAAAGTCCAATTAACAGTATAACCTGTGCTTCCAGGAATGGGATCAGGGGGTCTCAGCAGCCTGAGTGCTCTGTACACCCTGTGCCTTTGTCTGCCCTCCCCATGGGGAAGCGAGTGCCAGCCTGCCAGGAAAACTGTGGCTGAGAGCCTGGTTTCTCTTCCAGACAAAGAGGAATACTTATAATGAAATTCCCCCGATCATTATCTGGCTATCTCCATCTGTCTCCTTTCCGCAGTGTTACCTTCTTTGATTCTGTTCTGTTCCTGAATTATCATCACCATGGGGAAAAGATGGGGAAGAAATATCTAGGTATCGACAGCTACTAGCTACACTGGCTATGTTCTGCCTTCATAGCTGGAGGCAGCAAAGCTTCTGAATACCTTTTTCTGGGAACCACTGGAGGAGAAAGGGATCTTGTGTTCAGACCCTGCTTGCTTGCTTTCCATGGGCATCTGGTTGGTCCCTGTGAGAACAGGATGCTGGACTAGATGAGCCATTGGCCTGATCCACCCAGCTCTTTTTATGCTCTTAAATAAGGTAAAGGACCTCTGACCATTAGGTCCAGTCGTGACCGACTCTGGGGTTGCGCGCTCATCTCGCTCTATAGGCCGAGGGAGCCAGCGTTTGTCCACAGACAGCTTCCGGGTCATGTGGCCAGCATGACTAAGCCGCTTCTGGCAAACCAGAGCAGTGCACGGAAACACCATTTACCTTCCCGCCGGAGTGGTACCTATTTATCTACTTGGTACCTATTTATCTACTTGCACTACATGCTTTCAAACTGCTAGGTTGGCAGGAGCAGGGACCGAGCAACGGGAGCTCACCCCCTCATGGGGATTCGAACTGCTCACCTTCTGATTCGCAAGCCCACCCACGTCCCTATGCTCTTAAATACCTAAATAAAATAAACTGGGCCTACAGTCTGACCCCATAAAATATGGCTGTCCCATTCATTCATAAGCACACAAGTGTCCTGACATCAGGGTGGCCAGTGAACTTTTGGCAGAGAGGATGACAAATTAAATTGTTTTTCTTCTTTTTCTTTTTTCTAATTATGTTTTTACTGAAATTTTATTGGTGTTAGCCGCCCTGAGCCCAGCTCTGGCCAGGGAGGGCGGGGTATAAATGAAATTTATTATTATTATTATTATTTATTACAGATTTGATGTCACAGATCTTCTCCAAAACACCTGATGAGCTTCACTTTTGTACCGCAGAGGAAAAAGGCCGAAAAAGCAACCTTCGCTTCTCTTTTATTTTAAGCAGATGAGGAGGGAAAGAACTGTCCTCATAAATACACAGGGCTGTAGCAAAACAAAAGATCTGAAATATGTCCAGAGGGTTATATAAATAGCAGGAAATAAATAGTGTCACATCCACTACAGAAAACCATTAACGGTAAGATGTAAAAGATAAAACCACTGTTGCAAGACATAGCCTTGAGCTGAGACTATCTTGACTGTGTGTGCTTCATTGCTGATGGCCCTTAAGAGGGGACGACAATTGTTTCCATAAATGTGTATAGGCAAAAGACAAAGCATGGCTGCTTAAAGATCATTGCAATGTGCCCTTCATCGGTCTTTATGCAACTTATTAGAAGCTCCCCAGAAGCTGTCTTAGACCAGGGCCATATTCATACCAACCACTGAAAGCACTATGATGCTACTTTAAACAGTCATGGCTCCCCCAAGGAATTCAGAGAGCTATAGTTTGTTAACACAGTTCCCAGAGCTACAATTCCCAGAGTTCTCTGTGAAGAGGAATCGACCCTGTGAAGAGGGATTGACCTCTTCAGCAGAGGTTGGATTGCCATCTGTCATGGATGCTTTAGCCGAGATTCCTGCATTGCGGGGGGTTGGACTAGATGACCCTTGGGTCCCTTCCAGCTCTAAGCTTCTATGACTGACTTATCTAATTCACACTTTCTGAAACAATACGTGAACCAAAGCACAGAGATCCTTTGAAATTTGCACTTCTACGAATCTTGCAATGCAGTTCTCCAGTCAACAACTGGGAGCAAGAGTAAAGTCTGCACAAAAATGCATCTATTCGTGAAAAGAGAATACAAAAAAAATGCATTATATTGGGGGGGGGGGGGAATGGCTTTGCAAAAATGTGTTGAGTAGGCAAAATAGCACAGAAAAATGTGTAAATTGTTGGAGGATCTGCAGCCAAAACCACAATTGCATGATTGCTAGATAGTCACAGACAGGGGACTGTATGATGTCATATCCTCTAAAGCTTTGTGGCGGGAACATGAACAATCGAAACTTCATCTCACTTCTTCCTGTCACTACACACTCTTTTTCCTAGCTGCGATGGGGGAAGACATTCCTTTGCTCTCCTCCAGAGAGCAATCTCCATTTTGAACTGGGCTACAGGTTTTTGCTACATTTAAGGATTATTACCTGCCTGATTTTCTTCACTGTATTTGTTGAATCCAGGCAAGGATTTTGATAAGTGAGTATACCTCGCATTTTTCATGTTTTCTTGTTTACTTGAGATCTGAGAGTGATTTATTTGTTAAGAGGGAAACATAAAAAGGGAGAAGATAATCTAAGTCTGCATAAAGCATCCTTGGATATCACAATTGTTCTAGAAGGTTATGCAATCTTGTCGTAATAGCTTCTAAAGATAAGCTGTGCACAGATGATAATTTTTAACTCAGACAAAATCAATATTTGCATCCTCACACAAGTGAGAAAGAGGAAGGATAATTACTAAGTAAAATATCCTCTCCTATTCATCTAAATCCATCCAACACAGGTTGGGGGAGGGAATCACAGTGAAATGCAAATTTCCACTGAAATGCAGAAGAACCGTGGAGAACTGAAGTGAAAATTGGAAAAATGAGAAACAGAGGAACCCATAACTGTCAACTTACAGATTCGAAAATAAGGGACCAGCAGCCTCGAAAATAAGGGATCAGCAGCCAAAATAAGGGATTTTCCGGGGACAGGTATGTTCAGCTTCTGAGCCCCTCCGAGCCAAAGGCAGAAAGCCCAGCCAGCAGCCAAAGGAAGCCTCATCAATAAGGGACAGCAGCGGGACATGGCGCTGGGATAAGGGACTGTCCCGCCAAATAAGGGACGCTTGACAGCTATGGAGGAACCAAAAGTGATTGATTCACCCATCCCTACTGAGGACCACTTTAACCCAGGAACAAGCACTGTGAAGCTGCAAGAGACGGATGCTCACAGACGAACGACCCCATCCCAAAATACTTACCAACAATGTTTGTAAATAGTGAACCATTCAAAACTGAGCCAGTACAAATTCATCCATCACTAATGATCAGCTCGAGTTGTGTTCAGAAAGCTATAGAAGGATGTGATGCACATCTCTAAGCTCTGCTGCCGAAATGTGGTTCTGACAGCCTGCCTCCTCCCCCTTGAGCGCTATTGTAACCTGCTGCTTCCAGACACCACAGGTAGCTGCTGCTTTGGTTTCTCTCATTAGCCTTGCCTTGAGGTCATACGAGGTAGGAAAAACAGAGGAGGCGTTCCAAGTAATGAGTGTACATTGTGCTGAATCTTAGCGTAATTTTGCCTGGCTGTTTTGAAAGGAAGAGGAAAGAGAGAGGCAGAATGGAAATTGGCAGAATTGTACAGGAAAGATCCCACAGCAACCTCCAGGTGTTTCCAATGCTTTGCCATCAGGGGGTGCAATAATTATAACAATTTAGCCAGACACTTCAAATGGTTATAAACTGTTCTTAATTATTGCAGAAGATTGGCTAATGCGTACATCTAAATGCATGTCTTGAAGAAGAAGATAAAACTTTATTTGCATTGGCCAATGGCCATATCAACAGTAAAACATTACAGTATACGCAAAAAAGGAAATTTGATATAAGAGCCCAATTTAAAGTCCTGAATCAGCCGTCAGTTAGTGGCCCTTATTCTGATTGCCCCTGCTATGAACCTAGCAACCTTTGCTGTTATCTGCGCATTTTGATCTGATAGAAGAAAGGACATTGTGGCAGTGGTTGAACGCCCTGGGATGGTTAGTACGAGGGGGGTGATGATTTCGTTCCTCAGGTCTTTGTGGAGAGTACAAGACAGGAGGACTTGTGCCGCTGTTTCGGTGCTACCATCTCCACGGGGGCAAAGACATTTCTCAGGCAGGATCTTTTGGAATCAACCCTCAAGTACCACAGATGGCAAAACATCCAGTCTTGCAGGTGTAAAAACACGTCTGTATTTTGGGATAATAAGTTTGTGCAGATATGGGGCCAGAGAATCAAAATGGAGAGGTGGAAAATGAACATACCAAGGGCAGAATTTCCTTATAGTGGCCAGGTTGTTCTGATGCTCGATATCTTTTAGACGTTGACCAATTAGACTGTTTGCTTTAGTAGGGCCCACTGTGAGTAGGTGTTGTGGGGATAGGCCACAAGAGTGAAGTTTTTGATAGACGGTTTTAAGCCAGGCACTTTTATGGGAGTCTTAAAGTACTAGGGATAGTAAACCGGGGTGATTTGAGTTTAGGCGCAGCCAGAAGTTAAGAGTTCTTTGCCAAGTCTGTACTTCTACTGAAGGGAGACTTGCCTCCAGTCTCAATGTACATGCACGTCTATTTGGCATGTAGTTTTGTCTCGGTGTTTTGCAAATCACCAGTGTTTTGTACTTCATTGCCCTCTGTAATGTTTGCCTTTTACGGCTGCCAGCTTCCTGCGGAGGATCCAGCTGTATGTCACCTAGCCTGTATGCCAGCTGTAGCAGTGTTAGAAACTCAGATCTATAAGCTAGGCACCAAATGGCTCCTTAAAACCAAGGTTGCAGTCGCCAAAACAGAATGTCTAGTTGCCATTTGGGGGCAAATCTTAGGGCCTTCTCGGTAGTGGCGCCTGCCCTGTGGGAACCCCCCCCCCCATCAGATGTCAAGGCAATAAGCAACTATCTTACTTTTAAAAGACATCTGAAGGCAGCCCTCTTTAGGGAAGTTTTTAATGTTTAGTGCTGTATTGTGTTTTTAATATTTGGTTGGCAGCCGCCTAGAGTGGCTGGGGAAACCCAGCCAGATGGGTGGGGTATTATTATTATTATTATTATTTTACAAATGATGGGCAGACTGTGATTAATTCTCAGATATACCTCTGGCTAGTTCAGATGACAACCTTGAGCTACATGAAGAGCTTTGAGAACTGGAAGAAGAAAAGTCACTTGATCTGTTCCACTGTTGTACAGCTCTTGCTATTGAAAAGTTCTTCCTTTCTTGTAATTTGAATCCATTGGTTTGGGTCCTGCCCTCTTCGATACCTTTGCAGGAATCCATACATGGAGGACACAATGTACAAAATACTGCTGCATATTGTTACATGTAGACACAATGTACTGTTACTTGTAGACAGGCTCTGCATACAGTTAACATATTTGA
The DNA here is from genome assembly GCF_964188315.1 of Podarcis muralis. Classification (NCBI taxonomy): domain Eukaryota; kingdom Metazoa; phylum Chordata; class Lepidosauria; order Squamata; family Lacertidae; genus Podarcis; species Podarcis muralis. Next base: position 9,379,480 of record NC_135663.1, read on the forward strand.
TCACCGACAACAATTATAGTGAAAGCTGTATGGATTTTTTAAAAACCTTACTGGGATAGGATGGGTCAAACACCAATAAAACTGTATTTCGCCAATATTTTCTTGCAGACCAACATTAAATAGATTTCTCAACTTGCTCTTTCCACATCCATTTTTCTGCTGATATATTTACTCCAGTGTCAATTTCCCATTTATATCTATAAAGAAGCCTCATCCTCTCTTGCTTTCATAAAGCGTTACATTACCCCCAGAGACCTTTTCACATAACATAATCTTTTAAGTGATTTACGGGATGCTGTCCTTCTAGAACATTCCACTCACAACATATTAAGAGCTGGGAACAGTCACAATACATTATTGTGAGATAACCACAGAGAAACGCTCAAACCAAAAGACAAGTGACAAATATATATATCTAAAACCTGTAATTATAAAAGATCTATAACCACAAAAGTACAAAATCCAGTCAAGCTATGTTTACAAAGATAGAGCCATAACTGTCAAAATATAAAATATAATCAGCAGTGCTGCCAATATCACCACCCACAGAAAACTGAGAGCTATAGTGTTTGTTGAGAGCCAGGTATGGTATGGCAAATAAGAAGAGTCCTTCTGGATCAGACCAGTGCTCTATTCTCACCGTGGCCCACCAGATGCCTATGGAAAGCCCACAAGCAGGACATGGGTGCAACAGCACTCTCCTCCTTGTGATATGATACCCTGTGCCTAGTATTCTGGGGCATGTTTCCTCTGATCCTAGAGATAATATGCATAGCCGGTCCTCAGTGGACTTGTCAAGTTGATGGCCACCCTACATCCTGTTGGAACTGTGGGATGGAAAGCCAGCTGGCTTGGCCCCAGCCGGAGTGTCTCCCTTCTCAGCCTTGCCACTGCAGAGATCCATCAGTCATCCTCCTCTGACATGCTTCCACGACTCATGCTGCTGTGCATGCAAGAGCACACGTTACCATAAACATACAACAGATTAGGTTTGAGGCGTGGATACTATACTAAACTACGCATTTATTATACATAAATCAGGACAAAGAAAAACATGGCCTCTCCTACTCACAATGGGAGAGAGAGGACAAAGGCAATACAGAGCGGATGTTCCGCTCACAGGACTCCAGCAATCTGTGCTGGAATGTAAACAGAAATGTAACATGTAACAATCCCACATATCTGCTGCAAGGGTGGAAGGGAATTCCCAACACATCCAGTGGCAGCAAATTCTCTGTTGAACAATCCATTGAGACCTGACTTCAAATGTCTGCTTAGCCATGAAGTTTACTTGGTAGCCTTGCCTGAGCCGTAACTGCTTATCAAGGGAACTGGGTCGATAAATGGTAGGTGGAGAGTGGAAAACCATACACACTGGTTGGCATCTGCCTATCTCAGGAGACAATGAAGAAGTGCGCCTTTGGGGGTGCTGCTGAGCTGTTGCAGCTCCTGCTGTGGCTGTAGAGAAGGCCCCTGTCTCTGCTGGGAGCATCTGTGACCTCATTTTGAATTTCTGTTGCAGCAATTCAGCTTTCCCACTGCTCGAAGTGGCCATTACCCATGAAACAGACAAGGACATGTTTTTAAAGGCAGTCCCTCGAGGATCAAGTCACTTGCCCTACATAATATTTCTGTGTGGGTTATTCTTAGTCTTATTATTATCATTATTTAATGCACATCAATGTGGTAATGAGATTGAACAGTCTTCCTAATGAATACATGCAAAAGTGACAAGAACCAAAGTTGGATTAATTTGTCCATTCCTGATGGTAGCTGAACAGTGGAGCAGCATGCAGAGCCCATTGCTTCCTCATAAGAAGAGTCTCCTGGATCAGGCCAGGGGCCCATCTAGGCCAGAATCCTGTTCTCACAGTGGCCAACCAATGTCCCAGTGGGAAGTCTGCAAGCAGCATCTGAGTGCAAAAGCCTTCTCCCAGCTTGCCATTCCAGCAGTTGGTATTCAGAAGCATTGTGGAGATAGAACATAGCCATCATGTCTTAATTACATGTCTACATGGGAACCCCTATATGTGCAAAGGTAAAGGGACCCCTGACCATTAGGTCCAGTCCTGACCGACTCTGGGGTTGTGGCGCTCATCTCGCTTTATTGGCTGAGGGAGCCGGCATACAGCTTCCGGGTCATGTGGCAAGCATGACTAAGCCGCTTCTGGCAAACCAGAGCAGCGTACGGAAATGCCATTTACCTCCCTGTTGGAGCAGTACCTATTTATCTACTTGCACTTTGATGTGCTTTCGAACTGCTAGGTTGGCAGGAGCAGGGACCGAGCAACGGGAGCTCACCCCGTCATGGGAATTGAACAGCTGACCTTCTGATCGGCAAGTCCTAGGCTCTGTGGTTTAACCCACAGCGCCACCCGCGTCCCTGTCCACGCTATATATATGTATAAATTTTCTGTTTTACAATTTAAAGTACTCATTTCTACATCCTTAAGATATCAATGACTCCCCTTCTTCTCTTTCCATGGTTCATTTTACATATCATAAATCCCTGCATATTTTACAGGAACTATACCATTCGGTATTCCATTATTACACCCAGTGCTTTCTTTTATATATATATATATATATATATATATATATATATATATATATATATAAATGTTTAGGGGTACTCTCATTTTGACTCAAGAAGATCACTATTTTATAGTTCAAATCAGGAAAATAAATACAGTAAATGGACAAAAGTAGAAAGATTCACAAAATGTTTAGGGGTATGCGTACCCCTGCATAACCCCCAGAAAAACGTACTGGTTACATCCATAAAAACTTATTTACAGTGTAGAATTTATCTTAATGCTGCCAGCATTTTCAGCTGTACACAGTTGTCAGGGGCTCAGGGGCAGAGCCAAAGGGGAAAGAGGAGTTGGAGAGCGAAGGGGAGGAATCTGAGGGGAGCTTAGGAGGGTATGACAGTGACCCAAGAGATTCCATGAGTCTCTCCAGCGAATCAGAAGATTCCCAGAAAGAGGCGCCCAGGGTCAGGGCAAGGGGGGCCAGCGGTGAGTCCCCAAGCGGCAGCTGGAGATCAGGGCCAGCTTCCCTGCCAGAGCGTAGCCACGGATGTAAAACCAACAATGAACTTCAATAAAGACTTTTGTATATAAAGAGGCACTGGCGTTGGTCCTTTGTGAGCTGGGACCTGAGGCACCCCTGACAACAGTTATTTCCCAAATAGTCAATAAACGTTTTCCAATCTTCTCTAAACGTATGTTCTTCTTGTTTTCTTATTTTATATGTTAAGTCTGCAAGCTGCGCGCATTATGTCAACTTAAGTTGCCACTCTTCTTTGGTTGGGACCTCTCTCATTTCCCCTTTTTGGGCTGACAAAACAAGGGCCGCAGTAGTGGCATACATAAATAACCTTTTTTGACACCTGGGAATTTCCGTCTGAATTATCCCCAACAGAAAGGACTCTGGTTTTGGGGGGAAAGTACTTTTAAATATTTTTTAAAAATTCATTATGGATCATTTCCCAATACTCTTTTACCCTTTTACAAGTCCACCACATATGAAACACACTATTATTAATAATAATATTTATTGAATTTATATCCCAGACTTCCTCCCCAAGGATCCCAGGGCAGCAAACAATTGGTTGGCTGGTTGGCATCCATTTGTCTTGGGGGACAATGGAGGAGTGTGACTTTGGGGGTAAAGTCAAACCATTGGAGAGTTACAGCAACTGCTGTGCCTGTAGAGACTGATGCTGGAGAGACATGTTTTGTTGCAGCTAGGGCAGATGAAGGTGTCTGGTTGTGCTGCTGCAGATGCACCATGGCGTTTATTCTCTCTTCACTCCTCCCAGTGGTCATTCTTCCTCTGGTCACTGCTGTAGATACACAACCTGATTGATTCTCTCCAAACACTGCGGTTGTCTGCAAGGGATTCCCACACAGTAGGGTTTGATGTACCATTAAAAGACATGGGCAGACTTGCTTGGGAAATGGCAGTTGATGATACCAGGCCTAAGTGTAACGGTTGCAAAAGCAATGCTTAAAAATCTACAGTCATCTCCATTTTGTACAACATCCATTTGTTTTAAAGTGCATCGTGATGTGAAGTGACATCAATCAAGTCCTTCCAAGGGCATGCCTGCACGCCAGACTTCCATTCCCATGGCAGCTGCAGTTCATTGATCCGATAATCTCAACACACACACAAAATGGCCACCAACACCAGCCGTATGAATTGCTGCTCAGCAAGTCAATCACTTATCCAGCCACAGGTGAAGGAACTAAGAAAGCCATCTTCTGAAATGTAACCTGTCAAAGTAAAGTGGACTCTCAAATGCCATAATTAAATCCCTGGATGAGTCAATAACCAAAGCACCCTAATCAAGTATCCAGTTGCTTTTTTCATGGTCAGCCACTGAGACAACAGCTGGTGTGTCTGTGCATTTGAACAAGGTCACTGAGTCTAGAAAACAGAAATATCTAACTGCTTCTCCCTCTCCCACACTTATTCCCTGTATGCAATTAATTCATAACTGGGACATGAATCATGAAGTCTCTACTGTTCTGCCCTCCCTGCAAAAAAAATGTTCTGCAGAACATTGTGCACGTAGAGCAGCTGTAAAGAATATTATTCCTCTGGAGACCCTTGAAAAAGTCAATTGGGGGCTGTAGCCAACAGCAGGTGGTGGCAGAACCGAAAGTGGGTGGCGTTGGAAGCACTGCAAGATTGTATAGTTCTCTCTTCCTTTGAGCCACCATATTACCTACCCCCTTCTCTGTTTTCCACCTCATTTTGTGGGCTGCATGAAAATACAGCTAGAGTCTCCTTTCCCAAATATTTGACTCCCTTGTCACCCACAGATCCAGCTGCCCTTCCAGGTAGTCTCCTGTTAGTGATGCATTTAAATCATTGTCACTGGTCTTTCTTTTTCTTTTTCTTTTAGTAAGGTGAATTCTCGGGGGAGCTGACAGCAAGAAATTGAAATAATTAATAAAGGTGAAAGCAGCAGTAAAAGTACAGTGGTACCTCAGGTTGCATACGCTTCAGGTTACATATGCTTCAGGTTACAGACTCCGCTAACCCAGAAATAGTGCTTCAGGTTAAGAACTTTGCTTCAGGATAAGAACAGAAATCGTGCTCCAGCGGCGCGGCGGCAGCAGGAGGCCCCATTAGCTAAAGTGGTGCTTCAGGTTAAGAACAGTTTCAGGTTAAGAACGGACCTCTGGAACAAATTAAGTACTTAACCCGAGGTACCACTGTACAGTAGTTGGGAGCTGGCAAAACACTTGGCAGAAAGTGAATCATTCTCTCCCTAATATGCAGGAGGGCTATTGCCTTCATGATCTGTTTGTGAAGCTCCCAGGTGTATCTGGCTGAGCACTGGGGAAATACAGGAAGCTGTCTTAGTCAGACTATTGGTTCAACTAGCTCAGTATTGGTCCAATGGGATTTCAGACATTACTTGTTGACAGCCCTGCTGGGGAAATGCCAATTACTGAAGCTGGAATCTTGCAAAACTGAGGTGCAGGATGCTAGCCAATTTGTCTGATCCAGCAGTTCTTCTTGTTGTTGTTGTTGTTGTTGTTGTTGTTGTTTTATTGGTATGCCACCCATCTGACTGGGTTGCCCCAGCCATTCTGGGTGGTTCCCAACAGAATATTAAAAACACAATAGAACATCAAACATTAAAAACTTCCCTAAACAGGGCTGCCTTCAGGTGTCTTCTGAACAGATAGTTGTCTATTTCCTTCACATCTGACGGGAGGGCATTCCACAAGGTGGGCGCCACTGCCGAGAAGGCCATCCGCGTGGTTCCCTGTAACCTCACTTCATGCAGTGAGGGAACTGCCAGAAGGCTCTCAGTGCTTGATCTCAGTATCTGGGCTGGATGATGGTGGTGGAGACACTCCTTCAGGTATACAGGGCCAAAGCCATTTAGGGCTTTAAAGGTCAGCACCAACATTTTGAATTGTGCTCAGAAACTTAATAGTAGCCAATGTAGATCCTTTAAGACCGGTGTTATATGGTCTTGGTGGCCGTTCCCAGTCACCAGTCTAGCAACCGCATTCTGGAATAGTTGTAGTTCCCGAGTCATCTTCAAAGGTAGCCCCAGGTAGAGCGAATTTCAGTTGTCCAAGAGGGAGATAACCAGAGCATGCACCATTCTAGGGTATCCTAGGATAAGGACATGGGTTTTCTTGAGATCTACTGCATCCTTACCCACTCCAGGATTTTGGTTTTAAACTTCTATTCCCATTAGTAAGGTGATACCTTAACTCTTTGCACTGTGTCTTTCTGTTGTTTCCACTTCTGCTGCATCTGATTGCCTGTGACAGGACATGCTGATTTCATTTAAATTCTGTTGCCGCTGCAATTGTGCGAACCATAATGAAACGGAGGAGGTATGTAGGGTGGTGCAGCCGAAAGCATTGTGACATTAGCTACGTTCCCTCCACAAATCTCCTGTGGAGATGAGAGGTAATTGATCTCAGCTTGTGTGGCATGAAGATCAAGGCATTGAGACCAAGACGTTAAATGCAAAGCAATAGACCTGGAAGCAGGGGTGCTATAATTTTTCTGTTCCCAATGTTAACATTAAAGAGAAAATTAAAAATGGAAGAAAAGAGAAAAGAGAAGAAGCAGCTGACACAGCCAGCCAAGCCATTAGCCGGGGTAAGGCCACAGGTGAAATCTTGCCAGAAATCAGTGAAATCTTGCCCAAAATTTGTGCCAGGCTGCAGGATGGGCAGCTCAGGCGGCCGCGGCACAAAACAGGACATACCAGCCCAGAAGCTGTCATGTTTCTAATTAGGGTTCCAAACTTGCAGTGCTAATCCATTGCATTCTAGTATTCTCTGTAGGGGTCCGTCCCCCGTCCCCCCCGCAGAATCCATTTCTGGAAATTAAAAATGAAATATATAATTGAACCATCTCATGATAAGTAACTTGGGAGGGGTACAGAGAATAAAGTTATTATTGTTGTTATTATTATAATTTTGATAATATTCTTTATTGATTAAAAGAAGTCTTTTCTTATTATTTCTTTGTTTCTTATCTTTGTTACTTCTTTATTTTTTATTTTTTTTCTTTCTTTAAAAGTTTTCTATTTTATATAATTTTCCTTTTTCTACCTGTTAAGAGATAGTACATAATGTTGTTATTATAATTTTGAACACTATTTTGTTGGTGAAGCTGACTTATTTTTTGAGCAGTTACTTTAGATACCAGGAAAACAGATGTATTGACAGGTGCTTTCTTTTCATATACATAGTTATTATTCCAATAATTTATAGGATACATTCAGACATCGTTTCCTTTTTATACTAGCAATTTAGAACTCACAAGAAGTGGATACATTTATGAGCACTTCAGAGAGTCCTTGAAGAGAACAGTGAAAAGGAATTTTTTGTAAGATGGACAATAAAACTTGCACAATCTACAGGGTGAGAGGCTACATACTGACAATAGCTTCCATGGCAGATGAATTTATGGCTGTGCACATAAATGGGCTTTTAGAATAAAAATAAGTATGCTTTCTCCCTATCTGAGTGTTTCCCAGGGTTTCTGAAGCTCCAAATAGCCTGGTCTTGGTTCTGAAGCATCAAAACTGACACATCAGGAATTATGTAACTGAGTGAAAAAAATGATCTGGGAAAGACACAATGAGCTGAATCCAAAAGGTTATCTTGCTCTATCACAAGAAGATTCATTCCATTGGAACAAGGGAATCTTTGGATCCAACCCAATATATATAGATACATGGACCAAAACTAAAATGGTATCACCCCTGAGCAAGTTGGCCCAAATTCAGTGGTTGTATTCCTCCTTGGGTTCAATATTTTCAGGAGAAACAGAGTTACATCATGGGAGATCCATGGGAGATTGTCTTCTTTGTTCAACAGAGTCATGCCAAATTTGGATATCAAGGTAACTTAGTGTCAGGAGGCAATACCATTGATGGATCGCCGGGATGGAACCAGGAGCTCTAGGTGTCAGGTGATCCATCAGAGTTACACATTGGAACATCATCATAGGCCTAGGACAGGAAAAATGTGCCCTGAAGGTCACATGGGGCCCTTTGCCTAACCATGCAGATGAGGGTAGCCCAGATAGAGAGAAGGAGGATATGAGAATTGGAGGGAGCCAAAATGGAAGGTACAGTGGAAGGAAGTGATCAGTTCAGACCACCAGCGCGGGCAATATGTTTGACCCCTGATAACCTGCTGAGCAGGGAGAAGAACAGAACTAATAATTCTGTTGCTGCTGTCCAGTTGTGTGTATATTCTGAAATTTTGCACCTTTGCAATCTCATGCCATCCAACATTTCTCCAATGAAAAATAGAGCTGGACCATAAAGAAGGCTGATCGCCGAAGTATTGATGCTTTTGAATTATGGTGCTGGAGAAGACTCTTGAGAGTCCCATGGACTGCAAGAAGATCAAACGCATCCATTCTTAAGGAAATCAGACCTGAGTGCTCACTGGAAGGACAGATCGTGAAGCTGAGGCTCCAGTACTTTGGCCACCTCATGAGAAGAGAAGACTCCCTGGAGAAGACACTGATTCTGGGAAAGATGGAGGGCACAAGGAGAAGGGGGCGACAGAGGACGAGATGGTTGAATAGTGTTTTCGAAGTTACCAGCATGAGTTTGACCAAACTGCGGGAAGTAGTGGAGGACAGAGGTGCCTGGCGTGCTCTGGTCCATGGGGTCACGAAGAGTCGGACACGACTAAACGACTAAACAACAACAACATTCGATAATAATAATAATACCCCACCCATCTAACTGGGTTGCCCCAGCCACTTCCAACATATATAAAAACATGATAAAAAATTCAGCATTAAAAACTGCCTACAAGGCTACCTGTCTTCTAAAGGTTGTATAGTTATCTCCTTGGCTCGGGGGTCACAACACTCCACACCCTCCAACGTGTCTCCGATGAAAATAGGGATGTCCTAAGGAAAAGCGGGACATTCCAGGATCAAAGCAGAAACTAGGGATGGCTTTTGTAAATCCAGGACTATCCCTGTGTGGTGATATTCACCCCTTTAAAACTGGTTTGTGGGAGTGGGTTAGAACCTCAGAAATAATGAGCTTGCATACAGCTGTCTCCCGTTAAGGATTCAAGGCTGGTGTCACAAGGTAATTGGGTGGAAGAGGTGAATGCCGATATCCAAGTTCCCATAAAATCTGGATTGCTGGGAGCTACAGCCAGCCAAGGTTAGGTCAGTGTTTACTTGGGCTTTTGACAGCATCTAGTTCCTTTGCTCAGCCAACTGAGATTGAAGTGTAAGCGTTTATGTTGATTAGCTGGATCAGTTAGCATTTGTTGTTTTCTTACCTTCTGAGCTATTTTAATCTGTGTAATTATTTGGAGTTTTTCTCTCTTGTAGAGTTTTGTTTTTTTAGTAAAGCCTGTGTATGATTTTATGAAATTTGGTCTGGTCTGAGTTCCTGAACTCTTTAATTTTGACCATGCTTTTCGGAGCAAGGGTCATCCACCATACCCTGGAGAACAGGGGCACTCGGAGGGTCAACGATCTGCTGGTTTGATCCATATACTCATGAACTGGTGCGGTTTCCGTTCTTCTTTGCCATTTCTTTAGTCAGCTCGGGTACCCTCAACAATCATCATCTCAAACTAAGCTCTGATGACATTTCCAAACTGGAGATATTTACTTCCCCAAAGCTGTGCATATTGAACCAAGGGGGGAGGGGAGAATGAAGACACAGTACCTTTCCTTCGCCATATGGCAGAGTCATGCTTTTCACAAATTCACCCAGATGGCTTAATCTCTCCACCAAGTGTAAACTTATTACTTTCTGAGCAAACAGAAGAACAGGAGAGATAAATCAAGGGGCAAACCTTTGCCAAGAAGGGGTGTTTGTAGCATGCAATCAAGTATGTGCAAACTTTGTGGAAGAGGAGAACTACGAAGAGTTTGGGGCTTCACTTGCTTTGCTGTCCATTGCACCAAGCTGTGGCTCTCTTTGTAAAAAGAGTCCAGGGCTCAGAAAGACCAGCTCTTCAGTCATCCAGAGAGCCAGTTTATGTATTTAAAAAGGAAGAGGATAAAGGATTGACACACCCTGAAAATAAGACCAGAACTAGGGCTTTGCTTACAGAAACAATACGATGTATGTTTTTATTTTACTGTTCATGGCTGAAGCCTGCAGAGAAGCAGGGCTGTTGATGAGGGATGAGAGTGAATTTCTGGAGTCTGTGTAGCCCCGGCTATAAATGAGTTGCAGTGCCATGCAAGCAATCACAAGTACTGTACTAGCAGGGGAGCCATTGGCAAAAGAAAGATCAGTGAGTAGATAACATTGGCATTCTTGCAGATGATTAGAATTATCAATATTAGAGAAGAGGCCCTATTCTGAGGTCCAGCGCTGAGGGCCTTCTGGCGGTTCCCTCACTGCAAGAAGCAAAGCTACAGGGAACCAGGCAGAGGGCCTTCTCGGCAGCGGCACCCACCCTGTGGAACGCCCTCCCATCAGATGTCAAAGAGGTAAACAACTACCTGACATTTAGAAGACATCTGGAGGGAAGTTTTTAATGTGTGACATTTTAATGTATTTTTTAATCTTTGGTGGAAGCCACCCAGAGTGGCTGGGGAAACTCAGCCAGATGGGCAGGGTACAAATATATTATTATTATCATCATCATCATCATCATCATCATCATCATCATCATCATTACCTCCTACTGGCAATGGTGTTATTCCTCTGGAAACAATGACAGCTAAGGCCACATGCAACAGAAACAGGGACACATCACCCAGTCATCATGCCTCATTTTGCTTCCTGGGAAGAAATTATCTATTTTCTTTCTTCCAAAGGTGTCATCAATTTCCTCAGACAACCATGGAGTTGTAGCCATTGCCAGGGCAGGGGATGATCCTTCTCTTCACTTTATCCAACTGCTTGGTGCCTTCAGGCTCAACTGACTTATAAGGACTCTCATGCTCATCACTTCTTTCTTGAAAGCTAAGCATATCCCGGCACCGTCTGAGATTTGCACATTATCTTCCCTGGGCCTCAAGGGAGCTCAGAGTTTCCCAGCAGCACTTCCATCTCTTGAAAGTTTCGGGGGAAATGGATGGAAACTCTGCTGCTATTGTTATCTTACAGAACAGAACTCCATTCTGCAGCAAACATCTGGATGCAAGTCAGAAGCATAAAGGACTAACACTTGAGCTGTCACTTATATCTTTCAGGCCTAGCAGAAGCTTTTGAAGAAATGAGCACTCAGACTTTATTCTGTGGGTGCCCTTTGTGGCATCGCGTGCGGTGCTTTGGACCCAGGGAACCTGCCTCTCAGTATTATTCATGCCCAGCCTCAGTAGACAGGTTACACTGCTGGGGGCCAGTCGCATAAATAGGGGCTGGAGCCAGCAGCAGCCAGGAAGTCGGCTCAAGAGTTTCACCTACCCAGTAGCGGAGATTCATGCTCCGGCACCGGGGGATGGAGAGCAGATGGGGCGGGGCTGGGGCATGTCCCGGGGGCATGGCGCACCACCCACAAGGGTGTGGCACCCAGCGCGGGTGGGGGGCATAGCTGTCAACTTACAGATTTGAAAATAAGGGGTCAGCAGCCAAAATAAGGGATTTTGCGAGCACAGGTATGTTCAACTTCTGAGCCCCTCCAAGCCAAAGGCATAAAGCCCAGCCAGCAGCCAAACAAAGCCTCAAGCGGTGGTTCCCACAGCGCAGCAATCTGGCAAAGGGGATGCAGCAAGGAAAACCACCGTCACCTCTCTGCTGGGAAGTGCTGAGCAAAGGCGAGTCCCCAGGCAACCCGGCCGATTTGATCGGCACAAGGCATGCAAGCTCCACCCCCCAGTCGTTCTTAGACTCCTTATTGGGTGAGCAACGCAGCCAAGCAACACAGTTGGAGCCTCCCTCCTCCCTGGCCGGCAGGGAGGGAGGGAGAGGAGCTGCTTCCTTTGAAACCCAGCAAATTTAAGGGACATCATCAATAAGGGACAGCAGCGGGACACGGCGCTGGGATAAGGGACTTCCCCACCAAATAAGGGATGGTTGACAGCTATGGTGGGGGGCAGCTGCGATGGCACCCCACCGGGATCATGCTGCCAGGGGTGTTGCACTTCCCCTGCACTCCTCTTCCTCCGCCAGTGCGCCCACCCAAACCTCCTTTTGTTTATTTTTTATTTTTTAAATATTTTTATTGAGTTTCTTTTCTTAGGTTCATATACACAAGATAGAAATAAGAAAGTACAAGAAACAAATACAAAGAAAAATAATAAAAAAAAGGTTATTTCAATCCAACTTTCAATAATTTTTTCAATATTCCAAATGGACTTCCCCACATCCTCCAGACTCTGCGTTCTTTGCAATAAAAGTTTCAGCAAATTGTTATCTTGTTTCTTAACTTACTGTATCTTTCAGTTATTATGTTCCCAAATTCCCAAACCTCCTTTTGTTTAATGTTTCTTGTTTACAGTTTAACCGTTTTCTTTCTGTTTAGCGGGCGCTGCTACGATCTTTGACTGGTTGCTGTTGAAGAGCCGGGAAGAAATTTTCCTGCATTGGCAGGTTTTGTCTTCCCTGTAGCAATTCTTCACAACTTTGGCAGTTTAAGGCTTTGAGCGGAATCCTTTAGTCTTTTCTTCCCTACAATGGGGGGGGGGGGGTTTGAAGTGGTGACTAACCCCCCCCACCTGCGGCAGCGATTTGAGGGTCCCCTCTTAAAGGGGTTGTCACCCATATTGGTGTCACTGTCCATACACTGAAAGGTCGTCAGTAAACTACCCTGCGTGTGGGGATATGGGGTGGGCTGCCTGCGTACACTTCTTGAGGGCTTCATTTAATACTCTCCCTCACTTGTGTTTTGGATTACTTCTGAATCTCATTCTAAAAGAACCACCTTGCATTTGGCAAGACAATGGGTCTCGGCAGATGCCACTTGGATGTATGGGTCTCAACAGATGCCTAGTGATGCTGACATGTGATACCAGCTGCTGGAAACCACAGGAGGGGAGGAGAAAGAAGAAGAAGAAGAAGAAGAAGAAGAAGAAGAAGAAGAAGAAGAAGAAGAAGAAGAAGAAGAGGAGGAGGAGGAGGAGGAGGAGAGGAGGAGGAGTAGTTTGGATTTGATATCCCGCTTTATCACTACCCGAAGGAGTCTCATAACGGCTAACATTCTCCTTTCCCTTTCTCCCCCACAACAAACACTCTGTGAGGTGAGTGGGGCTGAGAGACTTCAGAGAAGTGTGACTAGCCCAAGGTCACCCAGCAGCTGCATGTGGAGGAGCGGAGACGCAAACCCGGTTCCCCAGATTACGAGACTACTGCTCTTAACCACTACACCACACTGGCTCTGGGGAGAACATTGTTGCGCTCAGGTCCTGCTTGTGCGTTTTCCGTAGGCTTCTGGTGTCAGGGACTGGAATGAAGAGGCAGAGGCATGGTGGGGGTCTCCCCCACCCCCCGTTTCTCCTGTAGCTAACAGGGCGGAGAGAGACAGTCTTGAATTGCAGCCAAACAATGAGGAAGATAGTGAGGTAGGGATGGGTGAACAGCCAAGCTACGCTGAATTGGGAGAATTAAGGGAGGGGAAAGAGCAGCCAGCAAACTCTTCAATAGGCAGTGTGGCAGATCCTCCGTCCCCTAGGACGCGGCTGTCGTTGAGGGTACAAGAGCAATGTATGCAGTGGTGTTTGGCAACAGGAGGCTTCTGTAGGGGCTGGGGAAGGGGAAGGGGAAGGGAGGAGGAGCCAGAGTGAACAACTTTATCATGGAGTAAAGACTGGAATTCTTTGTTACCGCAGTGACTGAATAAATCATACTGAAAAGCCTTCTTGTTTTCTCCCGTCTCCTTGAAACCCTTGGGAGGGCAGGGAGAGATTCCTGAAGCCTGACATATGGCCTGTCATTGTGAGAACAGGACCCTGGACTTGATGGAGAGCCAGTGTGGTGTAGTGGTTAAGAGCCGTAGTCTTGTAATCTGGGGAACCGGGTTCACGTCTCCGCACCTCCACATGCAGCTGCTGGGTGACCTTGGGCCAGTCACACTTCTCTGAAGTCTCTCAGCCCCACTCACCTCACAGAGTGTTTGTTGTGGGGGAGGAAGGGAAAGGAGAATGTTAGCCGCTTTGAGACTCTTTAAAGGGAGTGAAGGGCGGGATATCAAATCCAAACTCTTCTTCTCCACTTGTCTGATCCATAAGGTTCTTCATCTTCTGTTCTTACTTTGCTAATAGTTACAACAGCACCATTGGTGAAATGCTCTGAAAACTGAAAGCCTTATAAAAAGGTTCAGCCTCTTACGTCAACATATATTCCAGAGCGAGAGCTTGAAGTACGGAAAAGAGTTACAGAAAGCATTAGCTTTACTTGGGGATATTTGCCAATTTCGAAGCAGTGTTGTTTATCAGCCAAATGCATCATACTGTACATTAATGCCCCCAAAATGCAATCTTATGGTAATCATGAACTTCGTATTACGCAAAATGGCTTTCATTCTTTTCCTTTTTTAAAGCCATAATCCATCTTAAAGTTGATTTGCCTTTTCCTCAAATGCTCAGTCTTTGTCCCCATAGGCGGCGTTATATCTTCAATTTGAATATTCAAGCCTAAATGTAAAAATATGTGAATGCCACAAGAGTTCGGCAATACCCATCGCACCCACAGAATTAAAAAATAAAAAGGAGCCATGAGGATTTGCACCAACGGCATTTTGTCACGCATGAGTCCTAAACCATCTTTCATCCTCTCCAGTACTATTATGCAAATGCACAATCTCCAATTAAGATAGAATAGTGAATCAGAATGCATATCTAATCTGAGAGAGCACTCAGGGCAATGTAGCATTTTATGGTGCCCACTGCGAAGTGATTTAGGCCTAAGAAATGCTTTAAATCTCCTGTGTTGAAATGCCTCAAATCTTCAATGAGTTAAAGGTGTGGTTTCTTGCCTCGGGATGCAAAGCAATGTTCGCCTGCCCAAAATGGAACTTTGCAAAATCCATTTCTTTGTACGCATACTTCTGAGCATTACTTACCTGTTCAGTTAAGAGGGGTAGAGAGAGAGAAGATCTTTTTTAATATATAATTCTGCCTGTGTGGAAGAAAACGAGTCTTCAGGCTTATTTTAAGGTGCAAAGTTATGTGAAAGATCACGTTATTGGAAAGCAATAGTACTTGAGATGGAACAGACAGAAAACCCAACTGAGTGCCCCCCTGCTAGGCTGATTCCTCTGAAGAAGCAGGCATTTAATCACACATTAATTCATAGGTTGTTCTGCTATACAAAAAGAATTAAGGCAGGTCATTTCAAAGAATAAAGGTGTACGGAGCTCAGCAGTTACATCCAGTGCTTTTTGGGGGGGGAGGGTACGTAGGGGTACACATACCCCTAAACATTTTGTGAATCTAAAGGGAGAAGAAACTATCTTTTTTTAAAAAAAAAATAGTTTCTTCTCTAGCATGATGAATCATCACTTCTGTTGCTACCTCCAATGGCGGCCTCATTTCCTATCATGGTGTTTCCTGAGTCTCAGACGCAAGTGAGCGTTTAATGTGTGAAGTAGGAGCTGGGATTTAGAAGAAGAAGAAGAAGAAGAGTTTGGATTTGATATCCCGCCTTTCACTCCCTTTAAGGAGTCTCAAAGCGGCTAACATTCTCCTTTCCCTTCCTCCCCCACAACAAACACTCTGTGAGGTGAGTGGGGCTGAGAGACTTATTGGTCAATTTCGTTCTGTTTGCTGTATTTATTTTCCCTGATTTGAACTATAAAATGGTGATTTTCTTGAGTCAAAATGAGAGTACCCCTAAACATTTATATCTATATATACAGAAAAGAAAGCACTGGGTGTAATAATGTAATACCGAATTGTATAGTTTTTGTAAAATATGCAGGGATTTATGATACGTAAAATGAACCATTGAAAGAGAAGAAGGGGAGTCATTGATGTCTTAAGGATGTAAAAGTGAGTACTTTAAATTGTAAAACAGAAAATTTATACATATGTATAGTGTGGACACATATAGGGGTTCCCATGTAGACATGTAATTAAGACATGATGGCTATGTTCTATCTCCACAATGCTTCTGAATACCAAACTGCTGGAATGGGAAGCTGGGAGAGGGCTTTTGCACTCAGATGCTGCTTGCAGACTTCCCACTGGGACACTGGTTGGCCCCTGTGAGAACAGGATTCTGGACTAGATGCGCCTGGGCCTGAACCAGCAGACTCTTCTTATGAGGAAGCAACGGACTCTGCATGCTGCTCCACTGTTCAGCTACCATCAGGAGTGGACAAATTAATCCAACTTTGGTTCTTGTCACTTTTGCATGTATTCATTAGGAAGTCTGTTCCATCTCATTACCACATTGATGTGCATTAAATAATAATAATAATAAGACTAAGAATAACCCACACAGAAATATTATGTAGGGCAAGCGACTTGATCCCTGAGGGGCTGCCTTTAAAAACATGTCCTTGTCTGTTTCATGGGTAATGGCCACTTCGAGCAGTGGGAAAGCTGAATTGCTGCAACAGAAATTCAAAATGAGGTCACAAATGCTCCCAGAAGAGACAGGGGCCTTCTCTACAGCCACAGCAGGAGCTACAACAGCTTGGCAGCACCCCCAAAGGTGCACTCCTTCATTGTCTCCTGAGATAGGCAGATGCCAACCAGTGTGTATGGTTTTCCACTCTCCACCTACCATTTATCGACCCAGCTCCCTTGATAAGCAGTTACGGCTCAGGCAAGGCTACCAAGTAAACTTCATGGCTGAGCAGGCATTTGAAGCCAGGTCTCAATGGATCGTTCAACAGAGAATTTGCTGCCACTGGATGTGTTGGGAATTCCCTTCCACCCTTGCTGCAGATATGTGGGATTGTTACATGTTACATTTCTGTTTACATTCCAGCACAGATTGCTGGAGTCCCGTGAGCAGAACATCTGCTCTGTATTGCTTTTGTCCTCTCTCTCTCCAAGAAGAATGACAAGAAGAGAGGCTATGCCTTTCTTTGTCCTGATTTATGTATAATAAATGCGTAGTTTAGTATAGTAGCCACGCCTCGAGCCCGATCTGTTGTGTGTTTACTCTGCTGGGTAATGTGTGCTCTTGCATGCACAGCAGCATGAGTTGCGGAAGCATGTCGGAGGAGGATGACTGATGGATCTCCGCGGTGGCAAGGCTGAGAAGGGAGACGCTCCGGCTGGGGCCAAGCCAGCTGGCTTTCCATCCCACGGTTCCGACAGGATGTAGGGTGGCCATCAACTTGACAAGTCCACGGAGGACTGGCTATGCATATTATCTCTAGGATCAGAGGAAACATGCCCCAGAATACTAGGCACATAGTATTACAAGGAGGAGAGTGTCATTGCCCCCATGTCCTGCTTGTGGGCTTTCCATAGACATCTGGTGGGCTACGGTGAGAATAGAGCACTGGTCTGATCCAGAAAAGAAAAGAAAAAAACCACTGACTACACCCCTTAAGGAACAGCAGCTGTCCTGCGCCATTTACCTGTGAGTTTAGCTGGTTTTGACACCCCTTCCTTCACACCTGAAACAGTAGCTCTATTTATGAAGTCGTGTTTTGTTAATCTGCTGTTTGTGTGTTGTTTTATTTTGTTGTGATGTTTTGTGTTGTGAGTTTATGGAAAATCAGGGTTCAAAGTTTGATTCCGGTCAGATTTCCCCATCAAAAATGAGTGTCATGACCAGTAAAGAAAATTCTCTAGAGAAACTGAAAAAGCAATGAGAATTTCCCTCTCATTCTCCTTCTTAACTTTCTTTTTCTCCCTGTGTTTCAATCCCTAACACTCAAAACCATTGCCCAAGCCAGAGATCCGAGCAAGATTGGAACATTATTTACTGTTAATTATCTCAAATTATGCAATGCATTTTTTTGGCTCTAGTTTGTCTATTTTTAAAGGGGGGGGGGTAGAGAGTTCAGGTTGTGTGTTCTAGACCTGATCAATCTGGCACACACCCAGCAAAGTTGTTTAATTATTTGATTCCATTCCAAGTTGCATACAGAAGCATAGAATCACCAAATTGGAAGGGACCCTGAGGATCATCTAGTCCAACCCCTTGCAATGCAGGAATATGCACCTGTCCCTTACATGGATCAAACCTGAAACCTTGGCATTATCAGCACCACACTCTAACCAACTGAGCTATCAGTTTTTCAAAAATGTTTAAACTGGTTAAATTGGTTTAAAGGATTTGAGAAATTTGTAAACATGTTAAGACTGTGAGCAAGTTGAAAAAGTTTATCTTCCTGCTGGAAAAGGACCAAGGTTTAAATAAGGTTTAAGATCATTGTGACCTTATAAAAGCTGGAAAATCTTTTCCCCCCAGGTGTTTGCTAAGTGCATGTATGTTCTCTCAAAAATCATTTGTAAACTGTTAAGCTTGAAAGCTTGAGAGAATATAAAAGGTGGAGAGTGTCCAGAATATTTGTTTTCCTCATTCTCTGCCTGGGATTGTTTTTGTTTTTGGCCATTAATTTGTAGGAGACAAATGCTGTTGGAAGGCTGACAAGAAAACTTCTGCTGTTCATTAACTCTGTGCTGGCTAGGATTAACATTCGACATTTGGCAGTGACTAAGTTCCAGAAATAAGAACAGTAGCACCTGCAATTATTATAAGTGATTCAGGGGGGACAGTAAATTGATAGCTGCCAAATTATTTTATCCTGCCGTTCTTCAGTGAAAATGGGCACCAGCTCAAAATAATCCTTAAAAGGGCTATAATGAGCCCTTATTGAGGTACCTATTGACTATGTTCAAAGAGGAAATGAACGGTCTATGTCTCAGTTTGTCATTCACCTGGCAATTTGTTTTGGATCCTTCAATTTAAGGAAATGGGTTCTATTATAGTAAGCTGATTTTGTAAACCAGATCAGACTGTCTTCTAAGTCTTCTGGGAAGCTTGGGATCTCAGCTGTTTCCCTTGCCTGGGCGAGCAAGATCAGCTTAATACGTTCTTGCAAAGGGAGACCTGCACCAAAACCTTCATTCAATATCCCAAAGATCTGTTTCCTTACTCTCTCATCAAGTTTATCATCTTTGGGCAAAGATTCCATTTACTACAGAAGCAGCTCTGCCATCATATCCTCCTGTTTGGTGGGTTTTGCCCTCCAGTGCACATAGCCTGTGTGGTACCAGGAGGATCTTTCATTTGCCCAAAATGTGGTGTTGGTTCTGGAAGGGTTCTTTTCGGCCAATTGGTGCCAAAGAAGGACAGAACTTTCTTTTTGTACGCCACAACAGCAGCAAGAATACTTATCGCAAAGTATTGGAAGACACAAGATCTACCCACCCGGGAAGAATGGCAGATGAAGGTGATGGACTATATGGAACTGGCGGAAATGACTGGCAGAATCCGAGACCAGGGAAAAGAGTCGGTGGAGGAAGATTGGAAAAAGTTTAAAGTCTACTTACAGAAATACTGTAAAATTAATGAATGTTAGAATGATGTTGGACAAGAGGTTAAGTGGTTTTTAGCCATAATGCTATAAGGAATATGAAAAAATGGATTATTAACAGGTAAAAATTTAATGTTACTATATTTTAAGATTAAAGACTAGGATAAACAAAGAGGGAAAGGATTTGCTGAACTAACAAATTGAATTGGAATACAAAAAAGGGAGGTGTGAGGAGGTCCGGGAAACAAGCAAATGAAAGATAAGTAATGGAAAGATGGAATTGTTTTTAACTATTTTTATTTTGTATTTTTCTTTTTTCTTTTTTCATTTTGTAATACTTTGAAAATCTTAATAAATATCTTTTTTTAAAAAAATGGAAGGGTTCTTTTCATTTTAGCTCTTTCTTCTCAGGATGCTTGGAAGGGCCAATAGTTACCACGCAACGCACAATAATTTCTTGGCTTTGTTAATTACACCAGTCAAGGAAAGGTAAACTCTGACCGATGTGCAAGGTGCACCCCTGGGTTAAATCCATATATTATCTTAAATTGCAATTTCAATAAAATCACTGTAAATACCACCCAGAAATCAAGCATATGACCAGGGCTGTCGTAAGCATATGTGGTGCCAGGGTGCAAAAATCTGCCCAGCGCCTCCCCCCTGCCTTCTGGATGGAGTTGCTGTGGCCGGAGCTTGCTTGGATGCCGGGTGTTGGCGACAGGGAGGGGGGTTACAAATCAAATAAAATGGCCAGGGACTCCGCCAAGCTGATTTCTTTTTCGCCTGCATTGCCATCCTTGCTCACATGTTGCCTCCGTCTCCAGCAAATCTGGGAGGCAGAGAAATGGAAGGAGGAAAGTTAAGGCTGGCAGCTGCCAGGCATCCAAGTGGCAAGCCTCTGCGGGCGGCTTGCAAAAGCCCGTCCGGGGACCCAGAGCGCTGCCAGCTTTGGTCCCATGGCAGCACGGCACCTTAAGACTTTGACAATGATTCCGCCGTCAAATGCTGGGCAGGAGGGCGGGGAGTTGGGGTGGAGAGCCACCTGCAGCAGAGCTCACGGACGGGCTCTTCCCCGGACTCAACTCTTGGGCCCTGGGCTCTCAGCCTAGCACCCCTGAAAGCCTGGCGCCCGGGTGCCCCGCACCCCTAGTGCCTATGGGTAAGATGGCCCTGCATATGCCTCTTTATATCCTTTTCAGGATGGCAATTCCATGTTGTCCAGCTCTGATACAATTGCTACAAGCTGGACAGTGTTAACAGGTTAATATACGAGGAGTGAGTCTGACTACTGTCCCCATATTTGAATGGTACTTGCTATGTAGGGTAGGTACTTCCTCCTTAGGTAAGCCTTTGTTTGGATGGAAGGGAGGTTGTAGCCTCTGCCTGTCCCTCCCTCCTCATTAAAGGTATCCTGTTAAAGGGATCTGGGGGTGTGGATTCTGTCTAATGCCTGGACATGGGCCAGGGACCCCTCAGGGTCCCCCTATTTGATGTAAGTCATAGGGCTCCCCCTATTGGTGGTTTCCCCTTAGACTCCCTGTTAGACGGGCAGGAGTCAGGATGTAGCCTGGCTTCACCCAATGCCTAAGCCAAACTGTTCACATCTGTAACCTATAAAATTGTGGCCTATTTCAACCCATAAACCAAAATACTTGTGCATGTGTGTTTATTATCTACTAGGGAACTACGGGTCACAGGACCTTGGCGCACAATTACAGTGGTACCTCAGTTTTCAAATGTCTTGGAAGTTGGACGTTTCGGTTTTCAAACGCCGAAAACCCGGAAGTAAATGCTTCCGTTTCTGAACGCACCTCGGAAGTCAAACTGCTTCTGCTGAGTGTTTCTCCATTTTCTCAATTAACTTTGCAGACTGCCCTTTGTGCCTCGGTTTATGAACGTTTCGGAAGTCAAACAGTCTTCCGGAACAGATGACATTCAAAAACCGAGGTACCATTGTACTTCCTCTCTTATGAGTAACAAATATTATTCTGCCTAAAAGAAGGTACCATGTTAAAATGAATCTGGAAACTTAATTTCAAAAGGGAGAAAAAAATAGGGAATGCTGGAGAAAACAATAATTTTACAAAACTGTATCATTTGGATGATTCCATTTTCATTCGAGCCTATATGGTTCTTTGCAGCCTCCTTATTTTTGAGGCTGTCCCAATGCACATTTGTATTTCAATAAAGGTCTATCTTTTCACTTACTTTGAACTGTCCATGTCAGGAAGATGCTCTGATCCATCGATTATTGTGGCACTGCTTTTCTGTAACCTTTAAAGCCGTATGAATACCCCTTTAGAAATGGCATTGCCAGCACTGTGTACCACATTTTAAATGGAAACTATGACCTGACACTGTCAATCATGTTGTGAAAGCTAATGCTTGTGCTTATGTGGGTGGAAGGTAACATCTTTGTACATTCAAACAAAAGTTGCACAAAAGTTCTTTTCTTTTCTTTTATTTCTCAGATCCTCAATTCTTTTTTTCTTTTTTTAAAAAATAAAGTCCTTAAACGGAGGGACGGATTTACTGGGAAGCGAGACAGCACAGCACAAAAGTAACAAAGGGATGCTCAAGAGGGGAGAATCAATACAAAGAAAAGGGAAGTCTTGAAAATCTTTACCATATGCTGGTTCAAAGAAAGCCAAGCCTGAAGGAAAGAGAATGCAATGTTACCTAAGAAGGAGCCACCCAAATCGCAAATTGCCTATTTGGCTGGTGACTGGCCAAAAACGACGCCAGCTTTTATTAGGCATGTCTATCTCTAGGGCTACTGGCAATGGAAGCTTGTTCAATTAAAGAACTCCAGAGATAGACAATGTGGTCTGGAGCCAATATTCAAAGCACAATTTTCAAGAGCAGTTGGTGCTTAATGGTGAAGAATTGTAACGTAAGACTGAAAAGAAGGCCAATTAGCGAGAATGTCTCTGCCCCCTCCCCTTTTTAAATCACATTGAAACCAGTTTGGAAAAAGTTCTGATTCCCACAAAGCACTGTGAGGACTGCAGTTTTGCCGCAGCACTGAAAATTCTTTGGCAGGGATATGAACGTAAGAACCCTGTTTGATCAGACCACAGGTCCATACTTCATTAGTGGTCAGGAAGGCCACAAACAGGGTGTGAAGACACCAGCCCTCTCCCACTGTTGTTCCCTGATGTCATAACTAAGTTGTTCCATTGAGATCCAAGTTATCAAACAGATAACTTCAACAGGATCAGGGTTAGAGCATGCCCACATTCTACAAGCACAAGTGCCCCATGGTGACAAGGTAGTTTGGGCCAAGTGTTAATGTGCCCAGTGGCTGAGTATGCATGTTTGAGAGAGGAGCTGCCTCACATAAGAAGCCCTCCAGCATGTGGAACATCAAAGGTTCTGTATCCCTGTGGCAGACTTAGCCACTGTGATCCACGCGTTGGACACCTCCAGACTTGATTATTGTAACTCACTCTACATGGGGCTGCCCTTGAGATTGACCCAGAAACTCCAGCGGGTGCAGAATGCTGTGGCAAGACTCCTTACAGGGTCCTTGCCACAGGATCACATTCACCCTGTGCTATACCAGCTGCACTGGCTCCCAGTGGAGTACAGGATCAGGTTTAACCTTTAAAGCCCTATACGGCCTAGGACCCCCGTTCCTACGGGACCACCTCTTCTGGTATGTTCTACGAAGGACCTTACAATCTTCAGACAAAGACATCTTGGAGGTCCTGGGTCACAGGGAGGTTAGGCTGGCCTCAACCAGAGCCAGGGCTTTTTCGGCCGTGGCCCCGATCTGGTGGAATGCTCTGTCACAAGAGACTAGGGCCCTGCGGGACGACATCTTTCCACAGGGCCTGCAAGACAGAGCTGTTCCACCAGGCCTTTGGCCAAGGCACAGTCTGACCCCCCTCCTTTGGAAATCCTCACAGAACTCTAGTGCAATGGTTGCCATTAATTTGATTTTGAAATTGATTTTAAAATGAATTGATTTTAGAATGCTGTATTACTTTTATTGTTGTTAGCCGCCCTGAGCCTAGCTTCGGCTGGGGAGGGCGGGATATAAATAAATAAAATATTTTTTATTATTATTATTATTATTATTATTATTATTATTATTATTATATGATTTGGATGTAGAAGCTTAAATCCACAGACTTTCATGTTGAAGGATCTGTGGAAACAGGACAGGGGGAAGTCCCTGGAGAGCT
Organism: Podarcis muralis; assembly: GCF_964188315.1. NCBI lineage: Eukaryota > Metazoa > Chordata > Lepidosauria > Squamata > Lacertidae > Podarcis > Podarcis muralis. Next base: position 9,403,055 of record NC_135663.1, read on the forward strand.
GCATGCTGAAGGCAGCTCCGAACAAAATATCACAGACCTGGCATCAAGTGTTGGGGCTTGAGGGAAATATGGGCACCTACAGCAGCTGCTTGCAAAATGCCAACTTACCATGGGGATAATTTGTCGAAGGAAGAAAATTAATAAAAAGCCAAACAAGAATTTCCCTGATTTTTTCTCTCCCCTTTGCTTATTATTGAATGGAGTTTCTTTTCTGACATACACCAGAGATTAGCAACATGGTGCCCTCTAGGTGATGTCAGACTCTAACACTCAACCAGGGTGGTCAAAGGCCAGGGATGATGGGAACTTCCAGAGGGCGCCATATTGGTGGTCCTTGTTGTGCATGTTAACTCAGAAATATGTCACACTAGGCAATAACCTATTGATGTCCTTGCAGCAAAGTCATTAGTTTGCATCAGGCGTCCTACTGGGAAGACCCAGTTTTCTGAGTGCATGTTCTGGAAGTTGGGCAATAGGGGCAGTACAGGATTCCTTTTTGTGTACCAACCTCCCCGCTGCACCAAGGATTCCCTGTCCGAGCTGCTTCAGGTCGTGGCGGATGTTCTCCTGGAGACACCTAGTTTGGTTGTCCTAGGGGATTTTAACATCCACGCCGACACGACCTTACAAGGGGCCGCTCAGGACTTCGTGGAAAGCATGGCCTCCTTGGGGCTGTCCCTGAATAAGTTGGGCCCAACTCATAGTCATGGACATGCCTTAGACCTGGTATTCACCTCTAGTGACGTGGGTGATCTGACACTAAGTAAAAGTGAAACCAAAGAAGTGCCATGGTCAGATCACTTCCTGGTGCAACTGGACTTCTCCGTGACCCTTCCCCTCTGCAGGGAGGTGGGACCAATTCGGATGGTCCGCCCCCGCCACTTAATGGATCCAAATGGTTTCCAGAGAGTGGTAGGGGATGCTTTATCCCATGTTGATGGCCTTTCAGCTGATTCCCTGGTGGCCCGCTGGAATGCGGAGTTAACCAGGGCTATCGACTGTCTGGCTCCGAAGCGCCCTCTCCAATTGCATGGAGCCCAGACAGCCCCGTGGTTTTCTTCGGAGCTGAGGGCGATGAAACAATCGCTGAGACGGCTAGAGCGTCGGTGGCAGAAAACTCACTCCGAATCTGACCGGACACAGGCTAGAGCTCAACGTCGAGCCTACCAAGTGGCGATAGCGACGGCGAAGAAGACTTTCTTCACCGCCTCTATTGCATCTGCAGAAAATAGTAGCAGGAGACTCTTTCAGGTGGTCCGCAATTTAACGGAACCACCTTTACCACCGGGGCCTTGTAAAGACCCCAAGATCTCCTGCAACGATTTTGCAAAGTTTTTTGCAGATAAAATCACTCATATTCGGAAGGAGCTAGACACCACTGTGGGAGCAGGGCTGGGGCGGGAGAGTGCTAGAGCCCTGTCTGGTCAAGTTGCATGGAATCAATTTCAATCCGTTACCCCAGAGGATGTGGACAGGCTGCTTGGACACATGAAACCAACCACCTGTCTCCTTGATCGTTGCCCATCCTGGCTAATAAAAGCAAGCCGGGAAGGGCTGGGTGATGGGCTCTGCGGGGTGGTGAATGCTTCCCTCTGTGAGGGAACATTCCCAGATCCACTGAAAGAGGCGGTCATTAAACCGCTTCTTAAAAAACCATCTTTAGACCCGGCCAGTATGTCCAACTATCGCCCAGTCTCAAATCTTCCATTCTTGGGCAAGGTGATTGAGCGTGTGGTTGCTGAACAACTCCAGGCATGCCTGGAGGATGCGGACCATTTGGATCCCTTCCAATCGGGATTCAGGCCTCATCATGGGACTGAAACTGCCTTGGTCGCACTGGTTGATGATCTCCGGCGAGCTAGGGACAAAGGTGAGAGTTGTTTCCTAGTTCTGCTGGATCTCTCAGCGGCCTTTGATACAATCAACCATAACATCCTTCTGGACCGTCTAGAGGGGTTGGGAGCTGGGGGCACTGTTATACAGTGGTTTCACTCCTTCCTCCTGGGCCGTGTTCAGAAAGTGGTGGGGGGGAGGAGTGTTCAGACCCTTGGGCCCTCACTTGTGGGGTGCCTCAGGGTTCCGTCCTCTCCCCCATGCTTTTTAACATCTATATGAAGCCACTGGGAGAGATCATCAGGGGGTTTGGACTGGGTGTCCATCAATATGCAGATGATACCCAGCTCTACCTCTCTTTCAAATCAGAACCAGTGAAGGCGGTGAAGGTCCTGTGTGAGTGCCTGGAGGCGGTTGGAGGATGGATGGCGGCTAATGGATTGAAGTTGAATCCTGACAAGACAGAAGTACTGTTTTTGGGGGACAGAGGGCGGGCTGGTGTGGAGGACTCCCTGGTCCTGAATAGGGTAACTGTGCCCCTGAAGTACAAGGTACGTAGCCTGGGAGTCATTTTGGACTCACAGCTGTCCATGGAGGTGCAGGTCAATCCAGGGCAGCTGTCTACCAACTCCACCTGGTACGCAGGCTGAGACCCTACCTGCCCGTGGACTGTCTCACCAGAGTGGTGCATGCTCTAGTTATCTCCCGCTTGGACTACTGCAATGCGCTCTACGCGGGGCTACCTTTGAAGGTGACTCAGAAACTACAGCTAATCCAGAATGCGGCAGCTAGACTGGTGACTGGGGGCGGCCGCCGAGACCACATAACACCGGTCTTGAAAGACCTACATTGGCTCCCAGTACGTTTCCGAGCACAATTCAAAGTGCTGGTGTTGACCTTTAAAGCCCTAAATGGCCTCGGCCCAGTATACCTGAAGGAGTGTTTCCACCCCCATCGTTCTGCCCGGACTCTGAGGTCCAGCGCCGAGGGCCTTCTGGCGGTTCCCTCATTGCGAGAAGCGAGGTTACAGGGAACCAGGCAGAGGGCCTTCTCGGTGGTGGCGCCTGCCCTGTGGAACGCCCTCCCATCAGATGTCAAAACGATAAACAACTACCTGACATTCAGAAGACATCTTAAGGCAGCCCTGTTCAGGGAAGTTTTTAATGTATGATATTTTAGTGTTTTTTGGTTTCTATGGAAGCCGCCCAGAGTGGCTAGGGAAACCCAGCCAGATGGGTGGGGTACAAATAATAAATTATTATTATTATTATTATTATTATTATTATTATTATTATTATCATCATCATCATCATCATCATCATCATCCAGTGGGAGGGCTTTCTTCGTGGAAAAGGGGATTTTTTGTTGGCCAATTTCTCCTGCTTCTGAGAGTCCCCAGCAGCTCCAGGAAATTTGTTTTGTAGGGTTCTCAATGATCAAGTCATTGTCCGGCACCAGGCCAGTTGGCAGACCAACTCTGTGTTACAAAGATTTCTGCACGTGTGACATGAAGGCTGGCAACATCAACGCTCCCATATGTGGGAAACCCTTGCAGATGATCACAGCACCTGGAGACAGGCAGATGAGTTGTGTATCCATAGCAGTGACCAGAGGAGGAATGACCACTGGGAGGAGCGAACAGAGAAGAAACGCCTTGGTGCATCTGCATTTGGAGCAGCACAACTGGACACCTTCATCTGCCCCAGCTGCAACAAAACATGTCTCTCCAGCATCAGTCTCTACAGCCACAGCAGGCAATGCAAACTTCCAACAGCTTGACCTCACCTCCAAAAGCACACTCCTCCTTTGTCTCCCAAGACAGACAGATGCCAGCACAGGGTTCCCAATGGTCCAGAAATTGTATATCACCTGTTATGTTAAATGGGGCATACTCCCATGTAAGTTCGCAAAGAAAGTAGCTGTAGTCACAACTGGCTTTAGCTAGTTTGAGGCTTCCACATATGCATTGCCAGGGGACTCTGAGAAACCATAATACAACCGTGGAAAATATATATGTATGCAAGTTAAAATCCTTCAAATATACTCAATTGAAAGCAGCATATTCATTATTATTTTCAAATTTTGTGATTTTATAAACGTTAACTTTTAAAACTGTTTTGTTTTTCTAGTCATGGCTTAGGGAAAACATTTCCCAAATATCAGAAAGGAATAGGAAGGACATGCACCACCTGTAGTTTGGAATACATCACCTTTACAAAAGGGGATAGGTAGATATTAATTGCATGCAAGCAAGGTAAACATCAGAGGCACAGGATGCGTTCAGTATTTATTGAACTGCTTCTTCAGATACCTATAAAGGATGCTCAAGATATGGGGCACCACGGAGGTGAGAACTGCAATTCCAAAGCATAGAAGCTTGTGGTACCCAATTTAGAGAAGTAGTAAAACGTACTAGCACTTGTCTCAAAGACTTAAGCCAGCTTTACCCAGTCTGGTGCCTTTCCATCCTTCCTGACCATAAGCTATGCTGATTTAGGGAGGTGAAGAATAAAACACCTGACACCAGGGTAGGAAAGGCTGCCTTAAGCAATTAAGACACCACACACCCAAGGGACCTGTCTTTTTCCTGTACATGCTGTTCTTAACATGGTCTGAGGCTGCACACCTATACCCAGGGATACTGAAGCTTTGGCCCTCTGAAAGTTGTTGGATCCAAACTCCCAGCATCCCTGACCATTGCCCATCCTGGCTGGGACTGATAGGAGTTGGAGTCTAGCAGCATCAGGAGGGCACCACATTCCATATCCCTACTATATGGCCACTTACCAGAGAACTTAAAGGTAAAGGGACCCCTGACCATTAGGTCCAGTCGCGGACGACTCTGGGGTTGCGGCGCTCATCTCACTTTATTGGCCGAGGGAGCTGGTGTACAGCTTCCGAGTCATGTGGCCAGCATGACTAAGCTGCTTCTGGCGAACCAGAGCAGTGCATGGAAACACTGTTTACCTTCCCACCAGAGCAGCACCTATTTATCTACTTGCACTTTGACGTGCTTTCGAACTGCTAGGTTGGCAGGAGGAGGGACTGAGCAACGGGAGTTCACCCCATCGCGGGGATTCGAACCGCCAACCTTCTGATCGGCAAGTCCTAGGCTCTGTGGTTTAACCCACAGCGCCACCCACATCCTGCGACCAGAGAACTTAGTGGGGGTTATTTGTAAGTAGACACATGCAGGATTGCACTGTTAGTGCCTTCTTAATCACACCATAATGAGCTTAGAACAGAGATGTCTGGGTAATACATTGATCTATCAATCTTCCTTTCTGGAGGTTTAGATCACTCATATAGAAGAGAGGGAACATAAGTACCTAGAACTGTGTTGGATCTTCTCAAATGTCAAGGTGGGTTTTATTTTTTCCCCTTTGTTCTGAAACCGGCATATCTTTTTACTGCAATGAGTTACTGTGATAGCTACACAGAGGTAAGCTAGTAGCTACAGTTAAGCAAATGGCAGATTGCTTAATTTTAACAACCCATTTGTTCCTAATAACAGGTGCTAACCAGTGGCACAGTGGGGGGGGCACAGGTGCGCTTGCCCTGGGTGCAAAATTTCGACACCCGGTACTGCCTCAGTACAGTTGTGTGCTTCCATCGCTGAGCTCCATTGAAAACAGCTTCTCCATGCAAACCAGGAAGTGTCTACTCCAGACAACGTAATGACTCCTCTTTTCTTATCTCTACAGCTGTGATCTCTTGGGTGACGCGGATGCCATTGGGCAGTTGAATGTGCATGTGTACTCTATCTGTTTCCCTCCCATCCACCCAGCCTTCCGCATGGCCCTGGGCACTGGCAACCCACACTACACCACTGGTGCTACCCAACCTGAACGTTCAGGATAGCAACTCAAATATGAATACAAGCACCCATGTGCAAGCACATGTGCGTGTGAGAGAGAGAGCTTTAATGTTATTCAGTAAAAAGTGTCCTCGCTTCCATCTTTGTCAGGAGCAAGATCCCAGTCCCAGCTAAGGCAAGACTGGGGAACCTGTCACCCTCCAAATGTTGTTCAACTCCCATCAGTCCCAGCCAGCACAATGGTCAGGAATGCTGGGATTTGTAGTCTTCACAACATTCAGAGGGCCATGGACTAAGGGGCATCCCTGAGCTAAGGGACACTTCAGCAAGGGAATTCTCAGGGTGGTGATATCTTCCATGTAAGTGACCTAAAATATATATTCTAAAATAATTAATAAAAGAGGTAAATGTTTATGTTAAGGCCATGGAGCGTTAGCGCATATCCAGGAGTTTTCTCTTGTTTTGAGTGACCCAGGATTGTCTTTTCAACTGGAAATATTTCCCAGTCTGAAGGGTGTTGGCCTTCTAACTGACAGTATGTCTTAGATAAAAGCTGGTCAAGCTTGCACCAATAGGTTTTGCAACAGGCTGCATCCTGCTAGGATCCAGAGCTCCCTTAGAGTCAGGACTTTGAGACTACTCCAGTGAGATGGTGCAAATATCACTTCTAGCTTATGTTATAAACATTCCTGGTTTGTACTGGCATAGGAAACCACTTCTCCCCCTGACCCCCTAACCATCAGATGTAATTACAAAAACGTATATACACTGTACAAGCAAGAAAGTCCTAAAACAGCTGCAGATGTTTTTGCCAGATAGGGCTTGAATATCATGGCTCTTTTGGCAAAACCAAACAGCTGAGGTAGTTTATAGCAGGTCCTGCTTAACACCATGGTTGTTGGAAACCTGTTCGAGGTTCTCCATCATCAAAACCTGCGTCTTGTCCATCCAGTTCCCTTTCTGAGTTGACTTCCCCATCATCGCTGATGTAAGGCTATGCTCCGGCTCCTGCGGATCAGCTGCTGGCAAAATGGCATTGCTCTGTCCACGCTGGGAGTAGGTTTCCCTGGGCATCCCATCCCCAGAGCAGAGCTGAAGCCGGAAAACTGCCTGGAAGCCTCGCCGGAAGTTCTCGTTGAAAAAGCCATAGATGATGGGGTTGATGCTACTGTTGAAGAAAGCCAGCCAGTGAGCGAATGGGTAGATGTAGATGTTGATGACCTGCAGCTGTTCCTCGTTCAGGTCAGCGTAGTCAGAGAGCATCGCCAAGGTCCACAAGGGCAGCCAGGAGAGGATGAAAAGCAACGCCACGATGATGAGCATCTTGATGACCTTCAGCTTCTTCCTGCAGACAGAGTGGCGCTCCTGGCCTTGCTTCCCAGAGGCAGGCAACGAGGTGTTGAAGAGCGTGATCCCAATCCGGGCATACATGATGACAATGAGGGACAGAGGGGCCAGGTAGATGTTGGCAAAGAGCACGGTTGTATAGATCTTCCTCATGTCCTGGTTCGGCCAGTCCTCCCGGCACCAGTATATGGGGCTGGTTCTGTTGTCATAACCGAGCAACACTCGGAAGTGCCGGGATTCTTCCACCTTCAACATCACGGCAGACGGGCACATGATGGCAATGGCCAGGACCCAGATGACAACTATGATGACAACTGCTGTCCAGATGGTGAGCTTCTGCTTGAAAGGGTAAACAATGGAGCGGAACCTGCGAGGAAGAGATAAAAACACCTCTAAGTTCAAAAACAGACAAGGTTTCCATTCTGCATGTCTCATATTCTCAACGTGTCTCCTTGGTGGAAAATAGGAAGTTGCCATATATTGATGCATCTAGTTCAGTACTGTCTACACTGACAGTGTCTCTCTGGGATTTGGGACAGATAGGGGACATTCTCAGCCTTACCTGGAGATGCCAGGAATTGAATCTAGGACCATCTGTATGCAAAACAGATGCTTTAGCAGTGAATTAGAGTCCTTCCCTTATTCTGGCAGCAAAAAGGAGGAGCGGGACAGTGATCAGTACAGGTCCTCTCCACCTACCAGAGTGTTCCATGATGCTGAAGACTCTGTACTGTACCCAGCCAGTAAGAAGAGTATTATCTCATCCACTAGGTGCTTTGTAGGCTGCAGGAAGAAGAATTCACTGCAGCATTCTAGCTATTTTCCAAAAGAAGATCTATCAGTTGAAACTGAGGTTCAGGCTGCGTGTGTTTGTGTGGAATCCCAAACATCAAGGAAGGAATTCAATGCCACCTTGCCACAAAAGTTCTACAGTTCTAACCCCATCCACTGTTCTGTGAGTTCTGCTGACCACTGCCAATTGAAGGGAATGGGGTACTGGGGAAGGAGAGGAGGGAAAGCAGGAAGTGGGGCTTCCACTAGCAGGACCAATTAGTTGAATCCAGTCCTAGGAATTCACCCTTGAGTGGGTGGTTGATCGTATGTGTCAGAGACGGCCTCCAGGTCCCAGCTCACAGAAGACCAACGCTAGCCAGCAGAACTGTACAAAGTCTTTATTGAAGTTTAGTTCCCATTTTCAAACCCTAGCGTGCGTCTCTACGTCTAGACCCTAGACCAGCGAAGCCTCGTCTGAGTCTCCGCCCCCTGTACACCAGTTTAAGACTCTAGCCTTACTCCACCTCCTACGTTTCTCCTTCCTCCTCTGGGTCCTACTACCCCCCTGGGTGCCTTCCTTCCTGGACGCCTCGGAAGCGGACCCTTCGGACTCCTCCCCCTCTCTTCGGCGTGCTTTGGGACCCGGCTCCCTCTCCGGGCTGCTCATTGCGCCTCCCTCTTGTACATTTGAACTTGGCGCGCGCGCGCTGCCCCCGACCTTCCTTTTGACCGTTTCCTCGCTCTCTGATGCAGGCGTGGCTAACCCTGACTCATGTCCTTCCGCTGACGGAAAGCTGCCTGCTGCCGATGTTTGGGACTCCTCCCCCTTACTGCTCTCCGGTGGGGAAGCTGGTCCCGATTTCCAGCTGCTGCTCTCTGAGTCCCCTCTGGCCCCTCCTTCCTGGGGTGTTCCCTCTGGCAACCCCCTAGCTCTGACCACGGGAGCCCCTTTCTGTGAATCCTCTGATTCGCTGGAGAGACTTAGAGACCTCGGATGGCTATCATCGCTGACCTCTCCCTCGGATTCCTCTCCCTCGGTCTCTAATTCCTCCCTATCCTGTCCCTCTGCTCCTGAACCCCTGACATCCATCCCCCCTCGAAGCCCCCCCTTCCCCCCTCCCCTCCTTCCGGTGTGGGTACTGGGTGCTCCGTCGTAGCGGGGGTGCGTGCAGGATACAGTTCGTCCCCCATGTACTCGTCGACCTCGCTCTCCTCTGCCTCCATCTCTCTGTCTCCATGCTCGAACCCCACGTTTTCCCCCAACACGTCCATCTCGCCCCCCTCCCCCTCTTCGGGTGGTCCCAGCCAAGGACCCCGCAGCCACTTCCTGCGCCACTGCTCCTCTGGTTGATCGTCCCACCAATACGAGTGGTCTGAGGCAGACCCCGGTGGCGAACCCACCTGGGAGCTCGGGACTGGTGCCTGTTCCTCGTCCGAGGCGAACCCCTGGAATGTGCTGGCTGAAAGAGTGGGTGTGAAGAGCCAGTCGTCGAAATACTCTGCTGGCATGGGCCTGTGCGGGAAGATGGCATGAAACTCCTCTTTGAGCAGAGGCTCCTCCAAGGCATAGTCCGGTACCCAGCTGTTGGCACTGGCCGGGGTACCCTCTCTGGCTAGGAGATATTCTACTCCCTCTTCCCCCCATCTCGAGTCTAAAATCTCTGTGACCTCGTTGATGTGCCCCCTCCTAGGCGACCCCCCCTTTCTGGGCCCTTCTCTGAGCGGGTCTGGTGCTGTGTCTGGCTCCTGAAATCTATGAGGTGCTTTGTAGGGCGTGAGCACCGATCTATGGAACACCGGATGCATTCTGGAACCTTCCGGAAGAGCCAACCGGAAGGCCACTGGATTTACCTGTGCCTGGACTTGGTAAGGTCCTAGCTGCTTATGTCCTAGCTTCTTCTTCGCTAACGATCTGGTCGGCACTGCTTGCGCTGCTAACCAGACCCAGTCTCCCACCTGTATGTCTTCCCCAACTCTTCTGTGTCTGTCGGCCTGCACCTTGTATGCGTGCTTTGCTAGTTCTAACTGCCTCCTGAGTTGTTCGTGGACTTCCTGCAACTCCGACGCTAAGGCTTCCGCTGCCTGTGGCTCCCCCTCCCCCACTCTCTCTAAACCCGGGAAGGTTCTGGGATGCCTCCCGTTGTTGGCGAAGAACGGCGTCACCCCCGTCGACACGTGCTTCGTATTGTTGTAAGCGAACTCGGCGAGTGGCAGGTAGTCCACCCATGTCGTGGGCTGCTGATTGGCGTAGCATCTCAGGTACTGCTGCATGATGGCGTTGACCCTCTCCGCTTGCCCGTTGGTCTGTGGGTGTCTCGCCGACGCCAAATTGACTTTGACGTTCAGAATGCCCATCAGCTTCTGCCAGAAGTTCGAGATGAACTGTCGCCCCCGGTCGGAGAGAATAGACCGTGGCAGACCGTGGACTTTGAACACGTGGTCTATGAACAGTTTGGCGGTCTGCTCTGCCGTGGCTACCTTCGCACACGGAATGAAGTGTGCCATTTTAGTAAACATGTCCACCACCACTAGCACTGCTGTCTTTCCCCTCGAGCTGGGCAGATCCGTGACGAAGTCCAGGGCCACCCTCTCCCACGGTTCAGACGGTGTCTGCAGCGGTTCCAGCAGTCCCGCCAGCGGTTTGTGAACTGACTTGGCCCTTTGGCAGGTGTCACATCTCGAGACGTAATCCGCTACTTCCCCCCGCATCTTGGGCCACCAAAAGTCTCTGGCTACTAGTTCGACAGTCTTTTCTTTGCCAAAGTGCCCGGCGGTGGGAGCGTCGTGTAGCTGCTGCAGGACCCTTGCGCGGAGGTCGTCTCCCGGCACGTAGAGTGCTCCCTTGTGGAGGAGCAACCCATCGCGTATCTGGAACTCGTCGGCCCTCGCTGTGCCCCTGTGCACCTCCTCCATCTTGGCCTGTGCGAAGGGGTCTTCCCGCAGCGCGCGACGTACGGCGTCCAGGTCCACGGTTGCCGACGCGCATGCCCACGCTTCCGGTGCGAAAATGTGCTTGGCCGCCGACGGTGCCGCCTCCTCAAGGTATTGCGGCTTTCTGGACAATGCATCCGCCATCACGTTGTTGTCGCCTGGAATGTACTCTATCTTAAAGTCGAAGTCCGCGAAGAACTCTGCCCATCTAATGTGTCTCTGGTTGAGGAACCTAGCCGTGCGCCAGTACTCCAGATTCTTGTGGTCCGTGTGGACCTGCACTGTATGTCTGGCTCCGATGAGGAAGTGCCTCCATGCCTTGAATGCTGCATGTATGGCTAGCAACTCCCTGTCCCAGATAGTGTAATTCTGCTCCGACTTGCTGAGCTTCCTCGAGTAGAAGGCGCACGGCCTCCAGTCCCCCTGCTGGTCTTGTTGCAACAGGACAGCTCCCACGGCTCTGTCTGAGGCGTCTGTCTCCACCCTCATGGGTCTGCTGGGATTCACATGCAGCAGCTGCTCTTTGGACGCGAAGAGACGCTTGAGTTTCTGAAAGGACTGCTCCGCTTGCTCCGTCCAGATGAATTTCTTCTTCTTGGAGCTGAGCGTGTCGGTGATGGCCGCTGTCTGCATGGCAAATCCCTTGATGAACTTGCGGTAAAAGTTGGAAAAGCCGACAAACCGCTGGACTTCCTTCCGATTGCGTGGGCTTTTCCAATCCAAAACTGCGCGAACCTTGGCGCTGTCCATGGTGAGCCCCTTGTCCGACAACTTGTAGCCCAGGAAATCCACCTCCGTCACGTCGAACTGGCACTTCTCCAGCTTGGCGTACAGCCTGTGCTCCTTCAGTCTCTGCAGAACTTCCCTGACATCCCTCTCGTGCGCCTCTCGCGATTCTGAAAAAATCAGGATGTCGTCCAGGAAGCATACGCACTTCTTGTAAAGGAGCCCCGCCAGCACATGATGCATAAAGGCTTGGAAAGTGTGAGAGCCATTTTGTAATCCGAAGGGCATAACTCTGTATTCGTAGGTGCCCAGTGGCGTGAACATGGCCGTCTTCCACTCGTCGCCGTCGCGCATGCGAATCAGGTTGTACGCCCCACGTAGATCCAACTTGGTGAAAACGCGTCCTTTCCACACCGTCGCGAGCAGGTCGTCTATCTTGGGCATGGGGAAAGCTGAGGGCTTGGTTTTCGAGTTTAAAATTCTGAAGTCCACCACCAGCCTCCGTTGGGGCGTGTCCCGCTTCTTCACAAAGAATACTGGACTGCCTCCCACCGCTTTCGACTCCCGGATGAACCCACGCTTCAAATTGTGATCTATGAACTCCCTGAGTTCCTGCAGTTCATCCTCAGACATGGAGTACAGTTTCCCAGTTGGCAGCGTCGCCCCCGGCAGGAGGTCAATCTTGCAATCATAGGGTCTGTGAGGAGGTAGCTTGTCCGCCTCCTTCTCGCAGAATACCTCCAAAAACTCCGCATACTTGAGGGGTACTGCTTGCAGCGTGCCCAACTGTAACTGCGGGTCCTCCTCTTCCCCTTCTGGGCTGGGTATAATGCAGTGTTCTGCACAGTAGGAGGATCCAAAAGTCAGTTGGCGCTGGTACCAAGCCAATGCTGGGCTGTGCCTGTGCAGCCAACTCATGCCTAATACTACAGGCGTGTCCGACAGTTGGGTGACATTGAAGCTGATGACCTCCCGGTGATTCCCAATTTGCATCACCATCGGCGGCGTCTGCTGCACCACCTGCCCCCCTAGCAGTTCCCTGCCATCCACCGTGACAACCTTCAGGGGCAGCGTGGCTGGCAGTAAAGCTACGTTGTGTTGTTGAATGAATTCCAGTCCTATAAAGTCTGCATTACTGCCAGAGTCAATCGTAATAGGCACTTCTAAGGTGAGTCCATTGGGCAGCTGGAGCGATGCGGTGAGCTGCACCACTGGTTTGGGCGGGAGGGGGTCTGTGGGCTGCAAAATCTCTGGGGACTTCTTCACTGACTCGTCTGGCTGGGCCCCAGTGCCTCCTATTCCAGCCAGACTTCGTCGTTTCCCTGCTGTGGTTCTCTCTGCTGAGTTGTTTCCAATACTGTCACTGAAGCTGCAGTTTGCTTGTGGATCCTCTGGGGACACTCTTTCGCCATGTGCTCTTCACTCTCACATATATAGCACTTCCTGTTCCTTCTAGGCAGCTTCGGTTTTACTGCTCCCGGTGTTAAGGCTCTGTTAGCTGAGTGAGCCCTAGCACCGCCAATCTCCATCTGCTCTTCGCCCCCTCCCTGTGGAGGCGTGGACTGCGCACGCGCTGCCTCTCTAGACAAGAGGGAGGGCACTCTCGCTGGTGTGCGTCCCCAACGCCCTTCTTCTTTGCTCCATGGGCGTTCCTCCTGCCTCACCCCAATCGACAGCGCTCTTTCAACCACTTGCTGAGTGGTTGTGGGTCTCTCTCCCCGTGCCATCTCATCCTTGATTTGTGGGTTCAATCCCTCCAAAAAAAGGTCTCTAACTGGCGGAGAATCCTTATCCCAATTCAGCGCGTTGACCAATGCAAAAAACCTGGAATGATACTGCCTTACGCTGGCTTTCCCTTGTCTTAGCCCAAATATGTCTTTCCGGGCAATGTCAATGTCTATGTTAGATAAGAAACAGGAGTCCATTGCTTTAATGAATGCATCTGCGCTTTGGAGCGCTGGATCGTTATCCCTCCACAGATTGCGCAGCCATGCTTTCGCGTCCCCATGCAGATGAGACAAAATAAACCCCACTTTCTCCCGCTCATCTCTAAAGTCTCTATCCAGCAGCTGCAGCGCAAACAGCACATCTGCTCGGAAATTGGGGTACTGCTGCAAATTCCCATCAAAATGAGATACAATGCTGCCTCCTCTCTTCCCCAGCCCAATCCCCTCGGATCTGGGTCCCGGTAGCCCCTGCTTCACAAGCCCTTCCAACCTGGCTTGAAGATCTCTGCAGGCAGCTGCCGCTTCTTCCTCTCTCTTCCTGGATGCGATTATTTCAGCGCTGAGTTGTGTCACCGCTTCTTCCAGGGAAGCTATTTTCTGTTCTGTAGTCATCTCGCCTGACTTTTGTGAGCTCGCAAGGCACCAGTCTTCTGCCCTCCCTGCCTCGCTCCCGCAGCGATGCTTGAGGCGAAGAAAACCGATGAAACTGTGAGACGAGGCTTACTGTCAGAGACGGCCTCCAGGTCCCAGCTCACAGAAGACCAACGCTAGCCAGCAGAACTGTACAAAGTCTTTATTGAAGTTTAGTTCCCATTTTCAAACCCTAGCGTGCGTCTCTACGTCTAGACCCTAGACCAGCGAAGCCTCGTCTGAGTCTCCGCCCCCTGTACACCAGTTTAAGACTCTAGCCTTACTCCACCTCCTACGTTTCTCCTTCCTCCTCTGGGTCCTACTACCCCCCTGGGTGCCTTCCTTCCTGGACGCCTCGGAAGCGGACCCTTCGGACTCCTCCCCCTCTCTTCGGCGTGCTTTGGGACCCGGCTCCCTCTCCGGGCTGCTCATTGCGCCTCCCTCTTGTACATTTGAACTTGGCGCGCGCGCGCTGCCCCCGACCTTCCTTTTGACCGTTTCCTCGCTCTCTGATGCAGGCGTGGCTAACCCTGACTCATGTCCTTCCGCTGACGGAAAGCTGCCTGCTGCCGATGTTTGGGACTCCTCCCCCTTACTGCTCTCCGGTGGGGAAGCTGGTCCCGATTTCCAGCTGCTGCTCTCTGAGTCCCCTCTGGCCCCTCCTTCCTGGGGTGTTCCCTCTGGCAACCCCCTAGCTCTGACCACGGGAGCCCCTTTCTGTGAATCCTCTGATTCGCTGGAGAGACTTAGAGACCTCGGATGGCTATCATCGCTGACCTCTCCCTCGGATTCCTCTCCCTCGGTCTCTAATTCCTCCCTATCCTGTCCCTCTGCTCCTGAACCCCTGACAGTATGGGTTATTCCCATTAATTTATTTGGGGGCATTTGTATTCTGCCTATTAGCATTTCCAGGGCCATTAGCCTATGATCGTAAAACAATGATCACTAAAATGGCAGATTTTTATTTTGAAAAAAGAAGAATAAAAGAAGATGCTATGAAGTTAACGGAACCAGGAAAATATTAATAATAAAGGTTATTCTGGCCAGTACTGAAAATTTTTCTGTCAGGTTGGTGTGAGGAAAATTGGAGTGGGTTCTGCTTTCAACAAATATAAAAACCAGAGGAAGAGAGGGGTGTGAAGAAGCCACACTTCTTCTTAACATAGCGCTAAACTGGTTTTGTGCATGGATAGCCAATATGGTACTCTTCAAAGGTTGTTGAAATATAGCACCCACCCATCTCAGCCAACATGGCCAATTGGCAGAAACTATGTGGGAGTTTTCTCCTTCATGGATCACTGCCTTGCCGTGTCTTAATGAGGGTGAAAAAGGAGAGCACAAAATATGGTCAGAAGCTCAACATCAAAAAAACGAAGATCATGGCCACTGGTCCCATCACCTCCTGGCAAATAGAAGAGGAAGAAATGGAGGCAGTGAGAGATTTTACTTTCTTGGGCTCCATGATCACTGCAGATGGTGACAGCAGCCACGAAATTAAAAGACGCCTGCTCCTTGGGAGAAAAGCAATGACAAACCTAGACAGCATCTTAAAAAGCAGAAACATCACCCTGCCAACAAAGGTCCGTTAGTTAAAGCTATGGTTTTCCCAGTAGTGATGTATGGAAGTGAGAGCTGGACCATAAAGAAGGATGATCGCAAAAGAATTGATGCTTTTGAATTATGATGCTGGAGAAGACTCTTGAGAGTCCCATGGACTGCAAGAAGATCAAACCTATCCATTCTGAAGGAAATCGGCCCTGAGTACTCACTGGAAGGACAGATCCTGTAGCTGAGGCTCCAATACTTTGGCCACCTCATGAGAAGAGAAGACTCCCTGGAAAAGACCCTGGTGTTGGAAAGATTGAGGGCACAAGGAGAAGGGGACGACAGAGGACGAGATGGTTGGACAGTGTTCTCGAAGCTACCAGCATGAGTTTGACCAAACTGCGGTAGGCAATGGAAGACAGGAGTGTCTGGCATGCTCTGGTCCATGGGGTCACGAAGAGTCGGACACGACTAAATGACTAAACAACAACAATGTGGGAGTTGAAGTCTCACAACTTCTGAAGGACATCAAATTGGCTGGCCTGGGTTTAGTACTACATCAAAGATGAAACACAGACTCAGACCATTGGACTATCTAGCCCAGAACTTTCTGCTCTGATTGGATAAGCTACCATGGCAGGTTTATTTAATTTATTTATCAAATTTCTTTCTCACCCCTCCTCCCAGCCTTGGATACGTGTCTTTCCAAGCTGGTATGTGATTAGAGGAAGAGCTGTGATGGTGCATCAGGCTCGCATACAGAAGGTCCCAGTTTAATCCCCAGCATCTCCAGGTAGGCCTGGGAATGTCCTCTGCCTGAAACCTCGAGGAGCCAATGCCAACCAGCATGGAACAATGGTCTGATTCAGTATAAGGCAACTTCCTATGTTCCGATGTAGAAATGTCGCAGGTGGAGCCTAAGACCTCATGAGCTCCATCATGATGCTAAGGCTCCTTAGTCATAAACTCTGTGTCCTGCTAAACTGTGCATTTACTCTGATAGGCCTGCAATCCCCACCTCTTCTCTCTCTCTGTCACTTTTCCTGCAAAGCTTGAATCACAATAGGTTTGCAGAGGCAGTCTCTCACATCAGTCGAAAAAAGGCCACAAACCCCCACATGTTCTGAAAAGCTCCTTCACACAGCAACAAGCTCACCACTGCATAATTGTGCTGTCTTGTCCCACCGGATTTCTTCCTGACGCTACTGCACAATGGCGTAATTGCACAAGAACTGAAGAGGCTTACAAAGACAGCAACCTTGGACAATTGGTACAACTGACATTTTATGTGTTCCATATCCATTTCCAGGCTGTTACAGACACATACCTGTCGACTGCAATTGCCACTAAAGTGAAGACAGAAGCCGAGACAGATATTCCCTGGACCATTCCGTTCATCTTGCAGGCAATATTCCCAAAGGGCCATCCTGGAGTTTGAAAAGAAAATGGTTATCAGATATTGAAACTGCTTTCATAGCATACCAAAAGGAAAGGACACATTGGGGCTAAACTGGGTGCTTGTCAGGTATGTTTAAACATACACAGTCCTTGTCTGCGTATGAAGTTGAGGGTGAGAGGGTCTTTTAGTTCCCACTAAAATCAATGGGTGGTATTCAACAAAAATTACTATGAACCACAGAAATTAATGAACACAACTTGTGGATTATTGCATTAGTTCTCCTAGTTGAAGTCCTAGTGCTTTTATCCTGGATTCTAACATTCTTTTTAAACTGCAAGACCTGCTGGATTACATAAGCATGGCTTTTTGATTGATATACCATCATGTTGCATTAGATTTTAAACAGTGGGAAAGAATATGCTGGAATACTACTGGAAATTTTTTTCCATCATGTGAAATTACATTGCAGAACTCACATGATTTTCCAGGCTAATGGGGCTGCAAATGGGTTTTTTCATGCAAATAAATAATACAAAAATGAATGCTAAATTTCCACTAGTTTTCCAGAGGTGCCTTTTATGCTGTGTGAAAGAGCACATAAAAAATGGAAATTATCGGGTAAGGAAATGCCAGGAAAATGAAATAGAGTGCTGTGTCAGATTCTTTACTTTCAATGGATCTACTATGCATTAAGTCGTGACTAGTTTGTGCCACTGTTTTCAAGAGTCTGTTTTAAGTATGACTTAGTTCAGGGATGGGGAATCTGTGGCCCTCCAGATGTTGTTGGACTCCAATTCCCAACAGCCCTAGCTGGCATGGCCAGTGGTCAGTGATGATGGGAATGGGAATCCAGCAAAAACTGGAGGGCAACACGATCCTCACCCTGACCTAGGATTTGGAATGCTGGTCGTGGTCTGCTATGAGTATGACGTTGTTCATGGTGGGAAAGTTATGGACCTCCAGATGTTGCTGGACTCCAACTCCCATCATCCCCGGCCAGAATGGCCAATGGTCAGGGATGGATCTGAGTATGATGTTGTCCATGGATGGGAATCTATGGCCCTACAGATATTGCTGGAGTCCCAACCTCCATCAGCCCTAGCCAGCATGGCCAATGATCAGTGGTGGTTCCTCTCCCATGACTTCATTGGACACAAGCTAGAGACAAAATTTACCTGATATGATGTTATCCACTAAGGTAGTGGGCATGCAAAATATCCCCACCAGCAGGTCACTGACAGCAAGGTTCAGGATGAAGAGGTTGGTGACAGTGCGCATATGTTTGCTTCTCAGCACGATAAAACACACCACTCCATTGCCAATCATGCACAGGAGGAAGATGAGAAGGTAGGAGATGATGAAGACTGCAGCCACGAGCGGCTGGTGGAGGTAGAAACCCACATAGGAAATGTTGGTCTCCATGTTGCAGCTGCTTATATGTCCACTGCAATTTCTCACGGGAGGTCTGCTGACTGAAGGACTGGAGTCCAGGTTCTTGTCCATGTTAAAAGTGTGCTTGACTGCAGAAATCAGACAATTGAAAAAATTGAGTCAATGAGGAAAGGGAATGCATCTTGGAATTCTAAAATGTGTCTTGTAACTAGTATGATAAGATGGTATACCCTATAAAATATCAGAACACCAGAAGATAAGATGAACCCTGCTGGGTCAAGGCAATAGCCCATCTAGTCCAGAATTCTGTTCTCACGGCGGCCAAGCAGATGCCTATGGGAAGCCGATGGAGGTTCTTGGAGGTGCAGCATAGCCTCCATTTTGGCCAATAGCCAATGATAGTGGTATCCTCTTTGAATCTGCCTAATCCTCTTTTTAAAAATTGGTTTTTATAAAGCAAAGTGATAAAACAAGTGCTCAAGGAAACAAGCATTGCTTTATTGTTGCAAAGGGGAAGGACTTGATTTGACAAATATCTCAGCATTTTGGGCTTACCTTCAAAACAGCTAACCATCTCAGGTTTCATTTTACTTATAACTTCCAAATAATGGGATTATATCCACCGGGGTCTTGCCTGAGGTTTGAAATTGGCACATCAAGTCGGGGCTTTCACATCTGAAATTTATTGAAACATTCCTCTGCAAGTTCACTAGTAAAAGGATACTAGGAACAGCTTCATTTTGGTTTAATAGAGGTGGAGCTGCCTTTGTAGTCTTGACCAAAACCATCATACATTTTTGCCTGTACAAGTATTTATTACAATTCAAGTGTTGAATTTGCCAGGGGGCACATGCCCTTTATTATACTGCTGAGTTGGCAGTATATGGTGAATTAAAACAAGTAATATTATGAGATATTCAGTGTTGGGTATCCTTGCCATAGCTGCGTAGACCCTTTGAAATCAAAATACTTGAGTGTCAGAGATTCTACTACAAGTATGACTAACACTGGATAGCACCTACTGCATTCGCATTTAATATACTGCCAAAATTGTCCGCTGTAAGGGGAAAGGTCCAATAAAGTAAGGATTGTGCTATAAAAAATAAAACAAAACAATTGGTTTTTATTAAAGATTTACTTGTGTTACAAAACAAACAAGAAAAAGTATATATAGTATAACATGGCAACTGCAAGACAAATTTCGGGACACTCCAATACCCTGGCTGATCCACCACCAACTAGTGTACAAGTCTTCTTCGACAACCCAGCAACATCAGGCCATTGACTAACTTCGAGAAACTCCTCCTAACAACAGAGGAACAGAGCAAAGGGGTGGTATCTACATTATATAAAATACTACTTCAAGACAGGACAGCCCCCCCCCCTAATTAAAGACCAATGGGAGCATGACATGGGATACAAAATAAATTCTGTCCAATGGTCAAAAATGTGCTTCAAACTACCATTTAAATCTATCTCAGCCAAAAGAAGAGAATTCACTCTGAAACTTATCTATAGATGGTACCTAACACCATGGAAGCTGGCACTGATACATCCAGGAACCTCAGCTAAATGCTGAAGAAGCTGCACCTCCACAGGCACATACCTCCAAATGTGGTGGGAATGCCCCAAAGTTCATTCCTTTTGGGTATCAGTGTTGCAGGAAACCTCCAGAATAACAAAACAGGTAATAGAAGCAACTCTAGAACTAGCCCTATTAAATATCCTCCAGGACAACAACACACATGCACATGACAAGACCTATCAGGAGCAAACATAGACCACTGGTACCAAAATGTATGGGAAACTGCCCTACTGGAAAAGTTAATCAACAAACTTTTACTAGCACAGGGACAAGCAAAGGAGGACTCCTTCACCCTGGAATGGCTCCCGTTTATTATATATACAGCACAAGACAATGATCTATCCCCCCAGAAGTGTATGAATCAATTATGGCTAATCTGACCCAACAATTCCCTCCACCCACCTGTCACACATACAAACAAACCCCACTGCAATCGACTGAATGCCTAATCCTCTTTTAAAGTCATCTAAAAAAGTGGTACATGACCCCAGTCAAGCTTGCTAAGATATATCACCTGTCTGATAACAAATGTTGGAAATGTAAGGAGGCAGAAGGGACATTCTTCCATCTCTGGTGGACCTGCCCAAAAGTGAAGGCCTACTGGGAAATGATTTACAACGAGTTAAAAAGGGTATTTAGGTATACCTTTCCCAAGAAACCAGAGGCCTTCCTATTGGGCATGGTGGACCAGAAGGTGTCAAAGAAGGATAGAACTTTGTTTATGTATGCTACCACAGCAGCAAGAATCCTTATTGCAAAGCACTGGAAGACTCAAGATTTACCCACGCTGGAGGAGTGGCAGACGCAGTTGATGGACTACATGGAACTGGCTGAGATGACTGGCAGAATCCGAGATTTGGGGGAGGAAACAATGGAAGAGGACTGGAAAAAATTTAAGGACTATTTGCAAAAACATTATAAGTTGTATGAATGTTAAGAAATACGCACGATTAGGAAACTTTTGCTTTTAGCAACTTGATTAGGTAAACTGAAAATTAAGACAGGTAAAAAGAGGTGGTAAATATGAAACAATTTTATTATGTTAACTTTAAATGTACAAAGTTGGGATACAATATTGTGAAATGTCCCATTAAACTTTAATTAGTTTAATGCTATGCCAATGTCCAGTGCGCTTCCACCGCCACAATGTCCCATTACAGCAGAGCATTTCGCGCAGCAGTTTAAGAAGGGCTGGAGAGTCAGTATCTTTTCAATAAAGGAATCTTGGAGCAAGCGGTTTGGAACTCAAATAAAAGGTTTATTTACACAAAAAACAAAAAACCCTGGTGACAAACCACACATATCAACAAACACGCCCAAAAGAAAGGAGGGAAGGGGACAAACACACGAGTGAGCTGACTATTTATACAAACTCACATTCCTGGCAATTTAACGACTTCCAGCTGCTCAGTGATTAGAGCGTCTTGATTAGAGCCTTTTAACCCTTTAATACCAACACCCCCTCTCGCTCGTAACACTGAGCTGTACCAACCTTAATTCAAATTTAAACCTGAACAGAAACATTTATGAGATTGCGGACTCAAAGCTTTTGTAAAACCGTCTGCGAGATTTTCTTTGCTTGGACAATACTTTAGTTCAATTAAACCTTGTTTTACACTTTGGCATACATTTTGATAACGGATATCCAAGTGTTTTGTGTGTGCCTTGAATTGACCTGATTTGGCTAGTTTAATACAAGGTTGATTGTCTTCCCACACTCTGATAGGTAGGGAACATTCTCCAAACAATTCTTGTACCAGTTGCTTATAAAATTCCAGTTCTCTACATACATCTGATAATGCATTGAACTCAGATTCAGTTGAACTTAAAGCTATAAGTGATTGTTTTCTTGATCTCCAACCAATTAGTGCATTTCCAAATTTTATCGCCATTCCTGACACTGATTTTCTATCTGGTCCAGCATCTGCCCAACTGCTGTCGGCCCAACATTCAAGTTGTGTGCTGCCCTCTGCTGATAGTTTTAAGCGAAACCTTTTGGTAGTTTGGAGATACCTTAAAACTCTTTTTACTCCTTGCCAAGCATGCATTGATGGTTTTTCAGCTTGTCTACACAGCATGTTGACAGCATATGTTATATCGGGCCGAGTCCACTGTGCAATGTGGAGTAGACTGCCTATCGCTGACTGGTAAACCCCGGGATTACAGAACTCTGCCTGTTGCTCAGTTTGAGCATCCTTTGTGTAACTTAGCTCCATTGGGGTTTTAACACCAGCACAGTTGTCCATTTTAAACCTTTCCAGCAACTGCTGGATTTTAGCTTCTTGGCTGAGCCAATAGTTACCATTTTCATCTTGCTGAATTTTAACTCCTAGATAAACAGATACATTGCCTAGTGATTTTATCTGAAACCTTTCTCCAAGCTTTGTGGCAAATTGTTGTGCAAGTTTATCGTCCTTTCCACTGTATAATAAATCGTCAACAAATATCAAGACTGCTTCTTGTTCACATCCCGAGCCTTTTAGATAAAGACACGCATCTGCTGCACTCTTTCTGAACCCCATGCTCTCTAGAGCATCGTTTAAGCAGGTATTCCAATTACGGGCGGACTGTTTCAACCCATAAATGGATTTGTGTAGGCGCCAGACCTGGTTTGGCTTGTCTCCTTCAAAACCTGGTGGTGGTGTCATATAGACTTCCTCCTGTAAGTCTGCATTTAAATAAGCCACATTGACATCAAAATGAAACAGCTTATTTCCCTTCTTAGCTGAAGAGGCTAAAAGCATTCTTAATGACTCCGATCTTGAAGTAGGGGCATAGATTTGAGAATAGTGAACTCCTTTGCGCTGCGAAAACCCTTTTGCAACTAGTCGGGCTTTATATTGCAACTCTTCAGTAGTTGTGGGCTTTAAACGATATACCCATCGACAACCTACAGCTTGTTGCCCTTTTGGAAGCTCTGTACTTGTAAACACACCGAGAGACTTCATTGAAGCCATCTCCTTTTCCATTGCTTCCTGCCACTTTACGGCTTCTGAGCTTGGAAGCTGTTGTACTTCCATATAGCTATCTGGCTCACACTGTGCCATATTTACGTATACACTTGTCACCTTAAACCGCTCTGGCGGCTTGCCCTTCGTGGCGCGTTTTGACCTGCGCAATTGCTCCTCTTGTGCCCCCTCTGACCGTTGGCTGTCAGAATCTGTCTCAGACTTTATGTCTGGACGTGCCTCTAATAATAATAATAATAATAATAATTTATTATTTATACCCCGCCCATCTGGCTGGGCCTCCCCAGCCACTCTGGGCGGCTTCCATAAAAACCAAAAATACAATAAAATATAACATGTTAAAAACTTCCCTGAACAGGGTTGCCTTAAGATGTCTCTTGAATGTCAGGTAGTTATTTATCACTTTGACATCTGCTGGAAGGGCGTTCCACAGGGTGGGCGCCACTACCGAGAAAGCCCTCTGCCTGGTTCCCTGTAGCTTTGCTTCTCGCAATGAGGGAACCGCCAGAAGGCCCTCGGCGCTGGACCTCAGCGTCCGGGCAGAATGATGGGGGTGGAGACGCTCCTTCAGGTATACTGGACCGAGGCCGTTTAGGGCTTTAAAGGTCAGCACCAACACTTTGAATTGTGCTCGGAAACGTACTGGGAGCCAATGCAAGTCTTTCAAGACCGGTGTTATATGGTCTCGGCGGCCGCTCCCAGTCACCAATCTAGCTGCCGCATTCTGGATTAGTTGTAGTTTCCGAGTCACCTTCAAAGGTAGCCCCACGTAGAGTGCATTGCAGTAGTCCAAGCGGGAGATAACCAGAGCATGTACCACTCTGGCGAGACAGTCCGCAGGCAGATAGGGTCTCAGCCTACGTACCAGATGGAGCTGGTAAACAGCTGCCCTGGACACGGATTTGACCTGTGCCTCCATGGACAGCTGTGAGTCCAAAATGACTCCCAGGCTGCGCACCTGGTCCTTCAGGGGCACAGTTACCCCATTCAGGACCAGGGAATCCTCCACACCTGCCCGCCTCCTGTCCCCCAAAAACAGTACTTCTGTCTTGTCAGGATTCAACCTCAATCTGTTAGCCGCCATCCATCCTCCAACCGCCTCCAGACACTCACACAGGACCTTCACCGCCTTCACTGGTTCTGATTTAAAAGAGAGGTAGAGCTGGGTATCATCCGCATACTGATGAACACCCAGCCCAAACCTCCTGATGATCTCTCCCAGCGGCTGCATGTAAATGTTGAAAAGCATGGGGGAGAGGACAGAACCCTGAGGCACCCCACAAGTGAGAGCCCAGGGGTCTGAACACTCATCCCCCCCCACCACTTTCTGAACACGGCCCAGGAGGAAGGAGCGGAACCACTGTATAACAGTGCCCCCAGCTCCCAGCCCCTCAAGACGGTCCAGAAGGATGCTATGGTCGATGGTATCAAACGCCACTGAGAGATCCAGCAGAACTAGGAAACAGCTCTCACCTTTGTCCCTAGCCCGCCGGAGATCATCAACCAGTGCGACCAAGGCAGTTTCAGTCCCATGATGAGGCCTGAATCCCGACTGGAAGGGATCCAAATGGTCCGCTTCTTCCAGGCGTGCCTGGAGTTGTTCGGCAACCGCTCGCTCAATCACCTTGCCCAGGAATGGAAGATTTGAGACTGGGCGATAGTTGGCCATCGTGGCCGCATCTAAAGATGGTTTTTTAAGAAGCGGTTTAATAACCGCCTCTTTCAGCGGGTCTGGGAAGGCTCCCTCACGGAGGGAAGCATTCACCACCCCACGAAGCCCATTGCCCAGTCCTTC
The DNA here is from genome assembly GCF_964188315.1 of Podarcis muralis. NCBI lineage: Eukaryota > Metazoa > Chordata > Lepidosauria > Squamata > Lacertidae > Podarcis > Podarcis muralis. The sequence continues at coordinate 9,427,525 of NC_135663.1, forward strand.
CCGGCTAGCTTTTATAAGCCAGGATGGGCAAGGATCCAGGAGACAGGTGGTTGGTTTCACTCGTCCAAGCAGCCTGTCCACATCCTCGGAGGTAACAGATTGGAATTGATCCCACTCAACTTGACTAGACAGAACTCTAGCACTCTCCCGCCCCAGCCCTGCTCCCACGGTGGAGTCTACTTCTTCCCGAATCTGAGCGATTTTATCTGCAAAAAACTTTGCAAAATCATTGCAGGAGAACATGTGGCCCGTACTGGGCCCCGATGTTGCAGGTGGTTCCGCTAAATTGTGAACCACCTGAAAAAGTCTCCTGCTGCTGTTTTCTGCAGATGCAATAGAAGCGGTGAAGAAATTCTTCTTCGCCGTCGCTATCGCCACTTGGTAGGCTCGACGTTGAGCTCTAACCTGTGTCCGGTCAGATTCGGAATGAGTTCTCCGCCACCGGCGCTCTAGCCGTCTCAACGATTGTTTCATTGCCCTCAGATCCGTGGAAAACCACGGGGCTGTCCGGGCTCCATGCAATCGGAGAGGGCGCTTCGGAGCCAAACAGTCAATAGCCCTGGTTAACTCCACATTCCAGCGGGCCACCAGGGAATCAGCTGAAAGGCCATCAACATGGGATAAAGCATCCCCTACCACTCTCTGGAAACCATTTGGATCCATTAAATGGCGGGGGCGGACCATCCGAATTGGTCCCACCTCCCTGCAGAGGGGATGGGTCGCAGAGAAGTCCAGTTGCACCAGGAAGTGATCTGACCATGGCACTTCTTTCGTTTCGCTTTTACTTAGTGTCAGATCACCAACATCCATAGAGGTAAACACCAGGTCCAAGGCATGTCCATGGCTATGGGTTGGGCCAGACTTATTCAGGGACAGCCCCATGGAGGCCATGCTTTCCACGAAGTCCCGAGCGGCCCCTTGTAAGGTCGTGTCGGCATGGATGTTAAAATCCCCTAGGACGACCAAGCTAGGTGTCTCCAGGAGAACATCCGCCACGACCTGAAGCAGCTCGGGCAGGGAATCCTTGGTGCAGCGGGGAGGTCGGTACACCAAAAGGAATCCTGTACTGCCCCTATTGCCCAACTTCCAGAACATGCACTCAGAAAACTGGGTCTTCCCAACAGGACGCCTGGTGCAAACTAATGACTTCCTAAAAATCACTGCAACCCCCCCTCCCCGCCCACATGACCTGGGTTGCTGTGCGTAAGAGAAACCTGGTGGACAAGCAGCGGCAAGGACAGGCCCATCTGCTTCATCCAACCAGGTCTCTGTTATACATGCCAGGTCAAATCCTCCATCCATGATCAAGTCATGGATGGCAGTGGTCTTATGAATCATTGACCTGGCATTGCACAGCAGCACCTTCAGGTCATGTGGGTATCCCTTGCTGATTCTAGTATCCATCCGGTCAGGACCAGACCCGGAGGCAGGGATAGTCCTCAGACAACGACTAAACCTGCCTCCTCTGTAATGATAGGGTCTGGTCTTAGCGTAACTCCTCCTCCTACCTGTGATCACTGAGATCGGTTGTCCCAGTGCATCCTGCCCTGTGGAACATGCCCCAGCCATTTTATGGGCTGGGGCCCACTCCCCGGCAGCCCTGAACCCTCCCCCTAAAAACAAAATAACACCTTAAACAAACAACCAAAACCAATAAAACAATACAAACGAAAAATGTAAAAATTACAAAAACATCAAAATAATAAAAAAATAATAATTCCCCAAGCCCAACCAACATCCATCCCACCCCCACCCCCCACATACAAAAAAATCCAAAGAATTAAAAAACAAACAAAAAAACACATTTTAAAAACACTCTGTGCCTCTCCGGCAGTAACAACTGTCCTGGTGAGGCCTGTCAGGCCCCGCCCTGGGCCAGATGGTAAGTGGCAGGAAGGAGCAGGGCCCTCAAGCACTCACTCAGGGAGTCTTCCTGGGCAGCAGGCCGCAAGCCGCACGCAGTCCTTATGAGGCCCCAGGCCCCGCCCCAGGCCAGATGGTAAGTGGCAGGAAGGAGCAGGGCCCTCAAGCACTCACTCAGGGAGTCTTACTGGGCAGCAGGCCGCAAGCCGCATGCAGTCCTTATGAGGCCCCAGGCCCCGCCCCAGGCCAGATGGTAAGTGGCAGGAAGGAGCAGGGCCCTCAAGCACTCACTCAGGGAGTCTTCCTGGGCAGCAGGCCGCAAGCCGCACGCAGTCCTTATGAGGCCCCAGGCCCCGCCCCAGGCCAGATGGTAAGTGGCAGGAAGGAGCAGGGCCCTCAAGCACTCACTCAGGGAGTCTTCCTGGGCAGCAGGCCGCAAGCCGCACGCAGTCCTTATGAGGCCCCAGGCCCCGCCCCAGGCCAGATGGTAAGTGGCAGGAAGGAGCAGGGCCCTCAAGCACTCACTCAGGGAGTCTTCCTGGGCAGCAGGCCGCAAGCCGCACGCAGTCCTTATGAGGCCCCAGGCCCCGCCCCAGGCCAGATGGTAAGTGGCAGGAAGGAGCAGGGCCCTCAAGCACTCACTCAGGGAGTCTTCCTGGGCAGCAGGCCGCAAGCCGCACGCAGTCCTTATGAGGCCCCAGGCCCCGCCCCAGGCCAGATGGTAAGTGGCAGGAAGGAGCAGGGCCCTCAAGCACTCACTCAGGGAGTCTTCCTGGGCAGCAGGCCGCAAGCCGCACGCAGTCCTTATGAGGCCCCAGGCCCCGCCCCAGGCCAGATGGTAAGTGGCAGGAAGGAGCAGGGCCCTCAAGCACTCACTCAGGGAGTCTTCCTGGGCAGCCCTAGGGATAAAGACCTCCGTTTAGATACTTCCCTTGGGCTTGGTGTTGCAGGCGACCTGCTTCGCTTTTGCTGTCTGCTAGGCCTACTGACTGGCGATGTTGGAACACTCCCAGATTCTGGCTTTTCTACCTTAGGAGAAGAACCTTGTGCCTGGTCAGAATCTGCATCTGAACCATGTGCACCGTCCCCTTCTGGCTCACCACCCTCTGGACTTTCTTTCTCACCATAAATGCCTAAATCATCTCTCAAAATTTCAGGGTTAGCATGTAAGTGAGTCCATCCGGATTGCTCACAAAATTCAGCGCTCCTACTGAGGACCACTCTTGTAGTATCCCCATCTGGGTCCACAAACCTCCAAGATTTGGCATGTGGTTCGTACCCGCAAAAGATGAGTTTCCTAGCCCTTGGACTTCCCTTTTTCCTTAACGCTTTTGGGATAAGTACATAGGCTTGAGATCCAAACACCCGAAAGTAATTAACTTTGGGCTTTTTTCCATATAAAGCAAAATATGGGGTAGTATCAATTACCGAATTATATACTCGGTTCAGAATATGAGTAGCCGCCTGCCAGGCTTCCGCCCAGTAACTTTGAGGGAGTTTAGCATCAAACAACAGAGTTTGCCAACTCTTGCAGAACCCTGTTTTTACGTTCGGCCACACCTCCTTCTTGGGGGGAATAAGGTGTAGACAGACGATGCTTAATTCCCTTTTTCTTAAAGAAATTCTGCAACACAGACCCGGTAAATTCTGACCCTCTGTCTGTCTGAAAAGCAAGTACTCTAGTACCGAATTCAAGTTCTACTGCATGAACCCAATTTTTAACTGTTTCTGCAGTATCTGCTTTTGTTTTGAGAGGAAAAAACCATGTAACCTTTGTTTTGTCATCCGAGAGACACAGTGCATACCTCGAACCTCCCATGCTAGTAACAGGCATTGGGCCACATAGGTCCATATGCACAAGTTGGAATACTTTGTCAGACTTCCTATTTGAACTGGGATAGCTGCATCTATGAACCTTCGCACTTTTGCATGCAGTACAATCCAAATACTTAGTACATTTGTTCAATTTGCACCCTTCTGATAATTCAGGTTGCCTTTTAACATACTGAAAATTAATATGTCCCAAACGGCGGTGCCATAAATGAACACAAGAATTATGGGTAGGCGAGTTCACACAACCAGCATGAACCTGTTCAACTTCATCTGGACTTGTCTCAAAATAATATAACCCATTTCTGCTTTCCACCTGCAAAAGGGACACGTTATTCTTTGAAATAGTGCAAACCCCATTTTCAAACACAGTTTTAAACCCATTTCTATCAAGTTCTGACACAGACAAAATACACCCCTTCATTCCCTTTAGCACGTAGGCATCAATTTCTGTTTGCAAACAATTCAGGAACACTGTGCCTACGGTCTCTAAGGAACGTTTAGTTGAATCTGCCATTGTCACAACTTTAGGGGTTTGCAAATGTCTGCAATTCTGCAAACGGACACTAGATGGCGCCACCAGGTGGTGAGAGGCACCGCTGTCGATTAACCAGCGTAGTTTGCTGCCTTGGCCACGCCCTTGCATCAACACCATTGCTGAAGCCATGTGCTGTGTGCTGTGGGAGTAGCCACGACCTCCTCCTCTTCTTCGACGTCCCCTGGAACTCCTTGTCTGGTAACTAGGGGTAACGGCCTTGGTGCTGTCTTGACCAGGTTCACGTGTACAATTCCTGATTAAATGGGAAGAGGAACCACAGCGAAAACAGTGTCTAGCTGCAAAAGCATTTACTGTGTTCTCAAACTCAGCATCCCCACTCTTAGGCACAGCATAACTCCCCTTTGAAAACAAACCTCTTTCTCTTTGCCTTTTATCCTGTTCATCTGCAAGTCGAGAAGAAATGTATTCAAGGGTTAATTCAGTTGAAGGCATAGCTTCCAAAGTTAAAGCTAGAGTCTCATAGCTTTTATCAAGAGAAGACAACAATATGTATGACTGCTGCTCCACAGAGAAAGGAACGCCCAGCTGTCTTAGTTGATTAAAGGCAGACACCATTTTGGCAATATGTTCTTTCACACACGCTCCCGGTTGGAGACGTAAATCAAACAAACATCTTGTAGCATGGATCTTGGCCCCCGCAGTGTTTCTGGAATTTAGCCGCTGCAGAACCGTCCAGACCTCATGCGTGTTCTTTAACTCAGAAATATAAGGCATTTGCTCTGGTCCCACTGCCAAAACTAGTAGACCTTGGGCTTTCCTGTCGCGTTTCTGTGAAGCTGCTGCTGCTGCTTTGTCTTCTGCAGACGCGTCTGCAGCTGCCTGTAAAGGCGGTGCTTCAGTACAACTCCACAACTCTTTTGCTTGCAACCAAACCCTTACTCTAGCCTTCCAATCTTGCCAATTTTTCCCATTGAGTCGCGTAAATGGGACAGTAAAACTTTCCTGGGACTCTGCCATCCTCCCTGGGGCTTAGGAACGATACTCACACACCTGTAGACCGTCTCCCAGCTGCTGAGGTGGCTCCTTGAGGAATAAGACGTCTTCCAGCGAGTACAAACTGCGCAGTGCCTCTTTAAAACTTTTTCTAGGCACGTTGCAGGACTCAAGCTGCTTTGAAAGCTTTCGTTGTCGGCAACCGCTTCTGTCTTCGCTCCAGTCCTTTCATAAATCACCCTGAACTGCACTCCTTATCTCCTTCTTGACGTACAAACAACCATAACCTGTCCCATTAAACTTTAATTAGTTTAATGCTATGCCAATGTCCAGTGCGCTTCCACCGCCACAATGTCCCATTACAGCAGAGCATTTCGCGCAGCAGTTTAAGAAGGGCTGGAGAGTCAGTATCTTTTCAATAAAGGAATCTTGGAGCAAGCGGTTTGGAACTCAAATAAAAGGTTTATTTACACAAAAAACAAAAAACCCTGGTGACAAACCACACATATCAACAAACACGCCCAAAAGAAAGGAGGGAAGGGGACAAACACACGAGTGAGCTGACTATTTATACAAACTCACATTCCTGGCAATTTAACGACTTCCAGCTGCTCAGTGATTAGAGCGTCTTGATTAGAGCCTTTTAACCCTTTAATACCAACATGAAATTAGAAACATAATAACTGAAAGATACAGTAAGTTAAGAAACAAGGTAACAAATTGCTGAAACTTTTATTGCAAAGAACGCAGAGTCGTGAGGATGTGGGGAAGTCCATTTGGAATATTGGAAAAACTATTGAAAGTTGGATTGTAATAATCTTTTTATCATTTTTCTTTGTTTTTGTTTCTTGTATTTTCTTACTTTAACTTTGTGTCTATGACTCTAAGAAAAGAAACTCAATAAAAAATATTTTTTAAAAAATAAAGTCATCTAAAAAAGTGGCCATCAGCTAATCATCATTGAAGTGTCTAGTTAATTAAGAATTAAACAGATGCAAAGGCTTGTCTGCACAATCAGTGTAATATCAGGCAGACATCCATGATGAATTTGCCCAATATGCTGCATTTAGCCAGTTCAAAAATCATGGATATGTTTGTGTGTATGTGGGGAGCTGTTAGCATGATTAGTTTAATGATTCACTGCTATGCTTACAGTGATTAATGAACCCATTCAGCATCTTGAAACAGTCTAAAAATGGAAAACTGCCAGCTGAAACCTTGCTGTACAAATTATGCAAAGGTTGAGGCTAGATAATTTGTGTGACTATGTGAGTTTGCCCATCTGCCAATTCTCTCCATAATAATCCATAATACCAAACGGCAAAAAGTATATTTTTTCTCTCATGGCGGTGTTTCCATTCTCATGTGAATGGACTCACATACAGAGAACAGGGATCAGCATTCTAGCAATGGAACACCTGAACAGACTATCTTGGGCAAGGTTCTCTGACCAGATCCAGGTGCTGTTGGAGGAAACTGATTTTCTTTTTTTCTTTTTTTAAATATTTTTTATTGAATTTCTTTTCTTAAAGTCATAGACACAAAATTAGGGAAAGAAAATACAAGAAACAAATACAAAACCGAAATAATAAAAAGGTCAAAGGTCAATACAATCCAATTTTCAGTCATTTTTTCAGTATTCCAAATGGACTTCCCCACATCCTCCCGACTCTGCGTTCTTTGTAATAAGAGTTTCAGCAATTTGTTACCCTGTTTCTTAACTTACTGTATCTTTCAGTTATTATGTTTCTAAGTTCACAATATTATATCCCAACTTTGTACATTTAAAATTAACATAATAAAATTGTTTCATATTACCACCTCTTTTTTCTTGTCTTAATTTTCAGTTTACCTAATCAAGTTGCTAAAGCAAAAAAAAAAATCCTAATCGTGCATATTTCTTAGCATTCATACAACTTATAGTGTTTTTGCAAATAGTCCTTAAATTTTTTCCAGTCCTCTTCCATTGTTTCCTCTCCCAAATCTCGGATTCTGCCAGTCATCTCAGCCAGTTCCATGTAGTCCATCAACTGCGTCTGCCACTCCTCCAGCGTGGGTAAATCTTGAGTCTTCCAGTGCTTTGCAATAAGAATTCTTGCTGCTGTAGTAGCGTACATAAACAAAGTTCTGTCCTTCTTTAACACCTTCTGGTCCTCCTTCCAGGAGGAAACTGATTTTCTAGATCCATTTCAATCAGGGTTTAGACTCAGTTTTGTCACAGAAACTGCTTTGGGCGCCCTGTAGGAAGACTTCTGTCAGGAGAGGAATCAACTGTCCTTGTTAGTTCTCCTCAACCTCTCAGCAGCTTTTGATATCATTGACTATGGCATCCTTCTAGAGTGGCTGCCCAAGTTAGGGGAGGGTGGCACTGCTTTGAAGTGGTTCTGGTCCAAATTAGGTGGTTGTTTCCAGAGGTGGATGCTTGGGAAGTGCTCCTTGGCCCCCTCAGGGTTTGATTTTATATCCACATGAAACTGCTGAGCAGAGTCATCCAGAGTTTTGGAGTGTGTTGTCAGCAATATGCTGATGACACACAACTCTACTTCTCCTTTACATCTGCAGGTGAGGCAGTGGATGTGCTGGACCAATGTTTTGTTACCATAAAGCACCAATGCTGCAGCAAGCAAAGGCTCCAGCAGCTCAGTCAGCTGCTTGTGGCTGGAAAGCCAGACAGGATGTTTGTGACTGTTGCCATGGAAACAAAGGGGCAGTCCATTCTGTACTGAGCACCGGATGTTAGCTCAGTGTGTGTGTCATATGACCCGTACTGGATGTACATGGGTGGAGTTTCTTCTTGCTGTTGTCGAGTGCAGACATGTTTCTCTGTACTGATATGAGAGGCAGAAATAAACGATGTAAATAGTTTTCTGTCTGCTTCTTTCCCCTCCCTGGGGGACACCAAAGGGGAGAGAGGAAGAACGGTGTGTTCCTCTCACACATCTGAGAAGAATCGCCGGTACCTCGCCTGCTTATCAGCAGAGGGAGAAGAGGGAGGTCGACAGGAATATCTGCCGGTGCCTACGCTATGGCACATTCCTCTGACCGGGCAGAATTCCAACAGTGGCAGCCTTCGGATGGTTCGATTCATTGGACATCTGCATGAGAGGCTGGTGAATTGTCCTCCATTGCTCCATGGAAGCCTGTTGTGAGAGGCTGATCCTCTGCAGCCAGAAGCTGACCAGAAGAAGCTGACAGCCAAGCCACGATGCCCAAGGTATGAGATTTTTAAGGGCTTAAAAGAGTGAATGCAGATTGATTCATTCTCTGCTTCACGGAGAGCGTGTGTGGGAAAGCAGCTCCAACTTAGAAGAGGCCTGCATTCCAAGCATTTTTGTGGTTTCCTGTCCGAGGAGAAATATGCGCCGTTGCTAAGCGACGTCCTTCAGTGAAGGAGGACTGGAAAGTTATATCGAGAGGGCTGGACAGTCAGTCTATGCCTCAGAGAGGCGAAAACAAAGTTTTGTTATGACTAGGTCCTCACGAACTGCTGGAAGGGACTTTCCAACGCAGCCAGAGTCAGAGCTGCCAGGTGCAAAGAAAGTAAACAAGCCAGCTATTGGATTTTAGAGGCTTGTGTTTCAGAGTCAATGCAAGGACTCAAAATGGATGCTAAGAAGGGGGGAGGCCTGCCTTCTCCACCCCTCCTGACCAATGACAATTATTCATCTTGGTCTGTAAAGATGAAGGCCCTGCTGCAGAATCAGAGACTGTTTGAGGTGATTGAAAACCCCATTCCTGCAGCACCAATGCGTGCTTGGGAGTCACAGAATGTAAAGGCTAGGACTGCTATAATTCTGTGCGTCTCAGATGATCAATTGGTGCATATTCAGCATTTGGAACATGCGCAAGAGGTTTGGGATACGCTGCGTACAACGCATCAGAGAGATGCCGGTTCTTCAGCGTTGCTGTATTTTGAGAAGTTGACCAATCTGAGATTAGCACCTGATGGAGATGTTCAAGCGCACCTGACAGAAATGAAGTTTCTGCGTCAACAGATGGTGGAACGCAATTTTCGTCTACAGGAGGAAGTGTTTTGCTTCATGATGATAAACAGCCTGAACCAGACTTACAAGGTTGTTGCCAGTCAGCTTGGTTCGTTACCAGCTCAAGACCTGACTTCGGAAAGAGTGTGTGCGGTGGTCCTCAACGAACACGACAGACTTGCTGCACTGGAAGTGAAGGACAGGGGGAGGCAAGAACAGAGTTCAAATCTTCCCACTGCTGATGCTACTGGAGAACATGCTGTAGCATTGAGCGCTGTCCGATGCCACAATTGTGGACAGACTGGGCATCTACAGCGGAACTGTAGAAAGCCACGACAGTCAACAGGAGCAAGGAACAGCTCGACGAAGCCTGAGGCGTCAAGCAAAAGCCGTAACAAGTGCCAGGTGAAACCTGCAAAGGCTATGATGGCGAAAGGAACCACGCCAGATGTTGGGAACGCATTCATAATCGACACGGGTGCAACGAAGCATCTCTGCCCACACAGACAACTGTTTTCGACGTTGAAGAAGCAAAGCTTCACTGTGAAACAAGCCAACGGTCAAGAACTGGAAGCGACCGGAATTGGAACTGTGTATCTTGAGAGTCTGAACTTGACTATAAGCGATGTTTACCTGGTTCCAGAACTGAGATATAGTCTGCTGAGTGCTTCGCAGATTGCAAAGAAAGGGCTAAAACTGTACTATGATGATAAAAGATGCAAGATCTACAAAGATGGAGAACTGTTTCTTACTGCCAAAGAGAAAGATGGACTGTATTTGTTGACTTTTGATCAAAGTGATTACATGAAATGTAATACTTTTGATGCTAACGAAATTTCTCTTGCAGATCCGACCAACAAGGACACCAAGAAGGTGACTAAGAAGGTCGACAGAGCGTTTCAGCGGGTGTATGCTGATGTGATTGGTCCTTTAGAACCATCTAGAGGCGGTGCAAAATATTACCTTTTGTGTGTTGATTGTTACACTAATTATTCTTGGGTTTATGTGATGAAGAAACCGCAAGAAACTTTAGAAAAGTTTCAGGAGTTTTGTGACAAGGTTAAAAGTATGCATGATGCTAACGTTGATTGTCTTTTCACAGATGACAAGCCAATTTTTCTGTTACAGGATTTCCAGAAGTTCCTGGATGGAAAAGGGATAAGACACAAACTTGCTAGTTCTGAAGAAGCATGGAAGAAATGTGTCTGTGTAAAAGTGAACAAAGAATTGCAAAAAGGCATGCATGCGCAATTGCTGAGTTCACATTTACCACATGAATATTGGGCCGAGTCGCTAGCGTCCTATCTTCATGTGTGGTTGAGAAAAGTCTCAACAGAGTTGGGATGTTCTCCTTTTGAGAAGCTGTTCAATAGAAAACCTTCTGTTGCATATTTTAAGGTTTCTGGTCTCATGTGAGAACAGAAGCTCCAAGTGGGGTAAAGAATGTCAGAGGCATTTTTGTGGGTTATGAAAAAGGTCTCTATAGAGTAATTTTGTCTGAATCTGGTCAGGTGATTCTCACAAAATTTCTAGAGAGTGCTCCTGAACAGGAGAGAGTGATTGTTCACACTTTTCCCACAGATGATTCTGATGATTCTGATGATGAGTTTAATCTTATTGAGTTCAGTAGTACTGATGATGACAGCGATAGCTCAGACAGCTCAGTTGTAACAGTCATTGAGAGGAAATCTCAAATAATGACTAGACCCTCAGAAGAGGAGGATGAACCACTGATTAAGCTTAGTACTGGTTCTCCAGAGAGTTCAGAGGCTGAACCAGAAAGCAGAGAAGAGAAGCAACTCTTACGTAGGTCTGAGAGAGCTACAAAGGGTGTACCATCCAAGAGGTATTCAGAGGAGTTTGCTAACCTAGCATATGTTGCTGTTGTAAACGATCAAGGACAGATTGAAGCTGTGTCTGAGTCAGAGACAAAGGCACAACAGAGAGTTGTTAACCAAGGTAATGCGAAGTCACACAACCAGAGAGGTACATTGGTTAAACCAGTGGCGGGTAGTTCCAAGGGTGGAACTGAAACAACAGGGGAATGTTATAAGTATAACAACTGTTTGTTTTCTTCTCTGGATGACGCTTTGCTCGCAGCAAGCATTGATACTTTAGGGGGAGTATGTTACCATAAAGCACCAATGCTGCAGCAAGCAAAGGCTCCAGCAGCTCAGTCAGCTGCTTGTGGCTGGAAAGCCAGACAGGATGTTTGTGACTGTTGCCATGGAAACAAAGGGGCAGTCCATTCTGTACTGAGCACCGGATGTTAGCTCAGTGTGTGTGTCATATGACCCGTACTGGATGTACATGGGTGGAGTTTCTTCTTGCTGTTGTCAAGTGCAGACATGTTTCTCTGTACTGATATGAGAGGCAGAAATAAACGATGTAAATAGTTTTCTGTCTGCTTCTTTCCCCTCCCTGGGGGACACCAAAGAGGAGAGAGGAAGAACGGTGTGTTCCTCTCACACATCTGAGAAGAATCGCCGAGACCTCGCCTGCTTATCAGCAGAGGAAGAAGAGGGAGGTCGACAGGAATATCTGCCGGTGCCTACGCTATGGCACATTCCTCTGACCGGGCAGAATTCCAACATGTTTTGCCTCAGCAACGGACTGGAAGAGAGCCAACAAACTGCAGATCAATAAAGATAAGACTGAGGCACTGTTAGTGGGTGGTTCCCTAGATCAGATGGCTGAGAGATTGCCTGCTCTTAATGGGGTTATATTCTCCATGAGACGCGGGTGGCGCTGTGGGTAAAAGCCTCAGCGCCTAGGGCTTGCCGATCGAAAGGTCGGCAGTTCGAATCCCCGCGGCAGGGTGCGCTCCCGTTGTTCGGTCCCAGCGCCTGCCAACCTAGTAGTTCGAAAGCACTCCCGGGTGCAAGTAGATAAATAGGGACCGCTTACTAGCGGGAGGGTAAACAGTGTTTCTGTGTGCGGCTCTGGCTCGCCAGAGCAGCGATGTCACGCTGGCCACGTGACCCGGAAGTGTCTCCGGACAGCGCTGGCCCCCAGCCTCTAGAGTGAGATGGGCGCACAACCCTAGAGTCTGTCAAGACTGGCCCGTACGGGCAGGGGTACCTTTACCTTTACCTTTATTCTCCATGAAGGAGCGAGTATTTGGGGGTACTCCTGGATCCTTGAGTTTCTGGTGGCCTCAGTGGCACCCCGTCAGCTTCGACTAGTGGCCATCAGCTTTGACTAGTGGCCCAGGTTTGCTCCAATCTGAACTTTTGTTGTCTATGCTCTGGTAACCTCTAGGTTAGATTACATGTTATTTGTAGGGCTGCCTCTGAAGACGGTTTGGTTGCTCACTGGGGCAAAACGGTTTGAGCATATTACACTGATCTTGGCCTGACTGCGGTGACTGCCAGTTTCTGAACCCAATTCAAAGTGCTGGTTTTAACTTGTAAATCCCTAAATGGCTCAGGACTGTTATACCTCAAGAACTGCTTCTCCTCATATGAACAAACCCAGATCCTGCAATCATCTTCAGAGGCCCTTCTTCATGTTCCTCCTCCACAAGAGGTCCAGAAGGTGGCAACATGAGACTGTGCCTTTTCTGCAGTGGCTTCATATTTGTGGAATGCTCTCCTCAGGGAGACTCGCCTTCCTTATGCACCTTTAGATGCCAGGAGAAAATGTTCGTCTTCAAATAGGCCTTTGGCTGATTGACATCTGATGCCCTTTTAAATGTGCTGTGGGAGCAGGGTATTGTTTTATTGTGTTTATTATGTATTTTGTGTTTTTATCTTATATTTTTTCCCAGTAGTGATGTATGGAAGTGAGAGCTGGACCATAAAGAAGGCTGATCGCCGAAGAATTGATGCTTTTGAATTATGGTGCTGGAGGAGACTCTTGAGAGTCCCATGGACTGCAAGAAGATCAAACGCATCCATTCTGAAGGAAATCAGCCCCGAGTGCTCACGGGAAGGACAGATCATGAAGCTGAGGCTCCAATACTTTGGCCACCTCATGAGAAGAGAAGACTCCCTGGAAAAGACCCTGATGTTGGGAAAGATGGAGGGCACAAGGAGAAGGGGACGACAGAGGATGAGATGGTTGGATAGTGTTCTCGAAGCTACAAACATGAGCCTGACCAAACTGCGGGAGGCAGTGGAAGACAGGAGTGCCTGGCGTGCTCTGGTCCATGGGGTCACGAAGAGTCGGACACGACTAAACGACTAAACAACAATCTTATATTTTTATGTTGTGAAGCACCCTGAGATCTTCAAATGAAGGGTAGTATACAAATTTAATAAAGAAAGGTTATAATAATAAAGATTTTCATGAGCAATTAAAAAAAAACAAGCAAAGAAACAAACTGATGCAATGAATGGAACTTAAGTTTGGAAATATGAAAAATGGAGAGAACTGAAGTTGATCGATTTGTCCGTCCCTAGTTGCTAAATGCTTTGTTCCAAAGTGCAGTTATTGTGCTCTTTGTGTTTGCTACCCTGAAAGAGAATCAGAAAGATAAATATGTATTCTCGCTTTCGTCAGCAGAGGTCAAAAAGGGAGTTGAAAAGAAAAGAGGGAGAAATACAAAAAGCATAGAACTGGGATAATCTGTAGACGATGCCTTGGTGTGCATCTGTGCTGATTGATTATATGGTGTCAAAAGCACATAGTGGAACCATTTTGTAACCTAAGTAGAGGTTAGACAGGAAAAGGAAGGAAAGACGAAGCACAATTCTTTTCAGAGCCAAATTGCTGTTTTTTTCCCCTGAGAATGTCATTTCCTCACTATGTGGCAAGATTTAAAAAATAGTAAAGAAGAGAGAGCACCTGGACCATAAAACTATGTAGCATTATTAAAATAAATTAATAGTTCAGGAGAACATCAGGAACCCAGGTTCTTCAAGGTGCTGCTAGATCAGTACAGGCAGCGACCATTTTAGGAGCATCTGATACATGGGAGTTTGTGCGCACATGCATTGCTCTGAACCCAGAAATGACCCCAAAACATCACAAAAAAGGGTGGAGCAGGGGCAGAATGGGGTGTTTTCAGGTGTTATCAATGGTTTTTTTCCCCAATTATACATGATTTCGCTTAAATGTATGGAGCCTTGGAATGTAACCCCCATGTAAATCGGGTGTTTCCTGCACAGAAATGAATATTGCTAAATTGCTAAATGTTATTGGACAGCAACTCTCACCATCCCTAACCATTGACCATGCTTGCTGGAGTTAAAAAGATAGATAGATAGATAGATAGATAGATAGATAGATAGATAGATAGATAGATAGATTTTGGCTGAAAACAAGACTCATAACTGGCAGGGTTGCAGAGCTCAAAAGCACATGTTGTGAAGGAGATGGAAAATGGAACCATGCCATAAATATCTATAACCTTGTTGATGTGGATAAAAATGCATATTGTAATGTGCATTTTTGATGAGGACGTCTGTTGAATTTCACCATTCTCTGCCAAGGGCAGAAAAGAAGAGGGGAAAGAAAAGTTGCAACACTGCTTTGTGTGGATGCAAATCAACATGGTTCCACACCAACTATGTGCAAGGGCTCAGGGGTTGGCTCATTTGAATTAAGGTAATTTGAATCACATTAAATAAAGACCCGTTTCGCTAAGCGAATGTAAATCAGGTTTCCTGTTTTGCAGGCCATTTATATCCTGAAGAAGTGTTCCTGCATATCAAACGGTGTTTACAATCACAAAAGTATAGCGGGTTGCGACTAAAAAGAGAGGTACTGAATGACTGAGAATGTAACACGAACCTTTTGGCAATGAAGCTCTCATGTCTTTTCCCTTGCGAAACTGCATAGCCTCCACATTTGTTTCAATGGATGAAAATAAGGATCCGTACTCCTACGGTCAGCGATCTCCCATTTTTGGCTGGGATTTCCAGGCTAAGCCAGCAATCGTGATCCACAAGGTTTGAGCAACCACAAGGCAAGGCTTAGTAGGTGTCTTGTGTCCAGATTGCTATTATTATTATGATTTATTAGATTTTTTAGATTTATATACTGCCCCCTGCAGTATACGAAGAAGCTATTTTAGATGGGCTTTGCATTTTATAACATTAAGAACCATCTTGTGAGAATTCCTCAGTTGCCACTAGCCTTTCCAGAGAACAGGAAATATCAGAAAATATCATTTAAATCCTACTCTTGCGAGGAAATCCCTTGGGGCCAGCTCTAATTTGGTATTCAGCAGCTCCATGCTGACTTTGAAAACTGTTCCCATGACACACATGAAAACATTTTGGTCAAAGGGGATGTAAATGCAGCACTCTATGAAGACAATGCTGTGAACTAGATATTGAAGACATTCAGAAGCTCAAGAACCCAGCTGGCCACCCTTATGGGAAAGGCTGGTCAGGTTTTGACCGTTTCCAGGCTCTGATGACTGCTTGCTGTCCCACCTCTGAGCTCCCAAACAACTCCCAGCTCAGAACTATGGAAGGGGGTGAGGATCATGGTGCAACTAACAGGACAATTCCCCACCTTACCTCTGCAACTTCAATGTAGCGAGGGAGGCTCGTCGCTCATCACACTCGCCAAAACAGGTTGGCAGAATCACCATGTCATATAGAGGAGGGAGAAAGGTTGTTTTCTGCTGCTCCAGAGAAGCGGACACGGAGCAATGGATCCAAACTACAAGAAAGAAGATTCCACCTAAACATTAGGAAGAACTTCCTGACAGTAAGAGCTGTTCGACAGTGGAATTTGCTGCCAAGGAGTGTGGTGGAGTCTCCTTCTTTGGAGGTCTTTAAGCAGAGGCTTGACAACCATATGTCAGGAGTGCTCTGATGGTGTTTCCTGCTTGGCAGGGGGTTGGACTCGATGGCCCTTGTGGTCTATTCCAACTCTATGATTCTATTCTATTCTATTCTATTCTATTCTATTCTATTCTATTCTATTCTATTCTATTCTATTCTATGGCAATTGCAGCAACCAGAACTTTTGAAGACTTCTTGTAGCAAGGAAAGCCACTCGAGCCCTTCGCCCCACAAGCAGACACACTTCTGACAGTTCTGCCTGCTGTGTTTTTACTTATCAAGGGTGGGTTGGATAGTTACTGGGAAGAACAGTGCTTCGTCATGATAGAAAAAGGTAAAGGGCACTCGTAACTATTCGTAATCCACAGTTGGCACACACTAAAGGCCTCAGGTGATTAGAAGTTCCAGCTGGTGCAGAATGTGATAGATGTGGCAGATAGCCAATAACCTATGCCAACGTGGTTGAAACATCTGCACTGACTGCTCATCTACTATTGAGCCAGATTTAAGATTTTTGCACTCATTTACAAAGCCCCGAGCAATTTGTTTGTAGTGCCAGGGCTACCACTGAATCCATGGTCCTGCCACTCATGGCCAAGTAGGAAGGTGGGAGGCAGAATATTGCTACTCCAGTCTGGAGCTGGTGCAGCAATTTGGCTTGATGCTGTTGCATGACAGCAGTGAAACCAGCCTAGGGTCCAATTAACCCTGGACCAGCTCAGTTCCTCCCATCTATAGAAAGCCCCATTTAGGAGCCTTCTGGTAGATAGCAACAGCACAGATTCTGCTGATAGCATCCTGCTCACCTTCACCCTCAGCTGGACAGAGGGATGCTTCTGCCTGATCCAATGCACTCCCAGCCCAATGTACACAGAGTGTGGATTGCTCTTTACCCACTTCATAGGGTTGTTGTGAGGATAAGATAGGGAAAAGAACTACCGGTAAGTTATGGTTACCAGATGTCCCCGTTTCCCATGGACAGTCCCCGGATTTACAAATCTGTCCACGGACAAAATCCGTCCCCGGAATGTCTCCAGATTTCATTTAATGTCCCCGGATTTATATTTTAAGTGTTGTAGATTTATTAGTAGGGGATGAATGTTGTGTGATTGGTTCAGCGGCACAAGACACATCATACGGGGACTTCCGGTGAGGGAAAATGGCGGGCGCCACGGCAGCAAGCAACTCCTGAAGCCAGACAGAGCCAACTGTGCTACCAGGCTGGCTCCGGGCTGCTGAAATTGCCACCACCGCCACAGGGGAACAGGGGACGCCTGGTGCGTCAACTAGGGAAACCACTGACACACACACCCCACCCCGCAGCCCAAATCAAGCCAGGAGCGAGAGTGCCCGGCCATCCAGCCGAGTGCCCAGCAACACTCCAGGGCCAGGAAAAACCCCAGAGCCGATGAAGGGAGAAGGAGGAGAGGAAAAGGAGAAGAAAGATTGAGAGAGAGAAAGAGGAAGGAGAAAAAAGAGGGGCGCCCCGACCTTGCCACGCCACTGCCGCTGAGGAGGAGAGGTAGGAGAGCACTGGGAGGGCAAGGACACGTGGCCGAACCCAGGCCCGGCCTGAGCCTTCTCCACGGCAGCTAGTGCTCCAAGAGAGCAGGCCGGAGCCCAGAGGAAGGCCATGCAACAGAGGAGACCACAATGGTTGGCCATTGTGAAAATGCAATGCTGGACTAGTTCTTCTGATGTTTAAAGATTTCTTATTTTTGTCTCCAGGAGAGGGGACAGTAGACTGCAAATGCCGACCAGTGACCAAGCCCACAGAGCAATACTCTGTGAGCGTTACCTATCAGACCACAGCGAGGGTCTGCAAGCAGGGCACAGCTGGTTGACGAGCCAAGCTCTTTTGCATCTCATTAGACTCTGTGCAGAAGCTGCTGGAGCATGAGGCCAGTAGCAAGCAAAAGAGAAAAGATGCTGTATTGTGCAAAAGAACCACCACCACATCAAAGAACCATGTGCTTGGCAAGTGCCTGATTTGGACTAAACACTTGAAGATGCAGCATGTTAAGCAGAAGAAGAGCTTGCTGGATCAGGCCCATCTAGTCCAACATCCTGTTCTCACAGTGGCCACCCAGATGCCTTTGGGAAAAACTTTGAGCATAATCCTGAAGCCATCCACAAAGCCAGGGGGTAACAGCTGCCCCTAAAGTCATGCCCCATTGCAACCTGGGCTGAAGCACTTTGTAGATTGCTGGAGTGCTTGCATACTAAGGCAGATGCAGTAACCATGCTATCATGACTCTTAGTGCCTTTGAATCTCGGAGCCTTCCAGCCATGATAACTGGCTATAATAATACAGTTTTAAAGCACTGCTTTAAGAAATATTTCATTTGCCACTCTAAAAGAAACACAGCGTATGAGAGGAGAGGTTAAATCTTCCCTCAGATTGTTTCTGCTCCTTTTTTCCATGAGGAAATTGCATATGTGAGTGGAAGGGGGTGTTTTTAAATTAATAAAGAATAACTAGGAAAACAAAGTATGTGATTCACCCCCTATTATTCTTCCAAACCAAAGACTTTCACATTTGTACGCAGCAGTCTGCATGTATTAACATGCACAAAGGCTGCCTTTGTGCAATTTGTTTCATTTGCTGGTACGTCATGTTGTCGAGCAGCTTGGCTCAAAGAACATAAGATTGGTCAATACAGGTGCTATAATGAGGCAAGGCGAGGCTTGCGGACAGTCCCAGGGAGTGCTTCCTTCCTGCCAGTAACACTGGCTGTCCAACTGTCCAGCTCTCAGCCAGCCAACCACCCCTTCTCCCAGCCTCCCTTCTCTTTCATGAGGAACACTGCATGAGGTTGCAATAAGAGCGGGGGCTAGAAAGGCTGTTGAAACTTAGCAAAGTAACTTTAAAAATTTTGCTATGTTTTAAACAAGCTCTCTAGCTAATACAGCAGCAGCAGTGCAGGCACTGTCCCAGCCATGTCACCCAGAATGCCTTGCTGTAAGGAAGGATCCCCTGAACCGTTCCACAGAGTGAGGCAGATGTGAGTGGGAGAAACAGCTAACGGTGCCACCAAGGGAAGTGATAGTTCTGGTCTATTCTGCCCTGGTCAGACCACACCTGGAATACTGTGTCCAGTTCTGGGCACCACAATTTAAGAAGGAGATTGACAAGCTGGAATGTGTGCAGAGGGGGGTGACCAAGATGATCAAGGGTCTGGAAACCAAGCCTTATGAGGAATGGTTGAAGGAGCTGAGTATGTTTGGCCTGGAAAAGATGAGACTAAGAGGAGATATGACAGCCATCTTCAAATATGTCCAAGACTCGATCTGGCAACCTCGCCAGATCTAAAGCTTTATTATGAGGCCTCATGTCTGTGTTGGCTAAAAGAATGGATGACTCTGAAAATTACGGATATACTGGACACACACGGATGGGACAACAGATATGGGTGGCATGCATACCTAGGCTACAGTAACATGCAAGTACATGGGGGGGGTTAAATCATATAATTCAAAAATCTCTATATATAGTTTGGTACTGATATAAAAACTTGCTGGAGCCAATCTCTACAATTCTCTGATTCTCTGATGGTTAAACCATTCTAGGATTTGCAGCTCTGTGAGGGGAATAAGGACCTCCTAACAATTCTAGGCACCATTAATAAATTATATAATAAAAGAATATGAACACTGTTAATAAATCCTACAAATCCCAGGATATTTTAAATGTATAGTACAAATGCGTGTCACAGATATTTCTATGAGAAGTGTGAACTGAGTTGTTTTCTCATGGCAAAGGTCCTGTAGTCTATCATTTCTTCCAATGCCTTAGTACAACTGCAGAGGGAAATGAATTTACAGAAAAAGGAAAGTAGGGAGTGTGTCCCTGTATCAGATTGCTACAACACAGTATCTCCTTTTTTTCTTAACCAGTTTCCCAGAATTGTTAGGACTATTGGAGATTGCAGGGCTCTTAATTGGTTCTCAGAACACTTTGCTTTCTTCTTTGATGAAAAGGAAGTTGTCAAGAGTAAGAGAAACAAATTGGACATCCATATCATTTCTGTGAAGTAGGAAATGTGAGCTATAAATAGCACACCAAGGAAACAGAATGAGAGGGAGAGTCATAAAAATGGTATGAATAAAAGAAACTGAAGTGTTAAAGGATCGCTGCTGCACTTAACTTGAACTTTGCTCAGCACTCCTCAGTTTCTTTCTGGGGATGGCAAAATTTGCAATGAAGGAAGCAGCAGGGTGTTTTCTTTCCCAATGAAGTTAAGTTTTTCATGTTTTGTTACATTTTGGTTGGTGGTCTTCATGCCTCAAAGGTCCATCTCCCCCAGTGCACTGACACCTGACAACCTTCTCCACATTATATAAAATTCAGAATTCATTCGGCAATAAGTGGCTAATTCCAGAATAATGAGAAATCCCAATGAGGAGAGTTTGCCTAGCATCTACCACTGAAAGCGATGCTTATCCCATGCATTCATAAATATACAACTGAAACAGGTGCTATTCACAAGCAGCAACACCACTTGATTTCTCTACAGTTCATCACTGTGCTCAAAAACCAGCAAGCCTTTCTTGATGCCAATTATCAAGGGCTTGGTTGAAACCCACAATTTGTTCTCCTGATCTACCACCCACACATTGGGAAGGGGGGAGGCATTCTGATGTTATGCTGACCTCAAGATGCAGCACAGTTGCAGGGTGCAATGCTCTGTCCCATGAGACCAGGGTCCTGCAGGATTTAACTTCCTTCCGCAGGGGCTGTAAGACAGAGCTATTTCACCTGGCTTTCAATTTGAACTTAGCCTGATCTTTTATTCCCCTTCCTTCCCTCCCCCTCCCCTTTTTATGAAGATTACCCGCTCTGGGATCCCACAGCTAATTCTCCCCTGGTCTCCTCGCTGGCCCAAATAGGACTAATTTAGCCAGCTGGCCCTGGTGATCATCTAATGTTTATTGGATGGATTTTCCCCCTAAATTGATTTTTGAATTCTGAATTGATTGTTATTCATGTTTTATACTTTATTTTATGCTGTTTATCGTTGCATCAATTAAGTGTTTTAAATTTGTTGTTAGCCGCCCTGAGCCCAGTTTTCTGAACTGGGAAGGGTGGGGTATAAATAAAAATTTATTATTATTATTATTATTATTATGGAGCTGACTGGCTCTCCTCCCAGAGGAGAGAGATGAGAACTATTGCATTAAGCCTCAGGTGCTCAGAGAGGAGCAAGAAACCCTGTGGCTTTTCAAGTGTTTCCAAGAATAACTACAGCAGCTGGAGGAGACCGTACTATTGTTAAGTGCTTTGAAGTCAACATGCCTCCCCATTGTTCTTTAGGCAAGGAAGAAGTTCAGGGGTCCTCAGCACAGCAGAAAAACAACAACATACTTGTAAGTGGAATGCTTGAGGGATCAGATGAAAGCTACCTTAGACGAGGTTACAGCATTTCTCAATCCAGCCCAATATAATCTGCACTGACAGGGGTCTGAAGATGTGGTCTTTCATATCAGCTGCTGCCCACTCCCTCTTTTGAAACCAGAGAAAACCAGGGACTCCACCACTAAGTCACAGCCCTTGCCCATTCATAATTCTGGAAACTTCCTCCCTGCCTCTATTTAGTTGGTTAGCCATGGACTCAACTGTGTCTGGCAAAAGAACCCATGGCACCATGTATACAAAAAAAAAACCCCTGCCTGCGATCATCTGTTATCTTTGTTGAACTCATTTCCCATTGAAACCAATGGGACTTAAGTTATGGTCAAAATGCTCTGTTGATTTCAATGGGAAATAAGGCCAAGATACTTAACTTTAGGTGGAGGTGGGTGGCGCTGTGGTCTAAAACACTGAGCCTGGGGCTTGCCGATTGGAAGGTCGGCGGTTTGAATCCCCGTGACAGGATGAGCTCCCGTTGCCCTGCCCCAGCTCCTGCCAACCTAGCAGCTCAAAAGCACATCAAAATGCAAGTAGATAAATAGGTACCGCTCCGGCGGGAAGGTAAACGCCGTTTCCGTGCACTGCTCTGGTTCGCCAGAAGCGGCTTAGTCATGCTGGCCACATGACCTGGAAAAACTGTCTGTGGACAAATGTCGGCTCCCTTGGCCAGTAAAGTGAGATGAGCGCCACAACCCCAGAGTTGTTCACGACTGGACTTAACTGTCAGGGGTCCTTTACCTTTTTACTTAACTCTAGATCCAACCAAATGAGTGTAAGCAATATCCAATGGAGATCTTGAATATCTCAATGGAGATATGGCCCAGCACACCCTTCCTTTTTGTTCTTATTGATATCAGATCTATTGATTGCAGTGAGGCCAGGGTGTCAGAGGTTTCTGCAGCAGCCTGAAGTGGGGAAATGGGACATCAAATCTCCATCTTCAGTGCCAGAAAGATTTGATAAATCCTGTGGTGCTTGGGATGCCCTCCCTATGGCCATGGGAATGCAATCTAAAAAAATCACAATATACTACTAAAATTTCATTTATAATGTATTATCAGTTGAATACAATTTTGCCAGTGGGTAACTCAGTTGGCCTGATAACGCCAAGGTTGCGGGTTTGATCTCCATATGGGATAGCTGCATAGAATCATAGAATTGTAGAGTTGGAAGGGACCCCGAGGGTCATCTAGTCCCACCCCCTGCAATGCAGAAATCTTAGCTGAAGCATCCATGACAGATGTCCATCCAAACTCTGCTTTGAAACCTCCAAGGAAGGAGAACCCACCTCCTCTCTGCATTGCAGGAAGTTGGTCTACTTCCAGTATAAAATAACTGGTAGTGATCTACCCATGGACATTCGAGGGGGGAGCTTTTTTTAGGGGGGGACGTCAAAGAAACGGAAAAACAACCTCCATTAGACACGAGGGAGGGACCAAGCGAGGGCAGCGGGGGGCGGAGACTTTCAGCCCAATGTTTTTTCATCCACCGATCGGGAGGGATCACGAAATCGACCGCAATCGACAGGGAGCACCGATCTGTCAATCCTGATTGACCAGTTGGAC
The DNA here is from genome assembly GCF_964188315.1 of Podarcis muralis. NCBI lineage: Eukaryota > Metazoa > Chordata > Lepidosauria > Squamata > Lacertidae > Podarcis > Podarcis muralis. The sequence goes on from NC_135663.1 coordinate 9,450,408, forward strand.
ATCCCTGGTCTAGATGATCCTCAGCGTCCCTAACAACTCTGCAGTTCTATGATTCTATTGCTTTATACTTGAAATATCATCTTGCCCCTTATATATCCAGTCAGCCGATGTGTTCTGCAGCTGAGGGCCTCCTAAACATGGCATCTTATCAGGAGGTCACTTCTGCACTGCATTGTACCTTTAACACTGTGGCACCAACCTACCCTTTCAAATTCTCTCCCCATGAATATTAGACAGGCACTGTCTCTGTTCTCTTCTTGGTGCCTACTGAAGACCCTCCTCTTGCAACAAACTTTTAAAGTAAAGATATTTTCCTAATATGCATCTATGTTCGAACTGTTTTGAGATGCTCTTGTTGTTTATTGCTTGTGAGTTTGCCACCTTGGGCTCCTTTAATAAACTTTTTTTTTAAGAGGAAGGGTGGGATATAAATTTAATAAAGAAATAAAATGTCATTAAGATGAAAACAGCTTGAAAGTATTCAACCTGCATCTCTAGTGCTACATTGCTACACATACTAAAAACATCCAAGTAAAACTGTCCATGTACAACTCCTAACAGTTTGTAAACAAATGACAGCCTCAACTACCAGACATTTTTTTTGGACTGCCAATTTCTTTTCAAGCTGGCTGGTTTTCCTCAGCAGCACAAAAATTAAAGGTATATGTGTGATGAATCCAAGGTGAGTCAAACCATCTGTCTTTCAAGCTCAAAAGGCAGGCATAAATTCACTAGATACTCAAATACATCAAAATTGTTGCTCCTTCCACGGATCTCCAGTTTTCTTAATTAATCCACATTTTCTAGTCCTCTGGAAAGTCGTTATTTGGTGTCACTACCAGAAGTTTGAAGGCTACAGCCTTTTGGCCCAGGAGCCAAATCAGCAAGGAGGAAGAAATCACTTGTATAGGAACTGCAACAGCAGAGATCATTCAGTTTGTAATTTAAGAGTTAATCTAGTTATCAATAAGCCAACTAACCAAGTAGGTGTGGGGAGGTGCTGCTGCTTAGCAACCAAGCTGGTAGGCGTGATGTTTGGTGGGGTAGTGACTGCATTGGCTCTGTAGTTCTGTGGCAATTTTTCCCTGTCTTTCCTCTATTTGGCTGACTGTTTCTCTGATATGTACATGGCCTGAAGTAAGAAAAACAAAATCAGTGTATTTCTCCTTTTTTGTTCTGTTTCCTCAGTTCCATTTCCTGTGTGCCTCACTGCCCTCTTCACACTCTGACTTGGAACCAGTAGTATACAGTGGTACCTCAGGTTACATACGCTTCACGCTTCAGGTTACAGACTCCACTAACCCAGAAATAGTACCTCGGGTTAAGAACTTTGCTTCAGGATGAGAACAGAAGTCGTGTAGTGGTGGCGCAGTGGCACTGGGAGGCCCCATTAGCTAAAGTGGTACCTCAGGTTAAGAACAGTTTCAGGTTAAGAACAGACCTCCAGAACGAATTAAGTTCTTAACCCGAGGTACCATTGTAGCGGCAAATTCAGATGTGCAGAGTTCCTTCATGATAAGTCACAGCCACACTCTCACAACCTTCTAATACAATAATCTAATAATTATATAGTAGTAATAATAATTAGGTATACCTTGCAGCAATCAATGCACAGCTCCCTGTGTTCCTTTTTTATCCATATCCACTGTTTTCTGTGCATTTACACAGGCAGATGATTCAGAGTGCTCCAATATCTTATTTTGGAGTGACAGTATGCTGTGTTTTCCTCAAAGTCCCATTGAATATAACAGTACCTGAGCACCATTCTCTTGAAAGCTTGTTTTTACATTGTTCCCAGATGGTCAGCTTTTGAGCGTTCAGAACAGCTCTCCCTCGGCATTCTTCCTGGACACCTTTTCCAGAATGACCCTAGGAGTCTACCCTCAGTGGTTGACTAATCTCCTTTCACTCTGATTGGGTCAAACAGAGAGAAGACTTATTCTCAGTGGCTTAAAATCTCCCCTTTCATGCTGACTGGGCATATCTAGGATGCTGAAGACCCTGCTAGGACCCTGCCACAAAAACAGTAACAATTCCTCGACTCCTCGTGACCCCGGACCCCTACCCCACCCCCCGTTTTGTCTGCTATGAACAGAGGTCCTTTGGCTAGGCTGGGACGATATAGGGTTGGGGGCCCAACTCGCATCCCTTGTGGGGGCGCAATTACTGTCAGCACCTTCCATCAAGAGTTTGGGTGTAATCTTCGACTCCTCCCTTTCTATGGAGTCGCAGGTTACAGCTACAACAAAGGCGGCATTTTTTCATCTCCACCGAGCTAAGCGGTTGGTCCCTTATCTCTCTCGCCCTGACCTTGCCACTGTCATCCATGTGGCGGTCACCTCCAGGCTTGATTATTGTAACTCACTCTACATGGGGCTGCCCTTGAAACTGACCCAGAAACTCCAGTGGGTACAGAATGCCGCAGCGAGACTCCTCATGGGGTCCTCGCTGCGGGAGCACATTCATCTGCTGCTATACCAGCTGCACTGGCTCCCAGTGGAGTACAGGAGCAGGTTTAAGGTGCTGGTTTTAACCTTTAAAGCCCTATACGGCCTAGGACCCTTGTACCTACGGAACCGCCTCTCCTGCTATGCCCCATTGAGGACCTTAAGGTCTGCAGATAATAACACCCTGAAGATCCCAGGCCTCAGGGAGATTAGACTGGCCTTGACCAGAGCCAGGGCCTTTTCGGCCATGGCCCCGGCCTGGTGGAATGCTCTCTCACAAGAGACTAGGGCCCTGCAGGATTTGACATCTTTCCACAGAGCCTGCAAGATGGAGCTGTTCCGCCAGGCCTTTGGCTGGGGTTCAGTCTGATTCTTTTCTTTCTGTATAAGAACAAGCATTAAAGAGGCCTCCTAGCCCGCTCACGGGTCCTCTATAAGACCAGTGGTAATAGCTGGCCCTGGAGAATATTAACCACTCTCAATTCTACCCGTGGACTGCCATCTGTCCAGATTATAATTTGCTCTGAACTAATTTTAAGATGTATTTAAATTAACTGATTGTCTGTTTTTATATTTTTATGTTCTTATGTTCTTTGTACACTATGTTAGTTTTAAGATGTTAGCCGCTCTGAGCCCGGCTCCGGCCGGAGTGGGTGGGGTGCAAATAAAAATTTATTATTATTATTTTGAACACCTGAATAAGAAGGCTGCCATCAACCTGTGCCCTGTATTTTCCCCTAGACAACTCAACCTAACCAAAGCTGCTGGTGGATTTCGCCTGGGTTTTTGTTCTTTTATAACAGAAGCTTGTCTTATGTTTTTAGGGGTTGATAGAAAAGAGGCAGAGAAATGTTGAGAGAAAGAGACAGGCCGGCATGTAGGATGCTCTGAGATCCAAGCAGAGCCACCAATTTGTGTTTCATGGCAACAGCCACCCATCAGCAGGTTCCATGCTGAGAACAACGAAATTTGTAGCTTGTATATATTAGTGGCAAACTGCTTGTCCCCCCCCCCCCAGTTTAGGATAAGCTTATTGAGCTGCTGTGAGCTACATACAGTACCAAGCCTGCAACCAGTCATTAGCCACACCGTCCAGAGCCTATTTTTACAAGAACTGAGCTAAAATGTTCACCAGCTTCTCTACAGGAGTTGAGCACACTTCAGGGATATGTTGCTCTCTTTTTAGGGTAGGGGTGCAAGCAGGGGGAACCCACAAACAGGATAGAAGCACGAGAACCCTCTCCCCCCCCCCCGTGGTTTGAAGCAACTGGTGTTCAGAAGCATTTATTATTTCCCATTGTGGAGCATAGCCACACTCCTCACGAATTTGTCTAGCCTTCTTGTAAAACTACAGTGGTACCTCAGATTACATACGCTTCAGGTTACAGACGCTACAGGTTACAGACTCCGCTAACCCAGAAATAATACCTCGGGTTAATAACTTTGCTTCAGGATGAGAACAGAAATTGTGCGGCGGCAGCACGAGGCCCCATTAGCTAAAGTGGTGTTTCAGGTTAAGAACAGTTTCAGGCTAAGAACGGATCTCCGGAACGAATTAAGTACTTAATCCGAGGTACCACTGTATCTGGCTTGGTAGCAATCACTGGCAATCTACAGATGATTTCTTTTTCGAGATTCTACAAATAAGATCCAAGACCCTCCTGTTTTATACAGCACAGATCATCATGAGCCTTGCTAAGCTACATGAGGAGTTAGCTGACTGAGTCTACCTTATCTTCTTCTTCTTTGGCGATGACTCGTAGCCGAGTAACATTGTCTTCCATAAACACGGTATTAACAATGAGTCCATAAGTGACTGTGGAGGCCAATTCTGGATCCACATGTCCTTCCACAGTGGGGGCATTGGTTCCCGGGCAGGAGTTGATCACAGTGTGGATTTCCTCTTAGCACATTTCTCCCTTGCGTTCTGAGTTCGAGTGTCTTCAAAGTCCATGACACCTTTGTGGTAAAGGCTGTTCTCCAACTGGAACGCTGGCAGGCCAGTGTTTCCCAGTTGTCAGTGTTTATACTACATTTTTTTAGATTTGCCTTGAGAGAGTCTTTAAACCTCTTTTGTTGACCACCAGCATTACGCTTTCCATTTTAAAGTTCGGAATAGAGTCGTTGCTTTGGAAGACGATCATCAGGCATCCAAGCAAGATAACCAGTCCAACGAAGTTGATGTTGAAAATCCATTGCTTCAACACTGGTGATCTTTGCTTTATCCAGTACACTGATATTAATTCACCTGTCTTACCAAGTGATGTGTAAGATTTCTACCTTATACCATAAAATACTGTTTTCTGCTGCAGAGGATATAGCAAGGCAGGCAACTTTAAAATTAAACATTCATTTTTAAGCACATCCTGTAGAAACCTACCTTAGGCAGCAGAGCTTTCTCCTTTCCCTTTTTGCACTGCCATTCTCCCCCAACTAGCTTTATATGACATCTACTAATTATAACACAGACACACAACCCCCACAGAGAGAACTGAAGCTTGCTTCAGGGTTGAGGTGGCTCTAAGGGCTTCAAGAAGACAAACAGTGATGTGTCTTGTGCTGATTTTTCTAATTAAAAAAGGCTACTTTCGTGCATCGTATCTTCCCACGTTTCAATAGTGATTCAACTCATTTTACGGGCAAAATTCAAGGCCACTGTTCCTTCTTTGCTTATCATTGAAAACATTTGTCAATGTTATTTGTAGTTAGTCTCCATACAAGTTTAGCTAATTAGCAGGGCTGAAGCAGCCAACAGTTAATTCACTTTGATTTTTTTTTTTAAGGCATCCAAGTAGTGTCAGTAGCCTGACAGAGAAGCCAACAGGTAATTCATTCTAAACAATTTAAAAGGGTGTGTGTGTGTGTGTGTGTGTGTGTGTGTGTGTGTGTATGCAGTGCAGTTCCTTTCATTGAATGGGTGAATGGGTAACCAAGAAATATTCAGTTGGGAATGGTTGGCTGGCTAATTAGATAGAGAAAATAAGTAAGAGGCAACTGAAGTATGCTATGGGCAGTATCCATTAGCACAAGGATGTCCCATTAGAGCAAGGATTTAGATTTGTTGCAATGGAACTTCCTCCCCTTTTCCCTCCCATACATAATTCACACCTTCCCCAAGTCCGTTTCAGAGTTGGGAGAACCCGCCAGAACAGATTTAGGGGAGAGAGAGAGAGAGAGAGAGAGAGAGATGATAGATGATAGATAATATATACTCCTCCCATCTGGGCTGTTCCCAACAGATAACCTCACTTCTCGCAGGGAGGGAACCGGAGCTGGACCTCGGAGCTGAACAGTGGGGGTGGAGACGCTCCTGGGCTGAGGCCGTTTAGGGCTTTAAAGGTCAACACCAACACTTTGAATTGTGCTCGGAAATGTACTGGGAGGCAACGTAGGTCTTTCAGGACCAGCCACCCCCAGTCACCAGTCTAGCTGCTGCATTCTGGATTAGCTGCAGTTTCCGGGTCACCTTCAAAGGTAGCCCCATGTAGAGCACACTGCAGTACTCCAAGCAGGCGATAACCAGAACATGCACCACTGTGGCGAGACAGTCTGTGGGCAAGTAGGGTCTCAGCCTGTGTACCAGATGGAGCTTGTAGACAGCTGCCCTGGACACAGAATTAATGTGTGAGAGGATGAGAGGGGCAGAAAGCTCCATTGCACAAGGGTAAATTCTTGCACTTACACACACAAACTTAGCACTACTCTGGATACAAGCCAATGTTTTGTCTTATATTGTGAACCTGCTACCTCGCTGATACAGGTCACCAATGTTAGAAACTCAGATATATAAGCTAGGTGCCAAATTCCTTCTTTGAACCAGGGTTCCAGGTGCTGAAACGGAATGTCTAGTTGCCATTTGGGGGCCAAGCAGCTCAAAAGTTGTATTTTTCAATATGACTTTTTGCTTCCTGAAATTCATTCTGATTGTGCAGATAAAATATCATGGCTGGAATTCTACAGGATGTGTTGCTAGTGTGTGGAAACCGTCACAATCCAAGGATCCCCAGGCTTGCACCTCCAGATGGTCAGGCGCCATCTTGGGGCCTGGGCATCTTCACTAGGTCACAAGTGGCCAATAGCCAGGTGCTTACATTGCATATGGGAGCATCTTGCCTCCCTCCAGGCAGAAGCTTCCTGGGCTTAGGGTCTGATGGGTCCAAGAGCTCTCCCACCACCTTCCCAAAATGCACCCAAGCTTAGGGAAGGAGGCAGGAGGGCCCCAACATCCTATCAGAGCCCTGACACCTCCTTCCCAAAGCCCAGGAACCTTATTCCTGGCTTAGGGATGGAGATATGCTCACATGCACAACATCGCCCTCACAAGCTGGTGCCTCTGGCCCTGTTTTCCCACGAAAAGTTTCAGCGCACACCACTGCAAGCAGAGCTGTTATGTTCTTAGTGGCAAGCCATTGCACAAAAGAATAGTAGCTCTGAAAGGGTTATTTTAAATACAATTTTTATTTTCATTCATTCCCATCTGCTGCTCCACCTGTCTTTTTTTTTTTTAAAGAATATTTTTTTATTAACTGACCAATCACATCAAATCAAACCAAATTACATAAATTCCAAATTACACAGCCAAATTTTAAATTTTTGTTGGGGGTACCCATATTTCAAGTTCCGAAGGGGATCCAATCAACTTCTTGCTTCTTACTGCTGTTTTAATGTCCACAAATCTAACCTTATGATGCTCACAGTACTATCCAGTCCTTTCTTATTATTTTTCCACATCTCTTGTTGTTATTTTCATATATTTTTCCTTTCTCTTTGTGACCTCTGATAGTCTCCACAAGCTGGTTAGAACAGTTTGTAATCCTGCGTGGATTTTTTCTTCTTCTTCCAGTAGCCATATCCAGACGTTTTCCATATAACATCACTTCCAAACATCAAAACAGTCTTAGCGTCATTAATCTTCACCAATCTGCCTCCTTTCTCAAAACCTCTGAGGAGATTCACCAGGAATGCAGTCTGAAAACAAGCCCGTTCCTCCTCCCGGCTATAAATCCTTTGGCAAGATGGCGACTCCGAATTAATTGCTGTGCCATTCCCAAAAGCTCTTATTGCTTCTCGATCTCCATAAAGCATACTTTTGGTTAAAGTTTATCTCTACACAGACCTTAATCATCCTGCTTGGGTCAGTTCAACCGACGATTCTAATGAGGAGGGGTTCTTGTAAATCACATAGAAGGAAAGTGAAAAAGGTCCCGTCCCCCCATTCAGCCCCGTTGTCAACATACCCAGCCTTTGGTGTATCTTCATCATAAAATATTACTGTTTCTCCAACCCATCGCCTTCTTTCGCAGAGGTCACTTAAATTAGCAGACTTCACTCCCCTTCTTCACTTGAAATATGTGCATTTGCTTCTTTTGTAATTAATTATTCCAAATTGCTGCAACTAGTGCGCGATCAGAGACAGCGTCCAGGAGAGCCGAGGTCCACACGGGGGCATTCTGCCTAGGGCCCTCACCCCCTTCTTTCGAATTAGGGGGTGATTTATGGGCACAGCAGGCAAAGGCAGTGTTCCCCATTTCCTTGGGGCAACAAGGGAGGCTGCCTACTCCCATAACAGCCTCTTAATTACCCCGTGTGGGTCGGAGAGATGGTATTGTCGGCCATCTTCCAATGCGCCCCCTAGTGGCCCCCCGCTGCTCCACCTGCCTTGATTCCAGATGGCTTTATCTTCTGGTTGCCCTTTGATCTTTAAATATCTGCTGAGCTCTGGAGGCTGCAGGCCAGGTTAAAAAAGGTCTAGGATTTCCTGCCCACTGAATGCATAATGGCTTTCTAAGGGCCTGGGACCACGCGGAAGAACAAATGAGCACTTAAACTGCCAAGGTCCAAACCGTTTGCCTCCCTGGCTGGGCCTTCGTATCTTCTTGGTCGCTGAAAGTCAGTGGGGGAAAAAATGTGCCAGAGGCTTTGAATCTGTTTCCCACCTTGTGTTTTTCATTTAGTGAGAACATGAAGCACATTGACTTTTGTGGTTGTACAGGAACAAAGGATTTCCATTTTGTGATTAGTTGTGCGAGTGGCAAAGGATCCAATGATCTAAGCCAGCCCATGTTTCTGTTCCGTAAATGGCTTGTCATTTTTCATAGATGCTACTAATAAGAATAATAATTTATATGCCACCTATCTGACTGGGTTTCCCCAGCTACTCTGCATGGCTTCCAAACACGTTAAAACAGTAAGACATCAAACATTTAAAACTTCCCTATACAGGGTTCACTTCAGATGTCTTCTAATGTTCTCATCTCCTTTACATCTGATGGGAGAGTGTTCCACAGGGTGGGCAGGACTACCGAGAAGGCCCTCTGCCGGGTCCCTGTAACCTCACTTCTCAGAAAGGGAACTGCCAGAAGGCCCTCAGAGCTGGACCTCAGTGTCCGGGCTGGAAGATAGGGGTGGCGATGCTCCTTCAGGTCTACAGAGCCAAAGCTGTTTAGGGCTTTAAAGGTTAACACCAACACTTTGAATTGTGCTCAGAAACATACTGAGAGCCAATGTAGGTTCTTTAGGACTAGTGTAACATGGTCCTGGCACTGCCTTGTCTGAGTCTAACTCATTACCAGATTTGTCACCTGGCAATTTCCCTCCATCTGTTCTGCTCAACCACTTGGACATTTAAGTTGGGCACATTTGGCTGATATCGCTTCATCAAATCCATACCAGAGAGCCTATAAATTGCATGGCTGACAAGGGCCAAAAACCACACATGGAATACAAGGGGAATGCAGATGGCGCATCTGCAGACAAGGCAAGTGTTGGCAGAGGACACAGGGACCACAATGTGGGAACTTAACAGCACCAGACAAGCAATTTGTGACAACTCAGGTCCAAATGCAACATGATCCGAAGCCTCTTGACTATTGCATTGCATTTATTGGCTGCCAAGGCATCCAAGGCCATTTACAATTTCAAAATGCTAACACAAACAAATGGTCCTGCCAAGCCAACCCATGGTCTCTTCAGTGACTCCCACCTTTCCTCAGGACGGAGGGGTCTCAAGAAGCCCTAGCCAGAGGTGGGAGAGAGGCAGGGATGTAGTGTAGGGGGGCTGTCGGGGCGATTGTCCCAGGCACATTTTTCTGGGGTGGCACGGTGCTCACACCACCTTCCCTGATCAGATCTCAGCCTTGCAAAGCGGCAGAGGGCTGGCTCAGGGAGGACGGCATGAAGAGGACGCAACAGTTATGTGCCTTTTGATCCCAGCCCCTTGAGGGTGAGGCTGGGATTGAAGGATGCATGGTATACTTCTCACACAGCCCTCCCCAGGATGCAGGGCACTGTGCTGCTTTGCGAGGCTGGGATTATTCAAACTTCATTTAATTGAATTGAAATACTTTATTGTCACTTGCACAACTTGTACACAGGGACGCGGGTGGCACTGTGGGTAAAACCTCAGTGCCTAGGACTTGCCGATCGTATGGTTGGCGGTTTGAATCCCCGCGGTGGGGTGAGCTCCCGTCGTTCGGTCCCAGCTCCTGCTCACCTAGCAGTTCGAAAGCACCCTTAAGTGCAAGTAGATAAATAGGTACCGCTTTATAGCAGGAAGGTAAACGGCGTTTCCGTGTGCTGCTCTGGTGCCGGTTCATTCAGCAGGCTAACAGCCCACGGATAGAAGCTGTTCTTTACCCTGTTGGCATGACTCATCATGCTTCTATATCTTCTGCCCGAGGGCAGGAGATCAAGGAAGTGCCGGCCAGGGTGTGAATAATCCCTGAGAATTTTCCTCACTCTCCTGAGGCAACGTTCTTCCGCTATTTCATCCAGTGGATTCATGGGACAACCCATAATATCTTGTGCTGTATTCACCACCCTCTGTAGTCACTTCCTATCAGTTGATGTCAAACTAGTGTACCACACCATGATGCAGTATGAAAGGACACTTTCTATTGTTGACCGGCCCTCCGAGCCATTTGCCCTGACGCCCAGCATTCGTGTGCATCCCTGGGCGCCATGAAAACATGCTCCGCTGCTGGAGAGAGGATGCCCCAATACTTCTCTTGGACAACTGATGGCTCTGTGGTCTCTAGCTGGGGCTTCTGTTTTCGCTCAGGGCACACAGATCTTTCTCAGCACAATCGTACCTTGGAAGTCAAACGCCTTGCGAGTCGAACATTTTGCCTTCTGAACACCACAAACCCGGAAGTGCGCATTGCAGTTTGCGAACGTTCTTTGGAACCCGTACGTCCGACATGACTTCTGCAGCTTCTGATTGGCTGCAGGAGCTTCCTGCAGCCAATTGAAACTGCACCTTGGTTTCTGAACGTTTTGGAAGTCGAATGGACTTCTGGAATGGATTTCGTTCGACTTCCGAGGTACGACTGTAGTGGCCAGTGAGATGGATGGGATGGGGCACCATCACTCTTCCAGCTTTCTAATCAGGGGCAGGGGAGGGCCATAGGGAGCTTGGTCCAGCCTGGTGCATCTGTAGTGGGATGCATTTGGCCATTGGTGATGGCAGCATCTCATAGCAGCCATCTCCAACTGACACTGTGTTGTGAGGTCACAGACTTCCAGAACTCTAGAACTGGGGAGCTCAAAGGAAATGCCACAGGAGGCTGTGTGGAGGGACACAGCAGAGTGGGATGCAGTGGGGGAAAGAGCAGTTGTAAACAGTTCTAGACCGCCAAAAGCAGAACAGAAAAGAAATTCAGTTTTTTGCAGCAGTTGCCTACCGACATAATTCCTTTCACAGTGGAAAATCAAGCCTGAAGAAGATTTGGATCAAAACTAGCCAGCTTTTGTATTATCTTCTGTAAACAAGTTCCTGAAGCCAAAAGAAATATCCAACTTTTAGTATTTCTGCTATATGTGTTTATTTGTAAGCGCACAGGTTGTTCACAGACAAGCAGCTAGACAGATTGATGCTGCGTTTTTTAAACCTAGCACAATTTCCAAAAGGCAAACAGCATATGCTTGCAGCCTCACAGATAGACATCTCATTCACTGGCTACAACCCAAACGATTTCTCTCTGGCCTCACAAAATGGAAAGCGAGCAACTGTCTCAGCTCCTATCCTCTGCCCACTGGCTAGTAGACTACAGCCATCGACCCAAAACAAAACATCTTCTAGCTCTTAGTGATGGCAGTGTGCTGAACATTTCTCCCACTTTTTTTTAACCCTTCCCCTTCCATTGCTGAGAAATAAATTGCATTAAAAATTGTGAAGAGGGAAAAATGTTGGTGATATTCTCATGAGTAGGCTACACAGGCTTCTGTCTCACTAACAATACTTTTGAGGTAGCTGAGATGTGCTTGCAAGTGTCCTTTCCTTGATTCTACAAACAATCCTGCAAAGTGCCCCATGCTCCACAGCCTTCCTAGGTGCCTATGTTGCAATCAAAATCCAGGAGTTGCCACTGGGCTTTTGCAGCGGTGCAGGCAGCTAGGGAGGCTGCAAATTAAGGGAGGAAAGGTTTACTGTAAAGAAAAAAAGCACATGCATTTTTAGAATAATTTAACCCTTGCAATGGCATAGTAAGCTCAAAGCCCCACATTCAACAAAATTCTCAAGTGCCATGAGAATGAGGCAGAAGAAAATGGAGGAATCTTTTGTAGGCGAAGAAAACTTTTGAGAAATTGGAGGATGGGGTTTTGGCACAGGACTAAGTGGTTCCCATGGAGGACAAATATTCAGCCATCAGTTAACGAAAGCCTAGAGAAAAGGGCACTTGGATTAATAGCAATATTAGCATCCTAGACCACATTCACACCGTACATTCAAAGCACTATGATACTACTTTAAATAGGCATGGATTCCTTCCCCCCAAAATTCTGAGAACTGTAATTTGTTAAATGTGCTGAGAGTTATTAGGAGACCCCTGTTCCCCTTACAGAGCTACAATTCCCAAAGCTCCCAGTGAAGAGGGACTGATAATTAAACCCAGTGCTTTTCTTCTAGAAAAAGAGGTGCCATTACACACCGTGAAGTTGCTACAGCAAGTAGCAGTTTTAACCAGTGTTTTTCTTCTAAAAAAACCCCATGCCTTTACTGCATACCCTTTAGTACCCCCAGAAAAAAGCACTGATTAAACCACTCTGCAGCGGGAATAGGGGGTCTCAGCACCCTTAACAAACTACAGCTCCCAGAATTCTTTGGGGGAACCCATGACTGTTATGTACGGTGTGACTTTGGCCCTACCCTGCAATCCTTTGGTGCGGCGCTGTACAGTGGTGCCTCGCAAGACGAAATTAATCCGTTCCGCGAGTCTCTTCGTCTTGCAAAACACGGCTATTAGCGGCTATTAACGGCTTAGCGGCTATTGACGGCTTAGCGGCTATTAACGGCTTAGCGGCTTTAAGAAAAAGGAAACAAACTCGCAAGACGTTTCATCTTGCGAAGCAAGCCCATAGGGAAATTCGTCTTGCGGAGCGACTCAAAAAACGGAAAACCCTTTCGTCTAGCGAGTTTTTCGTCTTGCGAGGCATTCGTCTTGCGGGGCACCACTGTACTTGGTTCCTTTGGAGGAAGGTGTGAGGTTTAAATCTAATAAATGGTACATAAATTATAAAAACCAGACGGAAGGTGTTGCCATTTTGTATTATTTAGTACTATTGACTGATGAAGCTTGCTGCAAAACCTGGATAATATCCGGAGAACAGGTCTCTATTTGGCTCCATTTTACTATTTGTACCATTTTCACCGTGGGAGCAGTGAGGAGTTGTTTTCCCGCAACTGCGCATACATATATCGCTTAGCGCTTCCGGCAAATGACTATTTGAAGAACACTTTCTCGCAATCGCTCCTACGTATATGGCTTTGTGCTTCCAGTGAACGACTATTTGAAGAACGATATGTTTGCTCAAGCTGTGTAATGTAATACAGTGGACGCTAAGGTTGTGAACGTGATCCGTGTGGGAGGCACGTTCGCAACCCGCAGTGTTTGCAACCCATGACCCGTGCGTCTGCACACACGCAGGTTGCAATTCGGCGCTTCTGCACATGTGCAAGTGCCGAAACTCAGAAGTAACCCATTCCGGTACTTCCGGGTTCGGTGCGGTGCGCAACCCGGAATCGCACAACCCGAAGCGTCTGTAACCCGAGGTATGACTGTACTTACTGCATACACAACCGGTATAGTAAAAAGAGAGACATTAGTTCATTCTATGTTTATTAGTCTCTCCAGGATTGGTTATGCACATTGCACTTTAGTTTGCTTATTGTTTAGTAGGTTTATGAGTTTATATATCTATTCTAGTAAAACTGTCCTTTATATTCATAAGCCAGTTTTTGGTGTTGTTGGCTTGTTGTATAATAATTGTCATTACACCTGATACTTTTTGTGTATACTATGTTTCATTGAAATGGACATAATTTTCACGTGAAAATACCTGGGAACGGAAATAACTTTATAATGGGCATTTTTAAATAGGGACCAGCATTCTCTATTGGTGCCACTCTGGTGTTTCCCCGGGTTTTTATGCAGATATTTCCAAAAAACAGCAGCCTCACAGAAAAGTGTGCGCCCAAGCTAGGGGAAAGCTAAGAATGAGCTTGATGTATGCTCTCATGGTATTGTGGGAAGCATTCTAGGTTAGCATTACACCTGTACAAGAAAATTATAGGATACGGCGTACCACTACTAAGTCATTTGCAAAAGGACTCATAAAAACTAATAATGCGGAAAATATTAGTTGGCCGACATTCATGACTTTTGCTTCTAAGTGGAAATTTACGGCTAAGAAAGTTATCAGCGCTACGTTGGAACAAGTTGGAATTAATTAAACCCATGTTAAGGTTTAATTAAAATTAAGAGAGACAAGGTAATCTAATTTTGTCAAAGAAAAACACATCTCTATTTATTTCATGTTGATTTAATGATATGAAACTAGGCCAAGCACTATATTCCAATCTGTTGATTTGCTTTCCACTTTGCTGTTTTCAGATAACAACCCTTTTTAAAAATGGCATTATCACAAATTGTTATCAGAATACTCTGACAGCTAAATTAAAATGTACCGTAATTATGGCATTGGTGTGGCAGCCAGAAATTATCTTTATACATACACACACACACACACACACACACACAGAGAGAGAGAGAGAGAGAGAGAGAGAGAGAGAGAGTGGTTCCTCGGGTTAAGAACTTAATTTGTTCCGGAGGTCTGTTCTTAACCTGAAATTGTTCTTAACCTGAGGTACCACTTTAGCTAATGGGGTCTCCTGCTGCAACTGCGCCATTTCTGTTCTCATCCTTAATCAAAGTTCTTAACCCAAGGTACTATTTCTGGGTTAGTGGAGTCTGTAACCTGAAGCATCTGTAACCAGAGGTACCACTGTGTGTGTGTGTGTGTGTGTGTGTGTGTGTGTGTGTGTGTGTATGCGCCACAATACTGATCATAGCTAGTGATGAAACAAGAAGAGATGCCATGTGTGCATCAAAAATTGATATTCGTAAAGTTTCTTATAAAACTCAAAGCCATGAAGCACACATGGGTAGAATGATCACTGCAGATTTTCAGGTGAAAAACACAAAACAACATTTTTTTTCTGGAGAGGGAGGGGTGGAAGTCGAAGTTTTGAATTTATTTACAAATCCCAGTGTATCTGAGCTTCTTCGGGCTGGGGAAGGACAAATTAGTCTATTTATAGCCTGCATCACTTTTGCATGTTTTTGCATACGAAAGTAAAAACATAAGAGGAGGAGGCTGGATCAGGCCAATGGCCCATCTAGACCAGCATCCTTTTCTCATGGTGGCCTCCCAAAGGTCTGAGGGAATCGGATTCAGTGGGGTGTCTCATTTAGGTGCCCTGCGGGAAATCTTAATGTCCCACACCAGCTGCACCTTTGTCCCAAAACCTGCCCCAGACTGCCCAAGGAACACCTGGGACGAAGAAGTCTCAAAGGGAAAAGTTGAGATAGACAGAGGAAGGTTCATTGAATGATAAGAAGCTGCCTTAAACCATGTCTATGCTGGTTGGTTGGCTGGCTGGGTCTCTGTAAGGTTTCAGACATCTCCTGTAAGTTAAAAGGTAGAGGACCCCTGGATGGTTAAGTCCAGTCAAAGGAAACTATGGGGTTGCGGCGCTCATCTTGCTTTCAGGCCAAGGGAGCCGGTGTTTGTCCACAGACAGCTTTCCAGGTTATGTGGCCAGCAGGACTAAACCACTTCTGGTGCAATGGGACACTGTGAAGCCAGAGTGCACGGAAACGCCATTTACCTTCCTGCCGCAGTGGTACCTAGTTATCTACTTGCATTGGCGTGCTTTCAAACTGCTAGGTTGGCAGCAGCTGGGACAGAGCAATGGGAGCTCACCCTATCGTGGGGATTTGAACCGCCGACCTTCTGATTGGCAAGCCCAAGAGGCTCAGTGGTTTAGACCACAGCGCCACGTGCGTCACCTGTACTACCTGGAGATGCCAGGGGCTGAACCTAGAACATTCTGCATGCAAGGAAGATGCTGTACTACTGAGCTATTTTTCCATTATTATTATTATTATTATTATTATTATTATTATTATTATTATTATACCTGCCCATCTGAATGGGTTGCCTCAGCCACTCTAGGAGCTTCCAGATCATACAGAAACATAATAAAACATCAAACATTAAAAAGTTCGCTATACAGGGCTGCCTCCTTGACATCTGATGGGAGGAAATTCCACAGTGTGGGTGCCACCACTGAGAAGGTCTTCTGCCTGGTTCCCTATAACCTCACTTCTCACAGTGTGGGAACTGCCAGAAGACCCTTCCCCATTGAGATATGGAAAATAGACAACACGTTAGCCTAGGGCAGGGTTTCTCAAACTTGGGTCTCCAACTCCCATCAGCCCTAGATACCAGGACCAGTGATTGGGAACGACAGGAATCGTAGCCCCAAAACACCTGGAGACCAAAGTTTGGGAAACGCCGGCTAAGGATGTGCAAAACAGGCTGTGGCACACATCTCTAAGCTCTCTGCCCCTCAGAATTTGCCGCCTGAGGCAGCTGGGTCACTCTGCTTCATGATAGGAGCAGCCCTGTCCTTCCTGAGCCAGCACTTTCCTTACCCAAAAAACCAACAACTTCATCTAGAATGGGGAGGAGTAAGCAGAGTCAGCCAACATGTAGGGGAGGATGAAAGACCATTTAAGCATCCTCTGTTGGCTTCACATAAGGGAGAAGATGGAGACCTCGGGGCAGCACAGCAGCAGCTTTTAGCACAAACACCTAAGCAAGGAAGGGAACAGAGAGCCCCCAAAAGGGAGAGACTGAAAAGCCAGGAGCTTCCCTCCTTTGCTGTAAATAGGAGAGTCATCCACTCACTCAAAGGTTAGCAGCAGTGCAGGAAATGAATTTAGCTGGTATCACAGTTGGTGAGGGAAGGGGAAAACCTCTCTTCTTCGCATGCTGCATTTCCAATTAAAATTCACCCCCTCCGTGCCTGTTATTAACATTTTTTTAAAAGAAAGAAAAAGATTGACACAGCTTCCACTAATGTCACATTTAATGGCATCTGAAGCATGGCCCTCAGTAAGGTAGAGAAATTTGGTGAGGTTTTCATTTTAATTCACACATCCCAAAGGTAAACACGAACCAAAATGTGCCCTCCATCTGGCAAGATAGGCTTTCACACTAGATCTCCAAATCGGACATAGTAGCAGCTAACAATCAGATCTTTGTAAGCATGTGGCGAGAAGACCGTAATGCACTCTTATGTGGTGCTGCCATGGTGAGTACCATCAACAGCCTGCGATTATTGAAGAGTGGGATAGAGATGGACCACTTAGCCCAAGGCTACAACATTTTCACAAGCTGCTGATTATTTTATAGGCTCTTGTCACTCTGATGGCACCGGCTATAGAGAGAGCCCTCCAAAACACATCATGACAATTTATAGCGGGCTTCTGCTGCCCCAAGTAGGGCACCCGGAACAGCTTACAAGCCGTATTTCAAACCGGAGAACAATATTAAAGCAATAGATATCTTGAAGAAAAACCACTTGATAGGTCAAGGCAGATCCAGCAGCAACTCTAGCTAAACACAAGCTCAGCAGCCGTAGGTCGAGAAACCAGAAACATGACCATAAAAGAGAGAAATTGCGTAAAGAAAGCCATCGTGAAATATCTCCTGCATGTGCAAGCTGATGGCTCTCCCAAGGGGCGGTAAATTCCTCAGTCTAGGCACTGCCAGTGTTTAAAATTAGGTAACCACCAAGCATGTTTTGTGATTCCAATTGCAACCATGTTGAGCTCTCTGAATGACAGGTTGGTGACAACGCCATCTGACTGGCCCCTCCAGCTTTCTAAAACAGGTAAGGAAAAGAGCTTATTTATTGCACGTCACTCCTTTTTCTCCAAGGAGTACGTGGTTCGCCACTTCCTCAGTTTATCCCTACTATGACTCTGCCTAAAAGGCTGTAATTGGCCCAAAGTCACCCAGTGAGCGTCATGACTGAGTGGGGACTTGAACCCTGATCTCCCAGGTCCTAGTCCAACACTTTAACCACTACACCACCCTGGCTACCTCGAGGCCTTCTGCTACAGGGCAGCTCTATAAATTAAGTAGCTAAATAAATACGGGGAAAGCAAAATGCCACTTACAGAAGAATCTGAAGTATTTTCCTTGAAGATTGAATTTGTTTTATTCTGGATTGTTTTATTTGATGTTTTAATGTGCTGTAAAACTGCTTTGATTTTTTTTTCTTTAAGAAAATGAATAGAAGTAATAATAATAAATCTCATTGGGGGGGGGGGGGGAAGTACCTAGACATTCCACTATGGCAACCGTAACCTAGGTTTAAGGTGCCATTTGGAGATTAGATTTTACAGTGGAACCTCAGTTCCCGAACACTCTGTTGTCGTACGTTTCAGTTCTTGCACGCCAAAAACCTGGAATTAAATGCTTCCATTTTTCAAACGTTTATTGGATCCCAAATGTGTGACGCAGCTTCTTCTGAGTGCAAGAAGCTCTTGCAACCAAAGGGAAGCTGCACCTTGGTTTTCAAACATTTCGGAAGCCGAATGGGCTTCCGGAACGGATTTCGCCAGAAAACATCTGAGTTTCTAACACTGGGCACTGCTACCAAGAAAGCCCAGACTCACTTCATTGTCTTCCTCACCTCACAGTCATGAAACAAGTCTCTCCTAAACAACAGGGTTCTCTGGGGGTTCAAGCAGAAGAAGACAGTTTTTCATCATCTTCTAATGCAGGGGTAGAGAAACTCAGCCCCAGGGCCTGAATGTGAATAACCTCCACATGCCCTGATTTTCGAGGGACATTCCTGGAATTACAAAAGCTACCCCGGCTTCTGCTTTGATCCCAGAATGTCTCTAGTTCCCTTGCCAGTGCAGCCCTGGAGGAGGATGAGCCGGCACTTGCTCCAAGTGCCTGTAGTGGCTGCTGCAAAGGAACTTCCCATTGCCTCTCCATGACCACTGCTGCCAGCCTCCTCGCTTGGGCATTAAAGGCTTTTCTCAGGATGTGGAGGGTGTGTGTGATGGTGGCACATGCCCTTCTTCTGGTAGGAAATGCTTTGCTAGGCAGGGGGAAATAGGGGGTTGAGGAGGGTCAGTTGTGGGGGCAGAGAACTCCTGCAGGGTGGTGACAGAAACACAGATGCCAAGGGGGCAGCATACCCTCCAACATTTCTCAGATGAAAATGGCCCTATTTGCATCTGAGGAATGTTGGAAGGTATGGATGTGACCCTACGTCATGGGTAGGCAAACTAAGGTCCGGGGGCCAGATCCGACCCAATCGCCTTCTAATTCTGGCCCGCGGACGGTCCGGGAATCAGCGTGTTTTTACATGAGTAGAATATGTGCTTTTATTTAAAATGCATCTCTGGGTTATTTGTGGGGCATAGGAATTCGTTCATTATTTTTTTCCCAAAATATAGTCCAGCCCCCCACAAGGTCTGAGGGACAGTGGACCGGCCCCCTGCTGAAAAAGTTTGCTGACCCCTACCCTACGTTGTACTGTTGCCATATTTCCAGAAGTAAGATTCAAGACACAAACCCTGTTGAGGAAATGAAACTCAATGTTGTTGAGCAATAAACCTCAATATCCCAGACATTTTGCAGATTTCCCAAAAATGGTGGTTAATTCCCAAACGTCTCTGGGAAATTCCATATGGAAGACCTTTCCTACAAGCCCCCCTGCAGCAGTTCTTGACCCACTACTGCTACCCTGAAACTGGTATTCAGGGACATACTGTCTCCAACAGATCTTAGCTTAGCTGACTAGAGCATGGTCCTGATAAAGCCACGTTTGCAGGATTGACCCCCATATGGGACAGCTGCATATTCCTGCACTCCAGGGGTTGCACTAGATGATCCTCAAGACTCCTTCCAACTCTACAATTCTATGCAGTGCTTTTTTTCTTTAAAAAAAATGTTTAGGGGTACAGTGGTACCTTGGTTTGCAACCAAGGATTACAACCGTTGCTTTGGATTACAACCGTTTTGGACTACAACCACGTCAAACCCAGAAATGTGTGTCCCTTTTTTTGGATTACAACCCATTTTTCTGGGATTACAACTCAATTTTTTGGGACGCCCCATTGGCGAAAGCACGTCTTGGGTTACAACCTGTTTTGCTTTACAACCGGACCTCCGGAACAGATTATGGTTGTGAACCAAGGTACCACTGTACTCTCATTTTCCTACTCATATTGAAATACTGCCCCTCAATGAGGCCAAACTTAGATTCACAAAATGTTTAGGAGAATGCGTCACCCTGCGCCCCCCTGGAAAAAAGCACTGATTCTGTGCATAAAATGCATTACAGTGGACACTCGGGTTGCGGACGTGATCCGTGCGGGAGGCACATTCACAACCTGCAGCGTTCGTAACCCGTGTCTGCACAATTTGGCGCTTCCGTGCATGCGCAAAGCATGATTTAGCACTTCTGTGCATACGCAAAGCGTGATTTAGCACTTCTGCGCATGTACAACTGCCAAAACCCAGAAGTAACCCATTCCGGTACTTCCGGGTTTCGGTGGTCCGCAACCCGAAAAAACGCAACCTGAAGCGTCTGTAACCCAAGGTGTGACTGTAATAGCCCTATGCTCCATGGGTTTGCCTAATACTCTTTTGAAGCCATCCCACTTCTGGTAGGAGCAAATTCCATGGATTTAACTATGTGCTGTGTGAAGAAGGACTTTCTTTTGTCCGCATGGAAGCCTCCAACATTCAACTTCATTGAATGCATGAAGCTCTATGTCCTGGGGACACACAACTGGCGTTTGAGGGCAAAGCGCCCAAAGTGCCCATCCAGGTATGCCAAGATGATGGCGAACAAGCACCCTGGCTTGCCCCTGCAATGGAGGGGGGTCGGTGCCGCATGATGTGTGCACATGCTGCACAACGTGCTGATGTCACTCACACATGCCGTGCGATGTGCTGATGCGTCGTGGGAAGATGCTGCAGAATTTTGAGGGGGCCCAGCCCGCTCTTTGAAAACTGGGCCCCCTAGATGGTGCCCTTGACGGCGATAAAATCTATTACCTGCCCTTCAGGTGTCAGGTGAGGAAAAGAAAGTCAGAAGTGTTACCCAAGCAGAAAGACATTTGTGTTTCCTTCCAATAAAAGAAAAAGGAAAGCATTTTTTCCCTTATGTATAAAGTAACAAAACACAGAGGTGCAAAACAACAGCAGCAGCAGCAGCAGCAACAACAAAACAAATGCAGAAAGGAAAGAAAGGGACACGTTGTCTGGAACTGCAGGCTCAAAGAATGAGGCTTAGAAGTTCTCACACAAAGGGTCCAAAAGAAGGCAAACTCCAAGCTGAAAGATGGAAGTGGCCAAATCAGCCTGCTTCCTGCTGCGTGGATTTTCTACTTATAGGTAGGGAGCTTTTCCACAAAGGAGCCATACAGAATAGAATACAATACTATTACATTCAGCATGAGGTTCCAGGCTCTTATGCAGGGTGTGTGTTTCCTTTTAGAAAAATGAGGCACGGCAGAGACCGTGGTGTCTTTGCGATATCTAGTTTATTTACACATATATACAAACCAACCCATTGCTCTCAAATGTTGTTCTCGTTCTCTCTCTAGCTCACGGCTTACTAACTGCCATTCTAAAACACTCTCTCCGAAAACATATGCACTTTTCAGGCTAGACTGCTCAGACAAATGAAAACCCAGCTAAATCTCTCAAGCACAGAGCAACTCTGATTATAAATGAAGGAAATGTCTTATTTGCATTGAAAACATTAACTCTGTCCTAATGGAAATGTGCACAAACTCGTTTTCTAAGAGACAGGCTTCGGAATCTGATTGCCTGACATTTTACATAGGAAGCTCTTCTACACCAAGTCAATTCAGTGGCCCATCTAGCTTAGTAGCACTGTCTAAAATGAGCAACTGATCTTTCAGACCACAGGTGGAGAGATCTAGCTTAATGCATTGAGTGCTGGAATGCAAAACAAATTTTCTGGATAGAGAAGAAAGCAACAGGGAATGGGACACAGGAACACTGAATTGGGGTTCAAAAGGACCTTAACAAATTGGAGAACTGGGTCCAACCTAACAAAAAAATAATTTCAATAGGGGCAAATGTAAGGTTTTGCACTTAGGTTGGAAAAACCAGCTGCACAAATATAAGATGGGGGGAACACCTGGCTTGCCAGTAGTACATCTAATAAGGATTTCGGGATCTTAGCAGGTCACTAGCGTAACATGAGTCAACAGTGTGATGCGCAGCAGCCAAAAAAGCTAATGCTATTCTAGGCTGAATCAGCACCAAGGTAAGTAAAAGTCCCGCTCTATTTTATCTTGAGTAATGTGCCCAGCATGGGATGCGGGTGGCGCTGTGGGTAAAAGCCTCAGCGCCTAGGGCTTGCCGATCGAAAGGTCGGCGGTTCAAATCCCCGCGGCGGGGTGCGCTCCCGTTGTTCGGTCCCAGCGCCTGCCAACCTAGCAGTTCGAAAGCACCCCCGGGTGCAAGTAGATAAATAGGGACCGCTTACTGGCGGAAAGGTAAACGGCATTTCCGTGTGCTGCGCTGGCTCACCAGATGCAGCTTTGTCACGCTGGCCACGTGACCCGGAAAGTGTCTGCGGACAGCGCTGGCCCCCGGCCTCTTAAGTGAGATGGGCGCACAACCCTAGAGTCTGTCAAGACTGGCCCGTACGGGCAGGGGTACCTTTACCTTTACCTTTAATGTGCCCAGCTTTGGGAGCCACAACTTAAGAAGGATATTGACCAAGTGGGATGTGTGCAGAGGAGGGTGATCAAGATGACCAAGGGTCTGGAAAACAAGCCTTATGAGGAACAGTTGAAGGAATTGATGTTTTTAGCCTGGATAAGAGGAGACTGAGAAAAGATATGATAGCCATCTTCAGATATCTAAAGAGCTGTCGCAAGGAAAAGAGAGCAAGATTGTTCTCTCCTGCTCTAGAGGGTAGGACTCGAACCAATGGCTTCAAGTTACAAGAAAGGAGGTTCCAACGAAACATCAGGAAGAACTTTCTGAGAGTAAGAGCTGTGTGACAGTGGAACGGACGCCCATGAGAGTGGTTGACTCTTCTTCCTGGAGGTTTTTAAGCAGAGGTTGGATGGTCATCTATCATGGGTGATCTAGTTGAGATTCCTTCATTGCAGGGGTTGGATAAGATGGCCCTCAGTGTCCTTGCCATCTCCACTGTTCTATGATTCTATACCAAGTGAGACCATCAGTCCATCTATCTCAATATTGTCTACACTGGCTGGCAATTGAACTCCAGGATTTCAGACAGGGTTCTGTCCCAGTCCTGCCTGGAGACACCAGGAATTGAACGTGGGACCTTCTACAGATGTTCTACCAATGAGCTACAGCTCTGCCAGTTGCCCTTTCCCCAATCAGACCATTGGTCTCTCCAGCTCAGTATTGTCAGTACTGACAGCACTGACAGGCAGCATCTCACCAAGGTTTCAGGAAGGAGACATTCCCAATCCTGCCTGGAGATGCCAGAATTAATTGCGGGAATGAAGCTTCTCTACCACTGAGCTGCACCCCTTCTTCAATCTTAGGCATGTCTATGCCAGTTTTCTCCCTAGAATATTGCAGCACAAACTTGCGAACACCACATCTCTTTATCCAAAACAGTCGCTCAGAAGCTCACACACCACACAGCTAACCGAGATTCAGCCAGCAGAGGTTTTTTGCTTCACCTAAAACAGATTTTTCTCGATTTCCAACCACCTTCAGTGGACATGTTTTCAGTACAAAACAAAATCAAGTGAGATCTTTCGAACAGCAAATGTCCCCAGAAAAACAGGTCCCATTACTGAAAGAGAAGCATCTTTGAAAGGAAAGGCTATTTCACACCCTCATGGTGTGAGTTGCCTGTGTACATCGATTCTGATTCATTCTGTTTTTCAGGCTCACCTCTTCTCACCCCTGCCTTTCCCTTCCTCCTCGGCCTCTTTGTTTTCTCCACACCTGAAATTCAGTTTGTAGGCTCTTTGGGGCAGAGACCCATCTTCATTCTTACGTTGCTTTTTAAAGAACCTCATAAAATGATGGTGCCATAATCATATGCAATGGTAACTGGCAATGGCTAGGGAGATTTGGGGACAGAGTTAAGGGGATTTTCAGATGCATCAGGAATATCGTCAGCCTACGATCAATGCAAATGTGGTTATTCAGTACCTCCTTCCCCAAGAAGGGCTCCTGCGCCTGCAACACAGAAGTGGGATGGCTTTGGCCCTCCAGGTGTTGCTGAAGTGCAACTCCCATCAGCCCTACCTGGCATGACCTATGGGCAGGAATGATGGGAGTTGTAGTTCAGCATCATCTAGAGGACCAAATGTTCCTAAAGATGCACATAGTTCCCCATCAAACACCTGTGGGACTTTCATCAAAGTAAAATGGGATGGTTGGAGAAAAGTGCTCATCCATGCAGAGTATGGAAATAACTTTTCCACCTCCTGGTCCTCATGCTACTTAAGCAGGAGCCCTTTTTGGTCAAAAGCAGTTTTGTCCCATTGAACACAACAGGTTAAACCCAATGAACTATGAGGTTTCACCAAGTCATGAATCCTAGCCTTGCAAAGGGTCTTCTTCATTCTTTAGCCCAGCAGTTCCCAACTGGTGGTCCGCAGACCCCTAGGGGTCCGCAGCACCATTCACATAACAAAAACTACCAGAATTTTCAACAGGTGGGTCAATGGCTTAGCTTTTGCAGAACATGGCGTCTGCAGTACTTAGCTAATTGGGAACCACTGCTCGAGGCTGTATTGGAAGTGTTCAACACCTCAATCAGCATCTGACACCTTCATGCCTCCTGTAAGACCTCCCTCCACAGAGTCAGGTTTATTTCCTCTGTGTTCTTTTGAGCACACACTTTTATTGACCGTTGTACTGCCATTGTACCCTCCCTGTACTTCAAAAGGGGATTCCATCTATGCCCTCAAAACATAGGGGAATGATAATCTCATCCATCTTGATTTGAAAGTTTATAACTCCTAGAGTACTGCGTGTGGCCTACTCCCAAGTAAACAGAAGGTAAGGCTGTCAAAGCAAGCCAGGGCTTACCTAGTATGCTAGGGGGAAAGGCTGTTATTTTATCTAATTTCATTGTTGTTTTATCATTTTTATCCCCATTGAGATTTTTTAATTTTTATTTTGTAAGCGCTTAAGAGGTGTAGGGTGTTTGGGGAAGTGTGAATGCTTGAAATGAAATAGAACAACCCCATCCATCCTCAGTGCCTGACCTCGCAGCACAGAGTCTCTGGAAATGATGATAATAATAATAATAATAATAATAATAATAATAATAATAATAATAATAATAATAAAGTACTGCTTTGGTGCATGCACAGAATTCCCTTCCCGCTAGCCACAGCCATTGACAACAGGCGTCTGGGATAGCTCAGTCGGTACCAAGCTGGGCAAAAGATTCCTGCATTGCAGGGAGTTGGACAGCACGACCCCCGTGGTCCCGTCCAACTCTGCAATACTATGATGCGGGAGCCTGGACAAGGGGAAACGTTTAGATAAGCGTTACAGGGAACCTTCAGCCCCGGAACCTCTCCGTTTTTAGAACTCAAGAACGGCGTGAGAAATTAAGGTCTGAGTTGGTTCCTGATCTGAGTTGGTTCTCTCCACCCAACCCAGAACCCCGAATTCCCAATCCAAACCCCACAACTCCAAATGGTTTGTTCTCCCAGGACCACCTCGGAAAAGGGGAACCTTCTTTAGATTCACTCACCGTGTTAAGGCAAAGCTCCCCACGGAAGCGGGACGCTGCGTAGGCAGAGGTCCTCCAAGTTCCCCCTGGCGGACGCGCAGTTCCGCCGAGATCCGCCGCCCTCCGGCGGTTCATGTTCCACGTGTCCCATGTCCGGACCTCGGAGCCTCTCGTGGCCCCCTTGCCCCTGGCGGTTTAGTCGAAGGCGCGTCTCTCTCTGTGCTCCCCGCGGCTCCTGCTGCTGCAAGCGACCAGGCGGCGGCTGCACGACGGAGTCAGCCACGCGACGGCTGTGCGCTCTGCGCTCTGCCCACTCTCGGTGGCATTTTTTAGCATCCTATGAGGGGGGCGGGTCTGGGTGGAGTCCGGAACCTCCCCCAGCCGAAGAGGCACGCCAGGAGGAGGAGAGGAGAAGCCCTGCCCCGCCCTCCTATTATCCTGATTGTCGGGGCAAGGCGAAGGAGAGGCGGAGGTAGTTTGATTTGAGCGCCCGGGTCCGCTGTCGCCTCTCCAAATACGCGCCTGGCTTGCAGCGGGTCGGAGGGGGATGGAGACGCGCGCGTTCTTGATCCAAAAGCGAGAGACCGTCGAACCTACTTGAGAAGAGCAGCCAGCCGCCTTGGTTATGAGGAAAGAGAGAAAACGTTTGACACCTGTGTGATCAGGTGTGTGGATCGCGCAGGATTCGCGGTGCCGAGCGCAACCCAATCCTGTCTTCTTCTTTGGCGATCAGTCGTAGCCGAGTAAGATTGCCTTCCAATCCTGTACATGCTTACTCGGACGTAAATCTCACTGGATTTAAGTCAGTTGGATCAAAGGAAGGGTAAGCAGCCTGCCTGCCGGTGTTCCCTCAGTTGCCTCGGCTCTGTAGACTTAGGCTACAATCCTGTACCCAGCTACCTAGGAGTAAGTCCCATCGGTTATCATTTTTGGTAGCGATTTGTCATGAGTAGATATGCATAGCTTTGTTAAAACCTGGTCCTATGCATAGCTAAGCATAATGGGTTAACATCACACAAGATTGGGTTGGTGCATGCAACCCTGCCTGTGTTTACTCAGAAGTAGGCCCTACAAAATTCAATAGGATAGGTGGGTTGCTTGTTGTTGCAATTTTATACACTGTGAATATGGGATGAGCACTGTGGAACTTAGTGGGATTTGCTTCCGAGTAACCATGCATAACATCACACTATTACAGTCCTGCTCTATCAAAGGTCTGGAAACCAAGCCTTATGAGGAATGGTTGAAGGAGCTGAGTATGTTTAGCCTGGAAAAGAGGAGACTTAGAGGAGATATGATAGCCATCTTCAAATATCTAAAGGGCTGGCACACGAAAGAGGGAATAAGCTTGTTTTTTGCTTCCTCTGGAGCATGGGTAGGCAAACTAAGGCCCAGGGGCCAGATCTGGCCCAATCGCCTTCTAAATCCAGCCCGCAGATGGTCTGGGAACCAGCGTGTTTTTACACAAGTAGAATGTGTGCTTTTATTTAAAATGCATCTCTGGGTTATTGGTGGGGCATAGGAATTCGTTCATTTCCCCATATATATATATATATATATATAAATTCGGCTCCCCACAAGGCCTGAGGGACAGTGGACTGGCCCCCTGCTGAAAAGTTTGCTGACCCCTGCTCTATCTCAATGACACTCAAGCCCAAACACTTACCTGTCTGGTGCTGCAGTGGCCTGAGAAATGTACTTTCCCCCAAGAAGGCTGCTTTCCAAGGCGGCGGCTGGTCATGTTCCCACTGGTTAAGTGGGTGGTAAAGAAGAGGTGAGTAGATTTAGAGGATTGTTGCTGGGGTGGGGGCAATATGGAACTGGGGCAATAATATATTCCTCAGCTTAGCAAGCCTTCTAAAACCTTTATCCCGCTTGCTTTCCTTCCCTGATCTGAATTGCTTTTCTGTATGTGTCATTGTTTTAAACTGTTTTTCTTTATATATCTTTGCTGTCATTATTTTAGATTGTTTCATATGCAGTTGTTTTTAACTGCTTTTATATTATACCTAACTAGTTTATACAAGTCGTTGTGCTGCACATCGCTTTGGGATACGTTGCGGGAAGCGATTAATAAATGCTATGCATAAATAAATATTGCACAGCCAGAAGGGAAATAGCTTTGCTGAATTCAACTCTGGGACATTTCAGCTATTGATGTAAGCAAGTTTGCACCAGAAAAAGAAGAGCAAATGGCTTTCATCAGAAATTCAGAAGAGCCTGCTGGGTCAGGCCAATGGCCCATCTATTCCAGCATCCTGTTCTCACAGTGATCAACCAGATTCCCTTGGGGAACCCTCAAGCAGGACCCGAGCACAAAAGCCATAGGCTATGAGATTAGCCCCACTCAGTGGACCAGAATGTGGTCTAACCCCACCCACCCCCATAAATCCATATCAACCAGAAAGAGAGAACTCACTCTGAAACTCACCTACAGGTGGTACCTAACACCAAGGAAACTAGCGCTAATACGCCCAGGAACCTCACCAAAATGCTGGAGAGGGTGCACCTCCACAGGCACATACCTCCACATGTGGTGGGATTGCCCCAAATTCCAACTATTCTGGACAACAGCCATACCAGAAATATGTAAAATAACTAAGTATTCGAAATCACCCCAGAACTGGCCCTACTAAACACATTCCAAGACAATAATGCCCACTCATATCACAAACAACTCATAACCCACCTACTCTCAGCAACAAGAAACTTCATAGCCAGAGACCTGTCAAGAGTAAGCATGGACCAATGGTACCAAATAGTATGGGAAACAGCCCTACTAGAAAAATTAACTGATAAACTGAAACTGACACGGGGACAAATAGAAGACGATAACTGGTATGGCTCCCCTTCATCACATACACAGCCCAACAAGACAACAACAAGAATCCCCCAACAGCATGTGAATCAATATGGCTAACCTGATTCAAAAACACCCACTCACACACGAAAATAAAGTTCAACACAGCCAGTCACAAACTAGCAACCGCACCCTAAGCAAACCACAATTTCTCTCACCACCAAAGGAACACAAGTGAATAGCAAAGAGAACCTGCACAAACGATGGCACAAAAACCCACACATACATTAAGCAAAATAGAAATATTGCCTCCCGACCCCACCCCCACCCACCATGGCCCCCTCCACTTCTTCTTCCCTTTTTTCTTCCTAATGTCTCAACAAATAAAACAGAACTATGGAAAATGTAATGTGAAAAAAGAGACATTGCGCATACATTTGTAAACCAAGAAAACTTTAATAAAAACTTTTTAAAAAATAATGATAATTTTTAAAAAGCCCTCTCCCTTCCTCTGGTTTCCAGCAACTGGTATTCAGAAGCATTCCTGCCTCCAACTATGGAGGAAGAGCCTAGCCATCATGGCAAGCTCTTCCTCCCAGGTTGGCGGCCTTCACTTCGGGGGTGCCATAGTTTAACTGTGCACTGTTTGGAGAAGTCCCTTTTTTGCCTGTCCTGATCCTTCCATCATTCAGCCTCATTGGATGTCCACAAGTTCTGCAGTTACAGGAGAGGGAGACAAACTTTTCCCTAACCACTTCCTCTGTGCCGTGCAGATTTTTGCCCACTTCCACCATGCTGTCTCTTCCTTGCCTTTCCTCCAAACTAAAAAGGCTCATTTAAAGGGAACAAGGTGGCGCCGTGGTCTAAACCACAGAGCCTAGGGCTTGCCAAACAGAAGGACGGCAGTTCGAATCCCCACGATGGAGTGAGCTCCCGTTGCTCGGTCCCTGCTCCTGCCAACCTAGCAGTTTGAAAGCACGTCAAAGTGCAAGTAGATGAATAGGTACCGCTCCGGCGGGAAGGCAAACAGCGTTTCCGTGCGCTGCTCTGGTTCGCCAGAAGCAGCTTAGTCATGCTGGCCACATGACCCGGAAGCTATACGCTGGCTCCCTCGGCCAGTAAAGCGAGATGAGTGCCACAACCCCAGAGTCGTCTGTGACTGGACCTAACAGTCAGGGGTCCCTTTACCTTTACTAAAGGGAACCAGAAGTATCCCTTAATGCTCCGTAACTTGATTATAAATGCTTGTCTCATTCACATCCTCCCATTCTATAGCCTTCAATGAATTTCCAGTGATGCCTTTTGGGGAGTTTAAAGTTCTCTGTCTCCTCTGCCCTGTACTTTGTGTTTAATCAGCACTTATCCAGCCCAATGCAATCAATTCCCATTTACACAAATGTGACCAGACCTGTACTTTGTCTTCTAGCACACTGACAATTATTTCACCACCACCACCAACACAGGAGCATCCAGGGATTGAGGGACTGCATGTGAACTGAAATTAATCATACAGCAATCTTTGCCATAAACCAAAATTTACCAGACACAGACAGACAGACAGACAGACAGACAGACAGACAGACACTGCTGTAGGCACACACCAAGTTTCAGAATCCATGGCCTTTGTGCTTAACGAAGTTTAAAAGAGCAGTCACAGAGGGCAGTTGAAAAGTTCCCAATCATCTGAGGCACTGACTTTGAAAACCAGCAAGGCAACTTATGGAGCAAATCAGCTTGAAATAATAAAAAGGCTACCCTAAATATGAAATACGAAAAAGTCTTAAAACAGCACAGCACAGCACAGTCAGGACAAGAAGATATTTTAAAAGAGATTGTCAAAGCAGAGAGAGAGAGAGTTAAAAGCAGTAATAAACTCCTTCATGGATCACTGCCTTGTCGTGGCAAAGGGGCTTGAATAACTCATAGAAGCTATGAGCTATGCCGTGCAGGGCCACCCAAGATGGACAGGTCATAGTGGAGAGTTTTGACTAAATGTGGTCCACCTGGAGCAGGAACTGGCAAGCCACTCCAGTATCCCTGCCAAGAAAACTCCATGGACCAAAACAACAGTCATAAACAATGTATCCTAAATAATTGCTTTTCTCCCATATTTATTTTACAATTCCCCATCAGTTAATGAGAAAAGAAATTGCATTTGAAAATGATCAATAGGGAAAGTAATTTTCAGTGAAATTCTTATAGTTGGAGTGCCGGAGTTTCGTTGTACTTAGTTTCCCTTTGGGGTGGCCATGGGGTGTTTGTGAGTGTCTTTCCCACCCCCCTTCATTTTTTCACATTAACTCACCAGCGGTCTGCACTCTGCAGCCTTCCTGGGTGCTCACACTTCAGCTCAAAGTCCTAGGGAAGGCATCATGAGGCAGTGTCTCCTTGTGGCCTTTCCAGATTGCAGAGAGCTGGAAAAAGGTTTGCAGGAAAGAAAAAAACGCACACAGCACCTTGCCTCACCTTGCAACGATAAGGGCAGTTCAATAACCCACCCCCCTTGCAGGAATTCTGAAGTCCCCTGGGAATGATGCACAAAAGTGGAAGCCCCTTCTGCAGGTGAAGAAAACTTTCCACAGACTGAAGGGCAGAACTTGGCACAACGCTATCCTAAATATTCAGAACACACAGCCTTTGAGGGCAGTGGTGGGTGGGCAGGGGTTAAAAAACCTGCCTTACAGGGCTGCCACCACAATGTTGCCTCCAAAGGGAGCTATACCTTTTCCAAAAGATCAGATTCATCTTTGGAAAATATCAAAGGCAAGTGCATCTCTGCACTTCACTCAGGGTTGTATGGACATGAATGTATCCTATCGGTGGCTTTATATAATAATTTGCTGTTTCACTGTACAGTACGAAGAATGCGTTTTGTAGTCAAAAGATCTGCTTGAAATGGGTGTAATTTGCCAACCTTTGCGACAGGGCATCTGTTGGGCAGTTTTTAACTCCAACATGAAAGAAGTTGAGGTTGTCAATGGAATAGCTAGATTTTTTAAAAAACGCAAACCCTCAAAGAAATGGTTCACATTCCATTCCTCCGTTCAAATAATGATTTGGCATAATGATAGGCCTCTGTTGCATTCAGGGCTTAGGGAAGCAGCTGGAAAATGAGGGGGGAAACTCTGCGGTGAGATTAGTTGAATGGAACAGCTGAATCCTGCAGCTTACAACAGTTACTGACTGTACAGTTGACATGTGTGCTTTGCTGATAATTACTTGTCTTTGAATGTCAACCGTTACTCTGGGCACAGAAGAAAGCAAAAGCCAACAGTGAATTACAAGTAGTAGCTCATAAAGATGCTTCCAAAATTCTCCCCTTATAAATAATTTCCCTCTCCTTCTGGATTCCAAATTCCCTCTTGTGAAATCAATGCTAGGGGAGTGGCTGGAGAAACCCAGCCAGATGGGCAGGGTATAAATAATAAAATTATTATTATTATTATTATTATTATTATTATTATTATTATTATTATTGCATTAGGAGTGTTCCATTTCCAAATTTTGCACAAGCACAAAGGAGAGCCCCCCCAAAAAAAATTCCAAAATTCAGTGGAACAGTTGGACAGCATAAGAAAGAGTGGGAGTGTTTAATGAAAAAGCAATGTGATAATACCAATAGTACATAAAAGCACATGGGAAATGAATTACAACCACATTACATAAAATACATGTGAGACAGATTTATATAGTAACCAACAAACCACTGATGAGAAAGGTCGCTATAGCTTTCTGCTTTACAGGTGCTCAAATGTATGATGTGCTTGTGACCAGGCTCTCATAACATCCAGAGAGCACTCCTTCAAGATACTTTGTGTGGGCCTATCTTTAAAAATTATCGTATTCTTCTGTATATAAGATGCCCCCATGTATAAGACACCCCCTAATTTTTTAAACCCAAATTAAGAAATTAAGTTGTTTAGCTTTTGGGGGGGAGGTCTCTTCTGCCAATTGCTCACCCACCTGCCCACAACTGCAGTTCACTTGCCTCTGCCACTGCCAATCGCACACCTTTAAATATTGCTGTTGCTTCTTCTGTGCTTTACTAGAAGTGTCCTGCTGCTATTTAAAACTGTTGCTGAGTGTCTTGTTTTAAAATTGTAATGGTAAGGTTATGCCTTTTTTTCAATAGTTTCATATTGTTTCAATTATGATTGTAAACCACCTTTGGAAGACTTCCCCACCCAAACCCCAAAGGCAGCATATTAATTCCATAAATTGCTTGAGATTCTGTTTATCTATATTGAGCAATATGACCCCCCCCCCCCCCCACATATATAAATAAAATGTCGAACAAATGAAATACGAGTCAGAAGCCTTGCCAAAATTGACATTACAGAATTTCTGGACATCTTTGTCTGGGCAACTGTAAATAAAGAAATAGGTTGATAGATCTACAGATAGGTATTTTTTTATTTTTCCCAGCTTACTGCGGACATGCTTTCAAGAGACCTTCTTAAAACATTGCTGCTGTGAGTTTTGTGAGCTGTCATGCTTCAGTGGCCATCTCCCTGAACAAAATTTATAGCACTAAGTGATGCCGGTGGGCTGTGTATGTGTGTGTGTGTGGGGGGGGGGTGTTCTCTTTATCTTTAACCCACACAAAAACGCTTCAACGCACATGCATAAAAACACAGGCACCAAGAAACGCACAGCCTTTTCACAGGCTGGAGAAGCTCGCTTTGAACCCAGTCGATAAAAGACTGCAGGACAGCAATTACGTTTTCCTAATTTCTCTTCAATCCCAAGCGCCTGCCTGGTTCTTAAACGAGAGGAGGACAGAGGCTTACTGGGTGAATTTAATGAATGCAGCATAAGAAGGGGAGGTAATGGGGTGGGTGGAGGGGAGGCTTGGACAGTCAGCCTGGTTATGGGAATGGGTATGTTAAGAATGTGCCCTGATTTTTATATTTGAGATCTGGGATGGGGGTGCAGAGTATGGTAGAGCTTCGTTTTGGCTGCAGGTCATAACAAAACTGCACCAGCTGGCAGGTGCCATCAAATAAAGTCAATGTGCTGGGCCTCGGGATAACCTGTGAAACACGGTCCAGGACCGGCCCAGAATCCAGAGGTTCTGCTAGGAGTCAGTCCGACAGTGCCAAGGCAAGACACGAGGCAGGAAACCAGGCAAGGACAGGTACAGGATCTCAGGCAGGATCTAGCATACAGCAAGGTTGCTCCCGCAACCTGGGATGGGATCCGACAGGCTTTTATCTTTGTCGGGGTAATAGCTGGTCCTGATCCTCCTGTGACTCACCTCCCTGTTTTGCCTGAAGGTGAGCAGTCCTCCTGCGGGTACTCAGGGCTCTCCTTCTCTCAGACCTTCATCTCTGCAGCTCAGGAGACGTTGGTGGGTTACTAGACCCAGGGGCCACCCCAGCCTCCCCTGACCCAACCAGTAGTGGAGCAGCTGTAAGTGATGACCCCACTGAAGGCAACAAGGTAATCCCCGCATCTGGAGCCAGGACAGGTTTAGGCCCCTGACTCAGCCCAGCTGGTGTTTGTTGCAGGGGAACCTATGCAGACTGGGAGTCTTCAGGATCAAGCCCCAGACTTGGTTCAGATGATGTCTGAGGCAAAGGATCTGGTGAAGACTGAGACTCCTCTGGTTCTGAGTCCGAGCCCGAGTCCCAGGCCATCACAGTCAAGTTAACAGGACAAACATGAAACATCATTATTAGCAGGTGTGGTAGACTGGCTGGATTCAGGGGAGGGATGGAAGGCACCAAGAGTCCAGAGAGTGGTGGTGAGATGGTCAAAGGGAGAAGAGGGAGCTGACTGGGAAGAGAGGTGTCAGCAGAAGAAGTCCATAGGCACCATCTCCACATTGCCAACAAAGACCCCATGGCAGAGGTGGAGCGGAGGCCCCAACCCTGTCATTGCCACTGCCAGAGAGCGGTGGAGGCAAGGCAGCAGGCATCATGATCTTCCTTTCTTCTTCCTTTATTTGGTGATCACTCGTAGCCGAGTAAGATTGTCTTCCATAAACACAGTTTTAACAATGAGTCCGTAAGTGACTGTGGAAACCACACGTCCTTCCACAGTGGGGACATAGGTTTCTGGGCGGAAGTTGATGACGGTGAGGGTGTGCCAGACATGCCTTCCCCTTAGCACGTTTCCTCCTTTCGTCCTGAGTTCTAGGGTCTTCACAGCACCTTTGGTAAAGGCTGTTCTCCAATTGGAGCGCTCACAGGCAAGTATTTCCCAATTGTTGGTGTTTATCCTACCATCCTAAATATCTCCGCAGAAGCTTACAAAAAGCTTGGCCTATCGCTCAACATCCAAAAAACCAAAGGGCTACACCAACAAGTACAAAATAACCCTTCTGCAGTGCCACAACTCCAACTCAGTGGTGTAACATTGGAAAATGTTGATCATTTCTCCTGCCTGGGCATCATGATATCACATGGTGTGCACCCACAACCTGGGGCCCAAGTCAGTGCTTCTGGTCGCAAATACATTTTGAGGAGCCATTTTGAGATGCTACATTCGCGTATAAGACAAGTACAAATATCTGCTGGAAATGTAAAGAAAAAGAAGGCCTCTTCTGCCATATGTGGCGGGCGTGTAAGGTAACAAAAGCATTCAGGGAAATGATAATATAATGAATTGGGGGGGGGAGCTTAAAATAACTTTTGTTAAAAAAGCAGAAGCTTTTTAAATTAGGAATTGTAGGTACCGAGATCCCAAAGGAGCAGAAAAGACTTTTCATGTATGCAACAACAGCTGCATGGATGTTACTAGTCCAGAGATGGAAAGAAGACAAAGTCCCTATCAGAGAAGAATGGCAAACTAAGCTGTTGGACTATGCCGAGATGGCAAAACTTACCGGAAAGCTCAGGAACCAAGAAGACCAAACTTCAATAATGGGGGGAAATTATAATTTACCTGAGAGACCACTGTAAGCAAATGAAAACATTAGGAGGATTACAATAACACTTGTAATGTAGAAGATGCCATGGAAAAAATGGAGAGACATAAAATTTGGATGATGAAATAATATGCAGTTGAAAAGATTTTTAATAGGACCCATGGAGGGGAAGGTTGGAAGTCTAGAGATTTGGAGAAATCTCTAAATAGAGATATGCATTTTGTATTGTTATAATTGGCCACCTCATGAGAAGAGAAGACTCCCTGGGAAAGACCCTGATGTTGGGAAAGATGGAAGGCACAAGGAGAAGGGGACGACAGAGGACGAGATGATTGGATAGTGTTCTCGAAGCTACCAGCATGAGTTTGACCAAACTGCGGGAGGCAGTGGAAGACAGGAGTGCCTGGCGTGCTCTGGTGCAGGGGGTCATGAAGAGTCAGACACGACTAAATGACTAAACAACAACTCTACACTTGTAAAACCAAATGAAAATTATTATTATTTGGGGGGGGGGGGGGGGAGATGCTACATTCACCACTGGCAGCTGTAACTGGAAGCATCAGAAGGATTTGTAGTGCTATCAAGATGGTCTGAAAGACACCAGCCATTTTGATATTATGGATGTGCCACACCCTGCATCTTGCTGAATTGAAATCATAGAATCATAGAATCATAGAGTTGGAATAGACCACAAGGGCCATCGAGTCCAACCCCCTGCCAAGCAGGAAACACCATCAGAGCACTCCTGACATATGGTTGTCAAGCCTCTGCTTAAAGACCTCCAAAGAAGGAGACTCCACCACACTCCTTGGCAGCAAATTCCACTGTCGAACAGCTCTTACTGTCAGGAAGTTCTTCCTAATGTTTAGGTGGAATCTTCTTTCTTGTAGTTTGGATCCATTGCTCCGTGTCTGCTTCTCTGGAGCAGCAGAAAACAACCTTTCTCCCTCCTTTATATGACATCCTTTTATATATTTGAACATGGCTATCATATCACCCCTTAACCTCCTCTTCTCCAGGCTAAACATGCCCAGCTCCCTTAGCCGTTCCTCGTAAGGCATCGTTTCCAGACCTTTGACCATTTTGGTTGCCCTCCTCTGGACACGTTCCAGTTTGTCAGTGTCCTCCTTGAACTGTGGTGCCCAGAACTGGACACAGTACTCCAGGTGAGGTCTGACCAGAGCAGAATACAGTGGCACTATTACTTCCCTTGATCTAGATGCTATACTCCTATTGATGAGGCCCAGAATTGCATTGGCTTTTTTAGCTGCCGCGTCACACTGTTGGCTCATGTCAAGTTTGTGGTCAACCAAGACTCCTAGATCCTTTTCACATGTACTGCTCTCAAGCCAGGTGTCACCCATCTTGTATTTGTGCCTCTCATTTTTTTTGCCCAAGTGCAATACTTTACATTTATCCCTGTTAAAATTCATCTTGTTTGTTTTGGCCCAGTTCTCTAATCTGTCAAGGTCGTTTTGAAGTGTGATCCTGTCCTCTGGGGTGTTAGCCACCCCTCCCAGTTTGGTGTCATCTGCAGATTTGATCAGGATGCCCTTGAGTCCATCATCCAAGTTGTTGATAAAGATGTTGAATAAGACCGGGCCCAAGACAGAACCCTGCGGCACCCCACTAGTCACTCTTCTCCAGGATGAAGAGGAACCATTGATGAGCACCCTTTGGGTTCAGTCAGTCAGCCAGTTACAAATCCACTGAGTGGTAGCATAGTCAAGACCGCATTATACCAGCTTCTTTACAAGAATATCATGGGGCACCTTGTCGAATGCCTTGCTGAAATCAAGGTAGGCTACATCCACTGCGTTCCCTTCAGGAAGCCTGGCAAGTTTCCTTTGTGTACTTGCTGATTTGCTTTTCTAAAAAGGGGAAAGGGGAAATCTTTTCTTTTTTTAAGGTCTTCCTGCACTGACTTTTTCTAAAGCAAAAAGACTTAACTTAAAAAACAACAACAAGCAACTACCAGGAGCATGGTACACAGTCTCCCCCATGTCCTGCAATTGCAGGACATCCCAATGGAGGACATTGTGTGGTTTTCAGGCAGCATAGACATGCAGATTGCAATCCACCAGGGAGTTGATCTGCAGAATGACAGGAAGAAAACCACTCACAAAATCCCTTAGCTATCTTGAAAGTAAGGTAAGTGCAGCACAGACCTTTGATAATTCTTAAAAGCAGTTTCTTTTATCATTAATTAAAAGGGTGGACTTGGAAGAAAATTTCAGCGCAGCACTATTCCAAGCCACTGGCATTTGTATGCCTCATCTTTAATAACCAGGCTTTCATTTTCATCACAAATTAATTATCAGGTACATACCTAGGCTGCATCTTTCTACAAACAGAAAAATAAATTGCTCGCATTAGGGTGCACTTTGCCATCAGTTGATCTTTTGTATCTCCTGTAGCCCTGAAGGTGAGTAGAATAATTTGCCATGCACAGGTTGGGGGGGGGGCGTGTAAGCAGAACCAGCCCTCCGCAAAAGCAGCACCCCCTCACATGGAGTGAACAAGAGAGGTCCACAAATATTTGGACCACAGCATCAATTGCTGGGCATGGGTTGCAGATTTGTCTGATTTAAAGCCCTAAACGGCCTCGGTCCAGTATATCTGAAGGAGCATCTCCTCCCCCATCATTCTGCCTGGACACTGAGGTCCAGCGCTGAGGGACTTCTGGCGGTTCCCTCACTGCGAGAGGCCAAGTTACAGGGAACCAGGCAGAGGGCCTTCTTGGTAGTGGCACCCACCCTGTGGAATGCCCTCCCATCAGATGTCAAAGCAATAAACATCTACCTGACATTCAGAAGACATCTGAAGGCAGCCCTGTTCAGGGAAGTTTTTAATATGACATTTTAGTGTATCTTTCATCTTTGTTGGAAGCCGCCCAGAGTGGCTGGGGAAACCCAGCCAGATGGGCGGGGTACAAATAATAAATAATAATAATAATAATAATAATAATAATAATAATAATAATAATAATTATTATTATTATTATTATTATTATTATTTAAGCCAACAGCAAAGAAAACTCTGGTTCCTTAAACAAATACGATGCCATATTTGTTGCACAGGATATCCCGTGACATATTCATTTTGCAATGAATATGCTTGTCCCTATCCATTTTGTGCTAACGAAACCCTTGGCATTTGCATAGCTTTGGGTACTTCTAAACTGCATCCCTGGAGTTTGGGGATTAACGGCAGAGCAACAAAAGTGGATCTTGCAAGCTTGTATTTCGTGCCTGGGAGGTTAAACTCCCACAGCCTATGACAAGACGCTCTGAGGACCTCGCTGCCCTTCTTGCATTTGAACAAATTTCTTATAAAGGTCAATTTAATGTGGATTCCCGTCTGGACATTTGGCTTATATTGATTTATATGTTTAAATGAAGATGGAATTATTGATCGTTATTGTAGTTTAATGTGAACTGAGGGCTGTTGTTTTCTTCATCTGCCCCCACCTGTTTTTGGTTCCCTCCTCCCCTGCTTGATATATATATCAGTAAAAAAATGATACTACTGAGGAGATGGCTTTAGGAAGAACACAGAAATCTGCCTTATCCCATGTGCTTGATACAGTCCAAGCATAAAGGTCATGACAATACAGTGGTACCTTGGTTCTCAAACTTTATCCATTCCAAAACCAAAACGTTCCAAAACCAAGGCATGCCTTCCCATAGAAAGTAATGCAAAACGGATTAATCTGTTCCAGACTTTTAAAAACAACCCCTAAAACAGCTTTAATAATAATAATAATAATAATAAATTTTATTTATATCCCGCCCTCCCCTGCCGAAGCTGGGCTCAGGGCGGCTAACAACATTCTAAAACATTCATTATAAAATTAATCAAATCAAATTAAAGTCAAATTAATGGCAACCATCAAGCAAAATTCTGTGCAGATTGCTGATTGCCAGAGGAGGGGGTCAGGCTGCGCCCTGACCAAAGGCCTGGTGGAACAGCTCTGTCTTGCAGGCCCTGCGGAAGGATGTCAGGTCCTGCAGGGCCCTAGTCTCTTGTGACAGAGCGTTCCACCAGATTGGAGCCGCGGCCGAGAAGGCCCTGGCTCTAGTTGAGGCCAGCCTAACCTCTCTGTGGTCTGGGATCTTTAGGATGTTTTTATTTGCAGACCGTAGATTTCTCTGTGGGACATACCAGGAGAGGCGGTCCCGTAGGTACGAGGGTCCTAGGCCGTATAGGGCTTTAAAGGTTAAAACCAGCACCTTAAACCTGATCCTGTACTCCACCGGGAGCCAGTGCAGCTGGTATAATACCGGATGGATATGATCTCGTAGCGAAGACCCCGTAAGGAGTCTCGCCGCGGCATTCTGCACCCGCTGGAATTTCTGGGTCAGTCTCAAGGGCAGCCCCACGTAGAGCGAGTTACAATAATCCAGTCTGGAGGTGACCGTCGCATGGATCACAGTGGCTAGGTCAGGGCGAGAGAGATAAGGAGCCAACTGCCTAGCCTGGTGGAGATGAAAAAATGCCGCCTTTGTTATAGCTGTAATCTGCGCCTCCATAGAGAGGGAGGTATCGAAGATTACACCCAAACTCTTAACGGACGATGTTGGCACTAATTGCACCCCCGCAAGAGATGGGAGTTGCCCCTCAATCCTAAATCGCTCCGTCCCAGCCAGAGGACCTCTGTCTTCGAAGGATTTAACTTCAACCGGCTCCCACGAAACCATCCAGCCACAGCTTCCAGACATCTGGTCAGTGTATCTGGGGCCGAGTCAGGATGGCCGTCCATCAACAGATAGAGTTGGGTGTCATCGGCATACCGATGATTTAACATGATTTTTACTATTTAACGAGACAATTGATCCATAAAATGAAAGCAATAATTAATGTGCTGTACTATAAAATACATAAAGAACCATGGACGATAAAGAAGTTGGGGGGGGGGGAAGAATTTGATTACCAACCAACCAAATTTAGACATGTAATAACGCATACAAGCATTTACCATTTCAGTGAATTAAATGAATGTGCTTAACATTCCCCCTCCCAGAGCTTCAGTTCTCCAGGTTCCCAGTGAAGAGGGGCTTCCTCCTTCAACAACACTAAGCACCCTAACAAACTACAGCTCCCAGAATCCTTTGGGGGAAGCCAGGGCTGTTTAAAGTGGCACCACAATGCTTTAAATGCATGTTGTGAATGTGGCGGTTTTTTAGACGAAGGATGAGCTGACCACTGATCCCATCCCTTTAAAATGGGTTTGGATAAATCCACAGAGGATAGGTCTGTTTGTTGTTGTTGTTGTTTAGTCGTTTAGTCGTGTCCAACTCTTCATGACCCCATGGACCAGAGCATGCCAGGCACTCCTGTCTTCCACTGCCTCCCCCAGTTTGGTCATGCTAGTAGCTTCGAGAACACTGTCCAACCATCTTGTCCGCTGTCGTCCCCTTCTCCTTGTGCCCTCCATCTTTCCCAACATCAGGGTCTTTTCCAAAGAGTCTTCTCTTCTCATGAGGTGGCCAAAGTATTGGAGCCTCAGCTTCAGGATCTGTCCTTCCAGTGAGCACTGAGGGCTGATTTCCTTCAGAATGGATAGATTTGATCTTCTTGAAGTCCATGGGACTCTCAAGAGTCTCCTCCAGCACCATAATTCAAAAGCATCAATTCTTCGGCGATCAGCCTTTTCTTTATGGTCCAGCTCTCTGACTATTATTCAGGATAGTGGGGGAAAGAACAGAGTTCCAAGGTAGTTTGCCTGGTGGGATTCCAGGTGCTAGGCATCTAAACACAGGGGAGGGACTGTTGCCTTTGTGTCCTGCTTGTGGACTTCCCAGAGGCATCAGATTGGCCCCCATGGAGAAGAAGACGCAAGACTGCAGATGGGGCTTTGCTCTGTTCCAGCAGGGCTCTTCTGATGTTAAATTGGATTAGTCACCACCAGCAGAGCTGCTTTGTAATTGTAATTGTTCTGATCACAAGCATAATTCTCCAGGCAGCCCATGAAAAGACTCACGGGCTACTCCCTTTTTGCTATGTTTTATGCCACTTAGCTTAAAAGCTGTTTTCCAGAATATGTTGACTTATCTGAGGGAAATATGCAAATGCCTCTGGAAAATGTGATTTTCTCAACAACCGATTTTTCTGCAGCAAGGGAGCCTAAGCCAC
This sequence comes from Podarcis muralis, assembly GCF_964188315.1. Taxonomy (NCBI): domain Eukaryota; kingdom Metazoa; phylum Chordata; class Lepidosauria; order Squamata; family Lacertidae; genus Podarcis; species Podarcis muralis. The sequence continues at coordinate 9,491,765 of NC_135663.1, forward strand.
AACAATAGTGCATAAATGTTTCCCCCACATTTCTCTTTTACCATTTCCCACCAATTAATGAGAAAAGAAATTGCATTTGAGGAGTGCACTAAATACGTAAATTGAAGCTCTCTAGACACATAAGGCTTACTTTCTGATGACACATAAGGTGTTTGATTCATTTTCAATGATACTGCATTGCTGAATCGTGTTCAGGTATGTGAATCACGATAAGTTGGCAATTCTATGGTGCACATCGCACTCTCGGATGCTTCCCAAGACCATGATCACAGGAACATAGGAGGTTGAATTTTGTTATGCCAGTCCATTGGTCCATCCAACTCAGCACCGTCTCCGCTGACTGGCAGCCAGCAGTGGCGTAGCAAGGTCAGGTGCTACCCGGCGCAGAAAATTTCTTGTCACCCCCCCCATTGAATTCCCCCTCCCCTGCAAAGATGGTTTGATTTGGGGGGGGGGGGTCCAAAGTTCCAAAGCTCTTTTAGCAGAGCAGGAGTTGTTGAGCTTTCTTGGGGTGAACCAAAGTTCTTCAGCAGAGAGGAGAGCCAAAGTTCTTGGCCGCCCTATGGAGGGACAGCCGGCGGGCGGACCATTTTGGCACCAGGAACCCTGCGCGTGCAAAAGCCACACCGTCTCTCACAGACGTTAAGTGTCACACAGCATTTTGTCACCCCCCTTGGAGGTGGCACCCGGAGCGGCCCGCACCCACCACACCCATCTTGCGACGCCTCTGGCAGCTGCTCTTTGAGATTTCCATTGGGGTTCTCTCCCAAGCTGCAGGTGCCAAGGATTGAATTTGAGACCTTCTGCCACTGAGCTGTGGCCCTTTCCTTAATAAGATAGAAACATGCAGAGAGCTTTTTTTTGCTATTGCTGTTGTTACAGAGCAAGTGGGGATGAAAGCTGATTTTGAACTCAGTAACCCCTGCACTCCAGTACAAATGTACTATGTACACGATGGGATAAAGCAAAATGGCAGCCTTTTGTGGGCTGGATGCGAAAATATAAAATATAAACTGAAAGAGTGTGGGTGTTAAAATGTGAGGTCTTTGGGGAGCTTTCCAGTGATCAAATCCTTCCGAGATGCATCTTCCACCATCACTGCCAGCTCCTCGAGTTGACTGATGTCTTCCATCCTTCTGCATTGCTATGCAGAACTCTTCTGTGCCACAGAATAACGTTGTTATTTATGGGTTTTGTGCCTTTCTTTTATTATATTTAATGTAAAACACATTTGCTTTTTAAATTGCAATTATTTCTGTAACCCACCTTAGAACTGTTGGGTGGAAAGTGGACAACACGAGAAATGTACGGTAATTTCTCCCAATTGGCTGGTTTAGACACCAACTCACATTCCCCTCTTTGTCATCCATCTGGGCAACCAAGAGGCACTAGCAGAGTTCAAGGACACATTCCAGCCAAGCAAAAGCATCTAAGGAGGATATGAAGTAGAGTTGGTGAGGGGTGTGGCCTCGGGAGAAGGGGTGTGGCCTGAGAAGAGTGCCAAGAGCCAGAAAGAGAAACCTGGAGTCTCCCAAGGCCCTGATGTTCCCAACCCATAGTTCAGAGATTTATATGCATTGGGATCCAAGCCTTTCAGACATTGTAGGGTGTGTTGACATTGGGGAAATGGGCTGCTTCCTGGATAGTATCCCTCTCCTCAATGAATGCCCGAGGAAGTGTGGTCTGGACACCTCTAACATCATTTTAAGGAAGCTTGTCATCCATTGTAAAAGTGTTTGTTGATGGAGTGTTCAACAAAGCCCAGGGCTCCAGCTTGAACATGGTTGCTAAACACAATGGCTGTGTTCTACCTCCAGAGGCAGTATGTCACTGAATGCCAGCTGTTGGAAATCACAAGTGAAGAGAGCTCTCTTGCTCTCCTTTTGAACTTCCATTGAAGCATCTGGTGACCCCCTCTATGAACAGGATGCTGGACTAGAAGGACCATTGGTCAAATCCAACAAGTCTATTCTTACCTGCTTATGGAAACTGCTGGAATAGACAATCTACAGGACTCCTTTCAACACTACGAGTCATTTTTCCTCTCCAAGATGTACTTAAATTCTCATTAAAGTTATTATGTACCCAATTAATCTGGTTCACTGCTCTTTTTAATATCACACTTCCTGGCTAATCTTCTTATGTGCTATTCATATTTGGGGAGTCCCCTTCGCAATCAACCGAAAATGTGCACTTTTTCCATGTTTCTTGCGAAGGCATCAGTGTGTATCTAGCTAAGCATCGAGCAGTGCTGCCTTCGATCTCAGAATTACATGTTTGCTCCAGCGAGGAACGAGAAGCATTAGCAAGGTTATTTCTTTAAAGAAGGATTAAGAGCAGGTTGTTCTGCAGAAATGTAATGCATAACATTATTTTGTCAGTCATACCCACTCTGAGAACGGCTATGTAGATAATAAGGCGCTATAATGATTGTTTTCAGATTCCATGCATAAGAATTGAGAACAAACAACTGAACTCAATAATAGGCATGTTTATACTTGGTCCAAATATGTGGTTGTTTGTTTTTTAGTTTGTATACCACCCCCTATATGGAGATCTTGGGTTCCATGATCACGGCAGATGGTGACAGCAGTCACGTAATTAAAAGACTCCTGCTTCTTGGGGAAAAAGCAATGACAAACCTAGACAGCATCTTAAAAATTAGAGACATCACCTTGCCGACAAAGGTCCGTATAATTAAAGCTATGGTTTTCCCAGTAGTGATGTATGGAAGTGAGAGCGGGACCATAAATAAGGCTGATCGCCGAAGAATTGATGCTTTTGAATTATGGTGCTGGAGGAGACTCTTGAGAGTCCCATGGACTGCAAGAAGATCAAACCTCTCCATTCTGAAGGAAATCAGTCCCGAGTGCTCACTGGAAGGACAGATCCTGAAGCTGAGGCCCCAATACTTTGGCCACCTCATGAGAAGAGAAGACTCCCTGGAAAAGACCCTGATGTTGGGAAAGATTGAAGGCACTAGGAGAAGGGGACGGCAGAGGACGAGATGGTGGGACAGTGTTCTCAAAGCTACCAACATTAGTTTGACCAAACTGCAGGAGGCAGTGGAAGACAGGAGTGCCTGGCGCGCTCTGGTCCATGGGGACACAACTAAACGACTAAACAACAACAAACATATGGAGATCTCAGGGTGGTTCACAACACAAAAATGCAAGGAAAAACACACAGAATGCATAATAAGAACAAGAACAAACTAATAGCCCCTCCCCCACCATTTAAGGCCTGATTAAAGAGGAGCATCTTTGCCTGGCACTTAAAGGTGCTTAATGAAGGCACCAGGTGAGCCTCCCTGGGGAGAGCATTCCATAAAGGGGGACCCACTGCAGAGAAGGCTTGTTCTCACATTGGCACTCTCTGGACTTCTCATGGACAAAGGACCTCAGGATCTAGGTAGGTTCATATGGAGAGAGGCTGTCCTTGAGGTACTGCAGTCCTGCACCATTTAAGACTTTATAGGTCAAAACCAGCACAAAAAGCAATTTGCAGCCAGTGCAGTTTGGTCAAAATCATTGTAATATGTTCAAACCATCTTACCCCAGTAAGCAACCTGGCCACCGAATTCTGCACCAGCTGAGGTTTCTGAACCATCTTCAGAGGCAGCCCTACATATAGCACATCACAGTAATCTAACCCAGAGGTTACCAGAGCATAGACAACAGTAGTTAGGCCATTCCTCTTCAGATAGGGGTGCAGCTGGACCACCAGCTGAAGCTAATGGAAGGCATTCCATGCCACTGCTGCCACCTGAGCACTGAGTGACAGCAAAGGATCCAGGAGTACCCCCAAGCTATGAACCCACTCCTTCAGATGGAGTGTAACTCCATCAAGAGCAGGCAACCTCCCATCCATCTGGTCTAGGAAACTACCCACCAGCAGTGCATTGGTCTTATCTGGATTGAGCTTCAATTGTTGGCTCTCATCAAGTCCATTACTGAGCCAAGACATCTACTGCCACACCTGCAGGTGTAGAAGAGATTGCAGAGCTGTGTGTCATCAGCATATCGCTGGCAGCGTACTCCAAATCTCCGGATAACCCCAGTCAGTGGTTTCATGTAGATGTTAAACAGCACAGGGGATAAAATCAATCCCTGAGGAACCCCACATGGAAGGCTCCATGAGTCAAAGAGCACTCCTTAAACTTCACCCTCTGGAAAGCCATCCTAGTACAGTGGTACCTCGCAAGACGAATGCCTCGCAAGACAAAAAACTCGCTAGACGAAAGGGTTTTTTGTTTTTTGAGCTGCTTCGCAAGACGATTTTCCCTATGGGCTTGCTTTGCAAGATGGAAACGTCTTGCAAGTTTGTTTCCTTTTTCTTAACACCATTAATACAGTTGCGACTTGATTTCGAGGAGCAACTCATAGAACGCGGTGTGGTAGCCTTTTTTGAGTTTTTTAAAGACTTTGGTGATTTTTGAAGCTTTTCCAAAACTTTCCCGACACCGTGCTTCGCAAGACGAAAAAAATCGCAGGACGACAAAACTCGCGGAACGAATTAATTTTGTCTTGCGAGGCACCACTGTAGGACCAGAACCTCAGTATCTTCTTTGTTGGTGCTCTGTCCATGGCCACCCTAAGTTGGCACAAGACTGGGCAATGTTGTAGGTCTATATTGCTACCATCTATAGCTGTAAATGAGCATATCCAACTTTCATGCAGAGTTGGGTCCTCCCTTGCCCACTTCTGGCGATGCACAAGTGACCACCTTACACTCACCCAGCCATCCCATTTTCATAGCCCCTGACAAAAACAAAAGGTGTACCAAGGTTGGGTGAGGGGCTCAGGGCGTAGTTGGTTATATTTAGTTGGCTGCTGTGAGATTTGTTTGCTTGTGTGAGGGGGGGGGGGTGTTGTTGGGTCAGGTTAGCCAGATTGAGTTGTATACTGTCTGTGGGTTTTTGCTGTTGTCTTCTTGGGCTGTGTATGTGATAAAGGCAGTGCCGGATTTATGTATAAGCTAAACAATCTATAGTTTAGGGCCCCTCTCTCTTGGGGAGCCCCCAAAAAATTAAAGGGAAAAAACTGGATGTACATTTCCAAAATATAAGATAAAAAACAAATAAAATAAAACCTACATATAGCAACAGTGTTTTGTGTTGTGTAGGCTCCTGTGATGTAAGTAATGGGCCCCACCTGCTAGCCTGCTCCCTAAAATATCACTGGTTTGCTCATTTCTATATATAGGGTGCCTACATTTTGCATGTGCAAATGGCTTTAGATATCTATTAGGTCCATAAATTACCATATAGCGTATATTCAACACAAAAAACAGCGACAATTCGTTGATGACAAAGGTCAGGTGGACATATAAAGGGCCCCATTACCTTCAATAGCTTGGCCTCATCAAACCTAAATCTGGCCCTGGATAATGGGGATCCATACTGGGGTGAAGGAATCCTCCTCTATTTGTCCCCGTGCCAGTTGCAGCCTATTGGCTGAAATGCCACTGTTGAATCCATGACCGAGACAAAATAAGGAAGGAACCAGTCCCACTGACAGGAGTTGCAGGAACTGTAGTAAAGTTTTAGTAATTACGGTAAATGTATGAGAAAATCATTTTTTAAATACATCCTACATTTTTTTTTAAGTGCAGTGAGATTCCTTTTATTTATTTATTTTAATAAGGGAGTGAGGGAAATCAGTCTCATTACAGACTGTGTTCAGGAGAGCAAAACCAATATGTCAGTTACCCTGAAGCAATCATGAACTCCTAAATCCCAGCTTAACTTTCTTGCTTTAATTAGTCTTGTAAGTTTTAATTGCATGTTTTTGGAAGGACGGCATTGATTGATTAAATTCATAATATAGGGGCTGCTCCATGGGGTTTAATTTTCAAGCCGTGCTTGCAAAAAAAGGCAAAAACAAAGTGAGACAAGGGGAAAGTTGCTCAGTCCGTTGATCCTCCAGGTGCAGGAATGGCGAAGCTGCAGCTCTCTGGTTGTTCCTGGACTACAACTCACATCATGCCTGGCCATTGTCCATGCTGGTTGAATGTGCTGAAGTCACTGTGGCTGATGGCCAATCAGCAACATTCTTTTTTGTAGACTCCAATGAGAAACAGGCCTTTTTTAGTAGTGGCCCCTAAGCTATGAAAAAACAGTCTCAGGGAATGGTTGGTTGAGGAAGAATGGTGGGAGACAGCTGCCCAAGAGCACCCCCGGGGAAGACACAGCAAATGACAATGTAGAACTCAGAATGTGGTGGTGGGACACTGAGTAGCAGTCTAGGGAAGGGAGAATCTGGGAGGTGCTAGAAGCAGGGAGGTTTAGTGAACACTCAGGGACAAGAGAAGTAGGCCCTTCCAGGACAGAGTTAGAGGCTGAGAGTCGTAGTGTGAGTGCAGACAGTCTAGGACCTGCTGGCTCTACTCCCCCTCTGACACTCCACTTGAGCAGAGTCCTCCATGTTGCTGAGCAACAGTCCAGACCAGCCCAGAGGAGGGGCACAGCCTTTGTCTGCTTGGGAGGGATCCAGAGTAAGAGGCTCAAGGGCGCACTTTACTGTGAACTAATCTACACAGGTGAGTTATAATGTTAACAATGTGTTATAAAAATGTGACACCACAGGGCATGGTAGACCAATGATCTGTCACCAATGATAAATTGCCTTGAGAGCTACATATTTTTACAATAGCGTTTTTATAGTGTTTTTTTCACATCAGTGTAGATCCAGCCTGTGTTGTAATTTTCCATAAATAAAAAGCTAATTGGATTCCGTGCCTCCTGTGCTTTCCTGTGGATGACCTGGCCTTGCTCAACAGCTCCGTGACAAAGAGCTGCCCCAGAAAGGCTTGTGCAGCAACTGTTTTAGAATAGAATAGAATAGAATAGAATAGAATAGAATAGAATAGAATAGAATAGAATAGAATCATAGAGTTGGAATAGACCACAAGGGCCATCGAGTCCAACCCCCTGCCAAGCAGGAAACACCATCAGAGCACTCCTGACATATGGTTGTCAAGCCTCTGCTTAAAGACCTCCAAAGAAGAAGACTCCACCACACTCCTTGGCAGCAAATTCCACTGTCGAACAGCTCTTACTGTCAGGAAGTTCTTCCTAATGTTTAGGTGAAATCTTCTTTCTTGTAGTTTGGATCCATTGCTCCTGCTTCTCTGGAGCAGCAGAAAACAACCTTTCTCCCTCCTCTATATGACATCCTTTTATATATTTGAACATGACTATCATGGACCTTTCAGCACCAGGACCAAGATATTTTTTGCTCCCAGGGACTGTTTTAAATATTGGTTCCAAATCATTTTATGCTGCCTCTATGCAAGGGAGGTTTTTTTGCTGTCTTTTACGATGTATTGTTGGGTTTTACTTATCGTTACATCTTGCGGTTTTTAAAGGTTTGGTAGAAGCCATCAAGGGAATGTCTGTTGATGAGTGGCTACAAAAATCTGAAAGGCAACAGCACTCTGCTAATAAAAACAGCTCACAGTTTGCAAGTTTAAATGCGTTGCTGGATAACGCTGCTGGAAATTGCCCTTGCTCAAGTTGAGCCGAAGTGTGTGCAAGAAGAATTGCTGCAAGACCTTCCTCCAGAGGTGGCCAATATGTGGCCCTCCAGATGTTTCACTGTTATACAGTAGCAGCATGTGCAACTGTTGTCCACGTAAACAGCAATGATGCGGGTGTTGGGGGGGTGGAGCACCAGTGAGCATACAGTAAAATGGCTGCCATGGGTTGCTTGACATAAAACAAAGAGAGAGAGACAACCAGCCCTGACAAATTTATGGTTACCATGGCAAGAAAGCTGGACTTGATTGTGGAGATTGCACAGTATTGCTTCTCTTTCCACACACACACACACACAGAGAGAGAGAGAGAGAGAGAGAGAGAGAGAGAGAGATGCTGTTGCTGTCTAATAGCAACAGGGAACATTCCAGGAAAAATATAAAATGCATCCAGACCGCACTTGCTCTCCTTTCACCAAAAATGGCTTAGAAGGTACCTGCGCATTTTAATCCCTAACTTTCTTTCCAGGAGTTCCAGTTACAGATGGGTAGCCGTGTTGGTCTGCCATAGTCAAAACAAAAAAAATTCCTTCCAGTAGCACCTTAAAGACCAACTAAGTTAGTTCTTGGTATGAGCTTTCGTGTGCATGCACACTTCTTCAGATGCACACGAAAGCTCATACCAAGAACTAACTTAGTTGGTCTTTAAGGTGCTACTGGAAGGAATTTTTTTTTCTTTCCAGGAGGACAAGAGGCCAATCAGGCTTCTGGAGGAAGTGAATCCGTAACCTGATTGGCCTACCGGAGCAGCCCAGAATTAGCCAATCACACGGGGCCCATTGTGTAATTTATGTATAATATAGCTAGATGTTTTGGGGGAAGTTTCATTCATTGCTACTACGAGCTGAACAAAGAGCATGAAATTCACTCTCGACTCCGAGTATAGTACAATAACAGGGAATGCAAATGGTAAGAAGAGACTCTTTTGTGGATTCAAGGAGAGTAAAAATTGCCAGCTCTGCCAAGGGCATATAATTGGACAACAAATTATACTGTATATGTTGGCTGAAAGAAACAGCTACCTGTGGCTTTATGACCCTGAACAGGAAACAATGGGTGCTTATGAGTTCTCAAGTGGGAGAAATTGGGACAGAAGGACAATGCAACATTGAGTACAGGAAGAGTGGATTTCTAGCTTTAGTCCTGCTGAATGCTTCACTTTGTCTGTCCTTCAACTGCTTTGTGACACCTTCTCAGAAGGAGAAACTTCAAGTAGCGGTAAATGTCTGGATTTATGTTCACTGCAATTGTACTCTGATGCTTCACATCTCTTCGTGGGGTAGGACATGTTTACAAGCTGGAAAATGTAGAGGGCAACCAAGATGATCAAAGGTCTGGAAATCAAGTCTTATGAGGAATGGTTGAAGGAGCTGGGTATGTTTAGCCTTGAAAAGAGGAGACTTAGAGGAGATATGATAGCCATCTTCAAATATTTCAAGGGCTGTCACAGGGAACAAGCTTGTTTTTGCTTGCTCTGGAGCATGGCTAGGCAAACTAAGGCCCGGGGGCCGGATGCAGCCCAATCGCCTTCTAAATCTGGCCTGCGGACAGCCCAGGAATCAACGTGTTTTTACATGAGTAGAATGTGTGCTTTTCTTTAAAATGCATCTCTGGGTTATTTGTGGGGCATAGGAATTTGCTCATTCCCCCCAAAAAAAAATATAGTCCGGCCCCCCACAAGGTCTGAGGGACAGTGGACCGGCTTCCTGCTGAAAAAGTTTGCTGACCTTCTCTATAGGGTAGGACTTAAACCAATGGCTTCATGTTACAAAAAAGGAGATTCTGACTAAACATATGGAAAAAAGTTTCTGACAGTAAGAGCTGTTCAACAGTGGAACGGTCTCCCTCGGGAGGTTGTGAACTCTCCTTTCTTGGAGGTTTTGAAGCAGAGATTGGATGGCCACTTGTCATGGATGCTTTAGCTGAGATTCCTGCGTTGCAGGGAGTTCAACTAGATGACCTTTGGGTCCCTTTCTACTCTACAAGTATATGATTCTATGTGAGGGGTCCCCAAACTAAGGCCTGCAGGGCGGATAAGGTCTGAGGGACTCATTTATCCAGCCCGCAGCGACCCCTGCCGCCCGCTGCTGCCGCCTGCTCTTACCGGTGCGGCACTGCGCAGCTACCCACTTCTGGGTCAGAGGAGCACCGGAAATAGCTTGTGCACATGTGCAAGCGTTATTTGTGCATGCACAAGCATTATTTCCAGTGTACATCTGGGTTGGAGGAGGCCCGTGCACATGCACACAAGCTATTTCCGGTGCTCCTCCGACACAGAAGTGCGCCGGAAATTGTGTGTGCGCTCCCCCGCCCTCCGGCCCGCCGTGCAATCGGCACTGGAGACACCGGCTCGAGGCACAGTAAGTTTGCAAGTAAGTAAGCAAGTTTGCTGAACCCTGTTCTATGTGGCCAGATTAAGCTGCTGGTAACATCCAGGTAATAAAGCAAGCACCCAAATGCTCTCAGAATTCAAATTGGATCTAAGAGCTTTGTGGTTGCAAGAGAGAGGGTCTTTAAATGTATGTATAATACATTTAGCCCAGCATTTTCTGCACCAGATTCCCAGATTCCAATAAATCTGCCACCATAACAGATATAACCATGGGTGATAATTATAATGAGAACAATTACAACGATGGCTTTATGTTTATGCAGTTTTGGACCACATCAGCTCAGAGACTTTCAGCAAGCTGCTAAGCAGAAGTGAGCTTTATTCATAAAGTTTACGATGCAAACATCTGTTCCTATAACTTTGATTTCCAAATGATTCCTCCCTACCCTGACTGGGGAGGTGGATTATGAGTGGAATTTTCGCATTCATAAATCAATATTAAACTATCTGGCAATAAAGCTTCATGTCTGTACCAAGCGTAAGATAAAACCATAAATCCATTCAGGTTCGTTAGCTTTTATTAGTTTCAGCTTTTAATCACATTGTAATTTGAGCTTGCAAGTCAATATCCTGGCTTAATTACTTGGAGTCTATAAACAAAGACAAACAAAAAAAAAGAACATTTAATCAAGTGATATGTAAATAACCTAAGAATCCCATTTGTAAACCACCCTTAAAATATTTACATTGAAGAAAAGCACCGTAACTGACACAGGCTGCTGTGTGGCTGTTGTGTAGGGTTGGGCATTTGACTGGCCAAAAGGAAGAATAAACCAGAATATTCACAAAAACAAACAAAACTCCTGCATTTTTCCTGTTAGAGATTAGTACAATTATGACTGCAGCTAGCAGCAACTCTAGAAAACCCATTAAAGCTCTAAAATGGCAGAAATGATATACCGGCAGTCTCCTACTTGGCATTCTTCAGAAATTCTAAAAGCTGTGCCGTTTTAAAGTCAATAGTTAAAGTCAGCGCAGGTTCAAAGGGTTTTGTTTGCCATCTTGAGTCAAAATGGTACCCAATTGTATCCAAACATAGGCAAAAAAAACCCCCTGTTCCTTGATCTCAGGAACCATCATGCAACATTGGTTACAATATCTTGAAAAGTGTCCAAACACAAACAGCACACAGATAGTCAGTCAACTTTCCGAAATATATTATTGTTGTTTAGTTGTTTAGTCGTGTCCGACTCTTTGTGACCCCATGGACCAGAGCACGCCAGGCACTCCTATCTTCCACTGCCTCCCGCAGTTTGGTCAAACTCATGCTGGTAGCTTCAAGAACACCACCCAACCATCTCATCCTCTGTCGTCCCCTTCTCCTTGTGCCCTCCATCTTTCCCAACATCAGGGTCTTTTCCAGGGAGTCTTCTCTTTTCGTGAGGTGGCCAAAGTATTGGAGCCTCAGCTTCAGGATCTGTCCTTCCAGTGAGCACTCAGGGCTGCTTTCCTTCAGAATGGAGATGTTTGATCTTCTTGCAGTCCATGGGACTCTCAAGAGTCTCCTCCAACACCATAATTCAAAAACATATAGCACACCATATAACTTTGCAAAACCAATCAGTGCCAGATTCCCCCTCCATTTAAAAACAAGGGCCACCATAATCTAGTTTTGCTTCTTCCCGCGGCATAATTAAAAATGCTTTTATTCCAAATACTAATTTGGCTGAATCAACTTCCCTTGTGGAGGGTGCCGTGGTTTCATAAAAAGTGAAAAATGCATTGGAGGAAGAGCAGGCATGTGCTTATCTCTCCTACTATTTCCCACCCAGCCGGGAGGCATGGTAAAAAAAATATAAATAAATAAAAAATGCCATCCATTAACTCAAATCCAGGATTCAATTTTCTCTGTGTTGTAAGCAGCTTGGCTGCTATCTGACTGCTAATAAGGATGGTGTCACCAAAGGACTGTCATACATGGATGGAATACAATACATAAGACTGTCTGCTTCCTTCCTTTATCATTCACAGCTAGCAGGAGTAGTGCATTTCTTTTTTTGCCATCAGCAGATTCAACAGTGCAATATTTTTATTACTTTAATTTATATACCGCTTAACGCCAAATCAAGCTTCTAAGTGGTTTACAAAACCAGGTGCCGAAACATTAAAATATAAACACTGATGATTAAAAATTATTTATTTCATAAAAATTATATACTACTTGATTTTGTGTGTGTGTGTGTGTAATCTCAACAGCAGTTTACAAAAGGAATGAAACAATAAAATTATAAGGAAAACAGCTATTTAAAACATACAAAAAATAATTAAAATCAAACTACGAAATAAAATGAGATTAAAACACACTTCAATGGTCTATATATCTGAGTAGGCTTGTCTAAACAAAAATGATTTTAGCAAATGCCAAAAGGGATACAGGGAAGGTACCTTTCTGATAGCGATAGGGAGGGAGTCGCAAAGTGTGGGTGATGCCACACTAAAAGATTGATTCCTTATAAATGCAGAATGAGTATTATGTGGCAGCTGTAACAGTAAAATAAAACAATTCCATTAAACCATTTAAATATAAACATGTGTAATTAGTGCTTTTTTCTAGGGGTACGCATACCCCTAAACATTTTGTGAATCTAATGGGAGAAGAAACTACAAACAAAAAAAAATTAGTTTCTTCTCTAGCATGGTGAATCGTCAGTTCTGTGGCTACCTCCGATGGCGGCCTCATTTCCTTTCCCGGTGTTTCCTGAGCCTCAGACAGAAGCGAGCGTTTAATGTGTGAAGCAATGTGGAATGTGTGGCGTTTTACTGTTGAAAGTTTGGCCTCATTGAGGGGCAGTATTTGAATATGAGTAGGGAAATTACTAACGACATCTGGCGGTGGACACCAACAGCAAGCAGAGGAATCGGGAAGACGTTAGTGCACACAACCTCATGCCAATGTGGAAGATACTGTGAGCTGTCAGCTAATATGAGGTCATGCATGTTCTTTGTACTTTTGTCCATTTATTGTATTTATTTCCCCCCGATTTGAACCATAAAATGGTGATTTTCTTGAGTCAACATGAGAGTACCCCTGAACATTTTTTTTAGAAAAAAAGGCACTGCATATAGTTAAATTAACACCTCCCCGCATCCTGTTCATGCCACACAACAATTAAGAAAGGAAGCTCAGTCAAGCGATCAAGAGAATGCCAGATAGATAGATGATAGATGATAGATGATAGATAGATGATAGATAGATAGATGATAGATAGATAGATAGATAGATAGATAGATAGATAGATAGATAGATGATAGATAGATAGATAGATAGATGATAGATAGATAGATAGATAGATAGATAGATAGATAGATAGATGATAGATAGATAGATAGATAGATAGATAGAGATAGATAGATAGATAGATAGATAGATAGATAGATAGATAGATAGATATAGATAGATAGATAGATAGATAGATAGATAGATAGATGATAGATAGATAGATAGATAGATGATAGATGATAGATAGATGATAGATAGATAGATAGATAGATAAAAGGTAAAGGGACACCTGACCATTAGGTCCAGTTATGACCGACCTTGGGGTTGTGGCGCTCATCTTGCTTTATTGGCCGAGGGAGCCGGCGTACTGCTTCCGGGTCATGTGGCCAGCATGATTAAGCCGCTTCTGGCGAACCAGAGCAGCGCACGGAAACGCCGTTTACCTTCCCGCCAGAGTGGTACCTATTTATCTACTTGCACTTTGACGTGCTTTCGAACTGCTAGGTTGGCAGGAGCAGGGACCGAGCAACGGGAGCTTACCCCGTCATGGGGATTCGAACCGCCGACCTTCTGATCGGCAAGTCCTAGGCTCTGTGGTTTAACCCACAGCACCACCCGCGTCCCATAGATGATAGATAGGTAGCTGATAGATAGATGATAGATGATTGATAGATAGATAGATGATAGATAGATGATAGATAGATAGATAGATAGATGATAGATAGATAGATGATAGATAGATAGATAGATGATAGATAGACTAGATAAATGTGAAATTCCAATACAGATGAATCCTCTTGCATTTCTAACCCATGCATAGATTCTACTTAAGATAATATCTTTATAATATAAACGCCAGAGCCACAATAGCCAATCAATATGTATCCATATAAAACACATGTTGGCAAACTGGATACATGTAAATATATCAGTCAGTTAACATTGACATTCACAGTGTGCATGAAACAGAGAACATTTCACAGCCAGATGTGTTTTGACTGCAATGTCTTCTTCAGCAGCAGATCAAAAATTCTGAACACCGGGCTTGAGCACAAATCCAGAGGTTATAATCATGCTGAAGATTTGCTTAAATTAAAAATCCCCTTCTTGAGTTTTCAAAATGAAAACTGTAACTCTCTTAATCTTCGTCTAGACAGCACTGGCCAACATCCCCAGAACACACACACACACACATACACACACACACACACACACACTGCAAATATTATTCTTTCGAACAAGAAATATCAGCTTATAGGTCGGTAAAGATGATCCACACTTCCATACATTGTAGCTTTTATGTGTGGAATAGCATTTATTATATATTCACAGGCTGCCTTGTGGTTTTTGTATTCATACATGGAAAATAAAGCTTGGTTTTTGCTTTTCCTATTTCAGCAAGGAATATTTCAGCAAACTCACCTTCCATTCTGCTTAATTCATTACACCATAGTTGCAATGACCTGTAGCATCCACTAGGCTCGGCACCCAGTGTGGTAGAACCGGTCATGCTGCCTTAAATCCACCTTGGAAAATTTTCCGCTTCTCATATTTCAGCAAGAAGTATATTCCATTGTACAAGTACCACCAGTTGAAAAGCTCACCTCCATATCACTGCAAGCTGATAATCATCAGGCTGTGGCAAGACACACTGGTGACTGGGAGCAGCCACCAGGACCATATAACACCAGTCCCGAAAGACCTACATTGGCTGCCAGTATGTTTCCAGGCACAATTCAACAGGTTGGCTCTGACCTTTAAAGCCTGAAACAGACACAGTCCTATATACCTGAAGGAGTGCCTCCACCATCATCATTCACTGAAGTCCAGCTCCAAGGGCCTTCTGGTGGTTCCCTCACTGTGAGAAGTGAAGCAACAGGGCCTTCTTGGTAGTGGTATCCACCCTGCTGAACACCGTCCCATCAGATGTCGAGGAGATGAGTATCTATATAGCCTTTAGAAGACATCTAAAGGCAGCCTGTATAGGGAAGTTTTTCATGTTTCATGTTTTATTATGTTTTATATATGTTGGAAGCCACACAGAGTGGCTGCGGCAAGCCAGTTAGATGGGTCGGACATCACCCTTCTTCTTCTTCTTCTTCTTCTTCTTCTTCTTCTTCTTCTTCTTCTTCTTCTTCTTCCCAGGCTCTGTTTATTTATCTTAATGCCTTAACTGAGCAATGCAGGGCAAGCTGGTCTTTCCAATAACATGGTCCAGAGTTGTTTAGGGCTTTAGAATTGTTTAAGTATCAAGAACTTAAAACTGACGTGGTGGTGAATAGGCAGCCAATGCATGACCTTCAGGGCTGGGGTGATATGTGCCCACTAAGGGGCACCTCTCATCACATAGGCCATGACATTCTGCACCAGCTGCGCCTAATATTTTGCCCTGTGGATATCTATGGATGCAAAATCTCATGTGGGTTATGTGCAAGAGTTCCAAGGTCAGAAATGGGCAGGATCCAGTCTGCTGAACACTGAGATGGGACAAAGTATGAAGGGTAAATTTATTTGGAAGTTTTTTAGACTGCCTTTTAGGGCCATGGCAACACAAGGTGGCACTGTGTGTGTAACATCTGAATATAACACAGTTGGTAATGATAAGGTTTAATCTTGGAAATATCAAAATCTTTCAAGTAGTTTCCCCATGGACTAGAAACATGATATTTTGTGAAAACATAGGCAAGTGTCTACTAGAACTTATAACAGCATCTCCAGGTTTGTATACTGGCCCTGCCTTAAATACATACATGCGGTATTTTATCACTGTCCTCTTACAGAGCAATTCTTGTCCCAAGATCCACTGCCTGGAGGGCGTTAGGATGGAGTGGGGGGGTGCCCTCTTCTTGTGCAAAGAGCTAAACCATGGACCCCCAGCTTGCTGTGACTGTGGATATCAGCAGAGATCTGCCATGGTTGATACTTTTAGCTGGCCGACGCCATTGCTGAGACAAAATAAAGAGCGCTGCTATTGACCACACACCCACACCCACAACACTTGTTGGCATCAGTCTGTCTTGAGAGACAGTGGAGTGTTCCTCTGGGGGTGAAGTCAAGCCACTGAATTAGCAGCACCAGTGTAACCTTTCCAGAGTGCAAGCCTAGGCACTGTCCATGGAGGTCCTGCACTGCCCAAACAACAAGGCCTCTTGACCTTGCTGATGTGGTCCAAAGGAAAGCAGAGTTAGGCACCAGCTGTGCTGCAGAAATTGCCAGAAGGAGGCATGAAAAGCACCATCCAACTGCCTTTGGTTTTCCACTCCTGATGTGTGTAGGGTTTACTCCTTAGCCTTTTCTTCTCCTGAAGATATTTCATGAAGCAGTGGAGGTTTAGGATCAGAGCTGCAAAGCTGGGTAAGGAAACATGACCCCGAGAGTTGCAAGCGGTGGTGGGGCAGAGGGTTTCCTGACCAGCTCCCCAAAGGCAGAGATATGGGAAGAGTAGGTGAGTTCATTCCCGTACTTTCAAGAGGCCCTGAAATGGGATCCTCTGGTAACATGATAAGTCTTTTAAATTTTATTTTATAGAATTGGGCGGTGTATTATTTGGAGGGGCAAATGGGGCCCATCAGCCTGGAAGGTAGCCCATCTAAGAGAAGAAAAACTCTGACCCTAAAGCCCCACACAATTAGGGGCTAGAAATCTGAACAGACAATGAGAGATACCCCAGCTAGAGGAATAATCCTGTGCTCTTACATAATGCCCAGGAAGTTTGTATTTACAGTTTCATTTCCCCCCGTACAAAACTTTCCCCTACCATTTCAGTGACATATTGTCATGCCAGCACAATAGAAAATATATTCCTGGAACAAGACCAGGTTTCTCCATTATTCAGTCTCCTTTCATTTAGCTGCAGAATTTTTCAAAGTTCACGGCTTCACTCTTTGACATGGATTTGGAAACTGCCAACGGGGAACAATTCTTAAGCATTGCTGTTTTATTCCCTCCCCACCCACCCCCTTTTTTGGGGAGAAGTAGACTTTTTCTGAACTCTTCCAAAGTTTCCTTCAGCTGCGGTTGGGTGAATGCTCAGATTTGGCAAAATGAAAGCCAGGAGCTCAACTCAACACACCTCTTAATGACATGGTGGCTGCGGGTGCACATTAATTCACTGGGACTCAGATTTCACTTCAGAAATTGGGTCCATAGAGGATTTGCCACGACAAGTCAATTTAGAGAGCAGTTGACCAAAGGACTATTGGTAGCAAACACAGCTGCACATGAGAGGGGAAAAGCACAGATAAGAAAAGTGAGCAGAATACAGATGGGAAAATCAATTAGGAGTAAACTTGCATTTTAGGGATAAGGAAGGAGAGGCAGTATAAAAATATCACAATAGGGGGAACAGAACAGTAACAATGCACTGTTAAGCATCATTCATTTCTCCCCCCAAGGCTGTATAATTAAGAGATGGAACCTAACTGAGAGTACTTATTGGTACAACAGGAAGCTTGATTTTGTCCCTGGATGATTCATCTAGTTGGGTTCTCAAGCTGCAGGCACCATGGTTGGTCAGAGATGCTGCAGGTGTTCTCAGCACCCCTCTTGAATGATGGTCTGGCCACAGCCTGCCTGCTGCTTCAAGAGCATGGCTGGCCTGCAGCCCCAGCTGTGTCTCCACAGCTGGAGGCAGTAGAAATGGGAAGCATGTGTGGTCCTCATCAACTTCCAGAAAGACCTTAAAGGCTACTTCAAACTCTTGGTGTAGAAGAGCGTGGCATATAACCTCACCGAAAAGCTGACAAACAAGTTAGAGAAATAAAACATATGGACACTTTTGCAGAAGGCTGGTGGAATTTTATTGTCTTTAAAAATACACCAGAAAGTGGATGGCCAGTGCCTAGAGTTTGTACTCACATATGGTTTTCATGACAACAATTTTTCAAATGGTATATATACCTATTTATAGAAATATCTGCCTTTATAGTGTGGGAATTATTATCAGAAAAGTGAAGGTGTCGGTTTTCCAGGTCTCATCACAATATGTGCCTTCTTTAAGGGAGGACGCAATTAAGAAAGACTGGGAACCATTCATGTCTTATATACAGAATCAGTGTAAAGAAATGGACTCACTTGCAGGAATTGATTAAACACTTGCAACTAACAAAATAAATGTAGGAAATAGAATGAGGATGCTAAAATGATAAGAGAATAATAATAATCATGTTCAAAATGTTAAAGAATAAGAAATAACCAACAAGCAGGGAGAGATAATATGCCAAAAAACCAGAAGAGGAAGCTGAGGGAAGTCGGGGAGGGGAGGGGGAAATTGGGGGATGGTATCTTTGTTATATGTTATGATATTTTGATGTTTAAAAATGTAAAATCTCAACAAAAATATTTTTAAAAAAGATTTTGATTATGCAGCACAAGTGTAAAATGGCAATAAAAAGCTGGCAACAACAAGAAGGGGAAAAAAATCAAAGTACCGTATGTGTTCTGGATGTGCACTGGATTCCATGTGAAGTGGGCAGGCATCTGTTGTGCCCACAAAATTGATTTCATGCTGACAGACCCTCTGTCAGGCTTCACTCCAGGACAGTCAAGGGAAGAGTGAAGCAAGAGCTATGTGAATCTCAGCAGGTCTTGTAATTGCTCAGGTCGATGTGGAAGAAAACCTCTCAGGAGGTCTCTCTGGAGAATCACCTGATTTGCTTCAGCCTGTAAGAGCAAGGAAGACTTCATGGACAGTGTGGTTGGCCTCCCCGAAGCCCAAGAGTAGCTTCTCTAGTGGGAGTGGACCTGCAACAATGGTCTTCTGACAAGAGCATCAGTGAGGTGGTGGTGAGGTTGGAGCTGTGAGGGCACACCAGTAGGCACACTTGACTGGCTCCACTGGTGTACCTACGCAAGCCTGACCTCACCCCCCTGCCCCAGTAAACAGCAGTGTTGCCCCCGCCAGGAAGCTCTTCCTGCAGCAATCCCTTCCATTGTCTTCCATAAACACAGTTTTAACAGTGAGTCCGTAAGTGACTGTGGAGGCCAATTCTGGATCCACACGTCCTTCCACAGTGGGGACATTGGTTTCCGGGTGGGAGTTGATCACGGTGTGAATTTGCCAAGCATGCCTTCCTCCTAGCACATTTCTCCCTTGCATCCTGAGTTCGAGAGTCTTCAAACCCCGTGACACCTTTGGTAAAGGCTGTTCCCCAATTGGAGCGCTCGCAGGCCAGTGTTTCCCAGTTGTCAGTGTCTATACTATGTTTTTTTAGATTTGCCTTGAGACAGTCTTTAAACCTCTTTTGTTGACCACCAGCATTACACTTTCCATTTTTAAGTTCGGAATAGAGTAGTTGCTTTGGAAGAAGATCATCAGGCATCCGCACAACATGACCAGTCCAACGAAGTTGATGTTGATGAATCATTGCTTCAACACTGGTGATCTTTGCTTCTTCTAGTACACTGGCATCAGTTTGCCTGTCTTCCCAAGTGACGTGTAAAAGTTTTTGGAGACATCATTGATGGAATCTTTCGACTAAACTATTAAACGAGGAAGCTTCTGCCTGGCTTAGGGATGGAGGCACAATGCTCACATGTGTGGTGCTGGAACATCACAACGTCAGCCCCACCCCCTTGCCTTTGCAAACTGGTGCCTCTGGCCCTAACTGCTCCCCTATGAAAAATTTCACAGCACACCACTGACAGAGTGGTTCAACAAACAATGGGAATTGTAGCTCTGTGGAGGGAATATGGGGTCTCCTAAGAACCCTTAATTACAGTTCCCAGGATTCCTTGGGGGAAGCCATGACTGTTTTAAGTGGTTTGATCCTGAATTAAATGTGTGGTGCAGATAGCATTTCTTACCAAAAACCAGCTGACATAGAAACAGCCCAGGGGCAGGAGACTCCTAATGGATGTGGTCTTTCAGCAGAGCTGTCGAACTGAGCCCTGTTTCCCATCTCTCCCTGATGGCTTCTGCCATTTGACAGTTGACGGAGCTGGGCTTTCAGCAGAGCTGGTGGAATGATGAAGGTACGCAGGGTACGCAGAAAAGAGAGGACCCAAATAATTACCGCCCAGTCAGTCTGACATCAATACCAGGGAAGATTCTGGAGCAGATCATTAAGCAAACAGTCTGTGAGCACCTAGAAAGGAATGCTGTGATCACCAATAGTCAGCATGGATTTCTGAAAAATAAGTCATGTCAGACTAACCTGATCTCGTTTTTTGACAGAATTACAAGCCTGGTAGATGAAGGGAACGCAGTGGATGTAGTCTACCTTGATTTCAGCAAGGCATTTGACAAGGTGCCCCATGATATTCTTGTAAAGAAGCTGGTAAAATGCGGTCTTGACTATGCTACCACTCAGTGGATTTGTAACTGGCTGACTGACCGAACCCAAAGGGTGCTCATCAATGGTTCCTCTTCATCCTGGAGAAGAGTGACTAGTGGGGTGCCACAGGGTTCTGTCTTGGGCCCGGTCTTATTCAACATCTTTATCAACAACTTGGATGATGGACTCAAGGGCATCCTGATCAAATTTGCAGATGACACCAAACTGGGAGGGGTGGCTAACACCCCAGAGGACAGGATCACACTTCAAAACGACCTTGAAAGATTAGAGAACTGGGCCAAAACAAACAAGATGAATTTTAACAGGGAGAAATGTAAAGTATTGCACTTGGGCAAAAAAAATGAGATGCACAAATACAAGATGGGTGACACCTGGCTTGAGAGCAGTACATGTGAAAAGGATCTAGGAGTCTTGGTTGACCACAAACTTGACATGAGCCAACAGTGTGACGCGGCAGCTAAAAAAGCCAATGCAATTCTGGGCCTCATCAATAGGAGTATAGCATCTAGATCAAGGGAAGTAATAGTGCCACTGTATTCTGCTCTGGTCAGACCTCACCTGGAGTACTGTGTCCAGTTCTGGGCACCACAGTTCAAGAAGGACACTGACAAACTGGAACGTGTCCAGAGGAGGGCAACCAAAATGGTCAAAGGCCTGGAAATGATGCCTTATGAGGAACGGCTAAGGGAGCTGGGCATGTTTAGCCTGGAGAAGAGGAGGTTAAGGGGTGATATGATAGCCATGTTCAAATATATAAAAGGATGTCACATAGAGGAGGGAGAAAGGTTGTTTTCTGCTGCTCCAGAGAAGCGGACACGGAGCAATGGATCCAAACTACAAGAAAGAAGATTCCACCTAAACATTAGGAAGAACTTCCTGACAGTAAGAGCTGTTCGACAGTGGAATTTGCTGCCAAGGAGTGTGGTGGAGTCTCCTTCTTTGGAGGTCTTTAAGCAGAGGCTTGACAACCATATGTCAGGAGTGCTCTGATGGTGTTTCCTGCTTGGCAGGGGGTTGGACTCGATGGCCCTTGTGGTCTCTTCCAACTCTATGATTCTATGATTCTATGATTCTATGATTCTATGATTCTAGGGCCATTTCCTCTGCTTATGGCTTAGATGTTTTTCCTCAGCTTTTAAAGACAGATTTTACAGCCTCTCCCCCCCTCCCCATTCCTTAGCTACACCAAGTTAGCTTTGATCAAATAATACGCACAACCATCTTCCTGCCAATATTGCTTCTATAATATTTATGAATATCATTTCGGAGGAGCGTTTAAACTTTGATGATCTGTTTTTGAAGAAGAGAAGAAATGTAACTTTTATAGAAAGAAAAGAAAGAAAATCAATCAAAACTGTGTTGCAGATGGAAGCAGACTAGTTCTAAATAGTTGTCTTTTCTCCTGTGAATACTTTGTCCCTATTTGGATGTGGGAAGAATTTTTATTCCTGTATAAATAGGCTCTGAACTCTTATCAGCTTTTTTCAAATCCCTTGTTATCTGGTGGGAAAGCACCCCTGAACCACCTGGGTTGATGTTACTTCTCTAAATTCCCTTGTTTAAAAGCCACCTCTAGCATGATACACCTGAATAGGTCATGATTTCAAATGCACCAGCCATTGTGTTAGAGCAGCATGCCTCCATTAACAGTGCAATCTTGTGCAAGTCTACTCAGAACTAAATCTTACATGCGTTCAATGCCCCACTGAACTCAGTAGGATTTATGGTCCACCTGCGCAAGGCAGAATCCCTCCCTCTGGCTCAAGGAAGAGGCAGAGCCAGAGAAATCAAGCAGGGAGGATAAGAGATGTTCAGGAAAGTTCCCTTCTCCCTCCATAGCTTCCATGCGTACACACAGGCACACCAATTAGAAACAGGAGCAGATTATTATCATCAATATCAACATCACCACGGGTTTATCAATTGCCTTCTAAACAACCACCTCAAGAAGGTTTATACATTAAACAGGCAACTATATCTGAAGGAGCGTCTCCACCCCCATCGTTCTACCCAGACACTGAGGTCCAGCGCCAAGGGCCTTCTGGCGGTTCCCTCACTGTGAGAAGCCAAGTTACAGGGAACCAGGCAGAGGGCCTTCTCGGTAGTGGCGCACTCCCTGTGGAACGCCCTCCCATCAGATGTCAAAGAGAACAACAACTACCAGACTTTTAGATGATATCTGAAGGCAGCCCTGTTTAGGGAAGCTTTTAATGTTTGATGTATTACAGTATTTTAATATTTTTCTGGAAGCTGCTCAGAGTGGCTGGGGAAGCCCAGCCAGATGGGCAGGGTATAAATAATAAATTATTATTATTATTATTATTGAGCATGTGGTGTGGGGAAAATATAGGACCAGGATACAATGGTGGAGCTTCATGCTCCGGCACCATGGGGCGGGGAGGAGGCAGGGCTAGCACGCGTCCTGGGGGCATGACCCACCACCTGTGGGCATGGCGCCCAGTGTGGGCGGGGGGCAGCCATGATGGGACCCCACTGGGATTGCACTGCCGGGGGCGGTGCGCTCCCCCTGCACTCCTCTTCCTCCGCCAGTGCCAGGATACATATTTTTCCCAAGGCCAATGGCAGTGTGGTCTAGTGCTCAGAGTGTTGGGCTGGGAGCTGGGAGACTAGGTTTCAAATCCCCACTCAAGTCATGAAGCTCACTGGGCAGCCTTCCTTTGTTTCTTATCTTCTACCAGCAGTGGAAATCAGCCCTGTTCCCCCTGTGTAATTCCTAGGGATAAAGGGGCACTGGGAAGGGCTCTCTCTCAGATACAAGATTGCCGTCACAACTTGCCCCCTCAAAAAAACCCCACAGCCTCTTACCTTCATTTTACTTTCCGAAATAAATGTCCTGCTTGCATCGGCAACAGACAGACACACTCAGAAAGATGTCGCTATACGTTGCCTTCAGTGTACATGACAGTGGCAACTATGGTTGACCAAATTTGTTAGAAATCGTAGTTCTGTGGTGGGTAAACCACAATCCCCAGAATTCTTTGGGGAAGCCACATGTGTTAAATTGTATAGTACATCTGGCTGGCCACCATGGGAACAGGATGCTAGATTATATGTGCCATTGATCTGATACAGCAAGCTCCATTGTTCTTCTTATGATGTTATATGCATTGTTGTTGTTGTTTAGTCGTTCAGTCATGTCCGACTCTTCGTGACCCAATGGACCAGAGCACGCCAGGCACTTCTGTCTTCCACTGCCTCACACAGTTTGGTCAAGCACATGCTGGTAGCTTCGAGAACACTGTCCAACCATCTCGTCCTCTGCCGTCCCCTTTTCCTTGTACCCTCAATCTTTCCCCAAATCAGGGTCTTTTCCATGGGACTCTCCTCCAGCACCAGAATTCAAAAGCATCAATTCTTTATGGTCCAGCTCTCACTTCCATACATCACTACTGGGGAAACCATAGCTTTAACTATACGGACCTTTGTTGGCAAGGTGATGTCTCTGCTTTTTAAGATGCTGTCTAGGTTTGTCATTGCTTTTCTCCCAAGAAGCAGGCGTCTTTTAATTTTGTGTCTGCTGTCACCATCTGCAGTGATCATGGAGCCCAAGAAAGTAAAATCTCTCACTGCCTCCATTTCTTCCCCTTCTATTGGCTAGGAGGTGATGGGCCCAGTGGCCATGATCTTCGTTTTTTTGATGTTGAGCTTCAGACCATATTTTGCACTCTCCTCTTTCACCCTCATTAAAAGGTTCTTTAATGCCATCAAGGTTGTGTCATCTGTATATCTGAGGATGTTGATATTTCTTCCGGCAATCTTAATTCCGGCTTGGGATTCATCCAGCCCAGCCTTTCGCATGATGAATTCTGCATATAAGTTAAATAAGCAGGGAGACAATATACATCCTTGTTGTACTCCTTTCCCAATTTTGAACCAATTCAGTTGTTCCATATCCAGTTCTAACTGTTGCTTCTTGTCCCGCATAGAGATTGCTCAGGAGACAGATGAGGTGATCAGGCACTCCCATTTCTTTAAGAACTTGCCATAGTTTGCTGTGGTTGACACAGTCAAAGGCTTTCGCATAGTCAATGAAGCAGAAGTAGATGTCTTTCTGGAACTCTCTAGCTTTCTCCATAATCCAGCGTATGTTTGCAATTTGGTCTCTGGTTCCTCTGCCCCTTCGAAATCCAGCTTGCACTTCTGGGAGTTCTCGGTCCACATACTGCTTGAGCCTGCCTACATAGCCCAAATCTAAACTGGCTTTGAGCAGCAGGCTGCTGAAGTGGCGGGGGCACAGGGGCAGTTGCACTGGGCGCAAAATTGTTAGAGATGCAAAATTTCAACACCCGGTGGCTGCCTTAATACTGTATGCTTCTGTTGCTGAAAACAGCTTCTCCATGCGAACCAGAAAGTCACCTCTCCAGACAATGGAACCCCTCTTCTTTTCTTAGCTCTGTGGCTGCCATCTTCTGGGTGACGTGGACACCATTAGGCAGTTGAATGTGCATGTGGAGTCTTGGTTAACCACAAACCTGACATGAGCCAACAGTGTGACGCAGCAGCTAAAAAAACCAATGCAATTCTGGGCTGCATCAATAGAAGTATAGCATCTAGATCAAGGGAAGTAATAGTGCCACTGTATTCTGCTCTGGTCAGACCTCACCTGGAGTACTGTGTCCAGTTCTGGGCACCACAGTTCAAGAAGGACACTGACAAACTGGAACGTGTCCAGAGGAGGGCAACCAAAATGGTCAAAGGCCTGGAAACGATGCCTTATGAGGAACGGCTAAGGGAGCTGGGCATGTTTAGCCTGGAGAAGAGGAGGTTAAGGGGTGATATGATAGCCATGTTCAAATATATAAAAGGATGTCACATAGAGGAGGGAGAAAGGTTGTTTTCTGCTGCTCCAGAGAAGCGGACACGGAGCAATGGATCCAAACTACAAGAAAGAAGATTCCACCTAAACATTAGGAAGAACTTCCTGACAGTAAGAGCTGTTCGACAGTGGAATTTGCTGCCAAGGAGTGTGGTGGAGTCTCCTTCTGTGGAGGTCTTTAAGCAGAGGCTTGACAACCATATGTCAGGAGTGCTCTGATGGTGTTTCCTGCTTGGCAGGGGGTTGGACTCGATGGCCCTTGTGGTCTCTTCCAACTCTATGATTCTATGATTCTATGATTCTATGTGTACTCTGTCCATTTTCCTCCCTCTGTGTCTCTCTCACACACACACGACCCCGGGTACTGGCAACCCACGCTATGCCACTGGGTCGCTGACTTATGGAAATTACTGCTGAGAGGGTAAAATTCCTATTACTTTCAACATTCAGAAAGAACCTTAAGGTTCATGGAAGGACGCGTTTGTACTCTAACTTTCCACATGCACACCTGCAGCAAATAGTTCTCAAAGCTGCTCATTAAATCCCATATTTTCAGTGACATCGAGAGAAGTATCGCTAGGAGGGAGTTACTTCTAGCACTGTGTCCTGTTAAAAATTAACAAGCCCCTGGTCCTTGCAAATTTACCTTCTTAATAATTTTCCTGGTTTCATCACTCCTGGTAATTTCCAAGATTAATATTTGGAGCAAATACATTTTTCTGCAGCCAAAACTTTGAATACCGTTAAGAAGTATGTGTAAGGCACAGAGAGTATTTATTGCAACAGGATGTCATATGTGGGTGTTCTGTTAGGAACACTCCTGCAATTCCCATCACGAATATTATACCACAGATTTCTTAATTCACTTGCTGACTTCACTAATGAGAGAGCTTTAGTTTCCAGTCTTTTGGGTACATTAATTAAATCTGCTGGTTTCATACGCTCTTATGGACTTGGGATTTGCAGGGTTGATGGTATGTAAAAAAAGCACACTGCTAATTAGGAATCAGCTGCATACTCCCCCCCGTATCGATTTTCAAGCAGAAATTAGCTAATTAGGAAGGTGAGGGAATGCTTTGACTGTGTCAATATTGCGTGTTTGTATGTGCTGGTGTTATTGTCCCCCTTCATGGCAGCTCCTATCAGAGACTGAAGCTTCAAACCAGAGTATAGATTTGTGAAACCCAGTTACCAATATATATATATAGAGAGAGAGAGAGAGAAAGACCAGAGAGGAGTGGTCTATTTTATTTTCCGCCACTTTCAGGGTGGGGAAACTCCACTTCCCACCATGATTTACTAGGCATGGCTAGGCGAGGTAGATTAGGATATCAGCTGCTGCATTTCTCTGTAGTGTCCATTTTGACTCTCATTCATGCACAAAATCATGCTGTTTTAGAGCTGGAAAGGGTTTTGGAGCCCATCTAGGACTGCCTCCCCCCCATGCTCAGTCCAGAGGTCTTTCAACTACAGCACCCTTGAAATATACATGTAGGAATTTTACTTTATAAACACCAGTGCCTAAATTTGAAGAAACAAAAAATATTGTGTGTGTTTTTAAGTGGATAGTGTAATTTGTGAATTTCAGGGCCCTGCACACCTCATGCAGGTGGTCTAAACCACTGAGCCTCAAATCCCCATGACGGGGTGAGCTCCCATTGCTCTGTCCCAGCTCCTGCCAACCTAGCAGTTTGAAAGCACGCCAGTGCAAGTAGATAATTAAGTACCACTGTGACAAGAAGGTAAACGGCGTTTCCTTGCGCTCTGGTTTCTGTCACAGTGTTCTGTTGTGCCAGAAGTGGTTTAGTCACGTTGGCCACATGACTCGGAAAGCTGTCTGTGGACAAATGCCAGCTCCCTCAGCCTGAAAACGAGATGAGTAGCCTTTGACTGGACTTAACCATCCAGGGGTCCTTTACCCTTTACTTTTCACATACACACCATTGGAGGCTGGCTTTTGGAGTCTCTGGTCTGAAGCATTCGTTGGCACTTTATACTTATGCTGGCAGCTCTTCTGTAGTATCCAAGACCATAATTGCTCTGCCAGAGACTTTAATAAACAAACGGAATGAAACTCAACAGCCTGGTACCTGCCAAGTATCTCTGCTCTTTCCAAGCAGCCGTTGCCACTGGCCTTGTGTGTGAACTTCAGCGGTACTTTCTGCTAGCCCTTTATGCTGAAAGACAAAAGCACAACAACACGGAGATTCATAGCTGTTGGGAGAGAAATCTTAAGGCGCCCACAATCCATGTAGCTATATTTAAAAGAGATGGATGAGTCTAAGATGAATTTGCCTACCATTCTGGCTTCACAGTGCAAATTTCTCTATAAATCACATGCTCTGTGAACAATCAAAGTACTTTCTTTTAAGCTGAGGAGCAATTACTTTCCAAAGACCAGGATAAATGATTCAGGATTGTTAGCTCTTATTAGAATTTCAGAGCAGAGGATCTAATAGTAATACTAGGACACATGAATAATTGTTCTGGTTCGTTCAGTATCATAGGACGTTGAGGGACCTCATCCCAGGAAGAGGCATGAGGGGACCTTGCAGAGAACCCCAGCACAGTAGGGAATTCAGAAGAGCCCACTGAGCTACCCAGCCTCATGGATATCTTGTTGATCTCTGGTGATTTTCATTCTGGTTCTTAAGATGAAAGCCTTCTCAGTTGCAACAGTGAATTCTGCTTGCAGGTCCAGGTGTTGTGCCCTCCAATCATCATCATCATCATTTTTCATCATCATCATTTTATTTGTTTTTTTTTATTCAAAATTATAACAAGACATATTATCCAAAAACATATCATCCTTATTTTTATCCCCATTTTCCCTCCCTCCCCCTTCCACACAGAACCCCACCCCCCGACTTCCCTCAGTTCCAGTCTTTGGTTTCTCTAATAATGCTGTTTTCTGCATGTTACAAAGTTGTATAGATCCTCAAACTGTTTAGCTTATCATTATCAGTAAAAAAATTGTGAATGTTTATTCAAAACCTGCCAAGGAGTCCAGTTCGCTTTGTTGCGTCTTCAGATACTTTGTAAAAGGTTCCCATTCATCCTTAAAGTCACAGTTATCCTTGTCCCATAGCTTATATGTCAGTTTTGCCAGTTCTGCATAGTCCGTCAATTTTTCTTGCCATGATTCTTTAGTTGGGGTTTCTTCAGTCTTCCATCCTTGTGCAACCAGAATTCTCGCGGCCGTTGTCGCATACATGAAGATGTTTTTCAACTTTTTTGGCAGGTCTTTCCCTACAATCCCCAACAAAAATGCCTCGGGTTTTTTAACAAATGTTAAATGGAACATTTTCTTCAATTCATTGTATATCATTTCCCAATTTTTTTTAATTACCTTACAATCATCATTTTATTTGTATGCCACCTTTCCATAGTGAAAACAATGCACAAGGTGGCTTACAGCATGACAAGATTTACATAATTACCAACTTAACAAAAGTCATAAACAATAAAGAAAGCACATTAATTATTATTATTATTTATTTATTTATTTATTTATTTATTTATTTATTTATTTATACCCCACCCTCCCCAGCCAAGACCGGGCTCAGGGCGGCTAACACCAGGTATAAAAACAATGGATTAAAATACAACTTAAAAACAAGATTAATATACAACATTAAAGGTACGCAACCAAATGGAAAACAATTTCCACATAAATCATAAAAAAATCTAGAACTAAAAATACAACGTTAATATCAGTAACAATTTAAAATGACATGGGTGAAAAATAAAATACAATTAAAATAAAAACAATTTTAAAAAGGATCCATCTCTGTCGAGCAGCAGTATGGCCAGTTCCCCCCTCCCACCAGTAGAAATGAAGACACCGGACAACATTATTTAGGTAAACGGGCTAAAAGTGGCCACAACTTTATTGGTTACAGGGGATGAGTGGTATTGGCTTAGGCATTGGTCCTAATCAACTATCCTGCTTCAGTCTGCCTGCCTGAGAGGCCGGGAAGGGTTAACACAAGCAGGGGGAACCCTGCTGATGCACATCAACTAGGCACTCCCCCCGGGGTCACCGCTCGGGGGCGTGCCTTGGGCCCTGGCCTCCATAGGCTTCCGATGGGGCCACGCCCCCCGGAGTCCTTTACCGGACTACCCTTCACTATCCAGGGGAGGTGATGGTGCTCCTCCCCCCCTACATTCATCTACATAACAATACCCCTACCAATGCCTAACCACCAAACCGTGGAAGTTGTGATGATTTGCTACGAGGTAGGCGAAAAAGCCAAATGGCTGGTGCCAATTTGCCAAGTGGAAAAATTCATACCAGGCCCCTTAACGGCGACCAACCGAGTCCATAGCAAGGTCAATAGAGAACCTTGAAGGGTGGGTGGGAAATTCCCCAGCTGATCGGCAGCAAAAGAGGACGCTCCTCTGCCGCGCTTGCCCTTAAATGGGGCAAGCCACACTCCCTGAGCCAGCTGATAGGCTGGCCAGGGAATGACGCGGCAGAGGATTCCCCTGGTCACGCGGGGCTGGGAGTCAGCCTCCGCGCGAGTGTTGGGGGCGGGAAGCCCGTAACACCACCTCGTCCTTAGGTTGGAAGTGGCTTTACGGAGCCCTCCATGCCCCGCCCCAAGTCAGGTGTAAAGAGGCAGGGCGGGGCCCTTCAGGCTCCCAGCAGGTCAGTCCTCAACCCAGATAAATAATACACCAATATGACAGGTTTGGATCAAAACAGACCACACCTTTATTGAATACAGATGAAAAACGTTTGGCTTGGGCATGGGGCAATCAAAATACCACCCACTGGAAATGATATGTAGGTCAATCGGGGGGGGGGGGTCCTAACTACATGAAATAGGGTGACCCCCGCAGGGACTGCTGTTTAGGGAAGTGCCTTCAGCCCTGGCCCCGCCTGGGCACATGGACATGGCCACTCCCATCGGATCCCTTTAACGGGATACCCCAGCGTTTGGAGGGGCAGGAGTAGACTGCAACCTCCCCTCCATCCAAGACAATGGATTGCCCCAAT
The DNA here is from genome assembly GCF_964188315.1 of Podarcis muralis. Taxonomy (NCBI): domain Eukaryota; kingdom Metazoa; phylum Chordata; class Lepidosauria; order Squamata; family Lacertidae; genus Podarcis; species Podarcis muralis. The sequence goes on from NC_135663.1 coordinate 9,522,047, forward strand.
GTCCAACCACCAACCAAGAGCAAACAGGTAGTTCCCAGGCACAGGCTGTTTAAATGGCCATGGGGCAGACCTCAGGGAAGCCTTTCCTCTCCATTGGCCCCACCCACTGGCACAGCCCAGGTCCCACTCTGCACCCCCATTTGCCAAAGGAGGGTGCAGGCTAGGATCCGGCTCCTGATAGGCCATCAGGAAGGGCACCAAAGCCATTGCTCCTCCATCAGGGCCCCAGGGGAGCCTCTGCTATCCAGCAACACTCTGCCCTAAAAGGGTGAGCGCTCTTCCCATTTTAATATGAGAAAAAGATGTACCTCGGCTAACAGAATTCTGAGAATCATTGCTCTATGGCCAAGGTGGAGGATGGATGATCCATATGGCATTTCTTCTAAGACCTGTCTGTGGCAACAGGATCCTGCGTACCCATCAGATCTTTCCAATTTAACCCAGACCACTCCAAGTCACATTGTTAGGAACAACATCCAAGAAATGAACTGGTTGTAGAATTCTTTTTTCTTTTGCTTTGCCTCACCTGATAGAGTGCATTTGATACTCTAACAGTGGCATGGATGCTGAACAGCATATTTACCTTGTACTCTCATAACAATCACATCACTGGATTTATAGTGTGTCTGGCCTGCGGTAGGGGTCAAATAAGCACACAAGCAATGCTCATTTCGGCAGCTCTCACTGCAGCTTGAGATGCCATAAAGTTTAACTCGTGGAATGTTATCAGTCTGAGTCAGAGGCTGTTACCAGGCAGAGTTTGGGGGTTTTGTAGTGCCCTTTCACGCCAAAGACCTGGAAGGGTAGGCAATGATCAAAAATAAGAATACAATAAAAATAAGAATACAGATGGACAAATCTGTAAGTGTCACTTGCTCTCTTTTTTTAGTTCTCCAACTTTTCACATCAGTTTGTAATATCTATAGCCAGTGCTTTTTTTCTGGGGGGATTTGGGGGTACGCATACCCCTAAACATTTTGTGAATCTAGTTTTGGCCTCATTGAGGGGCAGTATTTCAATATGAGTAGGAAAAGGAGAGTACCCCTAAACATTTTTTAAGAAAAAAAGCACTGGTTATATCCACCCATCCATCCTTGCTGGCCTCCCATGGGCAGGGGTACATTAAAGTCTCCCATGTCCATTCCCTCAGCTAATTCCATTCCCCTCTTATTTCTTCACACAAATGACCACAGTCATGTCGTTAAGTTCACGGCTTTTATTAGGGATGAAGTACATGGCACTAGGGATGCGAGTGGAGCTGTGGTCTAAACCACTGAGCCTTGGGCTTGCCAATCAAAAGGTCAGCGGTTCGAATTCTGTGCAACGGGGTGAGCTCCAGTTGCTCTGTCCCTGCTTCTGCCAACCTAGCAGTTCGAAAGCACACCAAAAAGTGCAAGTAGATTAATACAGTGTTTCCCAACCTTTTTTGGGCAAAGGCACACTTGTTTGATGAAAAAAATCTCGAGGCACACCACCATTACAGCCCCGTGATGTCAGCGCGCAGCGTCGCGCCGGGAGGGACGCACGAAAGTGTAAGTTTCAATTTTTTTCCCTCCCCTCCTGTGTAAAGGGGAATGCACTCTGCTAAGTAAAGGCACTTGCCACAGCAGCGTCAACGTCACAGCACCCACCGGCACCCAAGAGAGAAGGGGTCTCAGCAGCCCTTTTGCCAGGAAGAGGAGCAAGAACGAGAGGAGGAGGAGGAAGAGGAAGAGAGTCCCCCCCCAAAAAACATTCTCCTTTTGATCTTCCTTATTTGCAATTCCTCATTGCAAAACAGCGGTTGATATAGAGCTGATTTTTTTGTTATTACAGTCCCCACCACCTCACCTAGAAAAACACCCCCTGTCAATTTTATTATTATCATTATTATTATTATTATTATTCCCCGCCACTCTGGGAGGCTGAAGCGCTTTAAGGCTTCCTTCTGTCCACTCTGTGACTTACCTGCCCGGAGCGGGTTTCTGGGGGGGGGGGGCGCTGCTGCCGGTGTCCTCCCCGTCGAGTCTCGCCTTGCCCGGCGCGTGGCGGCCGCCCTTTCCCACACTCTGCCGGCTGCGCTGCCAAGCCCCGCGGCTCAGCCTGTCAGCGTTACCGGGCTCGGCGGGCGGTAATTCCCGAAGAAAGCCGGCGGCGCTTGAAGAGCTGGCAAGCCCCCATTTGCATGTCTGTTTTCCGCAGCCCTTGGAGAGGATTAAGTTCCCTCCTTCCTGCCGGGGAACCTCCAAGCTTTGGGGGTGGGGGGAGAGGAGGCAGCAAAGCGAGGCTGGAAGGAGAGCGCGGCTTGGCTGGGTGAGCTTTGGCAGGGGCAGGGAATGAGAGCCACGAGGCGGGCGCTGCGGGCGGAAGCGCTGCCCGCCGAGCTCGCAGGCAGCCAGGCAGGCAGACGGCGAGAGCCCTGCGCTGGGCGGCCTCTCCTCGCCGCCGCCGCCGCCCCGCCTCTCACCGCCCGACTCGCCCGCCTCCCTCCCACGGAGGTAGGCTGGTGTGCCGTGGGAGGGAGGCGGGCGAGTCGGGCGGCGAGCACACGCGGGGCGGTGAGCGAGCGAGCTCCCTCCCACATCCCATCGCTGCTCGCTTCGGCCGGCCTACTGGGCTGTCGCAGGCGGAAGGCCTGCGCATGCGCGAGGTTTTCGCGCCTTCCTCCAGTAGGCCGGCCGAAGCGAGCGGCGATGGGATGTGGGAGGGAGCTCGCTCGCCGCCCCGTGTGTGCTCGCCGCCGCCGCCCCGCCTCTCGCCGCCCGACTCGCCCGCCTCCCTCCCATGGAACACAAGGCAACGTTCCGCGGCACACTAGTGTGCCGCGGAACACCGGTTGGGAAACACTGGATTAATAGGTACTGCTCCAGCAGGAAGGTAAATGGCGTTTCCGTGCGCTGCTGTGGTGTTGGTGTTCCATTGCACCAGAAGTGGCTTAGTCATGCTGGCCACATGACCCGGAAAAACTGTCTGCGGAGCTGGCAATCACCGGCTCCCTTGGCCTGTAAAGCGAGATGAGTGCCTCAACCCCAGAGTCGTTTGCGATTGGACTTAACTGTCAGGGGTCCCTTTACCTTTACTATGGCACCCTCTAATAGCTACCCCAGCCATACCAGCACTACCTCTCCTTGGTTTAGGGTTTTAGACAGCTCCCCCCCCCCACACACACACAGAGCAAGGGTCAGACAGTGGTTCCACTCAAGAGTGTTTGGGTAGCCAATAAATACAGTCCAATAAGTCCTTGTCTGACAGCTTTATATCAGTGTCCCCTGGTGCTAGCAAGCAGGCAGGCAGGCAGGCAGGCAGGAAGGAAGGAAGGAAGGAAGGAAGGAAGGAAGGAAGGAAGGGAAAACTCTTTCTCTTACCTACCAGGCAGTGGCAGAGCTTCATGCTCTGGCACCGAGGGGTGGTGGAGAGCAGGCGGGGGCGGGGCTGGTGTGCATCCTGGGGGTGTGGTACACCGCCTGCAGGGGCATGGCACCCAGGGCGCAGGGGGGCATCCACGATGGCAACCCCACTGGGATCGCGCTGCTGGAGGCGGTGTGCTCCCCCCACACTCCTCTTCCTCCGCCAGTGCTATCAGGACTGTCCTGCTTCCCTGGGAGCTGAGGCAAAGGACTCCACTGAATGATGTCTGTATCGGTGTTTGCTGTATCGGTGTTTGCTCAGGAAGACTCCTTTCATCAGGCACTAGGGCTTCTGCTCATTAGGCCCCCAGGTTCTGCCAGCCTCCTTTGAGTCAGTTTCAGAGCCAGCTCTTCCATTAGGCAAACCGAGAAGCCCCCGAGGCAGCAGCCCTGCAGCGCAATGCCTCTCTCATCACCTCTGCTGCCAGTGCAGAAGCAGCACCAGTATTGACCGAAATCATGCAAGGTGTTGCAGAGACTGGCATTGGTGCCAGCAGCAGAAGTGGCAGGAGGTAGTGATGGCCACCAACTTGGATGGCTTTGAAAGAGGACAGGATAAATTGCTGGCCAATAGGGCTATACATGGCTTCTAACTACAATAGCTGTTCTCTGCATCCACAGTTGAAGATAGGAATGCTTCTGAATACTAGTTGCTGGAAGCTAAGGGAGGGGAGAAGGACGCGGGTTGCACTGTGGGTTAAACCACAGAGCCTAGGACTTGCCGATCAGAAGGTTGGTGCTTCGAATCCCCACGACGGGGTGAGCTCCCGTTGCTCGGACCCTGCTCCTGCCAACCTAGCAGTTCGAAAGCACGTCAAAGTGCAAGTAGATAAATAGGTACCACTCCAGCGGGAAGATAAATGCCATTTCTGTGCGCTGCTCTGGTTCACCAGAAGCGGCTTAGTCATGCTGGCCGCATGACCCGGAAGCTGTACACCAGCTCCCTCAGCCAATAAAGCCAGATGAGCGTCGCAACCCCAGAGTCGGTCACGACTGGACCTAATGGTCAGGGGTCCCTTTACCTTTACTTTTTTTTTTAAGATATTTATTAAGATTTTCAAAGTATTACAAAATGAAAAATGAAAAAAGGAAAATACAAAATAGAAATAGTTAAAAAACAATTCCATCTTTCCATTACTTATCTTTCATTTGCTTGTTTCCCGGACCTCCTCACACCTCCCTTTTTTGTATTCCAATTCAATTTGTTAGTTCAGCAAATCCTTTCCCTCTTTGTTTATCCTAGTCTTTAATCTTAAAATATTGTAACATTAAATTTTTACCTGTTAATAATCCATTTTTTCATATTCCTTACAGCATTATAGCTAAAAACCACTTAACTTCTTATCCAACATCATTCTAACATTCATTAATTTTACAATATTTCTGTAGATAGTCTTTAAATTTCTTCCAATCTTCTTCCACCGACTCTTCTCCCTGGTCTTGGATTCTGCTGGTCATTTCTGCCAGTTCCATATAGTCATCTGCCATTCTTCCAGGGTGGGTAGATCTTGTGTCTTCCAATACTTTGCAATAAGTATTCTTGCTGCTGTCGTGGCATACATAAAGAAAGTTCTATACTTCTTTGGCACCAATTGGCCTACAATGCCCAGGAGAAAGGCCTCTGGTTTCTTCAAGAAGGTATATTTAAATACCTTTTTCATTTCATTATATATCATCTCCCAGAAAGCCTTAATCCTTGGACACGTCCACCAAAGGTGAAAGAATGTACCTTCAGTTTCCTTACATTTCCAACATTTATTATTGGGCAAATGATAAAGGTAAAGGGATAGGGGTCCCTTTACCTTTACTAAGGGAGGGGAGAGTGCTCTTGTGAATCCTGCTTGTGAGCTCCCCATGGGCATCTGGCTGGCCACTGCGAGAAAAGGATGCTGGACCAGATAGCCCATTGGCCTGGTCCAGCAAGTCCTTCTGACATTCTCCCGCATCCCTAGAATAGGCATCTTTTTCTACCTACGCCTGCTCCTCTTACTGTTCTGCTCCCCCTCCCTCCCCCTCAGTAGAAATGATTTAAGCAGCCCCCCACTTCTCCAGAGGCAGCAAAACATAAGAGCAGAGCTGGAATATGGAAGATAAGCAACTGCAAGAATGGGAGGCTTCTGCGACGCAGTAACATTCAGGCTTTCCTTTGAAAGATGGGTAAAAGCATATCCAAAGCATGTGGAAAGAAAAGACACAAAGACTAGCCACCTGGGGGCCATGCCAGCTTTGGGAAGTGAGTGTAGCTTGTTGCTACAGCGATTACTTTGCTGTTGTTCCTCATAGAAAACGTTGACTGATTGAAGCATCCTGGAGGCTTATCTCCAGTCCCCATTTCAAGCCCCAATGGATTTGCTGTGAAGCATGGCACTGCTGCTGTTCAGCAGATGGGACCATCATTCGGGAGCCCCCAAAGAACTTTGGGATGCTTATTTCTCTATGGCTTTTCTGTGCTGCTCGTTGGGCAGACCTCGCCAACCTGCTGGCGTAAGATTAGTAAAACAATAAGCATCCAGTATAATATTTCTTTTGAAAATGTGAATGGACCTGATCCACACCAAGATGCAAAGATTTCACACTTCTCTTAAATTAGCAACAGAGGTCTTGGCTTGAAATATGCCCAAACGAATGTGTGTTTTTTAGGGTAAAATATATTTGGAAATGTATACAGTGGTGCCTCGCAAGACGAAATTAATTCGTTCCGCGAGTTTTGTCGTCTTGCGATTTTTTTCGTCTTGCGAAACACGGTGTCGGGAAAGTTTTGGAAAAGCTTCAAAAATCACCAAAGTAATAATAATAATAATAATAATTTATTATTTGTACCCCGCCCATCTGGCTGGGTTTCCCCAGCCACTCTGGGCGGCTTCCATAAAAACCAAAGATACAGTAAAATATCACAGATTAAAAACTTCCCTGAACAGGGCTGCCTTAAGATGCCTTCTGAATGTCAGGTAGTTATTTATCGCTTTGACATCTGATGGGAGGGCGTTCCACAGGGCGGGCGCCACTACCGAGAAGGCCCTCTGCCTGGTTCCCTGTAACTTGGCTTCTCGCAATGAGGGAACCGCCAGAAGGCCCTCGGAGCTGGACCTCAGTGTCCGGGCAGAACGATGGGGGAGGAGACGCTCCTTCAGGTATACTGGGCCGAGGCCGTTTAGGGCTTTAAAGGTCAACACCAGCACTTTGAATTGTGCTCGGAAACGTACTGGGAGCCAATGTAGGTCTTTCAAGACCGGTGTTATGTGGTCTCGGCGGCCGCCCCCAGTCACCAGTCTAGCTGCCGCATTCTGGATTAGTTGTAGTTTCCGAGTCACCTTCAAAGGTAGCCCCACGTAGAGCGCATTGCAGTAGTCCAAGCGGGAGATAACTAGAGCATGCACCACTCTGGCGAGACAAAAAAACCTCAAAAAAGGCTACCACATCGCGTTCTATGAGTTGCTCCTCGAAGTCAAGTCGCAACTGTATTAACGGTGTTAAGAAAAAGGAAACAAACTTGCAAGACGTTTCCGTCTTGCGAAGCAAGCCCATAGGGAAAATCGTCTTGCGAAGCAGCTCAAAAAACAAAAAACCCTTTCGTCTAGCGAGTTTTTTGTCTTGCGAGGCATTCGTCTTGCGAGGTACCACTGTACGTTGCAACAAAATATGTGTTTGAATATGGAGGGTTCTTTCTTGAAGGCTGTTTCTTGAAGTCACAGATTGATGTGGAAAGAGGATAGAAGCCACCCAGATTGGTTGGGGAACCCAGTCAGATAGGTGGGGTACAAAAATTAAATAATAATAATGCAGGATGCATCTGCGCACACGCAGGTTGCGATTTGGCACGTCTGTGCATGCATAAAGCGTGATTTAGCGCTTCTGCGCATGCGCAACCACCAAAACCCAAAAGTAACCCGTTCCGGTACTTCCGGGTTTCGGCGGTGCGCAACCCAAAAAAACGCAACCTAAAGCGTCTGTAACCCAAGGTATGACTGTAATAATAATAATAATAATAATAATAATAATAATAATAATATCCATCACTGAATCCAAGGGATCCCTTTCTTCCCTCAGCAAACCTTGTCTTCTTTTATCTGGCACCTCATCACTTTTGGGGTAACTACATTTTGAGCCTAGGGAACGCGCGAGAGGCTGCATAACTTTCCAAAGAGAATTTGACAAACGAAGTTTGTGTTCAATGATTCCAAATAACTGACTGGACCTTTGGCTGCCAGCCTATTTGTGTGTGTGTTTGCATAAACAAGTGCCTACTGGTTCCTTAACTCAGCACTTCTAAACGGAACAATAACTTAAACAATATGTTCCGCCAAGCATACCCCACCATTTTTAATCACTTTACGTGAAATTGACAATGTTTGCTGAAGTCAGCAGCAGGTTTTGCATAAGCAGATGCAGCAGGTTATTACCCTGACAAGCCTTCAGTAAAGTTTCCAAAACAGCAAAGCCTCAAGCTAGGTGAAGCAAACTTTTAGGATTGTGACTTTAATCATGCATTTTGGGTAGGGCACTGGGGGGGGGGGCAGGATTCATTGTTTCAATCATAATCTAACACAAACCTACCCAATTTGCGCTTCCTGAAACAATTTCATAACTCGAAATGCAGCTTTATCCTTCGAAAATCACACTTCTCTAAATTCTGCATGGCAATTCTGCAACCCAGAAAATGTGTACAATGAATAAGTTAGGGGATAGTGTGCACAGAAATGTGTGTATTTGTGATTTAATTGTACCAAAATGCATCCTACTAGGAGAAGGTTTTGACTAAACTGCGGGAGGCAGTGGAAGACAGAAGTGCCTGGCGTGCTCTGGTCCATGGGGTCACAAAGAGTCGGACACGACTAAACGACTAAACAACAAAAACAAGGAGAAGGTACTTTCAAAACTGTGCGTATTTAAGATAAGTGTACATGGCAATATGGACAATGTCTTAGATGTCATCTATAATGAATTGAAAGAAATGTTTAAATTCCCTTTTACAAAGAAACCCGGAAGCCTTTCTGTTCGGTATCATGTCTGTGAAAACCAAGAAAACTTGTAGACCTTTATTCATGTACACCACCACAGTGGAGAGAATTTTGATAGCCCAAATTTGGAAAACTAACAATAACCCCACAAAATCTGGCTGCTTAGCAAAAATGATTGAATATTTACATCTTGCAAAACTAACAGTTAGAATAAGAGGAAATACTATTCAAAAAGTTAATAAAGAATAGTCAATCTTCAAAGAATATCTTAAAAATTGTACGGACGATGCAAGACTCCTGGCAGATACAGAGCAAATCTTGAAGATAGAGGGAAGGAATGGTAAATTTGATTAGATAAACATAAAGGAAAAGTAGAATAACTAATATAATATGCATATAGAGTTAAGTTTGGAAACAAAGCATAAAGAGAAGAGTTGGAAGTCAAATATCTGTGGTGTATACGTTGGATATGTAGGTATGCATTTTATGTAATGTATGTAATGTATTGTATTGTTTTTTTGTTACGTTCTATGTAAATTGATGTATAATAACAATAAAGATCATTTTTAAAAATGGAATACTGACAATGTTTTGATAACTTTTGTTAATAAATTTGCAAACTGATGCAGAAAGGAGGCAAATTGAAGATTTTTTTTAAAAAAAGAGAGAGACAGAGAAACTGAGAGAAACCAACATTGTTTGAGCCATATATCCATGAGATCATAAGAACCTCCTGCTGGATCAAGTAAAGGGCATATCTTGCCCAGTATCCTGTTTTTATGGTGGCGAACCAGATGCCAGTGGGAATCCCATAAGTAACAGCTGAGCATAGTAGCACTTTTCCACCTTACAATTCCTTTGTAGTTGCTGTTTCGTTTTTAGTTTTTGTGACCCCATGGACCAGAGCACGCCAGGCACTCCTGTCTTCCACTGCCTCCCACAGTTTGGTCAAACTCATGCTGGTTGCTTCGAGAACACCGTCCAACCATCTCGTCCTCTGCCGTCCCCTTCTCCTTGTGCCCTCCATCTTTCCCAACATCAGGGTCTTTTCCAGGGAGTCTTCTCTTCTCATGAGGTGGCCAAAGTCTTGGAGCCTCAGCTTGGAGCCTCAGGGATGATTTCCTTCAGAATGGATTGGTTTGATCTTCTTGCAGTCCATGGGACTCTCAAGAGTCTCCTCCAGCACCATAATTCAAAGGCATCAATTCTTCGGCGACCAGCCTTCTTTATGGTCCAGCTCTCACTTCCATACATCACTACTGGGAAAACCATAGCTTTAACTATACGGACCTTTGTTGTCAAGGTGATGTCTCTGCTTTTTAAGATGCTGTATAGGTTTGTCATTGCTTTTCTCCCAAGAAGCAGTATATCAATTTTAATAATAATAATAATAATAATAATAATAATTCCTGTTCACATTGTAAATGGGCAGAGACTGTACGTCTAAATGGTTCCTGTGTTGACTATATCCCTGCACATAAAAAAGAAGTTTCCCCAGACAGGCTAGCTTATGGTATGCAGGATTTTTTGCTTAAATGGTGGAACATTGCAGCATGCAATCCCATGTCTGAAGTGATACAGGCCATGAAGAGTTTTACCAAAGATAAATGGATAACTGGCTCAGAGATAGTTGTGTTTTGGTTTAGTTTTTCACCACTACTGAACTCAGGAGTGCTTACTTCTGACTGCGCAGATTCAACTTGCAGAACAAAAAGAGTTCTTAAGAAAAGATCTTCAGTCAGCTGAAATTCAACCATTAGCTGTCAGTAAGAAACACAATTTCTTGTTTTTATTTTATTTTTGCTTTTAGCTTCATGATTATTTTATTTTTGCTTTTAGCTTTATGATTCTTTTGTTTGGATTTATGCTTTCTTCCTTTCAAAGTTCTTTTCTGTTTTATATTCTTTATTGAAAAAATAAAAAAGCACACAATTGTGCACAGAGTAAGATAAGATACAAAAAAGAGGTGAGGAGAAATAGTACCCATGTAGGAAACAAAAGAGAACAAAAGAAAAAGAAATTGTGTACATTTTAAAAAGAAAAAAAGAAAGTTATAGTAGTTAACCAGACTTTAACCTAATAAGGTATTTATAAAAATGAATTTCAAATACCATTAAATTTTTCCATGGCACATCTACGTTTGTATTTTATGCTTTTAGATTGTTGTAAACTGATATATTTTATGATGCACTAGGATTGAATATTTTTATAAATAATAACTAAATAAATATAGCTAAGAAGTGTAATCATTTATCCTGCTAGCATTGTAGCAAATATTCCCACTTCACATATTTTTGTACCCATTTTGGCTGGTGTTAGAGGTATCGGTTGGTTGCTCGAGAGCAATCAGCCAAGATGCTTCAATAGTCTGTTCCAAAGCTTTCTTATTGGTGATAAAAACCTTTAGAATGAAGAGCGCCTCTATTCCGTGTCTTGCTCATTCACTGGCAGAATCTGGGAGTCCTTAAACCTTCCCCAGCAGAGTAGTTTATTGATGCCCAGTCTGCGCCTCCCCTCTCTGCGCGGAAGCCTACTGCGCAAGGAAGGCGTGGGTAACGGAGGACCTCTCTCCTCCCCGCTTTGCTCAGGCAAGGTGTCCTGGCACTGCCTTGCTTCCTCCGAGCCCTGCATCTCCTCTCCACTAGAGGCGTGGCTTCCTTCCTCCGCTGAGGAGGAGCTGCTTCCCACGATCTCTGGGGGAGCTGCTTCCCACGATCTTTGGGGGCTCTCTGTAATCCACCCAGCTTTTCCCCTCTCACCCCTCTCGCCAATGGCAGTTCCCTGACAGCTGGTTTCAGAGATATTGGATGAGGCCCTATAGATGATTTTTTCCCACTCCAGTGCAACATAATTAAACTTAGGAAAATGGAAATATAAGGCAGATTTCTATTTTTTGTGGTATTACTCTTCATTCCCTACCTTGCGCCAATACCCTGATGTCTCCTGTTATAAAAAGAAAACCTTGAATAGGCCTACCTTAATCAATCTACCTTTGTAGGTTAGTTAAATCAGTTATACTCACTGAGAATGCTGTTTTTAACACTGATACTTGGTGTGATCAGATGTGAACCAAACACATTCTCGTAAAATTTAGGTTTTGATCATATGCCTAAGTAACTTCTATTTAAATATAGCTAATGTCTGGTGCACTTTTATTAGCTGCTGCTAAAATTATTTTGCTTTGATGATAGTAGGCTACGTTTAATCAAAACTGTTGCAAAAGTAGCAGTGTATGCATTTTGGCACATCAATTATCCTTCCGACCCTTTCAAGTAGCTGGATGTTTTGGATAATATAGTCTTAATTTTCTTTGATGTCTGAGAAAGTTTGGGGAAATGAGGAACTTGAATCTTGGGAAGTTGAGTTTCTGCAAATAGGTGGTAGGGGAAGTAAAGTGGAGGACAAGGAGTCTTCATTAAAAAAAAAATACTTTGTGTGTCCATGTCTCATGTTGCCCCCTTCCTAAAATTTATTTATTGGTGTGTGTTTTTCCTTTTTGTAAGTCCACCTAAGCATAAAATAAAATAAAATCAGAATTAAGGGGTTTTCTCAGGATGGTAGAGGGCATGTGTGCTGTGCCCCATTGGTGCAATGCTGGTGGCACCTGCCCTTCTTCTGATAGAAAATACTTTGGGTGGAGAACAAAAATGGGGGGTTGAGGAGGGTCAATTGGGAGGGCGAGTGAGAAATGTCCCTATTTTCATCTGAGGAATGTTGGAGGGTTGTTGTTGTTTAGTTGTGTCCAACTCTTCATGACCCCATGGACCAGAGCACGCCAGGCACTCCACTGCCTCCCCCAGTTTGATCAAACTCATGTTCATAGCTTTGAGAACACTGTCCAACTATCTCATCCTCCGTCGTCCCCTTCTCCTTGTGCCCTCAATCTTTCCCAACATCAGGGTCTTTTCCAGGGAGTCTTCTCTTCTCATGAGGTGGTCAAAGTATTGAAGCCTCAGCTTCAGGATCTGTCCTTCCAGTGAGCACTCAGGGCTGATTTCCTTAAGAATGGATAGGTTTTATCTTCTTGCAGTCCATGGGACCCTGTGTTGGAGGGTATGCAAGTGCAAATTACCAACCTTATTCTATGCTTGTAAAACATGGACCACTTATAAAAGCCATCTCCAACTCCTCAAAAAATTCCATCAACAGTGTCTCCAAAAAAATTTACACATCACTTGGGAAGACAGGCAAACTAATGCCAGTGTACTGGAAGAAGCAAAGATCGCCATTGTCAAAGAATGATTCTTCAACATCAGCTTCGTTGGACTGGTCATGTTGTGCAGATGCCTGATGATTGTCTTCCAATGCAACTACTCTATTCTGAACTTAAAAATGGCAAGCGTAATGCTGGTGGTCAACAAAAGAGGTTTAAAGACTCTCTCAAGGCAAATCTTTAAAAACGTAGTATAAACATGTACAACTGGTAAACACTGGCCTGCGAGTGCTCCAGTTGGAGAACAGCCTTTACCAAAGGTGTCATGGACTTTGAAGACACTTGAACTCAGGATGAAAGCGAGAAACATGCTAAGGCAAAACCTCACTGTGTTAAACCTATGTCCCTGCTGTGGAAGGACGTGTGGATCCAGAATTGGCCTCCACAGTCACTTACGGACTCACTGTTGAAACCGTGTTTATGGAAGACAATCTTACTTGGCTATAAATGATCGCCAAATAAAACGTTTGTACAGTAGGCTGGTTTCTATGCACGCTCAGACACCCATCTTTATCCTTCATTCAGACAACCTAGATGCTTTATCAGAGTTCAGGGACATGTTCTAGGAAGGCAAAAATGGGAAGCAGGGCCAATGAGACTTGTGTGAGCTGGAGACAGTTCCAAGGACCAGAGAGAGAGGCCTAGAAAGCCGCATTTGGCTCCCAAACCCAGAGTTTCCCACTGTGTATATAGGTAGAATAAAAGAATCATACAATTGTAGAGTTGGAAGGGACCATGAGAGTCATCTAGTCCAGTTCCCTGCAATGAATGAATATTTTGCCCAATGTGGACCTCGATCCCACGACCTTGAGATTGGGGGTCTCATGCTCTACCAACTGAACTACTCTTAAGGGGAGGTATGTACTTGAAGGGGGAACTTCCTTTAGAGGTGAAGGGTAGAAGGAAGCCAATATGGGCCCAGAGGCCAAAAAGTAAGCAGGGCTCACTGTCATACTTAAATAAAGCTGCTCTTGTCTGAGTTTGCCTGAAGTGCCTGGAGTCTGTTTCTAAGAAGGGCAGCTGTGCTAGACCACGACACTCCCATTTGCGCTCTCTGTGCTACACTGTTCTCCGTGAATCTCCTTTTTTAAAAGCTGTCTAGATAAATTGGCTCTGCAAGAGTATTTTCTATTGACAGAATGTCGGGGGAGGCATTTCCCCCTATTAAGTGCAGCACTCTAAACCAAAGAACTCTGCCTAAGATCTCAAGGGCTAACAATCTTAACAGCGCTGTTGTTTATTAATGGGGGCAATGGTTTAGTGCTTCATTTTTCATTTTCCCAGAATTGGCTTGACCTTTTTGCTACTCGCATTTCCATCCACGGCGCCATTGTAGCAAATGGCACTTAACCCCAGCAATGTCAGAAGAACCACCCAAGAAAAGATAGATTTCTCCGGTTTCTCTCCTCCTTCTCGAAGTGTGAACCCCAGGAAGGTTACAGACAATATTAAGTTAGAGATTTCAGAAGGAACATTTTTGGGTACTAAAAAGATTTAGGGCATGTGCCTATATTGTCATAAATTTGCATACAAATGTCATATGTTTCTTTTTATATATATATATATATATGCAAATTTAGATACCATACCCCCTCAACTGTTTTGATTTTTTAAAATTTTTATTTTTTATTCAAAATTATAACAAGACATATTATCCAAAAACATATCATCCTTGTCCCCCCCCCCATTTTTCCTCCCTCCCACACAGAACACACACACACCCCTACTTCCCTCAGTTCCAGTCTTTGGTTTCTCTAAGAAGGCTGTTTTCTGCATGTTACAAAGTTGTATAGATCCTCAAACTATTTAGCTGATTATTATCAATAAAAAGTTTGTGAATGTTTATTCAAAAAGCTGTTTTGATTTAATCAGGATATCCTATTTGGGTGTGAGTGGGTGCTGTCACGCAACATTGTGGCTGCAAAAGATGTATGTTTGGGGGCAGGTCATGTGTCTCGTGCAGGTATTTAGCACAGCCCCTAAATACTAAATCCTGGTCCAGTATGGTGACTATATCGCCAAGAAGTTCCAACCTCCTTTATTTACCTTTACCTTACCTATTAGGATAATAATCCACAGTTATTTACTTATTGTATATTCATTAATTCGAACCCAATTCCATATCTTCCATTGCCATTTCCTGTTGGCCATGATTTCCTAGCTTAATTTAGAAAGAAAAGTTCTCCCATTTCCACTTCCATTCTTTTTCCAAACAAATTGCCAGGTGCTTGGTGGCTTCTTCCTCTGAGTTCACTTCAGCTTGTACACAAGATCCTCTCTCTGTCAGCTTTATTTCTGCCATTTCAGGATGTTTCTGAATGTTTGTATCCATGGTTCCAATCCTCTACTTCAACATCACAACATCACCATTTGTCTGCTTCAGTCTTCCAGACACCTGTGTGGAGATCCTCCCCCACTTTACCATTCCACTGTCAAATTCAGGCAGATCTTGATCAATATTTTTTCTCCAGAGATCCTGTGAATTCTTTAGTCTTGCCTTTCTCTCATCCATTTTCATTCACCATTCTGCACATCTCAGCTCTTCCAATTGCTCTTCCAATAATCTTCCACATGATACCAACAGCCAGTGGGGTATTCAACAGTCTCTTTGCCATATTGGATTCTGTTAGTTTTCCCCTTAGCAGCCTCTCCTTTGAAAACCTTGTGTCTGTCTCTTTATAAACAGTGCATTCCATTCCCATGCTAAATAAAGCTGTACTTTTATAGTACAGACAGAACAAAGAGTTAAAAGTAATAAAAAATGCAGATTTTTAACCAACTAGAGCAACTTTATCCATTTGTAAACTTTTGTAATCACTAGTAATTAAGATAAACTTTTTGCTTTAATTTTCAGCCTGCAAATCAATGTTTAATAATAATAATAATAATTTATTATTTGTACCCTGCCCATCTGGCTGGGTTTCCCCAACTACTCTGGGTGGCTTCCAACAGAACACTGAAATACCTATTAAACATTAAAAGCTTCCCTAAACAGGGCTGCCTTCAGATGTCTTCTAAAAGACTGGTAGTTGTTGTTCTCTTTGACATCTGGTGGGAGGGCGTTCCACAGGGCGGGTGCCACTATCAAAAAGAACCTCTGCCTGGTTCCCTGTAGCTTTGCTTCTCACACTGAGGGAACCACCAGAAGGCCCTCAGCGCTGGACCTCAGTGTCCGGGCAGAGCGATGGTGGTGGAGACGCTCCTTCAGGTATACTGGGCCGAGGCTGTTTTGTTACTCATTCATTAGAATCGTTTTGGGAAGCAGGGGGGAGCTCACTCATTCAGAAGCAGTTGATTCATTTGGGCTCCTCCCATTTGTTTTCATATTTTAGTTTGTGTCTGTTGACCTATCTCTCTGAAATTTGGCAAGTCCTATGCTGTGAAGGAGTAGAAGGGAACCCCAACGTTTTGTGTATACCAAAGTCCCAAAGCTCAGGAGATTGGCTGTGTCTCCCATTGAAACAAACAAAAAACAACTGGATGATAAATTAATGGGTTTTCATTCAGAACCCATTATTTGTTATTTCCATTTGTTTTTGTAACTGAAATAAATGAAACTTTTTCCATTTTCCTTTGTTGGAGGTATTTGACTGTATGGTCAGTGGATTATTACACTGGTAAGGTAAAGGTAAAGGGACCCCTGACCATTAGGTCCAGTCGTGACCGACTCTGGGGTTGCGGCGCTCATCTCGCTTTATTGGCCGAGGGAGCCGGCGTACAGCTTCCGGGTCATGTGGCCAGCATGACTAAGCCACTTCTGGTGAACCAGAGCAGCACACAGAAACGCCGTTTACCTTCCCGCCGGAGCGGTACCTATTTATCTACTTCCACTTTGATGTGCTTTCGAACTGCTAAGTTGGCAGGAGCAGGGACCGAGCAACGGGAGCTCACCCCATTGCAGGGATTCGAACCGCCGACCTTCTGACCAGCAAGTCCTAGGCTCTGTGGTTTAACCCACAGCGCCACCCGCGTCCCATTAGACTGGTAGTTATATATACATATATAGGGTTTTACCATTGCTCTGTACAGAAAAATAAATTTATTACATCATATATAACAAAACAATAGTTAGCTGTTGGGTCATAATCAGTTTACTACACATACTGTAAGTAGGAGACAGGATTTATACACTGAGAGGGTCAGAGGTTCCCCATCTCTAGTGGAATTCCACCCTGCACTGATCCAGGCCTTGACTAACTGACCACCTAGTAATCTCCCAACCCTATGATTCCAGGATGTTATAACTGTGGACCTCTAATATCCCAAATCTGTCTATCTGAATAAAGTGGAGAGCCATAACACAGCTCCATTCACTGAATTTTCCTTGAACTTGCTAGGAAATCGTAGGCACAACACAATGCTTTAAAAAAACTGGCCACACTTCTCCCATTACTTAATGCACTGTTAAGAGCTGGCTTCAAAATTACTTCCATGGCCAGAGGGCTCACAGCCATATCGTAAAAGCCAGATGTCTCCTGAATGCTTTTCTAAAGTTCCACACGCACCCTTGACGTAGGAAGAAGTTAAGGGCAAACAGCTGTGAAATTGGTAAGGATAAACAGCATCACAGGGCACAGCCTGGCAGCCGGATCCTGCTGTCTCAGATATGTCCCAAATGTCCAGCCCTTGCCTCTGGGAGAGGGGTGAACTCATCTTGTCTTGCTGAGTGCTCAAACATATAATAATAATAATTTATACCCTGCCCATGTGGTTGGGTTTCCCCAGCCACTCTGGGCAGCTTTAAATAAAAGATTAAAATACAATAATTCATCAAATATTAAAAACTTCCCTAAACAGGGCTGCCTTCAGATGTCTTCTAAAAGTCAGATACAGTAGTTGTTTATTTCCTTGACATCTGACGGGAGGGCATTCCACAGGGCGGGTGCCACTACCGAGAAGGCCCTCTGCCTGGTTCCCTGTAACTTCGCTTCTCGCAATGAGGGAACCGCCAGAAGGCCCTCGGAGCTGGACCTCAGTGTCTGGGCTGAGTGATGGGGGTGGAGATGCTCCTTCAGGTAAAGGCAAAAGGTAAAGGACCCCTGGACAGGTGACTATGGGGTTGTGGCACTCATCTTCCTTTCAGGCAGAGAGAGCCGGAGTTTTTTCCACAGACAGCTTTTTTTCAGAAGAAAGGGGGAGCAGAGCGGAGCTCAATGAGTCTTTTTTAATATTAAAAATATGCTTTGTGTGTCCCTCTCTAATCTTGCCCCTTTCTAAAATTTATTTATTGGTGCATGCTTTTATTTTTGTAAATGCACTAAAGAATAACATAAAATAAAATCAGATTTAAGAGGTTTTCTCAGAACAGTAGAACGTGGGTGTGCTGTTTCCCGATTGGTGGCATTTGCCCTTCTTCTGATAGGAAATGCTCTGCAGGGGGACACAAAAATGAGGGATTGAGGAGGGCCAATTTGGGAGGGAGAAATGCCCCAATCTTCATGAAGAATGTTGAAGAGTATGCTATCAACCTCTTGATTTTTCGGCTTGATTTTTCGTTCTTGTTTTTCATTACAAAACTTACATAGAAAAAAAAACAGTTCTACAAATCTCTGATTCTTATGGAACATTTCCTATAATATATTACAGCTTTGTTCTTCATAAGCATCTAATAGATCAAAGTCGTCAGCGCTAGAGAACACTAATGTTCTTCCCACATTTGTTACATCTCATCTGCGAAGAAGTGTTAAATGGCTGTATCTCATCATTCTGCTCTATGGACTTTTCTCTGAAATATCACCATGTAAGGTTGAAATCAAGGGACGCGGGTGACGCTGTGGGTAAAAGCCTCAGCGCCTAGGGCTTGCCGATCGAAAGGTCGGCGGTTCGAATCCCCGCGGCGGGGTGCGCTCCCGCTGCTCGGTCCCAGCGCCTGCCAACCTAGCAGTTCGAAAGCACCCCCGGGTGCAAGTAGATAAATAGGGACCGCTTACTGGCGGGAAGGTAAACGGCGTTCCGTGTGCTGTGCTGGCTCGCCAGATGCAGCTTGTCACGCTGGCCACGTGACCCGGAAGTGTCTGCGGACAGCGCTGGCCCTCGGCCTCTTGAGTGAGATGGGCGCACAACCCTAGAGTCTGGCAAGACTGGCCCGTACGGGCAGGGGTACCTTTACCTTTACCTTTTAAGGTTGAAATCAAGATTGTGGGTCTCGATGGCAAAGCACAGGAACAAAAACAGACAGGCAAGATAGCCCAGCTTTGGCAGTCATTAAAAGCAAGGTATAAATAGGAAATAAAAAGAAAGACAGAAATAAAAATGTGCTGAGCCAAGGCTGGGGTGTTGCGCTTCAGTTTCACAAATGCACATGTACAGGATTGTTTTGTTGCTCTTCCTTTAATAATTTTCATTTGCTCTGGGGACAAGGAGGAGAAAGCCAATAGGTCACTCTGGGAAACAAAATTCTAGAGTGGGCTAGTCTTCTATTCCATCTAGCAAGAGAGTTATTCTGGTTTGGTACAGTGGAAAAAATAGAATGTTTGTTTCCATAGAGATAACTTTGAAGACCAGGTGGACTCAGAATCTTAGCCCTCAATCCTATACCTCAATACCTCATTGGGGCTTGCTTCTGGGTAGATGTGCACAGGATTGCATTGTTAGTGAGGAAAATCACTGCTGGAAGAACCCGATGGATAGATAACAATGGCCAAAGGCATGTCCTGCATCTTTGAGCTTTAGCGTGGGAATAAAACAATGTCCATCCTTATCTCTACTACCAGACATGATCATTCAGGAGTGCCGACTTGCCTCCCACATTGAGGGGGCCCGACCACGTGACGTGATCTTCACTTTTGCTTGTCCCAGCCTCTGCCTGGCTCCTGAGGTCCTGGGCTGCAGAGGGACGCCATCCCCTGCCCCCAAATATTGGGGGGCCTGAAGCCCCTTCTGCCTCCTATAAATGCCCCCCTATAAATTATCAAATGATCATTTGATTCTTGAGAATCCATAGCACTGCAACCAGCATCTCTTTAATAGGCCACTACAAATCTTGTTGACACTCTATTACTGGCCCTCCTCTTGTGCCTTGGTTGACCCTTTCTATGAGAAGCAGGTAATAGATCTCCTGGGAAAGCTTTTCCAGGCTTTCTATGCCAGGAGCAGCTTTATGAGCTGAACTGTTGCTAGTTATGCAGCTCATGAAGTCCAAGGAGCCATCTCAGAAAAATGGCTGATAACAACTTTTCTACATGTTGTTGTAGGTTTGGGGGAGGCTCAGTCCGGATGATGTCCTGAGTCCCTTCCTCTCCTTGGGATCCTGTACCCAGCATGGTTAGAATCTGACAAGAGGAGTTTGCTGGACTAGTTGCATGGGTTTCTTTGTAAGACAGTGGCCTTAGCACCCCAAAAGAATGAGCAAGGCTGCAAGAGCTACAAATAAGTGATTGTGTGCTCCGGGCAAAGGGGTGAGCCTCCCCCCACAATCTAGCTGCTAGGTAGAAGAGCTTTAATGCATCATTAATACCCCCTATCTCTCTCCCTCCCTCTGTCAGGCTTCTGGGAATCCAACCCCCCTCCCTCTTGGCTGGCGGCCAAAAATGGGGAAACAAGATGTTCTTACCATGGTGTTTTATTTAATATTCACAGAGAGAGATGGGTGATGCTGCCTCTCAGATAATGGCGTTGCTCCAAGTCCCACCCCCTATGTCTCTCCTATTCTACGTCACCCCTGCATCTGCTAATCTGAGCTTTCTGCCTCTGAGCTTTCTGCCCTGCTACCCTTAATGCTCGCATGGTCCTCAGATGGGGGCGGGATCAGGAATACTGTCCAAAGGCTCTGAATCTGTCAGCTGTCTCTCCCCTGGTGCTGCTTCTTCCTACTGTTCCTCTCCCAATATTTCTCTCCTCTGCAGCCTCTGAACTTTGACCTTCTGCAAACCACTGTTCTAAATCTATACTGTCCTCCTGTTCTTGAGAAGGTTCAGGAGAAGGAGGGGTCGGGTCTGTTAGAATTCCTGATCTATAATTGCAGTCATGGGATTTTTGTCTATCACATGATGGTGTATGTTTTGACTCCACAGAGTGGGAAGTGATGGAGACAGGATGTTTGTGTTACTGTGTTCCGTGAAGTGGGACTATTGTCCTTTGTTCTTTTTCTCTTTGCTGTCAGATGCTATAGAGAGAGGGGGCCATGTTGCAGTGCTCTGTGTGTGTTTATATGTAAATAAAGTAGATTAGCCAAAATGCTGAGTTGCTGAGGTCTGTTACGCATGATGCGCAAACTCTGCGGATCCCTAAGTGTGCCGGTGTCGGTTGGCATCAGTCGCTGTGATGTTCGGGCAGAAGAAAGCTTTTGAAGCTCCCAAACGATTGACCAGGAGGGAGAGAACATGCCAGGGTCCTACTCGAGTGTAGGCTGAACAGGGTCCCCACCATTCCTCCTCCATCTAGCCTCTGACATCCTCTCTCTTTTTCCTCTCTTTCCCCCCAATCACAGAATGTCTATAGCAATAGTGTCCAATATGGAAGAGAAACAAACTGTGAAAAAGTCTCTATGAATTGAAAATGGAAACCCCGTATGTACTTTTCCTTGTTCATTTGTTTGTTTTGTAATACAAAAAAAAAATTCAATAAAAACTAATTTTGGAAAAGAGCTTTAGTGGGAGCGATAACCTTACTCAACATTTTTTAAATTAAAAAACACACACAGAGAGAGACAGGAGAAGTCACTTCAATGTAAGGAATTGTTGTAGTCCAAAGGGCGGCTCCAGGTCATAGACCTAGGAGGTAATTGCCCTGCAGTAAAACACTGACCTCAGTGAGCTGAACAGAACAATATTGTTTGAACCATGATGGTCTGTTTTTGGTAGGATGCCCATGAAAGGAGGAGTTTGTAGGCACTAGTGTCAAAGCTCTATCAAGGCTTTCGGGAATTGTGATCCGTACCCTAGTGGCAGTCAAAAGGCAGATAACCAAAAGAGTTCTTAAAGTAAAGGTAAAGGGACCCCTGACCATTAGGTCCAGTCATGACCGACTCTGGGGTTGCAGCACTCATCTCACTTTATTGGCTGAGGGAGCTTCCGGGTCGTGTGGCCAGCATGACTAAGCCGCTTCTGGCGAACCAGAGCAGCACACGGAAACGCCATTTACCTTCCCGCCAGAGGGGTACCTATTTATCTACTTGCACTTTGACGTGCTTTCGAACTGGTAGGTTGACAGGAGCACGGACCAAGCAATGGGAGCTCACCCCGTCGTGGGGATTCGAACCGCCGACCTTCTCATTGGCAAATCCTAGGCGTCCCTTAAAATAGTTCTTACCACATTATTAATTCAGTATTCACAGAGAGAGGGAAAAGAATGCTGTCTCTACAATAATGTTGTTGCTCCAACTGAGCTCCTTCCCCCACCCTTCCTAGCAACAGCACTTCCCCTTACGGTGGCGGCCAAGGGCTAATTGTCTCTGAGTCCCTCGCTCTTCCAAATTCCATGCACGTTGAGTTCCGGGAGAAGGGGGGGTCAGAAATGCTCTCCATTGATAATGTGTCAGCTGGCTCATCTGGCTCCGGCTCCCCCTTCTCTTCTCCCAACACCTCCCAACTCTTCTGTTCACCTGTCTCCTCAAACCACTGCTGTAATTCAATACTGCTTTCCTCCTTTCTGGAAGGTTCAGGGGGAGGGGGGTGGTCTCCACCATTCCTCCTCAGTATCGTCCCCCTCAGTCCAGTCCCTGACAACTAGTGAGAGATTGGGAATGAGATCTACCTAAGAGCCGGAGAGCAGCAGAATGAATGTTTAAAGTGGTATGGTGCTGTTTGAAATGAGCAATACAGATAGGACACTAGAGTTCTTTAAAGACTTCTGGGAAACCAGAAGACCTACCTTCTGACACTGCTTCTGCAGGACCAAGCACTCTGGGCTCACCACCTTCCACTTGGGTAATTCAGCGATTTGGCATATAAAGTGTGGTTGGATGAATCAATCACATCAGATACATAGGCCATAGGAGATTGTCAGACTAGATCAGCACTTGCAACTTCTCAAGGGTGCACATGCCAGCTTCGTTCCGGAGCTGACAGAGGCTGGGAATCTAAGCAAGCCGAGGGAGATAAGGACACTGGAATGTGAACTGGAATGTGAGAGGGAGGAGGGGAAGCCAAGTGGCATAGCTTCAGAAAAATTCAGAGAGCAAGCAGACGATAGCTCAGAGATAGAAGGGGAGAGGCCAGGAATAGCTAGCCCAAAAACTCGAAGGCGCGAAAAGGTCAGTGAGAGGAAGGTAAAAGAGCGGAAGCGAAAGGGTTTTTTCCTCTGTTGGAAGAAGAGGAAGGGGCGGAGTTTAGACTTGGCAACTGCTAACTTGGAGTCAGACACGGAGTGAAGGAGCTCCGGAGTGATTTATGTGTTTGAGCAATAAACCTGAGATAATTACTGCCGGTGCCTCGCTTCTGTGGGAGAGCCAAGCCATTACAGCACAGTTCTTGTTCTTGAGCAATGTAAAATGTGTTCACTTCTAATGGAAGCATGTACAATCCATAATTCAGTGGGAAAGCATTTCTCTGCCATCTAAGGTTTATGAAATAACGGACTACGCATAGCCTGGATTGGGGAGGTGATGGTTTTGTCTCTGCCTATACAGCAAAATGTCGCTTCGTGTAATATTTTATGGGTAGTTAAAAAGAATTGTAAAACTCAGTATCTCCATTTTTTTATGTGGACCCACAAATTCTGAAGAGGCAATCCCTGCACTTTTTTGCAATATGAGTATTGGTCTGTAAAACTAGTATGGGATGGAAAAGAAATTCTAATTTGCTTGCATTTTAATAAGAAACTACCTAATTCACACTTTTCTCAAACCAATATTTGTTTGTTTGTTTAGCTATTTATTTATTTATTTATTTATTTATTTATTTATTTTATATACAGTGGTACCTCGGGTTAAGAACTTAATTCGTTCTGGAGGTCCGTTCTTAACCTGAAACTGTTCTTAACCTGAGGTACCACTTTAGCTAATGGGGCCTCCTGCTGCTGCTGCGCCACCACTGCACGATTTCTGTTCTCATCCTGAAGCAAAGTTCTTAACCTGAAGCACTATTTCTGGGTTAGCAGAGTCTGTAACCTGAAGCGTATGTAACCTGAAGCGTATGTAACCCAAGGTACCACTGTACTGCCCTTCATCCTAAGATCTCAGGGCAGTTCACAGAATAAAATATAAGATAAAAACACAAGAAAATAAATTAAAACAACAACACCATCCTTATCCAAACTAAAACACAGGTATCTTTTGAAATTTGTCCATCAAATTTTTCAACGCAGCTCTCTAACCAAACAATATGTATACGTTTTGCACGTTGAAACTGTACTGCAAAATCCAGGGAAGTTTGTGATTGGGCTGGGAGTTGCATTCCAATTGGCAAGCAAATCTGGCAGCTTCAGATCAGTTTGCCCCAAATTAATTCCTCCCCCACAGCATCCTTACCTGCCACTCACCTTCATATAACAACAACAACAACAACAAAAGCCTTCATCTGCTAGATTTCTGCATATCTGGCAACTTCTAACACAAGTTGAGCCAAGTATAAAGATTACCTCTCTAATTCCGAATGATTTATCATGAATTTGAGAAAAAGCTACCAATAAGGTTTTTTGTCAACTTTTTTCAGCTGACATGGCTTCTCTGTCTCTCACACCTGTGCGAGGAGCAGAAATTCAGTGGGCAAATCTTTTCTCAACCTGCACATTCCTATGCCAGGAAAAAGTTCACGGTCTGAACTTCTACTTGCCATGGAGTTGATAAAGCTGGGGAGCAGTGGGGATTTGCAGCCCAACCTCCCACGATTCTCCTATTGCACACACAAGCAAAAGTGACATACTCACACAACCCACCACCTCTCATGCCCCTGCTTTCCCAAATGCAGCCCACTACTCCGCCACTTCCCAGCTCCTCCCGCTAAAACATTTCAGGATTTCACGTTCATATGAACCAGGACTGTTGGTTGAAGGAAGAATACTGAATCACTCAGTGTATGGATCCTTTATTGTGCCAACAAGTCATTAGCAAATTTAGGTTTTAGTCTTCTCCCTTCAACCAACAGCCCTGGTTCATATGAATGTGAAATCCTGAAATGTTTACACATCACTTGGGAAGACAGGCAAACTAATATCAGTGTACTGGAAGAAGCAAAGATCACCAGTGTTGAAGCAATGATTCTTCAACATCATCTTCGTTGGACTGTTCATGTTGTGCAGATGCCTGATGATCTTCTTCCAAAGCAACTACTCTATTCCGAACTTAAAAATGGAAAGTGTAATGCTGGTGGTCAACAAAAGAGGTTTAAAGACTCTCTCAAATCAGTATAGTATAGCAAATCAGTAGTATAAACACTTGACAACTGGGAAACACTGGCCTGCGAGCGCTCCAGTTGGAGAACATCCTTTACCAAAGGTGTCATGGGCTTTGAAGACACTCGAACTCAGGACGCAAGGGAGAAACGTGCTAAGAGGAAGACACGCTTGGCAAATCCACACCATGATCAACTCCCGCCTGGAAACCAATGTCCCCACTGTGGAAGGATGTGTGGATCCAGAACTGTCCTCCACAGTCACTTACAGAATCATTGTTAAAACCGTGTTTATGGAAGACAATATTACTCGGCTATGAGTGATCGCCAAAGAAGAAGCAGCAGCAAATTTAGGATACCCTAGAGCAGTGATCACCAGCATGGCTCCCACTGACAGCAGTGTGTCGGCCAGGACTTCCGATGGTGCCCTCAAAAGGTCTCAGTAAATATTGCTCTCCACAACCCTGCAGGGAAGGCATTGCATCAAACAATTGTTATCCCACTCTTTCCAGGGACGTGTCCTCACCCTTGTCTCTAAAGTGGAGAAGTAGGCTGTTGTGCAAGAGTTCCCCTTTATAGGGAAGCTTTTGGATGTTTAATGTTTTATTATGTTGGCAGCCGCCCAGAGTGGCTGGGGCAACCCAGTCTGATGGGCAGGGTACAAATGTATTATTATTATTATTATTATTATTATTATTATTATTATTATTATTATTCCGCTTTGATCTCACCAACTGAATTTACCGATATGTGACCGAATTCCACCCCAAAATTGTAACAGTTGGTAAATGTCCATAGTTCTCCCAGTCGCTGAATAGTACAGGGTACTTTCAGGATGCTGTCAGTGGCTCCTGGCTAGTTGCCCAGGAAAGTATAAAGACAAGGAAAAGTTTCTTACAGTGCTTTTTTATTTCAAACTATAGAGAGAGGCTGTAGAACCCAGCCTCTTGGATAATGGCGTTGTCCTGAGTGAACCTGTCTCTCCCACTTCCTCATTCATTATCATCATCAGCTCCTCTACGGGTGTCAATAAATGCCCTCTGTCTTTGAGCTCTTTGCTCTCCTACTTTTAAGGCTCGCCGGGTTCTGGGAGATGGTGGGTCTGGAATGCTTTCTACTGACAATGTTTTCAGCCAGCTGCTGCTCCTCCTCTCCCATTATTTCCCAACTTCCCCCCTCATCTGCCTCTGACCTGCGACCTCCCACGAACCCCTGTTGCGAATCTATACTGTCTTCCTCTTCCTCCTCACTGGAAGGGTCAGGACGGGGAGGCGGTCTCCACCATTCCTCCTCCTCTGCCCAGTCCCTGACAGGTACAGGCATAGCTGATCCAATATATTTTGCTACCTGGGATGGATATGATTGCTCCCCTCTCCATTCCACAGGTGAAAGCTGGCCAGAATGGCAGCTGAATCTCACTTCAGCACTGGCAATCGGACAGCACCCTCTCCTGCACATGAGGCCAGCAGAATAGCTCAAGGGATGCAGAACACACACAAATCTGTCCTCCAGCAGAGACTAACAACCAGGAAACTACCACTCCTGCTGGGTTCAGCCAGCTGGGTTCTCTAACCCTAACCCTCCACACCACCCATCAGCTGCCACCCGAGGCAGCTGTTGCACTATGCCTAATGGCAAGGTTGGCCTTGCAAATTGGGATGTCCAGGCCTTGCTTGCGATCCCCGGGGAAATTTGGCTGACCACTGCTGGAGACAAGACGACTAGCGTGGTTGCAAAACTCTATGTTGACAATGAATGAACCCCATTCTTTATACAAGGAAAGGGACTGCAAGGGGATATGGACAACTCAAATCAGATTCGTCAATAGCAAGCATGATGACAAACACGTTTCAGCTGGTGTTCAAATGCACAGATTTTCTTTCTGCAAAGATGTTATCTTTTTTTCAATATTTGAGTATGTTTGGATAGTACCAATTCAGTGTTTTCTATTCTCACTCAGACTTGATGCCAGACCTTGCTCTTTTCTCTTTTGAGGCATCAAACATGAAATTTTTCAAGTTGTCATTCAAATAAGCTTAGGAAACCATGAATCCTGTGTGCTCTGCAGTTTTCTGATTCCTCTCTACCCATCTTTTCCCACACAAAGAATTAGGGGTGCTTATGAAATCCTCTTCCTGACAAGTTTCTCCCTGGATTTTTTTTTGGGGGGGGCGGGATGTTCAGAGTAGTCAGAATGTATACTCCATCTATTTCTCTTTGCTTTTCGAATTAAAAGAATCCATTCTCTGGAAGATTGCAGCACTTCAGAAATAAATTTACCTTGGCATTCCCCTGACTGGTTCTGGCTGCT
Organism: Podarcis muralis; assembly: GCF_964188315.1. Taxonomy (NCBI): domain Eukaryota; kingdom Metazoa; phylum Chordata; class Lepidosauria; order Squamata; family Lacertidae; genus Podarcis; species Podarcis muralis. The sequence goes on from NC_135663.1 coordinate 9,549,184, forward strand.
GTAGGTACTGTAATAACATTCTGATGATCCACTTAGGCACTTCAATGCATCACTATTCATTTGAGTTTATCTGGTATGCTGTGAATAACTTTGACATTTTATAAATGAAAAGCAGTATATTCTCTCTTTTTCTCTTCAATTATACAAGCACAAGAGTTCTCCTATGAAGACAAATAACACTTAGGAAGACAGGTGGATTAATACCAGTGTGCTGGAAGAAGCAAAGATCACCAGTGTGGAAGCAATGATTCTTCAACAACAACTTTGCTGGACTGGTCATGTTGTGCGGATGCCTAGTTATCGTCTTCCAAAGCAACTATTCTGAACTTAAAAATGGAAAGCATAATGCTGGTGGTCAACAAAAGAGGTTTAAAGACTTTCTCAAGGCAAATCTTTAAAAATGTAGTATAAATACCAACAACTGGGAAACACTTGCCTGCAAGTGCTCCAATTGGAGAACAGCCTTTGCCAAAGGTGTCATGGGCTTTGAAGACACTCAAACTCAGGACGCAAGGGAGAAATGTGCTAAGAGGAAGGCACGCTTGGCAAATCCATAGAGTGATCAACTCCCATTGGGAAACCAACGTCCCCACTGTGGAAGGACGTGTGGATCCAGAATTGGCCTCCACAGTCACTTACGGGCTCACTGTAAAAACCGTGTTTAAGGAAGACAATCTTACTCGGCTACGAGGGATCGCCAAAGAAGAAGAAGAAGACGTTCCCCATAGCACCAGGGCAGCATTGGAGCTCAAGGCATCTCTGCCAGCCTGCAAAGGATAGATCTCGTTCTTTGTTCTCCTGCTTCTTCTTCCCAGCACACCTCACTAAAGACACTCTTTTCTTGTTGCCTCAAACTCATACATCCCACTCACACCATCACCTTAGCAACCTTTGTGTGCCCAGGCCAAAGGATTCCTCTTAGATCAACACCTTTTGGCATGTTAATGGATTGGTTTATTCCCCCACCCCACCCCTACTTATGGGAAACTGCCTGGGCTCATGATCTTAAATTGAATGCAGCAGTGCCTGGCTTAGTTTTTATTAAGCAAACTTGTCTTACTTCATGGATTTAAGAGTTTGCTCAATTTTCAGCTCTTTGCTGGCTCTAGCAATGATGGCAAGTTGCCCCTCCTCCAAACTCATAAAGGTAAAGGGACCCCTGACTGTTAAGTCCAGACGCAGACGACTCTGGGGTTGCAGTGCTCATCTCGCTTTACTGGCTGAGCGAGCCAGCATTTGTCCACAGACAGCTTCCGGGTCATGTGGCCAGCATGACTAAGCCACAGCAGTGCACAGAAACACTGTTTACCTTCCCACCGGAGCGGTACCTATTCATCTACTTGCACTTTGACACACTAGGTTGGCAGGAGCTGGGACCAAACAATGGGAGCTCACCCCATCGTGGGGATTTGAACCGCCGACCTTCTGATCGGCAAGCCCTAGGCTCAGTGGTTTAGACCACAACACCACCCGCGTCCCCCTCCAAACTCATAACAATATGTAAAAAGAAAACAGATAGTTGGTAAGACCAAGGTGGCAACTCGTGTCATAACTACCCCTGCAATCCTGTGCCAACTTGCCAGGATATCCCTGGATATATGGAAGATTTTGGAACAAGACAAGAAATTGAATTTTTCATCAAATAAGGTGCTTGATTGCACAACACTGGAAAAGATAAAGCTGTGCTGAAGATTGAAATATGAGGAAATAATGTGTTGTGATGTGACATAAGTTATTCTGGAATTAGCATATTTTATTAGATATATAGAAGGCAGGATTTAAGAAGTTGAGAACTTTCAATACTGAAGCAGACACAGAGGAAATAACTAAGTAATAATCCACTTGCTGTATTAATATTTTGGCTGCCACACTATAGTCACCTGGGTGTAGGTCCCATTTAACTCAGCGGGGCTTATATCCGAGTAGACATGTATAAACCTGCATGTTTGATGCTGAGTGAATATTCTTGGTCATTTGAAGATTCAATTATTAAAGGATGATGGTCTGAAGATTAGTATACAAAAATAAGTTATGATGTATTTTTTATATATTTATACATTTATAATTCATAAACAAAACACATAAACAGACTAAAAACTATTCATTAAAAAACCAAGGTGGCAGTGAGGGAATAAGCCATGAATTTGCTGTTTGGAGCCAATGTAGTCAGGTGTAAATATTTTAACTTCTAATGTCTTCCAGACCCAAGACAAAGCGCGTGGAAACAGAGAACTGCATAACCCTTATTCTTACTTTCCCCTATGTTTTGGGAGAACATAACTTTGAAAGAGGGACGCGGGTGGCGCTGTGGGTTAAACCACAGAGCCTAGGACTTACCGATCAGAAGGTCGGTGGTTCGAATCCCCGCGACGGGGTGAGCTCCCGTTGCTTGGTCCTTGCTCCTGCCAACCTAGCAGTCCGAAAGCACATCAAAGTGCAAGTAGATGAATAGGTACCGCTCTGGCGGGAAGGTAAACGGCATTTCCGTGCGCTGCTCTGGTTTGCCAGAAGCGGCTTAGTCATGCTGGCCACATGACCCGGAAGCTGTATGCCGGCTCCCTTGGCCAATAAAGCGAGATGAGCGCCGCAACCCCAGAGTCGCCCACGACTTGACCTAATGGTCAGGGGTCCCTTTACCTTTACCTTAACTTTGAAAGATGTTGAAAGACACCATTTCCTCTTTGTAAATCTATCTGCAATGAACCAGCTGTAGGAAATGTGCAAACTCCCCAAAATATGGAACACAGGCCAGGAACTATTACATCCATGTTTTTCTCTCCTTGGATGCAGTGCATAAATGAGAGAGAGATGAATCTGCCTTAATGCCCTGCTTTGTTTGCTTTTGAGGAACATCTGGCTGACCATTGCTGGTGGCGTTGTGCCAGCAACAGATGAAACACATTCTTCATGTAGCTAATGAATCCGGAACAGATTATAGTCAGTCCTCTGTGGATTTCGCTTGCAATCAGGGCCAGATTTAGGTTTAATGAGGCCCTAAGCTACTGAAGGTAATGAGGCCCTTTATATGTCCAACTGTCCTTTGCCAACAACAAATTGTCATTTTTTTGTGTTGAATATACGCTACATGGTAATTTATGGACCTAACAGGTATCTAAAGCCATCATGGGATCAAATTAAATAAACTATGTATTACATGAAATCCATCAGTAAGCATAAGACTCATACCCTTAGACTATGTTACCTGATCATCAGTCTACAAGCACTCTTTAATATTAGATAACAGGTACAATCGCTTGACCTGCATTCAACTGTGTTGCACTACAGTCTGCAGCTGCATGCTACATGTTGCCATGCAACCAATCCATGTAGAATGTAGGCACCCTATATATAGAAATGAGCAAACCAGTGATATTTTAGGGAGCAGGCGGGGGCCATTACTTACATCATAGGAGCCTACACAACACAAAACACTGTTGCTGTATGTAGGTTTTATTTTATTTGTTTTTCATCTTATATTTTGGAAATGCACATCCAGTTTTTCCCCCTTTACAGTTTTTTTGGGGGCCCAAGAGAATGGGGCCCGAAGCTATAGTTTGTTTAGCTTATACGTAAATCCAGCACTGCTTGCAATGGGTCTTGGTCTGCTTGCAAATGTGGAGAGTTGGGAGTTTAAGCAAGGAGATTTGGAGGGAGCAATTGTGGTGGAGTTTGGCCTCTTTGTAAGTGCTGCTGGGTTTTTCAAAGGTTTCCAGAGGTATAGAGTGTGTTGGCAGGCTTTTCCAATGGTGTTTCAAATATACATGATTTCACTGGTGCGCACGGTGCCTCGGGACGTAACCCCCAAGTAAAAGTGGGATTGCCTGTATAGCAAAGTTGCTAGATGCACCCCTGCTGAGGAGCTCCACAACCCAAGGCCTGCCACAGAGAGTGCCTTGTCTCAGGCCACCACTACCCAAGTTCCTGCCAACATTAACTCTCCCATTTTATATTATTATTATTTAAAAATTTATTTATACTTTTCAGATATATACATTTCACTGATTTTACAATCATTTTGACATTTCAAAACTTGACTTCCTTCCCCCTCTTTCTGCAGCTCCTTAAATTTATTTTTAATATCCTCTGCATATCCAAATTAACCTAATTTGCTCATTTATTCATCTTCTTTAAATATATAAGCTTACAAAGCTGCAGATTATTACAAGAATCCTGCCAGTGTTTTTATATGTTTACAATTTATCTGTAAATATTCAATAAACCATTTCCATTCTTTTATTAAGTTTGTTATCTTGATTTCTTATTCTTCTGGTAAGTTTTGCCATTTCTGTATATTCCATAAGTTTTTGTATCCATTCTTCCTTTGCTGGGACTTCTTCTTCTTCTTTCCATTTAGGGGGAAGTAACATTCTTGCAGCTGTAGTCACATACATGAATAGATTTCTATACAATTTAGGTACTTCTATCCCTATAATTCCCAGAAGAAAGGCTTCTGGTGTTGTTGTTTTTACAAACATTATTTTAAACACCCTCATTTCAATATATATCTTTTCCCAGTAAGCCTTAACCATACTACAAGACCGGGGGGCCACTAGGGGCACATCTGAAGATGGCTGACAATAACATCTCTCCGGCCCACACGAGGTAATTAAGAGGCTGTTATGGGAGTATGCAGCCTCCCTTGTTGCCCCAAGGATATGGGGAACACTGCTCTTGCCTGCTGTGCCCATAAATCACCCCCGGATCTGAAAGAAGGGGGTGAGGGCACTAGGCAGAATGCCCTTGTGTGGACTCCGGTTCTCCTGGACGCTGTCCCTGATCACGCCACTAGCTGCAGCAATTTGTAATAATTAATTCAGAAGAAGCAAATGCACATATTTCAAGTGAAGAAGGGGAGTGAAGACTGCTAGCTGAAGGGACCTCTGTGAAAGAAGAGCGATGGGTGGGAGCAACAGGAATATTTCATGGAGAAAACATATCAAAGGCTGGGTATGTCGGCAGCGGGACTGGATGGGAGGGGGGACTTTTTTTCTTTTCTTCTATGTGATTAACCAAGAACCCCTCCTCATACTAGATCTGTCGGCTAACTGACCTAAGCAGGATGTTTAAGGACTGTGTGGAAATGAACTTTAACCAAAAGTATGTTTTATGGAGATTGAGTAAAGAACAAGAGCTTTTGGAGTGACGCAGCAATAAAAACAGTCGGCATCTTGCCAGGCTTTGTCAAAGGATTTACAGCCGGGAGGAGGAATGGATTTGTTTTTGGACTGCATTCCTGGTGAACCTCCTCAGAGGTTGGAGAAAGGCGACAGACTTGTGAAGATTAACGATGGTAAGACTGTTTTTATTTATGGAAGTGATGATATACGGAAACCATCTGAATATGGTTCTTGGATGAATAAAAATATCCACACAGGATTACAACTTGTTTTAACCCACTTTGGAGAGCATCAGAGGTCACAAAGAGAAAGGAAAAATATATGAGAATAACAAGAGGAGATGTGGAAAACAATAAGAAAGGACTGGACAGTATTGTGAACATCATATGGACAGATTTGTGGACATTAAAGCAGCAGCAAGAAGATGATTGGATCCCCTTCGGAACTTGAAATATGGGTACCCCCAACAAAAATTTAAAATTTGGCTTTGTAATTTGGAATTTATGTAATTTGGTTTGATTTGATGTGATTGGTCGGTTAATAAAAAAATTTTAAAAAAACAAACAAACACCTTACTACAAGACCACTACATGTGATAAATTAACTGTCCCATTTTAAGCAGGACACCCAGGAGTTACAGAAACCATCCCAGCTTCTGATCCCAATCCCAAGTGTCCTATTTTGGCTTCAGTGCGCTGGCCGTGCCAGAATGTGGAATCAAAAGGTGCATTTTTTTGGTCCTGCACTATGACATGAGTCAGGTGGCTCACACCAGATCACGGCACCAAAAGACAGAACCAGAAGACGTGTTCTTACCTTGTGCCCACTCCTCTTCCTCCTTCTGGAAGTGGTGCCGGCTTCCGAAAACGAAGCAGCAACCTCCGGAAGTATGTCACCTGGAAAGCTGAGTTGCTGTTGCCCTCAAAATGGCGGCAGCTGTGACAGGTGAATGTGCATTAGGGTCTGTCAGCAGGATGGTGTAAGGCAGGGAGCTGTTGGACTGCGTCCTAGGAGACAGGGGCAATTGGCAGGCCCCCAGCTGGCTCCAGCCCACCGGCCAGCAGCCAGGCGATACTCCGGTTCTCAGAACAGCATCAAAACTGCAACTTAAGCATCAGAAACCTTTAGAGACTGAGCATGCAAGCCAGCAGAGATAAGAACTCTTTGCAATGGAAGGGCAGACAGAGGTATCTGTAAGCATATTTACAAGCATTTTATTCAGCATCAGGACAAAGGAAAAACATGTCTGCTCCCCTTCTGTCCAAGCAAACGCATAAGCGAAAGCTATACACAACGGAAGTTCCCAGCAGGCTGTGTTGGAAGTAAACAGACATGTGACATACAACAATCCACACATCTGTTTTAAGGTGGAATGGAACACCATAATCCTAACATCAGCAAGCTTTTTCAGCCATGGGCCAGTCCACCGTCCCTCAGGCCATGTGGTGGGCTGGACTGTATTTTGAAGAAGAAGAAAAAGAACAAATTCCTATGCCCCACAAATAACCCAGAGATGCATTTTAAATAAAAGCACACATTCTACTCATGTAAAAACACCAGGCAGACCCCACAAATAACCCAGAGATGCATTTTAGATAAAAGGACACATTCTACTCATGTAAAAACATGCTGATTCCCGGACCGTCCGCGGGCTGGATTGAGAAGGTGCTTGGGCTGCATCCGGCCCATGGGCCTTATGTTGCCTATCCCTGGTGTAAGGGGAGTGGCAAGCCCTGAGGAAGGGATAGGGACCTGAGAGTCGTGGGAAGGGGAGGAGCCTGAGTGAGAGGGGGTGTGGCCTCTGTTGAGGTCGTGCCCTGATTTGCCTCACCGGGATGTTGGAGGGTATGACGCTACAGATAGAGCCTTGCAGCTGTACAGGAATTATGGCGTCTAACATTGGGCTGGATGCCAAAACTGCATATGAAATAGCAGAAGCTGTCACAGCCGTCTTTTGAAAATCAGACAGGAAACACTGAATAGGCTTTTCATTTCTGCCTGAGCTTCAGTTTGAGCTAGACATGAGTGATGTCTCTGTTCCATCTCACCATGAAGGGACACTTCATTCAGAACCCAATAGGCAGAATTCAGTGTCTGAATAAAAGCCCATCTTGGGTGTCATTTTGTCCTTTTCCTGTGCCTGTCATTATTTCAGTTCAGGGACATGTCTGCGAGTATAAAACCGGCACCATTAGTGAACCGAGTCTGTCACCATGGAAGCAAGTATAATTATCTCATTTTGATCAGAATGTGTCCTACCAAAGTTCCAGCTCATTCTAAACCAGCATCTGTTCCCCGGAGCTTTGGCTGTTTTCTATCTGGCAAACAATGGACAGGCCTCATCTCTTTGCAGTAGGCAAAATGTGGATTGCCCAACATCAGATAGCTGTTGGGGGGGGAACTACTCCTTGATCTCATTGCTAGCTGTCCCAGCTTACTTTTTGGAACCTCACTAGGACCCTGCAGGCATTACTTACTGCAATGTCCAATATATACAGACAGTGGCGTAGCAAGGTCAAGTGGTACCCGGTGCAGAAAATTTCTTGTCACACACCCCCCCCCCCCGCACACATTGAAATGATTAAAAGAAGGAAAAATAAGATACTTACAGTTGCAAGTGTTCTTTTCTGGTTTATTTACTTAGTTGTAAACTATGATGTTACAATATTAAGTTTTGCATTAACTGTGGAAGTTCGTCTTCTGAAGTTGTGATCAGATCCTTGGGCTCAAGAACCGCAAACCGAGCTGATATACTTTCCACGTCTTTGCAGCGAGTGTCGATTTCAATTCTTCATTCAATGTGAGTAGTTCATGTTATGTACTGAAGTTCTCACCCTGGGCCAGCAGGGGGATACTGTAGATAGTTATGCAAATGAAGGATCGAAAAGTGACATTCAGTGATTGGATAGTTTTGTATGCAAATGAAGGATCGAAAAGTGACGTTCAGTGATTGGATAGTTTTAGAAAATGGCAACAGTTGCATTGTTCTGGAGCTCTATATAAGCAGGCTGACTGAGCTCCTCAGCTAGTTCTGTTCCAGCTTACAGTGGTGCCTCGCAAGACGAAAAGAATCCGTACCACGAGTCTCTTCGTCTAGTGGTTTTTTCATCTTGCGAAGCAAGCCCATTAGCGGCTTAGCGGATTAGCGCTATTAGCAGCTTAGCGGATCAGCTGTTAAGCGGCTTAGCGGATCAGCTGATAAGCGGCTTAGCGATCAGCTGTTAAGCGGCTTAGTGGAACAGACAGTGGAACAGACTCCCTCAGAAAGCGCCAGGGCCTCTTTCACGGGAGGTTTTAAGCAGAGGCTGAATGGCCACCTGTTGGGGTAGTAGAGGATTTCCTGCACTCGTAGGGGTTTGAATAAATGACCTTTAAGAATTCTTCCAATTCTAAGATTCTGTTGAAAGCCCTGCCAAAAAGTTAAACGGTGGCATAGCAGACCCTCAAAGTGTCCCTATTTTCTTGGGAAAGTCTGGATTTACAGAAGCCATCTCGGTTTCTGATTTGATCCCGTTCCTTTGGACGTCCCTATTTTCACCAGAGAAATGTTGGAAAGTATGGAGTTGTGTGACCCCCAGAGCCAAGGAGATAAGTATACAACTTTAGAAGACATCTGAAGGCAACCCTGTATAGGGAAGCTTTTTAATATTTCATTATGTTTGTATATATGTTGGAAGCTGCCCAGAGTACCTGGGGCAAACCAGCATGCATAATAAAATTATTATTTGTATTATTATTATCAACCACCACCACCACAATCATCATCATCATGAAATAGGACGTCCCTATTTTCATTGGAGGGAATCATATGGCCTTTTGGTTTTAGGCCTTCCACATTGTTTCCTTTTGAATCCCTGCATGGGAAGATCTTCCTCATATATCATTGGATGTCCAGATGTCCACAAATTCTAGTGTCCCAGGAGAGAGGAGAAAAACATTTCTCTATCCATTTTCTCCATATTATTCAGAATTTTATAAACTCCCATCATTTCACCTCTTACTCACTTTTTCTCCAAACTAAAAAGTTCTGAACATTACAGCCTTTCTTCAGATGTACTTTATAAACTCACCACACTGGGTGGATCTACACACAGGGGGAAAAACCACACACGCTATAAATAACTCAGAAATTAAATCATTATAACAAAAGAAAAAAACCCGCTATGTAAAAATCACTTAGAAATAATTTTGCTTTCTAGCGCCATCTGGTGGTGCATGTTTATAATGAATTCACAATGTTGGTTTTTTGACTAATGTAGCTGAGTCCACTTTCTTCTTCCTCACTAGCTCCCCCATTCCTTCTCTTCTCCCTCCATTCCCCCATCGCAACTGCTGGTGCCCCAGTATTCCAATTCCCTTGGCAAACTGAAACTGCTTCACTCTTGGCTTGTTCGTTTTTTTTGGTTTTTGTTTTGTTTTTTTTACTTAACCACTGTTTTCCCCAGGCTGCTAGTTTTATGAAATACATTAGGACCAGAAGAGAAACATTAACACACTGGGAGAAATGAGGTGTGCAGCATTTCGTTTGTCTGCGTTAAGTATTTAAGGTGGTGTGTGTGCACACATGATAAAGGGTTATTCTAAGTAAGGCTTCCAACTTTATGGATGACAGAGCTCCTGTGGATTAATGCACAATGACACTTTTCTATCATGGAGATGCCCTGATGGAAAAAGCGTCATCACCTGCTTAATGTCTGTTCTTGGAACGGCTTTTAAAAACAGAGTTAGAAAAAGGAAGAGGTGGTCAGACTCATGCTATTCCATGGCATATCCTCATAACAGGGCTAAAATAATTATAAAATATGAAAGAATGATAAAGCTAAAAAGCGGAATGAAGGATAATCCCATCACACCCATCCTAATATTGTAGCACACCTTCTGAATTTTGAATGTAATCTTTCAGAATGAAACTGAGATCGATTGCCTAGCAAACACCAAACATCAAAGCCGGAAGGCAGTCTCAGATACTGCTGTCAGTATTCTTGAAGGTAATCAATTTTTATTTTTATTATTTATCTGACATCAGAGACATAGCCTGACATTTGACAATATTTTCCAAAATTGAATTTCCATGCCAGAGATTAGATAACTCATTCGTGGCAAGGCATATTTCCTCCGTCATGGGGCGATCATCTATATTGTTAGCAGTGAACTGAACTTACTATACAAGGCTCAAGAAATTCATTTTCAAGCAGGGATGCTATATTCATCTTGCTCAGTTTTCAGCTTCACGCAGCAGTGGTACCTAATGACAAAGTAGGGCTGGCTCAAGACATTTTGGCACCTGGATCCCAAAATGGCAGCTCCCTCCCCATGGGGAAGAAGGGGTGAGGGAAGATCTACATCAGGAACAAGGGGGTGGTGAGAAAGATTGACACTGGGATCTGCTGCCCTGGTGAATCCTGCTGCCTGAGGCCCTTGCTTCACCTTCCCTCATGGTTGGGCCGGCCCTGTGACACAGCCTTTCATTGTCAAGCAGGCAGCTCTGCCTGCAGCCACGCCCTGTGTCTACCATCTTTTCTGTCTCTTGTGGATGCAACACACAGTCGATCTACCGGTTGATCGCCGGATTTTCCTGGTCAATCGTTTGACCCTGATCAATCAACTCCCTGTTTCTATTTCTCCTTGCCACCACCGGAGCTTTTGTGAATGCCTTATTCCCCTGCATCTGCGGTCAAAGTACATGAAGGAGTGAGAGCTGCAGACTGTATGCAGTGGTGTCCAAACTTTTTCCAAAGAGGGCCAGATTTGATGAAGTGAAGGGCTGTGGGTGCCAACCAAAGGGCCGACCAAAGTTGTTGACCTTTTTTTAGGGTTGGAGTTGTTGAGGTTTATTTAGGATTTTACCCTAGGAAATAAACTGCCACAGGGGCCGGATTAAACTGACCAGTGGGCCGGATTAGGCCCCTGAATCAGACTTTAGACATGCCTGCATGACCTACTTATTGCACGGGTCTCTCCCCCTCAACAAGCTCAACAAGTATGTGCAGTTACAATGGGTAGATCACTCCCAGTTTATTATCCTGGGAGTAGATCACAGTCTCTATAGAGTTGCATGCCTGCTTTAGAGAATACAATTTGATTTGCAAAAATGGACAAGAACTCAATATTAGTCCCCTTGTTGTTGGCATCAACAAGAATGTTATATAGTTATATAACAGGGCATGTTCAGTTATATGAGGCTGAGCTAATGCAAGCGGGATCTAAGCAGGAAGAACAAACACTCTCTCGTGCGCAGTAAGTTTTTAAAGGGATATTTAGTGAGATCTTTGGGGGCAGAGATGCTGGCAAGTGCACCAACACCTTCTGCCACCACACTGGCAACCTGAGATGCAGGCTGTTGCCCCAGACATTTTCCCCTGGCTTCTATGGAGAAAGCCACATTGAAGCATTCAATGCAAACCTTATACACATGAATGTTGAAATGGAAGTTTTAAGGCCAGTCAAGGGGCACACCTGCACCCCACTCGAAATTAGCTCCTTCATTAAAGGCTAATCACCTAGCCATACTACATTATAGCTGTATTTATTTCCCCCGGAATAATCTTGCATGATTTGTCCACCTAGGAGAGTCAGACAAAAATAATATCATCGAAATAGCCCTAATTATAGAACACTTTCCAAAGTATAAGCCTTATGCCCTTATTAGTAGCTGTTGCAAGAATAGATGTCCCCCTTCCAATGTGCAGAATGCATAGCCAAGTCCTTGGCAACTACAGAAGCATCAACACAACTTTGGTTTGGGTGTTTATGGCTGTGTAGGGCAGGATCTTGGTATTTGTGGGCACGGGCCCCCAAGAGAGTGGGGCCCTAAGCTATAGCTTGTTTAGCTTATATGTAAACCCGCCACTGGTTATGTACCTAAAACTTTCAGAGATTGAAACGCAGCCCTATTCAGACTCACAAGATGTACACATCACAAGTTTACCTTCCAGAATAGAAACGCTGCTCTTTTGAAGATGATTTTTGAAGCTAGCAATTACATTCTAAATATGAATCATTTCCCACACAATTAGAACGCTTGTTTTGCAGCCCTCAGAACTATCCTCAAGAAGCGTTTCAGTTCTGTCCCATGCCAGTATGCATCTGGGATAGCTCAGTCGGTAGGGCGTGAGAATCTCAGGGTCAATGGTTTGAGCCCTATGTTGGGCAAAAGATTCTTGCATTGCAGCGGATTGGACTGGATGATCCTCGTGGCCCCTTGACAGTTCTATGATTCCATCATTCTAAGTCTCGAGTACAGTGGCATTTCTTAAGGAAGACTCCCAGGCAGAGGCGGAGGAAAGGGGCGGTGGGGGCAGGCCGCCCCGAGTGTCATCTTGTTATTGAATATACCAAGAAAAAAGCACAGCAAGAATTCTGCCCTATATAAGTTTCAATAGAATCATAGAATCATAGAGTTGGAATAGACCACAAGGGCCATCGAGTCCAACCCCCTGCCAAGCAGGAAACACCATCAGAGCACTCCTGACATATGGTTGTCAAGCCTCTGCTTAAAGACCTCCAAAGAAGGAGACTCCACCACACTCCTTGGCAGCAAATTCCACGGTCGAACAGCTCTTACTGTCAGGAAGTTCTTCCTAATGTTTAGGTGGAATCTTCTTTCTTGTAGTTTGGATCCATTGCTCCGTGTCCGCTTCTCTGGAGCAGCAGAAAACAACCTTTCTCCCTCCTCTATATGACATCCCTTTATATATTTGAACATGGCTATCATATCACCCCTTAACCTCCTCTTCTCCAGGCTAAACATGCCCAGCTCCCTTAGCAGGGAGTGGTCCCTACTCGCAAATCAATAGTCATTTGTAACAAAAACTAATCCATTCAAAGGTATGTATTCTGACAAGGATTACAAACACAAATAGAGATTGCAAACTCAAACAGAGATTACAGACTCAAACTCATAAGGATATGTATAACACAATACAGTTGTACCTCAGGTTAAGTACTTAATTCGTTCCGGAGGTCCGTTCTTAACCTGAAACTGTTCTTAACCTGAAGCACCACTTTAGCTAATGGGGCCTCCTGCTGCTGCCACGCCGCCAGAGCCCGATTTCTGTTCTCACCCTGAAGCAAATTAACACTTTCTGAAAAAGCAACATCATTATAATTCTTTGTTGCACTAGCCGAAGGCCATGGCATCATCAAAAAACTTTAACAGTCACTACACAGCATACAGTAAAACCACAGTCATATCTACTAAAATTCTTTGTTCTATAGAATAAAAGATAGTTCTTATATAAAATGTTCAAATCAAATCTCTGAGTCCCCTTTGCAGTTGACCACTAGTTTATCTAGTTCGTTTGTCCTATTATTATTATTATTATTATTATTATTATTATTATTACTATTACTATTACTATTATTATTATTAAATTTGTATACCGCAGGTCTCAGGACTGTTACAACATAAAATCACTAAATACATAATAAAAGATAAAAACAACCCAATAACGCCTCTCCTCAACACATTTTTAAAGGCCACTGAATGTCAGTCAGCCAAAGGTCTGGAATGTTTCTGCCTGGTGCCTAAAGGTGTATAATGAGGGTGAGCCTTCCCCCAGAGAGAGCCTTCCACATTGAACTCAGTGGGGTTTACTCAGAATTAAGCATGCACTGTTACTCAGTAATCTCATTCCACATTCAAAAATACCTACAGATCGTTGGAATCAGTTTTGAGAAGTGTGTTATCAAAATGTCTGAAGATCTTTTTGAAAGACAAAAGAAATGAGATCATGGAAATAGCACTAGAGTGGTACCTCGGGTTAAGTACTTAAATATTCGTTCTGGAGGTCTGTTCTTAACCTGAAACTGCTGCCGCGCCACCAGAGCACAATTTCTGTTCTCACCCTGAAGCAAAGTTCTTAACCCGAGGTATTATTTCTGGGTTAACGGAGTCTGTAACCTGAAGCGTATGTAACCTGAGGTACCACTGTACTTCCATCCATAAGCCCTTATGAGGAGAGTTGGGGCTTGTCTCTTTCTTACTTTAAAATAATTAAGAGGAGACCAAGTGGCTCATGTTCTTTGTTGCACTTTTTTGAAAAAAAACTTGGCAGCTTCACAACAGCTTTTCTTTCCCAGTGTTTGTTTGTGTCTTTTGACAGGCTTTACATTGTGAGGCAATCCAAAATGTTGCCTGCCGATTTCTGAATAGCTGTGAGGTTGTTTGGTTTGTTAAAGCAGAACAACAAATGTTTTGTTTTGTGTGTGGGTTTTTTAAAAAAAGCTTTTAACATCCTTTTTTTAAAAAAAACCTCTGTTGCTGTGCTTTAACAAATAAATAATAACTCCAGAGCTCTTCAGTGCTCTACAGGCAACTTTTGAAACAGCCCTGAAAAACCCAGGGAACTATAGAACTATAAAGACACTGGAAGACAAATAGAGATATAAAAGGTAAAGGACCCCTGGATGGTTAAGTCCAGTCGAAGGCTAATTTGCTGAAGACATCCATTTCTGTTGCTTGTTTACATTTGATTCAGGTAAGGCAGTGAACATGGAACATCAGTTACTAGGCATCTGTAGTAGACTGGATACGGGCCAATGAACTGAAGCTCAGTATTTATTTATTTATTTATTTATTTATTTATTTATTTATTTATTTATTTATTTGCGGCATTTATGCATCATATCCTCTAGGTGGTTCACAAATTAAAATCAGTAAAACACAAAAACGCAAATTCTCAACTAACAACCAATACAAAGACAGCACCAAGACAAAAATTAACATAAAACCAACGTAAAAACTAGAGATGGCGACACTTGTGTATGTGTTCAGTAATGCTTCAGTATTAAGAACCCTCCTTTGTAGAAGTCAACTGTCTCAATGCAAATTTTAGAAAAAGGTAGTATAAACGCCAACAATTGGGAAACACTTTCCTGCGAGCGCTACAACTGGAGAACAGCCTTTACCAAAGGTGTTGTGGGCTTTGAAGACACTCGAACTCAGGACGCAAGGGAGAAACGTGTTAAGAGGAAGGCACGCTTGGCAAATACACACCATGATCAACTCCCACCCGGAAACCTATGTCCCCACTGTGGAAGGACGTGTGGATCCAGAATCGGCCTGCACAGTCAATTACAGACTCCCTTTTAAAACTGTGTTCATGGAAAACTATCTTACTCGGCTATGAATGATCGCCAAAGAACATTGCATGAGATCTGAGCTAGCTACAAAAACCACGGGCAAGGGTTTTGTGGCAATAAATCCTGTGCTCTTAAATTTTATACACCGGCAAGGTATTTAAAAACTGGACGGGTATAAATCATCTGCTAGCTTTTCCCAGTGGTTTAAGCTAACTGCCCAGCAGTTGATCATATATTCCCCTCCAAAGGAAATAGAGATATACCTCAGATTTCTTGCACCTCTCTATAATCCTTTATTTGATGGGGATGCACGGCAGCCTGCTTAATCCTTACAGTACTATGCACAATTTTAGCAGCATCTGTCTTTAAGAAACCTTTAGCTGCTTGACTTCCAGGAGTCTGGATGTCTGGAGGAACAGGTGAAGGCTAACACAGACCTGAGAGATTATCTCACTAAGCTGAAAGACCCCTTTGAGAGTCCCTAGAATGTTAATAGGGGAATACCTGTTTGATACACTCACATTGCAGAAGAGCAGCTGAACCCCTTTGCTGATACCTCATATGCTGCCACATGATTTCTTTTTGGGGGGGGGGGGCGTAAACTCAGACGTGTTGTGTCTGCTGTAGGGAAACAGAAGGTTGTCTCAGGGAGGGAAATAATAATAATAATAATAATAATAATAATAATAATAATAATAATAATAAATTTTATTTATATCCCGCCCTCCCCAGCCGAAGCCGGGCTCAGGGCGGCTAACAACAATAAAACAGTACAAAAGTACAGCATAAACAACACTCTAAAACCATTCATTATAAAATTAATTAATTCAAGCCACTGGCAACCATTGGGCCAGAGCTCCGTGAAGATTGCCGAGGGAGGGAGGCAGGCTGTGCCCTGGCCAAAGGCCTGGTGGAACAGCTCTGTCTTGCAGGCCCTGCGGAAAGATGTCAAGTCCCGCAGGGCCTTGGTCTCTTGTGACAGTGTTCCACCAGATCGGAGCCACAGCCGAAAAAGCCCTGGCTCTAGTTGAGGCCAGCCTAACTTCTCTGTGGCCTGGGACCTTCAAGATGTTTTTATTTGAAGACCGTAAGTTTCTCTGTGGGGCATACCAGGAGAGGCGGTCCCATAGGTACGAGGGTCCTAGGCCGTATAGGGCTTTAAAGGTTAAAACCAGCACCTTAAACCTGATCCTGTACTCCACTGGGAGCCAGTGCAGCTGGTATAGCACTGGGTGAATGTGATCTCGCAGCGAAGACCTCGTAAGGAGTCTCGCTGCAGCATTATGCACCTGCTGGAGCTTCTGGGTCAGTCTCAAGGGCAGCCCCACGTAGAGGACAATGGCCACATAGCCAGTATTTGATGTATTTTTTGTTTCTTCCAAGAAAACATGAGTGGTAAACCAGAGTGGTAAACCAAAGTTTTGTTCTTGTTCTGGGGGCCACAGAGAACTTACTTCACCCATTTGTTAAGTACTGTACTGGCTGTTGGTCAGTTTTTAAGCACAGTTCAAAGTGCTGCTGCTTGCCTGTAAGACAAGGATGGGAAAACTGCAGTCCTTCAAATGCAATGGCGGACTACAACTCCCATCATCCCTAGCCACTGGCAATGTTGGCTGGGGTGTATGGGGTTTGTAGTCTAACAGTATCTAGTGTGTGGGCTTGTCTAGGGTTGAACCTCATGTTCTAAACTGGCACTGCTATATCAGTCTCCTGTATTTGCCCAGGGTTTTCAACAGATCATCTTGTTCAGAGGTAGCCAACGTGGTGCTCTCCAGATCTTGTTGGCCTCTGACTTCCATCAGCCCCAGGCAGTATGGCTTGTGGTTGGGAATGCTGGGAACTGGAGTCCAGAAACACCTGGTGAACACTACATTGGCTACCCATTTTATCTCAGTCTTAGCCTGCTGGAGTTCTGGATTTTACTGCTTCTGCTGCTGACTTCATCTTTACTTCACTGTTGATCTCATTCCACATAGAACTCCTTGTGGACTTAATGACAAGGGGTACATGTATCTCTCAAAGCAATAAATGCAACAGTGGAAACACTTTTCAGAATATTTGAAGAACTGTTATAATCAAATGAAAATGGGGGCAGGGTTCAAATTATGAAAACAATGTTAAGTGAAATACAGGATAGTTGTACAGTGGTACCTCAGGTTAAGTACTTAATTCGTTCCGGAGGTCCGTTCTTAACCTGAAACTGTTCCTAACCTGAAGCACCACTTTAGCTAATGGGGCCTCCTGCTGCTGCTGCGACGCCAGAGCACGATTTCTGTTCTCATTCTGAAGCAAAGTTCTAAACCTGAAGCACTATTTCTGGGTTAGCGGAGTCTGTAACCTGAAGCGTATGTAACTCGAGGTACCATTGTATTAGATTAAAGAACTGTATGTCATATAAAGCAGTAGGTATAAGGTAGGAAAATCTATAAAAAGTTATGTCTTTAAAAATGCAACATTGGGAGGGGAAGGCATGGAGAAAACACCCACAGATCTGGCTTAACTCCACCTGAAATTAACAATGTGATTAGTAATCATCTGTTTAAGAAAAATAAAAAAATACCAGGTGTATGGGATCATTATCAGTGTACTGTGGAAAGGGAGGTTTGAGCTTTCCTTCCCCCAGGTGCAATCTCTGTGAAATCCGCCCCACCCTTGCAGTAATTAGCATTGGAGGGGTCACCTCCCATTGATAGCAATGGAAACACCTACTTGATTGGAAGCAGGGGTGCAAAGTCATTAGAAATTATAGCTGGGGAAAGAGGATTTACGCTGCGTCCTGAGAACAATCTTCCCGCATAGACCTAGTACTCAATTAATTAAAAAATCACACTGCCCAGTTGATAATCACGTGGGTACATAGCTGTCAACGTTTCCCTTTTTTAAAGGGAAATCCCCTTATTCCGAATAGGATTCCTCGCAAGAAAAGGGAAAAGTTGACAGCTATGCATGGGTAACATTATATGTACAGTCAGATGATGAGGGTGTGGCATCATCCTTCACACTGGGCACCAAAATGTTGTGGACTAGCTCTACTAGGCTGCATCGGTTGGACAATACTATTCCCAGTTCTTATGAAGGCTGTAGTTCATTGGTAGAGCACCTGCTTTGCATGTAGAAGATCCCAGCTTCAGTTCTCAGCATCTCCAGATGGGGCTGGAAGATAACTTAATCCAGTGTTTCCCAAACGTGGGTCTCCAGCTGTTTTTGGACTACAACTCCCATCATCCCTAGCTAGCAAGACCAGTGGTCGGGGATGGTGGGAACTGTAGCCCAAAAGGAGCTGGAGGCTTTCACTGCCCACTAGGCATGATAGCTATGTTCTATCTCTACTAGCAGCGGCATTGTTCTTCTGCATACCAGTTGCTGTTGACCACAAATTGCTGCACTCAGTTCTTGCATTCCCATAGAAGAGAAGAAGAGTTTGGATTTGATATCCCGCTTTATCACTACCCAAAGGAGTCTCAAAGCAGCTAACATTCTCCTTTCCCTTCCTCCCCCAAAACAAACACTCTGTGAGGTGAGTGGGGCTGAGAGACTTCAAACAAGTGAGACTAGCCCAAAGTCACCCAGCAGCTGCATGTGGAAGAGCGGAGACGCGAACCCGGTTCCCCAGATTACGAGTCTACTGCTCTTAACCACTACACCACACTGGCTCTGGCACATAGGCCACTGTGTGAACAGGAATCTGGCCTAGATGTGTCTTTCTCCCGATCCACCAGGGCTCTTTTCATGATTAGACCCCCTGGATAAGGGAGAGCCACATAACGCCTCCTTCAGGCCAAAAGGCTATGAGATAAGGCAGAGCCTTTGTTCAACACAGCTGCAGGCTCTCCCCCCCTCCCCCTCCCCAACCAACAGCTGAGTCATTAACCCACCCACAAAGCCAATTGGAAGAGAAATTCTATTGGGCAGCACTGCTGCTAATCACTAGCTGGCCTGCCTCTAAATGGTATACATATAACACCTGGGATCCAAGCAGCTCTACAAGACGCTTGTGTTACTGTTTGTTGTTGCTGATTGTGCTTGCTGTAACTCGAAGATGGTGTCTCAGGTGTGCCAGAACTACCATACTGACTGCCAAGCTGCTATAAACCGAATGATTAACCTGGAGCTCTCTGCTAGCTATGTCTACCTGTCCATGGTAAGTTCTTCTTTGCTATCTTTGCTTGTTGGGGAGAATAAACTTCACTGGCTTTCCCCCTCCCCCTATGTAATTTCACCCTTGGTCTGATCCTACACATACGCTTCACAGCTAACATGCACTGAGTTCCGTAACATCTATTTCTGATAAGGCTTGGCAGATAGGTTCCTTAGCCTTGCAAGGTTCCTCAAATGTCCTCCACTATTAATGCCTATGGGATCTTGCAGGTGTTAGATGTTTCTCTATGAAGCCTGAGTTGAGAGAACATAGTCCTGTTGAAGAAATCAGGCAACCATATATCACCTTGAGCTCCAAATGTTGCCATCTAGCAGGGTGGATTTGATTTAAATTGCTAGTCAGTAAGACTTGATTTAAATCATTATTTTTTTACAGAAAGACTCAACCTTGCTGGTGTAATCTTAATATTTACAACCAGATGAAGGTTTCATTTTTTGAATAAATTTTCAGAGTAGTTTTTTACAGTTATATCAAAAATTACTGATTTGGTTATACAATAGATAATTATGAAATTATTGTGAGGTTTAATAAGTTAACTGTTTGTATTTGGACAACTTTTCTGCTGTACTTTATTAGGAGAAAAATAATCATTTCCTTAACAATTTAAACAATTAACTAAAACAATAACATTATAGCATATGTGTCCATGTTTGTTAACTGATGTGGTTAAACAATTTAAAAGAAAAACTTAGACTGAGTTTTAGCACACTTAAAACAAATTATTTCCTGATGAATAGCCTTTAGGCTATAATGTAACTTAAATAGAAAACTGTCTTTAGATTTTTCTTCCCAAAGAATTTTATTTTAAAAATCCAATTAAAATTTTTAAAATCCAATTTAATTTTTTTTAAAAATCGATTTTTTAAAAATACGTTAATTTTTATCCACCCTGAAATCTAGTAACTTTGTCTCCTTCCAGTCCTACCACTTTGACCGTGATGATGTTGCCTTGCATCACATGGCCAAGTTCCTGAAAGAGCAATCCCAGGAAGAGAGGAAGCATGCAGAGAAGTTCCTGCAGTACCAGAACAAGCGGGGAGGACGCATCCTGCTGAAGGACATCAAGGTGAGGTGAAAAGCAGTAGGTCTTTGGGCTGTGCTGAACATAAAAGAGTATCTTGGGCCCTGATGCAATATCGCTTACCTCTCATCCTTGCATCTAACTCTTGCACAGAAACCAGAGAAGGATGAGTGGGGAAGCAGCGTGGATGCCCTGCAGTCTGCCCTGGAGCTGGAGAAGGTGGTGAACCAGGCCTTGCTGGATCTGCACAAGCTCGCAACAGAGAAGAGAGACCCTCATGTGAGTTTTCGATAATGCCACATTGTCCAGAAGCCTTCCTTATATTTAGGAGGCTTAGGGGGCTGAATGTACCATAGTTAGCTATGACAGAGGAGAAAGCCATATAAAAAAAGATACCCATTCTTTCTGCAAGGTTTCCTTCCTTCCATAAAACCAATGCCTCTTATTTCTTTCTTGCCTCCATGGCATTTAAAAACAGGAAGACTCAACTAGAGATGGACAAATCTGTCAGCTGCTTTTCTTGGCAAGCAAGCCTGTTTGGGGTATAACAGTCTTTGCTACTATCAATAAAATTATTATTATTTAAATCTAGAAAGCCTTTCCATGATTTGGTACCATGAGTGTCTGTTGGTTTAGCTTGTCATCTAGAGAAGGTTAATGCCATATGCCTTATTCCCCCTTGTGTCCTTCTTGTTTGAGGGCAGGTTCACGAAAGCTTGTCTTAAACCAGGGGTAGGGAATCTGTGGTAATCCAGATGTTGTTGGATTACAGCTATCATACTCTGACTGCTGTCTAGGCTAGCTGGTGGGATCTGAAGTCTCTGAAGTCCAACAACATCTGGAGGGCCAGAGGTTTCCTATTATTATCTATGCTATTCTATAACCTTGCAGTGAATACTTGTGTAGTTGACCAAAGCTTGTCTCTGATCTTTTCAGCTGTGTGACTTCCTGGAGACGGAATACCTGGAAGAGCAGGCGAAGGCCATCAAGCTGCTTGGAGACCACCTCACGAACCTGAGGCGCCTGGGGGTGCCCCAGAATGGCACGGGAGATTACCTCTTTGACAAGCTCACTTTGGGAGAGAGCAGCTGTGCAGCATCTTAAAATGTTATAGCATATGATGGTGTTAAAAATAAATTATTGTCCTAAATGCAAAGTGGTGTGTATGTGTGGTGCCCTCATATTGTTGGAGCAGTTGCTGGATTGTCTCCTACTCTCAGAGCAAACCGATCTCTTTCAGATCTGTTTAGAACAGGGGTTCCCATACTGTGGTCTGCAAGCTTCATTCAAGTGGTCCATGGCATATTTATATCAAAACAATTAAAAATCACAGCCACTAGCACAGTGCCTTACAACTGCTAAAAGAGGCAGAGTGGTCTGTTCAACAAATTTCAAGTGGTTGGAGGGTGGGTAAGAGTGTTTAAGAACTACTAATCTACACTAGCCCGATGTCCCCTAGTCTAAAATGTTTGGAGGGTATTTATATCAGACTGGTTAAGTCTGATATACAGTGCGTGAACACATCATGGGTACCCTCTGAAACTATCTAACCAATTCATGAAAGGAGGGAATAGAGGTTTTTATGAAATCTTCTGATCCATGTTGGTTGTCCCCTCCATGTTTGGTAGCAGTACACATCTTGACTAGAGATGTAAAACTACTCTTGTGGTCAGCAATGTAGAACAAAAGTGGGGGGAACCTCTGGCCAAGGGGGCTGATTGTGGCTCTCTTAAGTCCATCTCTCTGGCCCTTGAGACTCGCCAGCTCCCTCAAGTGCTTCTGCCTGGCTGTAATGTGTCCTTAAAGTGAGGTTATGCCTCTTGTCTGGATGGAGAGAAACCTTTGACCTTTGTTGCCTGCCCTACCTGTAAAGCAGTGATGGCCAAACTTGGCCCTCCAGCTGTTTTGGGACTACAACTCCCATCAAACCTAGCTAACAGGACCAGTGGCCAGAGATGATGGGAATTGTAGTCCCAAAACAGCTGGAGGGCCAAATTTGGCCATCAGTGCTGTAAAGGAAGCAGTGTGTGATGATCCACCTACTTCTGCCTCTTTCTCCACCCACTGCCAGCATGTTGCCCATGAGAGAATGTGGCCCTCCAGCTGAAAAATGTTCCCTGCTCCTGACACAGGATATGAGTGATGTAAGGTTCAATATTCTGCACATGCATTGGAGAAAGGCACAAAAGCCTCATCCAGTTGCCACCACGCTGGCATCTCCTGGGCTTTGCTGAGGAGTTAAGTCACCCTGGTCTGATGAACTCTTGTCTTCCTCCCTCTAAAGCTGACTTGTGTCACAAGCTGAAAAAGGTCTGCCATTTCCCTCGCTGCCTCCCTCATGATCCCCAGCCCACATAATGAGAAGACCCTTTCACAGACAAGTGATGGACAGGAGGTGTGGATTCACTAGGTATGAATTGTAGTGTTGAAGTGATGATAGAATCTGTCCTGGTCTGGTAGAGTCTCCCCTTCCTGTCAGGTACAGGAGGCAGCTGAGGTTTTGATAAGTGATACAATGGCCTGTTGAATTTCCATCACACTTGACACAAAGGGAAGGAGAGACACTTCTTGTGCATTGAGCTGGAAATACTTCAAGCTTATACAATCATAGAATTGTAGAGTTGGAAGAGTAATCTAATCCAATCCCTTGCAATTCAGGAATATCAACTAAGGCATGCTTGACATATGACCATCCAACCTCTGCTTAAAAACCTTCAAGGAAGGAGAGTCCACCACCTCCCGAGGGATTTTGTTCCATGGTCAAACAGCTCTTCTTGTCAGAAAGTTCTTCCTGATGTTTAGTTAAAAACTCATTTCTTATAACTTGAAGCCATTCGTTCAGGTCCTACACATGTGACTTTAGCCCTTTAGAAATTTGAAGATGGCTATCAAATCTTCACTCGGGTTCCTCTTTTCCAAGCTAAACATACCCAACTCCCTCAGCTGTTCCTCATAAGGCTTGGTTTCCACATCCTATTTATACCTAGCTGTATTAGCAAACACAAATGTACACCTTCCTTTTATCTTTTCGCGGGGTATGTGTGATGCTTTTCATTTTCGCCAATGTGAAAGCAGCTGCCCTGATTATACTCCACCCTCTTTCTTTCCACTTATCAATTGCTTCCAGCAAAACACCTCAAAGTCATTTAAAGATAAAAGCTTCAACGGTGCAATTTCATGTATAAAAGGAATCGAAATGATTTCATATACGAAAACCATTTCAAATCCACAGATAGAGAGCATGATTTTACAAAAAAAGAGAGAAAACGCTCAGCTGAAAAAGGCTTGTTGCCGCAGGGGAAGTAGGTTGCTTGTTAAGAATGCATGTTCCATCAAATACCGTCACCCCCCCCCCCAAAGAGACTAAACTGATGGGCCTGTGTCAAGAGCTGTAAGTTGACCCACAATAAACTTTTTGAGTTTCACACAGCCTGTTCAATTCTTCTGATTGACAGACTGCTTGTGAACATTCTAAGGCACTCACATTCTCTCAGCCAACGAGACTCACAAGCTCTACTCCTCAAAAACAAGTGTCCAAAACATTATACCCAACTGATTCGCTCAAAGCATTTTTTTTAAAAAAAGTTTGAATGCAGGTTATCACTCTTTTTGCCATGCCATGCTTGTGAACTTCAAAGCATCGCCTGGCTGAACACTTGCTAAGAACATAAGAGCCTTGGTGATTGAAACAGGACTCTGAGCAGGAAGATCTGCCTGACCATTGAATATAAGAGCCGTACAAGATCAGACTAAAGGCTTATTGAGTCCAGCACCCAGTTCTCAAACTGGCTAGCTACATTCCCGGCAACTGGTCTTCAACTGCCCCCAACAGTGTAAGCACAACAAAGCCATCACCGCTACTACGAATTGATAACCTTATTCTCCACAAATTTGACCTTTTAAATACATCCAAGTTGGTGTAGAAAAAGCATGGGGTCTTAATAAAGGGATTTGGTATTGACAAAGAGAGAACATGCAAGGTCATCCCCAAAAGCAGCAGGAGGAGTAAATCTGTCTACTGCATTGTTGTGGACCCTGATTTCTTTTTTTAAGTTTAATCATCCGAGAAAGGTCTCTGCTCAAAGGTCTCTGCTCGTTGCAAAATGCTGTTTCTATGGTGATACTTTGTCAGGAATTACAGAAGTGGCCTGTGGTGCAGCTCGAAAGTTGAGATTACCTTTTAAAAATGAAATTTTAGAAAATCTGATCAGATTTCAGGGCTTTCCTTGAGAGAGCAGGAGAGCAAACCACAGAGAGAAGGGTATAATATGAAAATGTATTATGCCAATGAAAATTGATGGCAAAATGCAGGTTTGGGGGCAAAATTGCATACAAATATGGGTATATTAGGAGAAATGTACACACACACTGGTGTGCAAATGCAATGGATTTAATTTAAGATTGGGAAAATGAGTATCATAAGGAAACCCTTCTGCATCAGGGCATCTGCTCTCTGGAGCGGGTAGAAGATGTCTTCTCCGGACTCTGGGGGGACAAGTCTCCTCATGAACTGGAGGCACAGTGAGGCTTTGTTGAGTCTGGTCAGGTTTCTCCCCCCACTTCTGGGTTTTTGGAGCCCAGCTCAACCTGGGAACTTCCTGTGCTGCCCACCTCAGAGGTACCGGAACTGCACTCTGGCACGCTCTGGCTGATTTATTTGTTTTAGCCTTGACAAAACCTAATTGTTGCAAATGTCTGACTCCCATTTCATGAGGGCAGAGGGGTGGGTGCTACCTTCTTCCTTTTCTCAGCAAAGTGCAAAAGAACAGTTTGTTGATTCATATTATGTATCACTTCCCTACTTAGTTTTCAAAAAACCACTTATTTTTGTTCATTTCATGGATTGGACTGAGCATTTAAGATTATTTGTTGTTGTTGTTGTTTAGTTGTTTAGTCGTGTCCGACTCTTCGTGACCCCATGGACCAGAGCACACCAGGTGCTCCTGTCTTCCACTGCCTCCCGCAGTTTGGTCAAACTCATGCTGGTAGCTTCGAGAACACTATCCAACCATCTCATCCTCTGTCGTCCCCTTCTCCTTGTGCCCTCCATCTTTCCCAACGTCAGGGTCTTTTCCAGGGAGTCTTCTCTTCTCATGAGTTGGCCTAAGTACTGGAGCCTCAGCTTCAGGATCTGTCCTTCCAATGAGCACTCAGGGCTGATTTCCTTCAGAATGGATCGGTTTGATCTTCTTGCAGTCCATGGCACTCTCAAGAGTCTCCTCCAGCACCATCATTCAAAAGCATCAATTCTTCAGCGATCAGCCTTCTTTATGGTCCAGCTTTCACTTAAGATTATAAGTGAAGCTTTCATTTAAGATTATAAGGTGTAATGAATATGAGCTGGAACAGAAGTCATGGCAGCAAATGCATTGGGGCGGGGAGGATGTGAGAGCATTTTGAGCTAGACTCACTGCACCAAGGTCCCTGCAAGTGTAAATAAATCAGCACAGGCTGGTTCTCATGCCAACCGCAAGGTTGACTCTTTCAGTGCCGTAAACAGAAGATAAACCCAATTTATTCACAGCAGGCAAAATGTGGATTGACCTGCCATCTTACTATGGTGTGGGGGTGGGGGTGCTGATGGATTGTGGATCCTTTGTCAACTGGAAGCTGATAAGAAGCCCACAACAGGAGACGCAAAATCCTTTTTCCTTGCTGAATTAGCTCATATCTTGCATACTGGCGCAGATAATGGAACTTAAGGCTGGCAGGGCAGAGGTGGGAGGATGAGAAACTGATTCACCAACTGCTAGCCTGGCCCAAGATGAACCTTATGCAAAAGATGCACCTGGACTTTGTCCACTAAGGTATTTTTTGGGGGATCCACCACTTTCATTTTCCTTAAACTGCACTGTGCTGCTTTTCAGTAGGATTGATCTACTGTTTTTACTTGTAAGCTCATATTGTGAACTGCCCTAGGATCTTAGAGTGAAGGGCAGGTAAGAAATTTTGAGGAAGAAATAAACTGGAAGCCTACCCACAAGAATTATTCAGCTCTGGGGGTGGGTGGGGATGTATTTATGAGACAAGCCAATATTGTATGTGCACCAGCCCATATATCACACATTTTAAAATATCAGGTTTTAAAAACGTATTTATTATCAGCTGCCTTTTTTGAAATGAGACACCTTTGTGCCAAAGTTATTTGATGATGGAAGTGTTTTTAACAGGTTGTGCACGGGTGGCGCTGTGGGTTAAACCACAGAGCCTAGGACTTGCCAATCGGAAGGTCGACGGTTCGAATCCCTGCGATGGGGTGAGCTCCCGTTGCTCAGTCCCTGCTCCTGCCAACCTAGCAGTTCGAAAGCACGTCAAAAGTGCAAGTAGATAAATAAGTATCGCTCCGACTGGAACATAAACGACATTTCCGTGCGGTGCTCTGGTTCGCCAGAAGTGGCTTAGTCATGCTGGCCACATGACCTGGAAGTTGTACGCCGGCTCCCTCGGCCTATAGAGTGAGATGAGCGCCGCAACACCAGAGTCGTCCGCGACTAGACCTAATGGTCAGGGGTCCCTTTACCTTTACTGATTGACTGGATTCTGTGCTGCTGGAGTCCACGTGCTGACCTTTGAAATTTTTTGTTGAATAGCTAAATGACCATGAGCTTATTCCATGAACATGTAAAGCTGCTATGTGAAAAAGGATGGATGAATCTATCAATTTACTGGAAGCAATTTATCCCAATATAATGTATTTTTCGTGTTATTTTCACTTATATATTCCTTTCTATGCATGCTCCCCCCTTATATATGCCCCTTTGAACCCATTAATTGCTTGGAGAACCACATCACAAAATTTGGAGAAGTATGCGTTTTGAAAGGCAGTTGCATTTTTGGTCTATTTACTGTTTCAAGAGGTGCAGATTAGGTAGGTTAGTATTAAAATGTGGATCTATTTTCCCCCTCCATCCCTATGGGAAAGAGGACATAGCTCAGTAATGGAACACCTGCTTTGCATGCAGAAGGTGTCAGGTTCAATCCTCAGCATCTACAGATAAGGCTAGGATTGTCCACTCTGTGAAAACTCCAGAAAGCTGTTGCCAGTCAGTGTAGGCATGGAGCCAAGTACATCACTTAGGTAAAATATGAAACGGCCCTTTGCTGCAACAGATTTATGCACCATAGATTTCTCCATTAATAGTTTTGGCATCTGTACTGTTGCGTTCTCTTTTTGTATATTTCAGTATTAAATCTCTTCCTTAAAGCCCATTTAATCCAAATGGCTTGCAATGTGTGTTTCTCCCCTCTGAAAGTTAAACAATTAATTCTTGCCAGGAGAGAGTGTGCATGATGGGTCAACTCCTGACACTTGCTGAATAAATCCTGTATTGCAGATGTCATTGCATTGTTTAGGTTTTACAATGGATGCTGAACTTTCTGTGCAAATCTCCTCTTTTCCTTTTCCTTCTGTAGAGGAGGGAAACATTTTCTTGGTGGCAGTTTGACTTGCATAAAACCACAACAAAGGAATCGGGGACATGCAAAGGACTTTGAGTCATGTAAAGCAGGCAAAGGCAAAAGAAGAGTTGTTTGGATCCTGTGGCTGCTGCAAACAGGGCTGTGAGTCAGGGATAAAGCAGGGTGGGTAATTTTGATGTTCAATGAACTGCAGAGAGCTACAAGGCAAAGGCGGAGTGTGTGCAATTGTCCGCTTCAGAGTGGTGAGATTGCTGGACTCTTAAATTACCTGGTTCAGAACATGCATTTGTCCAGCATCTATTCCTGTTAATCTGAAGCACTGAAAACAACACCTCAAAAACCGGCAATTTTATTATTTTGTAGACTAGACTGCCGTGTTTGGTGTACACAGTTCAGAACCAGGTTACTTCAGAGACACTCCCTGCATCTCGCATATAAACAACTGCATTCTTCAGGAGAGTTTCTTGAAGTCTGCAAAATAGCAGAAGCCCAGCTACCACAGTACAGTGGTACCTCGGGTTACAAACGCTTCAGGTTACAGACTCTGCTAACCCGGAAGTAGTACTTCGGGTTAAGAACTTTACCTCAGGATGAGAACAGAAATCGCATGGCGGCAGCGGGAGGCCCCATTAGCTAAAGTGGTACCTCGGGTTAAGAACAGTTTCAGGTTAAGAACGGACCTCCGGAACGAATTAAGTTCTTAACCAGACGTACCACTGTACTTCAGAGCAGGGTTTTCAGTATGCCTGCCTCTGTTTTGTGAAACAGCTTCTCTCTTAAGACATGACAGGCACCCACAATTTCTAATTTTCTGAAACCACTGAAAATATTTTTGTCTTGGCAAGCCAGTGTGGTGTAGTGGTTAAGAGCGGTAGACTCGTAATCTGGGGAACCGGGTTCGCGTCTCCGCTCCTCCACATGCAGCTGCTGGGTGACCTTGGGCTAGTCACACTTCTCTGAAGTCTCTCAGCCCCATTCACCTCATTAGAGTGTTTGTTGTGAGGGAGGAAGGGAAAGGAGATTGTTAGCCGCTTTGAGACTCCTTCGGGTAGTGATAAAGCGGGATATCAAATCCAAACTCAAATCCAGATGGGTGGAAAGGACTTTGGTATCTACCAGTGGCATAGTGTGGGTTGCCGGTGCCCGGGGCTGCACGGAGGCCCAGCAACGGAAGAATGCAGCTGCATTGAGGCTGCACTGTGTATTGAAATTTTGTGCCCTTAACAAGTTTGCACCCGGGGCAACTGCCCCTCTGTGCCCCCTCCCCGCACGCTGCACCCCTTGTGTTTATTCTGTATGGCTTTGTGTTTGCTGAGTGTTTATTCTCTTACTTCAATTGTTTCTTTGCACTGTTCTGAAAAAACAGTAATACTATCTCACCCCCTACCAAAAAAGTTCTCCAGCTCAGAATGTTAATAGATTTTTTTTTGTATTCAGGGCATGCAAGATCAGCCTCAGCAGGCAGAGTGCATGAGCAAAAGCTCTTTAATATTGAACCCTCCACACTCACTAAAACCCGTTGAGTGAGTGTTCTGCATTTGAGACAGTCACAAAGACTCAACCCCTTCTGGAGTGAGCAGCAAGATACTTAGGCATCCCTGGTGACAGTGTAGGTTCGGTATTAAAATAAGTCATTTCCAGGCGTTCTTCCTCATGCAATGTTAATCTGTAAGAAAAGCAGGAAGGGATAAATTCACTAGCTCTGCTACCTGTCACTATTCCCCTTTCACAGTTCCCAGGTTTCTAAAACCTCCATGAAATCAAGAGACTCGTTGATTCAGAAGTCCATCTTATGGCAAGCAGACGTGAGAGTTTGTGAGGGTGATTGGGGGGGGGGGCAAAGGTGTGCATGCGCTGTCATGCATGACACAACATCCTGACGTCGAGCACGTGATGTCAGGAGGAGCCAGAATGAAATATACTTGGAGTTGAGTGTTGATTTCATGCTCTTTATTTCAGCTCATGGTAAACAGTGAGTGAGTGCTTTCCCCAAAAACCTCTGGCTATATATACATTATTTACACAGTGGGTCCTGTGATGGCTGATTCAACTCCCCTCCTGGAGCCTGATTGGACTGTTCCTCCTGGAGCCGGATTGGGCGGCTCCTGCAGACCAGTCAGGTTGCTGCCTTCGAGGATCCTACTTGCCTATTCTAGGATCCAAGCTCAGTACATAACACAGAGGTGAACCAGACGTGTTGGCCATGTAGCTTCAATGGTCAGCGGCTCCTCCTCTGCCTCCTCCTGGCACAACCCAGGGAGGAGGCTGCTTCTACTCTCCTCTGCAGCAGCAGGAGGAGGAGGAGACAGCCACTGGAGCCACGCCACACTCAGATCCGCGTTCAGCCTCCTTCACCCCTCAAAATTGGGGGGGGGGGTGTCTTGTCGACATGCAGAGGGCTGGGAGGCCAGCTGGCTAGCCCCAGCTGGGCCGTCTCCTTCCAGCCGTCCGCTATGAAGACCCATCTTCCATCAGCCTCTGCTCTGACATAAATCAACGACCTGGGCTTCAAAGCCAGAGCACACTATCGGCAGATCAAACTGCACACACAGAATAGGTGTGAGGCTTGTGAAAGCATACTACAACTACAGATTTATTAATCATACATCAGGACAAAGAAACATGTTGTCTCTCTCTCCGTCTTCTCAGAGAGACCGGGAAAAGCAAAAGCAATACACAGAACAGACGTTCCCAGCAAGCTGTGCTGGAATGTAAACAGACATGTGACACGCAACAGTTCCACACATCTGCTCCTTAAGGTGGAATGGAAATTCTCAACATGTCTGGCCTCCTCCCCAAATATATGGGGGGAGGCAAAATAGCTCAGCCCCCAGGAGTTGGCACCCCTGGTGGCAAGTAGACTGGTGATGGAGACGAAATGGCAGAGCCGGTATGCTTGCCTCTGTGCATCCTTACATATGTACAACTTTGCACATCCTCATATTCAAGAATTTGGATATATGGGTTAAGGCTCTGTCAAGGCTTCAGGAAAGTTATTCCTCCCCGGGTTGCAGCAAGAGCAGAGAAAACAAGGCACAGTCCTTTTTAATGAGTTTTTTTCAATCCTAATAAAAGGTAAAGGTACCCCTGCCCGTACGGGCCAGTCTTGACAGACTCTGGGGTTGTGCGCCCATCTCACTCAAGAGGCCGGGGGCCAGCGCTGTCCGGAGACACTTCCGGGTCACGTGGCCAGCGTGACAAAGCTGCATCTGGCGAGCCAGCGCAGCACACGGAACGCCGTTTACCTTTCCGCCAGAGTGGTCCCTATTTATCTACTTGCACCCGGGGGTGCTTTCGAACTGCTAGGTTGGCAGGCACTGGGACCGAGCAACGGGAGAGCACCCCGTCGCGGGGATTCGAACTGCCGACCTTTCAATCGGCAAGCCCTAGGCGCTGAGGCTTTTACCCACAGCGCCACCCGCGTCCCGTCAGTCCTAATAGCGAGAGACAAAAGAACGCAACAAGCCTTAACAATGGCATTGCTGCAAACTGGGCTCCTCCTCCCTTCTTCCTAGCAACAAGACCTTCCCTTACAGTGGCCACTCGTGGACAATTGTCTCTGATTCTGTTGTTCCTGCATTCTTAATGAACGCTGAGTTCTAGGAGAAGGGGGGTCAGAAATACATCTGGCTGCCCTGCCGCAGTTTCACCCACTCCACCTGCTTCTTCTAACACTGCCCAACTTTTCTGTTCATCTATCTCTGAGCTGTGACTCTCCTCAAAGCCCTGCTGTAAATCAAGGCTGCCTCCCTCTCTTCCTGCAGCCTCAGGGGAAACATTCCTCCTCCATCTCAACCACTTGAGTCACATCCCTGACAATATGTACAGTAGTACCGCGGGTTAAGTATTTATTCATTCCAGAGGCCCGTTCTTAACCTGAAAATGTTCTTAACCTGAAGCAGCACTTTAGCTAATGGGGCCTCCTGCTGCCGCTACGCCGCCGGAGCACGATTTCTGTTCTCATCCTGAAGCAAGGTTCTTAACCTGAAGCACTATTTCTGGGTTAGCGGAGTCTGTAACCTGAAGCGTATGTAACCTGAAGCGTATGTAACCCGAGGTACCACTGTATATGAAATATTACACATTCTAATGTAAACCTGTGTAAAAAAGAATGTTATATCAAACAGTATAATGAGAAGGATAGGAAGGATTGTGTTGATGAGTACTTTTACTATGTAAATAACTTTGTCTTCTTCCTTTTATTTCTTTGTCTCTTATCTTCTTTATTTTTTATTTCTTTATAAATTTTCTATTTTAAATAATTTTCTTTTTTCTACCTGTTAAGAGATAGTATGTAATGTTTGTATAGACATGCAATTTTTTTAATCAATAAAGTATATTATAAAAAAGGGGGGAAGAAAAAAAGGAAAATTACACATTCAGCACTGCTGGGGTCAAGCCAAAAACCTATCTCATCCAGCAACTTGCTCTCAGAGTGACCAGTGAGAAGCCTGCAAGCAGCACCTGGGCACTCCAGCATTCTGCTCACCTACAATCCCAAGCAATTCAGAGGCATTCTTCCTCCAACAGTGGTGGTAGATCATACCCATAATGGCTAATAGCCGCTGGAGGCCTTATTCTTCCTCAATTTATCTAATCCTCCTTTCAAGCAATCCAAGATGGTGGCCACCACCAATTGTAAGAGCTGTTTGACAGTGGAACGGTCTCCCTTGCGAGGTGGTGAACTCTTCTTTGTGTGATGGCCTGGGACTCGGGCTCAGACTCTGAACCAGAGGAGACCAGATCCTTTGCCTCAGGCATCAGCTGAACCAAATCTGGAGCCTGATCCTGAAGAGTCCCAGTCTGCACAGGTTCCCCTGCAACAAGCACCAGCTGGGCCGAGTCAGGGGCCTGAGCCTGCCCTGGCTCCAGATGCGGGGATTACCTTGTGGCCTTCAGCTGGGCCATCACTTACGGCTGCTCCACTCAGGGTCAGGGGAGGCTGAGGCGGCCCCTGGGTCTAGTAACCCACCGACGTCTCCCAAGCTACAGAGACAAAGGTCTGAGAGAAGGAGAGACTCGGAGGAGGAGTGCTCACCTTCGGATGAAACAGGGAGGTGAGTCGCCGGGGGATCAGGACCAGCCACTACCCCAACAAAGATAAAAGGCTGTTGGACCCCAACCCAGGTTGGTTGCAGGAGCAACATTGCTGTACGCCAGATCCTGTACCTGTCCTTGCCTGATTTCCTTGTGTCCTGCCTTGGCCCTGTCGGACTGACTCCCAGTGGAACCTTTGGATTCTGGACTGGTCCTGGACCGCGTTTCATGGGTTACCCCCAGGCCCAGCACACCTTGGAGGTCTTTAAGCAGAGGTTAACTCTATGACTCTATGATTCTATGATCATTGTCTCCTGTGGGAGCAAATTAGCTCTGCACTGTTTGAAGTAATACTTTCTTCTGAATCTTTGTTCAATGTCTCTGAGTTCTAGTATTATGAGAGCGGAAAGAAAACTCCCCATCTATTTTCTTCACACCATGCATGATTTTATACACCTCCAGTGCTTTTGACTTCGGCAAGCTGAAGCAAGGGAAGGTGGTGTATTAATAGTAGCGAACGCGGAACTCGAATATAACTTTCACACTCAGACATGTGGCATAAATAGACAATAGGTTTTTTTCCCACCTCTTCGGATAATTTTACTAATACAAAGAATGTTAAGCTGAATTTTCTGTAAAGTTTCTTAAGCTTTCAGACATTAGAAGAGCCTGTGGCAATTGGAAACCTAGTCCAGCATCTTGTTCTCAGTGTCTGAACAGTTGTCTGTAGGAAACTTGCAAACAGGAACCAAGCAATGACCGCTCCCCACATCAAATGGGGGGTGCCTTTTGCGTGTTCGCGCACAGCCCCCGGATCCCAGTGCGATTTCCTAGTAGTAAGAGCTGGCTTCACCCTCCCCAGGATGGATACCTGGTCGTCTCCGCCTACCTCAGCCAATCACCCAATCCCGCCTGGGGAGGCGTTGCCAGGGGATCGACCAGATAAGGGGAGGGACTGTCCTGCCTGTTGGGATACTGCCGGGAAGACGGGGGCATCAGGCAGGCCCCCAGCTGGCTCCAGCCACTGGCCGGCAGCTGGTCTCCCTTGGAACAGCATCAAACAGCGACATGAGCCTCAGATACGTTTAGAGACCCGTGCACGCTCTGTCAGCAGTGTGTGTAAATCATCTCACAGCAGAAGAGGCGGACAGAGAGATGTGCAAGCATAATGTACAGCATTTTATTCAGCATAGTTCAGGAACAAAGGAAAACATGTCTGCTTCCCTTCGTCTCCAGCAAAACGGCAGTAACAAACGGAAGTTGCCAGCAAGTGCTGGAAGTAAACAGCCAATGTGACACACAACAACCTGTTCCCTTTTAAGGTGGAAAGGAACTATATCCTAACACTGCCCACACAACAGAAGGTGAATCTTACCTGCGAAGCGTCAGTCAGTTCCAGAGCTTCTCCCATCCTCCCCTCCCTTAGTTAAGCCTTCTTTTGCAGGTTAATCTCTTCTCCACAGGTACGCATGCGCTGCTACGTCATGGTCGCTGTTGAAGGACCGGAAAGGAATTTTCCTGCATTGGCAGGTTTTGCCTTCCCTGTACCAAAACATCACAACTTTGGCAGTTTCAGGCCTTGGGCAGAATCCATTAGTCTATCTTCCTAAAGGGGTGTGTGTGAAGTGGTGACCCATGCCCCCCTTGCGGCAGTGATATCAGGGTTCCCCGTTAAAGGGGTCTTGAGGGGGGGAGGCATTGGCCATACGCCGAGAGGTTGTCATTGCTCTCCCCTGTGACAGCGGCGAAACGGGGGGCAGACTCTCTGCTTGAACATATGTTCTCCAGAGCCAGCCCAATCCCCACACATTCTGAATAACCCTGATGTCCCCCAGATCCCTGGTTGGGGACTGGGATGGATAAACGCCCAATGCCTGAGCCAAGGTCTCCCTACATCTGAAACTTAATAAAGTTGTGGCCAATTTTAATCCCATAGCACGTTGTCTTGAGTCATTAGTCCACTTGGGAGTCGCCTGGGGTTGGGGGGACTTCGCCTGTCCGTGCAAAAGAGCACTCTCACCTCCTGTGGTTTCCAGCAATTGGTATTCAGAAGCTTTGCTGTTCCCACCATGGAGCAGAGACTGGCTATCATGGCTTGTAGAGCCCTCGCTTCCATGAATTTGTTTCATCCTCTTTTAAAAGCCATCCAAGTTTATGGCCATCACCACTTCCTACAAGAGCAAGTTCCAGAAGGATGTTGACAAGCTGGAACGTCGGCCGAGGAGGGCAACCAAGATGGTCAAGGGTCTGGAAACAAAGCCTTATGAGGAGCGCTTGAAGGAGCTGGGTTATGTTTAGCCTGGAAAAGAGAAGACTGGGAGGAGATATGATAGCTATCTTCAAATATTTCAAGGGTTCACACAGGGAAGAGGGAACAAGCTTGTATTCTCCTGCTCTGGAGGGTAGGATTCGAACCAATGGCTTCAAGTTGCAAGAAAGGAGATTCTGACTAAACATATGGAAAAACTTTCTGACAGTAAGAGCTGTTCAACAGTGGAACAGTCTCCCTCGGGAGGTTGTGGACTCTCCTTCTTTGGAGGTTGTTAAGCAGAGTTTGGATGGCCATCTGTCATCGATGCTTTCGCTGAGATGCCTGCATTACTGGGGGTTAGATTAGATTACCCCTGGGGTACCTTCCAACTCTCTCTTCTATGATTCATAGTTTGACAAGAAGCTGTACAAAGAAGCCCTTTTCATTATCTGGCCTAAATCTTCCATCAATCAGCTTCATTGGAGTCCATGAGTTCCAGTGTTAGGAGAGAGGAGGGGAAAGTTTCTCCACTTTCTCCATGTCCATACATAATAAACTTCCACCATGACACCGCTTACCCCCTTCCCTTTCTCTAAACTAAAGAATCCCAAGCACGGCAACTTTTCCTCATAGGGGAAACCTCTCCTCATAGTCTCTCCAATGCCTTGATAATTTTGGTTCCACTTTTCTGAAGCTTTTCCAACTCTAAAGGTACCCCTAACCATTAGGTCCAGTTGTGGACAACTCTGGGGTTGCACGCTCATCTCACTCTATAGGCCAAGGGAACTGGTGTTTGTCCACAGACAGCTTCCGGGTGATGTGGCCAGTATGACTAAGCCGCTTCTGGTGAACCAGAGCAGTGCACGGAAACACTGTTTTCCTTCCCGCCGGAGTGGTACCTATTTATCTACTTGCCCTTTGACGTGCTATCAAAGTGCTAGGTGGGCAGGAGCAGGGACCAAGCAACGGGAGCTTACCCCGTCGCGGGGATTCGAACTGCCAACCTTCCAATCGGCAAGCCCACCCGCATCCCTTTTCCAACTCTACAATATCCTTTTTGTGATGAGGAGAATTATGCGCTCAAAGTCATGGAGCCTTGTGTCAAAACATTTGTGGAAACATATTCAAAGGTGGTGGGGGGGGGAGACGATTAAACACGCACAACTATCCCTGTTTGAGTCCTGGATCTGAGAAATCCATTCATTGTTAAGCTGTCACTCCACCCCCACCCCCAGATACATTTGATTTTTTTTAAAAAAGTCTACTCCAGCTACAATGCACACATCAGCTATAGCTCTGTAGAGGAGGAAGTCTCTTCAAAGCTACTGTTTTGATTCAGATACACATATACACCAAGCTGAACATTCCAGTTCTGGGGAATGTCTGTGGCTCATTGCATCTGCTTTCCATGCAGAAGGTTGCATGTCCAATCCTTGGTATCTCCAATCAGCAATGGGAGATACAGTGGTACCTCGGGTTACAGACGCTTCAGGCTACAGACGCTTCAGGTTACAGACTCCGCTAACCCAGAAATAGTACCTCGGGTTAAGAACTTTGCTTCAGGATGAGAACAGAAATTGCGTGGAGGCTGGGAGGCCCCATTAGCTAAAGTGGTGCTTCAGGTTAAGAACAGTTTCAGGCTGAGAACGGACCTCCGGAATGAATTAAGTTCTTAACCCGAGGTACCACTGCACCTTTCCCTGAAACTCCTGAGAGCTGCAGCCAATCAGTGTGGACAATGCAAGACTGGATGGACCAGTATAAGGTAGCGATCCACATTCCTATGAATCAATTCAGTAATCAAGCAATCAACCGAATTTATAATCCATGCCATTGATCAGCTAACAGTGCAATCCTGCACAGAAGTAAGCCCCACTGGGTTCAATGGAACTGATAGCCAAGGTAAACACATGTAGGATTGCAGCCAAGTGTTATCTAATTGAGCGTCTGCCCTACATCAGGCAGCTACGAGCCTTTGAATTCTTTGGATCTTGGCCTTTGTTTGAAATTCAGCATTGTGTGTGCTGGCAGGGACACAGCCATTTCTCAGTTCTTTGTTTCTAAGTGCGATGACATCTTAGCCTTCCTGAAACTTTTCATCTGAAACATTCTGTCTACTATGAAGCTGGTTAAAAGCTCACCAATACAAAGAGCTTTTGAAAAGGTACTTCAAAATAATAGAAGTCTTGTGTTCCTTTTTTATTGTCGTTTGAACTGTGGGGTTGCTGTTGAGCATTTTCTCATTAGCTGGCTGACTTTTCTGGTTTTATGGTCATCCCAACCATCACTGCAACCAGCAGGTGGCAATGCTGAGGTCGAAGCAGTGGAAAGATTGTCCAGTGAGAAGTTTGGGCTGAGTCCAGATGTCCGGAACTTTTGCAGCATTTCCGACAGGCGACATGAAGCAAGGCCAGAGATGCAGAGCTTCAGTGCAGAGTTGGTGACCAGCTGTTCCAGGACTGAGGTGCAAGAACCTTTTGTGCTAGATTCTGAGGCGAAGGCACACCTTTGTGGAAGATAGAACTGGTTCACCACAGAAGGATTTGATCCACCAGTCGAGTGGAGATTCCTTGGCGGTGCATAACATATTTTCTTGGTATATTTTCATTTGTTCACATGGAACTAAAAAGCTGTAACGTTGTGATGTCTAATGTGTTTTTCATTCCAGGTCAAGAAGCCCAGCCGTTGCAGCATGACTGTTCTGTTTATGGCAACAAACAGAGTGAAACCATCCAGAAGAATGAAAGCGACATGATACAATACAATACAATACAATACAATACAATACAATACAATACAATACAATACAATACAATACAATAATCATTATTGTCATTGTCCCATACAGAACAATGAAACTGAAAAATCTACATCAGACATTCAAAAACCAACAAGCCTGCTATCCCAACTGTCCCAGCCTGGTTAGCCCCTAAAAACTCTGATACCCCATAATTGAATACAATATACTCACATAGAGACTACCTTAGGTAAAGGTAAAGGGACCCCTGACCATTAGGTCCAGTCGTGACCGACTCTGGGGTTGTGGCACTCATCTCACTTTACTGGCCGAGGGAGCCGGCGTACAGCTCCCGGATCATGTGGCCAGCATGACTAAGCCACTTCTGGCAAACCAGAGCAGCACATGGAAACGCCGTTTACCGTTCCGCCGTTTACCTATTTATCTACTTGCAGTCTGAAGTGCTTTCGAACTGCTAGGTTGGCAGGAGCAGGGACCGAGCAACGGCAGCTCACCCCGTCGTGGGGATTCGAACCACCGACCTTCTGATCGGCAAGTCCTAGGCTCTGTGGTTTAGCCCACAGCGCCACCTGCATCCCAGAGACTACCTTACACTGCGTTTAAAACCAAAATCGCATTTGGATAGAAACTGTTTCTCAGGCGGCTGGTTCTAAATGGCTTGTTCTTGCTATGTTATAATGTAAACAAAGCGGATGGTGGAATGGTTCGAGAGAGATGTAATGTTTTGTCTGTTAACCATGTTTTTCATGCAGGATGTAAGCATGAAGCTCCCAGATTGCTGGTATCTAACATGAAGATGGGCAGGTGTTCCAGCTGTGTTTGAGGGCAA
The DNA here is from genome assembly GCF_964188315.1 of Podarcis muralis. NCBI lineage: Eukaryota > Metazoa > Chordata > Lepidosauria > Squamata > Lacertidae > Podarcis > Podarcis muralis. The sequence continues at coordinate 9,587,858 of NC_135663.1, forward strand.
AGCAACGGGGGAGACAGTCTGGGTATCCTAGAAAGGCACCTTATTGGTGACGATGTTTCTGATGGTAAAGAAACAGAGGCCATGTCAGAAAAGGTTTCTGATGGGAACTGTGACAAGATAAACCCGGAAAAAGCCAGGATGCCAATGGATGGGTCTGACATGTGGGTTGAGACGTCACGAGGCAGGGAGCTTGCCTTTTCTCTAAGCTGAAATGCCTCAAACCCTCCAACTTTTCTTCATAGGGGAGTTGCTCCATCCTCTTGATTTGCCTATAGCCCCTCCCACCCCTAGCAAGTGGCCCCAGAAGGTTGCCCATCATGGAATGTGGTCTTCATGCCAAAAACATGCTGTTGCGCATGGCATGATACCAAATCTTTAAGGATCGGCTGGCAGTCATGGCAGTGTGAGCTTGTAAAGAGTAGATTAGAGGTTCAAATTCCTTTCTGCAAGGTGGAAGCTCTTGCCCACATTGATGTGGCCAAAAAAAATATGACTTTGTTTGGTACCTTTCGGCTCTCCACCACTGCTACATTCTGTACTGGTTTCCATGACAAAATGGCAGACCTGGTAAACAACATAATTGCCGTGCCAGAAGCAGACCCAGCTTGCAAGGAGAAGGAACTGAGTCATTGTGGCAAATTATCTTTGAGGGCACTTGGGAGATCAATGCACTAACCAGCTTATTAGAAATTATTAGGGGATGTTTAAAAGGCATGTGCAATTAAAGGAAATCATGATGTTTTCTAATGTTAAGTTTGAATAGCCTTTTTTTTTGTCGTCACCGCATTATGCCATAAAATTGGTCTCCAAAACTAGATCTCCCCTGACGTGGCTCATTCTTTTTGTGATAGTTTACATGCTTGGGGTGGAACAATTTGCCCCAATCATCATTCCCATTTGTACATGGTAAACTGAGAGCGGTGCCATTTGGATGCTATTTTGGAGGTCAGCTGAAAGGCACTGACTTCAAGCTCTATGGGATCAGGAACACTATGGAATTTCCCATTGAGAACTCTGCAGCCAGACCATCCTTAAAGAGCCATGCAAAGACACACCCCTGCTCAGTGCTTGGAACAACAATGATCTCCAATGTTCTTTGCAAGCCCTACGCAAAGCCCTGTCTGATGCTTTACAGCTGATCAGTAGCACCTCAAAGCAGTGCGCAGGGATCCTTGCAAGCACTGTGTAGTGTTTTGATGTCCCATGGTCATTGGGAATTCAAAGTGTCCCATCACTGAGCATCTAATAATACCAGGTGATTGTCGCATGGGTTCCTGTGATGGCTTGTGAATGCTCTTCGCAAGAAATGCCTCTGCTCACTCAGAGATACATATATACAGTCTTTATTTTACATATGTACAAGCAGCATGTTACAATCATGCATCCGAATCCTCCGGCTCAGATTCTGGGAGTGCCTTATGCCCTCCCCTTCTCCAAGAGAAAAGGTGTGGAAGTTTCATGTGATGTCTCTGTCCCCACCTCTTTAACACTCTCCTTTCTTTGGCAGATGGAATAGGCATTGTTTCACTGTCTGTGCCAGAACTTCCTGTGCGGTGTTGAGGCTGTGGTCCAACATCTGTGAGCTGTCCCTCCTCCTGGCTTTCCCTTCTTTCCGCCACTTCCTGCCCCCCTTTCTCTGCCTGTCTCTGCTCCTCCCCTTCATTCTTCAGCAATACCATGACAGTTCCCCACCCACATGTCAAATTTACCCATGAGAGGTGACCCACCCTGGTTTACTGTATGAAAATCCCTTCTTTCAGATAGCTTGTGTTGACTTGGCTCATACCTGCTGGTGTACTACAGCATTTGGAGAACAGCCTGAATTTCATATCAATTCACAAACAGGCTTCGGAGACCTAGGAGATAACTCTCCGTTAATGCTCCATAAATATTTTGGCATATTTTCATTCATTCACATGAAGCTTTCCACTTATTTTGGCATAAAGAGCAGCTGCACTAATTAAATCCCTTAAAATATCCCACATCCTCCACAAATGGCTGACAAGGATGGCAATTCACAAGCAGTCAACAGGGGAAAGGGCACCATTGATGGAAGTCTGCAGTCAATTAAATATCAACCAAATTTATCGTAGCCATAAAGAACAAACGTAATAAAGTGCTTTGCAGGGCTCACTCCCCTTCAGCCTTGCTGACTGGCTGGCTCAGCATCCATGAATACTTAACAGGGGACTGAGAATCACAAAATGTTGCAGCTTTCAAAGCTACCCCTAATCCTCACCACATGAGGTTCTCCCTTGTGCATGGAACTTTTCTGATGGACCTGTCCTCTGAATCTCTTCCCTTCCTGAAAAGAGGTTGGCACCAACTAGAAGCAAGGCCTTTTCAGTTGTGGCTTCTGCCTTGAAGTTTTCTGTTTGAGTTATTGGCAATCTTCCAGAGTTAGGTGTTAGGTTGTGGGTGAGCATATCAGACAACACAGCGATTCTTCAAACAGCTCTTGTTTATTCACAAGCCAGAACAGAACTGAACTGAAGGGTTCAGTCAGCCTGCTTATATAGAGCTCCAGTACAACGTAACTGTAACAATTTTCTAAAACTATCCAATCACTGAACGTCACTTTCAATCCCTTATTTGCATAACTATCTACAGTATCCCCCTGCTGGCCCAGGGTGAGAACTTCAGTACATAAGAGTAGGACTGATTACTTTCGTATCAACAAGCCTTTGGACATCAATTTTAATGACCTGCTGCTTATGTTTTTTTGTCATTTTTAATAGAACTTACTTTGTTTTTAGGGTGTTTTTTTAAATGGGGCACATATTGACTTATTTCTATATGTTATCTTCTTTCTAATGGGCCTCAAAGGACCTTCTGGGTGGGAAGGTGTGATAAGAAATGGGGGGAAGAATGAAACAAAGCAGAACAAAAATGCTTTGCTTCCCAATATTCTCCCCTGTAAATTTCAGTGCAGAATATTCAATAGATAGTACCGTATTTTTCCGTTTATAACATGCGCCTGTGCATAAGACTACCCCTTTTTTTAAATTTTTTTTTAAATAATTTTTATTAACCGGCCAATCAAATCAAATCACATCACATAAATTCCGAATTACAGAGCCGAATTTTAAATTTTGTTGAGGGGACCCATATTTCAAGATCCGACGGGGGATTCTGATCATCTTCTTGCTACTGCGTTAATGTCCAAATCAGTCCAAAGTTCATAATTCTATCCAGTCTTGTCTTCCTGTTTCCACATCTCATCTTGTTCGTATATTTTCTCTTTTTTCTTTATGATCTCTTCTGATAATCTCCTTAAACCAATAAACACCAATAATAATCCTGTGTGAATTTTTGCGTTCGTCCAATCCTCAAATCGAGATGGCTTCCATATATCATCGCATTGATAGATAACATCGCTCTTTCCATCATTAATCACAGAACTGTCGTTCTTAAGTCCCTCTGAGGAGTTTCACCCACAATATAAAAATAGCTCTATTTCTCTATTTCTCCTCCCAGACTTAAGTCCTCCGACAGAACTTCCCAATATGGCGATGGCATTTTTAACTGCGTCATTCCAAAGCCCTTATACATTCCACGCTCTTCTTAAAACATGCTTTGGTTAGAAAGTTTATCTCCCCACAGACGTAAATCCACAGCTTAAGTCCTTCAAACGACATTTCTGACTTGTGAGGGGGAGGGGGATTCTTGTTTAATCACATAGAGGAAAGAAAGGAAAGTTTTTTCCCCCTCCCCCATCCAGTCCCTTTGCCATACCGAGTCTTGGTGTATCTTCATCTGATTGATTCTTGTTCCTCTGACTCGTCTTGTTTATCAGAGATCTCTTCTATTAGCAGTCTTTACTCCCCCTCCTTCCTTGAAATATGGGCATTCACTTCATCCTAATCATTTCTTTTGAAGTTCTTGCAGCTAGAGGCGCGGATCAGAGGCAGCGTCCAGGAGGCCGAAATCCACAGGAGGGCATTCTGCCTAGTGCCCCCATCCCCACAAATTCGGGGGTGGTATAGGGCACAGCAGGCAAGGGCAGCCCCCCCCCCCCAATCCTGGGGGGGTGGGGAGGCTATTTACTCCCATCACAGCCTCCAAATTACCTCGTGTGGGTCGGAGAGATGTTATTGTCAGCCATCTTCTGATGTGCCCCTAGTGGCCCCTAAGACTACCCCTATTTTGGGGGACTCCAAATTGAGGAAATGGGGGGAGATTGCCCAGAGTTGTTCAGCTTGGGGGGCGGATTGCCAACAATCGCTCACCCGCCTGACCGCCACTGCCAATCGCCCGCATCGACAAAGACACCAATCATCTACCCACTCAACGCCAGCAGCCGCCAATCGCCCGCCCAATTGCCTCAGCAGCCAATCGCCAGCAGATCTTGCTGCAGCCAACAACCGCAGCCAAAAACCGCACAAATGCCACTGAGAATCTCCTGCTCGCGGCAGCCACCAATCGCCCGTCCCACATCTGCACTTATCCGTGCATAAGACAGGGTTTGTTTCTTATTTTTTTAAAAATGCTAAAAATCGGGGGTCGTCTTATACATGGAAAAATATGGTACAAATGTGCGCTCCCAGTTCCACCCTCCATCCAGGCAACAAGATACACTGTCATGGCTGAAGGACACAGTCAAGCCAGGCAAAAACACCTGAGAAGAATACAAAGCAAGCCTTGTGCTGTTGTCTTCAACCCACATAGGTAATACATAGTTAATTCATTGGAAAACAAAAATTTTGTTGCATTGACACCTGCAGTTGTTCTAACCTAATTTCGACAAGCTGATTTCATATCTGAAGTTGGTTTTGTTCTGTAAGCTCTAGGTTTTTTTTGCAATTCATGTTTTTCACTTTTCACCATAATCTTTGTTTTTCACAATGCAAGAATTCAATATTTATTAAACACATAGGCAAAGTAGTACAATATGAGTATAAATGTAAGTGACTTATATAACATTGAACATGACATGTATATATATGTACAGTTGGAGGTATGCAAAAAAATGTATTCCCTTGGGATACACAGTATACTGGGGAACCAATTTTTTTTCATTTTCTGTTGCATGAAAATTTTCAAATGTTCTTATATGTTCTTTCAATGCTGATTTCAAATCTGAAATCGATTTTCCTGTAAGTGCTATAGTTATCTTTCAATTTCCGACTTTTGCTGATATGTCATATTTACACTGAGGATAAATGGACACTGACACATTGATCTACTGTAACCACATGGTAATTATTGTTTTGCAAACTTAATTTTTCTTTATTTTTATAGTTTTGTAACCTAAATATTTGTATTTTTCAGATGGCTTCTTCAAGTAGACCAGTGATTCCCAGTTGTCGCTGTTTATACTACAGTGGTGCCTCGCAAGACGAAATTAATCCGTTCCGCGAGTCTCCTCGTCTTGCAGTTTTTTCATCTTGCGAAGCATGGCTATTAGCGGCTTAGCGGCTTAGCGGCTATTAGCGGCTTAGCGGCTTAGCGGCTTAGCGGCTATTAGTGGCTTAGCGGCTTTAAGAAAAAGGAAACAAACTCGCAAGACGTTTTCCATTTTTTGAGTCGTTCCGCAAGATGAATTTCCCTATGGGCTTGCTTCGCAAGACGTTTCATCTTGCGAAGCAAGCCCATAGGGAAATTCGTCTTGCGGAACGACTCAAAAAACAGAAAACTCTTTCGTCTAGCGAGTTTTTCGTCTTGCGAGGCATTCGTCTTGCGGGGCACCACTGTACTTTTTAAAGATTTGCCTTGAGAGACTCTTTGAACCTCTTTAGTTGAGCACCAGCATTGCACTTACCATTTTTAAGTTCGGAATAGAGTAGTTGCTTTGGAAGACGATAATCAGGCATCTGCCTATGAACTGATTTGCCTATAAAGTGGTTTGCCTATAAAGTAATGCCCACCCAGTTAATTTAGCTTCTACATTGACAGGAAAGTCTGTTCTGTCCAAAATTATTATTTTACTGGGTTATAAATTAGGTTTTTTAAGTACCTTGTTTAAATGCCTGTTCAACCACTTTGCCAAACAATTATTCCACAGGTTTAAAAAAGAAAAGGGGGAAAAAATGCTCTTCAGTGATAGGTCTCAGAAAGTTATTATGGGAATGTGCAGTAATGATTATGACATTAACTACCAGCTGGAAGAAAATGTAGGGCATGTTCCAAATTAGCTCTTGATCTTTTATATAATAATGGGAGGGGGGTCAATAAATGTCAGCAATAAATAACATACAAGCAATTTGTAAAGAAGGTTATAACTAAGTGCTTTCCTTTAAACTGACCTTTAAATACACACACACTGTTTTTGCTACGTACTGCCACTTCCAAAATTATACATAGTGTAGGGCTGCCATACGTCCAGTCAAAATGTCTGGGGAAACCCAAGGATATGGGGCAACCCATGTTGGAAGTATACTTTTTGGTGAATTTCCTTTAAAATAGCTGAAAAACTTCTTTTTTAGTTTTTGCAGAAAAGCTTACCAACTTTGCCCCCCCCCCAAAAAAAACCCCTTTGTTTCCAGATTTTCACCCTAACATACTGGCACTGCTTTCAAATAATACATTTCAAATAATACATTTTTCCCCATTCAATTTCCTGATAAAGTGTTATCAGGATTTCTTTTGGCTCTGGACTTCGTCTGTGTTGTTCAAGTGACTCTGATAACCATTTTAACCTTCAAACATGCAATCCCTCCCCTGCAGCATAAAGTGGTACAGTCCTGGAAGGACTGTGTCGTGTGCTATCGTGACATTAAAAGATCCAAAGATAATCAGCCGGCGGTTTTGGAACTGGATTAACAGCTTCAATGTGAATGTGCAACGGCACACGCACACGCCTGCATGTAGTGTGTGCAGTGGCTGGCAGCTCCTTTTCCTCCTCCTCTCCGCAGCCAGTTGAGGCACCCTTGTCTGCGGGGAAGGGCTCAGGCTTGGAGCACACACACTGTTGGGAATTCCATTCCACCCTTTGCTGCAGATATGTGGGATTGTTACCTGTCACATGTATGTTTACATTCCAACACAGATTGCTGGTGTCCCATGAGCAGAACATCCGCTCTGTATTGCTTTTGTTCTCTCTCTCTGAGAAGAACGACAAGGAGAGAGGCCATGTTTTTCTTTGTCCTGATTTATGTATAATAAATGCATAGTTTAGTACAGTATCCACGCCTCAAGCCTAATCTGTTGTGTGTTTACTCTGCTGAGTAATGTGTGCTCCTGTATGCACAGCAGCAGGAGTTGCGGAAGCACGTCGGAGGAGGATGACTGATGGATCTCCACAGCGGCACAGCTGAGAAGGGAGACGCTCCAGCTGGGGCCAAGCCAGCTAGCTTTCCACCCCACGGTTCCGACATACACACCCCAGAAAAGGGTGTCTTGCTGGCTGGCTGGTTGGCTGGCTGCTGAGGGTGGAGCTGAACAGGGTGGGGAGCACCGCGGGACCTCCAGAGTCTGCCTGCCTCCTCCCACTCACTTTGCGGGCCCAAGCCACCGCATCTCTCCCAGGAGAGTCACGTGGCTCGGGCGCTCTGCAGGCCCCATGGTGAGTGCCGCCCGGCCTTTTGTCACCTCCCTGAGTGGTGACACCCGGGGCGGATGGCACCTATCATACACTCCTTCCTCCACCCATGTCTCAGAGGCAGGAACACTGCTGCCTACCAGCTTTTCTTATTGACTTTGTGGGCTCCCTGGACTTATCTCCTATGAACAGCTTCCAGTACCTTGTCCAACAGTTCAAGGTTTTGGCATCTCATTTAAATGTGGGCCTCTCCTCTGAAGTGTTTGCAACCCAGCCCAATTTTTTGTCTATCAGAATCAGCAGTGAGCACTAAACAGTTTGGATAGATAGATAGATGATAGATGATAGATAGATAGATAGATAGATAGATAGATAGATAGATAGATATAGATAATGGACAACTATGACTCAATTTAATGTGCATAAGCTCCAAAATAATGCACATAACCTCTAAAAAAAATATTTATGTCATTGTTGAAAATATGACATTTCCCCTCAAGCTAAGTGAAGAGGTTATTATTCACGTTTTCAAGCTATAATTAATTAGCTAGCTTTTAGCTCTCCTCGGGGATCTCTGCAACTGAATGATGTTGACAGATGGCAGATTTGCCCAACCTCGCTAGAACAGAAGGACATAAATACAAGTTAATCCAAATGTATTGTTTATTCTCTTCCCCACCCCCAATAAGTCTTCACACTGCCAGGAATTGCTTTTAAAGAGTGCTTGAAGCAGCACTTAATTATATTTTCACTTGGTCTTTATTTATAATTGTTTGTTTGCTATTAAATACTGTTGTTATCACTGCCATTAATACAGAATGCTTATTATGCACTGTCAAGTTCACCTTATGCCACAGGTGTGAGACTTGGGAGCTCACATTTTGCCTTTGGATTTGTTTACTGCAACTCCTGACACGTTTGAAAGCTGCCACTTCCTTCCGTCCTTCCTGTTGGCTTCCCCTTATTTTTTTTAACTTCACTATCAAAAGTAATGTCTTTCCTTCACTTCAGTGTAGTTTCAAAACAATTGAAAGTAGCAGTGTTTTATTTGAATATATTATTGTTTGGTTGTTTTTTATGCTTTTAAAATCTGGTTGTATGGATTGGGGAAAACACAAATATCCCCCAGCTGTCTGAGATCAAAATGGTAGACTTCTGCCATGTGTATTCTATTGATTTAGAGAAGTGTAGAACTGTAGAAGGGACCCCAAGAGTAATCTAGACCATCCCCCTGCAATGCTGTTATGATATCTCTCCCCCTGCCTTTGTGATATGAGGGAGAAAATCAGCAGCTCATTAATCCTCCTCTCTACCCCACACTATGGGAATAACTGAGATAGAGCCAGTCAGTTTGTAAGTCCCTATTTATGAATTCTGCACCAACCATGTTGTTGTTTAGTCTTTTAGTCGTGTCCGACTCTTCGTGACCCCATGGACCAGAGCACGCCAGGCACTCCTGTCTTCCACTGCCTCCCGCAGTTTGGTCAAACTCATGCTGGTAGCTTCGAGAACACTATCCAACCATCTCATCCTCTGTTGTCCCCTTCTCCTTGTGCCCTCCATCTTTCCCAACATCAGGGTCTTTTCCAGGGAGTCTTCTCTTCTCATGAGGTGGCCAAAGTATTGGAGTCTCAGCTTCAGGATCTGTCCTTCCAGTGAGCACTCAGGGCTGATTTCCTTAAGAATGGATACGTTTGATCTTCTTGCAATCCATGGGACTCTCAAGAGTCTCCTCCAGCACCATAATTCAAAAGCATCAATTCTTCGGCGATCAGTCTTCTTTATGGTCCAGCTCTCACTTCCATACATTACTACTGGGAAAACCATAGCTTTAACTATACGGACCTTTGTCGGCAAGGTGATGTCTCTGCTTTTTAAGATGCTGTCTAGGTTTGTCATTGCTTTTCTCCCAAGAAGCAGGCGTCTTTTAATTTTGTTACTGTTGTCACCATCTGCAGTGATCATGGAGCCCAAGAAAGTAAAATCTCTCACTGCCTCCATTTCTTCCCCTTCTATTTGCCAGGAGGTGATGGGACCAGTGGCCATGATCTTAGTTTTTTTTTATGTTGCGCTTCAGACCATATTTTGCACTCTCCTCTTTCACCCTCATTAAAAGGTTCTTTAATTCCTCCTCACCAACCATACCCAACCATTATCATACAGGCCCTGAAGAGAGATTTTGGCAATGAAAAGCCTTTGTCAGCTAAGCACTTCTGAATTTTCTTCAACTCTCCAAGCAGGGGGGAAATATAAAACTTTTCTCATTTGTGTTTGCAATGATGCCTCCTTTACTGCTGCACTCTGCTTTTTGCATTCTGTTCCTTTGGAACTGATTTCTTACTGCCTTATCTGACCACCAAATGATCTTACTTGGCAGTAGAAAGCAGTAGATAAAACACTAGAATCCCAGAGACTGAAAATGCATTTAACTCCCTTTCCACCCATCATATTGAAACTTGGTGTGATCCCAGATCCCTCCCATGTGGAAGAAGCCTTAAAAAAAAAAATCAAACGTTGGCAACTGTAGCTGCTTTCATCAGTGTAGAGAGGCTAATTATAAGGTTTCTTGGGTACCTGTTATGATCCACCATGTTTTTAGGGCCACTTGGCATACCTTTATTGTCTATTTAGAATTTGGATATTTATGAACCCTATCCATCTTTATTTGCAGAGCAAATCCTGCTATTTATTTATTTTTTCCATTTCTGGAGAAGCATGAAAATAAATCAGTGCCGCTACAAAATGCCATGAAAGCACTGAACAGCAGAAATGTTTCCATTGTATTCTTCTTTTGAGACAAATAATTTCATGCACTGCAAGAGTAGTTAATGGATTCTTACCCATATATGTCATTATTCAAAATATTACCCTTGTTCTGCTTCATTTCATCAATTCAAATGCTCTATTTATAGTGATGCTGTTGGCATAAAAAAAAATGCTTGTGTTGATATTGGTTTTGAAACTTAAGTTCTGGGATTTACAACACAGATATAAGATTAAATGGTGCTCCATTGATAATTGGGCACCCAAGGTCTCTGTGTCATTTTCAGCATCAGCAAACAGGAAGAAGCTGCCCTGACTCAAACCCAAAACACAACAGAAGAGGCTCTTACTTTTTGAATTCTGAATTTATTGTTATTTACAATTTATACTGTATTTTATGCTGTTTTTTGTTGCATCAATTGTTTTAAATTTGTTGTTAGCCACCCTGAGCCTGGCTTTCTGAACCGGGAAGGGCGGGGTATAAATAATAAATTATTATTATTATTATTATTTATTATTATTATTATTATTATTATTATTATTATTATTATTATTTATCACCGTCATTATTATTATCATTATTATTATTATTACTTTACATGGCATGCAGAGATTTTTATTTAGGCAAGTCACAGTACAGGCTCAGAAGCAGACACAGCACTAGGGGGGTCCAAGAGTTCAGGACCCAGGCAAGAAGTTCAGAACTGAGCAGAAGCAATGAAGATGTCCCAAAAAAATTCCACACCTTCACACCAACCTTTTAAAGGTGAGGCATAGAAGCGTCTCTTCAGGCAGGAATCACTCCCAGACCCACCTTTTGTCAGGCAGCAGAGGAACCAACCCCCACGGCAGGTTGCCAGGAATGGATAAGACAAGGAAAATCCTTATCCCCTGCTTTTTATTCAATATTTTCAGAGAGAGACTTGGGAATGCAGACTCTTGGAATAATGGCATTGTCCTGAGTGAATCTCCATCCCCTCTGTCTCTCCCACTTCCTCATGTGTCATCACTACAGGTGCTGAGAAGTGCTCTCTGCCTTTGAGCTCTTTGCTCTCCTACTTTCAAGGCTTGCCAGGTTCTGGGAGGTGGGGTCTGGAATGCTTTCTAAAGACACTGTGTCTGTCAGTTATCCCCCACCCCAGTGCTTCTTCCTCCTCCTCTCCCATTATTTCCCAGCTGTGATGGCCTGGGAGTCTGATTCAGAGGCTGAACTGGAGGAATCCCAGCCTGCATAGGAGTCCCTGCCTCCAGGGCCAGCTGAGCCGGGGCAGGGGCTTGAATCTGAAGGGCCCTCACCTGTGCTGGAGCCTCAGGAGCAGACACCAGCTGAATCCGCTCTGGCTCTAGAGGTGATCAAGGACCCATTGCCTGCAGGTTCTCCTCTCCCAGCCTTGTCAGGGGAAGGTGAGGTTGCCTCTGGGTCCAGTATTCCTCCAGCCTCTCCTGAGCTGCAGAGGCTCAGGGCAGAGAGGCGGAGGGAACCAAGTGCTCTCAGGAGGAGTGCTCACCTTAAGGCCAGGGGAGGCGAGTCACCTGTGGGCCGGAACCGCCCTAGGCCTCAGAGGAGATAAAGGCCAGTCAGCCCAGTCCCAGGTTGCGGGAGCAACATCGTTGGTTACCTGTTCCTGCTGGCACCCTGTCCTGCTTTCTGCCAGAGTTCCTGAACACGCCCGACTCCCTACCTTGCACCCCGCTTCAGCCTCGGACCACACCGCCCCGGGACCCCCCCCCCCCGGGACCAGCACACCAGCTTTCCTTCTCAACTGTGTCTGAGCTGTGATCTCCCTCAAGCCCCTGTTGTAATTCTGAACTGTCTCCTTCTTCTCTGGAAGGGTCAGGCTGGGCAAGCAGTCTCCACCATTCCTCCTCTGTCTACTACCTGAGATCTAGAGATGTTGAGGATTAGACTTGGGTCCTTCTGTATACAAGGCTCTGCTACTGAGCAACAGTCCTGCCCAAGAGGATCGCGTCTATCCTTCTCAATGAATATTCCATACATTAATTTATGCATTCTCAAAGGTTCCTCGGGCCTTTTGCACACCCAGATTGCAATAATCTGCACTGCTATTTCATTCTGATTGTAAGCAAGAGGCGGCTGTCAAAAACCTGACAACTAGTTCTGAAATGCTATGCCCAGACAAGCAATTATGGGAAACATTTATTTATAAAGCCAACCAGTTGTGTCAAATGCTGCACTGTTTGCATCGATTCCAAGGGACTAAATTGTGGGATTTTGATCAATAAAGGAGAGCAGTAATTAAAAAGTGGAATAATTAAAATTAAATGGATATTGGCTCAGCAGTTTTAGTGGCTGCGTCATAGCCTACAGGAAGTCAAGCAGGGAGGAAAAGTCGGAAAGACAAAATACTGACCATAACTGACATATTGATGTTTAGCTTACTAAAAAAATGATTCCCTAACCATCTCTTTTCTGTCACTTTCTCAGACTATGGAAACAAACAGGTTGTTCCCAAGAGTTTGAGTTTTTACAGAGAAATTGCTCATGAGAGAAAGCCATTGAGAAAGAAAATGTAGCACATCAGAAGCAAAAAAAACTACCCATCATCAACTGCAAGGATGGAGGGCCTGATGGCTTACAGATGCTGTTGGACTGCAATTCCCATCAGACGCAATGTGCATGTCCCGTAATCAGGGGTGATGGGTGTTATAGTTCAGCAGCATCTGGAGGACCAAAGGTTCTTCACCCATTTTCTGGTTCAATGTGGTCCCCTCTTGCCATGGATCTCTAAGGCTTTAAGCTGTTATGAAACAGTCCTCCCAAACTCACCACTCACCTGTGCAGGTGGCAGATGTGTATGTTAAGGTCTGCCTCTATCACCCTGTACTCATATCTAAGTTATCTAACTGTTGGAGAGGCAATAGGGATAATGCTTCTCTAAAACATGTGTTTCTCCATTGTCTTATACTGAAAGATTTTTGGCAGAAGGTAACTGAAACTATCAACAGAATTGTACAGAACAACCTTACATTTACAGAGCAAAATAACCTCTTGAATTATATACCCGGCACATGGAATCTTACAAAAGGACAATATCAGTGGATTCTCCGTGCCCTTACCACAGCAAAAAGACAGATATTGATGAATTTGAAAAAAATAAAATGCAGCTCCCTTCTATGATTGGATTGAAAACTTCTACAAACTCACAACATATGAACAACTTGAATATAAACGCAGACTTGCCATGGACAAATTCAATGATATTCTTACAAATACTGTAATAGGTTAAGATGTTGTGAAGTACAATAACAACTTTGTGAAGCATACAGTTTTGGGTCCCCCCCCCCTTTATTTTCCCTTCTACATGGGTTCTGTTTCTCTTTTTCTTTCTCTCTCTTTTATTTACGTCTCACCATGTTTAGAGTAGTGATGTATGGAAGTGAGAGCTGGACCATAAAGAAGGCTGATTGCTGAAGAATTGATGCTTTTGAATTATGGTGCTGAAGGAGACTCTTGAGAGTCCCATGGACTGCAAGAAGATCAAACCTATCCATTCTGAAGGAAATCAGCACTGAGTGCTCACTGGAAGGACAGATCGTGAAGCTGAGGCTCCAATACTTTGGCCACCTCATGAGAAGAGAAGACTCCCTGGAAAAGACTCTGATGTTGGGAAAGATGGAGGGTGCAAGGAGAAGGGGATGACAGTGTTCTCAAGGCTACCAGCATGAGTTTGACCAAACTGCAGGAGGCAGTGGAAGACAGAAGTGGCTGGCGTGCTCTGGTCCATGGGGGTCACGAAGAGTCGGACACGACTAAATGACTAAACAACAAACAACAACAACGTTTAGAGCACATATAATTATTCAGACTTTCTCCATGACTTGGAGGACAACAGCGATGGGGGGGGGGCGGTTGTGCAGGTCAGTGTGGTCACTTCGGCTCATTCTGTTCACTTCTACATTTTACACATGAGCAAAAAGCCTGAAGAGACCCAAAGCTTTCCCACCCTTGAGCACTGAATGTTTATGATTAGGAATACATGGTCCTTCCTTGCAATAATTATATCTGTATTTCATCATACTGTTTTTTAAAAGAAGAGGAAGCCCTGCAAAATTAGTTTGAGTAAACTTTTCTGGAAAACCATTTCCCCCCATAATATTCTTTATTGATTTTCATTTGTACACTCCACATACACATATTGTATTACATTTCACATTTACACCTGCTCCCAAGAGCTGACTTCCCTCCTTCCCACTTCTGGCCTTTTATATCACATCTAACTTTTTCGCATTGTCTTCATCCATTTTGTATATTATTGTTCTTCTTTTGTATTTGTCCATAGAGTGTCTATAGTCAAATAAATCCTCCTGTATATACAATTCTTATTGTGTGTATATTCATTTACAACTACCATTGGTTACATTAGTCACCTTGTACATTTTACTTTTTATTATTTTCTTTATCCAGAAATTTTCTTTGTATTTCACATTATGGGGTTTATTTCAATTCTACTGGTTTCACTATTTCACCTTACCCTTCCTATGTATGACATACATTTTCCCCATTCTTTTTGAAATGTTTCATCTCCTGTTGTCGAATTTCCCCTGTTCATCTAGCTATTTCTGCATATTCTATTACCTTCTGTCGCCATTCTTCTACTGTTGGTGCTTGCTGTTGTTTCCAAACCTGGGCTAACAATAACCTCACCGCTGTTGTTGCCTATAAGAACAATTTCTGGTCATTCTTAGTAATGTCTTCTCCTACCATTCCCAACAAGAATGCCTCTGGCTTTTTCAAAAACGTGTATCTAAATATCTTCTTTAATTCATTATACAGTGGTACCTCAGGTTACATACGCTTCAGGTTACAGACGCTTCAGGTTACAGATGCCGCTAACCCAGAAATAGTACCTCGGGTTAAGAACTTTGCTTCAGGATGAGAACAGAAATTGTGTGGCGGCAGTGTGGCAGCAGCGGGAGGCCCCATTATCTAAAGTGGCGCTTCAGGTTAAGAACAGTTTCAGGTTAAGAATGGACCTCTGGAACGAATTAAGTACGTAACCAGAGGTACCACTGTATATATTTTCCCAATACTTTTTTACCTTATCTTTCCTTACCTTTTCTGGAAATTTTTAACTTCTCTGGAAAGCGACATTCTTTACTTTGGTGTCTCTGAGATTACATGGTAAGTACTGCAGTAACTCTATGTGTCTTCATCATGGGTGGCACCAGAGGGGTAGACAGGCACCCCCCCCCAAAAAAAACCCCAAGCAGCTTGACCCCCACTTTCTTCCTCCCTCCATTGCAGGTCTACTGTCTTTACCAAATACGTACTGTTATTTTTCTTTCAGAGAACTTGCCCACTTAGAAATACACTTTGACCCTTCTGTTCTCCCCCTTTAAAAAATTATGGTGCTGCCACCCTATTAAGTCATTACTGCTGGGGTGTTGAATGGTTTTTTGACAATGTGCTTTACTAATGAGGTCGCCCATTGTAAATCAACCTTTGAAAAGAGCATATGTTGTATCAAGAGGTTAAGAAAGGGCATCTCAAAGTATTAATCAGAGATGTGAGAGCTCTACTAATCAAAGTCCGGTTTGGAGAGGGAAAGAGTGTCTGCTTATAATGAGAAAATGAAATATTAAGTCAGAAGCAGTAACTTAAGCAGGAAAAAAAAATAGCCTGCAGAACGAGGACTGAATAAATTCTTCTTCAGATAAAGGATTTTTGCTTCTGGTGTGATTGGTAATTAATCCGCTTTTGAAGGAGCACCATGCAGATATACTTAGCACAGATGTCTCCCAAACTCTCCAAAACGCATGGCCCAAGATGCAGTGTTCTCCGAGGGAAGGATCATAGTTTAATGTTTTGCATACAGAAGATACTGGGTTTAATCCCTGGCACCTCCAAGTAAGACTGGGAGAGACTCCAAGGGATGTTAAGTATAATTGTTTAATGTACATTGAAATGGGAACTATATTGTATACTGTGAAGCATGGCTGCAAATTTCCATGAAGTTTGACAAGAGTATACCTGGTTAATCATTAGTGGGGCTGTATCTCTGTGGCTCAGTCACAAGGTGATTAGTTCACAGTCACATGGAAGAGATACTATTTCAGGTCTATGCATACTGTATACTAATCTGGTAGGCTTCCATGTTGGGTGCTTCTTTGTTCCAAGCTACCGAAGAGAATGCGTTGCAGGGGATTGGGCTAGATGATCCTTGAAGTCCCTTCCAACTCTACAATTCTGATTCTATGATACTTCTCTTTAACACGTATAAGAAAGTACTGGTTAATAGGAGGAGGCTCTTGATGAAGGTTTTAGGGCCATATGTCGGGGCTGATATCAATATGCAACCAAAGCAATAAACACATTTATTTAGATATGGAGTCAAATTGAGACAGTGGCCTCATGTAGAGCAGCACAGCAACCACTGTTACAGCAGAATCAGATATTCTTTTCTTGGCTTTATCTGCTTTTTCAACCACACTTGGACCCTTTTAGTTGTTTGCCATATGCAGGATAATAATAATAATAATAATAATAATAATAATAATAATAATAATAATAATAATAATAGTTGTTGTTGTTGTTTAGTCGTTTAGTCGTGTCCGACTCTTCGTGACCCCATGGACCAGAGCACGCCAGGCACTCCTGTCTTCCACTGCCTCCCGCAGTTTGGTCAGGCTCATGTTTGTAGCTTCGAGAACACTATCCAACCATCTCATCCTCTGTCGTCCCCTTCTCCTTGTGCCCTCCATCTTTCCCAACATCAGGGTCTTTTCCAGGGAGTCTTCTCTTCTCATGAGGTGGCCAAAGTATTGGAGCCTCAACTTCACGATCTGTCCTTCCAGTGAGCACTCAGGTCTGATTTCCTTAAGAATGGATGTGTTTGATCTTCTTGCAGTCCATGGGACTCTCAAGAGTCTCCTCCAGCACCATAATTCAAAAGCATCAATTCTTCGGCGATCAGCCTTCTTTATGGTCCAGCTCTCACTTCCATACATCACTACTGGGAAAACCATAATAATAATAATAATAATAATAATAATAATAATAATAATAATAATAAATTTATATCCTGCCCTCCCCAGCCAAAGCCAGGCTCAGAGCGGCTAACAACAATAAAAGTAACACAGCATTCTAAAATCAAGTCATTCTAAAATCAATTAAGAATCAAATTAATGGCAACCATTGGGCTAGAGTTCTATGAGGATTACCAAAGGAGGGGGTCAGACTGTGCCTTGGCCAAAGGTCTGATAGAACAGCTCTGTTTTGCAGGCCCTGCGGAAAGGTGTCAAGTCCCGCAGGGCCCTGGTCTCTTGCGACAGAGCGTTCCACCAGATCGGGGCCATGGCCAAAAAAGCCCTGGCTCTGGTTGAGGCCAGCCTAACCTCCCTGTAGCCCGGGACCTCCAAGATGTTTTTGTTTGAAGACTGTTCAGTTTGCAAAACATCCTGATATTTTACTACACTGTGTCTAGAAGCCTCTGGGTGCCTGTAGCAGCAGGCGTCAGAGCTGATTGCTATAATGGAGAATCTTCTTCTAGCTTTCCTACCACCACTGTGCAAGCTTCCTCATTCATTCATCCGCCTGTAAAGCCCGGTTCCTTCAAATCTAGCTTTCCCCTACTAGGTGCCCTAGAGCTAGGGTGATGAAGTAGTTTAGAGTGTCATGCTAGGACCTGGGAAACCAGAGTTCGAATCCCCTCTCAGCTCTGAAGCTCACTGGGTGATCTTGGAGCGGTCTTCATCTCTCAGCCTAACCTCTCTCCGAGGGTTGTTGTGGGGATTAAATGAGGGAGAGAACCATATGTGATGGAGAAACCTTCTCCTGGAGAAAGTTAGCCAATCATGGCAAGGTAGGAGAAATGACCAATCGAGAGAGACTGGGGGCGTTAAAGGGAGAATTGGACAGTTTAACAAGCAGATTGGAAGTGTCTAGGGAAGTAGCCAAGGGGGCCTTAGGGATTTGTCAGGCAGGATAGAGTGGTTTAATTTCCTCATGTGGAGGAAAATCACATAGAAAGGGAATAAAGGTGTTTTACAGGCAGAATAAAAACGTATAGCCATTCTGGGAAGAAATAGATTTAATAGAAGCAGTTCTGTTGCGTGGGAATATAAGTAAAGTTCTTGTTTAAACCTGAAACAATATTTCTGACGGGAAAATAAATGCTGCATCTTTAAGAGTGAGACAGTCAAGCTTTATCCTTCATTGTGTGCTTGTTAATAATAACGCAGTTTTCTTTTTTCTTTTTTCCCTTTTTCTTTTTTTATTCATAAGATTTTTTAAAAAACTTTATTCCAAAACCGAAAAAGAATTACAAACATCAAATTCAAAATCCATATTTGTTTTGTAACATAAGCCTATTACTTAGTTGACTAAATTAAAATATACCTAATTGCTATAGACTTCCCTTTGCTATATATAAACGCAACGCAATTAGAAATATTATATTAGAATTTTTTAATAAATTCCCCCTATACCCCCCACTCCCCTTCACCCATGTGTGATCTCAATATTTTTTTTACTTCTTCCATCTTGATGTGTTGTTGTAGTTTAATAATTATTCAATTGATTCTTTTATTATTTCCTTGCTTACCCTTGCACGTTTTACACATGATCTATTAATATTCCAATTCCGGAACCATATTTTTTCATGTATACCTTCACTCCATCCCACTCTTTAATTATTCTCTGATTTGAATGGCCTCTAATGATTGCCGTCAATTTTGCCATTTCCACAAACTCACAGAGCTTGCTTTGCCATTCTAATAATGATGGCATTTTCTCCCCCTTTAATAATGCAGTTTTCATTTCCATCGTGCCTCAGCTTTGTAAGTAAGTAAGTAAATTTTTATTTATACCCTGCCCTCACCGGCCAAGACCAGGCTCAGGACAGCTAACATCAAATATCAGATACATTAAAACACAAACAATTGATTAAAATACAGCTTAAAAATTAGAATCAGGATAAAATTAAATAACTGCCCACGAATTACAACCATAGGGGTCGGGAACCTCAAGTATACATCAGGGCCAGCTATCCATGTTGGTCCCACATGAGCTGATAAAAGGGCCAAAGAGGTAACTTACAAGGTCCCATAGATGGGACTAAAGTTCTATGAGGATTACCAAAGGAGGGGGTCAGACTGGGCCCTGACCGAAGGCCAGGTGGAACAGCTCTATCTTGCAGTCCCTGCGGAAGGATGTCAAGTCCCGCAGGTGGTTAGTTCAGGGAATAAGTTGTCACAGGAACCCCAATATCGAGAGTTCTTGCTGAGGATTTGTATTATATGTTACCACAGATCTGTGCTGCATATGAATAAGGGATATTATAACATCCCTTATTCGCATGAGGCACTGTGAAAGCCCCTCCACAGTATTAACTTTCCTTCACAAGAACACTTTAATATCTCTTTCCTGTTTCTATAATCTGCACAATGACACCACATTGCCCCTGCCTCATGTGTGCTCAGATAACACGAGAAACACCCCACATTTCCAGGTGAACAGTCTGTATTTTCTTGGAGCTGAAAGGCACTGTCAGAGCTGTCATGTGGTACAGCTTTTGCTGGGCTGTGCCATTTCAGGCTGAAACCGGCGGTGGGAATTGGTTGCTTGAATTCTCTCCCATATTGAAAACTCCGTGCAAATATAAAACACTGAATGCCAGCAAGAGCAGTTCAAGTTCAGTCTTCTGCCTGCCGTTTCCCATGTGCAAGTAGCTGTTAGGTTTTGCAAGGAGGAAAACTCAAACACACATTTTCCCCACCTGCAGTCTGAAATGGTTCCACCCAATGACAGTTGCACTGCATGGATGTGCTGATCATGCATTTCAGTCCTGTATCAAAACTGATGAGTTGCTTAAGCTTTTCCTGGGAGAAGCAGTTTATCAAATCAGCATGCCTTGTTAGCAAAATGCAAGCAAAATCTGCTCTCATTTACCTTCTTCCCTCGCTGCTTTTGCATGTCTTCTCTCCCAGTGTCAAATTTTATATTGTAAGATGCTTAGTAGGGCACAGACCTACTAACTACCACATCCATTGCTGTCAATCATCACCATGATCCCATGCTTTTGTTGGGAATGCCATTGTTGTATTGCCAACCTCCCATAAGGAAACCATCCCATTTTATTTTGACCTGTCTTTGCAGAAGCCTGAAAGCAGGTGACTCAAATGTCATTTGACTGAAAGGCCCAATAAGGGTGAAATTGGAAAAGGCTTCCAGCCTGCAGGTAAGTAGTTCAAGGAACTGACATGAAAGCTTTGTGCAACTGTGTTGCCTGGATTAGAACCAAGATAGGAAATGGCAGCCTTTGTTGGATCAATTTCCATCTCCCCGAAAGCCACTTCAAATGTTTCTCTAAATCATTTGGTTCCGATGCAGTGCTGCACTTTATAACACCCAAGTGGCTGAAAGCAGATGGCAATACAGTACATCATTTTACATTACTGCATAAATCTCACGAAGAATTTGCATTTTTTTATTATCTAGTGCTCACTCAAACAACATATTTAAATGGCTTCCTGCATAGCTAATAAGATAAATTACATTTTACTCACATGCCTTTTATAATGAATGCATAGAAAGGGCCAGAATCACATCCACTAGACCCATCACCAGGGGCAGAGGAAGGGGGGTGCGGTGGCCGCTCGGGGTGTCACCATTGAGGGAGGTGACAAAATGCCGGATGGCACTCACCATGGGGCCTGCAGTGCACCCGAGCCGCACGTCTCTCCTGGGAGAGACACGATGGCTTGGACGTGCGCAGGCTTCATGCTGCCCAAACGGTCCACCCGCTGCCTCTCCCCCTGCTGTAGGGCGGCTGAGTGGGAGGAGGCAGGCAGACTCTGGAGGCCCCACATTGCGTCCCGCCCTATGGGCGGCTCACCCTGCCCCTGGACCATCATCATCATCATCCCAAAGGGGAGCCCTGTTGGATCAGGCCAAAGGACCATTTAGTGAAACCAGCACAGTGGCTACAACTCAAACGTGAACAAGAAGGGAGACAGGGCTGTCAGGAGTTCAGCCTACACTCCAGTAGGACCCTGGCAGAGACATATGCCCGACTGGCATGTTCTCTCCCTCCTGGTCAATTGTTTGGGAGCTTCAGAAGCTTTCTTCATCTTGAACATCACAGCGACCGATGCCAACCGACATCGGCACACTTAGGGATACGCAGAGTTTGCGCAGTTGCGTAACAGACCTCAGAAACTCAGCATTTTGGCTAATCTACTTTATTTACATATAAACACACACGGAGCACTGCAACATGGCTCCCTCTCTCTCTAGTATCAGACAGCAAAGAGAGAAAGAACAAAGGACAATAGTCCCACTTCACGGAACACAGTAACAGTGTCTCCGTCACTTCCTACTCTGTGGAGTCAAAACATATACCATCATGTGAAAGACAAAAATCCCATGACTGCAATCATGGAGCAGGAATTCTAACAAGGGCGTCCTGACATCATAACCCAAGCTGAAATGCTGCCTGGGGTTCACGGATCAGAGAAATGGCAGAATTGTGGTGATCTAATATGCCCCCAATGACTCACTCCTGACTCTAGACACCCCATAGTCACACCTGGAACTCCAAAAAAAAAAAAAGTCAGTGAGCCTGAGGTAAAGCTCAGGACTGACAGCACAGTTCTCATCTGGCATCACAAGGCAGTCCATTTCAGAACCTGCTGATAAACAGGAAAGCTTCCTAAAGTACAGTCAGGTTCAGAGCCCCACAAGGACACCAGATGCGGTGAAGCAACCAGAATTGTTCCATCAATTCTCAACTGCTGTCTAGTACAGAGATATAGAATCTCTGGCCCTTTGGGAGACCCTGGGCTCCAGCACCCACAATCCCTGGCCATTGATTATACTTGTTGGGGCTGATGTGGAGTACAACAACAACAAATGGGGGGGCACAGGTTCCACACCCCTGGCCACTGTGGTTGCTGGCGCAACAGCTCTATGGATCAGCTACTAATTCCACAAATAAGCAATACGTAGTTCACAAACGTGCTGAAGCTGCTGGACAGCTCCCCAGTGCTCTTGAAACCAGGTTCATTTCCCCAGATATGCCGCAAAACCAGAGGACACCAGAGCAAGAACCATGGCAATGACAGTCAGGGCTATGCTCCTGGCCGAACTAGCAGCTTTTAAACCCTTTTAAAGCAAGGGTCTGGGGAAATGAGAAGATGCTAGATCACAGCCATGGAAACTTCCCTCTTCTCTGCTGAGACCATTTGGAAGAGGGCAAAAACACCCCTTAAATTGTCACTGACTAACTCTCCCACCTGCGCATGGGTGTTGAGTTTGAAGGGACTGTTTCATAACAGCCTTAGGAAGCCATGGCAAGAGTGTACTGTATTCAACTAGATTAGGGGTGAGGAATCTCAGGCCCTCCAGGTGTTGCTGGACTACATTTCCCATCATCCCAACCGGACACGTTGTCCAGGGCTGATGGGTGTTGTAGTCCAACAATCATTGGAGCACCTGAGGTTCCTCAGTTCTGAACTACATGGACAAACAGTAAGGCCCAGTTATAGGTCGGCTCATGGCTGGGTGCATCCTACACTAAATCACATAGGTAATATTTCATTTTGAAGGCATGAACTTTTAAGGAGTGGTGTTTGCCCAACAATGTTCCTGGTAGGATCATGTCTTCCATAGAAAAGTGTTCACACCAGGGCGATTCAGTGTGCAGATAATGTTATAGGCTTGCTTGCTTCTGATCGTTCATCTCAGTGTGGTGAGAGCCAGTGTGGTGTAGTGGTTAAGAGCGGTAGACTCGTAATCTGGGGAACCGGGTTCGCGTCTCCGCTCCTCCACCTGCAGCTGCTGGGTGACCTTGGGCCAGTCACACTTCTCTGAAGTCTCTCAGCCCCACTCACCTCACAGAGTGTTTGTTGTGGGGGAGGAAGGGAAAGGAGAATGTTAGCCGCTTTGAGACTCCTTAAAGGGAGTGAAAGGCGGGATATCAAATCCAAACTCCTCCTCCTCCTCTTCTTCTTCTTCTTCTTCTTCTTCTTCTTCTTCTTCTTCTTCTTCTTCTTCTTCTTCTTCTTCTCCTTTACTGTCTTCCATGTGGGAGTGCTCTTGATGGCGCATTGAATGCTTTGTCTGAAGCAGCAGATGGCCAGCCCTTTCGAGTGCATTCTCTTCATGTTTTATCCCCTGTTAAATATCACCTGCCCTGAACCCTGGCTGAAAGAAAGGAGGAACTAACCCAAAATTTAAGAAATAAACAACATTCTGAAACTATTTCGCTTTTCTAAGTGACCTCAATTTAAAGCCTTGGCCAAGGACCAGAACATTGTCTTCCTTGCTGTCACATTTTTTGATGAGCTGAGGCACTATGTACTTTAACCCCTTCCTCTCCAGTGTGAACATTAATAGTGTCCTCAGTGGAGTCCTCCCCCCATGTTTGCTCCAGTGTGCCTTGGCTCATGAATCCAAGGTATGATTGTATTATGATTCTGACCAATATTGCAATTAATTGATTGATTGATCACTTTCTAGACCATTGTCTAAGGTGGTTTAGACATAAGATCATAAAAAATAGTTAAAAACACAAATAAAACAAATGCGTATAAAGCAAGACTAAAAGTCTAACAAATGCACCCTCATGGCAAAGACCCATTCATTCATCTGGGAAAGGCTGTTTCTCCCACATCCCAAGAACCTAGCCAGCCAAGTATTTGCATGAAGGAGTTTACATAATAATGATAATAATAAATTTATTTATACCCCACCTGTCTGGCTGGGTTTCCCAGGCTGCTCATTGCAAACAATTGCCCCTATGACAGAACCAACCAGAAATTTCATTGTGGTGGTGATGGCATTTCAGAGTTTATTGACAGAGGACACTGTTCATTCTCAAGCAAGTTGCTGGGATCTTGTAGGGCGAGGTTGCCTCAGGTAGTCTGATGGGGGATGGCTCTCGAGTGTTGTTTAGTAGAGATTGAACAGGGCAATAGCCTGAGGCTTTGGGTTTCATGGGGCCTGACATGTTCTCTTTCTCCTCCGCCCACCTCTACGGCTTTTGCCACCTGGGGAGAAAAAGGTAAAATAAGGTTTCCATAGAATCACAGAATTGCAGAGTTGAAAAGGACCCAAAGGGTCGTATAGTCCTTGTGATGGGTCTTTGTTAATGCATCTGTCCCAGTGCTGTTTGACGCCTTATTGTTATTAATTTCATTTATAAATCACTTCCTAGGAAGCATCTCAAAGCAATTTCACAATGCAAGAAAACATGTCTAAAGCAAACATATATATAATAAGTTAATTACACACACACACACACACACATCTCCCAAATCCAAACCAGTTAGCAACTAGGATTTTTTTTATAAAAAATCCGCTTATTAGACTTCTTGAAAGAGGAAAGAAATTTAGGGCCAATGTAATTCTAAGGACTCGTGTTTCTGTCAGATTTCACACCCTGGTTCTATTGGAAAAAAGGTTGAAATTTGGTCTCTGCCAGTTTTTGCATTATTGTTTTTTTAAAGTTTGTTCCATTCCACTTGAATAGTAATGTGTGAACTTAAAACCATAGAGAGTCATGCATTAATGTGGATAGTCTTTGTTTTGTAAAATCTTCCTGAGAGCTGTCAGCACCATTTTCTTTTCTTTTCTTTCTTTTCCTTTTTTCCTTTTTTTATATATTGCAATTTTATTTCATCTGCTCAAACAAAACAAAGTTAGCATTTTAAGAAATTTTAAAATGACACAATATGGTAAAAATAGCAGAGAATTAACTGAAAAACCTCAAAAGGAGGTAAAACTAAATGCATGAAAATTCAACATTCATTAGTGTTTCACAGCAGCCAAACTTCGTAGCTTTTCTAAGCAGCTAAATATATGTCTTTTAAAAGGTGGGGTGGGGTTAAAATTCTGAAAAGCAGCCTTCATACCATGTCATAGTATTCACTGTGGATCTTAAATGGAGCAAAATCTGAGACACAGGGGTGAAGATTACGTGTGTTCACATCCACCATCCTGACTTTCATATCCATCTTGCATGGTTTCCAAATCATCCCTTTAAATCCTAGGATTCTTTTGGAGGATCTCTGTGACTGTTATACATTCACTATAGGCTTATGTTTTTTAAAACATATACCACTCCTCACATGGAGGCTCAATGGTGATGCACTAGTTTTCTCCAGCTTTCATTCCTCGCTTTGTTTTCCTGGTGCTGGAAATATTTCAAGAGACAGTGACATGCTGTTGATTTGTATTATTCAGCAGCCAATCATTTAAATATCAATTATTTACCACTGTATTCTGCTCTGTTGTTGATACTTGACTGTGCACCACGACTGAGAGTGGTGTGTAGATAAATAGGGGAGGACACCGAGTCGCCTCTCTTTGTATCTCAAGAGCTTTTTCACATGCTGAAGACTTAATTGGCATTGACAAAAGCTGTTTCCAAAAAGAAGTACATGAATGCATTGCAAAATTCCAATGCTGAGCTGAAACCAGTCACTGGCTTTGCAAAGGGTTGGGCAAATTATTTGACCTTCTTACAAACAAACAAAAAATAGTCCATTCATTTACTCAACATTCATTCATTCATTCATTCATTTATTTTACACTTTTTATAGTGCATCCGTCTCCATTTATTTTCACAGTGGGGAAAGGGGAGAAATCGGATTCTGTTCCCATTTAAAGGCAAACTTATCTGAAAAGCACTTTCTGAAATAATATGAGAACCAAAAATACAGCCGTCCTCCAAATTGCATACAGTCGTACCTTGGATCTCAAAAGCCTTGGCTCCCGAAGAAATCGGCTCCTGAACAATAGAAACCCGGAAGTAAGTGTTTCAGTTTTTGAACAATTTTCGGAAGCTGAACATCCGGCACAGGTTCTGCGGCTTCCGGTTGGCTGCAGGAGCCTCCTGCAGCCAATTGGAAGCCGAGCCTTGGTTTTCAAACGGTTCCGGGAGTTGAACGGACTCCCGAAACACATTCTTTTTGAGAACCAAGGTACGACTGTACTTCTTTAAATTTTGCAGTGCAGTTCTCCAGTCACGTAATAGGCAAAAAAAATCACATACTAAGGTAAAGTGTACATAAAAATGCATATTTGAGGGGAAACAACATACAGAAATATACTTTCTTGGGGGAATTTTTTCTTTGCAAAAATGTCTGCTAGGAGAAAAAAAAAACAACACAACAAAAATCATGAGCTGATGTGTAAATGTTGAGACCTAAAGAGTACCAATTGCTGGGAACTGCAAGTGAAAGGGGGGTTCTCACGTTCAGGTCCTGCTTCTGGGCTTCCAAGAGGCATCATGCTGGCCAATGTGAAATTAGGATGGTCAACTGGGTGGGCCTTTGGCCTGATTAAGCAGGACTCTCCTTATGTTGGCAGGGGATGCTTCCAAGCATGGGCACCAAATGCCCTTAGAAGGTGCTTTCAGACCTTCTGCACATGAGGCTGTGTGAGTGCAGAACATTGGTGGTAGCACTGGCATGCATGTTCCATGCCTCCTATTCACATTGGCCTTTTTAGTTCAAGCATAGGTTTCATGGAGGCTTAAGGGCAGTAGAATCACTGCACCAAGGCTGGCAAAACCCACCCAAATTTGAGGGAGTCCTTAGCAAAACAGCATTGGCACCACCTTCCAGTGTGGATGCCCTCATGTTCACAGAGGGGAGGCTTACCTGTGCTATAAGCACAGGTGAGTGGCTATTATTCTTTTTTTATATATATATAAATTTTTATTAGGGTTTTTACAATATTACAAAATGAAAAAGAAAAAATACAAAATAAAAATAGTTAAAAACAAATCAATCTTTTCATCACTTATTTTTCATTTACTTGTTTCCCGGACCTCCTCATACCTCCCTTTTTTGTATTCCAGTTCAATTTATTAGTTCAGCAGTTTCTTTCCCTCTTTATTTTATCCTGATCTTTAATCTTAAATTATTATGACATTAAATTTTTACTTATAAAAAAACCATTTTTTCATATTCTTTTATACCATTACAGCTAGAAACCACTTAATTTCAATCCAACATCATTCTAACATTCAGTAATTTTGCAATATTTCTGTAGGTAGTCTTTAAATTTCTTCCAGTCTTCTTCCACCGACTCTTCTCCCTGGTCTCGGATTCTGCCAGTCATTTCCGCCAGTTCCATGTAGTCCATCACCTTCATCTGCCATTCTTCCAGAGTGGGTATGTCTTGTGTCTTCCAATACTTTGCAATAAGTATTCTTGCTGCTGTTGTAGCGTACATAAAGAAAGTTCTATCCTTCTTTAAGGCCGACTATGCCCAGGAGAAAGGCCTCTGGTTTCTTCAAGAAGGTATATTTAAATACCCTTTTCAATTCATTATATATCGTCTCCCAGAAAGCTTTAATCCTTGGGCACGTCCACCAAAGGTGAAAGAATGTACCTTCAGTTTCTTTACATTTCCAACATTTATTATCGGGCAAGTGATAGATTTTTGCAAGCTTGACTGGGGTCATGTACCACCTGGAGTGGCTATTATTCTTATTCTTAATACTAATTTTAATTTTTTTGGCTGTGAGAAGCAGCAAAGCTCTTGAAAAGTGCAACCTCTTGGCTATTTTGCTGCCTCCTGTTTTGTGCTAACGTAGGGGATTGGTGGGAGGGGAAACAAAATGGCATCTGGCACTCGCAAAAATGGCAGCCACCAATGGGTTCCACCATATTTTCTGTTGGCTGCCATTTTGGTTTTTTTTCCAAAAGGGAGAAAAATGCTCTAATGCACTAAAGCATTAGATCAAGGCACAGGAAAAAAGTTCATGATAGCAGAAGGGGACGAAAGAATAGGGGATCATCCGAAGGGTGGAATGTGGAAAGAACTGTTGTGTAAAAGGCCAGTTTGAATAGGCCCTTCATCACCACCACCAACTAGAGCAGGGGTCAGCAAACTTTTTCAGCAGGGGGCAAGTCCACTGTTCCTCAGACCTTGGGGGGGGGGGTGGGTGGACTATATTTAAAAAATAATAATGAACGAATTCCTGTGCCCCACAAATAACCCAGAGGTGCATTTTAAATGAAAGCACACATTCTACTCATGTAAAAACACCAGGCAGGCCCCACAAATAACCCACTGGTGCATTTTAAATAAAAGGACACGTTCTACTCATGTAAAAACACGATGATTCCTGGACCGTCCGTGGGCCAGATTTAGAAGGTGATTGGGCCGGATCCAGCCCCCGGACCTTAGTTTGCCTACCCATGAACGAGATTGTGCAGGAAGGTGGATTTCATGGAGAAAGTTGACCAGCCCAGTGGTTCCCAAACTTTTTCAGGTCACTGCCCGCTTGCTTCCACGAACGCATCCCCAATGCCCTTTACCCAACAGAAAACATTTTTCAGAATAGCAGTTTACACAGCCCACTAAGGAAGATAATAGCACAATAATATTCAAAACGGTAACAGCTAATGGCACATTTATTCAAGGCGAATTGAAGCTATTTAGTTTAATAAAGCTGGAATGTACATTGACTTATTCACCAGCACACAGCTAAACTATGGAACTCACTCCTACAGGAGACAGTGGTAGTCAGAAATTGGTATGGCTTTAAAAGACAAAGTCATGGAGGAGAAGGCTACCAAGGGATACTAGCATGATGACTATGCTCTGCCACCACAGCTGGAAGCAGCAATGCTTCTGAATACCAGCTGCTGGAAACCACAGGAGGGGAGAATGCTCAGGTGCTCATATCCTGTTTGCTGGCTTCCTTCAGGCATCTATATGCGCTCTATGTG
This sequence comes from Podarcis muralis, assembly GCF_964188315.1. Lineage (NCBI taxonomy): Eukaryota > Metazoa > Chordata > Lepidosauria > Squamata > Lacertidae > Podarcis > Podarcis muralis. The sequence continues at coordinate 9,616,809 of NC_135663.1, forward strand.
GGGCTACCTTTGAAGGTGACCCAGAAACTACAACTAATCCAGAATGCGGCAGCTAGACTGGTGACTGGGAGCGGTTGCCGAGACCACATAACACTGGTCTTGAAAGACCTACATTGGCTCCCAGTACGTTTCCGAGCACAATTCAGCGTGTTGGTGCTGACCTTTAAAGCCCTAAACAGCCTCGGTCCAGTATATCTGAAGGAGTGTCTCCACCCCCATTGTTCTACCTGGACACTGAGGTCCAGCGCTGAGGACCTTCTGGCAGTTCCATCACTACGAGAAGCCAAATTACAGGGAACCAGGCAGAGGGCCTTCTTGGTAGTGGCACCCGCCCTGTGGAACGCCCTCCCACCAGATGTCAAAAGGAATGACAACTACCTGACTTTTTGAAGACATCTGAAGGCAGCCCTGTTTAGGGAAGCTTTTAATGTTTGATGCATTACTGTATTTTAATATTTTGTTGGAAGCCGCCCGGAGTGGCTGGGGAAACCCAGCCAGATGGGTGGGGTATTAATAATAATCATCATCATCATCATCATCATCATCATCATCATCATCTTGTTGGCCACTGTAAGAAGTGGGCTAGATGGGCCATTGGCAAAAACCAGCAAGCACTTCTGCTGTCCTTATCTCCAATGGCCGTTTCCCCTAGAGTGTTGTCCCTCCCATGAATGAACAGGGTTGATATAGTTGTTGTTTAAGGGCAAGTGAACAAGCTATTGAATAAAGGCAGGGTCAAGTCAAATAAGTACTCTTGCTAGGCACATGTTCATTTCTGAAAGAGGAAGTTAATTACCGCACAACAGTTTTGATCATTAATAATAATAATACATTTTATTAATACCCCGCACTCCCCAACCAAAATTGGGCTCAGGGCGGCTAACACCAGATATAAAACAATTGATTGTAATACAACTTGAAAAACAAGATTAAAATACAACATTAAAATGTAGCCTCATTTCAGCAGAAACTCAAAAACTTTTTTGGGGATGAAAATGTCACATCTTCACAAAGGCTAACTATCCAGAGTGGTCCTACGTGGGCCAGGAAAAAAGCCAGGGAAGTCCCCAAGTAGGAGTTCCACCACAGAAGGGAAAAGGGAAAAAGAAAGAGGGGAACAAATTAATTCCAAGCCAAAAGCCAGATGGAACAACTCTGTCTTACAGGCCCTGCAGAAAGAAATCAGATCCTGCAGGGCCCTGGTCTCATGAGACAGTGTGTTCCACCAGGCCAGAGTCAGTGTTGAAAAGGCCCTGGCTCTGGTTGTGGTTAATCTGACTTCCTTAGGGCCCAGGACCACAAGGGTGTTTCTATATATGGACCTTAAGGTCCGCCATGGGGCATACCTGGAGAGGCGGTCCTGTAGGTACGAGGGTCCTAGGCCATGAAGGGCTTTAAAGGTCAAAACCAGCACCTTAAATCTGACCCTGTACTCCACCGGGAGCCAGTATAGCTGGAAAAGAACTGGGTGAATATGCTCCCATGGCAGGACCCATTGTTATGAAGAATCCTCTACAACTGCATTGGCCAACTTGACGCCCTTCAGAACTTTTTCAGCTACAACTCCCAGAAGTCCCAGTCAGCATGGCCACTTGACAAGATGATACGGCTCAGGGTGCTTGCAGAGGCCTTCCCCAGTGCCCACAGGGGTCCTCGCCCCCTTATCCACTTCACCTCTGCTGAAATTATGCTTGAAAGAATCGTTTTGTTGAACCCAGTAGAAAAGGTTGTGTTGTGTGCTTGGTTGCAGGATGTGTGTGTTACTCAACAATAACTTTTCCAGGATGCAAATGTGCCTATGGTCCCTCAAAGATTGGTGCAACCTGGTACAGATGGCCAGGTTACCCCAAGTATCTTGGCCATCTCCAGTGGTGGTCAGTGTCCATTGGGACTGGTAGAGTGGAAGGCAGGGAGGTCAACAGTAGATGGCGCCAGAGCTAATGGCAGACACAGCCACCTAATTCTAATTTTCCTCCTATTCTCCTCCATAGATGTCCACTTTCCCCAAGGGAATTTCCCTTATTGTGAATAGGATTCCTCACAAGAAAAGGGAAAAGTTGACAGCTATGTTCTCCTCCCTGCTGAGTTCTATGAATGGCAACACTGAGACTAATCTGGAAGAAGCTGCCCCAGGCAGTGCTACTCCTAGGCTGGATATAAGAAAGAAGGCAAGCAGCTGGGAGGCTGTTTGGGGGCTAGCTGCAGTTGGTGGGCCCATGCCCTATTTGCTTCAAATGAGCCAGCCACCACTGGTTCTCTCTATGGGTCACTAGAGGCCCAAAGAGTTACCCCATGTCCATATTTTACGCTGACAACACCAAACATGACTGCATCTCAAGAGGGGCCCAAGACACAAATCAAACCCTGGGACCCACCTTTTCTCCTTCCGCCGCGTCTTCCCCTCCTCCTCCCTTTGCCCCGCCGTCCGGAGCCGCCCCCACGGCGTCCCCTTTTCGCCATCCATTTGCAGTTCCTGCTGCTGCTCCTGCTGTGTTGGAATCTCGCCATGTTGTTTCAGTTCCTTTGGTGTGCAAAGTCTGGGCGAACAGCAGGAGCCCCACCTGTGGGCTGAACAGCAGCCCTGATGTCTCTGGAATGTTTGCCTTGGTCCAAGCCTGTTATAGGCCAGCTGTCCATTGTGACGCTGGGTGAAGCCACAAGGTGTTACCATGGGAACAACAGGCCATTTACCCATGATGCACTGTGATGAGTTTTGCCCTTTCAATCAAGACAAATTGTAAATCTTGGGGGGGGGCATATTTGTTTGTTTGTTAACAACCCTTCATCTCAATATCTCAGGGTGGTTCACAGCATAAAAATACAAAATACGAACACAAAGCACATAATCAAATTGTTTTGCGCTTGAAGGGAGCTCGCTGCAGGCACAGTGGGTCCTCTCTGTTGGGATACTGCCAGGGAGACAAAGTCCATCATGGCCCCACGTCGCCTCCGGATGTCCATCGATCTCCCGTAGACACGCAGTATCAGCAATTAGCGACACGAGCTCCAGAAATAGCTTGCCACATTCCAGAGCTGATGCACACTCTTATCAGCAGATAATGCACAGCGAAAGATGCACGCAGGAGAGCATTATTTAAGTTTATTCAGCGTTGGTCAGAACAAAGAAAAAACATGACCGCCTGCTTCAGTGTTCAGGCACCGAGAGAGAGAGAAACGAAAGCAACAGAAAACATAAACTTCCTGTGAACAGGAAATACGCAGACTCTGTGACTCACAAAGCCTGCTCCCTTTTAAGGTGGAATGGAAATATCCTAACACTCTCCAGTCTCCCTGGCTTCCCCAGAAAGTCACCAGCTCCCCCTTCCCCTTTGCAGCGAACCGGAAGTCTCAGTTCATAGCAAATCCTTTGTTCCTACAGATTATTTCTGTTAATTTAACCAACTCTGTCAAAGCCAAATATTTCAGCCAACATTCCTGAACTGCTGGGGTTTAAGAGTTTTTCCAGTGCTCAGCCCACGATAACTTTGCTGCAATCTATAAATTTGTAATCAATGATTCCATTGTGCTGGATAAAGCATTTTTCAGTAACATTAAATAATTCCAATCCATAACATTAAGAGCTATTAAATGTCATTGATACAGTAATTTGTTCAGCTCCTGAAAGCAATAGCTCTCTCCAACTTTTGCCTTTCTGGAAAAGGAAGATTCAAGTCGTCCGGTCCCAAGGTCCCAGAGGGGGTAAAATTAACAGTATGCTAATTACCCTACCTTATTCCTCCATATATCTATGGCCACATTATGCCAGTTTCAACAGGAATGTCTTAAACTAATTCTGCAAGATTCACATTCTTGGGGTTTGGAAGAGAAAGAGAAAGCCACAGGTGAGGGGAATATATCTCTTCCCATCCTTGCCTGTCCTGGAAGAAAGACAAAATAGAAATATAAGACATGCTTTTTTAAAAAAATGCTTCCCTTTTTTTAGTTTAGTTTGTGGTACTCTTTGTGCATAAAGGAACAAGAACCCCCTGCTATTTTTGCACCATTTCAAAGAAATATTTCTGCTATGAAGTTGATGTCACCTGGTGCTGTTACTTTGCAAAATGACATGCAGTTCTTTGCTTTCTTGATATACGGGGAGGAAGGCTATTGAAAATTAGCTCAAAAGACCCCCCCCTTTTTTTTCTTAAGACTTTTTTTTGTCAGTGGGAGTTATAGCTGCACCAAGATATTGTTATTTAAATCTGGTAATTATATGCCTTGGCAGATTACAGACTTCACAGATGCAGTCCATGAGATTTGTAATATAAATGAAGCATGGAATATCAAAAGACCATGTACTGGAGCCATTAGCTGCTCAAGTAAGGAAAAAAAGGGGGTTTTTTAGCTGTTAATAGCACTCCGGGTTCTGTTCTGTGTGACTTTTCCAGCTAACGCCTTCACTCCAACCTTCATGGAGCTAAAACTCATCTAGCTCCGAAAAAGATCTCCTGTGAATTCTGACAGTAAATATTTTCCAAGGTTATCCCTGGTTTGGCAGCTACTGATATTCAGCACTGATGATGTGTAACACTTTAGTAATACTAAATACAGAAGGGAAGGGGAAGATCCAGCTTGCATTTTTAGGTGAACCTAATGAATTCTCCCTTTCCGAAACAATACACAAACAGAAACACAGGGATCTTTCGAGATTCACACTTTTTCTGAATTTTGCAACGCAGTTCTCCAACCAAGCAACGTGTACGAAAATATTCATATAGTAAAGTGTGCACAAAATGCATATATTAGTGAAAACAGCATATTCTATTGGAGAAAATTACTTTGCAAAATTATGTACATCAGGTAAAAGTGCCTGATGAATTTGATCATTGCAAATTGTGGCAGGAACTGACCTGAGCTGCTCCTCTTGGACGCAGAAGGCAGGCAAACTAATACTAGTGTGCTGGAAGAAGCAATGTTCACCAGTGTTGAAGCAATGATTCTTCAACATCGGCTTCGTTGGACTGGTCATGTTGTGTGGATGCCTGACAATCGTCTTCCAAAGCAACTACTCTATTCCAAACTTAAAAATGGAAAGCGTAATGCTGGTGGTCCGCAAAAGAGGTTTAAAGACTGTCTCAAGGCAGTATGTAGTATAAACACCGACAACTGGGAAACACTGGCCTGTGAGTGCTCCAGTTGGAGAACAGCCTTTACCAAAGGTGTCATGGGCTTTGAAGACACTCGAACTCAGAACGCAAGGGAGAAACGTGCTAAGAGGAAGGCACACTTGGCTGCAGCCCTAACCCTCCTTAATGCAAAGCAAGGAACATTTTAGTCAGTAGGATTTTATTATTTACTTCTGAGTAGACATGGTTAGGACTGCATGGCTAGTTTTCCATCAACACTTGCACTTTTCAAAGGTTCTGACACAGTTATTGGCTCAAAATCACATTTTAAATATGGGCATTTTGAGAGATATTCAACTACATTTTACTAATGGGAGACCCACTGAAATTAATGAGCATACCCAGATGATCTAGCTAACCTAGTTCCAAAGAAGGGGAAGGAGAAGAAAGTAAGATGATGTGAGGAGCTCCTGAAATTTTATCTGAACTGGCTCTAATATTTATATCCCCTTATGTGCCAAAACCACATAACACTGGTCTTGAAAGACCTACATTGGCTCCCAGTATGTTTCTGAGAACAATTCAAGTTGTTGGTGCTGACCTTTAAAGCCCTAAATGGCCTCGGCCCAGTATATCTGAAGGAGCATCTCCACCCCCATCAGAGAAGGCTCCTAGGGCCTTCTGGCAGTTCTCTCACTGCGAGAAGTGAGGATACAGGGAAGCAGGCAGAGGGTCTTCTCGGTAGTGGCACCTGCCCTGTGGAACACCCTCCCATCAGATGTTAAGGAAATTAACAACTATTCGACTTTTAGAAGACATCGGAAGGCAGCCCTGTTTAGGGAAGTTTTAAATGACTGATGTTTTAATGTATTTTTACTATGTTGTCGGGAGCTGCCCAGAGTGGCTGGGGAAATCCAGCCAGATGGGTGGGGTATAATAAATAAATAAATAAATAAATAAATAAATAAATAAATAAATAAATAAAATTATTATTATTATTATTATTATTATTATTATTATTATTATTATTATTATCTTTGCTGATGATTTTTAAACTTAAAAGAATATCTGAGAAGAAAGGGGGGGGGGGTTAGTTTCAGATTTTGACTGAAGGCCGATACAGCCGTACCTCGAAAGTCGAATGCCTTGTGAGTCAAACGTTTTGGCTCCCCAACACTGTAAATCTAGAAGTTTGTGTTCTGGTTTGCAAACATTCTTTGGAACCCGAATGTCCGTTGCAAGTTCCGTGGCTTCTGATTGGCTGCAGGAGCTTCCTGCAGCCAATTGGAAGCTGCACCTTGGTTTCCGAACGTTTTGGAAGTCGAAGGGACTTCTGGAATGGATTCCATTCGACTTCCGAGGTACGATTGTATTTGTTTTATTTTCATGACATTATACATTATGCTGTTTGAACTTTCGAAATACCCCTTTCTTGACTTTTTAAGTTACTCTTAAACAATCTGAACTGTCTGAAGTCCACTCTATCACTACAGGCCAGCATTTCTTCAACTGAGTTCCGACATAGCAAGACACTTGACTTTAGGTCATGTCTGAGAACCCTGCCTTTTCTTTCAAACCCAGTATAACCACTTTGAAGCCGCAGGAACATATTTCAGCACATATTCATCTTATGTTAGCAAGCAGTGTTAACAATACTAACTTACCCAATTTTTTTTCTCTTAAATCCCATTCAAGCAGTGGGGGACCAACATTTTGGGAGCCCTGAAGCTTGAACTGTTACGGGAGGCAACCAGAAATGAGGTCTGGGTAAACCACTGTTTTCTTCCTCAATGGGGTTGTTCTGCAGATCACCAAACCTTTATCTCTAACTTTAGGATTGCTGAAATATATACAACAACAAAAATAATTGATTTGAGTCGTGCAATGTGGACTAAATTCAATTCTGGGACTCCTCCAAGTTTAGCGGCCCTGAAACCTTCATTAGTTTCTTAGTAGATCCACCTCTGCACTCAAATTCTTCATTTTATTTTCCTTCAAGAGCAGTGGCTTGTCAGCACCAGGGGCAAGGCAAGTAATTTGCGCCCCCTAACCCGTGGATTTTAGCACTCGAGTGCGAGCGCGCACCCCCCAGATGTTGCGGCCGGCCCCCCCTGCACCCCCCACGCTACGCCACTGGGGCTGGGGGCAAGCGAAGAAGCCAAGGAACCCCCCCCCCCAAAGGCTCAGCAGGAATTTATTAAATTTATTATTTGCGGAGCCCCCGTGGGCCGAGGCAGCCGAAGCCCCCTCCCCTCGGGCGCCTCCCTGCCCCCTCCTCTCCTTGGGCTGTAGGTGGAGCCCGCGCTCCGAGGCGCTCCAGATCCGGGCTTGGCGAGCGCCTCTCCTCCTCCTGGCTGGGTCGGGGGGCTTCCAGCCGCGCTCCGCCCCCCCCCCCCCCCCGCGGCTGAGACTTGCGCTGAGAGCCGGAGCCAGCGGCGCGCCCTTCCGCCGGGAGACCCTCGCCCACCCGCCGGCTTCCTCTCGGAGGGTTTTGGGGAGCGCTCCTCTCCTCCCTCCCAGTCGGCAGAAGCAGCCACCTGTGGCTGGGCCGAGGGGATGGCGGCGGCGGCGGGGTGCGGAGGCTGCCCGTGCCCGGCCATGCGTCGGTGGCGGCGGCGGCGCTGCTGCAGCGGCTGCTCCTTCTGCGAGTGAGTGGAGCGCAGCCGCAGCAGCAGCGGGGGGCGCGCGCGCCCTAGGGCGCAAGGCTGGCGGTGGCGGCGGGGAGCCCGGCGGAGGGAGGAACTTGTCCCTTCCCTCTGGACTCGCGCCCCCCCCCCCAGATGTTGTGCCCGGTGCGGCCGGCACCCCTGGCACCCCCCACGCTACACCACTGTTCAAGAGATAGGGGAAAAAGCAGATCTAATAATATTTTAAGCACTTAAGTAAACAAAGGTAGGTTAAGAATTCAGAGGAGAAAATGCAGCAGCATTTTCTCTAGGTGAATGGTGACAGGAGCAGTCAAACGGAATGAAAGAATCAGCTGCAATCAAAATTATTTCGGTTCATATTTTTATTTTTTCACATAATTGTTCTGAGATTATTAGCACCACCTTTAGGGTTGAAGATTGCCCAGACCCATGTTGTTGTTGTTGTTTAGTCATTTAGTCGTATCCGACACTTCGTGACCCCATGGACCAGAGCACCCCAGGCCCGCCTGTCTTCCGCTGCCTCCCTCAGTTTGGTCAAACTCATGCTGGTAGCTTCGAGAACACTGTCCAACCATCTCGTCCTCTATCGTCCCCTTCTCCTCGTGCCCTCCATCTTTCACAACATCAGGGTCTTTTCCAGGGAGTCTTCTCTTCTCATGAGGTGGCCAAAGTATAAAAACTATACTAACCAGAACGTCTTCAAAACAGGTACAAATACATCAATGATACATCCTGAAAGTTGTATAAAGCATATGCATTTTCATATATAGGCTCTTCTTTAAATATACGGTCAGATGAAAAATCAAAGCTGTGTCTCTCCCATAGCTTGCATTAGCTTACATCCAGCCTAAGGCTATGCAGCTCCTTCAGAGGCATCTTATCACATCCTTCTCTCACTGTGCCCAGGAACAAAAGACAAAGGCTAACCCCCTTCAAAATGGTGACTTTGCAATTGAATGCCCTGATCATGCTAAGGTTAAACACTCACATGAGTGCCAGCAGAGAACAGCAATAGTTAGTTATCAACTCAGCTAGAAGCTGAGAGAGAGCTCTTTCCAGCTTAGTACACTGCAATGGAAGGGGACGCGGGTGGCGCTGTGGGTTAAAGCCTCAGCGACTAGGACTTGCCGATCGAAAGGTCGGCGGTTTGAATCCCCGTGGCGGGGTGCGCTCCCGTCGTTCGGTCCCAGCGCCTGCCAACCTAGCAGTTCGAAAGCACCCCCGGGTGTAAGTAGATAAATAGGGACCGCTTACCAGCGGGAAGGTAAACGGCGTTCCGTGTGCTGTGCTGGCTCGCCAGATGCAGCTTGTCACGCTGGCCACGTGACCCAGAAGTGTCTGCGGACAGCGCTGGCCCCCGGCCTCTAGAGTGAGATGGGCGCACAACCCTAGAGTCTGTCAAGACTGGCCCGTACGGGCAGGGGTACCTTTACCTTTACCTTATACTGCAATGGAATTTTCCAATGTTAAACATAAATATAGGCATTCTCCATTTCAGTGTGCAATTAAACAATTATACTTAACACACACACACACACACACACACACACACACTTATAGGCACTATGGCACTACTTTTAAAAATCATGGTTTCCTACAAAGAATCCTAGGAACTGAAGTTTGTTAAGAGTCCTGAGAGCTGATAGGAGACACCTTTTCCCCCTCCAAAAGCTACAATTCTCAGAGCTCCCGGGGAAGAAGGATTGATTGAAACTGTAGCTCTGTGGGTCTTCATTCTGGGTGTGTGGACAAAAGGATAGCCCCTCAGGACATCCCTGTGGATGCAGACCACAGTTCATGCTTGTTTTCAAAACATGCTTCACGGGTGACTGGATGCAAAATGGCTTTCTTCTGGATCATTGTGGAGAATTCAGTTCTCTATTAAATGGCTAAATAAGAGGTGCTATCTGGACATCTGTCACAGGTTATCTGAGGTCTGTCTCAATGGCACACTACAAATACAGGGCAGAATAGAAAACAATGCCATCTGGAATTCTGGTATGACATGTAATGGGAGGGAATCCTATCTTTGCCTTTGCCTCAGGCATCAAAATACCTTGGGTGACCCCCGAATGTGTGAAAAGAGAGCTTCTTCTGCAGAGCCACCACCCACTCTGTCCTGTCACAAATAGCTCAATGTGTGCCTGTAAACCTGTCTTTTTGGAGAAATGGAACGTTGCACCTTAAGAAAGCTTTTCAGTCGCATCACTGAAATTATTTGTATTATTCCTGTCACTTTAATTTCTTTGGAGTGTCAGCATGCTACAAGGTAAGGCGATAACTGAAACAATCTCGCAGTTCCATTTTTGCATTATTCTGACATCTCAGGAGAACAGGTTTATTGAACACTTTCCCCGCTATTGCAAAAAGAGATTTGGGAAGGAATTTGAATTATTAAATCTTTTGTGTACAATTGAAGTGTATGGCGGGGGCGGGGTGCCACAGCATCATCTCTAGATAAGTCCTGGTGGAAAAGGAAGAGTAAGAAAATGATTAAATTCGATCGCGTTGATTAGAGGAATATCCATCCACTTGGCTAATGAGCCTGGGAATCATTTTTACATCAGCACTGACAAAGTAGAGGGGACAGAATGTTGGCTGCTAGACAACAGCATAGAGAAGTAAAAATGTGTAGAGGAGCATAAACGCATAGGAGTGGCTACGAGAAAAATAGCTTGAATTTTCATTTTTTTAAAAAAATGTGGAAGCCACTGCATTGCACGTCAAAAAGATCCTGGATTTGGCTACATTGGCAAAGAAAAAGTGTGTTGTATGCGTTGTATATGCATTATAACACTGTGATACTAGATGGCACTGTGGAGTTCTGTTTTTGCCATCCCGATTTCCCATACAAAGTTTAGAACGCGTTTAACTGAAACGCTTCTCTGATGTGTCTAGATACAGCCCCTGCCTTGCCCCAAACTCCAATCCCCTTGTCTTCTCTGAGCTCCACTGTGGGCTTTCCAATTTGTTGTCTGACTGCAAGTTGATAAATCAATGTCTGTTTCTTCTCGTGAACCAAAAATGATTCATTGAAATAAAAATAAGCTGACAACTATTTTGAAATAAAATAAAATCTGTAGGAGTCTCTCGCTTTTCCCCCTTCAAATGCAGACTCAATTTGAATGCATGTTGAATTATTCAACAGGTGACTCTACTGCAAAAAGTCACCATGCAACATAGTCTTGCATATGCATGGACATTCGTGGAAGGGGAAACAGCTTCATAATTTCCAATTCCTCAGTTTCCAATTAGAAAAAAGAGAGCGTAGGTTTCCTGCATTGCCTGGGACATGAGGCAAAATGTACTAGCATTATTTTCAATGTTTTTGTAAGAAACTAGCATGCTCCCAATTTCAGCGTCTTCTTTTGCCCTCCCTCAGAAAGAATCCTGCAGACACCAATGCAAATATGCAATGACGGATGCCTTCTACAAGTAAGAAAGAGGTTAGCACTGAAAAGCTTGCACACGATATCCATGCTTGTCAGTGGAAATAAAAAATTGATGCATTTTCTCAACTTGGTTGCATTTATACCATACACAAACAGAAAGAACGTGAAGGACCATGGACTGGTGTACACTTCAAGATCTGGTCTATGTGTCTTCTCCTAAGGTAAGATAAGAAAAGAAAAGATAAGATAAGAACATTTCTGTAATGGTTGACTGTGACAACACCATCAGGGATGGGGAGGTGAGTGGGGACTATGGTGTGTTAATTGTTTGTTACTATTACAATTTGTTGCTTCTTGCATATAAAATAAGGTGCTAAAAAGATAGAAGGACAAACATTAGCATGCTGCGCATAGAGCCAGCAATTGTTTCTACAAATGGAGGACAAATTAATTTGGTCTGCTTTTTGCAGCAAACGGAACCAATCCATTGCTGCCAAACATCGTGGTTGGCCGTCTATGTCAGGATTTACAGTCTCCCTCTCACATCAAGAGGCAGCAGGCTGGCAGTTTTATGGTTTTTCAGATTTATTAGTATTTACACAGAAGCTCCATCGGAGCACAGTCAATCATCACCTTCACTAGAGATGCCAGTTCAGCCGACTAAAGCGTGGGCTTTGCGTAAGCAGGAAACGCGCCACTGACTCCTCCTCTTGTTGTTGTTTAGTCGTTTAGTCGTGTCCGACTCTTCATGACCCCATGGACCAGAGCACGCCAGGCACCTCTGTCCTCCACTACCTCCCGCAGTTTGGTCAAACTCATGCTGGTAACCTCGAAAACACTATCCAACCATCTCGTCCTCTGTCGCCCCCTTCTCCTTGTGCCCTCCATCTTTCCCAGCATCAGTGTCTTCTCCAGGGAGTCTTCTCTTCTCATGAGGTGGCCAAAGTACTGGAGCCTCAGCTTCACAATCTGTCCTTCCAGTGAGCACTCAGGTCTGATTTCCTTAAGAATGTCAATCAACATTTTGATGATCTCCTTCTACAGGTCCACAATAGAAAGTGTCCTTTCATACTGCATCACAGTGTGGTACGCTGGTTTGACATCAACTGATGAGAAGTGCCTACAGAGGGTGGTGAATACAGCACAAGATATTATGGGCTGTCCTGTGAATCCGCTGGATGAAATAGCGGGAGAACGTTGCCTCAGGAGAATGAGGAAAATTCTCAGGGATGATTCACACCCTGGCCGGCACTTTCTTGATCTCCTGCCCTCGGGCAGAAGATACAGAAGCATGATTAGTCACACCAACAGGGTAAAGAACAGCTTCTATCTGTGGGCTGTTAGGCTGCTGAATGAAAAGATAACAACAGGGTTTGGTGGGTGTGCATCAGTAAACGAGGGGAATTAAGACTAAAAGAGCTGAGTGGGGGCTGCTTGTGTCATCTCACTATATACAAGTTGTACAAGTGACAATAAAGTATTTCAATTTCAATTTTCAAGTTCAATACAACATATTGGCTCCCCGTTCTCTGCTACCCTCAGGTGTGGTGGGGGATGTTGTCCCACCCCTAGTGGGGAAGGCAGACTCGACTGTCAGCCAAGTTGACTTGAAATAGGACCGTGCCATCCTGTTCCTCACATCAACATGGCACAGGCTAGCCATTTGCCAACCTGTGTAAACCAAACAGAAGAGATTTAGTAGGCACTTGACACCCAGCCTGTCAACAGTCCGAGGGAAGCATTTTTCACCAGTTGAACATTCTGAATGCTTTTCGGAGAAAGCCCCACAAAGAGGGATTTAAGGAATAATCCAGACCAAGAATACACCAGGAAGAGCAGAGTTTTGAACAGGTGATTCTCCAACTTTGCTCATCCAAGGCTATGTGGACTGATGGTCCTCATCCCAGAGATGTTCTGGCATAAGTCCCCCATCCTGTCTCAGTCAGGGCTCAGCGGACTCAGCTCAGTCTTGAGGCCAGAGCAGTTTGTGCAAAGGGGGCAGCCTGGGAGAGTGGTGAGGGCAGGATGGGGGAGAGGGAGACTTACCCCTATTCCAAACCCCCTTCAGCTTAGTCACATGACCTAGAAACCTGTTGAGGTTTGTGAGAAACTGCAGCTTTGAAGTGGACAATTAATGAGTTGGCAAGAAGCCAAGTAAAGCAAGAGTACGTGAGAAAGTCTGCCTGGAGATAGGGAAGCCTAGCAACAGGTGGTGGTTGGCTAAAAGTTTTCCCTTATAAGCAGCATGACACAGTAGTTTGGTGTTGGAGTTCAGAGGTCGGTGTGTAAAGTTTGACTCGAGTCTGTGTATATAGTAACTTGTATAAAGCTGTGCTATACTCTGTATATAATAAAAGCAAATACAAATCAAGTTACTGTTCAGCACGTTATGTTCCTGAGTTGTCATCCTGGACTAACGGACTAAGCAGCCGGTAGCAGAGAGTTTTGGTTGAGATCCATCAACAAAACCTAGCAGAAGTTACACTGTCAAAAAGGGTGGCTGTGACGTTAACATAGGATAGTGCTGGAAGTGAAATAGTTAAACAGGTTACCCATTCAGAACCCAGGGGGGTGGAGTCAGAGGGACTATAAAACCAGCTCTGGGAGGGGCGAAGAGGGGAGTTCGTTGGGAGTTGGGTGGTTGGTTGGAGTGGGAGTGAATTGGGATAGAGTCTGTGGGTAGGTTGAGTTAGTGTAGCGAAATAAGCTGAGTCAGGAACAGTTTGGAGCTAGGAAGACAAGTAAATATCTGAGAGGTGGTTTAGTGAGGGAGAGCAGGTAGCGGAAGTTATGGGTCTGGATAGGCAACCCATGATTGTAATTGACCAATACCATTTATGAAACCACACGCTTGTTAAACTGCAATAAATAAACAGAAGTTTATGTTCCAATTTAACCCTGACTGGACTCAGTATTGTACCAGGTAGGGCTTGGGGGCTGGCAGCGAGAAATAAAGTGGTGGCACAGGGATCAATAGAAGAAGAAGAAGAAGAAGAAGAAGAAGAAGAAGAAGAAGAAGAAGAAGAGTAGTAGTAGTAGTAGTAGTAGTAGTAGTAGTAGTAGTAGTAGTTGTTTGGATTTGATATCCCGCCTTTCACTCCCTTTAAGGAGTCTCAAAGCGGCTCACAATCTCCTTTCCCTTCCTCCCCCACAGCAAACACTCTGTGAGGTGAGTGGGGCTGAGAGACTTCAAAGAAGTGTGACTGGCCCAAGGTCACCCAGCAGCTGCATGTGGAGGAGCGGAGACGCGAACCCGGTTCCCCAGATTACGAGACTACTGCTCTTAACCACTACACCACACTGGCTCTCAATAGACGGTGAAACGTCCGGGGACCCTGTGTGATCGCCATAGTGGCGTAAGTCAAACTCTGTTTTAAAGCCTTGTTTTCCCTCTGGTGGGTTCAGGCCAGTAGACCTGGCTGTACCCTTGCTCGCAAACAGAGTGGGAACAGGGGTAAGTTACACTGTTATAATTTACCCTGACTTCCTATAGTTTGGATAGCTCTGCCTTAGACATCTTTTCCTGTGATTACCTGCTTTTGTTCACAGAGGAAGAGAGGCAATCTATGGTCTGACTTGCAAATCTCAAGGACTAAACTTGCTTGAGGTCTATCTTTCTGAGCCTGCTCTCCCACTCTGAAGATTTAGGCAGCAATTTTGCAGCGTGGCACTGCGCAAATTCTCCCATCACCGCCACCCCACCCCGTTCCTCGGTTTGTAGCAAAGAGAAGCAAAGTTATCCATCAGAACAAAAGACCTGAAATGAAGCTGTAAATCTTGCTCCGCTGCCAGGCTGATGGCACGGGTGATTCAGCCCCCAGAGAATGGTCATAATTCACTTCCTTCTTCCATATCTGATCCCCTGGGGAGAATGTTAAATTAAAAATTCTAAGTTGAAAACTAATGAACTACTGCAAATGGATCAGCATGCATCTTTCCCTTAAGAAACAAGAAGCAGAAGTTAATAAATGGAGCAGTCATCACTTCTTACAGATATATGTATTGCTGCACGCCACCCCAATCCCTGAGTGAAGTGAGATTCCAGGAGTTCCTGGTACTTACTCAGGGTTCATATTTCCTTTGGGGAATGAGACACAGTGAAGACGGTGGTGTCTTTGTGATATATTATATATATATATATATATATATATATATATATATATATATATATATATGCAGGTTTTGGTGTCCTCGGGTGTCTTCCCGTGTAAAAGATGGGGTGTCTAGGCGACGTTTCGACGAGGTCTCACTCGTCATCTTCAGGCTGGTGCTTTCGGCTTCTTGTTACTGGAACAGAGCAGGATCTCAGTGTTTGAGTTCCTATAAATACTGTTGAGGAGGTGTGGTGTATAGCCTCCAATGTTCTGGGCAGAGAGGAAGTTCCCAGGCTAGTGTGCCTTTTCTTCTTTTGTTCCTTAATTACTTGAGGGATATCTTGAGTGATTTCTTGAGTGATATCCTGAGTACCACTTAGGTGGGTCATTAGGTGTGGATTAGTTGCTAAGGCCTTTGTGTCTTGACCTCTTGAACTTTGTGAAGAGTTTTTCTGAGAAGATGGCTGTACTGCACTTGGTTGTGCTCTGGCTTGGCTTCGTGTATAGGGGCGAGCTGTGGTTTTGTGGCCTGTGCCAGCCAGATCTGTGTAGGGATTGCAGGGGGGTGCAGCATCCGGAGGTGCCACCATGGTTTGGCTACTGGATGGTGTCTGTAATTTATCTGTGGAGAGGGTCTGGGTTTGGGTCTGGTGTGGTTGATTGGTGATGGCGTTCTGTGTGCCTCTGGCTCTGGTGTCAGTTTTTGTGGGGAGGGCTAATTTCCAGATGTCTGGCAAGCGGGATGTGTCGTCACGCTTGTTCATGTTGTGAGGGTGTTTCTCTATCTCGATAGCTTCCATGATTATTCTCTTGTGGTGATGTTCCATGTTAAAGAGCAATTTGGAATCTGCAAAATTAATTTCGTGTCCTGTTTCTTTCATGTGTTGGAAAAGAGAGGAAGTTTTTTCTTCTTTTTTGACGGCATTCTTGTGTTCTGCAATACGTGCATTTATTCGTCTGTTTGTTTGTCCAATGTACGTGGCTGGGCAGACTTTGCAGGGTATTTCATAGACCCCTTGGTTTTCCAACTGGATTTTATCCTTGGGGTTTCTGAGGATATTGGCTATTTTTTGGTTGGTGCAAAAGGCTGTTTTGATATTGTGTTTATGGAGGATTTTGCTAATTTTATCTGTAGTGCCCTTGATATAAGGAAGGAGGGCCATGCCATTGTTTTCTTCTGTGTCTTGGTTTTTGGGGGGTGTTTCTTTTTGGATTAGCTTCATAACCCTGTTTTGCTGGTATCCATTGGCAATTAACACATTTGAGAGATTCTGTAACTCAGTTGTCAGGTGGTCTTTGTCAGCCAGGCGTTTGGTTCTGGAGATGAGAGTCTTGGCTACGGAGTTTATTTGTGCAGGGTGGTGGTGTGATTGTGCATGTAAGTAGCGGTTGGTGTGTGTTTTTTTCCGGTAGATAGTGTGTCCTAGGGAGCCATCAGGTTTTTTGTAGATTAGGACGTCAAGGAAGGGAAGTTGGTTGTTGGCTTCTATTTCCATAGTGAATTGTATTTTGGGGTGTAGGCTGTTGAGATGTGTAAGGAAGCTACACATCAACCGCTACTTACATGCACAATCACACCACCACCCTGCACAAATAAACTCCGTAGCCAAGACTCTCATCTCCAGAACCAAACGCCTGGCTGACAAAGACCACCTGACAACTGAGTTACAGAATCTCTCAAATGTGTTAATTGCCAATGGATACCAGCAAAACAGGGTTATGAAGCTAATCCAAAAAGAAACACCCCCAAAAAACCAAGACACAGAAGAAAACAATGGCATGGCCCTCCTTCCTTATATCAAGGGCACTACAGATAAAATTAGCAAAATCCTCCATAAACACAATATCAAAACAGCCTTTTGCACCAACCAAAAAATAGCCAATATCCTCAGAAACCCCAAGGATAAAATCCAGTTGGAAAACCAAGGGGTCTATGAAATACCCTGCAAAGTCTGCCCAGCCACGTACATTGGACAAACAAACAGACGAATAAATGCACGTATTGCAGAACACAAGAATGCCGTCAAAAAAGAAGAAAAAACTTCCTCTCTTTTCCAACACATGAAAGAAACAGGACACGAAATTAATTTTGCAGATTCCAAATTGCTCTTTAACATGGAACATCACCACAAGAGAATAATCATGGAAGCTATCGAGATAGAGAAACACCCTCACAACATGAACAAGCGTGACGACACATCCCGCTTGCCAGACATCTGGAAATTAGCCCTCCCCACAAAAACTGACACCAGAGCCAGAGGCACACAGAACGCCATCACCAATCAACCACACCAGACCCAAACCCAGACCCTCTCCACAGATAAATTACAGACACCATCCAGTAGCCAAACCATGGTGGCACCTCCGGATGCTGCACCCCCCTGCAATCCCTACACAGATCTGGCTGGCACAGGCCACAAAACCACAGCTCGCCCCTATACACGAAGCCAAGCCAGAGCACAACCAAGTGCAGTACAGCCATCTTCTCAGAAAAACTCTTCACAAAGTTCAAGAGGTCAAGACACAAAGGCCTTAGCAACTAATCCACACCTAATGACCCACCTAAGTGGTACTCAGGATATCACTCAAGAAATCACTCAAGATATCCCTCAAGTAATTAAGGAACAAAAGAAGAAAAGGCACACTAGCCTGGGAACTTCCTCTCTGCCCAGAACATTGGAGGCTATACACCACACCTCCTCAACAGTATTTATAGGAACTCAAACACTGAGATCCTGCTCTGTTCCAGTAACAAGAAGCCGAAAGCACCAGCCTGAAGATGACGAGTGAGACCTCGTCGAAACGTCGCCTAGACACCCCATCTTTTACACGGGAAGACACCCGAGGACACCAAAACCTGCATTCCTGTACCCGTGAAAATCTACGAAAGCATATATATATATATATATATATATATATATATATATATATATATATGTACGCGGGTGGCGCTGTGGGTTAAACCTCAGCGCCTAGGACTTGCCGATCGAAAGGTCGGCGGTTCAAATCCCCGCGGCGGGGTGCGCTCCCGTTGCTCGGTCCCAGCGCCTGCCAACCTAGCAGTTCGAAAGCACCCTTGGGTGCAAGTAGATAAATAGGGACCGCTTACTGGCGGGAAGGTAAATGGTGTTTCCGTGTGCTGTGCTGTGCTGGCTTGCCAGATGCAGCTTCGTCACGCTGGCCACGTGACCCGGAAGTGTCTCCGGACAGCGCTGGCCCCCGGCCTCTTAAGTGAGATGAGCGCACAACCCTAGAGTCTGGCAAGACTGGCCCGTATGGGCAGGGGTACCTTTACCTTTACCATATATATATATATATATATATATATATATATATATATATATATATACACACCAGCCACAAAATTAAAAGACGCCTGCTTCTTGGGAGAAAAGCAATGACAAACCTAGACAGCATCTTAAAAAGTAGAGAAATCACCTTGCCAACAAAGGTCCGTATAGTAAAAGCTATGGTTTTCCCAGTAGTGATGTATGGAAGTGAAAGCTGGACCATAAAGAAGGCTGATCGCCGAAGAATTGATGCTTTTGAATTATGGTGCTGGAAGAGTCCCATGGACTGCAAGAAGATCAAACCTCTCCATTCTTAAGGAAATCAGCCCTGAGAGCTCCCTGGAAGGACAGATCGTGAAGCTGAGACTCCAATACTTTGGCCACCTCATGAGAAGAGAAGACTCCCTGGAAAAGACCCTGATGTTGGGAAAGATGGAGGGCACAAGGAAAGGGGACGACAGAGGACAAGATGGTTGGACAGTGTTCTCGAAGCTACAAACATGAGTCTGACCAAACTGCGGGAGGCAGTGGAAGACAGGAGTGCCTGGCGTGCTCTGGTCCAGGGGGTCACGAAGAGTCGGGACAAGACTAAACAACTAAACAACAACAACATAACATGAGCCTATGATGGAAGGGTTCACGGGGTAACACCCCAAAACGGTCCTGTTTTTCCCATAGCAACAGCCTTGGTAAGATTCAAGCAGACATCTAACATGGTGCTCTCTCTCTCTCTCTCTCTCTCTCTCTCTCTCTCTCTCTCTGCCTTTCCATCTGGCAGCCTTTTTGCATCCAGTTTCTAACTAGCAGAACTCCTTCCCTAACCTCTCTACTCTAAACTCTGGCTGTTCTGTCCAAGTTAGCAGATTGCACCTGCACCAGCCAGCTTGTGCCAGCAGTCTACATCAGTTGTGTTGTTCTCATTACCTTGAGGACTTTTCTATTTTTACCTAAGGATTGTGTTATACAGGAATTTGTATATCAGTAAGAAAAGATAAGAAAAGAAGAAATGTATTAATATTGGAATTAGTCTCATAGGTTATGTACCGTACATATGTACTGTATATGTTGCACATACTGGGCTAGACCTTTACGTTAGGAAATAACCAATCAAATGTTTACAGTTATTATTATTCAGCCTGTTGCACATTGTGTATTGTCATAACTGTATTTGCATAGCAAGGGAGCTAGAGATTAGCAACATCCAGAGGGCAACGGCTTCCTTGCTCCTGCCATTAAGCAAGCATAACTTTGATAAAAGGAACTTGCAGCAACCACCACCGCTAAGAATGTTGCCCATTACTACCAGCATTAATGCTGTTATAAGAAAAAACTGCTCCTTTTCCCTTTTCCCAAGAGCCATATAGAGCCCCTTTGTAGGTTCTCTACCAGTAGGAGAAAATAACAGAGGCCAACCAGAGAATATTGAGAAGCAAAGCAGCTAGTAAGCCTGATCTTTATTAACTTTTACAACACTCTGCTCATTGCCACAGGCAAGAGGCAGGAGGGACCCCGAACAATGGTGTGCAAGCCCTTATACAGTGGAATCTCAGGTTGCAAACGTGATCCGTGCAGGAGGCATGTTCGCAACCCACAGTGCCGCATCTGCGCACGCGCGGGTTGTGATTTGGCACTTCTGAGCATGCGCAAAGTTCAAATTAGTATTTCTGTGCATGCACAAGCACCGAAACCCAGAAGGAACCCATTCTGGTACTTCCGGGTTCAGCACATTGCACAACCCGAAATCGCATAACCTGAAGCATCTGTAACTCAGGGTACTGTATAGACCTTTAAAGCCCTAAACGGCCTCGGTCCGGTAGACCTGAAGGAGCGTCTCCACCTCCATTGTTCAGCCCAAACACTGAGATCCAGCGCTGAGGGCCTTCTGGCGGTTGCCTCATTGCGAGAAGTGAGGTTACAGGGAACCGCCCTGTGGAACGCCCTCCCTTCAGATGTGAAGGAAATAAGCAGCTATCAAGACATCTGAAGGCAGCCCTGTTTAGGGAAGTTTTTAATATTTAATGCTGTATTGTTTTTAACACTTAATTGGGAGCCACCCAGAGTGGCTGGGGAAACTCAGCCAGATGGGCAGGGTATAAATAAATTATTATTATTATTATTATTATTATTATTATTATTATTATTATTATGCTTTGCCCACAGCAACATTCAAGGGAAGCTTAGAGGGTTTTGCTAAGAAGACAGGGGCAGGGATGGTCCTGAGGCCGAGTGATGTAGCTGCCTCAGGTGGCAGGTGTTGATGGGCAGTGAATGAACAGAGCTCTGTCATGAAGTCTCTCCTGTGCCCCTTAAGCTAACCTGCCCTCAGATGAAATGGTGGATGCTGAAGAAATAGTCATGCCATACGTTTAAAACAGATGGCTTCCCCCAAAGGCTCCCAGGTCGTGTCATCTGCCCCTGGCAAAAGAGCAATTCCCAGGACCCTCAACAAACTCCAGTTCCCAGGATTCCTTGGGGGAAGTCATGTGGTGTGTATGTGACCTCAGTTGCCAACCTGGTCAACTTTTGTAGGGTAGAGAAATCTTGTTCTTTGCCTCAGGCAACGAAGTGTAATGGGCCAGCCCTGGTCAGATATGCAGGGGTGTCAAAGGAAGTATAGATAATTTTGATGTGGTTAGCAAAACTGTCTGAGCAGGGTTTTGCAGAATTTTAAGAAGCCACCAGATTTTGCCAGTAATGAACTCTTATGTCAATTTGAAGTGTTCTTCTGCTCAGGGGAATGTGAGAGAGAAACTAACCTCCTTTCTAAAAGATCAGTGAAACTTTCAGAAAAGTGAGGGGGTTGTATAATTATGGTCCAGTGCGGTATCTTCAGAAACGTTCTTAAAAGCTTCTGGAAAAGAAGACAAGGAGAGATTTTAAAAGTCTTTAAAAGGAAACTTGAAATAGATGTTCGTGTACATTCATATATAGAAGACGCCTTGATGCTTTCTTTGCTGATCTGCATAATGAGCTCTGTTTTGGATTTATCAAGGCTATTCCAGTCAAAGAAAATAAGCCTCTATAAATAGAGAATCATTTCGGGTTTGAGGTACAATGTAAAAGGCTGGCAGACTAAAGAAAGTTGATGATCGTTGGAAAAACACGCCCTATTTAGCTCAAATACTTGTCATTTTCTGTGAAGAGGAGGACAGGGAAATAAGTATTGACTGCATCTTTCTTGACAAACTGCTAGAATACCAAAAGCTAAGCTGTTTATATTGCTGTTGTTATATGGTGTTGGCAAGAAATCAGATTTTCAGACCCTCAATTTGAATATCCAAGTGTAATCTGTTTCTCCACCCAGCATTGCTCTTTTTTCCAGCACTAACTCTGATCTTCTCCTGTCTTTTAATATCTTGCTGCTTCTTTTCAGCTCCTTTCCCCCCGTCTCCTCCATGTAATTTAAAGCAAAGCACAGCTGACCCTTTCCAGTAGGACATGCCTTCGCTGGCGATGCAAATTTCTTGCCCAGGGTGACTAATGTGTGTGCTTTTCCTGTCTTGTCCCCCTGTTAAAACAATATGGCTTAAAATACTCCCACGCTATCACCCACAAATGGAAGAAATTATTATGAATATGTGCAATTTAAATGTCAGAAAATGAAAGATAAGTGAAACCAGGCAGTAAAGCCCATAGGACCAAGCTGTAATTATTATTTTTGCCCTATCTGTTTATAGGTATCAGATCAGATCAGATCAAAAGACAGAAAACGAGAACACTTAGGAATCAACAGGGAGCATGTTTGCCATGGTAAAAGATTCTGTTTTCTAGCACATGTAACTGATTTTTCACTTTGTTGAAGGTTGGCAGGTCTGCTGAAAGGCTTTCACATCTGCCTGAGCTAACACAAATGTTATCCCAGAGTTATCCATCCCAGATGTTTTGACAGTAAATTCCCCTTGGCACGCTGAGAAATCTCTCACATTCAAAAAAATTGTTGTACAGCATAAGGCATGTCTATATATGTTTCTAAATATAGCTACTCCAAACTAGATTTTCACATGTACACACACATACATACTCACACACACACACACACAGAGAGAGAGAGAGACAAACCTTTTGCAGCTTGTACAGGCCAAAATTAAGGCGACTATCTGACACTCATTTCCCAGGGAGTAAAACCCATTGAATTCAGTGGGATTTACTGCTGAGCAGACATTTGTTTATTTATGCGTCAGAAATCTTGATAGCCCTCCTTTTGTCAGTGCAGATGTCAGGGTGCTATATAAAATTAATCATAAAATGTACTAAAATACACCATCACACAAAATTATGTGGCTAAAAATAAAAAGTGGATGAAACACCATTCAACAAAATGCCTAGGGAAATTTATTATTATTATTATTATTATTATTATTATTATTATTACTACTACTACTACTATTACTATTATTATTACAGTGGTACCTCGGGTTACAGACACTTTAGGTTACATACGCTTCAGGTTACAGACTCCGCTAACTCAGAAATAGTGCTTCAGGTTAAAAACTTTGCTTCAGGATAAGAACAGAAATCGTGCTCCGGCGGCGCAGCGGCAGCAAGAGGCCCCATTAGCTAAAGTGGTGCTTCAGGTTAAGAACAGTTTCAGGTTAAGTATGGACCTCTGGAACGAATTAAGTACTTAACCCGAGGTACCACTGTATTATTATTATCATAATTATCATTATTATTATTATTTACCCTTGTATCCCACCTTTCATTGGAGGAGCTCAATGTGGCTTACATAGTTCTCCTCCCCATTTTATCCACAAAACAACCCTGGGAAGTAGATTGGGCTGAGAGCAGGGCAAGGAGGTTCAGCTGAAACTCATTGAGACTCAGTCCCAGGAGCTCTCCAGTAGGCGCCATTGCCATTATAAGAGAACAAGGGAAGCATACGTGGTGAGCGCCTCTTTTCTAGAAAAATAGCACTAGCTGGGAGTATGTGACTGACCCAAGCTCACCCAGAGAGCTTCATGGCTCAGCAGGGATTTTAACCTCGGTCTCCCAGGTCATAGTTTGACACTCTAACCACCATCAATGCCAGTTCTGGTTCTCTGGGTGTTTCTGAACTCCAGTTTTCATTGGCCGTGCTTGCTAGGGCCAATGAGAGCTTCAGTTCAGCAACATCTGGAGGGTCAAAGGTTCCCCAGTTATTCTGTAAGGAGGAGGGCTTTTCCACAGACAACAGCAGCACAGAGAAGGCTTATAGGTGGAAGGAGTTAAGTGAGCTGGCAGCTACCAGAAACTGATTTAAGTTATTTCCTCCTAGCGAGTAATGGGACTGTTTGACCATGCCATAATTCCAGCATCCATCAAGATGAATCTACGGCCAGGGAAACAAAGAAAGTAGCAAAAGATTATTCAAAGATGCCTCTTGTTAAAGCCCCCCAGAGCAGGAGTAAACAAGCTTGCTTCATCTTCCATGTGACAGCCCTTGAGAAACTTGAAGATGGCTATCTCTCTCCTCAGTTTCCTCTTTTCTAAGCTAAACATATCCAGCTCCCTCAACTGTTCCTCATAAGGCTTGGTCACCCTCCTTTGCACACGTTCCAGCTTGTCAACATCCTTCTTAAATTGTGGGGCCCAGAACTGGGCACAGTATTCCAAGTTTGGTCTGACCAAGGCAGACTAGAGTGGTACTATTACTTCCCTTGATCTGGACACTAGACGTCTGTTGATGCAGCCTAGAGTAAAAGGTAAAGGTAAAGGTACCCCTGCCCGTACGGGCCAGTCTTGCCAGACTCTGGGGTTGTGTGCCCATCTCACTCAAGAGGCCGGGGGCCAGCGCTGTCCGAAGACACTTCCGGGTCACGTGGCCAGCGTGACATCGCTGCTCTGGCGAGCCAGAGCCGCACACGGAAACGCCGTTTACCTTCCCACTAGAAAGCGGTCCCTATTTATCTACTTGCACCCGGGGGTGCTTTCGAACTGCTAGGTTGGCAGGCGCTGGGACCGAGCAACGGGAGCGCACCCCGCCGCGGGGATTCGAACTGCTGACCTTTCGATCGGCAAGCCCTAGGCGCTGAGGCTTTTACCCACAGCGCCACCCGCGTCCCCAGCCTAGAGTAGCATTTGCTTTTTTTGCTGCTGCATCACCCTGTTGACTCATGTCAAGCTTGTGGTCTCCTAAGACCCCTAGATCATTTTCAGATGTACTACTAGTAAGCCAGGTGTCCCCCGTCTTATATTTGTGCAGCTGGTTCTTCCTGCCCAAGTGTGGAACCTTACTTTTCCCCCAGTAAAATTTTATTCTGTTAGTTTGGGCTCAGTTCTCCAATCTGTTAAGGTCATCTTGAATCCCAATTCTGTATTCTGCAGATTCTTGGGATGGGGGCAGGAACCCACCCACCCACCCATTCCCATTTCCTGAGCCGCTGCTGTGACAGCAGTGATTATTATTTGATGCAGACCTGGGGGGAAATTCTGTCTCACCTAGATGTCTTATTCCAGTGCATCCCTGGGAAATGTTCCTAACCTAGCAAGCTTTGCACTGTGAAAAATAAAACTAAGGTTTATTTTTAAGCCATGTTATAAATTCCTGACCATCAGTGTCTGGAGGTAAATGCTGGCTCCCCATATCTGTCAGACTAGCAGAGTCCTGAGATATGGATAAGAACCATAAAATCATCTGTCTTCAGATAAGAGCACTTTTAGGATCTCCACCTAATTGTGGAGGTGTTTGCTTTTAGTGGGAGAGAGGTCAAGAAGCACTTTTTGACTTCAACAAGACACTTTTAAAAAATAATTATTTTTATTGAAACATTTTCATGGATAACAAAGGTACATGTAGCGTCTCTGTTTTTGATTCATAGAGTTGGGGGAAGAGAGGTGGGAGAAAGGAAGGAAGGAAGGAAGGAAGGAAGGAAGGAAGGAAGGAAGGAAGGAAGGAAGGAAGGAAAACACTTTGGGGACATGAAGAAATGGTAGGAAATGCCCCAGTCTCTCTATCAATGGATGGTAACCATGAAGCCCATTTACACTGAGTCTCCTTTATTCAGCAAGTGTGTGTGTGTGTATTAATGTTCATCTTTATAATATATTGTCTAGGCAATGAAGCACAAAGAGTGTAAGTTGAATAAAGAAAGCAACAAAAGAACATTGGCTCTTATTATATAAAATCTGCCTGTGGTAAATCGATTGCTTTTGCTTTTATTTGAGTGTTTTTATTTCCTTAGTCTTCTGTCATGATCATCATCGTTGGACATAAATTTCCAGATCTCCAAGAGTAAAAAAGAAGGCAGTGGGAAAACTGGCAAAAAGAGACTTTCAAATAGAACTTTTGTAGAGAAGTTCTACTTGAGAGTCTCTTGAGAGTGTGTAGTTTTTTACACAAAATTTGACATTATTCAATTCATTTTCAGTATAATAATTTCTTCCATTTTGACTTCCTATCTTTACATTTGTGATGTTTCTGTTGTATTCCTTTATCTACTGCCATAACTGCCATTTATTTTCTATTGTATTATAACTTATATTGCAATCATTTATTTATCCTCCTTCCCTTGCTCGCAATTGCATTTGACTAAAGTTTCTTCTCTCAAATAGTCCGAAAGGAACCACCACTCTTTGACAAAGTTCTCCTCTATTGGATCTTTTATTTTGCTGTCAACTTCACCACCTCTGCATAGTCCATTAACTTTAAAATCCATTCGTCTTTCATTGGGACTTTTTCTATTTCCACTTTTGCACATGCAGGATTCTGGCTGTAGCAGTAGCATACATAAACAACTTCGCCATCTCTTTCGGAACCTTTGCCACCTGAAGAAATACTTCAAGCCTCTAGGAAATAGCTATTTTAAACATCTTCTTTAATTCATTATGTAGAATTTGTCTACAAAGTTAGATAATGTCAAATGAGGTTTAGGCAAATTCATTACTTCTGCTGATGCCTAGAATAGCATTAGCTCTTTTTGCTGCTGCATCACACTGTTGACTCATGTTAAGCTTGTGGTCCACCAAGACCCCTATATCCTTTTCGCATGTTGTCAGGAGTTCAGGAGCAGAGGCACAGGGGAGAGAGGAAATGGAGAGCGAAGGGGAAGAATCTGAGGGCAGCGTAGGGGAGTATGAGACTGGCCCGAGAGATTCCATTAGTCTCTCCAGCGAATCAGAAGATTCCCAGAGGGGGGCGCCGATGGCCAGGGCAAGGGGGGTCCCAGGGGGGACACACCAGAAGCAAGGGGCCAGCGGGGAATCCCAAAGCAGCAGCGGGAGAGCAGGACCAGCTCCTCCACCAGAGCGTAGTGAGGGGGAAGAGTCACATGTATCAGGGCCAGCTTCCCCTCCAGCAGGGAGAGAGAATGAGTCAAGGGTGGCCACGCCTCCATCGCAGAGTGAGGGAACAGAGGGAGAGTCAGGTGCAGCTAGCCTCCCCGAAGGGGGAAGCAGTGACAGGAGCACTGTAACGGTCAGGAGGAAGGTGGCCGGCTGGGCACGCGCGCCAAGTTCGAATGTACAGGCGCGCGGCACATCAGGAAACCAGGATTGGGAACCAGGTCCTAAAGCCCGCCGGAGGCAGGGGGAGGAATCAGGTGACTCAGCGTCAGAAGAGTCTAGGAGAGGCGAGACCCTAGCGGACAGGCGGGCCCAGAGGAGAAGAGAGCAGAGGAAGAGGTGGAGCAAGGCTAGAGTCTTAAACTGGTGTCTGGGGGGAGGAGATTCAGACGGAGCTTCGGCGGTCTAGAGTTTGAGACGTAGAGCTGCGCGCCGCGGCTGTGAAAGCAAAACTGAGCTTCAATAAAGACTGTTTTATATAACAACGAACTGGCGTTGGTCCTTTGTGAGCTGGGACCTAGGGCAGCTCTGACACATGTACTGCTAGTAAGCCAAATGTCCCTTATCCTATATTTGTGCATCTGGTTCTTCCTGCCTAAGTGCAGAACCTGACATTTGTCCCTACTGAAATTCGTTTTGTTAGCCTGGGCCCAGTTCTCCAATCTGTTAAAGGTCATTTTGAATTTTGATTCTGTCTTCTGCAGCATTAGCTACCCCTCCCAGTTTCATGACATCTGCAGATTTGATGAGCATCCCCTCAATTCTTTCATCCAAGTCATTTATAAATACATTTAACAACAATGGGCCCAGGACAGAACCCTGTGGCACCCCACTTGTCACTTTTTTCCAGGATGACAAGGAATCATAAATGAGTTTGGTCAGTCAGCCAGCTACAAATCCACCTAACACTTACCTCGTTCAACCCACATTCTACCAGCTTCCTCATAAGAATATCATGGGGGACTTTGTCAAAAGCCTTCCTGAAATCAAGATACACTTCACAAATCCACAGCATTTCCCTGATACACCAAGTTTGTAATTACATCAAAAAAAGAAATCAGATTGATAAAAAAAAAATCAGATTGGTGTGGCATGACTTATTTTTGAGAAACCCATGCTGGGTCTTCGTAATCACAGCATCCTTTTCTAAATGCTCACAGACCGACTGTTAAATTATCTGTCCTAGGACCTTCCCTGGTATTGATGTCAAGCTATCCTGGGTCTTCCTTTCCCCCCTTTTTGAAGATGGGGTCACAAAGGGTTATTTCCCATGCAGGTGCAATTTGAGGGCTGACAGTGTTTTGGGTTGTACAGTGGTACCTGACACTTCAGGTTACAGATGCTTCAGGTTACAGACTCCGCTAACCCAGAAATAGTACCTTGGGTTAAGAACTTTGCTTCAGGATGAGAACAGAAATCATGTGGCGGCGGCGTGGCGGCAGCTGGAGGCCCCATTAGCTAAAGTGGTGCCTCAGGTTAAGAACAGTTTCAGGTTAAGAACGGACCTCCAGAACAAATTAAGTTCTTAACCCGAGGTACCACTGTATGTGTGTGTGTGTGTGTATGCATGTATGCATTTAACAATAGCTAAAGAGCTTTATCATGTTATCTTATACTGTAAGCTCAAGATTTTCCCAAGTCACCACATCCTCCTGAAATAAAAAAGAACAACTATCTCAGATGTTTACTCCAAAACCACAAAGAAGGAGATCTCTGTGAAAAACATCAAAGTGTGCTGAGATCTTTATCTGTGGGAAAATAGATTTTCAGCTCAATGAGAAGAATTGTTGGCCGCAAGCAAAGTTAGGAGGTCTCTGAGCTGAAGATGATGAGAAATGCCAACAAAACAAGTTCACAACTGTCAGGGGTTCAGGAGCAGAGGGACAGGAAAGGGAGGAAGTAGAGACCGAGGGAGAGGAATCTGAGGGAGAAGTCAGCGAGGGTAGCCATCCGAGGTCTCTAAGTCTCTCCAGTGAATCAGAGGATTCACAGAAAGGGGCCCCAGTGGTCAGAGCCAGGGGGTTGCCAGAGGGAACACCCCAGGAAGGAGGGGCCAGAGGGGACTCAGAGAGCAGCAGCTGGAAATCGGGACCAGCTTCCCCACCGGAGAGCAGTAAGGGGGAGGAGTCCCAAACATCGGCAGCAGGCAGCCTTCCGTCAGCGGAAGGACAGGAGTCAGGGTTAGCCACGCCTGCATCAGAGAGCGAGGTAACGGTCAAAAGGAAGGTCAGGGGCAGCGCGCGCGCGCCAAGTTCAAATGTACAAGAGGGGGGCGCAATGGGCAGTCCGGAGAGAGAGCCGGGTCCCAAAGCCCGCCGGAGAGAAGGGGAGGAGTCCGAAGGGTCCGCTTCCGAGGCATCCAGGAAGGAAGGCACCCAGGGGGGTAGTAGGACCCAGAGGAGGAAGGAGAAACGTAGAAGGTGGAGTAAGGCTAGAGTCTTAAGCTGGTGTACAGGGGGCGGAGACTCAGACGAGGCTTCGCTGGTCTAGGGTCTAGACGTAGAGACGCACGCTAGGGCTTGAAAATGGAAACTAAATGTCAATAAAGACTTCTGTACAGTTCTAATGGCTAGCGTTGGTCTTCTGTGAGCTGAGACCGGGAGGCAGTCTCTGACAGTAAGCCTCGTCTCAAGTATCATCGGTTTTCTTCGCCTCAAGCATCGCTAAGGAAGCGAGGCAGGGAGGGTAGAAGACTGGTACCTTGCGAGCTCACAAGAGTCAGGCAAGATGACTACAGAACAGAAAATAGCTTCCCTGCAAGAAGCGGTGACACTACTCAACGCTGAAATAATCGCATCCAGGAAGAGAGAGGAAGAAGCGGCAGCTGCCTGCAGAGATCTTCAAGCCAGGTTGGAAGGGCTTGTAAAGCAGGGGATCCCAGTACCCAGATCCGAGGGGATCGGTTTGGGGAAGAGAGGAGGCAGCATTGTATCTCATTTTGATGGGAGTTTGCAGCAGTACCCCAATTTCCGAGCAGATGTGCTGTTTGCGCTGCAGCTGCTGGAAAGAGACTTTAGAGATGAGCGGGAGAAAGTGGGGTTTATTTTGTCTTATCTGCATGGGGACGCGAAAGCATGGCTGCGCAACCTGTGGAGGGATAAGGATCCAGCGCTCCAAAGCGCAGATGCGTTCATTAAGGCGATGGACTCCTGTTTCTTATCCAAAATAGACCTTGACATTGCCAGGAGGGACATATTTGGGCTAAGACAAGGGAAAGCCAGCGTAAGGCAGTATCATTCCCGGTTTTTTGCATTGGTCAACGCGCTGAATTGGGATAAGGATTCTCCGCCGGTTAGAGACCTTTTTTGGGAGGGTCTGAATGCACAGATCAAGGATGAGATGGCAAGGGGAGAGAGACCCACAACCACTCAACAAGTGGTTGAAAGAGCGTTGTCTATTGGGGTGAGGCAGGAAGAACGCCCGTGGAGCAAAGAAGAAGGGCGTTGGGGACGCTCACCAGCGAGAGTGCCCTCCCTCTTGCCCAGAGAGGCAGCGCGTGCGCAGTCCACGCCTCCACAGGGAGGGGGCGAGGAGCAGATGGAGATTGGCGGTGCTAGGGCTCACTCAGCTACCAGAGCCTTAACACCGGGAGCAGTAAAATCGAAGCTGCCTAGAAGGAACAGGAAGTGTTATATATGTGAGAGTGCAGAGCACATGGCGAAAGAGTGTCCCCAGAGGATTCTCAAGCACACTGCAGCTTCAGTGACAGTATTGGATACAACTCAGCAGAGAGGACCACAGCAGGGAAACGACCAAGTCTGGCTGGAAGAGGAGGCACTGGGGCCCAGCCAGACGAGTCAGTGAGGAAGTCCCCAGAGATTTTGCAGCCCACAGACCCCCTCCCGCCCAAGCCAGTGGTGCAGCTAACCGCATCGCTTCAGCTGCCCAATGGACTCACCTTAGAAGTGCCTATTACAATTGACTCTGGCAGTAACGCAGACTTTATAGGATTGGAGTTCATTCAACAACACAACGTAGCATTACTGCCAGCCACACTGCCCCTGAAGGTTGTCACGGTGGATGGCAGGGAACTGCTAGGGGGGCAGGTGGTGCAGCAGACGCCGCCTATGGTGATGCAAATTGGGAATCACCGGGAAGTCATCAGTTTCAATGTCACCCAACTGTCCAACACGCCTATAGTATTAGGCATGAGTTGGCTGCACAGACACAGCCCAGCATTGGCTTGGTACCAGCGCCAACTGACTTTTGGCTCCTCCTACTGTGCAGAACACTGCATTATACCCAGCCCGGAAGGGGAAGAGGAGGACCCGCAGTTACAGTTGGGCACGCTGCAAGCAGTACCCCACAAGTATGCGGAGTTTTTGGAGGTATTCTGCGAGAAGGAGGCGGACAAGCTACCCCCTCACAGACCCTATGATTGCAAGATTGACCTCCTGCCGGGGGCGACGCTGCCAACTGGGAAACTGTACTCCATGTCTGAGGATGAACTGCAAGAACTCAGGGAGTTCATAGATCACAATTTGAAGCGTGGGTTCATCCGGGAGTCGAAAGCGGTGGGAGGCAGTCCCGTATTCTTTGTGAAGAAGCGGGACACGCCCCAACGGAGGCTGGTGGTGGACTTCAGAATCTTAAATTCGAAAACCAAGCCCTCAGCTTTCCCCATGCCCAAGATAGACGACCTGCTCGCGACGGTGCGGAAAGGACGCGTTTTCACCAAGCTGGATCTACGTGGGGCGTACAACCTGATTCGCATGCGCGACGGCGACGAGTGGAAGACGGCCATGTTCACGCCACTGGGCACCTACGAATACAGAGTTATGCCCTTCGGATTACAAAATGGCTCTCACACTTTCCAAGCCTTTATGCATCACGTGCTGGCGGGGCTCCTTTACAAGAAGTGCGTATGCTTCCTGGACGACATCCTGATTTTTTCAGAATCGCGAGAGGCGCACGAGAGGGATGTCAGGGAAGTTCTGCAGAGACTGAAGGAGCACAGGCTGTACGCCAAGCTGGAGAAGTGCCAGTTCGACGTGACGGAGGTGGATTTCCTGGGCTACAAGTTGTCGGACAAGGGGCTCGCCATGGACAGCGCCAAGGTTCGCGCAGTTTTGGACTGGAAAAGCCCACGCAATCGGAAGGAAGTCCAGCGGTTTGTCGGCTTTGCCAACTTTTACCGCAAGTTCATCAAGGGATTTGCCATGCAGACAGCGGCCATCACCGACACGCTCAGCTCCAAGAAGAAGAAATTCATCTGGACGGAGCAAGCGGAGCAGTACTTTCAGAAACTCAAGCGTCTCTTCGCGTCCGAAGAGCAGCTGCTGCATGTGAATCCCAGCAGACCCATGAGGGTGGAGACAGACGCCTCAGACAGAGCCGTGGGAGCTGTCCTGTTGCAACAAGACCAGCAGGGGGACTGGAGGCCGTGCGCCTTCTACTCGAGGAAGCTCAGCAAGTCGGAGCAGAATTACACTATCTGGGACAGGGAGTTGCTAGCCATACATGCAGCATTCAAGGCATGGAGGCACTTCCTCATCGGAGCCAGACATACAGTGCAGGTCCACACGGACCACAAGAATCTGGAGTACTGGCGCACGGCTAGGTTCCTCAACCAGAGACACATTAGATGGGCAGAGTTCTTCGCGGACTTCGACTTCAAGATAGAGTACATCCCAGGCGACAACAACGTGATGGCGGATGCATTGTCCAGAAAGCCGCAATACCTGGAGGAGGCGGCACCGTCGGCGGCCAAGCACATTTTCGCACCGGAAGCGTGGGCATGCGCGTCGGCAACCGTGGACCTGGACGCCGTACGTCGCGCGCTGCGGGAAGACCCCTTCGCACGGGCCAAGATGGAGGAGGTGCACAGGGGCACAGCGAGGGCCGACGAGTTCCAGATACGCGATGGGTTGCTCCTCCACAAGGGAGCACTCTACGTGCCGGGAGACGACCTCCGCGCAAGGGTCCTGCAGCAGCTACACGACGCTCCCACCGCCGGGCACTTTGGCAAAGAAAAGACTGTCGAACTCGTAGCCAGAGACTTTTGGTGGCCCAAGATGCGGGGGGAAGTAGCGGATTACGTCTCGAGATGTGACACCTGCCAAAGGGCCAAGTCAGTTCACAGACCGCCGGCGGGACTGCTGGAACCGTTGCAGACACCGTCTGAACCGTGGGAGAGGGTGGCCCTGGACTTCGTCACGGATCTGCCCAGCTCGAGGGGAAAGACAGCAGTGCTAGTGGTGGTGGACATGTTTACTAAGATGGCACACTTCATTCCGTGTGCGAAGGTAGCCACGGCAGAGCAGACCGCCAAACTGTTCATAGACCACGTGTTCAAAGTCCACGGTCTGCCACGGTCTATTCTCTCCGACAGGGGGCGACAGTTCATCTCGCACTTCTGGCAGAAGCTGATGGGCATTCTGAACGTCAAAGTCAATTTGGCGTCGGCGAGACACCCACAGACCAACGGACAAGCGGAGAGGGTCAACGCCATCATGCAGCAGTACCTAAGATGCTACGCCAACCAGCAGCCCACGACATGGGTGGACTACCTGCCGCTCGCAGAGTTCGCTTACAACAATACGAAGCACGTGTCGACGGGGGTGACGCCGTTCTTCGCCAACAACGGGAGGCATCCCAGAACCTTCCCGGGTTTAGAGAGAGTGGGGGAGGGGGAGCCACAGGCAGCGGAAGCCTTAGCGTCGGAGTTGCAGGAGGTCCACGAACAGCTCAGGAGGCAGTTAGAACTAGCAAAGCACGCATACAAGGTGCAGGCCGACAGACACAGAAGAGTTGGGGAAGACATACAGGTGGGTGACTGGGTCTGGTTAGCAGCGCAAGCAGTGCCGACCAGATCATTAGCTAAGAAGAAGCTAGGACATAAGCAGCTAGGACCTTACCAAGTCCAGGCGCAGGTCAATCCAGTGGCCTTCCGGTTGGCTCTTCCGGAGGGTTCCAGAATGCATCCGGTGTTCCATAGATCGGTGCTCACGCCCTACAAAGCACCTCATAGGTTTCAGGAGCCAGACACAGCACCAGACCAGAGCAGAGAAGGGCCCAGAGTAACAGGCACCAGTTCCCAGCTCCCAGGTGGGTTCGCCACCGGGGTCTGCCTCAGACCACTCGTATTGGTGGGACGATCAACCAGAGGAGCAGTGGCGCAGGAAGTGGCTGAGGGGTCCTTGGATGGGACCACCCGAAGAGGGGGAGAGGGGCGAGACGGACATGGACGTGTTGGGGGACAACGTGGGGTTCGAGCACGAAGACAGAGAGATGGAAGCAGAGGAGAGCGACGTTGACGAGTACATGGGGGACGAACTGTATCCTGCAAGCACCCCCGCTACGACGGAGCACCCAGTACCCGCACCGGAAGGAGGGGAGGGGGGAAGGGGGGGCTTCGAGGGGGGGATGGATGTCAGGGGTTCAGGAGCAGAGGGACAGGAAAGGGAGGAAGTAGAGACCGAGGGAGAGGAATCTGAGGGAGAAGTCAGCGAGGGTAGCCATCCGAGGTCTCTAAGTCTCTCCAGTGAATCAGAGGATTCACAGAAAGGGGCCCCAGTGGTCAGAGCCAGGGGGTTGCCAGAGGGAACACCCCAGGAAGGAGGGGCCAGAGGGGACTCAGAGAGCAGCAGCTGGAAATCGGGACCAGCTTCCCCACCGGAGAGCAGTAAGGGGGAGGAGTCCCAAACATCGGCAGCAGGCAGCCTTCCGTCAGCGGAAGGACAGGAGTCAGGGTTAGCCACGCCTGCATCAGAGAGCGAGGTAACGGTCAAAAGGAAGGTCAGGGGCAGCGCGCGCGCGCCAAGTTCAAATGTACAAGAGGGGGGCGCAATGGGCAGTCCGGAGAGAGAGCCGGGTCCCAAAGCCCGCCGGAGAGAAGGGGAGGAGTCCGAAGGGTCCGCTTCCGAGGCATCCAGGAAGGAAGGCACCCAGGGGGGTAGTAGGACCCAGAGGAGGAAGGAGAAACGTAGAAGGTGGAGTAAGGCTAGAGTCTTAAACTGGTGTACAGGGGGCGGAGACTCAGACGAGGCTTCGCTGGTCTAGGGTCTAGACGTAGAGACGCACGCTAGGGCTTGAAAATGGAAACTAAATGTCAATAAAGACTTCTGTACAGTTCTAATGGCTAGCGTTGGTCTTCTGTGAGCTGAGACCGGGAGGCAGTCTCTGACAACAACCAACACACAGAAGCCAAGACTTTCTGTTCTTAGAGAATTAATTCATTTGTTCCATTCTACTTAGGATCCCCCCCCCCCTTGCTTAAAGTGTTATTCACAGCATCAAGTTAAACACTGGGCTGCTATGTGATCAGGTGTCCATTGTTAAAAATATGGGCTAACCAACCTCATATATCCCACATGCTTAAGTCTAATTATTGCATGAAGGTGCTAATGTCGTAGAGGAAGGTGTCCTGCCAGGCTTAGCTAGGTCACTCCCTCTCACCTTCGGAGGAAGGTAATCAAGTGTATTGTTCTTCTTCAGTCTACCTGATGAACTCACCATGTGAAGAGGTTCAGCTGGTTGCTCCAGTTTAGCCGCATGGCTCTAACATGCCACTCCTGAGTTTCTAGACCAATAATTTAGGAACTTTCAGCACAGTGACTAACTTTCACTACCTGTGCAACTTTCTTTGAATGCCGAATGGAAAAGCACATGAATCTGACCTTTGGAGAGTTTGTAAGTAAACCATTTTTTACTTACCAAATGTGTGGTCTTTTTCTATGTTGGGGAAAGAGATTGCTATATTTTAAAGGTCTAACAGGCTATATTTCCATGATTTACTTTGCTGAATGTTTTGTGATGTCTGCTGGGGTTCTGTCACCAAAGAGTACTTGCTCCAAACATGGATCTTGGCATCCATGAAGTCTTCTTACTATATATCTATTTTTTCCTGGAACCAACAACTTCAAAAAGAGTAGACCTTAATGCAGGGGAACACAATCTTTGGCCCTCCAGATGTTTATTTACTACAATTCCCATCAGCCCCAGCCAGCATAGCCAGTGATCAGAGATAATGGGAAGTGTAGTCTGACAACATCTGGAGGCCGCAGGTTGTGCACCCCTGGTTTAATGCTTAAAAAGCAATAGACAAGATAGTTTTCAAGATGCTTGGGTTTCTGCTTTGGTTAGTCTCTGTGCAGGAGAAGGAGATGCTACAGAGAGCAAGAGGGCTCAGTCCTGCAGAGAACACACTGGAGAAGCAGGAGTGAATACTCCATTCGCCAGCTGGTGAGCTGATGGTCTGATCCTGCTGTGGACTACTTCCCCAGTGCATTTCCTGTGGGAAACATGTTGGTGAAGCAAATGATTTGATCCTACTGAGCTGGACTGTGTGAGCAGGGGCAGAGGAAGGGTGTGCGACAAGGGCAGACCACTGAAGGGGGTGACAAAATACCAGGCGGGACTTACTGCAGGACCTGCAGCACACCCGAGCCATGCGTCTCTCCTGGGAGTGACACGGTGGCTTGGGTGCCCGCGGGCTCCATGCTGCCCCCAAAGGTGTTGGCATGCAACTAAGGAAACGGGGGCAATTGGCAGGCCCCCAGCTGGCTCCAGCCCACCAGCCAGTGTGCCAGGCGATCTCCAGCCCTGGGTGCAGCATCAGCGACCCAAGCTTCAGAAGCTAGGGCACGCTACTCAGCAGAGTAAATGCTTACGCAACAGAAGTGGCAGGAGAAGTTGTGTAAGCATATTTACAAGCCGTTAATTCCGCATACATCAGGACAAAAGGAAACATGTCTGATCTCCTTCGTGTCCAAAGCAAGACAGCATAAGCAAAAGCTATACACAAACAGAAGTTCCCAGCAAGCTGTGCTGGAGTGTAAACAGACATGTGACATACAACAATTCCACATGTCTGTTCTTAAGGTGGAACGGAATATCCCAACAAAAGGTTGGCCCGCTGCCTCCCTCCCCCCCCCCAGCTGTAGGGCGGCTGAGTAGGAGGAGGCAGGCAGACTCCAGAGGTGGAGCGTAGTACCCCAGCTGGCCCCGCCCCACAGGTGGCTGGCCCCGCCCCCTGGGCACAGGGCACACGCACCACCCCAGGCACCCGATTGGCTTGCCCCGGTGCTGTGTGTGAGTAGGTGCCCCTACCAAGAACAGACATGTGCAGCCATAGTTCCTTTGGTACCCTACCCCCTGAGATGGATGGCTTGAGGAAGCCTGACCTGACTCACAGTGATCTAGGGCTATCTCCAGCTGACTCAGCCAAAGTCTGGATCTGCCCAAATCAAGCCAATTCAGTTTGGGGATCAGCCAGATTGGGTGGAACGGTGCAAGCAGAAATGCTCTAGATGCGCCAATCCTCAGCTCAGTCCCTCCATGATCATCTGGGCTGCAGCTGCTGAATTCCTCCCCTTCATTATGCTGCCAAAAGTGAATCCGATGATCTTGAGACACGGCAAACGCCTCTCAGCCTCTGGCTCACAGGCTGTAGGACATTGAAATCCCATGGAATGAAATTTTTGAGGCTTGCAATCAGCTTGTGGAGTCATTCAAGCCTGTGTCTCATTGATTTTTTTGGTGTGTGTGTTTTTTTAAGGATTAGCTTGTTACTCAGGGAGCTGGAACCAAAAAAGAAAGACAGAAAGAAGTGGTATCTTTGCATACTTGTGGACAACTAATCTTCTGTTGCTAATTGGAAAGTATTGAATACATGACACATTTCCATGTCGCCATTGGAAATAACTAATCCCCTTGCAACAGTGACCGGAATGTCTAATTATTTCCCAAGGGAAGGAGAAGGTTGAGTTGGTGTTCTAAGATTATTCTATGTGACATCAGGCTCTTTGAATGGGCACAGCAATCAGCAGCGGTGATTTGGAGCTCCACGTTTCACTTGCTGATCATTCTATTTTTTTTAAAAAAGCACGGAAGTAAAAGGGAGAGGGGCACATGGTGGGGGGCAGACAGAGATAAATCAGTAAATGCCTTTGCAGCCAAGGATGTTTGGGAAAAATTGGGATACAGTGCAGTGCACTGTCCATGGTACTGATGCTGCATGTTTTCTGTGATTAAAAAGCCATTCATTCACTTGCAATCAGCAGGCTGTCATGACTGTGTTTCAGACTTGGAAGAAATAAGAGCCACCAGAATTAGAAATCTGGCTACTCAACATTTGGGATATTGTCCGCATGATAATATTTACTAATACAATTAAGCTTAGAAGGGGGAATAATAGATTTGTTGGGGGGGAGTCTTTTTATATCTTACTGGAATGAAAAAATATGTCTGGCGCAATTAAACCCTTTTATGTTGTTGGGTGAGAGATTTTTTAGAAATGTATCTGTAATATGGGAATAATGACTAACCGCTTGGTATCTTTATGACTTGATTACTTTAATCATCATTTTACACGCAAAAAGAAAAAGAAATGAAATGTTTACAGATTGTGTGTCTATACACGCATGCACGGTTGTTTTTATTATTATATTGTGAGATCAATATGCATTATAGAAATATATAATAATATGTATATCCGGTGCTTTTTTCTGGGGGTACTCAATGGTACTCAGTACTGGCACCCTTTCTTTTCCAAATGTTAAAAATGTGGCACTTACTGTAACAACCTCATAGTGAGTACCATTTTTTTTGTCTACCCCCCCCCCCCAATGTATACTTCCCTGTGAGAAGTGAGGTTTCAGGGAACCAGGCAGAGGGCCTTCTTGGTAATGGCGCCCGCCCTGTGGAATGCCCTCCCATCAAATGTCAAGGAAATAAACAACTATCTGAGTTTTAGAAGACATCTGAAGGCAGCCCTATTTAAAGAAGTTCTTAATGTTTGATGTTTTATTGTGCTTTTAATATTCTGTTGGGAGCTGCCCAGAGTGGCTGGGGAAACTGGCGGGGTATAAATAATAAGTTGTTGTTGTTGTTGTTATACCTATATGTACATTTATATATTAATGCATTCAACAATTTTTGTATAATTTTTATAGGTCTATCATAAATTTTATATCCGGTTTCCTCAAAACAACCATCACATCCTAATGTGACCAAGAATTGGAAACCAAGATGATGCTATGCCAGCAGCTGCCAAAATGGTGCCCACAGGGGCACATACACCCTCAGAGGTCTTCGCTTGTGCCCTTAGGGTCCTCTTCCAAGCTCCTCCCCCTGCTGACCTTAAGTTTGAAAGAAGCATTCTCTGTTGCAGCTACTGTTACAGGTTGAGGTGTGTACTTGGTTGCAGGCCACATCTGGTGCCCATGACAACTCCTCTGATTTGCAAATGTGCCCATGGACCCAAAAAGTTTGACAAATCCTTCGCTATGCAAATAAATGTTGGGCCCATTCTCAGTGGCCCTCGCAGATTGCTGTGGGGCAAAGCAGTTTGGAATGTAACCAAGAATGTGCTAAAATTGCCCTTTGACCAAGATGCTGGGGTCACCAAGTGCGAGTTATTCCACCCCCCTTTATTGTCACTGAAGGTACCCCTTTATTTTCTGCACTTGGGGACATAAGAAAAGATCAGCTGAATCAGACCAAGACCAATGTAGCTGAGCTTCCTATCTCTACCACCATCCTGACTGCAAAAGTACAAATGTCAAGGTATTAGTGTTTTCAATATCCTCACCATTAGCTCACGCTTAAAGGCAGGAGCTAAGGTGTGTGACTTGATCAAGAGTTTCAGCCCATAAACATTCCACTTAATGATCAGTAGTCAGAGAGCAGCTTGTCAATTCACCCTGGGTGAGACCACTTTAATTAACCTTTTAAAATGAACTGTGATATTCATCCTTTTTTCTTGCAGTTCCACTCCGACATCCTTCTGTGACACAGTCACCATTATCTTCTGGCCAAGGACCATTTATCTGGTGAGGACAGAAATGTCAATTACAACAATGTAAGGTGAACACCCCTAGTCATAAGTTACAAATGGAAAAGAATAACGAGATCCTGTGCTTCGCTATCCTATCCTGCACTTCTGACTAGGGCTTGCCGATCAGAAGGTTGGCGGTTCAAAACCCTGCAACGGGGTGAGCTCCCATTGCTCAGTCCCAGCTCCTGCCAACCTAGCAGTGGGAAGGTAAACAGCATTTCCATGCACTGCTCTGCTTCGCCAGAAGCAGCTTAGTCATGCTGGCCACATGACCCGGAAGCTATACCCCGGCTCCCTCGGCTAATAAATCAAGATGAGCGCCACAACCCCAGAGTCATCTGTGACTGGCCCTAATCGTCAGGGGTCCCTTTACCTTTACCTCAAAGATAGCATACCTCTTTCCCTCTTTCAAGTAGTTATGGTACCAACATTTGAAACCTAGGGGATGAGCTTGATTAAGCATACTTAAGAGTTCACTTCCCAGAGGTCATTAAGAACCTAGTATCATAGAATTGTAGAATTGGAAGGTACTTCAAGGGTTATCAGGTCAAGCTCCCTGCAGGGGCACATCTTGGTAACATGGCACCCTCTGCAAAGTCAAGATGTGAGGGAGTGGGCAGCCCAAAGCCAGGTATGGGAAGCGCCAGGCTTTGGGAAGGAGGTGTGAGTCTCTAGCAAGGTCCAAGAGCCCTCCCACCTCCTTTCCAAAGCTGGGAAAGTGCTAACTAGGCTTTGGGAAGGAGGTGGGAAGGCGTCGCCCTTGGCCCCGGGTTCAGAAGAACCAGTTGTGCTGCCCTAAATCTGTCCCTGTCCACCGCAGCACAGAAATCACAGCTAAAGAATCCCTCACAGCTGGCCAGCCAAAGCTTCCAGTGAAGGAAAGACCACTACTTTCTAAGGTAGTCAATTCCACTGTCAAACAGCTATTACTGCCAGAAAGTTATTCCTGATGTTTACTCAGAATCTCCTTCCTTGTAATTTGAATCAATTGGTTCAGGTCCTACCATCTAGAGCAGCAGAAAACAAGTTTCCTCTATCTTCCACGTGACAGACCTTCAGATATTTGAAGATGGCTACCGTATCACATCTCAGTCTTCTCTTCTGCAGGATAACACCCAACTCCCTGACCTATTCCTCATTAGGCTTGGTTTCCAGACCACTGATCATCTTGGTCACCCTCCTCTGCACATGTTCCAGTTTGTCAATATTCTTCTTAAATTGTGGTGTGCAGAACTGGACACTGGTTGGTTGGTACCTGCGATGTCGGTAGGAACAGTCCTCACCAAAACAAAAACAAAAAAACCTGGATCAATTTGTGCTTTTACAAATAAATAAATAAAAATCGGCACATATTTTTAATCAACAATGTAATGACTGACTAAATAGATAAAATGAGTAATCGTTCTTGTGGCAGCTTTAGCATCTGCATGCAAAAAACAAAAGAAGAATTGCCATGATGAAAAATACAAAGACCCATCTAGTCCAGAATCCTGTTCTCACCGGGGCCAAACAGATGTCCCCTT
The DNA here is from genome assembly GCF_964188315.1 of Podarcis muralis. Lineage (NCBI taxonomy): Eukaryota > Metazoa > Chordata > Lepidosauria > Squamata > Lacertidae > Podarcis > Podarcis muralis. The sequence goes on from NC_135663.1 coordinate 9,657,859, forward strand.
TAGGGAACATAACATTTTTAAAACTACTTTTTAAAAAAACAATTAAAATATTTGATTTAAAAGTATAAAATTACAACAATAACACCATACACATACACATTTGGAGATTCCTCTGGATCTCTGGACTTTCCCCTCTGTGGGTCCTATTATTAAACCTTTTCTACTGCATCTTTTTCAATAGTCCGTATTTTATATAAATTAATTATCTCCATAGTACTTGCTACATTACAAGTGTTATTGCAATCCTGCTGATGTTTTCGTCTGCTTACAGTGGTCTCCAAGATAAATGAAAACTTTTCCCCATTCTTTGTTAAAGTTTTGGTCTTCTTGGTTCCTGAGCTTTCCAGTCAGTTTTGCCATTTCATCATAGTCCAACAGTTTAATTTGCCATTCTTCTCTGGTAGGGACCACTTTTGAAACTACTAGCCAAGTCAAAACTCCTCCAAAGTTTTGCCTTGCTCATAATGGCTGCAGTCAGGGCCCAACACTCCCATCCATCATAGTTTCTTTTCTTTCCCCGAAATTGTCATGAATGAGACAGCTCCCAGTGAAGGTTTGCAGCCAGCTGAAGAAAGCAGACAGGAACAGAGAGAGTTAACTGTCATGCAGGAGGAACATTGGCTAGCGCCGACTCCCCCAGCCCTTGGAATGCAAGCTGATAAGGGAATGACTGAAAGCAGGCAGGAGCCTACCCAAAGCTCTCTGGGAGCTCAATTAGGCATGAAAAACACAGAGATAGTACGTCAGAGCAGGAAGAGGTTGGGGCTACTTCAATCTCCCCAAGGAGTCATCGAATGAGAGGGCTGCTAGATCGGAAGCAAAACCAGAGGCACAGGGGACGACGGTTCAATATAATCTGTCAAAAATGAAAGGACTCTTCAGAAGGGTCATCTTGATTGATGATGTCGGAGGCTGGAGCTATCTGTTTCTTTTGACAATAAATCATCCTTTTTAATTAACTACACTTGCTGTGTTATCAAGTGGGAACCTGGACTCCTGACAGCAATGTACCTTGTGGCAGTTGAACTTTTTTGTAAGTAGAGTAGGATTGCAGAGGAGAATTTTTTTTGGTCAGGGAGGGGATGTTTATTTCAGCTCCATTTCTTACTTTCAAAACTGTTCAAGTTCAGAGTCAGGGCACATAAGCAACAGTCCTCATGTGTGAGCAGCAGCAGCTTATTCTGAGCAACATCTGCACCCACATCTGCATGGGAAACCATTAGCATGCGCTGGGGTCTGCATGGGGTCACACATGCCTCTGTGTTGGGACATAATTCCAACCATAATTGCAGAAATGGCCATGAGCTGTCTCTATGTACTACAGTGGCAGCACACTTGTGCACCAAGGGAGATGATGGTGGAGAGCAAAGAGTTATAATAGGTCCCTGTGGGAGCCACTCCACACCTGACTTACTCCGACCATTTCGCTGGGGCGTTAAGTGAACAGTGCAAGCCAGTCAACTCAGGTTCAGGACTTGTCATATTGAATCACAGCATGGAGTTTCCATAGCAAACAGACACAAACTCTTTCACATTTGGTTTCTTCTTCCAGGCTCAGAAGGTGGGTGGGCGGCAGTGGAGTGGAGCAGGAAAGGAAAGGAAGAATGGTATTCAAAATGTGACCTTTTTATTTTATTTTATTTTTTAAAAAAACTTTCCAGGAGATTTTACAAGGGGGGAAAACATCTGCCAGACAGTCTGCTAGACGATACAAGAAATAATATCAATAAAGCAAGGCTTGTGAAGATGTTGTTTACTGCAGGATATTGTTGCTTTTAAAAGAAAGGCCAATGCAAAATTTATGACAGGGCACGAGTGGAAGGGAGGAAATTCAGCTTTTGGCAATATTCATTGTTTACAACCTAGGCAGGGGTGCTGCAAAGTCTAAGCCAGGGGTCAGCAAGGTTTACCTCACCTGGGTCGGTTCACTCCCATGGAGATCACTGTCTGTACAGAAGCAATTTCCGGTGCTGCGGAAGCTAGTCCCCACTCCGTGCTGCGCTGGTTTAGCACAGCGCGTGGGGACTTGCCGAGTGGGTGGCTTGGTTCAGAGCAGCTTGTGGGCCATTTAAATGACCCCCAGGGGCCACTTGTGGCCCATGGGCCACAGTTTGCCAACCCCTAGTCTAAGCAGTCCACAAACAAGTCATCAAATCTTACCATATTTCAGCCGGAAGCATGCCAAACATTCATTTAAATCCATAAGCATGTAGGATGCAGCTATGTGGCTTAAGTTGCTCCCAAAGTTTGTTGTGGTTCCTTTCTGAATGAACTTCCATACCCTCCTGAGAAAATGATGGTGTGTGGACTGATTTTAACAGATCTACCCTTTCTCCTGCTCTGCCTCTGTTGCTGCTACCCAAGACGCCTCCATGAGGTTACCTCCCTTAATTCCTTCAAATCCAATATTTTCCATGAAGCTTTTTGAACAATCCCCTAATGTCTAGGGATGGGGGAAATAGCTGTTGAGAAGCGACCTTCACATGACTGCCAAAGCTTCATATCCCACCATATCAGATGCAGCCTAGAGTGCAAGGCACAGGATGGTGTGAGAAGCATTCACACTATAAAAACCAGGATGCAGTATTTGCCCTGGTGTGAGAAAGCACAGCCACAAAAACATCCAAAGCTCTTACTGATTCATAATATGGAAAACGTACTCCTCAACTATTCCAAGATGACGAACACAGGGGCATTGTTTGCTTGCAACATCTCTGTTCTTCCACCAAGAAACAAAATGGGCCAAACTTTCCGTATGGTGGTAGATGACTAACATTAGTCCTTCTTCCGCTGTTTCATTCTATCATTAGGTATTACTTTATTAAATTTCCCAGCATTGTCCTGTCATTGGTTTCTTTAAAACTGTTTGAGTAATTGGAGCAAATGATGCATGCACTAATTAGAACAGTTTTCGTGACTCGGTTAACGGAGAGAGAAAACGCCAGGTTCTATGGGGAGGCAATCTGCGAATCATCCATGGTACAGCACTAGCAGCTGGTGTAGCAGATTTGGCCACCCTCCTCAAGAAGATAAGAGAGAGAAGCTTAAGAAGGCAAGGAAGTATACAGCCACTGACAGGCTCCTCAAGGTAATCTTTGTTTTTCCTTAGCACAATTTCACCTGCAAGAGCTGTTACGTTCCATTGCTTCCACGTGTATTGGAACAGTGACACAATATCTTCCTCCATATTCTGTCAGCCTGTGAAAGCTGCAGTCTATAAACTCCCCTCCCCCAGCTTGTTTACAGCTTGCCTTTCTTGTCCCGAACAATTATCCAATTATCCCTGATGGATGAGCAATTGCAATAAATCTTCTGCTCAGGGTGCCAGTGTTTTGCAGGTGAGATTCAGGTTCATCCCAGACCTTGAAGTTTGTGCAATGAAAGTGGATGAAAGGTCCTTGTTGCTCCTGTGCAACAGTTCCACTTTTATAAAGAAGTCAGTTTCTTTGTGGTTTGGAAAGCGATGGGGAAACACGTTGAAAAATAGGGGGTAAATTATTAACAGGAAGATGTATGTACACCCCAAAGCACATGGAGATTAATGCAAGATGAATGTGCACTGTTATATAACCATCTTACAAACAAATCATTGTGAATGCTCAATAAGACCCGATATAATCTATCATCCACACAGATGGGGGGGGGGGGTAAATTCAATACAGTCCTCACTTAAAGGCAAACCTACGTAATTCACTCCTGGCATCACATGGGGCACCCATGAAATTTGATCTGCCAAGATCTGCCATTGCCTTTACCCACCAACTCCTATGCAAGCTTCCATCTTGAGTTGTTCCACTGATGCAGAAACAGCTCTCTCATAAGCTCTGGCCTTGCTGATAAAAGAGACAAGAGGTGAACTCATAATCCATACTTATTATGCACTGTGCTAAGAAAAAAATGAGGCATAGCAATGCGCTTTGTGCCACAGTGTGCAAATTTTGTGTAATTATTTCTATTTCTGCAGTCATACGGAGCTATCCAAGGTGCTTAAAAAGCCTTGCCCGCTAGGAATCTTGCTCATTTCCCTTTCCACCTTTGAAAGTTGAAATTAGCATCGTCCGCATAGGTTCGTGCCTATTTTTGCAGCCCAATTTGCCCAAGCAAAATAAAGAAGTTTTGTGACAGGTCTGTGGCGTCAGAGTGCAATCATTTCAAGTTGGGTATAGTCATACATTCATTACATTTTTTAAAAAAAGAGAGGGGGGGAGATTTGTGTTCCACCTTATCACTGATGCCCTCAAGACAGCTTAAGATAACATACATAAAATACATAATAAGAAAGCCGTGAAAGTTGCAAATGAAACAATTTTTGTCAAAATCCACTTTGTAAAAATTAATCAACAAGCAGCAGAAAGTCAATTAAAGGACACTGCTAAGAGCAGTAGGGATGATGCCCAAGGAAGAAATATAGAAATAAGCCTTATATTGAGCAGGGGTGGATTTTGTTCTTTTGAATTTCTGCATCACCCTGTGGGAAGCCAAAATTTGCAAACCTTCCCACCTCTTGGCTTCTCTTCTGCACGTCCACTACATCATATTTGTGCCACCCTGCAGCACGCACACCCTGTGGCTCAGCGCTCACCACATGGGAACCTGTCACACTGCCCTAAGTCTGCTACTGTACTGAGTCAAGCTATTGGTCCATCTAGTTGAATATTATCTGCAGTGACTGGCAGCTGCTCCCCGTGGATTTAGGCAGCAGTCCCTCCCAGCCCTACCTGGAGATGCCAAGAACTGAACCTGAGACCTTTTTTCATTTAGGGTCAATAATCTACTGTCTAGGGATGGAGCTTCATAGTTGAACGCCCATCCACACTGAAAAGTCCACTTTGCTGGTAATGAGCTGGGACACTGAGAAAGGCATTGCTAAAGCAGATGTCAACTGTTGGACAAGTTTATGTCCACTAAAAAGGTCCTTTAGATAATAAGAGCCAAATCTTCTTCTTCTTTTTTAAGATACCTGATCCATTTCTACTTTAGTCACAACCCCAACCAATCCACTTCCAATATTATATTCTTCTTCCCTGCAGATTTCTTTACACAACTCTTCTCTACCTTTTAGGAACATGGGAAGCTGCCTTATACTAATCCTGAGACTTTTTCTTTTTCTTTTTCTCTGCACAGCATATTCTTTACCACTAAGCTATGGCCTCTCTCCTTTCAAACAATCCAAATTTAAGCTGCAGGGCAGGGTTTTCACATCACACTAAGCCTTGTTTATTAAACTACAGTCCACCATATTTTACCACCTGCCAAATCCATCCACCAGCAACTCCATCACTCACAATTCCTTCTTGCCAATGACTACCAGGCTAGATGCTAAATGCAAGGCTGCCTTTGGGTCTTCTGCTGGACCAGCCACCTTTATCAATTCTTCCAATTCACCTTAGGCACTCATATGCTGCCATCCCTCCTACCTTTCATATCCCTCTTCTTTAAGCTCCTTCTTCAACATATTATTGTGTCATTCCCCACTCCATCCCCCAGAACAGGGATGGGGAACCACTGGTCCTCCAGATGTTGCTGGACTCCAACTCCCATTAGCCCTGACTTTTGACTGGGGTTGCTGGAGTCCCGCAACATCTAGACAGCTACAATCTCCACAACCTACTCTAAATGAATGTGCTTTCCTGCTCATTATGGTACCTTGGAATATACTTGCTAACCATCAAGCAATGTAGAATGACACAATATTCAGGAGCAAGGTCAACCCATTTTTAGTATAGATCTTCTGAATTCACAGGCAAGGCTCCAGCTGCACTATACATTTAAAGCCGTATCATATCACTTTTAACAGTAACTGCTTCCCCCAAAGAATCCTGGAATTTGTAGTTTCTTAAGGGTGCTGGGAGATGTTAGGGTACTCCTATTCTCCACACATGGGATGCGGGTGGTGCTGTGGGTTAAGCCACAGAGCCTAGGACTTGCCGATCAGAAGGTCGGCGGTTTGAATCCCCACGATGGGGTGAGCTCTTGTTGCTCAGTCCCTGCTCCTGCCAACCTACCAGTTCGAAAGCACATCAAAGTGCATGTAGATAAATAGGTACCGCTCCGGCGGGAAAGTAAATGGCATTTCCGTGCGCTGTTCTGGTTTGCCAGAAGCGCCTTAGTCATGCTGGCCACATGACCCAGAAGCTGTATCATATCAGTCTCCCTTCATTCAAAGCAAGGGACAGTCTAGTTATTACCACTGATTATGTCCACAGTTTGAAAGTTGGCTTGCTCTCCTAACCTGCAGGGGAAGGTAAGAAAATGCCACTCTCAACAGTGATGGGTGAAGAAATAACTGCATATAATGAAGCCTATTGTGCCCTGTCCTACAGAGATGTCTTAACGATTGCAGCCAAGGCAGGGAAGAAAATCTGTTCCACAAGTTTACTCTATATTTCCGACTTGTAAGGATATGATGCTCCCTCTCTCTGATGAGGGAAAATTATATAACAATCGGAAATGGTCAAAATTGCAATTTATTTATTTATAATGTTTATTTTTTCCAGGGGGCAGGAAGATGGGGGGAGGGAAATAATGGCCCATCTAAGCAAAAACCTAGCCATTTCGCATCTTAGAAAAGCTACACCAGTACTAGCAGCTGAGCTGTAATGACCCTGCGGTAATGAAGATTGCTTTCACTAGGGGAAATAGCTGGAATAAAAAAGAAAAGAAAACAACCTCACGTATTCTTCTTCTTCTTAGGGAGCAGGGTGCGAAATTGTGTTATTTTTTTCTAGAACAAAACGAGCAAAATGAATCATGTGTAATGGAGGCTTAAGAAAGGAGCGGCTGTGAGCTTTTGTAACATGGCATCGGAGACAACCCCAAAAAAGGCTTTCAGTAGATTATAATGTTAGCCAAGAAATTGGTCTGAATAAAATGGGCTGCTTGAATAGGTGATATTAGAGTGGGAGGGACAGAAGGAAGTGAAGGGGGTGCACCAATATTTGGCCTCCTGGGCCAGTGGACGGACGGAAGGACACACACACACACACACACACACACACACACACATTCTGATTAGGTACTCCAGACAGCACCTTTTAAATTACCCACAATTCCCCTGAGATTCGAGACCGGCGGGACTGGACTAAATTTACTGAGTATCTGAAAAGTGTTTGTGATGATCAGATTACGTTTGTAGGACTACAAGAAGTTCTGTGAGGAGTAATTTAAGACATATTGTAAAAATGGAAAGGGAGAAATGATTTGTTAGAAAATGTAAAGGCAATATTAAGTTAAGAATTGCAGGAGAAATAATCAAGACGGAAGGCTATCAGAGATGCTGAAGGAAGTCCAAACAAGGATATATGTATAATAATTTGTGTGGTATGTCTTTGAAATTTTTGTATGCTAAAAATTAATAAAAAAATATTATATTAAAAAAAATTCCCCCGAGAAGCATTGCTTGGATCTTTGCGGGAATTTTAAAGGGTGGTAAGTATCTGCCCATTTCAGTTCCCCATTTCATAAATTCAGTATCCACATTTCTGCATCAGTTTTGCAGTTTTTCATTTCATGAAAATTGTCGGAATTCCAGCCTTATCAGAGGAATTGGCACTCTCCAGGCACCCGGCTTGAGTTCCTTGTTGACCTCCTTGTCTGCGACTCCCGGCAGATGCAGGGGAGATCTCTATCGGCGATCCTCCTCTGACGTGAGAAGAACACACCACTCTTCCCCTCCTCCCTGCCATTCCCAGGGAGGGGAAAGAGACAGACAGAAATGTATTTACATGCTTTTATTTCTGTCTTTCCAGCAGTACAGAGAAACGTGTCTATACTCTCTTTACACCAACAGCAGAGAGAGATTACTCCTCCCCCTGTACTTCCAGCACAGGTCAGATGACACTCTGAGCTAACATCTGGTGCTCAGTACAGTGAATAGACTGCCCCTTTGTTCCCACGGTACAGTCCCAAACATCAACATCCTGTTTGGCTTTCCAGCCATCTGGAGCTCGCTGCTGCATTGCTCCTTTTTCGTAACAAAAATTTGCCAACATTTCAGTGCAAATTTATCTTATTTGTATGCACTTTTGACCAATGTGCACATATTTTTTTTGCATGTAATTTTCCCTGATGTGATACATTTCGGCTCCTTTGAGAGAAACAGAGGAACAGAAATTCAATTAATATTAAAATAGAATAATTTTTGCATATTCGTTTTCACTAACAGCTGCATATCTACGCATACCTTTCTCAAATATATGCAGATTTTTTCCCTACACATTGGTCGGGGAACGGCATTGCAATATTTGGAGAAGTGCATGAGGACATTTGTGTTTCAGGTCTAGTAATGGTTTATGAAGTGGGAATTAGGTAGATTCTCCTTGAAATGCGAACAAAATCAAATTTCTTCCCCATCCCTCATTGCTAGTCCCACTCACATGGTTTGGAGCACTGCCACTGCAACCGGCTAATCCTGCCAGGGACACCTGACAGAATGGGCCCATCAAGGGACATTTTCCCCTGGAAACATACCATAAAACCTGAAGCCAGTTCTAGAAACCTTGGTTCACACACATTGTTTATCATATAAACCACTCTGTGATCCTCAGATGAAGGATGGTAGATAAAGATAATAAATTATTATTAATTTATTAATAGCTTAGTGTTACATGGAAACCTTACCCAGCAGCTTAACTATGGTTTGTTTACTGCAAAGAAACCACAATCTGTAAACATGGTTTCTTGTTAGTTTATGGACCTTGGCTTGTTTTAACTATGACTTGGTGTTATGTGTGAACTGAAGACCCTTCCTTAATCAAGGTTTGTTTGGCCACCCCAGTAAGTTACAAAGCCACAAGGCAGAACACCCCCCCCCAAGAAATAAGCCATGGTTTGTTTAAACTTCATAGACTGCTAAATAAACCATGGTTTTAACAACTGTGGCTAAGTGATATGTATGGACCAGACCAAAGCAACCACACCTTCCATAGCTGAGAACAGCAGAGGTTATTAGAACTATTAGTGTCCTGTCTGGACACTAGTGAAATATCATGTATAGTCAATGTGATTTAATACATTTTCCAATGACATTTTTTGTCTTGGCCCTGGATGACAAAACCAGTGACCATGCTAGCAAAAATCTAGTGTTAATTCACAGCAGAGGTGGGGAACCTCAGGACCACAGGTCTAATAAGGCACTCCTCATTTAGCCCACAAGCCATTTTGGCCAAACCACACCTACCTGCCCAACCCCAGATATCATATATGATGTAAAGTGCAAGACCTTGCTCAGCAAAAAAGAGATCTGCAGGCACTAACAATCAGCTAATCAGGCAAAGGGGCTTCACATAGCCACCTTGGTTTATAATAGTGTTCCATTTTTCTTTTAACAACTTTGTTTATTTTAGTTTTGCTCCTTCGGATAAGTACCCTTAAGCAGTTCAAGCTGTTCATAATGTTCTCTGAAAACAAAAATTTGTTTCTCGGGAATTATAAATTAGCTCTGGAACAAGCAGCAACAGGAAGGACAGATATAAGTAGGAAGGATAATTACAGAGAAAACCACCTATAAATTAATGACCTCTGTTAGAGACAGGGAGACGGCCAGTTTTTTAGGCCCTGAACCACTCAGGAACCCACTCACCAGGAGCTAGTATCATTGTCCTGGTTCTCAGTTGTTCCCAGGCCCACCTGCCTGATTAGAGTACTGCTCTGTTTTGAGCAATGGATTCAGCAGTACAGTACCTGGGACAGCTCTATGTAGAGCTCAGGCTGGACTAGAGTGTTGTTTCAGCAGCAGTCATCCTTGGACTGAGCCTTAAACAGGAGCTGCAGCTGTATCTCAGTAGCTCGCTCTGCCTTCCATGAAAGGAGTCTCTTCATTGAAAAGGGATCAAGCCTGCTTGAGCAGTACAGTGGTACCTCAGGTTAAGTACTTAATTCGTTCCGGAGGTCCGTTCTTAACCTGAAACTGTTCTTACCCTGAAGCACCACTTTAGCTAATGGGGCCTCTTGCTGCCGCTGCGCCGCCGCTGCACGATTTCTGTTCTCATCCTGAAGCAAATTTCTTAACCTGAAGCACTATTCCTGGGTTAGCGGAGTCTGTAACCTGAAGCGTATGTAACCTGAAGCGTATGTAACCCGAGGTACCACTGTAATTGACACTCCATCAGTGTGGGTGACTGAGGTTCCACTAGGGCTTCTGATGTGTATTCAGAGGAGGGCAATGCAACCTTCTTGGGCTAAGGGAATGGCACAATGGCTTGCACAAATGCTTTCAATCTGCTATGTACCTCTGGGACCGATCCTGAGGGCAATTCCCTTTCACAGTCTGAATTCCCAGCCTCATCCCCTAAAGAAGAGGAGTCTTACCTCAGGGTAATGATGGCTCTGTTCTGCCTCCAATGTTGGAGGGAGTACTGTTGTGCTCACATCCTTCTTGTGGGCTTCCCATAGGCATCAGGTTGTGAGCACAAGATGGGTAGCCTAGGATGGGCTGATATAGCAGTCTCTTCTTATGTTCTTGATTTATTTGTGTGATTCAGCTCAGCATGCATCTCATTCTAGAAACCCTTTGAATCAACGTCCTTTGACCCAAGTGATCTGGGATGCTGAGCCAAGTTTCCCTCATTGTTTGTGATGTGTTTCTGCAGCAGGTGGCAGTCCCGCACTCTCAAAACTAGCATGTTGGCTCCCTCCCTTGACCAACTGGTCATTAGCATTATGCCCAGCTGTGTCTTCTGGCAATTTAAAGACCATTTCAAACATGGCTTTTTGTCTGCACCTCCAGGCTCCCCGGAGCACCATTTCCCTAACATCATCGTTTAAAGCCGGATGTGGTGTCAGCGGGTTCAAGCAGACCCAGCCGCTGGGGAGTGCCTTTTGAAAGGAAGTTTATTAATGATTAGATCTGATGCTGTGTACTCACTGTGCAAACAGCCCAAAGGAGATCACAGGGAGAGAGAACGAGAGCCAGAAGTACATTGACCTCCTCCCTGTTTGTTGAATGGCGCGCTTACGGGATTTGAGCAAAGTGTCAGAGAAATGAGAAAATATTTAACCAGCTCTGCAAAAGCGCCACTGAAATGTTAACTTAGCAATGGAAGTCCCCAGAGCTGCTAATGGTGCAAAGTGATGAACATCACCCTAGCTGGTTAAAAGGCTGTTATTATAAAGGTCCCTTGCATCTGTTAAGCACTTTTGTAGCTCAATATTTTGCAACACAATTCTCCTTCTCTTTTTAGGTGGGGAAAGAGTAGCCTGGAAAGCCTCAGTTGTCCCAAAGCTCTTCTCTCTTTTTTTAAAATAATATTTATTATTTTCAGTAGATAAACATAATAAAAAAAAAGAATTAACAGTAATAAAAACAAGCAGAGAATAAAACAGAGAAAAGATAAAAGAAAGAAAAAAGAAAAAAAAGATACATACAGCATATTACCACTTAATTAATTAAAATTAAATATCATCCATCTTCATAAACATAGTATTTGACTTCCTCAGATCTCTTCCATCTGAATTTCTTAGTAATTATATGTAGCAGTTTCCAATATCAATATTTCAAAAAACCATATCACAGTCCTAATCATATTACATGACTTTCCTTAGCGTATATTTTCTTGTTTATAGGTTTAATTCCAGTTAGTCCTAGGCCTAATTGTTTCTTTCAAGTGGTTACATATCTTTAATATTACAATATTTATTCAAATAGTCTTAAAATTTCTTCCAGTCTTCTTGATGTTCCTCTTCTTTCTGGTCGCGGATTCTCCTGGTGAGATCAGCCAGCTCCTAAGCTCTTCAGGAAGCTAATTGTTGAACCCACACGGAGGCCACTCCCATCACGACTACTCTGTGCAGGCGCTGGCTGCACAGAAGATGAAACCGTAAGACTTGTTGGGAGGCTCACAAAGTAGGTGGAGTGCTATTACAGAGGAACCTCGGTTGTGGAATGTAATCCATTCCAGACGACCCTCAGACTTCCAAAATGTTCAGTAACTGAGGCTCAATTGCCAGTCAGCAAATTCCTTTTTTTAAAATGGAGAAATGTGCCTCGGAAGCCGTTTGACTTCCGAGGTGCATTTGAAAACGGAAGCATTCACTTCCGGGTTGTCAGCTTTCAGGTTCCGAATTGTTCAGCTTCCGAAGCGTTCGGCAACCGAGGTTCTGCTTTACGGTGGTACCTCGGGTTAGGAACTTAATTCATTCTGGGGGCCCGTTCTTAACCTGAAACTGTTCTTAACCTGAGGTACCACTTTAGCTAATGGGGCCTCGCACTGCCACCGCACGATTTCTGTTCTCATCCTGAAGCAAAGTTCTTAACCCGAGGTACTATTTCTGGGTTAAAGGTAAAGGTAAAGGGACCCCTGACCATTAGGTCCAGTCGTGACCGACTCTGGGTTTGCGGCGCTCATCTCGCTTTACTGGCTAAGGGAGCCGGCGTTTGTCTGCAGACAGCTTCCAGGTCATGTGGCCAGCATGACTAAGCCGCTTCTGGCAAACCAGAGCAGTGCATGGAAACGCCATTTACCTTCCCACCGGAGCAGTACCTATTTATCTACTTGCACTTTGATGTGCTTTCGAACTGCTAGGTTGGCAGGAGCAGGGACCGAGCAACGGGAGCTCACCCCGTCGCGGGGATTCGAACCGCCGACCTTCTGACAAGTCCTAGACTCTGTGGTTTAACCCACAGTGCCACCGGAGTCTGTAACCTGAAGCGTCTGTAACCTGAAGCATCTGTAACCTGAGGTACCACTGTATAGCAAAAGTCATTTTGCACTGAGCCACAGCACCGACCTGTGCCCTCAGAAACTCTGTAAAAGGAGCACACTTTTTCTTAGGCATACTAGCATGCCAGAAAGAGGATTCTAGCCTAGCCTTCTTCCTAAGAGGCTAGATTTCTACATGCAGTGAGTTTAAAAAAGAAGAAGTACCAGGAGCATTTCACTGTGTACTTCCATACCTACACTCTGTACCAAATCTGCAGTCATAAATCATGCAGAACACTAGGAGTGAAGTTAGTTTCAAGAATATCAAATGCATGTGTCAGATGGCTCGTGGCATGCAAGAAATTAGACTAATCCCATCAAGGCTTGGAGCACATAGAAATGATTTAACAAGTGAAACTTTATGTAAGAGAAGGAACAGGTTGAGCCATGAAACACAGGTGATAAAAATGGGCCAGAGGTGTTTGCCTTGGAACAACGTGGAAAGGCTTAGCGTAATGGGAAAGCTGCTCTGCAGGGGAAGAAGGGAGATAATTAAAAACAGCCGAAAAGGGGGGAAAATACAAGCAGTTATATTTGTGGGAAAGGAGCAGTAATTGACAGCAACGTTAACACAATTATAGCCACTGTGATAATTAGATGTATAATTTCCCGGCAATTCTTACAGCTAAGGGCAGGATGTGTACAACACAGTATAAGAGGAAACCTGGCTGGTGTACAGAACACTGTGGTCAAGGGAAACTTAGGTGAAGTTCTTCAGATGTTGTCGAACTCCATCAGCCCCAGGAAGCATGGCCAAATGTCACAGGCGACGGGAGCTAGAGTCTAACAACATCAGGAGGATTCCCCATTGGCTACTCCTACATTTAGGATGAGCAGAACAGCCGTAAGTCTGCAACTATAAATGGCAAATCAATCAGCAACTTAAAAGTTGAGTCCTAGTCAGCTAAGGCTACACTACTAAGCAAGCTTACTAGGAAGCAGGGATGAATGAGTATTTTACCTGTGAAGTTAATCAACTGAAGGTTTAGTTGATTAAGAGGTGGAGGCTAATTTTGATGGGGATGGGACTGTGAATTATAAGCTGTCAGGGACTGGACTGGACAGGAGGAATGGGAAATGAGCCCTTAGTCTGATCAGCTCCTCTCATAAGAGGAGGAAGAGTGGGAAGTTTTGTCTTCCCTGACTCCAGCTGTTTCAGGAAGAGAGGGAGACAGGGATGATGTAGAGCTGAATGAGGAAATGCCTAGTTACGAGATAGTGGAGGATGAGGAGGGGGAAGTTAGAGAGCAGACAGCAGAGACCTCCCTGGAGGGTATGGGAGACCTTTCTAGTCCAAGGGCTCGCTGGTCCCTCCACATTCAAGAACAGAGAATGCGGAGGAATGTGACTCCTGTGACTTCCAGTCAGTGTGGTGTAGTGGTTAAGAGCAGTAGACTCGTAATCTGGTGAACCGGGTTCGCGTCTCCGCTCCTCCACATGCAGCTGCTGGGTGACCTTGGGCTAGTCACACTTCTTTGAAGTCTCTCAGCCCCACTCATCTCACAGAGTGTTTGTTGTGGGGAAGGAAAGGAAAGAAGATTGTTAGCTGCTTGGAGACTCCTTCAGGTAGTGATAAAGCAGGATATCAAATCCAAACTACTACTACTACTACTACTACTACTCTTCTTCTTCTTCTTCTTCTTCTTCTTCTTCTTCTTCTTCTTCTTCTTCTTCTTCTTCTTCTTCTTCTTCTTCCTATAGGTTTCCAGGATGTTGTGGGAGACGGAAGAGGAGGGACTCGGAATAGCCAACTTCTCCTATGTGTGGAGACATGGATCTTTTATCTTGTAACCAGATGACTGAAGAAAAAGCCATTAAATACGAACTGTTTGTTCTTCTTGCCTCTGAGGCTAGCAGGGGAAGAGAGGATACTCCACGCCTGACATAAGCACACTCACTTATTTTTGTTCTTTTGTTTTACTGTGCCACAAAAAAAGAGGACTTGCCCTGGGGCTCTCGCTGGCTTCTTTGGGATTGCTTGTGTTACCACATTGCAGTGCCCACCTCTGAATCTTTCGATTCTTTCAATTGACCGAGGGCAATGGAGCCATCGCCCATCTCTTTGGAACAATATTCGCCTATCCTGAAGAAACGACTGGTCCATGTTCAACTGCTGTTCACATGGAACCCCTGTCTACTTCGGCCTTCAAAGTTCTTAAAAATAAAAACCTTATTGGAGTTTTTATTTAAAACAACAGAGTTTTAAAAATAAAATGTCAAAGGTGTTCTTCCTTTCATATAACATATATTTTGTTTCGTATCTAAGATATTTCTCACCCTGCATCTGTGGTAGAATTCTTTTTTTAAAAAAGATGTCTTTATAGTTTGATCAATTGCTGTTTGCTACCCTGTGCTCATTTTAGAGGAAAGATATAATTATAATAAAAAGTACATATTTATGCCAACTTTATTTTGTTTTGTTTTCAGTGGCTTTACCATATCCCAATCACCTGGGATAAATGGTCCAGGAATCTCTCTTGCTACTGTGATTTTGCTAAAATTAGCTGTGCATTTAGACTACTACTTAAACCTCCAGGGAAGGCTTGTTTTCACTTTCCTTTAGTTTAAGCTTTGCTCTTGACTGCCCTTTCCGTGCTTGCCATATGCACGGATTTCACATCAGGACATTTATTCTGAAATGGACCGATCCGATATCCCACAAGGATTACTGATCTTTACCAACAAGTGTCCTGAGCATCAGGTTTGGCCTTTTGAAATGTCTTTGGGGGATTCCGCTCCATCCCTTCAAAGGTAAAGAGCTGATATATCACATGCCATCATCCATAATGCACCTAATCTTTCCCCAAGGAGGTCCCAGGCAAATGCGGGGGGGGGGGGGAGAGAGAGAGAACGGGACTCAAAGGTTTTGACAACAATTCACTGTTAATGGTTAACTATCCAGAGCAACAGAAGAAATGGCAGGTACCTAATGTGCTCCAACTGCTAAAGACTGTCAGGAGCTGCCAGGTTCAGTCCCGGAAGTCTGCAGGTAGAGCTCCAGAGATTCCTTCCTGAATTTCTGGAGAGCCACTGCCCATCAGTGTAGACAATAGTGAACTAGGTGAAACAATGGACTGACTGAATATAAGGCAGCTTCCGATGTTCCAGTTCTCCCTCTTATTTACAAGGGACAGGCTAAGAATACAGTGGCACCTGCATTGCTTTGGGTTTGATCAGTGACATGCAGCCAGTGAACTAGGGGGACTAGCTAAGGTTACCAGACTTATTCCAATTAATCCGGGGACACTTCAATGGATTTTGTATGGGGACTCATCTGTAACGGGGACTGTCCCCAGGAAACGGGGATGTCTGGTAACCTTAGACTAGGCTAGTCCCCTAAATGTGCCCGGTAAATTGAAGTACAGTTATACCTCGGGTTACAGACGCTTCAGGTTGCGTTTTTTTGTGTTACGGACCCGCTGAAACCCGGAAGTACCGGAACGGGTTACTTACAGGTTTCGGGGGTCGCACATGCACAGAAGCACTAAATTGCACTTTGTGCATGCGCAGAAGTGCCAAATCGCAATCCGCACATGCGCAGACACGCCACTGCGGGTTGCGAATGTGCATCCCGCATAGATCATGTTCGCAACCCGAGCATCCACTGTATTAAAACCTGGTGCCTTCTTCTGAAAACCTAGTAAGGTGGGCTCCGATGGGAGACAGGAGCCTTCCCACCACCTTCCCAAGACCTGTACAGCTTTGAGAAGGAGGCAGGAGGACTCCAGTATCCTATCAGGTGCCTGGTGCCTCCTTCCCAAAGCCTGGGAAGGTTCTGTCTGGCTTAGGGAGGGAGGCAAGATGCTCAGAAGCATGATGTCAGGAAGTCAACATCAGCCTTTCTCCAATCGCCCTTGTAAACTGGTGCCTCTGACCCTAAGTGTTCCCCTAAGAAAACAATCACCACACCACACTGGGTTTGATGTGGGTGGGAAGGTGGGAGAGTGGCAGTGTGAAGAACAATGCTCTTCGTGTCTGGATACACATGGGAAGTTGTCAGAGACTGTGTCAGATCATTGGTAAAACTGGCTGGCAGTGGCTGTTCAGGGTTTTGGGCAGGAGGCATTCCCATCGCAACCCTACTTGGAGATGCTATCCAACATCCCATTCTCACAGTGGCCAACCAGTTGCCCACCATGGGAAGCACACAAGCAGAATCTGAGCACAAGAGAACTCTCCCTTCCTGCGCTTTCCAGCAACTGGTGTTTGCAAGCATACGGCCTCTGCCATTTGTAGTTTCATCCTCCATGAATTTGTCTAATCCTCTTTTACTGCCATCCAAGCTGTTGGTCATCACTGCCTCTTCTGGGAGTGGATTCCATAGTTCATTGTGTGTATTGTGTGAAAGAGTACTTTCTTTTATCTGTCCTGAATTTCCCAATGTCCAGCTTCATTGTCTCTATCAAATTTTCTCCATGCCATACATTACTATGCGTTTCAAAATGCACAGTTATCCTGCCATATAGTATGAGGGTGGCATTAACACAGCTAGGCCCATGATATTTAGGCAAGCTAGGCCAGGGATAGGGAATACAGTGGTACCTCGGGTTACATACGCTTCAGGTTACAGGCTCCGCTAACCCAGAAATAGTACCTCAGGTTAAGAACTTTGTTTCAGGATGAGAACAGAAATCGCACGGCGGCAGCGGGAGGCCCCATTAGCTAAAGTGGTACCTCAGGTTAAGAACAGTTTCAGGTTAAGAACGGACCTCCAGAATGAATTAAGTTCTTAACCCGAGGTACCACTGTATATACTTCAGTCGTGTTGCCTCTTGCTCACCTTGTCTCTATCCTGAAAAATCCCAAATTTACTGAGATTGGAAAACAGAGGTATTATTATTAATTCAAAAGCTTCACTCCAAATGAAGATGTCCACAAGTGCTGCAGTCCTTTGGCTCGAGATACAGAACTTTCTCCAAAGCTATGCTTCATCACATGGGCACTTTGTTTGGCCTGGCAACCTGCCAACTTGCATAAGCCAGGGACAACCTGGCACCAATGACCCTTTTGAGGAATAGGCTATCTCAGGCTCCATTTCTGGGGTCAGAGAAGAGATGACAAACTACAACTTGTCAAATCCATTTCCTGTGCGGCTAAACATAGGGTGGGAGGGGACAGTGCAGAGGCAGAAGGGACAAGAGTGAAGGATACAACAAAAATGGATCTCCTGATCAGGGATGAATCCCAAAGCAGCTTCTAAACAATAAATAACACTAACATAGTAGAGCATAGAACATCACAAGTACGGCATAAATAATGTAAAATAATTCACAAATCTTCAGTAGAACAATTACAATCTATAAAACACTATTAACAAAGAAGGTTGCAGGTTCGATCCCCATGCAGGACACTGCATAATTCTATTATTCTATGAAGGCAGTAACTAAAAAATAAGCTAAAGGTAAAGGTAAAGGTACCCCTGCCCGTACGGGCCAGTCTTGACAGACTCTAGGGTTGTGCGCCCATCTCACTCAAGAGGCCGGGGGCCAGCGCTGTCCGGAGACACTTCCGGGTCACGTGGCCAGCGTGACAAAGCTGCATCTGGCGAGCCAGAGCCGCACACGGAAACGCCGTTTACCTTCCCGCTACTAAGCGGTCCCTATTTATCTACTTGCACCCGGGGGTGCTTTCGAACAGCTAGGTTGGCAGGCGCTGGGACCGAACAACGGGAGCGCACCCCGCCGCGGGGATTCGAACCGCCGACCTTTCGATCGGCAAGCCCTAGGCGCTGAGGCTTTTACCCACAGCGCCACCCGCGAAGCTAATTACCGCAAAAGTCATATTATGTGACTAACAATTCAATACAGCATTTATAATCTATAAAACATTATTAGCAACATTAGCAAAGAAGCAACTAAAAAAACAACAAGCTAAGTGCTGCTAAGTTCATACACACACTCTCCACACCTCCATGACTTATATTTTTTCACTCTGTTCAGTTCATGAAAATACACACAATCCCTGTTGCTGAGCCAGCTCAGCCAGATGCTCTGTGACCTGGGGTCCTCAGGTAGCTGGCCATGGTGGAGATGATGGGGCACTTGGGCCTGCTGCCGGCGGTAAAGTGGATGTTGGCTCTGGGTAGCCAACCCAGGTGCCATTGATGAGGAACTCACCCACGTCACCCTCAATAATCAGAAGGTCCATTCCCTCTTGAGGAAGGCTCAAGATGAGCCTGTTCCTCCACAGCGACTCCCCTGCTGAGTGCCTGAGGGCCCTGTTCCTGCCTCTCTCCACCTGGCCCAGGGCGGGGCCTGACTGGCCTCACAAGGACTGCGGCTGCAGCTACTGCCCAGCAAGGACTGGGGTATTTGGGGAAAAGTTTGGGGGGGGGGAGTTTTTGCTGTTGTTAGTGATATTAACTTTTTGTATCTTTATTTTTATGTGAAAATTGTTCAGTTCGGTTATGTAGTTTTTAATGTTTTTATTTTTTTATTTTTAGGACTACTTTGCTTTATTTGTAATTGTGTAAATCTTTTCATATTGTAAGCCGCCTTGAGCATTGTTTTAACTGTAGAAAGGCGGCATACAAATAAAATGATGATGATGATGATGATGAAGAGTTTGGATTTGATATCCCGCTTTATCACTACCTGAAGGAGTCTCTAAGTGGCTAACATTCTCCTTTCCCTTCCTCCCCCACAACAACCACTCTGTGAGGTGAGTGGGGCTGAGAGACTTCAGAGAAGTGTGACCAGCCCAAGGTCACCCAGCAGCTGCATGTGGAGGAGCGGGGAAGCAAACCTGGTTCACCAGATTACAAGACTACCGCTCTTAACCACTACACCACACTGGCTCCCATGATGATGATGGTGATGATGTATCTGAACTTCTTGGTGGCAATATTTGTTTTGTGGCAAGGAAACAAAGCAGTTCTGGCATGTTTCGGTGACTGTCATTACTCAGTTATTGAGTTGGCATTTGAGAACGTTGGGTGCAGTGTGCCTCTGAATATCAATTCCTGGAAATCTCTAGTGAGGAGAAGGCTTGAGGACTTCCCTTAGACTTCTGGTTGGCCTCTGTGAAAACAGAGCGATGGTCTAAGATTGTCCTTTGACCTGAACCAGCAAGGCTCTGCTTACACCACTGCTTACATTACTGGTATTGCTGGTCCCCTTTCAGGGCCCTTCATTTGGCAGGAGGTGGATATTGCTGTACAGCCTGGATTCTTGTCCAGCCAATTCTGGTTGCCAGTTTGGGATTTTCTGTGGAGCGGAGATCCAAAAGTGTTTGAAGCTTATTTTAAGAAAGTAGCATGAAAGGTTCGATTCCATTGTATTTATTTATCCCGCAGTTCCAGCAGTTTTCTTCTAGAAATAAAGTTTACTTTGAAAGTTTGGGATCCCCCTCCCCCCTTTAAAAACTTGTGCAAATTTTCATTAAAACTTCATTTATTCCTCTTACCTTCATGGATTGACCCACAAACTTTCTTTCTTTTATTTGTTCAGGGCTGAGTCCTCTCTCTTGCTAATGGGGGATCATCATTTCTCTCTGCTCCTGTTGGAATTTGAAGTGGGAGAATTGATCTTTCTCTTTCTTCAGGGACTTCCTGGGCTCCATCAAGATTATACTATTATAAAAGCCAACCAGCTTCATTAGATGTCTTTGGAGCTTGTGGGGAAGTTACCTTTTACCAGCTGCTTTAGAAATGTTAATCCTTATTAGATGGCGATTAAAACCCTCTTTACTTAAAATGAGAAATGTCAGCTCCTCATTGTAATGCCATGTTAATCTTTCTAAACGCAAGCACAGTATTACAGACAAATGCAGTGCCTTTGTGTCAACCCTTTTGCCATTGTTAGCATTCCCTTTCTCCCATTTACAGCTGTTATAAATGAAAGGGACCCTTGTCTCACTATGCCTCACCTGACACAGTGACATTTTGCTCTTCATAAAGAAATTGTATACAGAAGCATCATGGGTTGTCCCCTGATGGTGAGGCTCAAGCATCATTGGTCCAGTCCTTGGAATACTCAGCCAATAGAGATGCACCAGGGACTTTTTCTTTCAACCTTTAAACAGCTGCCTAAAACTTTACTGTCCTGCCCAACTTACACTGGCAATTAAAAGTACATATTTCTATAATGGTTAGTTGATGGCTTCTGGTTTTAAATTTGCACATGCCTTTATTATTTACATGTATCATTGTAAGCTGTTTTGATCAATTTTTTAATGATACAGCTGATATTTTTAAAAATTAATAAAATAATACCATCAGGCCCAGCAAAGGAATACATTCAAGGTCATTTAATGCAGACATCCTAGCCCATAATATGAGTTGCAGTAGGCTGTCTCACTGCCTTTCTCTTCCCCATAGCCTTGCAAACAAAGCACACCCTCATTCCTCCAAGGAAGATATGAATAATTACTGATAAACTCCAGGACAGATTGCACCATGCTTTGGAATGCAGTAAATAAATCAGAGGACAAGACAGTGATCTTGAGAAAATTGACTGAGCTGGAAAATTGCATCCATTCCAAAAGCTCATGCAAGTGCAATGGAAAGGAAGAAAAATGGAAGCTGTTTCCACTGAGTGGAGTTCCTTAGTCTTCATCGAGTCACGATGCTGAAAGAGAGTCATTGTCATGTTCAAATCCAAGAGCCTTCTTCATAAGCATTGCTTATGAAGTTGCTTCTGGGAAATAACATGAATTAGCTGGGCTTTTTTAGTCTTCGTACTGTGGTTTTTTTAATGTGGTTTTAATTGATCTACTTTGTAGGCAGAGTATGTTCTACAATCCAATCCCATTCACTCAAAGTTAAGCCCAACAGAATTCAACAGGAACGTCTACGAAATAGGCTTAGGACTGGGGACTTAGCATTCTTGATGCCTACAAGGCTCAATGGTAGATCAGTTGCCTTTGCATGCAGAAGGTCCCAAATTCAGCATCTCCAGAAAGGGCTGGAATAAGGATCCCTGCCAGAAACCTTGGGGAGCCACTGCTAGTCAGTGTTGACCACTCAGAGCTAGATGGACCAATTGTCCGGCTCAGTATAAGGCCGCTTCCTATGTTCCCATGGCTTTGGAACACACCTTTATTTGCTGGGCTTCCCTTGAAATTCTCTACCTCTAAGGGCTATCATTGCTCAGCCTAGGTCCTATCATGAACAGGAAGGCTTTGTTGCCCTTTCCTTTGTGAAAGTGATGAAATTATAAAATAATAAACACTCAGAACAGCAAATGGTCAGCTTGGCTAAGTAGATTCACTCCTGTAGCTGGGACACCTTTTCTAGCTAGGAAGATGCTTCACCACGTGTGGCAGCTGTATACAAAACCGTGAGTTCCCAGTCTGATCTCCCAACTGCTTGCTTATATGAGCATCTAGGTTATTCTGCTCTTCCCTATAAGTCATGGGTGGCCTAGGGGTGGCCCACGTTTGGCCAAGGGAGTCAGATCTTTGTCTCCCTGCACGGACCAGCTTTGATGGGTAGGTGGGTCATGATGGTGTCAGCTTTGATGGGTAGGTGGGTCGTGATGGTGTCAGCTGTCATGATGGAGTCAGCTGACTGATAGCAGACCCCTTCAGTCTTCCCACCCAACACTCTGGCAGTCCTGGATCATTCTGGGTGGCCCAAACTAACCTAGGATGATTTAGAGTTATCTTGATCCAACTCAGGTCAAGCACCAATTTCCTTGAATCAGCCCTATTTTAAAGGGCCATCCTTACCATCATTGATCCTTGCCCAGTATACCTCGTCGTGTCTCATAAGGGTTGTTTTTTTTTAAAGACCTTTTGACCTGTGAAAAGAAGAAAAGAGATTGTTTAAGAGCTATGGGAGATGTCTTGCGATGAAAGATTTTAATAGCCTCGACCTGCTAAGTTTTATTGAAAAAGGTCAAGTGGCGGCTTGACCGAGGGGTGAGCTCTTACATAAAGGATGAACACAAAAGGTCCCATTTGCTCTGATTAAAGCGAAATCCAGGCACTTTCCCCAGCTGAGCTTGTTCAGTCAATACTGAATGTAAGAAGAATGCACAGAGTGCATAGACTGTGATGGAGGTTTGAAACCCCGTGGATGAATGACTGGGTTGGGAAACAAAGTGCAGCAATCTCCCTCTTTGCAACAGGTGAGAAGCAGTCATGTCACAGAATGTGGGGTGAAGATTTGAAGCCCCCCTCACATATTCTTTTGTTGATTCCATTTATATGCTACCTTTCCTCCAGAGAGCTTGATACTTTCCCTCCTGCCCATTGTATCATCACAACGACGCTGTGAGGTGGGTTCATCTGAGAGCGAGTGGCTGGCCCAAGGTCACCCAATGAGCTGAGTGGGGATTTGAACCCTGGTCTCCCTGGTGCTAGTCCAGCACTCTAACCACTACACCACACTGGCAGAATGGGGAACCTCAGGCTCAGAGGCCAACTGAGGTCCCCCTGGCCTGTTCTGTTTGGCCCTTGGAAATGTCCCCAGACCACACACCCTGCTCAGCCACATCTTCATTGAGTGTCGTTATTGTTGTTTGCCTATCTGGAATATATCCTCGAACACTCTAATAGCTCTTGCCTGCCTGGATAAAGGATAGTGAGGGGCGTGCAAATGTGTGTCAAAATTAGCCTACACATAGAAAAAGCTAGAGCCATATGCTGAGCAAGGGTCAAGTAATGGCACGGACTAGGGGAGAGGTGAAAAGATGAGGGGGTCTTCTAGGGAGTTGAAGCAAAGAAATGACTATGATTGGGGTGAAAGGATGAAAATCGGGGGGGGGGGTGTCAAGAAATAACAGGCTGTGGTGGAAGAGGAATTAATAAAGCCTTTGGGTGAAGACTTGATTTTTAAAGAAAATAAGAAAAGCTAGCCAACTCATATAAAAGGTAAAATTTAGGTTGGTTGCACAGTCCATTTTGTCTCTGGCCCCACCCACCACAGGAATGTGCCCCTCCCAGAAGGTTGTCTAGAAGATAATGTGCACCTTGAGGTGCAAGCGGTCTCCCTCTCCCCCCCCCCCACTAAAGAAAACTGCTAAAGAAAACCAGACTGTAAAATACTTCTAGAAGCGTCTGGTTCACCCCAGAAAGTATTTTTCATGAAACAGAGCTAGGCAAGGACGAGCTCATCATTCCCTATTTCTAAAAAATGTGCAAACAAATTCAGCCTAAGGTCCCTTGCCTCTGTCCCTTGCTCTTGCCACTCTTACTACCCAGGATAGAAAAGGAAGGTGTACATTCCATTAAAACACAGTTAGAATGTCTCCTGAAATATATCAAGAGATCTCTATGTCAGGGGACTGAATAGGATATTTGTAATGGGATCAGCCCTCCAATCTGCATTGGATGTTTACGATGTGTTATATAAGCACCATGATATCTGGCAGACTAGACTTCAACCTTTGTCTCAGGAGGAGATTAGCTCTGCATTGTACATGCAAATGTTTTATTTAAAAAGCTGGGCTCACTCACTCCGCTTGCTTGCCTTTCGTTAGAAGCTGTGGACCTCTTGGGGTGTGTGTTTGTGTGTGCATATGCAACCTTATACAGTGTCAAGACCATCTAGTTCAGAACAGCTAGGGTGGGGGACCTGTGGTCCTCCAAATGTTGTCGTCTTGCAGCTCCCACCATCCCTACGCATTGGCCATACTGCCTGCACATTGCTTTCCCACCCCATGCGTTCATCTCCCCTGAACCAAGAGCAATTCAACCAAGCCAGCTGAAACCAAGAGCACCACATTCAATTTTATTGTCAGTTATCTTGGTTTATTATTATTTTTGCAGGCGCATTTCACAAGGTTTCAGAATAGGGCTCAGCTGCTGTTCAGGGTCAAAGGGTTTATCCATACATGTATCAGAGAGTGGGTTTGTAACATTTGTGGTTGCAGGACTGATCTAGCCTGGCTGACAGCAATTCTTTGGCGTCTAAAGGAGATGTCTCTGTTTCTCAGCTCTGCTGCCAGAGGTCCTTTCAGCTGGGAGTCTCAGAAGATGCCCTGAGACCTTCTGCATCCATGCAAAGCAAGTGCTCTGCTATAGCTCTTCTCCTCCAGCTCTTACAGTACCCCGAGTGGCAAGAGATTCTGCCCTGTCCATCACAGCTTGTAGGTTCAGCTCCTGGATTTGAAGACAAGAATTCACAAATGCCCAGGAGCAGATTGCCAGTTTTTGATTTCCCAAGTCATGGTACCTGGATGGAGCCATCAGGAAGAGTGAATGACAGATCCAGGGCAGGCAGGCAGGCAGTTTTATTGCACATAGCCAGAGGCTGCCGCAATGTACACAGAAACATTCAACAATTAAAAGAAAATATACTGGATTGATACAAAAAACTTAAAACGGTTATATTATCAAGACATTGCCCACTCTAAACAGAGCTATAAAAGTACCTTAATATACAAGTTAAGACATTAAAAAATAAAATTTATAAGCTAAAATTATCACATGGCCACTAATATATTAAGAAATAATGTTAATTGATACAATGTGCAATTATATTCGGAGTTTGGTGATGAAGATAGACTATAGCTTGATGTAGATAAGGTCAAATAAATTCATCTCCTTTACAGTTGGTGGCTACCTTGGCCAGGTCACATACTTATCTGTGTCTGCGAGGAGATATAAAACCATGTCAGAGGTGTTTTGGACAGGGGACCTTGTGATTATAGGTGCTAAAAATCTTTCTCTTGCTTCATTATATAAGGGGCAGCGCAAGATATAATGCATAAGGTCCTCTACTTCAGGACATCCCCTAATGCAAACACGTTCGTTTGTTGGTATGCCTCCGTGTCTCCCATCTCTATAAGCAGGGTTTATTGTAACCCTGTAAAAGCTTTCCAAAGTTGTACAAAAGTCAATTCATTAAAATAAGATGAATGTTCATAGGCCTCTCTAAGTTTAAAATATAATGGGGCGCATGTAGATGTGTACATAGAGTTTAGATCGTTTTTAGTTGCCACTGCCCTTATGGTTCGTTTAAAGATATTTTTCTGGGACCGATCCAGGGCAGTGCCTGAAAGACTCCAGCAAAAAGCCATAGTAACAGCAATCTGTGCTTGCTCCGGTCGCTGGTGCTGAGCAATAGGGGGGTATAGGCTGGTGTTCTCTAATGCAGGGTCCCCGTGACCATTCACCCTGTTTGGAGAGAAAGGTTTTCAGCATGCACCAGAAGCACAGAAATGATGGGGCACCATGCTTCACACCTTATTCCTAAAGGGAGGCTGTCATGGGGAATGAGGCTAGCAATAACTGCTAGTCATGATAGGTTTGTCTTAGGGGTGTGTGAATCTGTCAGTTTCAGTTTCCTCTCTGTTTCTTATTTTTCCAGGCTTAAATTAAGATCTCCACATTTCCACATCAGCTTGTGATTTCTTTTTTTTTTTTAAGTCCCCATGAAAATTCACCAGTAATTTAGCGCCAGTGTCTCCTCATATTCACATCTGCGTGGAATTTTGAACAATTATAATAATAATAATAATTTATTATTTATACCCCACCCATCTTACTGGGTTTCCCCCATATGCATGTTCTTTTTGCAGAACAATCTGTAATATAATGTCTTTTTATATATTATACCTGATATTTGTTAATGGCAATGAAAAATACAGATATATAAAAAGGATAATTCTCTGAATGGCATGATCCAGATTTGGGGCAAGTGCTTTTGGTGAGAAAACTCCAGCATAGATTTAAAAACACGAAACATGCAGCAAAGTAAAGTGTGGAGATAGAGGCTATTAAAGCCTTAAAACCCTTGTGAGTTCTTTCAAAAAAATTCCCCTCTTCCCCCACATAGAAAAAGACTACATATTTGGTAAGTTTAAAATACTTTACTTACACACTCTCCAAAGGTCAAGTTCATGTGCATATCTATACAACATTTAGAAAAGTTACACACGCAGTAAAACTTGGCTGAGCATCAGTGGTGAAAGTTCCTAAATTATTGGTCTAGGAACTCAAGAGTGACTTTTAAGACCCATTCAGTCTGAGCTGCAGCAACCAGCTCTGACCTCCTCACACATTGAGCTTCTCTGGTAGATTGGAAGCTTCATCACCTAGTCCCTCCCAAGGGGAGCTAAGCCTGTCAGGACAGCTTACTCTATGGTGTTAACCCCTTTGTGCATTAATTAGACTACAATATGTTGGTTGTATGAGACTGGTTAACTCACAATATTGATATTATATCTTAATTATCTCTGTGTGTAGCATTAATGCACTGTGTCATTTTCACGTTAGAAAAGCCCTGCTGGATCAGACTAAAGAGCCGATTCTTCTCTCCCAGTGGCAATCAGATACCCATGGAATGCCCATAAGCATGAGTTCTTTAGACTCTTCCACTAAAGATCTACAGCAACTGTTATTCAGAGGCACACTGCCTCTGATACTGAATGTAGTACAGTCTAGGGATGGGGAGAAAATTGATTTCGTTTGCATTTAAAGGTGGTCTAGCTTCTTCTGGGAAGATGCAGCTGGTAGTCAGGGAGGTCTTTTCACAGGGAAATGCGATGCCTAGCTCTCCTTCCTGCCTGATGCCCCATCCACTGGCAGCCCTGGATCCCTTTGGGCCATCCAAACTGACCCACGGAGATCTGTGGCTGTCTCAGTCCAAGTTGTCTGAGGCCCAGTTCCCTCCAAACAGGCCTGATTTGCATTGGGATTCAGGACAAATCTGGTGCATGGTTCTAGAGTCTACTCTTTTATTAGATAAATGTGCCACATTTGATGCGGAGAGTATTGTCAGAAACAAGATTCTGCAGCAGAAGGACCACATAGGTCCTCTCTCTTTTATGTGCCAAAACCGAGCATTCTTAAGTTAATGTTTAAAATGGAATATGGTCTGGAGTCTGTCAGCACCCACCAGGGTCTGTTTGCCTGCTGAAGAAGCTTCAGATTATCTCAGTCAGGCCAAGGATGCATGCCCCCTGCCCCACTCCAAAATTAATGATTGATCAAAAAATCGGGAGTAAATAGATATAAGTGGCATGGCAAACTTTTCCGCCGCCTTTGTGAAGCAGCCCCCGGGAAGCAAACCACGATCGTATCATTTTCCCTTTAAACTTGTGCAATTGTCAGGGGACAAAAATGAAGGCCGTCATCATAACCGCCTTGCTGCTCATGTTAACGTATAGCCATGCAATCGAGAGAGGTAAGGATTTTTTTAAAATATACATATGTATGCAGGCACACGTTGTGTGTTGCTGCTGTGGAAACTTCCATGGGAAATTTTGGGTTGCCTCCGACAGCAAAGAGAAAGGGTTCGATTTTGTTCTTTCTAAGACCGTGTCAAGAGCTTCATAATACGAGCAGAAACGTTTGAGAGGATTTCCTTGCGCTTGAACAAGAAATTGCTGTTTCAATGGGTTCGTAAACTACACTGATTGCTTCTGGTCCTTGCTTGGCAGTGAGAAAGAAACTCATTATCACTTGCTTGGGAAAAATGTGTTAAGCAGGTGAATTTGTAAGAGTGTTCTGAAGAGAAATATTCTGTGTGTGTGTGTGTGTGTGTGTGTGTGTGTGTGTGTGTGAATTGCTTGGGCATTATATGAACTCCTAGATTGTGTGTGCCCACATGTATGTTAAAAGGTCTGAAAGAGACCCGTCCCAGGTCACAATTTGTGAAAATGATTTTGCTCACCTGCATGTATCATTGGCGCCCCGGCTTGTTCAGAACTTAGAGGATGGAGACCTTTGAACTTCTATGAACCTTGGGTCCATTTAATTAATAAATAAAACAATTTATAAATATTAATAAATATATAACATACAGTGGTACCTCAGGTTAAGTACTTAATTCATTCCGGAGGTCCGTACTTAACCTGAAACTGTTCTTAACCTGAAGCACCACTTTACCTAATGGGGCCTCCTGCTGCCGCCGCGCCGCCACTACACGATTTCTGTTCTCATCATGAAACAAAGTTCTTAACCTGAAGCACTATTTCTGGGTTAGTGGAGTCTGTAACCTGAAGCGTATGTAACCTGAAGTGTATGTAACCCGAGGTACCACTGTAATGTAATAAAAAATTGAAATGAATAAAATTTTATGCTCACTCCCATTAGCCCTAGCTAGCAAGACCAATCATTATTTAGCTTCGAATATTTATTAAATTTGTTAGTTGCTTTATCTTGCCCAAGGCAAATCAAAGCGCCATACAACCAAAACAAAAAACCCCACCACACATAGATACATTAAAACAGAGTGTTGCGGGTAAAAACATTCCATCTGCTTCTAATAGGCCACAGATAGTTAGAGTCCTGGTTACAGAGTAACGTTTTGCCATGGATACTGGAATTTGGATTTCAGCAACATCTGGAAGGCCACCGGTTCCTCATCCTCATATTATATAAATGTCCAGAGTCCAGGCAGGCATGCCCATCCTCTATATGTTCATACAGGATTCACCTATCAAACTCCATAAGCAGAACTCCCTTGCAAATATTTTCATTTGTACAATGGGGCTCTCCCCCCCCCCCCATCCTCTCTCAGAAGAATTCACCGTCGCACTAGATGAATGTTCCATCTGCACAAGCGTATCAGTTTACCAGATTAAATGAGCCCACTCTCCTCCCGCCCCAAGCACCTTGCACACCCCAAAATTGGCTCTGGGGCAGTCGAGAGAGCCCCCCAGAAAAGCACATGGGAAGGATAGCTCCATCCAGAAAGGTGATGTGCTTCTGCAGGCAGAACATTCATCTCTGCATGACATCAAATTCCACCCAATGTCTGGAACAACAACTCCCGTATTCCTTGCCCATTTGCCATGCCAGCTGAGGCTGATAGGAATTGTCGTTCAGCAATATCTTGAGGGCACCAGGTTGGGGAAGCCTGAATTTGATATCCCCTCTAAAGATGAAATAACAGTTTCCTAATTCATCCTAAAAAGAATTCAACAAAGCTGTTTCACTGAAACCTGAACCTCTACATGCACACAATCCCCAATTATGCTCACTGGTGGGTATAATATTTTTTTGTTATTGCTAATATAGAATTGAATTTAACAAGTGGCAAAGATTTCACTTGTAGAACTAGAGTTAAGCAAAGAGAATTTTTTTCTTACTGTCTCCTGATTTACAAAGCCAGCCACCCACTCAATTCCTCTACCAAACCCATATTTCCCAGTAAATACCAGTTTTGAAAAAGTATTTCTTTTGAAGCATTTTGACACAAAGGGAAAATATTAATTAAATGTGAGAAGTAGTGGGAGAGGGAAAGGGGAGGGTGGAAGGCTCCTTGCAAAAGGGTGAGATTCCAGTAGAAAATTAATGTTGGATTAGAGAGCAATTATAAAAGAAAGTTCAGCCAGGAAAGAAGTCTAAATGTGACCCCAACCTTGCTGCATTTGTAAAAGAATACCCCTCCTGCAATACCTGATTTGTTTTTAATATGCAAGTCTATCTTTAATGGTCAAATCTAAGATGGCTGTCTGGAGGACCCAACATTGGCGAAGGCTGCTCTAAGACACCTTGAACTCCAATATTTATTTCTATGCTCAGAAAATCAGAATAAGTATTGGTATCAATATAGTGCAGGCATGTCCAACAGGTAGATCGTGATCTACTGGTAGATCACTGGACGTCTGTGTACATCATTGGCTCCCCCCAAAGAAGCTGAACAACTGTGGCTCCCCTAAAAAAAGCTCAATATTTTACTTCCTCCCTGAAAAAACTCAGCTTTGACCTGAACCCCCAAAAAGCGGGTAGATCACGGCCAGTTTTTAACTCTGTGAGCAGATCGCAGTCTCTTGGGAGTTGGCCACCCCTGATCTAGTGGATATCAACAATCCTTGAATTCAAGAGATAAATCATAGAATCATAGAATTGCAGTAAGAGACCCTGATGATCATCTGGTCCAACCCCCATTCAATGCAGCTATCCCATAGAGGGATCAAACCTGCAACCTTGGCATCATCAGCACCACGCTCTAACCAACTGAGCTATCCAAACAGGCAGCCTTCTAGCAACTGATCAGATATAGCCTTCTAGCATTTGAACATTCTAGTTGGCCTATCCCAGTATGCCAGTTGATGTAAAATTGTGCCCCTGTTTGCCCTTCACCTCACCACTTACCTGTGTTAGAACACTCTGCACCTCCAGGCATATCCTCAGAAATTTCGTGAGCAAGTTCTGTCGGGGCAAGAGGCTGCCTGATACTGAGTCCATCTTGCTCAGAATCATCTACAGTGTCTGTCCGTGGTTCTCCAGAGTTTCAAGCTCAAGTTTCTCCCAGTCTTACCTGGAGATGCCAGGGATTGAACCTGGGATCTTCTGCATGGACCTTCTCCCCAAGCACGGAGCCAAGCTCAGACGCTGAGTGAAGGAATAGAAGTCCTTGGAATATAATAAGATGCCTTGGTCCCTCTAGCCCAGTAACTGGCAATGGCTATCCAAGGAGTCTCTCCCAACCCTAACTGGACATGCCAGGGATTGAATTTAGGACCTTCTGAAGACAAAACAGATGCTCTACCACTGAGCTGTGCCCCCTTCTTCAGTTGCTAAAAGCACATTTTATTTCTAGGCGTTCCCAGGGCAAATGCGTTATTTGGTGGAATTCCAACCACAAAAGGATGAACCCACCTTTGCCATGATAATATCGCACATTCTCTCTTCTTTTGATCTGCATTCAGACACCGACAAGCTCTTTCTCTTAAGACTTTTTCAGCCATAGAACAATACAACTCCCCAAGGCAAACGAAGGTGACAATTTCACGTTGCAAGTAGCTAACCAACAGGAACAGGGAAAACACAGGGAGCGGATTAGATGATAAAGAGCTAAATATGCACACTGAAGGATTAAGTATTGAAGCTATTCATACTTTTTAAAAAATGTGTTTTGGAACAAAAGAAAGAAAAACACTGCGGAGTCTGCTTAGAATACTTCCTTTGCTTCACCAGCACGTATATTAAAACTGGAACAAAACAATACAAGTAAGTTCTACCTCTGCTGTCAGATACAGTGGCTGGAAACTGCAGGAAGGGAGACCATTACTGCCCTCACGTCATAGACATGCCTGCCATAAGCATCTGACTGGCCACTGTGAGAACACAGTGCTGTGTGAGATTTGCCTTTGGCCAGATTCAGCAGAGCTCTTCTTATGTTCACAGTGTGAGTCCCTCTTTTCTATTATTATTCTGCAATGTTACTTTCACAGCTGGCTGGAGAGATGAAGCTGCCATATTCTGAGTCAAACCTTTGGTCCATCTAGATCAGTGTTTCCCAACCACTGTTCCGCGGCACACTAGTGTGCCGCGAGATGTTGCCTGGTGTGCCGTGGGGAAAATTCGAAAGATTTTTTTTTTTTTTTTTGTAAAAGTCAAATTAGGTCCTAATCTATCCCTCGAGCGCCTCTTGTCCGTTATTGTGACGCATGAAGCGTGTTCCCGCCCACTCCCCGCCCTCCCTTGCTTCTCTCTCTCTCTCTGTGGCGCTCTCCGCCGCTTCCTGCTGGGCATGCACAGCTCGCCTCGCGCTTCCATTCCGGCCCCTCCTTCCCCCGACTACCCCGCCGCTCCATTCCTTTCTCTTTCTCGCGTGTCAGAGAGCGGCGGCGCGAGCGCGGCGGTTCCCTCAGGGCTGACGGAGGGCTCGAGGAGGAGGAGGCAGGACGTGGAGGCGGAGAAAGCGGCGGCGGCCACCCCCCACCTCCGGCTCGAGGCCCGCGTAGAAAGCTGAGGGGGAGAGATAGATAGAGGTGGGCGGCGGCGGCGACCACGACCAACCGCCATAGTAGTTGTAGCGGTGGCGACGGCGAGCAGGGACTCCCGCTCTCTCTCCGTCGTGTCTCTCTCTCTCTCTCTCCCGGGCCCGTCCGTTGAGTCTCCCGCGCGCCTCAGCTACAAGATGAGCATCGAGATCCCGCCGGGTCTGACTGAGCTGCTGCAGGGCTACACGGTGGAGGTGCTGCGGCACTGGCCGCCGGACCTGCTGGTCTTCGCCGCCGAGTACTTCGCCAAGCCGCGCTCTCCTTCCTGCCTCGCTTTGCTGCCTCCTCCCCCCCACCCCCAAAGCTTGGAGGTTCCCCGGCGCCGACCCGCAGGTTTGACCCCCTTCTCACACCTGTTCGCGCTCCTTGCACGGAATGGGGCGGATGGGGAGGAACGGGGCTCGCCGCTGCCTCCGCTCGCCCTCCCCCCCTCCGCCGGCGGTCCCGCGATTCTTGGCTTTTTGGCGGTTGGCACAGAAGGAAGGCAAGGGGGACGGGAAAAAATTGAATCTTACACTTTCGTGCGTCCCTCCCGGCGTGACGCTGCGCGCTGACGTCACGGGGCTGTAATGGTGGTGTGCCTCGAGATTTTTTTCATGAAACAAGTGTGCCTTTGCCCAAAAAAGGTTGGGAAACACTGATCTAGATCAGTATAGCTGCGTGACAGAGGCTCTTGGGCTCTTACAATGGGGGGCCTTCATTAGACCTTCTCCCAAAGGTGGTCAGGGGTGAGGAACTCTCAGTCTGTGGGGCAGATGAGGCCTGTGGTCCCTTTGAATGCAGCTCACCTCTTCCCAGACTCTGCAGGTGGAACGTTCCGCAAGCAAAGCATCAGGTCTTCCACCGGACTATGAAAGAGCAGCTTCCACCAGCCTGGCAACAAACATGAGAGTCTTTTAAGGATGCATGGGATTCCACCTGCAGTCTTGGGTATGGGAACAGGGTGCTCTGCTTCTGTCCTATGGTGTGGGTGGCACTGTGGTCTAAACCACTGAGCCTCTTGGGCTTGTCGATCAGAAGGTTGGCGGTTCAAATCCCCATGATGGGGTGAGCTCCCGTTGTTCTGTCCCAGCTCCTGCCAACCTACCTGTTTGAAAGCATGCTGGTGCAAGTAGATAAAGAGGTACCACTGTGTTTGGAAGGTAAACAGTCCAGTGCCGAGGGCCTTCTGGCGGTTCCCTCACTGCGAGAAGCCAAGCTACAGGGAACCAGGCAGAGGGCCTTCTTGGTAGTGGCACCTGCCCTGTGGAACGCCCTCCCACCAGATGTCAAAGAGAAAAACAACTACCAGACTTTTAGAAGACATCTGGAGGCAGCCCTGTTTAGGGAAGCTTTTAATGTTTAATAGGCTACTGTATTTTAATATTCTGTTGGAAGCTGCCCAGAGTGGCTGGAGAAACCCGGTCAGATGAGCGGGGTATAAATAAATTTATTATTATTATTATTATTATTATTATTATTATTATTATTATTATTATTATTATATTCCATGAGTTCTGGTTCCCGTCAAAGTGTTCTGTTGCACCAGAAGTGGTTTAGTCCTGCTGGCCACATGACCTGGAAAGCTGTCTGTGGACAAAGGCTGGCTCCCTCAGCCTGCAAGATGAGTGTCACAACCCCATAGTCACCTTTGACGGGACTTAACTGTCCAGGGGTCTTTTACCTTTTCTTTTTTTTTACCTTTCCCTTTGTTTCTCTCACAGTTGCAAGACAAAGATGTCCTTGCACTCTTTTGCATCTGCGTTTCAAAATGCACAGTTATCCTGCCATATAGTATGAGGGTGGCATTAGCACAGCTAGGCCCATGATATTTAGGCAAGCTAGGCCAGGGATAGGGAATACAGTGGTACCTCGGGTTACAGACGCTTCAGGTTACAGACTCCGCTAACCCAGAAATAGAACCTCGGGTTAAGAACTTTGCTTCAGGATGAGAACAGAAATCGCACATCGGTGGCACGATGGCAGTGGGAGGCCCCATTAGCTAAAGTGGTACCTCAGGTTAAGAAGAGTTTCAGGTTAAGAACGGACCTCCAGAATGAATTAAGTTCTTAACCCAAGGTACCACTGTACTTGGCCCTCCAGATATTGCTGAACTTCAACTCCCATCATCCCTGGTCATTCAACATGCTTGCTGAGGCTGATGGCAGCTGTAGTCCAGCAACATTTGGTGGGTCAAAGATTCCCCCACAGCTGAGCTAGGCAGTTATTGAGGGAGTTGCCGCCCAGCCCACAACTATGCTGCAGATTGTTCCCCCTTACCAGGAGCTGCCAGTGGGGAGGGGCTATTTGCAGCTGTGTTGCTGCCACCTACCAGAATAGGGAGGGGGTGGCAGGGGGTGGCAAGGTCAGGGCAGTTTGAGCACACTGAACAAGTCCATGTGGCACTCCCATTGGGATGCCCAAACTGCATCATGGTCTCCACAGCCCTGCCTCATCACTGTTGCAGGACATGGTAGCAATACCATTGCCAAAGCAGGTGTACTGAACTGCCTCTGCTAACTGAGAACTGGGGGGCCAGAGCTGCATGCATGATGTCAGGACATCGAAGGAGCCAGAGGGTGGAGCTGGACATGGCGTCAACGTGGCTCCTCCTGCTGCTGCCACTGCCTCGGGGCTGCTTCCCCACACCTGCTCCTCGGAAGCAGCAAGAGGAAAAGGAGCCACCCACAGACCCCCTCATTCAACATGGGGGTGCCCCTCCCCAAAAATATTGGGGGTCCCCAAAAGGGCTCGGCCCCCAGGAGATGGCACCCCGGGCTCTGCCCATTGCTCACCCCTGCCTCTTGCCCTTACAGGCATTTCTCAAGAGAAGCAAATAAATTACAGTGGTACCTCAGGTTAAGTACTTAATTCGTTCCGGAGGTCTGTTCTTAACCTGAAAACTGTTCTTAACCTGAAGCACCACTTTAGCTAATGGGGCCTCCCACTGCTGCTGCACTGCCAGAGCACGATTTCTGTTCTCATCCTGAAGCAAAGTTCTTAACCTGAAGCACTATTTCTGGGTTAGCAGAGTCTGTAATCTGAAGCGAATGTAACCTGAGGTACCACTGTATTTGCAATAGCTACACAACTCTAGGCGGGGATCTTCATCCCCCGTGGATCTAAAGGTATATGCAGAAGGGGCTTTCAGCCTTACCCTTGCTTAGCAAATATAACAGGCTACTTTCCTTCTCACCACTTCTCTCTCTCTCGTCCCAACCACGGCCCCCTCAGGAGCAAAATGTATACAGTGGTACCTCGGGTTACAGACGCTTCAGGTTACAGACTCCACTAACCCAGAAATAGTACCTCAGGTTAAGAACTTTGCTTCAGGATGAGAACAGAAATTGTGCAGTAGCGGTGCGCAGCAGCAGGAGGCCCCATTAGCTAAAGTGGTACCTCAGGTTAAGAACAGTTTCAGGTTAAGAACGGACCTTCAGAATGAATTAAGTTCTTAACCCGAGGTGCCACTGTAGATGGAATGGGCCAATGTGTATGGCGGCGAAAGGGTGATGGGGCAGAACAAAGCTCCTTTCCCGCCCCCTCCCCAAGGGCCAGGCTATGGACAAGCACACATCTCCTTTGTTAAAGGAGGAGATCGTCTGCCTCTACTTTGGAGAGGCTTCTTGTGTCGTTGCAAGTGCACCTCTCTGGTTATTTGGCAAACACATTTGTTCATGTGTTCCTGGGACAGAAGGCGTTCTCTTTATCTCTTTCATGCCCTCCCTCATTAAGCCTCAGAGTATTTTCCTGAGCCTAAAGACTACAAATTACATGGTAATTAATGCTTCAGTTGCTTTGGAAAGGCAGTTGAAGTGATGCTCTGTTTTTATCAACGCTCTAATTGGATTTTCTTGATGTGATAAATGGAGAAGCCTCCACGTTAAGCAGCCAAATGTGTTTTCAAAGCCAGTAAAAGTTCCAGGAGCTTCTTCATCTGCAGCCTCTTTGACTAAGCTGTGTCCCAGGCCTAAGCAACAACTTCTTCTTCTTCTTCTTCTTCTTCTTCTTCTTCTTCTTCTTCTTCTTCTTCTTCTTCTTCTTCTTCTTCTTCTTATTATTATTATTATTATTATTATATACCACTCCGCATCCAAAGAGCTTAGGGCATTTCACAAGGTAAAATAAGCCCACAGTGTCTATAGTGTGCTCCAATGGCTCAATTTGCCATATTTTGCCTGGGGACCAAAAATGATTTGCTTTTTGATCAGGTCATCATGTTCCATAATACACACACTCCCCACCCCCCCATCTCATTATTGCGTTAAATCAAGAAAGGTTTGCAGGGTCTTTTTGTAGATGGTGAGGCAGAAGTGGCTAAGAGCTAAGCCACATTTTATCAGCATCTATTTTTTGGAGAAATGTTCTGAGATTTCTTTCTTTTTCTCACCCCTCCACCCCTCCCCAGCCCCGACCTCTAAACAAGACTGACTTCTGGCCTTTTGTTCTCGTGTGTTTGCCAGTGACCTCACTTCCTGCCAGGGAAGTGAAGGAAGACCTGCCTTCTCAAAGCATCTTTAGCTAGTAGCTTCTGCGCCCTTCAGTCATGCAAAGAGATACTTAACGAAATTGGCTAGAGCCATTAACTCAATAAATGGATTGGTTTGAGCACTTAAGGATCCCCTTCAGCTGCAGAAGCCCATCTTACAGATATAAAACCACAGGCTGGAAGACAACATCACACCTAAGCCTTTTCCGTCCTGCCACCAAGCCTATGACAATATTGTAAAATTGGCCATCCCTAGCCTAAATAGAAATTATCACCATCGCAAAAATTACTCTTCAGCTTAAGAAAGGAAAACTCCATACCCTTCAACATTTCTCTGAGGAAAATAGGGGTGTCCTATTAAATAATAATGATAATTTTATTATTTATACCTCATCCATCTGACTGGCTTGCCCCAGCCAGTCTAGGTGGCTTCCAAAATATATAAAAACATAATTAAACCTTTAAAAACTTCCCTACACAGGGCTGCCTTCGAATGTCTTCTAAAGCTTATTTAGTTACTTATCTCCTTGACTTGGGGGGGGGGGGTCGCATAACTCCATACCCTCCGATGAAAATAGGGATGTCCTGCCATGCCCTCCAACATTTCTCCTATGGAAACAGAGGCGTCCTAAGGAAAAGCAGGACATTCTGGAATAAAATCAGAAACCAGGACGGCTTCTGTAAATCCAGTACAGTGGTACCTTGGGTTAAGTATTTAATTCGTTCTGGAGGTCCGTTCTTAACCTGAAACTGTTCTTAACCTGAAGCACCACTTTAGCTAATGGGGTCTCCCGCTGCTGCCGTGCCACTGGAGCACAATTTCTGTTCTCATCCTGAAGCAAAGTTTTTAACCTGAGGTACTATTTCTGAGTCTGTAACCTGAAGCATATGTAACCTGAAGCGTATATAACCTGAGGTACCACTGTACTTAGAGGGTCTGAAATACTCAGAGTGGTTTAAGAATCAATCCCACTTCCCAGAAAATTCAGAGAATTGTAGCTCTGGGAGGCAACTCCTGCAGCCAAGCTGGTGCCAAATGTATTGTTTTCCTTTCATTTGGACCACATCAGCAAGGCCGAGAGTGGGGTCCTGTCGTCTGGGCAGCCCAGGACCTCCATCCACACTGCCCAAGCTTGCGTCCCAGGGAGATCACTTCAGTGCTGCCAACACAGCACCCATGATTATTTGTGGGATACCATGACTGTTTAAGGGACGCGGGTGGCGCTGTGGGTAAAAGCCTCAGCGCCTAGGGCTTGCCAATCGAAAGGTCGGCGGTTCGAATCCCCGTGGCGGGGTGCGCTCCTGTTGCTCGGTCCCAGCGCCTGCCAACCTAGCAGTTCGAAAGCACCCCCGGGTGCAAGTAGATAAATAGGGACCGCTTACTGGCAAGAAGGTAAACGGCATTTCCGTGTGCTGCGCTGGCTAGCCAGATGCAGCTTTGTCACGCTGGCCACGTGACCCGGAAGTGTCTCTGGACAGCGCTGGCCCCCGGCCTCTTAAGTGAGATGGGCGCACAACCCTAGAGTCTGTCAAGACTGGCCCGTACGGGCAGGGGTACCTTTACCTTTACCTTTTATGACTGTTTAAAGTGGTATGGTACTGCTTAAAATGTAGAGTGCAAACAGGACCTGAGACTTTCTCCACAGCCCTGGCTAGCCACCCGAAGCAAGCTCCTTCCCAGTTATCCTGTGGATCCAGCAATTGTTTTTGTAGGCAAAGGTCATTAGAGCAGGACAATGACCCAGAGATAACTATCCTTCTCAGTTGCACAAGACGGCCTTGACCAAACAGAAAATACGTGGGCAGGGTGTACTAGTCCTATGCCAGATTGAGAAATCCTTGCAGCAATTTACCAGAAATAAGAGGCATGTCAGTGCCAGAGTGATGCTTGCTTTATTAAGCTGTAGATAAAAACAGGCTTGTTGTTGTTGTTGTTGCTGCTGCTGCTGCTGCTGGATAGCATTTGTTCCAATTGCTGCCACTGCTACGCTATAAGATCTGTAAAGTCTCAATGATCTGTTTCTCCCAGTCCTTATTGGTGATGCCTGGGAGTGAACCTGGGACCTCCTGTGTTATGATGATGATACAAATTAAATTAAATTTGTTATTAATTAAAATTGTATACTGCCCTTCCTCTGTAGATCTCAGGGTGATTCACAGCATCAAAATAACAAAAGAACAAAATAACATAAAAAGAACAAAAGAAAATACATAATAAAACCAAGAACAAAAAAAGCACAAATGAATACTGCTCCCCACACACAAACACATTTAAAAGGATGTAGGATATTAATCAGCCAAAGGCTGGTTGAAGAGGCCATTTTGTCTAGTGCCTAAAGGTGAATAGTGTCAGCTTCGCCTTTGAGCCAGTGCCACCGACTGGGCTCAACCTCTTCAGCCCTGACTGGGTCAGGCGAGCTGGAAAGCACTTCCAGAGACCTTTCACGCAGGAAGCAGGTCTAAGTGCTGTGGACTCAC
Organism: Podarcis muralis; assembly: GCF_964188315.1. Lineage (NCBI taxonomy): Eukaryota > Metazoa > Chordata > Lepidosauria > Squamata > Lacertidae > Podarcis > Podarcis muralis. Next base: position 9,697,128 of record NC_135663.1, read on the forward strand.
AACTCAGAGCTGTGAGCACCAAACTCACTTCCAGTAGTCAGCGGAGCACAGCAGAGCATGAACCACACGAACGACAGCTTCTGTAGAATAACTTCTTTTATTCTCAACAGCTACTATACAAACTAACTACAGACTAAATGGAGACGCTGGACTGCACTGAGTGTTACAGCTGCATGAGCAGCGACCTTATCTATACACAGATAACACTCAGACTTCCCCTTTGAAGTCAGGCTGGAGCGGAATAAGTCATGAGCAAAATCCGCCCCCTCCTTTCTGAAACATCAGCAGATTCTTGCAGTGGGAGGGGTGAAATATCCTCAAATAGTGAACTTCCCCTGGGAGAGGATTCCACTAATGGGAATCCACTGTGTTCCTGTGTTGCCACCCTCCAGATCTCTCGAGGAGGAGGCACACAAAGAAGGGCCTCAGAAGATGGTCGCAGGGTGGAGGTCAGTTCACATGGAGACAGGTGGTCCTTGAAGTATTGTGACCCTGAGTCGCTTAAGTCTTCATTGGTCAAAACCAGCACTGTGAATGCTCTGATTCTGTGATTCCTCCTCTACAAAATGTCCCAGAGTTGTGCTCCCTTCTGCAGCACCACCGTCTCTCCCATGGCTACAATTCCAGAACCCAGTTAGGGTGGAAGGGTCATAGCTCCGTGGCAGAACATCAGCTTTGCATGCCAAAAGTTCAATCCCCGGCATCTTCAGGTTAGCAGCGGATCTCAACCTGTGGGTCCCCAGATGTTTTTGGACTACAACTCCCATCACCCCTAGCTAGCAAGACCAGAGCTCAGGGATGATGGGAGTTGTAGTCCAACAACATCTGGGGACCCACAGGTTGAGAACCGCTGGGTTAGAGGATCCCTCTGACTGCTACAAGGCAGACATTACTGAGCTAGATGGACCAATAGTGTGACTCAGTATGAGGCAGCTTCCTGTGTTCCTACCTACGTTAGTGGACAGCTCAGTTGGTTAGAGCATGGTGCCAATAATGCCAAGGTTGCAGGTTCGATTCCCATAAGAGACAGCTGTGTATTCCTGCATTGCAAGGGGTTGGACTAGATGATCCTCATGTTTCCTTCTAACTGTATGATTCTATGACTGATCTTCACAAAAGGAGCAGAAACTTTTGAAAACTTGGAACTTGAAAGCGGGAAAAAAAATACTTGCAGATGTGTTGTTTGGATGGGGAGGTCTAGCATACAGATCAAAACACGGTATGTATCTGCAAATATATCCCAGGTTTCAATTCAAACAGTCTTGTCAGGAGAGAAATACTCCATGGAATTGAATGTAAAAGTGGATGCAAAAGCCACCACCATTTCCCCCAGATTCCCCACTTGCATTTAAACTGATGGCCGTCTCTCCGGAGGCCGAGCCAGCACACTTACACAGCTACTTGGTGAGATTAGCTATTCATTAATAAGCCCTTCAGCACAAATGGAAGCTACGTGAGTTGCAATATTCTCTTTTGAGGTTTCATAATGGAGACGCAGTGTGTTATTTCATTGGAATCATATTGACTTCTGTATGTTTCTCCAAGATATTTCCAGCCAGAACAATATGCGCTAGCAAATCCTCGCTCTTTTGACAATGTGCGTCGCGATAGTGCCCTCTTTGGGTTCTTACCGGAACAGAAATCTCCTTCTTCCTTTTGTTAACAGGCAAGGGGCAAGAGAAGCAACAGGATAGTCTAGACCCCAAACCAGCATGATAAGGCACATCTGTTAAGTGCGGGGTTCTCAGAGTGGGCAGTACCACCCCCTGTGGGGCAGTGCAATAACCTGAGAGGACACGCTAAGGTGTAAATGACGATGAGACTTTGAAAAGCTGGTATTACTGAATCAAGTTCATTAGTTTTGTTGAATGAATTAAACTAAATAGTTTCAACTGGATTTTCAATAAATGTGCACCCAGTTGTTACTGTCTTGAATTTCATTGTGTTGTTGTCTTCCTTAGTGGGTTGTGCAAACTGCTATTTTGAATAATGGTAGGAGGCATAGGGGATGAGTTTATGGGATGAAGGGGGGGGTCACCTTCTGTGACCCTTCTACCACCCCCTTGCCTCTTAGGAGTAGTGTGGAGGGGGTGACATGAACAGTTGCCCTGGGTGCAAAATTGTTAGGGGCACAAAATTTCAGCACCCAGTGCAGTCTCAATGTGCTTCTGTTATTGGCCTCAGTCTAGTACAGTGTTTCCCAACTGGTGTTCCGCGGCACAGTAGTGTGCCGCGAGATGTTGCCTGGTGTGCCGCTCCGGCGGCTCCTCTGCGGCGGCGGCTACAGCGGCAACCTCGGGCGGCTCCTGAGGCGGCGAAGGCGGCCCAGCGGCCGGAGGCGAAGACGGTTGCGGCTGCTCCCGACGCTCACCAGCGGCCTCCTCTTCCTCGCCGCTGCTGCTTCGTGGCTTCTCCTCCTCCGCCTCCTCCTTCTCCTTGCCGCCGCCTTTTTCGGGCTCCGGCTCCTTCTTCCCCTCAGGCTCCTCCGCGGAAGGCCCATCCGGCAGCTCGGCCTCCGAGTCGCCGCTGCTGCTGCCGCCGCCGCCTCTTTCTCCTCCGCTACCGCCGCCGGGCTCTCCTCCTCCTCCTCCGGGCCCCTCGTCCTGGGCGGGCAGAGCGGCGGGGGTCTCGGCGGCCGCCGGGCTCTCCTGGGTCTCCTGCATGGGGGGCTACGCGGCCTTCCCGCTCGCCTCACACGCGCGGTGCACGAACAGGCAAGGCGGCGCGCTGGGCCGAAAAGGGGGAGGGAGGGGGCACAGAGCGCGCAGGCGCACGCACAGGCGCGCGCGCTGGGGAGGCGCCCTCTCGCCGGGCTATGTGCGCGAGAGCGGACCCGGCGGCGAGTCTCGCGAGAGGGGCAGGGACCAACTCGGCAGACGAGAGGGGGAAGGAACGGATTCCAAAACCGGTGTCTTGCCGCGTTGTATATGTTAATTTCCTATGTTAATGGGCTAGGACAGGGTTTGCGATCGGTTAACGCCCAGTTATGCTTTCCCCCTAGGAATTAGGCGTTTCGGTCTTGAGGTACGCTCGCTTCACACCCCACTTGGAGGTTCCCCGGCAAGGGGGAGGGAAAAAAATTGAAAGTTACACTTTCGTGCGTCCCTCCCGGCGTGACGCTGCGCGCTGACGTCATGGGGCTGTAATGGTGGTGTGCCTCGAGATTTTTTTCATCAAACAAGTGTGCCTTTGCCAAAAAAAGGTTGGGAAACACTGGTCTAGTATACCTGAAGGAGCATCTCCACCCCCATCATTCATCATTCAGCAGAACCTATATCCATTGTGAAACAATTTCAAATGTTCAATTTGGTGCAAGTATGGAGCAGGGATGAGGAGCCAGGAGCCTTCTAGTTATCTGTTGAACTACAACAGATGGCTGGCTGTGTGGGCTGGGGCTGATGAGAGACAGAGTCTAACAACTTCCAAAGAATCACTGATTCCACATCCCTGCCTGTAGAACTCACTTGCTTTGCAAGATCTTGCACTCATTCTAACTTTTCTCAAATGTTGCTTCAAAAAGACAAAGAATCCCGCCTGCTTCTTGCAGCTTTTGGCACTTCATGGATTGCCTCTGTTTATTTATTTATAGACTAGAGTAATGCACCTTCAAAGTGAATATTATGTATGCTGCATTCTCTAAGACTCCCATACTTTCTTGTTTTCTTTTTATACTGCATTTAATGAACCTCTCTCTTTTCCTCTCCATCCTCCTCCATTTCTTTTCAAGGAGCCGAGTCTACTTTTCACTCATTTGTTTCCCTTCGTTGAAAATACTGCTGGGAGCATCTGGATGGCGCCGATATTGTTGCTTTTAGTTTTACTTATTTTATTATTTCCCTGAAATACCATCTTTGCATTCTCTCCTCTTTCTCTATTCTCCACTTCTGTAGACTAACCTGCGTTTTTAAGAATGCATATTTATTTTATCAGTCTTTTTTTCTAAGATGCTTGCTTTCCAAACTTATACAGGCCAACTCAGTATCGATTCTTCTGTTCCTGTCTGTTTCTCTACCTCTTTGCTAGTTTCTACTCTCCAATGCCCATGGCCTCTGTGCTGAATGGCTTCCTAAAACAGAAACTGTAATCTTTCTGTTTTCTCATGATTATTGCTCTAAGGCAGCAGGGGGGGTCATTCCCAGGGTCAAAAGTGGCCCTCCAGACCTCTCTATCTGGCCCTCTCCGAAAGCATCCTAGACTAAACTCCTCACTGGTTCTGCTTCACAGACAGGCTCTGGCAAATTGAGTGGATGAGACTAAGAGTGGGTTCAATTTTCAAGAGAAGGCTGTTTCTGTATACAGTGGTGCTCCGCAAGACGAATGCCTCGCAAGACGGAAAACCCGCTAGACGAAAGGGTTTTCCGTTTTTGAGTTGCTTCGCAAGACGAATTTCCCTATGGGCTTGCTTCGCAAGACGAGAATGTCTTGCGAGTTCCTGCAGGGTTTTTTTCCTCCCCCCCCCTTTTTCCCAAGCCGCTAAGCCACTTATCAACTGATCCGCTAAGCCGCTAAGCCGCTTAACAGCTGATCGCTAAGCCGCTTATCAGCTGATCCGCTAAGCCGCTTAACAGCTGATCGCTAAGCCGCTTATCAGCTGATCCACTAAGCCGCTTAACAGCTGATCCGCTAAGCCGCTAAGCTGCTTATCAGCTGATCCGCTAAGCCCGCTAAGCCGCTAATAGCGCTAATCCGCTAAGCCGCTAAAGGGCTTGCTTCACAAGACGAAAAAACCGCAAGACGAAGAGACTCACAAAATGGATTCTTTTCGTCTTGCGAGGCACCACTGTATTCTGTAGAGGGAACTGAGTGGCAGATGGGGCTCGTCAACCTGGGTAGGTAGCCCATCTAGGAGAAAAACTCTGACCCTAAAAGAAAAGGCTATGGAGTAAACCCTACACACATCAGGAGTAGAGTCCCTAAGATCGTTGTGTTAGAATTCCTGCTCCATGATTGGACTCATGGGATTTTTGTCTTTCACATGACAGTATATGTTTTGACTCCACAGAGTGGGAAGTGACGGAGACAGGATGTTTTTGTTACTGTGTTCCGTGAAGTGGGACTATTGTCCTTTGTTCTTTTTCTCTTTGCTGTCTGATGCTAGAGAGAGAGGGAGCCATGTTGCAGTTCTCTGTGTGTGTTTATATGTAAATAAAGTAGATTAGCCAAAATGCTGAGTTGCTGAGGTCTGCCACGCAAGTGGCGCAAACTCTGCGGATCCGTAAGTGTGCCGATGTCGGTTGGCACCGATCGCTGTGATGTTTGGGCTGAAGAAAGCTTTTGAAGCTCCCAAACAATCGACCAGGAGAGAGGGAACATGCCAGTCAGGCATGTGTCTCTGCCAGGGTCCTACTCGAGTGTAGGCTGAACTCCTGGTGCGTTGGATGGCACCTTCCAGCAGCTCCTGGAGCCAAGCTGGTGCCAAATGTATTGCTCTGCTTTCCTTTGAGCCTCACCGGCGAGGGCAAGAGAAGGGTCTTGTTGTCTGGGCAGCCCAGCACCTCCAGACACACTGCCCAGGGTTGCACCCCAGGGAGGTCACTTCAGTGCTGCTAATGCAGCTGTTTGACTTCACTCCATTGTCTCTCACAACAGAGAGATGTCAACGATTCATGAGCATGCAGCTTGATTTGCATGTGGGGTGTTTATACATCTTCATTTGCCCGGCACTTTTCTAGGCATTTCTCTTTTCACTCACCAGGTGGCAAAAATTCCATTGTTTAAAGCGGATTTAAACTGCCAGAGTATTTTCACCCACTCTTAACTGCACAAAACGTCCTTGAATCCACCACCCTTCTGAGTAATACCCCTCCACACCCTCTCATTATATATAAGGGTCTGGTGACTTCTGTTTCAGTGTATCTGAAGAAGTGTGCATGCACACGAAAGCTCTTACCAATAACAAACTTAGTTGGTATCTAAGGTGCTACTGGAATGAATTTTTTTATTATTATTATTTTATTTTTTTTGTTTCGACTGCGAAGAATGACAGTCTCGAGGCTCCCAGAAGAGAGCACAAATCCTTCCTTCATTGTTCGGGTTTCCATGCTCTCTCTCTCTACCCGAAGCCTTCGCCCAGAATTAATGAGCAGAAACAGCAATTTCCCTTAGAAATTCTCAGCTTTTGCTTCTAGAACATAACATACTCATTTCCAAAATATGCAGTGAGGATGAAAGAAGCAGCGGTAAAAAGGATGCTGGGATTTTTTATTTTATTACATTTTGCAGCCCTATTAGCCTTAATGAATCAAGAGGAGAGAAGAGAGGAATTGTGGAAATTGGGGCCCTGGAGGGGAGGAAATGAGAGAGGTGGGTTTAGGATAAAATATCTTCCCCTTGGTGATTGTCAAGACTCATTTCAGCGCCGTAAGCACTCGGTGGCAATTGCTGAAACAGTGAGCTGCCTTTAGGTTGTGACGTATGCCTCTCCAAGGGATTCAGGTGGCGCTGTGGGTTAAACCACAGAGCCTAGGACTTGCTGACCAGAAGGTTGGCAGTTCGAATCCCCGTGAGGGGGTGAGCTACCATTGCTCGGTCCCTGCTCCTGCCAACCTAACAGTTCGAAAGCACGTCAAAGTGCAAGTAGGTAAATAGGTACCACTCCGGCGGAAAGGTAAACTGCATTTCCATGCGCTGCTCTGGTTCACCAGAAGCGACTTAGTCATGCTGGCCACATGACCCGGAAGCTGTACGCCGGCTCCCTTGGCCAATAAAGCAAGATGAGCGCCGCAACCCCAGAGTTGGTCACGACTGGACCTAATGCTCAGGGGTCCTTTTGTGCCTCTCCAAAGGTGTAAGCCATCTTCCAGAAACTGTTCCTAACCTGGAGTTATTGAAGAATAAACAGCAGCATGCTTTCAGGATATTTAAGCTCGGCCATTATCAAGCAAGCAACCTCCCCCCCAATGTTTATTAAATTTTCTGTTTTACATTTTTGACTATTCATTTAAACAACCTTAAAATATCAATGACTTCCCTTCTTCTTCTCTTCCCGTGGTTCATTTTGCATAACATAAATCCCTGCATATTTTATATAAGCTAAACCATTGAGTCTTCCATTATTGCATCCATCAAAATTATTTACACGGTTGAATTTATCTGAATGCTGCCCATGTTTTCAAATATGCACAGTTTCCCCCCATATATTCAATAAACATTTCCCAATCTTCTTCAAACATATGTTCTTCTTGTTATCAAGCAGGCAACCTTGCAGGAATCTGGAGATGGACAAATGCTTTCAGTTGTGTTGTGGGCCACCCCACCTACATCACATGTGACGTACAAAAGAAAGAACACAAAACAGAGTTTAAGTATGGAACTTCTTCCCAATGGCAACAATGATGGTCCCCAGCTTAGATTGCATTAAAGGAAGATTAAACAAATTCATGGAGGGGAAGACTATTTTAAAAAATAAAAATAAAAATGTTTTTATTTGCAATTTCAACATAACCATATAGTCTCATACATTATTTTCCCCCCTTCCCCCCTTCCATGGTGACAATGATGATAACAGTAACTGGGGTGATATGGTAGCTCTTTGAAATGCAAACGGGCTTTTGAATTAATTGCTCTTCCTCCTGTTTGGTTTTTCAGGACGGGATTACATGAGAGACAAAATCTGTCAAGAATTCAACCACTTGGGGAAAGACAAATTCCGTTCTCTGTACGTATTTTTGAAGGCGATGCCTATTCAGAGCCGCGCACCTGCTCTCCTTCAGACCAGCCAAAATGGGGAAGCTCTGGTCGTAAAAGGGAGATATCAAATATCTGTTTCTGAACAGGGCTGCCCCTGTTTGGTTTCGAAAATACTGAGCTAAGCCGGGTGGGGGGAGCCAGAGCAGAACCCAATAAGGAGAGAGTTTGGTGGATCACACAGCCATTTGGTAAGGCAGGCTGAATCTGAGGGAGAAATAATAATAATAATAATAATAATAATAATAATAATAATAATAATGTATTATTATTATTATTATTATTATTATTATTATTATTATTATTTATTTATTTATTTATTATTATTTATTTATATCCCACCCTCCCCAGCCAAAGCCAGGCTCAGAGCAACTAACAACAATAAAAGTAACACAGTTTACATAAAATCACAATCAAGTAATTGAAATATATTCTAAAATCAATACATTCTAAAATCAATTCAGAATCAAATTAATGGCAACCATTGGGCTAGAGTTCTGTGAAGATTGCCAAAGGAGGCGGGTCAGGCTGTGCCCTGGCCAGAGGCCTGGTGGAACAGCTCTGTCTTGCAGGCCCTGTGGAAAGATGTCAAGTCCCTCAGGGCCCTAGTCTCTTGTGACAGAGCGTTCCACCAGATCGGGGCCACGGCCAAAAAAGCCCTGGCTCTGGTTGAGGCCAGTCTAACCTCTCTGTGGCCCGGGATCTCCAAGAAGTTTTTCTTTGAAGACCATAAGATCCTCCGTGGGACATACCAGGAGAGGTGGTCCCATAGGTACGAGGGTCCTAGACCTACTGCATTGTGGGTGGAGACTGCCAGAATGTGGAATTGAATGGCGTTTCGTGTCTAGGGTTTTGCTGGCTGCTGCTGGTGGCAACAGTATAGCGTGGAAATATTTGTTTTATTTATACTGTTATTAAACAAAATTGATATATTGCTTGATTGCAACAAAGCCCTTGGGATCCCTCCCAACTCCACAATTCCATGTTTGTCATTTTGTTTATTTGTCTGTCTGTCTGTCTGTCTGTTTATTTTGCATTCCGCCCTTCATCCATAGATCTCAGGGCGGTTCACAACATAAAAATGCAAGATAAAAAAACCACAAAGTACATGATATAAAAAACAGGAAGAAAAGTAAACCAATGAGCCCCACCCCCTTCCCAAAACACATTTTTAAAGGTATCAAATGTTAACCAGCCAAAGACTAGGACTAGCCACCTGAGAAACACTTTCTATCCAAATGCGATTTTGGTTTTAAACGCGGTATAAGGAGTCTCTATGGGAGTATATTGTATTTAATTATGGGGTATCAGAGTCTTTAAGGAGCTAACCAGGTTGGGATAGCCGGGATAGCAGGCTTGTTGGGTTTTGAATGTCTTATGCAGATTTTTTCAATTTCGTTGTTCTGTATGAGACAATGACAATAAAGATTATCATATTGTATTGTATTGTATCGTATCGTTATCGTATCACCTGGTTGAAGAGGAATATATTTGCCTGGCTCATAAAGGTATATAATGAAGGTGCCAGGCAAACCACCCTGGGGAGAGCATTCCACAAGTGGGGAGCCACCACAGAAAAGGCCCATTCTCATGTTGCCACCATCTGGACCTCTTGAGGAGGAGGCACACAAAGAAGGACCTCAGAGGATGCTCTCAGGGTCTGTGTAGGTTCATATGGAGAGAGCCATTTAAGGCTCCATAGGGCAAAACCAGCACTTTGGATTATACTAAGATTATTATGATACCCTTTCCCTCCTGTTGGTTCGCAGAGCAATTATCATGAACAGCAGGAAGTATACCAACAGCACCTTTGAGGAAGTCAAGAGTATCGCGGTGGAGATTGTCGCCCTTGCGGGAAAATGCTGTGTTGAGGGAGCCGACCCGGAATGCTACACAACAGAGGTACACTTCCACAAGCATATATGTGCACCCAACCCTTCTCGGTGCTACTGTAAGTGGTACCAACTTGAGGAAAACATTGGGGGGGGGGGAGGTATGGCAGGTTCCCCTGCCCCCTCCATGCCACACTCCTTCCAAATCGAGGTCAGGCCAGTGTGCGCTCAGGCAAGCTCAGTGAGCAACAGTTGGTGGCAGCATGGATGTCAGCATCATGGCCGGGGCACTTGCTGTCCTCCCTCCCTTCTCCCCTCAGTCAGCTGGCCAGGCGCACTTGTCAGAGCTTGGACCACCACTGTGGTAGTTCGGGGTAGCTCCCAAGGGGGCCGCTGTTCCTGCCGTGGGATGGGGCTGCCTCTGCTGGTTCACCCATGCACTCCTGCTGTGCTGCTCCATTCCAAACTGTCAGGGATTGGACTCAAGAGGGCAAGGTGGATGAGGAATGGTGGAGATCACACACACCTCTTCTCCTGACGCTGCAGGAGAAGAGGCATGCAACACTGATTTATAGCAGGGGTTTGAGGAGTTTGAGGAAGGTCATGTGGGAATGTTCAGGGATGCAGGAGAGAATCTATTGTTTAATTATTTCCTTTCCAACTTGTGTTAACAAGTTCGACAATTTAGCAGAGTAACATTCCCCTTTTTAAACTCAGCGGATGCGTTTGCTTAGGCTCACCAAAGCCTCTATAATAACTGTTTTGGTATTTTCCCCTTATTCCCTCATTAAAGATAAGACACGACAGAGTCTTCTATAAAAGTATAAAAAGAGTTTACTCACGTTCTGTTCACAATTGGATCCCAGAAGGCAGACTTAGCTTAAAAGTAACATACATCTGGAAACTATCCCATAAAGAGACAGTCCGTTTGTCCTCTCTTGGCTGGAGGCCAAGAGAGCATCTTTGGCTAAGCAGATGTTGCTTCTTCAATGCACATATTCAAAGAGAGAGAGGTGGCTGCCCTGCCCTGTCCTTTTGTCGTTACCTGCACAGGTGAGGCCACGTTCACCTCTAGTCACATGCAAAGGTAATCTGTCCCAAAATTCAATGTATTTTTCAAAACGTTTTTCAAAAAAACATTTTCACAGTGTTTTTTATGCGTGTGTAGATTCCACCTAGATTTCCCTTTGCTTTGATCAGACAGTGTTTTTTCTTGTGATCTTATGTATCAGAGGCTGTAGTACTTAGGCAAACTTGTAACCTTTTCTTCTTTTCTCCTTCCCTCTCTCTTCCTCCCACCCAGTCTTTAGCACTCTCGGCCAAATCCTGCGACCCAAATAACCCTTTCCCGAAGCATCCAGGGACAGCTGCCTGTTGCCGCGAGGAAGGCCTTGAACGAAAGCTTTGCCTTGCAGCCTTGAAGCACCCACCCAAGGAGTTCCATACATATGTGGAGCCATCCAATGAGGAACTGTGTGGGGCCTTCAGAAAGGACCCCCAGGACTTTGCAGACAGGTGAGTCATGTGTGCATTTCAACTGTGCCACTTACCTGTCCCATTCAGGCACCAGAGTCCATCTCTGGCCACACTCTGATGGCTGGTCCAGATCTCATGGACTCAGGGGAGCCCTGGAGACAGATCCCTGCTGTTGGAGAGAATGCTAAAGGTTCTAACTCCTCCATCTACTGATTATCCTATCATAATATAGTCATACCTCATGTTACATTTGCTTCAGGTTGAACATTTTCAGGTTGCGTCCCGCGGCGACCCGGAAGTACTGGAAAGGGTTATTTCCGGGTTTTGCCTCTCACACATGCGCAGATGCGCAAAATGATGTCACACGCATGCACAGAAGCGGCGAATTGCGAACCGCAGACGTGGGTTGCGTTCTGCTCATGTTGCGAATGGGACTCCAGAATGGATCCCGTTCGCAACCAGAGGTACCACTGTAGTTCTTACAGATCTCACCCTATGAAGCTGCCTTCTGCTGAGTCAAGATCATTGATCCAGCTAGCTCAGGTCACTCCTGTCCACCAACAGCCTAGAATTAGTTTTCTACTCTCAACCACAGAGAGGAAAAGCTGGGACCTTCTGCACTCAAAGCATATGATGTGCTCTACCCACTGAGCTATGGCTCCTTCCTGGGTCTGTCATAATGCAAATATACCACCCCATATATTTTCCTTCTAGAAACTTATTTTTTCTCCAGTTTGCCCAAAGTTCTTTCCAGTGAGGTGTCTGTGAAGCGAGAAAGAGCTTTCAAGCCACAAACGGGTTTTCATCTTGTTGTTTTGCAGAGCTGGGGATTTAATATTGGAGGGATTTGTAGGTTGGATAGGATATTATTTATTATTTATCCTTCCTCTTATCACTTCTATGAGTTAACATCCAGTTAGTAGAGTTTAAAATTTACCATCCCTTTGCAGCATAGAATGTGGAAACTCGGCACTCGGAGAAGTCTGACAGTGGAAGTAGCTGCAAAGATTTCGCTGACCTCACTTGTGATATGCAATCTCCTTATGTTCTCCTTTGTGGTCCATTTTCTAGGTTTCTGTATGAGTTTTCCATTGACCATAGCCATACACCTTTGCCACTCTTGATCGCCTCCACAACGACCTACTTGTCCATCGTCGGAACGTGTTGTACCCATGCGCAACCCACGGTCTGCTTCTTAAAAGAGGTTGGTGCTTTCTTTTCTCAGCACTAACTCATTGCACTTTCTTTGTCTCTGAACAGCTCGAACAAACTCTCCTCCAATTCAGCTGCAGCCCAATGCCGGCAGCCATTTCCCTGACGAATGAACTTTAAGCACCAAGCACATCAAATGCCTTCTCAGTGATGCTTCGCAATTTGTTCCACTTATGTAGCATTGCCAGCCACCTAAGGGCACCATGTTGTGCATATTTGCAATGGGTTTTTAGAAGAAGAAGAAGAAGAAGAAGAAGAAGAAGAAGAAGAAGAAGAAGAAGAAGAAGAAGTGGTAGTAGTGGTAGTGATGGTAGTAGTTGTGTCAGGACTCACACTTCCCTGCCATTGTGCATTCCTTGGAGTCTGGATCTGCTGCCCATGTGGATCTTGCCGCCTGAGGCAGTTGCCTCACCTTGTCTCATGGGTGGGCTGGTCCTGCTCCCAACCTCTGTATCTGTCAAAAGCCTAAACCAACAGAGTTAGGAACACAGAATACTGTCTTGTACTGAGCCAGACCATTGGTCCATCTAGCTCAGGCTTCCTCAACCTCGATCCTCCAGATGTTTTTGGCCTACAACTCCCATGATCCCTAGTTAGCAGGACCAGTGGTCAGGGATGATGGGAACTGTAGTCTCAAAACATCTGGAGGGCCAAGGTTGAGGAAGCCTGTGCTAGGTCTACATTGTCTACACTGACTAGCAATGGCTCTCCAGGGTTTCAGCCCAGGAATCTTCCCAGACCTACCTGGAGATGCTGGGGCTTGAACCTGGGACCTCCTGCATGCAATCAGATATTCTTCTACTAGGCTACAGACCTTCTCCATTAGAGAAGTTGGGTGGAACTCACTCTTTGCTGTCCTTGACTCATGTGCAGAACTATTCAAAGTGCAGGCAACTCCCAATTTACATGGCAGTTATGTTCCAAGGCACCGCACGGTTACGTGAAATTGCATATATTGGAAATGCCATTGGCATTGAAAAGCCTGCAAACACCCTCTAAATCTCTAGAAGCCCTCGAAAAACCCAACAGAACTTACCAGATGCCCAACTCTCACTACAATCGCTCCCTCCAAACCTCCTAGCTCAAACTCCAACTCTCCATAGGCCTCAAAGGTCAGTGCAAAGGCTCCTGGGATTGCTAGGATTTTGCAAATTTTGCCCTTTCTGGGCTCTTTTAGGGCGTTTTTGCCATTTTTAAAGTCGCTAATGGGTTCAGCACAATGCACGTGTTCACAGTCACATGCCCATTGAATGTGCGTAAATTGGCCGTTGCCTGTAATGCAGTTGATGGGGAGTCACCACAGAGATCAACGTGGTGGTAGAGATTCTCACATCTCTGTGAGGTAAATATTTGATTCCCGCCATCAGGATTTACGATCTCCCTCTCACACCAAGAGACAGCAGGCCTGCGTTTTTATAATTTTCAGATTTATTTGTATTTACACAATAGTTCATTCTGAGCACGCAGCTCAGTCTTCCGCACTCGAAGGGTCAGATGAGCCCAATGCGGGGTGGGCTCTTTTCCAAAAGGAAATACGCCATCTGCTCCTCCTTTTGTGGGCTTGACACCAAGCCTGATCTCTGGCCATCCTTCTAATACGAGGAGATTCATGAGCAGCTTGTGCCCCCTCCCCTTAAAGCATGTCTGAGAGTTGCGGCCCCTCTGCCTGCCTGACACTGTCCTGAAAATTTACGACTTGCCTTCCAGGATGGGAGTGTTAGGATAGTTCCATTCCACCTTTGGAACAGATGTGTGGATTGTTGTATGTCACATGTCTGTTTACTTCCAGCGCAGTCTGCTGGGAACTTCCGTTGTATATTGCTTTTGCTATACTGCTGTTTGCTTGGACACAAAAGGGAAGCAGACATGTTTTTCCCTTTGTTCCTGAAGCTGAATAAATGCCTGTAAATATGCTTACACATGTCTCTGTCCGCCACTTCCATTGCAAAGAGTTCTTATCTCTGCTGGCTTCCGTGCTTAAGCTTCTGAAGGCCTCTGAGGCTTGAATCGCTGATTGAGTTCATCTGGCTGCCAGCCAGTGGCTGTAGCCACCTGGGGGCCTGCTTAATAATAATAATAATAATAATAATAATAATAATAATAATTCATTATTTATATCCCGCCCATCATCTGGCTGGGTTTCCCCAGCCACTCTGGGTGGCTTCCAACAAAGCACTAAAATACAATGACCTATTAAACATTAAAAGCTTCCCTAAACAGGGCTGCCTTCAGATGTCTTCTAAAAGTTTGGTAGTTATTTTTCTCTTTGACATCTGGTGGGAAGGTGTTCCACAGGGCAGGTGCCACTACCAAGAAGGCCCTCTGCCTGGTTCCCTGTAATTTGGCTTCTCTTAGTGAGGGAAGCGCCAGAAGGCCCTCGGCGCTGGACCTCAGTGTCCGGGCAGAACGATGGAGGTGGAGATGCTCCTTCAGGTATACTGGACCGACTCCTCGGACGCATCCTAACAAGGAGGGGCTCGCTTCACTCTCCGCATGTGAAGGAGGCAACCCTCTGTCTCCTCCTTCCTTCCACCCCCTTGTTCCTCGGAGCTCTCTCTTTCACTCTGGGAAGGAATGTTCCTAACACCCATTTTACGGTTGGTATTCTACGACAGAGTTCTAGGACTTCCTCGTGGCCACTTGCCTCACATCCCTGACAACTAAATTGAGTGACAATCTGCGATTGCAAAGCTCTGTTATATTTCGGATTCCTGTTAACAGGCACTTCCAGATCCGCTAGAAGCAGATCCCTTCACTAAGTGTGTCAAGTGTTTGATCTCACCTCTTTCTTTTACGCTGCAGAAGCTGGAGAGGAAGTCTCTCATGATGCTCACTGATCTGTCCAACAAAGCGTGCTCCCGCTATTCCGTGTTTGGGAAAGAGAAAACAAAACTCAGGTACAATGCAAACCTTCTGCATTCTATGTATTTATGGCAGGTCAGAACTTTACCTGTTGAATCTCTGAATTTTTGGTAGTTCCTGTTGATCGTGAAAGCTTGGATAGATCTATCTGGGTTGAAAGAAGCAAACTGCAATAGAATTTCACGGGATAGTACCAAATTTGCTACCATTTCCAAATGTGTCTTTCAAGTCGTGTTTTTCAAATGCAGCAGTGCATAAGAATTCTGTCTAGGGCACACACAAAATGATTCACTTCATATCTAAAGGTAAACCTACCTAATTCACATTTTGCAAAACAATATGAGAACTGAAACACAACCAACGTTCCAATAAATAAATAAATCACACTTTACTGAATTTTGCAATGCAATTTTCAACTAGACAATAATATAAGGGGGAGTTTGCATAAAAATGAATGTATTAGCGAAAATAACATGCAAACATGCATTATGTTAAGGGAAATGGTTTGCTAAAACTTGAACATTAGCCCAAACTGCATGCAAAAAAATGTTTGCCGGGCGAAATTCACACAAAAATGCTAATGAATTTTCATGAGGATTTAAACAAAAAATCACAAATTGCTGGAGAAATGTGGAGAACTGAATGTAAGAATGGAAAAATGAGAAACTGGGAGAGCCACAGTCTCCCTTTTGTGAGATGCCAGCTTCACTCAGGAGCTCCCAAGTTGGGCCACAGGTTCCCTATAGTATAGATCCTCTATAAACGTTTTGGTACTCCCATCCACTGTGTCCAGGTCACTGCCTGAAGCCAGATCACGACAATAGACCTATTGTTGCCTGGACACATATTAGGGACTGAGATTCTTCACACATTTAGCTTAGCATGGTTAGAATGCACCACACTAAATGTGGGAAGGTCAGAGAGTATCAGGATTTGGGATATGGAGCCAATCATTGCCCCCTTTCCTACACTGCTTCAGACAAGAATGCCATATAGGGCTAATAGGCATGTTGCAGCAATTCTGTGAACTGCCCTGAGACCTCTGGGTATAGGGCAGTATAAAAATTCAAATAATAATAATAATAATAGGAGCTGCATGGCCAGGGGAAAAACAACACTGTCCAGGGTTGTAAAGACTGCAGAGAGAATAATTGGGTGCACTCTTCCCACCTTGTTGTTGTTTAGTTGTTTAGTCGTGTCCGACTCTTCGTGACCCCATGGACCACAGCACACCAGGCACTCCTGTCTTCCACTGCCTGCCACAGTTTAGTCAAAGTCATGCTGGTAGCTTCGAGAACACTATCCAACCATCTCGTCCTCTGTCATCCGCTTCTCCTTATGCCCTCCATCTTTCCCAGCATCAGGGTCTTTTCCAGGGAGTCTTCTCTTTTCATGAGGTGGCCAAAGTATTGGAGTCTCAGCTTCAGGATTTGTCCTTCCAGTGAGCACTCAGGACTGATTTCCTTCAGAATGGATAGGTTTGATCTTCTTGCAGTCCATGGGACTGTCAAGAGTCTCCTCCAGCACCATAATTCAAAAGCATCAATTCTTTGGCAATCAGCCTTCTTTATGGTCCAGCTCTCACTTCCATACATTACTACTGGGAAAACCATAGCTTTAACTATACGGACCTTTGTTGGCAAGGTGATGTCTCTGCTTTTTAAGATGCTGTCTAGGTTTGTCATTGGTTTTCTCCCACCTTTCCCCCCCACCTTAGATCAAATCTATGCTTCCAGGTGCCATAAGAAAGCTGCAGAGATAGCGCAGGATAGTGCGCACCTCGAAAATGATCTCTTTCAGCTTCTGCCTTCTGGAAGAAGTTACAGAGTTACAAAGACTAGGACTAGCCATCTGAGAAACAGTTTCTACCCAAATGCAATTCTGTTTTTAAACTCAGTATAAGGAGTCTCTATAGGAGTATATTGTATTTTAAAATGGGGTTTCAGAGTTTTTAGGGGTTTTTGAATGGACCATTTTGGAATAGCTACACTAATTTAAATTCCCACTTATTTTCTCTGCCCATGTCTAGCTATTTCATAACATATACTCAGAAAAGTCCAAATGCTTCTGTTGAGGATATCTTATCCCTCGCTGAAGATGCTTCTGAAGTGCTTGCCAAGTGCTGCGATTCATTGGAAGAAGACTGCGTCCAGAAGGAGGTGAGCATTCAGGAGCAAAGGGCCATTTCACGCTGATGGCCGTTGTCATTCTGTTGAAAATAGTAGAGCATTCTGTGTCCAGCAGGAATGGCTGAGTCCTCTTATCTGCAGAATCAGGTGATGTAGCTCTTGCTGGGTTGTACCGCTTCCAGCTCCACATAGAAAAGTAGCAAATCAGGGAGACGGGCTTTAACTGGGCCTTCTCAACTAGTCTTCTATGTGCTGGTTTTCCATCTGCAGAACAATTTTTATATGGGGCATTCAGACATGTGATCCCGCCCTCCACTGGTTCCAAAATGGTACAAGACAGGAAGAGCTGTGTCATGTGACCATGCCGACTACGTAACACAGATTGAGCCAGCTAGTTCTACTGATATACCTGGAAGCAAGTTCTCCCTATTTCAATGAGACTTACTTCCAAAGAAGTGTGGATTTAGTGCAATGAGTCTATGAATTCCGAAAAAGAATATCCAAAAGTTTACCTGTAGGTAGGTAGGCATGCTTCAATCAGTTCATTTTTGGTTTGGACCACGTACAGTGGTACCTCAGTTTTTGAACGTAATCCATTCCAGAAGACCGTTTGAGTTCCGAAACGTTCAAAAACGGAAAACTCAATACGGAAAACTCAATACGGAAAACCCAGTACGGAAGCCATGTGGCATGTTCGACTTCTGAGGCGCATTCGAAAACCAAAGCGTTGACTTCCGGGTTTTCAGCGTTCGAGTTCTGAAATGTTCTTCAACGGAGACTTTCAAAAACTGAGGTACCACTGTATATGTCAGGGCTGGTTCAGATGTAGGTCAGCACTCAAGACGTAGAGACGAGCAGGAAAGTTAGCTCTTTATTCAAGAAAACAGCATCCCAAGCACCAAGGACTGGCCCCCAAGGAATAGTTGCCAGGACTGAAGGTCTCTGTCTTCTACTTCCCACTAACTCTCCTCCCCAGCTGGATGCCTCCAAAGCAGCCTTAAACATAGAGGCAAGGGAAGAGGGGAGCTTGCTGCAATAGGAAAGGCAAGCTCGGTGGATGCTTCTGCTGCCTCTAGCCCCTTCTTCTCTGCTTCATGTCCTGAGTCTGCCTTGCTTTCTGCATCTGGCTCCTCTCTCTCACTCAAGCCTGCTGCTTCTTCAGCCTCCAATCATTCTGCCCCCGCTTCATCCTCTGACTTGTTCTCAGTGTCCCACCACCACTCCCTGGGCTCTGAGCCTTCCTCCTCTGATAGCGCCCTAGGACAGGCATAGGTCCTCCAGATGTTTGGGACTACAACTCCCATCATCCCTGACCACTGGTCCTGTTAGCTAGGGATGATGGGAGTTGTAGTCCCAAAACATCTGGAGGGCCGAGTTTGCCTGTGCCTGCCCTAGGGGGTTCTGCCACTACTTTTCAGCCAGTCCTTGATGGTATAGTTCTCCCCTGGGACATTTCAGGTGAAGCAGGGACCTATGGCTCTTTTTTATCTTGAGTAAAGTCACTGGTTTATCTACTTTAGTATTGTCTACACTAACCAGCAGTTAAGTCTCCGGGGTTTCAAACAGTGGACATTTCCAGTCCTGCAAAGCAGATGCTCTACTACTGAGCTATGGCCCTTTCCCAAAAGGTGGATTTTAAAAACGTCGAGTTAGTTAATTACTTTGAAATTGGCCTCTGTGGCCGGACACGCCACATGAAATCGGTCTCTTGGTGCCCGCATCCTTCCACACGAACCATCGCATGTGGTTCAGTTTTGTTGCGAAATCATTGGCTGCCTTTCCTCCCCAGGTGTCGAACCACACTGCCAAAACCTGCAATAAACTCTCAACCCAAGATAAAAGAATTAACAACTGTTGCGCAGACAATTCTGGCTCCTTGCAGAAATACGTATGCATATATTCCCTGCCATGGGACAAGAATACCGACAGTTCAAATGTTGCACGCCCGACTCCTGAATGCCTGTGTAATGTGGACTGTAGACAGCGGGAAATTTATAAGTAAGTGTCCCCCTACACACACACACACACTTTCCTAGAGATAAGCTTTTAAATTAGCTGTAATTTAAATGTGCTTATTTATTATTGGCAACACCTGCTGGTTCCAAACTCAAAACTGCAAACTGACCTTAATTCCCACTTCAACATAAACCTGCATCAAAAAGGTGGGAGAACCCACTTATATGCTTTCCCCCCACCCAACTTGAAGGTAACAGGACATTTCTTAATTCCTCAGTGGTAGGACTTGTGGTAGGACTTGGGGCCTTAGGCACCAAGGAAAAGCATTTAAGTTCTCCCAGACAAGCTATGATGTGCTGTGATATGCAGGCGCTGAAACCGAATGTGTTTATTTTGAAGAAAAAAGTAGCCACGCAGCCCTGATTATCATGATTATATATTTATTTTTCACAACCTGAATTTTCCCCCGGAAAGGACTAAAGGCAGCTTACAGTTAAAAACAAGAACCACTACAAATATTTTCTCAAAGAAACCAATCATTTAAAAACAAATAAACATTGATAAAATTAAAACTATATACATATGTAAAATCTGTTAAACCCAGTGCTTTTTTTCTGGGGTACGCATACCCCTAAACATTTTGTGAATCTAAGTTTGGCCTGATGGAGGGGCAGTATTTCAATATGAGTAGGAAAATGAGAGTACCACTAAACATTTTTATTTTTTATTTTTTTTAGGAGGGGAAAGCACTGATTAAACCCATACCCATAATTAAAATAGAAAGAGAACAGTACAGTGGAACCTCGGGTTACGAACGTGATCTGTGTGGGAGGCACATTCACAACCCGCAGCACCGCGTCTGCGCACGCACATGACATGATTTGGTGCTTTGGCGCATGTGCAAAGCACGATTTAGCATTTCTGTGTATGCGCAAGCCCGGAGCCTTGGGTACTAATTCGTTTGTAATGAACTGGAACTAATTCCTTCCTAAAACAAACTTTATAAGAAGAAGAAGTGTATCTGAAGAAGTGTGCATGCACACGAAAGCTCATACCAAGAACTAACTTAGTTGGTCTTTAAGGTGCTACTGGAAGGAATTTTTTTTGTTTTGACTATGGCAGACCAACACGGCTACCTATCTGTAACTGGATTTATAAGAACTGATTCATGAAGAATAAAAGTCCTGGTTAGCTTCCTGATATAAGAGCGTAGGAAGAGCTAGCGCAAACTGCGAAATGTTCTGAGACGCTTTTCTCTCTGTTGCAGCTATATACACCACTTTGCCCAGACATTCACGTATGCCCCAGAAGCTCTTCTCGTTGCTCTCTATGACGATAGCCTAACAGTGGCAAACAGTTGTTGTGGCACAGAGGACCCCGCTGCTTGTTTTGCAGGAAAGGTAAGATGCAATATAGTTCTGAAAGCTTCTTTTCATTTCTAACGGAAGCCCAGCCAATAATCCAGCGGCTGCATTTTTTGTTTTCTTGTTTTTTATTAAATCATTTTTATTGATTTTCCAATAAAAAACATCCAGTTAATATATCCAACCATAATACTCCAATTAAAATTTTTAAAAAACTAAAATAGAAAAAACCAAATTATAGTCCAAATTATAATTATTAATTTTTCAGAGCTCCCCACAGTCTGGATCTCTGAAGCATATCTCCACATCTCAGTCCTGCCTCTCCTCCTTGTTTCCATATTTTCCACATCTCGATTTTGACGCTTTATAATTCTCCGTCCCTGAGTCCACGATTCTCAGTCATGTCAATCATCATGTACTTTCATCTGTCGACTACAGCTTTGTTAGTATATATTTTTCCAACTGTCTTTTTATCAGCGCAGCTTCCTCTGTCTCCGTTCCAATCCGGGATGTTGTTCAAGTCTGTTATCCGAAGTTTAATGGCACAGCAACTCTCAAACATTAATTGTCCAAACCTTCCTTTTGAGCTTTATTGAGCCAGTACCTTCGCGGGTGGTGCTGTGGGTTAAATCACAGAGCCTAGGACTTGCCGATCCGAAGGTTGGTGGTTCGAATCCCTGCAATGGGGTGAGCCCCCATTGCTCCATCCCTGCTCCTGCCAACCTAGCAGTTTGAAAGCACGCCAAAGTGCAAGAAGATAAATAGGTACCGCTCCGGCAGGAAGGTAAACGGTGTTTCCGTGCGCTGCTCTGGTTCGCCAGAAGCAGCTTAGTCATGCTGGCCACGTGACCCGGAAGCTGTACGCTGGCTCCCTCGGCCAACAAAGTGAGATGAGCGCCGCAACCCCAGAGTCGGCCATGACTGGACCTAATGGTCAGGGGTCCCTTTACCTTTTTTACCTTCCAAGTTAAATTGTTAGGCAAAACTGTTTGCAATATTACAATGTAGATAATTATTCCACAGATATCAGTCATTTGGCAACTGATCAGCCTTTGGAGACTGCACTCTCCCCCGCTCTGGGCCCTAGAGGGGGGGCTAGCAACTGCATTTTGGACCAGATGAAGGTTGCATGTCAAGGGCAGCCCCATATATAGTGTGCCCTAATTTTAAAACCTGAAAGAGCTCAGTCTGAAAGAGACATAGAGTTGGAAGTAATCCACCAAGGGTCATCTAGTCCAACCCCTTGCATTGCAGCAATCTCAACTAAAACATCCATGACAGATGGCTATCCAACCTCACTCTTAATTTCAGGGTAATGGGTTCAATCCCTATGTTGGGCAAAAGAGGGCGGTTAGACTGGATGACCCATGTGGTCCCTTCCAACTCTCGGATTCTATGATGTAATAAACGGAAATCTGCCCTTATTCCCTTATGGGGGACACAAGAGCCCTTATAGAGTCCTTTGTAGGTTCTCCCTCGGTTGGAGAAAAGAACAGAGGCCAACCAGAGAATATTGAGAAGCAAAGCAGCTCATAAGCCTGATTTTTATTGAACTGTTGCAACAGGGTGCTCCCCTCACACACAGGAAAGGAGGAGGACCCAGAACAAAGGTGTGTCCGCCCTTATATAGACATTTTAAATTGCCCGCCTTGGAGTCCAAGACCACCCACAGAAACATCATACCTACATCACAGAAGGGGTGTAGCCCAAGACCACCACCACCCCAGATACATCATACCTACATCACAGAAGAGGCGGTCTACAACAGAAATCTGAGTGCGTTGTTTATCTCCTGTCTGGCAAGTTACCTGTGAATGGTTACTTGATTGGATACCCTGGAGAGCCTAGCTAGTCTTTTGTAATGACAAATACTTAGTTCCTGAGCCAGGTCACAGGCTCACCCTATTCATACACAGACATACCCTTAAGACAGGATTTGTGAATAAAAAGACAATGGGGAGGCTTCCCCACCTCCTCCCTCCTTGCAGAGAAAACATGTGGTTAGTTTGGGAGTGAAAATGGTTTCAGGGCTGTCCTCCTGTGCTGCTCCAGACATGTGGTCCACACATCTATGTATGCGTGTTGGTAGGTACATTTATGAATATGTATATATATGACCTTAAATTTTTTATTTCAGTGATAAAGCCCCGCACAACTGTGAATCTCAGTGCATTACCTTGGGCCAGTTACAAGCAATATTCTGTCTCCATAGGCTCTCCAGAATATGCATGGCATATTAACATGAAAAATTGCCCTAAACAAAACCCTTTCCGCTCCCCATTTCACATTAAAAAAAAATTAAAAATATGAGGGCAATGTGGGCTTCTAGATGTTGGACTCTAACCCCCATCAGCCCCAGCCAGCATGGTCAAGGATGATGGTAACTGTAGTCCGACAAATGACTGTATGACCACATGTTCCCCATCCCTGGGAATGCTAAAACAACTAGTACTGCAAATGGAACCCAGTTAGTTTAGACACGGCCTGATTATTATTGACTTGCTGTGACATGGAGACAGGTTTTTTCACTGGTGGCATCAGCATCGCAGAATTTCATTATTGTTTAAAAAGCACTTATATACTGCTTAATATGACTGCCGTTCTACATTTTTCCTTGTGAACTCCAGAAACCACCGACAAAGTTATTTGATTTGCTTTCGAAAGGAAACGAAATGTGCGGAGCTTACACAACTCATAATTTCCTGGATTTCAAGAAGAGGTGAGCGCTACCTTCTAGATAAGGAGTGGTTGTATAGTAAGCCCGAAATTTGTGGGCATTCAGTGTTATGCACGCGGCATAAATAAATAAATAGGAGGCAGAAAGCGGTCTGGGTTCTGGGGAAAATGACTTTGGCGATCCCAGCCACCATTGAACCCAGTGTGTTATGACTACAGTAGAACCTTGGTTATCGAACAGCTTAGTTGACAAACAAATCGGCTCCCGAACGCCGAAAACCCAGAAGTAAGTGTTCAAACATTTTTGGGACCCAAACTTCCGGTGCAGCTGTAGGCTATTGTTTCTGGGGTGCCTGCACCAATTGGAAGCCGCGCCTTGGTTTTCAAACGTTTCGGGAGTCAAACGGACTTCCGGAACGGATTAAGTTTGAGAACCAAGGTACAACTGTATAAGCAATATTGGCTTTAGGCATGATCCCCAGAATATACTGTAACCCCCATGTAATTTACAGTGGTACCTCTGGTTGCGAACAGGATCCGTTCCGGAGCCCCGTTCGCAACCTGAAAGGAACGCAACCTGCATCTGTGCGGGTCACGATTCGCCGCTTCTGAGCATGCGTGTGACATCATTTTGCGCGTCTGCACATGCACGAGTGGCGAAACCCAAAAATAACCCTTTCCGGTACTTCTGGGTCACCACGGAATGCAACCTGAAAAAAACGTATCATGAAGCAAACGTAACAAGAGGTATGACTGTATAGGCTTAGCTGTATTTCTTAAGATTTTAATTCACCTTGTAGATTGGGGTGAAGAACTTCAATCCCAATTGACAATGGCCACCCTCCAAGTCTCCCTGTCAGGCCCTCATGCCTCTCCATCAGCCACACCAATTCTGACTCTGCTTTTCACTGCCCTTGAGTGCTTTTGCATGGTTGGGATGTGCCTGATTATGTTTCCTGCTTGTCGGGATGAAGGGTAGAGAGGTGGCATGTTAGAAACTACTCTAGTGCACAAAGGTAAAAAATTATATCCATTGCTCCACCCACTTTACCTCTCTCTCTTCTGATCATTGGCATGTGCCCCCCCCACCCAAAACATAGTTGCTCTTGGGTTGTAAAATGTTCCCCAACCCAATGTAATAATAATAATAATAATAATAATTTATTATTTGTACCCCGCCCATCTGGCTGGGTTTCCCCAGCCACTCTGGGCGGCTTCCATAGAAACCAAAAACCCCACTAAAATATCATACATTAAAAACTTCCCTGAACAGGGCTGCCTTAAGATGTCTTCTGAATGTCAGGTAGTTGTTTATCGTTTTGAAATCTGATGGGAGGGCATTCCACAGGGCAGGCGCCACTACCGAAAAGGCCCTCTGCCTGGTTCCCTGTAGCTTTGCTTCTCGCAATGAGGGAACCGCCAGAAGGCCCTCGGCGCTGGACCTCAGCGTCCGGGCAGAACGATGGGGGTGGAGACGCTCCTTCAGGTATACTGGGCCGAGGCCATTTAGGGCTTTAAAGGTCAACACCAACACTTTGAATTGTGCTCGGAAACGTACTGGGAGCCAATGTAGGTCTTTCAAGACCGGTGTTATGTGGTCTCGGAGGCTGCCCCCAGTCACCAGTCTAGCTGCCGCATTCTGGATTAGCTGTAGTTTCCGAGTCACCTTCAAAGGTAGCCCCACGTAGAGCGCATTGCAGTAGTCCAAGCGGGAGATAACTAGAGCATGCACCACTCTGGCGAGACAGTCCGCGGGCAGGTAGGGTCTCAGCCTGCGTACCAGGTGGAGTTGGTAGACAGCTGCCCTGGATACAGAATTGACCTGCGCCTCCATGGACAGCTGTGAGTCCAAAATGACTCCCAGGCTACGCACCTGGTCCTTCAGGGGCACAGTTACCCCATTCAGGACCAGGGAGTCCTCCACACCAGCCCGCCCCCTGTCCCCCAAAAACAGTACTTCTGTCTTGTCAGGATTCAACTTCAACCCATTAGCCGCCATCCATCCTCCAACCGCCTCCAGGCACTCACACAGGACCTTCACCGCCTTCACTGGCTCTGATTTGAAAGAGAGGTAGAGCTGGGTATCATCTGCATATTGATGGACACCCAGTCCAAACCCCCTGATGATCTCTCCCAGCGGCTTCATATAGATGTTAAAAAGCATGGGGGAGAGGACGGAACCCTGAGGTACCCCACAAGTGAGGGCCCAAGGGTCTGAACACTCATCCCCCACCACCACTTTCTGAACACGGCCCAGGAGGAAGGAGCGGAACCACTGTATAACAGTGCCCCCAGCTCCCAACCCCTCTAGACGGTCCAGAAGGATGTTATGGTCGATTGTATCAAAGGCCGCTGAGAGATCCAGCAGAACTAGGAAACAGCTCTCACCTTTGTCCCTAGCTCGCCGGAGATCATCAACCAGTGCAACCAAGGCAGTTTCAGTCCCATGATGAGGCCTGAACCCCGATTGGAAGGGATCCAAATGGTCCGCATCCTCCAGGCGTGCCTGGAGTTGTTCAGCAACCACACGCTCAATCACCTTGCCCAAGAATGGAAGATTTGAGACTGGGCGATAGTTGGCCATACTGGCCGGGTCTAAAGATGGTTTTTTAAGAAGCGGTTTAATGACCGCCTCTTTCAGCGGATCTGGGAATGTTCCCTCACAGAGGGAAGCATTCACCACCCCGCAGAGCCCATCGCCCAGCCCTTCCCGGCTTGCTTTTATTAGCCAGGATGGGCAATGTAGATGTTAAGGATTCGATTTGGAGGTGGGGTTCCATACAAAGTGCTAGCGACACAGCCGTATTGCTTCTCAATATTTTCCGGAATAATCAAAAAAAATTATGATGCAACGAAACAAAGGACCAGTTGGTGACATGCTATTCTAGCTCTCTAATGGATAGGTAGATATTACTTCGGAACATTAAAAGGTTCAACCCAAGATCAGTCAAGAAAAAGGGAATCTTGTTTTCATAGATGCAAAGTAGGCTAATAGAAATGAATATTCACATGTGATCAGAACCAAGTAAAATCAGATTTGGTGGGAACCTGCCAGTCATCCTCTGGGTTTCTAAATTTACATTAAAAAACATCCACTATGTAGCAGTATAGTCCATTGGCTTAGTAGTGCCTCATGAAACACATATTGAATGAGTCATCCCCCCCCCCCTGAAATTGCAATATGCAAGGCCTTCTTAAGTCAGATATTATGCCCATTCTGCAGGCTAAGAGAGCACTACCACAAGGCACTTCCCAGTGCCTCTGAAGATACCATTTCTGGGCTGGTCGAGCAAAGGTCTACGTTTGCATCCACCTGCTGCCATTTGAACGCACCTCCATCGTATTGCGGGTTGAAGGTAAGGAGCCGTCTCTCCAGCTCAGCAATTCAAGGAAGCAGCCCTTGGATTTCTGGTTTCTAGGACCTACTGGAGACATTGCTGAAATGTCCAGGAAATGTATGTCCAGATGTATGGCAACCGATGTCATAAGTCTAAATTTTGGCAAATTTCATAAAAAATAAAAACTTCATTCTCTTCTGAGATTTTGCAACAGCTTTGCCCCCAAAAAAGAGTTCAACGACTTTTTGTTTCTGGATTTTCACTTTTTGAAATATGGCAACCCTAGAAAATAGAGTTTTGAAACATCCCCCCCCCCCCTATTTTCAGGTTCAAAGTGAAGTGGCTTATACATGCACCGGTGATGACTGCTTGGCCCAGGACTAATTGTGAGAATATGATTTGTGTCTTCTGGAGTGGGGAAGACTCAGGTAGGTACGAAAGCAAAAATAGACTCTGTGTGTGATGCAGGGTATGGTGTTGTGCCTATGTATGCACTGAGAAGTTTTTATTTCACAAACATCTCTTTGGGATGTGTCAGGAGTCCAGTCCCCAGCTTGATAACACAGTGAGCGTAGTTAATTAAAAAGGATGATTTATTGTCAAAACAAACAGATAGCTTCAAATGGCTTTAACACAGCCTCCTCCATCATCGATCAAGATGACCCTTCTGAAGATCTCTTCCGGTTACAGAAGATATTGAACTTTCTCACTTTGCACCTTTTGCTTTGTTTTCTGTCTAACAGCCCTACCCTTAGCCTAGTCTTAAAAGCGATTGGCTCAGCTCCCATCTCATCTCGTTCTGACAAACTGCTTCCTTCTCTGTCCACGCCAATTGGCTCTTCCCGAGAGCATTGGTTGGGTTCCGGCCAGCTCCCCACCGGGGCAGGGGAGTTGGCACTAGCCGACGTTCGTCCTGCATGGCAGTTAACCCTCTCTGTTCCTGGCTGCTTTCTTCATTTGGCTGCAAGCATTCACTGGGAGCTGGCTCATTCATGACAGGATGCTACACCTGTGCTATTGCAAGTGACTGAGAATTAAAAGTGTAGCATGGCAAATCCTTTAGGCTGATCATGTATTTCTCTGCATAAATGTATCCAGTGCTAACACTCCACAAGCATATCTTTGCTAATTAATTAATCCCTTTCCCATACCCATGAAAGAAACGTTCTTTTTCATATTTGCAGATGCAGCGAGAAAAGACTTTCTGTGACTTCAGATTGCACACAGACCCTAGATTTTGCTGAGTCAACACTGCTGACCTCTGAACACATCTCTTTGTCTAGTTTTCTAGAAACCTGATTAGGGCATATTGGCATCTTAATAAAAGCTGTATTCCTATTTCCAGCCTTGTGATTGTTTCAATACAGGTGGGGGGGGGGGGGAGAGCCTTAAAAAAAAAGTTTTCTAAGCACACACCTAAAAATGATAAGAAAAATAATCCCATTCATTATAATTTACGAATTCTACTTACGTTGTTTGTATAGCTCTTTTGCTTCAGAGGGTAAAATGCTTTGCAGTTGTGATTCAGCATCACACAAAAAACGCCCATTTTGCAGACAAGGGAACTGAGCCAGAAAAGGAGTGGTGGCAAAAGTAGAATCATGCTAGACAACAGATTCGAAACCCTGTCAAAATAAAAATAGAAAATTCATAGGACAACAAAGCCCAGTAGGCGATGTAGCCAGGCAGACCTACCTCAAGGAGAACACCTCAAATGAAAATGGTGACCATCATATGTACTTTAATATCTATTGTTCAGTGCCTGGCCTACTAATCTTCCACACACATTTTATATGTGCTAGAGGTAAGATGTGTTCTTTTTGCTACATTTCCAGAGACCTGGGGGAAAGGTTGAGCCTAATGCATGTGTTCACATTAAATAAAATTAAAAAGACATCCTCAAACTTTTTCTAAAAATCAACAGGAGCAGGAGTGTCCACAGTACATAGGGGTAATTGAAGCCACCACTGAAAAGGCCCTGCTCCAAGCAGCTACCAATCTAACCTCAAGAAGAAATAGGCATGCTTGTGGAACTTGTTCTTTGTGGATTCTGATTTGAAGAGCTAATCTGATGCACACCTCCTGAGCTAACATACTGTCCCAAACTGAAGTCCCCTTTCATCAGAGGCAGATTTCAGGAGACAATCTTTCTGGTAGCATGTAAATTTCAGAGGTAAGCGAATCCCAAATATCAAACTTCAGAATGCAGGGCAGGTTTTGAGATATGAGATGTATCTCAATATGCCACAAGGAAAACGGAATAGGCCCTCTGAGTTCTGGAAGACTTCCCAACATCTATGTAAGGCAAAGCTAGAAGACCAGCCAGCAGAAAATGAACCAGGGAGGAAGGAGGGGCAACAGACCTTCCCACTCACATTGTTTGTATATCTGGGTCCATAAGGTTAATCAGCTCAGACTAAAGGTACTTAATATGTGTTGACTTGTACCATACAAATCAGCATTGGAAAAGGAGCTCAGCCCTTATTATGAAACACGTCTCTATTTAGCCATTCCCATGGTTTGAGGAATCTGTAAGCTTTTGGGACGCAAGAGGCAGAGCTAAGTTGAGTCAAAGTTGCTGCTGTTGGCAGAAGCTGAGCCCCATGTACTGCATGCAAAGACAGACAGGCCTCAGTCTAGCACCAGGTCCCTATTTGAAGGAATACCCTGTTTGGAGGACTGTGTGGTCCAAGTCCATTTAAAGACAACCACAAAAAGAAGAGACAGTGTGGTCTAGCGTTTTGAGTGCTGAACCAGGACCATGGAGACCAGGGTTTAAATTCTCGTTCAGCCATCAAGCTCACTAGGTGACCTTGGGACAGTCGCTCACCTACCTCACAGGGTAGGAGGTAGGAGGAGCAGGGTAAAATGGGTAGGAGGATAGGTATGTACACCACCTAGAGCTCCTTGGAGGAAAGATGAGATATAGGTTTGTGAGAGAGGGGGGAGGTCACGGAGGTACTCTTCCAAATAGCTGGACAGTAGAGAGGTAAAAAGGTAAAGGTAAAGGGACCCCTGACCAGTAGGTCCAGTCGTGACCAACTCTGGGGTTGTGGCGCTCATCTCGCTTTATTGGCCGAGGGAGCCAGCGTACAGCTTCCGGGTCATGTGGCCGGCATCACTAAGTCACTTCTGGCGAACCAGAGCAGTGCACGGAAACGCCATTTACCTTCCTGCCGGAGTGGTACCTATTTATCTACTTGCACTTTGATGTGCTTTCGAACTGCTAGGTTTGCAGGAGCAGGGACTGAGCAACGGGAGCTCACCCCATCACGGGGATTTGAACCACCGATCTTCTGATTGGCAAGCCCTAGGCTCTGTGGTTTAGACCACAGTGCCACCCATGTCCCAGACAGTAGAGAGAGAAGGACACAAATCATCTGGCCACAGTTTCCCCCAGTGTAGTGAAATGGGTTGCAGTGGGTGACAACCCTAAAACAAAACCTAAGTTTTCAGTAAGGGCTTGCACTAGAATATCAGATTCCTAGGATTCTTGAAGAGATCTCTAGTCCACCAAAGCCTCAATAAACCTAGTTTTATTTCATAAAGAAATGTGTATTATTATTGTTTTAGCCTGCAGATGGCAACATTGCACTATCTGTGAAATAACAGCTGCAGGTCACAACTCTAGTCTTCCTCTGGCCTCCTGTCTCTTCTGTTTGGGGCAAAAGGAAAGCTTAGAAAAAATCTGACCCACTGCTTGAATTCATTATGGAGAGTGTCTGGCTCACCTCTCTCTGCCTAACAGTAGGGCAGGTTTTGTCCTGCATGCTTTGCTGTGCTCTGGAGTCTGTTAGGCATAGTCTCAATATATTCTGTTTACCAGCAATGCTCCTTTTTTTTGTGGTACTGGAAAAACAATTGCATTGTTTTTTATGGTATATAACACTTTATAGCGCAATGTTCTATTGTATCACACGATACGGCATGCACACACCATTTGAATGGCAATGCCCATCAACTTTGCCTCCTCCCTCAAATATTTTATGGAGGCGACAAAGAGTCCTTGGCCCCTGGGAGTTGGCTCCTATGCAAGAAACTGTAAAACCTCTGCAAAATTCCACTCTGACATCAGAGTCAATTGCATCAAGAGAGGAGGAGGCGGCTAAGAGCTCAGAGATTGAGATGGAGACCAAAAGAGCAAATAGATTAGAAGTTGCCAAAGGGCATGTAGGGGTGAATTGACACACGGGGGGGGGGGCACTAAAAATAAGTAATAAATTAAATCATTATAACAAAAGAAAAAAACTCTACGTAAAATCGCATAGAAATGTTTTGTGCTCTACAGCACCATCTGGTGTTGCATGTCTATAATGCATTTTTTGGCTAATGTAGCTGAGTCCTAAGACTCAGGGAGTGTTCTTGAGGTCACTGAACATCTGCTTTCAATATGTCGTTGCCCATGGTCAATGTTACCAGCTTGAATAAAGCCGACATTGTGGATAAAGCTCATAGTGGACCATGCTAGCTGTGCATAAGTTCTAATTTATGGAAGGAGTGATAGAACAGGGCATGCACAGCAACAATTTGGATCAGGGCCACTTTCCCCAGTTTTTGAAAGCACTTCCAGACAACCTGTTTATTGAACAATCATTCTGATTTGCTTGCACGGTGCTTAGATGATGTTGCATCAAAGAAGGTGTTACCTGTCTACATTCCAGTGCATTCCAACTTCACTTTTCTTATGAATGCACAATAAAAAAGACCTTCTGATTTGAAAGCAAGAGGAGTGGAAATGGCAAAGAACCCTTTTTAAAGGCAGAATCTGGATGTTCAACCTATCTGGAATGCTGTAGAAGTGAATTTCCTGTATTGGCAAGTGGGGGCTGACAGGTCCCTCCTAATTCTATGATTCTCAGATATGCAATATAGGAAGAAGGTATTTGAAAAGCGCTACAGGATTATAGCAGGGGCGCCAAGGTAATGTTCTACCAAAAACTCCTTTCAAGTCCTGGCTGAATGATTCCATTGACCTCATAAACCCAGTCCTCAGGCCAGGAGGAAAAGAAATTGCATGGGACATTTCAAAGGAGAGTGGAATCATAAGGAAATCCCTGAGAGACATACAGGATCTCCAGGCACAAACAGGATCAGCTGGGAGAAGTACAGCATGGGCCCATATATCTTGGTAGCCCTGGCCTGGCCTAGCAAGTATTTCCCTTTGTTGGGCAAAATTAGGGGTGATATCTTGCCATGGGAACTATAGAGCTGGCCAATTTCTTCTTGGGACAGAACAATCAAAGAGGCGGACAGTAAAGGATGGGGAAGCCAAGCTGGATCTCTGTGTGAAAAGAATAGACTAGCAGTCTGAGGCAGACTGAGAAAAGATGCAGAGAGCTATAGTTTAGACTCAGGGGGAAAAAAACTTTTGTTTTTTCTCCTTGGAAATCTGATGTGAGAACAGGGGATTGTGAGGGTGTGCTGGAGAGTTTAAGCTATGCCTTCAAATTAACTTGTATGGGGGTTTTTTTGCGGGGGGGGGGTGCAAATATTACAGCATAATGTGTCAACTTTTAGAAGCAACTGATTTTTTAGAGAACTCATCTCTTTGTCCCTAGTTTATCCCTTTCCCATGGCTGTGGGGGAAAAACAGATTTTCTTAATTTGTTCTGAAGTTGGGGGTGTGTGTTTTTAAACAAAAAAACGCCTAGGTGCAGTGTTTTGTATAAGCTTCTGAACAGCATGTTCTCGGAGACCTTGATACTTTAATAAGAGCATTTTGATTCCTTTCCTCCAAGCATTCCTGACCACATTTTCTTACTTTTTAACCTTTTTTTCTTTGGGGGCTGACATTTATCTGATCCCTACAGATTAATCTTTAAGTGAAAAATGTGACATTTGGAACCATAGGAGCCAAATCCTAGGGGCCAAGGGGTCTTCGGCCCCCCAATAAAATATTTGAGGGGGCCGGGGGCCCAAAGTTGATGGGCAAGTTTATTCAAGTTGGCACCCATGGTTCCTTGAAGGCATTGGTTTTA
Source organism: Podarcis muralis (assembly GCF_964188315.1). Classification (NCBI taxonomy): domain Eukaryota; kingdom Metazoa; phylum Chordata; class Lepidosauria; order Squamata; family Lacertidae; genus Podarcis; species Podarcis muralis. Next base: position 9,729,637 of record NC_135663.1, read on the forward strand.
ACTGCTCTAACATCACAGTTCAGGCTAGGCAGTTATGCAAAAAAATAAAAAAATAAAAAATCACATGGGAAGCAGGTGATAAATTTGCAGTTGCATTCAGTGTGATTCTTGCTCATGTATCTTTCAGCTGCTTTTCAAATTCTCATCAATAACCGCCAGCTGAGTGGGCACGACATCTGAATGGAAGCATTTATTGCTGGCATAGAATCTTGACTTGAGATCACGGCCTTTTTACGCAGCGTCCATGTCAGTAGAGTTTCTCAGAGACCAGAAGGCATCACATGGGAAGTGAGGATTGCGTGAACAGAGAGAGGGAGAAAGAGAAAATGCCATTTGTCGTTTCTAAGTAAACAACACCTCCATCATTTATTAAAATAATGTTCTTTCCATCCCGGTCTCATATCACCAAAGGGCGGTTCAAAGTGTGGGAAGAATAGCTTGGTTTATCAATGCATCAAACATTAACTTGCTTAGACCTATAAATGCAGCTGGTTTTTAACTAAGGCTTGCTTTTTTCGTTCTTTTAAAGGGATATTTCCTTAAATAGCCTTTTATTGTCTCTAGTGGATAGAGGCGTTCTGCCCTTAACAGCACTAGAACAGGCAGAAACCTACAGGTGAAACTTTTGACATCCCTGAACTGTTCCATTCAGCAAAGCTTCCTCTTAATATTGCCATCACTCAGCTCCCTATGTCAACCAGTCACTGTGCACATAGTAATAGATGTGTGACTGCCCTAGGCTTCCCAACAGGCCAAGTTGGGGGGCAGCAACAGCCCTGCCTACCCCCTGGGTCACTTTTCTTTCCATGGTACAAGTAGGAACTGCAACAAAATGTTGCACGGTGAAGTATTCCAGTTTAGCACACCAACCATGGTCTCCACCATCAGCCCAACACATACCCAACATCTTGTGGCCACTGAGCATGCTCAGTTCTTGTTGGACATTTTGGGAGGGTTTGTTCTTAGAGCTTTTTCCTAAAGCTGTTGTCTTGCCACCCTCGGGGTCCAGTCTCCCCACCGTGCCTGCAGATATCTTCTTCTTCAGTGTGGATGGTTGCATTTGAGCTTCAGAAGAATGGGCAGCCTGAAGGTGGCTTTTCTATTAGTATATAGATGGAAATAAGCCTTGGTTTTTATATGCCTGTTGTCTTTGTCCATGGAGTTTTCTTGGCAGGGATACTGGAGTGGCTTGCCAGTTCCTGCTCCAGGTGGATCACGTTTGGTCAAAACTCTCCACTATGACCTGTCTATCTTGGGTGGCCCTGCACGGCGTAGCTCATAGCTTCTCTGAGTTGTTCAAGCCCCTTCGCCATGGCAAGGCAATGATCCATGAAGGGGAGGCAGTGGAAGACAGGAGTGCCTGGCGTGCTCTGGTCCATGGGGTCACGAAGAGTCGGACACGACTAAACGACTAAACAACAACAACAAGCCTTGGTTCATTAAGTCTATATTTCCCTCTTCCTCCAATAGGCAGGAGGGAACCTGCCAAACTCCCCTCATCTCGTTGGCATAGCTGTCAACGTTTCCCATTTTTTAAGGGAAATTCCCTTATTCCGAATAGGATTCCTCGCAAGAAAAGGGAAAAGTTGACAGCTATGCTCATTAGGCAAGCAGAAATTCTCGTGCTGATTGAGTCTCAGTACAGTGTTGAGTTTTTCCTTTTACAACAGGGTAGTGCAAATCCCTTCAAACATTTGCCTGACAGAACACTGCTCTAACTTTGGAGAGACCTGAGTTCAAATCCCCACTCAGCCATGATGCCCACTGGATGTGGTTGGACCCGTCACTATATCTCAGCCGAATCTACTTCACCGGGGTGCTGTGAGGATAGAAGTGTCTTCCTGCTCCTCCCCCTCACCATGCCCTGTTCTGGGGGTTTCTCCCAACCCCCCAGAGTAGATTTGTGGGAGGTGTGCAGGAAGGAGAGCACTGGCTTCTGCTAGTACAGCAGTTTAATCCAGCTCAGTTTTGCAAAGCAATATTCTCTAACACAATGCAGTTGGGCATGTTACTTTCACCAACAGATGCATTGTTGTGGACACATCACCCTAATGTATGCTTAATTGTATGCACAATTCAAAGTGTTGTTACTGACCTCTAAAGGCCTAAATGGCCTCGGCCCAGTGTCCCTGAAGGAGCGTCTCCACCCCCATCATTCTGTCCGGACACTGAGGTCCAGCGCCAAGGGCCTTCTGGCAGTTCCCTCACTGAGAGAAACAAAGTTACAGGGAACCAGGCAGAGGGCCTTCTTGGTAGTGGTGCCCACCCTGTGGAATGCCCTCCCATCAAATTTCAAGGAAATAAACAACTATCTGACTTTTAGAAGATATCTGAAGGCAGCCCTGTTTAGGGTAGTTTTTAATGTTTGATGTTTTATCGCTTTATTCTTCTTATTATTAATATTCTGTTGGAAGCCGTCCAGAGTGGCTGGGGAAACCCAGGTAGATAGACGGGGTATAAATTGTTGTTGCTTGTTCGGATTACTTGGCCAGAGAACTTAACTGCAAAATTCAGAAACACACGAATTCTGAAGGATCGCTGCATTTCAGTGTTGCATATTATTTTGGAAGGTGCAGATTTGGTTGATACACCTTTAAATGCAAACAGAATTCAATTTATCTCCCATTGTGACCCACCTGGGCATAATACTGGTGCTTAGGTGCCTCATTCAGAGGCTCTCCTGAAAAAAGAAGCCTTGTGATCTTGTAATGTTTCGATTGGGGACGTCTGGCACAAAGTTTTGTTTGACAGCAAACACTGGCGTAAGCTTTTTTTTGGCACCTTCTCTTTATAGTCTGTCTCCCACCCCCCAACCCCCAACCCCCAACCTTTTTCTTCTTCTATTTTTGTAGTGGGTTGGGATGATCTGAAGGAACAGGATTTGCACCACTGAAGTAATGTTATGTTTTATTAATAGCAAAGGCCGAGCTATCAAGTTAAATGTCACCTTACAGTCAGCTCCTTGGGCTTCTAAGATATCACGGGTCATGGAGCTAGATATTGAAAGGAAAAGTCTGGCTCAGAGCATGCTGAGGAAGTGTGCAGACTGCTGTTTCCATGATGCTATGGCAGGATGTCCAAATGTTGGGGGAAATGGCTCAGTTCTCTCTTCACTGTTGGAGGCAGGATGCTTCGGAATACTAGTTACTGGAGGGGAGCAAGCTGTTGAGCTCAAGTCCAGATTAGAGAACCATGGAATTATGGAATTTGTTCCCACAAGAAGTAGTGATGGCCACCAACTTGGGTGGCGTTAGAAGAGTGTTAGACAAATTCAAGGTAAGTCTATCAATGGCTACTAGCCATGAAGGCTATGTTCTGCCTCTATAGTCTGAGCAGGGCCAGATTTAGGTTTGATGAGGCCCTAAGCTACTGAAGGCAATGGGGCCCTTTATATGTCCAGCTGTCCTTTGTCAGCAACAAATTGTCGCTCTTTTTTGTGTGTTGAATATGGTAATTTATGGACCTAATAGGTATCTAAAGCCATTTGCACATGCGGAATGTAGGCACCCTATATATAGAAATGAGCAAACCCGTGATACTTTAGGGAGCAGGCTAGCAGGCAGGGCCCATTACTTACATCACAGGAGCCTACACAACACAAAACACTGTTGCTGTATGTAGGTTTTATTTTATTTGTTTTTTATCTTATATTTTGGAAACGTACAGCCAGGTTTTTTTCCTTTAATTTTTTTGGGGGCCCCCAAGAGAGTGGGGCCCTAAGCTATAGCTTGTTTAGCTTCTCCGTAAATCCAGCACTGGGTCTGAGGCTCTCAAGGTCTTCCAAGTAACCAGGGACTGCGTTTGTGTGCCCTCTGTCTTTGCTCCACCTTTTTCATGCCTCTCCTGGTTCTGGGAGTCAGTGGAAAGGGGAGCTTGTTGCAGCAGAAGGGGAGACACTTGTGACTCTTCACCAGCCAGACTCATCTCTGCCTCTTGACCTTCCTCCCCTCCCTCGCCTGCTTCAGCTTCTGCCTCTGATACTGGACTTCTCTCTGCCACAGACTCTCCCAGCTCACTAAGCCCTGTTACCTCCTCAGCTTCCAACACCTCCTCCTCCCAGTCTTCTCCCTCTTCTCCCACCACCACTCATCATTGTCCCACCACCACTCCCCAAGATCTGTGCTTTCTTCCCTTGGTGGTTCCCCAGCTAGTTCCTCCCACCTTTCCTCTGCATCCAACCAGTCCATGACAGAGCCCCTCCATTGTAGGCTCGGGTTGTATATATGTGTAGATAAACCATACATCATAAAAACACCCCAGTCTCCACTGTCCCTCATTCCAAGGGAACTGAACCCTGGGTAAGTGCCTGGAACCCCTGGCACCACTCACCACTGGGAGATTGGGGTGGCATGCAACAATATGTTAGGAACCAAGACATGGTGGGGAGATCACATTTTTAAGGTGTGTGTGTGTGTGTGTGTGTGTGTGTGTGTGTGTGTGTTGGGTGAAAAGTCTCTGACCTATCCTTCTCCCAGCTGTGTCGTTCTTGTTGTTTATAAATTTAAGCCTATCCTAACCCAAAGTCCAAGGACGCGGGTGACGCTGTGGGTTAAACCACAGAGTCTAGGGCTTGCCGATCACAAGGCTGTCGGTTTGAATCCCCGCGACGGGGTGAGCTCCCGTTGCTCGGTCCCTGCTCCTGCCAACCTAGCAGTTCGAAAGCATGTCAAAGTACAAGTAGATAAAAAGGTACCACTCTGGCGGGAAGGTAAACAGCGTTTCCGTGTGCTGCTCTGGTTTGCCAGAAGCGGCTTAGTCATGCTGGCCACATGACCCGGAAGCTGTATGCCAGCTCCCCTGGCCAATAAAGCGAGATGAGTGCCGCAACCCCAGGGTCGGCCACAACTGGACCTAATGGTCAGGGGTCCCTTTACCTTTAACCCAAAGTCTACACCTAACCAATACCATAATCAGTTCTATTTTTCTAGAGAAAGGAGATGCCAGAACTTGCCACAAACGCCTCCCTTGCTCTCTTATCATGGCAATGGTGCCCACCTGAGAGGTGCTGGTGCTGAGGCTGAGGGGGGGAGCCCTGACCATAACCCTTAGCCTAACCCCCTAATCCTTGGACAAACGTGGCCTAGCTCTCTGCAGAAAGATGTGGAATAACCCATCAAGAGGTGTACCATGTGATCGCGTGGCCTGATACAGAGATCAAAAGAACTGGCCAGCTCTCCAAAGGCTGAAGATTCCTGTTGTTAAGAGCAGCATGGCTTCTAACCATCTTCTCCAGATTGTTTTATGAAGCACGCAGATTATGAAAGAACCTAATAACTCTCAGAAGCCCTTTTTCCTTCTGCTGATATGTGTCAGCCTATGCCTAAGGACAGCTTCAAAGACCCATCATTCATATTTAGAATGCCTAGCATTTCATTCCTTCCTAATATAAAGTTATTGAAGGTAGCGAACTATAATACTTTGTGGATGAGGTTTTTTTTAAAAAAAATAATTCTTATTGACCCAAAGAATTTAAGCTAACTGACCAGCTCATCTCCTAGTTAAGATAGCTTCCATTTCACAGACATGAAAAGGGAGTTGCTTGAGAAGCGCCGGTTAAGGAAAATAATTTGTCTCTTGCCTTCAAATATAAACACACAATCTGAAGTTCTGAGCAAAGTCAAAGGAGCAGGGGTGGCACTGAACTGTCCTCAGATGTTATTTCTCCAAAGAGGTTTCTCTGAAGCCATTTTCACGTGATGTGTCTAGACATCTCAGCACCAAGGGTGGTAGCCAACTAAGTTTTACTCAAAGTTGACCTGTTGAAATTAGTGACTCTAACTTAGTCATGGTCATTACAATGAGCCTTCTCTGAGTATGACTTAGCTGAAGACCACCTATGGACTAGAGAAGGGAGGGAAATTCTCAAGCTCATCAGAGCTCATTCTCCTAGCGAGAAACCAAGACAAACTCTGAAGTAGAAGTCAGTCTTCCACTATCAGAGAGCACTCCTCTAGCCCTCTCTGGACCCTCTCTGAGTTCCATGGCCAGGGAAACCAAAATCCTGCAGAGTCGCTGCAAAGAGAATAAATTAACACACAAGACATAACCGGCTGTGTTCTTGGATAAATAAGGTATACTATTCATGTATCAAATCATAAATTTTAATGGAAGTAACTCATAAAGTTCAACAAACAAGACCCAGTGGATCTACTACTATGCCATAAGATCCACTGTCCTGTAATATCACATCTGAGCTTTAAGTACTGGTGAAGCCCAGGACGGCGAAACAAGGCCAATATTCCGGAAATCCTTGTCTTGGACTCTGTGAAAGGATTCTGTGGAACTGCTATAACCTTTCATGTGGATTGTTTGGACCTTATGAACAGACAGGTGGAATAGACACTATTACACAGATGGACCTTATGCATGAACTGACTAGAGAATGATCTGATCCACTGGGTCTTCGGCTTTGTTCGTTTGTTGAACTTTACGAGTTACTTCTGTTAAAATTTATGATTTGATACATGAATAGTATACCTTATTTATCTAAGAACACAGCCGGTTATGTCTCGTGTGTTTATTGGGTATGCTTTACGTGACCATAGGTTTGTTTGTTGTTTTGAAAGAGAATAAATTAAGCAACATTTCACCTGATTACTCAGTGCTGCTCAGATGTCGGCAACAGGTTTAGCTAGTAGGTCCATCGCAGCCCTTCAGGATGACATTGGCTTAGCTTCCCTGATGTCACAGAGGGTCTGAGCAACCATTGGGTCCTTTGGCAAAGTACAGAGAGGAACTTGGGAGACCTTTGAATTCTTCGCTGTAAAATGAACCACTCACATTCCGTGAACATGTCATGCACTTCCAAAACAACTCCTTGCCTAGTGCAGACAGACAGGCTTTGGAGCCATTTGATGTTAACAGACTGACAACATTTGCTGCTTGGGTAAGCAATGCTATGTAAAAATGCATGCCGTAATAAGTCAGTTAACCTATAAAACGTCTTTTAGTTACTGCATAAAGCAAATACTTTTAGAAGATTCGGAGTCACTTAGTCATGATAAACAAGATCCACAGAACAAATATTGAATTAAAACTTAATTTTTTCACATAAAAAATACATTTTCCTCCAATATCAACAGAACTAGATGCTTTCAGATCTCATCCCAGCAGCAGAATAGCTGCAAATTTAGGGAACTGCCTTTCTATCAGTAATGGGTCACACCCACATCATGCACTTAAAGCACATTTAAAGTGTGTGGCTTCCCCCCAAGGGATCCTGAGACCTATAGTTTATTGAGGGTGCTGGGAATCTTAGCTCCGTAAGGGCAAACTACAGTTCCCAGAATTCTTTGGGAGAAACGATGGGCTTTGAATGTGCTTTAAACGAATGCTGTGGGTGTTATCAAGATCCCTAACACACACAACATCTCTGCTTGAATTAGCTTGACTCGGAAAGGCTGTTCTCACATACGCTATTGAAGAATAGATTGGGGGGTTTTCTCAATAAATCTGAATTTCATCAGCCTGTCCCCCTCCCCTTCAGGGACCTTCTGAGCCCAATCCCTGAGCCTCCAGTGACAAACTTCCTTTCACCCACTGCTTCACCAAACACCCTTTTCCTGCCCTCCAAGTTTCCAAGTAGCAAAAATAGGCAAGAGATGGGAAGAGGGGGCAGGTGGGCATCCTTGCTTTTCCTGCTTTCCAGAACCACCACCCTCAAGATAACATAGCAATAGCATAGCACCTCGGACAGAGTTTTCAGGAACGCGGGAAGGAGGAAAAGCACCTCTTTTCTTTTCTGGATCTAGAAACTACACACACAAACACGGTGATGATACAATGGGCTAAAGATTTTGGATATAATATTCAGTTAGAATCTTGGGAAAGGCTGTGGAATGAAGGTATTGATTTTACTGCATGCAGTGCACTTAAAGAAAATGTGTTGAAAATGAGGTATAGATGGTATTTAACACCATCAAAACTTGCTAACGACAAGATCTAATGAGTGTTGGAAATGTAAAGAAAAGGAAGGTATTTTTTACCATATGTGTGGACTTGGACAGAGGTAAAGGCTTTCTGGGAAATGATATATAATGAGTTAAAGAAAATGTTTTAAAACACTTTTGTTTAAAAAAAACAAAAAACCAGAAGCCTTTTTACTGGGTATAGGAGGCAAAGAGATACCCCCCAAAAAGATAAAAGACTGTTCATGTATGCAACAACAGCGACAAGAACCCTTTTAGCCCCAAAAAATGGAAACAAAAAGAAGTACCAATGAAAGAAGAGTGGAAGATAAAAATGGTGGACTTTGCGGAACTGGCAAAGCTGACAGGAAAAATCCCAAACTAGCACGATCAAGAATCCCAAAAAGACTGGAGTAAATTTACACAATATTTGAAAGATCATTGTAAGCAATTAACAACACTAGTAGGGTTATCTGAAGATTTGTAATGCGGAATTTTTTTACCTTTCTACATTTGTTTAAATTTTGAGGTATTTTGTAATGAGTTATATTAGACATGGAAAATATATATATAATGCTGTGATATAAAGGTTATTTTTGAAAGCCAAGAGGTGGGAGGGAAGGAAGTCGCTAGGCTCTAAAGAGCCAAAGAAGTAAAGTGGATAATCACGATGGGATTATATATGTTTAAATGGAAAATTAATAAAAATTATTTTTTTAAAAAATAGAAACTCCACACTCACGTACACACAGGCCCTGAGGGGTGCTGCAAGTCTCCTAGTCCAGACTGACTGGGGCCTGAGCGGGAGCACTCCTGTCAGGGCTTGAGCCAGGATACGCTGCAACATTTTGTCGCAGATCCCGACTTGCTTTTTTAAAAATTATTCCAAACAAATTGCAGTCATTCTGCAACCTCAGGAAGAATATCGCCAGCAAACGCAATAACGGCACAAAGCCATTGCCCATTGTTCACATTCTTCTCTCTCCTTTCCTCTTATTGCTTTTGTTTCCTTTGATGCAAAGTTTACAAGGGGATGAAGCTGCATAAAAAAAGGATGTATTGCATTTTTCAGTTAATATGGCTATGAGAGAAATAGAGAGAGATTAATGTGGCCCCAAACAATATATAAAGGCTCAATTCAGCCATCATAGGTTGTCGTTATTTGCACTGGCCTTGATTCAGAACAGGCATGGGAAATGTGTGACCCCTCTCAGTGTCATTGGACCACAACTCCCATCTTTCTGGAGGGGGAGTGAATGAATAAAGCCATCCCTGATCATCTGCCATGCTGGATGGAGTTGGTGGGAGTTGCAATCCACAACAGCGTGGCGCAATGGTTAGAGTGATTGACTAGGACCTGGGAGACCAGGGTTCGAATCCTCTCTCAGCCACAAAGCTCACTGGGTGACCTTGGGCCAGTCACCATCTCTTAGCCCATGGGTAGGCAAACTAAGGCCCGGGGAGGGCGGGTCCAGCCCAATCACCTTCTAAATCCGGCCTGCGGACGGTCCGGGAATCCGTGTGTTTTTACATGAGTAGAATGTGCACTTTTATTTAAAATGCATCTCTGGGTTATTGGTGGGGCATAGGGATTTGTTCTTTCCCCCAAAAAAATATATAGTCCAGCCCCGCACAAGGTCTGAGGGACAGTGGACCAGTCCCCTGCTGAAAAAGTTTGCTGATCTTAGCTGTCTTAGCCTTACCTACCTTAAAGGGCCAGAAGTGCCTGGCATGCTCTGGTCCATGGGGTCACGAAGAGTCAGACACGACTAAATGACTAAACAACAACAACACCTCAAAGGGTTGTGAGGATGAAATGAGGAGGAGAACCACCACTGGAGTTTCATAAGGGGGGCTGATAATATTCCTTTTAAACCACACTGTCACACAGAACCTCTTCTAGGTGGCGTAAAGTTCATAGACCTCATAGAGATTTCTATCTTGGGAGTGTAGCGGCAAGCAACGGGGAACTACCACATTCTCACCGTGCCAAAAGGAAGAAGCTGCCTCAACCTGCCATTTTTATTTTTAAGCGAAATTATCAAGATTATAAACATTTGCATAATTACTGATTTGGCAACCGCAGGATTTTAAAAAATATATGAATCAGAGTGCAGCTATTTCAGAGTTCAGCTCCCGCAAAGAATTCCAGTTTGCTGAGCGTAATTTATGTTGCTCACAGCAAAGTTACGAAATGTGGCTTCTCCGGTTGCAGAATGTTTTGATCTTCAGCAAGTTCTGATTTGCAACGATGAGGCTCGAAAACATTAGAAAATAAATAAATCTTGTTTACTGTATGTTGAGGTGAATCTCAGGACTGAGTGTGCCTGGTCTGCAAACAAAGCAGCAAGATTGCCCAACTTGCTGCTCTCCAAACTGTTTTGTACTACAATTCCCATCAGCCCCAGCAAACATGACCACACTGTCTGGGGCTGGTGGGAGTTTATAGTGCCCATGGACCACTTCTAAAGGCCATCTCCAACTCCTCGAAATATTCCATAAGCGGTGTCTCTGAAAAATTTTACACATCACCTGGGAAGACAGGTGAACTAATACCAGCGTACTGGAAGAAGCAAAGATCACCAGTGTCAAGGCAATGATTCATCAACATCAACTTGGTTGGACTGGTCATGTTGTGCGGATGCCTGATGATTGTCTTCCAAAGCAACTATTCTATTCCAAACTTAAAAATGGAAAGCGTAATGCTGGTGGTCAACAAAATAAGTTTAAAGACTGTCTCAAGGCAAATCTTAAAAAATGTAGTATAAACACCGACAACTGGGAAACACTGGCCTGCAAGCGCTCCAATTGGAGAACAGCCTTTACCAAAGGCGTCATGGGTTTTGAAGACACTCAAACTCAGGATTAAAGGGAGAAACGTGCTAAGAGGAGGGCACGCTTGGCGAACCCTCACCGTGATCAACTCCCACCCGGAAACATGTGTCCCCACTGTGGAAGGACGTGTGGATCCAGAATTGGCCTCCACAATCACTTATGGACTCATTGTTAAAACCGTGTTTATGGAAGACAATCTTACTCGGCTACGAGTGATCGCCAAAGAGAAAGAGAAGAAAGATAGTTCCCAGAACATCTCTTGTGTTGCAGGTTAAGGAAGGCTGAACTGGAGAATGAAGCAGGTGACACACTGACCTCCAGTAACCCGGTGAGAAGATGCAGGACTATATGTACACACAAATGTGCCACATAATGTTTACGTCACACTTGCGAGAAATCAATCTTATAGAAATATAGGAAGCGGTCTTGTACTGAGTCAGACTTCAGGTGCAAAAATCTTACCATTCTCATGTTACCTGGAGATGCCAGGGACTGAATACCTTCTGGACACAAGGAAGATGCTCTGCCCCTGAGCTACAACCCTTCCCCAAATCTTTTAGCATGGCAGCACCTATTCTCCAAAACCTCCCACCTAATAATATTAGGGTTAAGGTTGTGCCTCAGCTGTAGTGTTCTCAGCACCTTCTAAAAACTTTTTTTGCTTAGGCAAAACTACCTGGGCAATTTTATTTTGTACATTTGGATTGGGAGGGGGTGTTGGTCATTTTGTCGTGTCCACTGTTTTTCAAGTTTGTTTTAATTGCTATTTAATAATGAATATTTTATTGCATTTTATGTAAACTGCTAAGAGGTTGAATTGCATGTAAATTTTGCTAAATCTATAATCTGCATAAGGAATATTCTGGCCACTAAAGCTGTATACAAGAATCCTGGGAATTGTAATTTATTAAGGGTGCTGGGAACTGCAGGTCTCTGAGAAATGGTATTTGCTTCTCTGTGGGAAAACCATGTATTTTAAGTGTGTGTGTGTGTGCGTGTGTAATCAAAGACTCTCCATCATCCATTCACAATTCACAGATTCCCTGGAGAGAAAATTCTTTCTCACAATTTCTCAATAAATAATGACCTTGGCTATTTGCTCATTCGTGTGAACAAAGGACACCTTACTTTCCTGTTGGATCCTGTGATGTTCTATTGATATTTTGCTACGATCCTGTTCTTCAACACACGTGGCGTTAATGAATATTTGGAAACCACTGACATAAGGTGCTCTGAGGTTACCTCTGTGTTTGCAGAAACCAGCTGTGATCTGGACATTTCCCACAGGGAAGAGCCCATAGGTTAGTGGTAGAGCACACACTTTGTATGCAAAAGGTCCTAAAGCCAATCCCCACCTGCAAGAAACAAGGGCATATAGGTTTGAGGTAGCCATAAGCAACATGTCCTCTGGCGCCCATTTCTGACTCTAAAGTTGGCTAAGAGGCACCACTTAAATTTCCCACAATCCCCTGGAGTGCCTGACATGGCATCACTCCAGGGCATTATGGGAAATTAAAATAGCAGGCTGAATGTCCAGTTGACCAGAATTAGGCAGATAATGTTGATGGGTGCTAGACTCAGTATAAGACTGTCGTCTTCTTCTACCTTGGATCTTTAAATGTTGGTGGACTACAACTTCCATCATCCCCACAGCCAGGTTGAAGAACAATGATATCAGGCAGCTTCCTATACTCAAAGCATTTTGACACACGAATATTTTACTGATGTTATGGCGAGAGAAGAACTCAGCTGTAGAGTGTGGATTTTTTCTGGGCTGGCTGCCATTTGAGAGCGAATGAACTTTCCCCACAAAAGCCCACTAACCTTTCCCTGGTTCTAAATTAGAGCAAAGCCTCTAAATGCCACGAATGCACCTAATTGTTCAGAGTCCCAGAGACACCGAAAGTTCAAGGTACTCGGGTAATCTCTCATGCAAAATTCCCACAAGCACAGAGTCACGCTAGCCAGCTACCCAGCAACAACCTTCGGTGGAGATTTCACAACCTTCATCTCTTTTTTTCCATCAGAGAAAGGTTTTTGCTAATACCTCTCTGTACAACAGCCAGAAGACTCCCTCCCCCCCCCCCAAAAAAAAAAATTAGACTTGAATTTCCCAATGAGGCAAATGCCTCATTTGATCGTCTCAGGGATGATCACCAGACCCAATTCCTTTGAAGGGGAAGAATGCCCTCTTGCCAGCGAGAAGAGGTTTCCTATTTAGCACCAGAAGAGCAAGCTCAAGGCTTTATCTGCGGGTGGGTGAGCGGTGAGCTTCCCTGCTACACCATTTGTCGCTTTGCACAACTTGGGGGGCCACCCCTTTCCACTAACCAGCTCCAAGCAGCGGGTGAAGACAACGGAACATTTGCCTTGGCAAGAAAGGCAAATGGGATTGTTTCACAGTGGAGTACCAAAGCCAACACCATTTCCTCCCCATCCCCCCATACATTTACATTTATATTTCCTCAATCCATCATATTATTCTTTTCTCCCTCCTCCCACTTCCCTCCGCCCCCACTCGATTTCCTCCACATTATACAATTTACAATAATCTTTGCATTTTACAAACTTCTCAAATCATATATATATTCTTATTATCTTTCCTTACTAATTTTTCTTCCATTCAGTACTTCACGTTTTAATCTAGGGATATTAGTATATCTTTTTTTGAGCAATATTTTGCCATATATTCATCAAAACATTTCCACTCCTTTTTTAATTTTTGATTCAACTGATTTCTTATTATAGCAGTTAATTTTGCCAAAATTAAATATCCATTTAGTTTACAAATCCATCCCTCCTTTGTGGGGATAATTTGTGACTTCCACCTAGCAGCAATCACTATTATAGCAGCTGTACTCACATATAGAAAAATCCACACACACACACACACACACCGTGGAATCTCTTCATCTATCAATCCAAGGACATATGTCTCTGGTTTCTTTGTTATTCATATTTTCAACACCTTCTTTAGTTCTTCCTGTAAGGTAAAGGTAAAGGGACCCCTGACCATTAGGTCCAGTCATGGCCGACTCTGGGGTTGCGGTGCTCATCTCGCTTTATTGGCCAAGGGAGCCAGCGTACAGCTTCCGGGTCATGTGGCCAGCATGACTAAGCCGCTTCTGGCGAACCAGAGCAGTGCACAGAAACGCCATTTACCTTCCCGCCAGAGCGGTACCTATTTATCTACTTGCACTTTGACATGCTTTCGAACTGCTAGGTTGGCAGGAGCTGGGACTGAGCAATTGGAGCTCACCCCATCACGGGGATTCAAGCCACCGACCTTCTGATCAGTAAATCCTAGGCTCTGTGGTTTAACCCACAGCACCACCCACTCCCTAGTTCTTCATGTACTACTGTGATGGCCTGGGAATCCGATTCAGAGAGTGAACCAGAGGAATCCCAGCCTGCACAGGAGTCCCCGCCTCCAGGGCCGGCTGAACTGGGGCAGGGCCTTGATTCTGAGGCGCCTGCACCTGTGCCGGATCCTCAGGAGCGGGCACCAGGTGAATCCACTCTGGCTCCGGAGGTGGTTGAGGACTCAGTGCCTACAGGTGAGTCTCCCCCTGGGTCCAGTAACCCTTCAGCCTCTCTTGAACTGCAGAGGCTCAGGGCAGAGAGGCGGAGAGAACTGGTTTCTCCCAGGAGGAGTGCTCGCCTTAAGGCCAGGAGAGGCAGGTCTCCTGGGGGCCGGGACCACCCCTGGCCTCAGAGAAGATAAAGACCAGTCAGCCCAGTCCCAGGTTGCAGGAGCAACGTCGTTGAAGAGCTGTTTCGGCCAGCACCCAGACCTGTTCCTCCAGAGTTCCCGTCCTTGCCCGGCTCCTCGCTTCAGACCTCGCCTCGCCCGTGGAGGACAGTCTACAGACCTGCGACCCAGGTCCTGGACCTCGCCCCATGGTAATCTCCCCCTGGGACCAGCACAACTACTATCCAAAATTCCTTAATTTCCTCACACCTCCACCACATATGTATTGTTGTTCCTATTTCTCCACCACATCTCCAACAGAGGTTGGATTTCAATTTATATATCTTTGCCAACTTAACTGCCATTAGGTACCACCTATAGAACATCTTTACAAAATTTTCTTTAATTGTATATGAGGCAGTAAATCATATATCCTCTCGCCAGAGTTTCTCCCATTGCTCTAGATAGATAGTATGTCCGAGATCCTGAGACCATTTAATCATCGTTTCTTTCACTTCTTCCTGCAACCTTGGCGTCATTACCACCATGCTCTAACCAACTGAGCTATCCATTTGAATTGTGGATCCCTGCATGTTACAATAACACACCAGAACCATTGATATATTTTTCTCCTAATCCTTGACCAGTTCTGACTCTGTTGCTACTTGAACGATAATGACTGTTCCCCACATCAAATGGGGGGCGCCTTTTGCATGGTCGCACGCAGCACCCCGGATCCCAGTGTGACTCCTGGTAGTTCAGACTGGCTTCGCCCTCCCCAGGCTGGATACCTGGAGGTCTCCGCCTACCTCAGCCAATCGCCCAATACCGCCTGGGGAGGCGTTGCCAGGGGATCGGCCAAGTAAGGGGAGGGACCGCCCTGCCCACACAACAGAAGGTGAATCTTATCTGCAAAGCATCAGTCGGCTTCCCCACCCTGCCTTCCCTCAGTTAAGTCTTCTTTTTCAGGTTAACCTCTTCTCCACAGGTACGCAGGCGCTGCTACGTCAGGGACGCTGTTGAAGGGCCGGAAAGGAATTTCCCTGCATTGGCAGGTTTTGCCTTTCCCATAGCAAAACGTCACAACTTTGGCGGTTTCAGACCTTGGGTGGAATCCTTTAGTCTATCTTCCTAAATGGGGGGGGGGGGCATGAAGCGATGACCCATGCCCCCGTTGTGGCAGTGATATCAGGGTTCCCCATTAAAGGGGTCTTGAGGGGGGAGGCATTGGCCATACGCCAAGAGGTTGTCATTGCTCTCCCCTGAGACGGCGGCGAAACAGGGGGCGGGCTCTCTGCTTGAACATATGTTCTCCAGAGCCAGCCCAATCCCCACACATTTTGGATAACCCTGATGTCTCCCCGGCTGGGGACTGGGAAGGATAAACGCCCAGTGCCTGAGCCAAGGTCTCCCTACATCTGAAACTTAATAAAGTTGTGGCCAATTTTAATCCCATAGCACGTTGTCTTGAGTCATTATTCCACTCGGGGGTCGCTTAGGGTTGGGGGGACTCCACCTATCCACGCAATGTATAGATTTTTGATAGTATGTGACTGATAGATTCATCGGCCATTGTTGATGGTGTGCCCTAAGAATTCTGCCTATTCCAGTAACACATCAGAACCAAAAACACCCAGTGTGTCCTTATGCTACAAGCAAACCCATGGATAAAACCTGCTTCCATTCGATTAATCAACCATAATTTTAGCTATCAAACTTTGTAGCACTATTTGTTATCCCCGCAAGTTGTGCTTCCGCAGCTGCTGGGCTTTTTCGAAGGCAATAGCCTTCAACTGTCATTGAAGTGCTTAGGAAGAAAAATCAACACTGGTGAAAGTTATTATTTCCTCCTCCTCTTCCTCATTCTGCTCTTCCTCCTGTAGGAAAGAAGCCAGCTAATTCTTGGTTCTACTTTAAAGAACTTTCCGTGCTCGGGAACATTTCATGAAAAATGTTGGTGGAGAACAGAGTGTGAGAAGGAATTGGATGCCGTGCCAGATCAAAGCATGTATTAATGTGCTGTAATTGAAAAACAAGAGAACACCGAGAGACTTATCTTGGGCAGCTGAGGTCAGTCAAACATCTTCTGATGGGGGGGGGGGGATGGTACTGACTAACTTCCAGGGGCAACTAGGAGACACCTGTTGAGACAGCAGGGCAAGGCCATCCTGGCATTTTCATCCTGTCCGGCATCTGCAAGCACCTCGCTATGATAGCAAGCTGCAAGGAAGAAACTTCAGACAGGCGTGTCATAGACCCATAGACTCATAGAACTATAATTCTATGAGTGATCCTGACATTGCCTGTCATATACGTATGTTTTTTTTAAAAAAAATAATTTTTATTAACAGGCCAATCACATCACATTATCCATATCACATTGATTCCAAATTATACAGCCAAATTTTAAATTTTGTTGGGGGTACCCATACATCAAGCTCAGCTCGAGTCCAAAACAGCATCACTTATCTTACTGCAT
Organism: Podarcis muralis; assembly: GCF_964188315.1. NCBI lineage: Eukaryota > Metazoa > Chordata > Lepidosauria > Squamata > Lacertidae > Podarcis > Podarcis muralis. The sequence continues at coordinate 9,746,549 of NC_135663.1, forward strand.
TAATTAGACAGTTCTGTCCAGTTTGACCCGGATAGTACTTTATTACTTCCTTTCTCTTCTTGTTGTTATCATAAATTCCTTTCTTTGCGATCTCTGATGATTTTCACAAGCAGGTTAAAAGCTGGCATTCTATGTGGATTTTGTACTCTTCCAAAAATCATATCGATCCGGGACAGCCTCTGTACAACGCTTCCATAAACAAAATGAATCTCCGATCTGTCCTTTATTTTTCTCAGGCTTACCAAATAAGTCAAATGAGTCTGGGGGTTCTGTCAGGTCAAACTTACATTCCAGCATTCCTTCTCATTCAAACAATCCTGATTCTCCTCCCCCAGTCCTTCTTCCTCCGGCAAACCTGTCATGGCGAGACGCCATTTTTTAACTGCGTCATAAAATTTTTCCTCTTTTCTCACCGTTCTCCAGTCTTCTTTCCTGGTGGCCCCCGTCATATACATATGTTATGCATGCGCACTGAATTAGAGTGCAAATGAAATCCATCGGGGTGCCAACTTGAATAAAATATTGGGGGAGCAGGTAAGCCCTGCCCCACATAATCAATCACATGATGCAACTTATGCACACTACAGTGGTACCTCGGTTTATGAACGTAATCCGTTCCGGAAGTCGGTTCTTTTTTTTTCCAAATTTTTTTATTGATTTTCCACATTTATCACAAAAATAACAAAACAAAACAAACAACAAGGAAAAACACATCACACTACAATAAACTAAACACAAAGAAAAATTGTTTCTTCAAATACCTAATTCTCATTACATTGATAACTGACTTCCTCGAATCCCCTCTAACTGAATTTCATTATGTCACCTATATAACAGTTCTCCAAATTCATATTTCTAATAATATTGACTCCTTTCATTTACTAACCTCTTCTCCTTTATTAGTATTTTAATCCTTAATATTTACTCTAGCATATTCTTATTCTACCCCTAAGCCTATTTATTATTTCCAAGAATTTTCTATTTATCTTATATCACAATATTTAGCTAAATATTCTTTAAATTTCTTCCAGTCCTCTTGCATCTCCTCCTCTTTCTGGTCGCGGATTCTTCCAGTCAGGTCGGCCAGCTCCAAAAAGTCCAGCATCTTCATCTGCCATTCTTCTATTGTTGGTATTTCTTGCGATTTCCAGTTTTTGGCTAATAAAAGTCTTGTCGCTTCCAGAAGTCGGTTCTTAAACCGAAACCGTTCTTAAACCAAGGCACGCTTTCCCTAATGAGGCCTCCCGCCGCCTTCCACCATTCGGATTCCGTTCTTAGACTGAGGTAAAGTTCTCAAACCTGGACTTCCGGTTTTGCGGAGTTCGTAAACCGAATCGTTTGTAAACAGGACTGTTCTTAAACTGAGGTACCACTGTATTTGAATGGCCATGACCATAAACTTTGGGGAGGCCTCAAATATTTTATGGGGGAGTGGGGCAAAGACCCCTCGACCCCCAGGGGTTGGCTCTTATGAAATCCATTGAGCATGAGCACACACACACAAACACACAGGCTCAATCTCTGTGTGAAAATAGGAGTAGTAAGCTGGCAATTCCACCCTGCATGGTTCAAACAGCGGCCTGCCTTAAGTCCGTTGGATTTTTTAAATGTCAGCTGGAATGTAAAATGGATTATTGCTGAGCAGATAGCAACGCCCCTCCTGCAAGGCAGATTTTCATGCTTTGATGGAAAGGGGCTGAATTAACAGTTTTTCCCATGGGCTTGCTTGTGAATTATAAAATAATGTGCAGGTGAAACAGGGCAGGAGTGTGGAATGTCTGGGTCACACCAATCCAGGACAGATTTAGGTTCACTGGAGTTAGATAGTCACACGCCTAGAATTCTGCAGTCAAGCAAAATTTTCTCTTACAGTAATACAGGGAAGGGAAGGGGAAGAGGAAGGAGCAGGAGATTCTAGTTCTCTCTCCATCGTTCTACCCGGAAACTGAGGTCCAGCACCGAGGGCCTTCTGGTGGTTCCCTCACTGCGAGAAGCCAAGTTACAGGGAACCAGGCAGAGGGCCTTCTCCGTAGTGGCGCCCTCCCTGTGGAACGCCCTCCCACCAGATGTCAAAGAGAACAACAACTACCAGACTTTTAGAAGACATCTGAAGGCAGCCCTGTTTAGGGAAGCTTTTAATGTTTGATGTATTATAGTATTTTAATATTTTTTTTGGAAGCCGCCCAGAATGGCTGGGGAAACCCAGCCAGATGGGCGGGGTATAAATAATAAATAAATAAATTATTATTATTATTATTATTATTATTATTATTATTATTATTATTATTATTATATCTCCGTTACTAAAAGCATGAGTCAGCAAACTAAGGCCCGCTGGGCAGATCAGGCCCAATTGCCTTCTGGATCTGGCCCATGGAAGGTCCGGGAATCGCTGCGTGGATCACCAGTGCACACGTTCTTTCCCTCTCCCTCACACATCGTCCCTCCGCCGCTGCCTTCAGCCCTCGCAAGACACAGGTAAACAGCCACCAGGGCTCGTGGTGCTCTCGCATCATAATTTTTTTTTCAAAATATAGTCCGGCCCCCCACAAGGTCTGAGGGGCAGTGGACCGGCCCCCTGCTGAAAAAGTTTGCTGACCCCTGACTAAAAGCAGTGACAGAGTGGGTTACCGTTATAATAATAAAACTAACAAGGAATAAAGCAACAGTCAGAACCACAAAACCTGACAACAGCAGACTGAGCTGGGGAAATAAATAAATAAATAAATAAAGGGTCATCTAGTCCAACCCCCTGCAATGCAGGAATCTCAGCTAAAGCATCCATAACAGAAGGCTACCCAACCTCTGTTTAAAAACCTCCAAGGAAGGAGAGTCTACAACCTCACAAGGGGGACTGTTCTGCTGTCGAACTGCTCTTCCTGTCAGAAAGTTTTTTCGCACATCTAGTTGGAATCTCCTTTCCTGCAATTTGTAGCCAGTGGTTCGAGTCTTACCTTCCAGAGCAGGAGAAAACAAGCTTACTCCATCCTCCAGGAGACAGCCCTGGAGATATTTGAAGATGGCTATCATATCTCCTCTCAGCCTCCTCTTTTCCAGGCGGAAAATACCCAGTTCCTTGATAAGGCTTGGCTTCTAGACCCTTGATCAAAGTAATTGCCCTCCTCAGCAGCACACATTCCAACTCGTCAACCTCTTTCTTAAATTGTGAAGGATGAAAACTCAGAAGTGTTGATGCCAGCCTTCTATGGGATGAGAAGGAACCAGAGAGTGCCCTCTCACTGGTTACTGAATATTAGATTTCAGACCAATGCCAAGAGGGCACTTCCTGCACGTCTTAAAGCATGGGTCTACATAGGAGCAAGCAGGCATCTGTCCAAGTATGTAGGTCCCAAGATGTACAGGGTTTTGTGCTTCAATGCAAGCTCCTTGAACTTGGCTCCGTAGCATACAGCCAGGGCAGTTTTTTTTTCCACCTAGGCAGGATGTGCTTCATAGAGGCTGTCCCTGAGGTCCACATTCCCCTTCTGAGTTACCTTCCAAGGGCCACATGCCAGGGGTGGTTGGGGCCAGAGGGAAATTGGGTGGAACAACTAATGTGCTTAGTTGCAAGAGGCATTGTTGTTGTTTAGTTGTTTAGTCATGTCCAACTCTTCGTGACCCCATGGACCAGAGCACGCCAGGCACTCCTGTCTTCCACTGCCTCCCGCATTACCAGAGGCATTACCAGAGTTCAAAAAACACTTGAGGAGGAATAGAAGCAGGTGTGACTTGCGGGGAGTTGTGAGGGCCAGATTGGGAATAATAATTATTATTATTTATTATTTATACCCTGCCCATCTGGCTGGGCTTCCCCAGCCACTCTGGGTGGCTTCCAACAAAATATTAAAATACAGGAATGCATCAAACGTTAAAAGCTTCCCTAAACAGGGCTGCCTTCAGATGTCTTATAAAAGTCTGGTAGTTGTTCTCTTTGACATCTGGTGGGAGGACGTTCCACAGGGTGGGTGCCACTACCGAGAAGGCCCTCTGCCTGGTTCCCTGTAACTTCTTGCAGTGAGGGTCAGAAGGTCCTCAGATCTGGATCTCAGTGTCTGGGCAGAACGATGGGGGTGGAGACGCTCCTTCAGGTATACTGGACCGAAGGCTAAATATAGCCTTCCTGACTAACAGCCAGCAGAAGAATCTTACACTCCATAAATCTGTCTAATCTTCTTTTAAAGCCATCCAATTTGGTGGCGGTCACTAGCTCCCGAAACAGGACTCCCTTCAGATGTCTTCTAAAAGTCAAATAGTTATTTATTTCCTTGAGATCTGAAGGGAGGGCGTTCCACAGGCAGGGCTCCACTACCAAGAAAGTCCTCTGCCTGGTTCCCTGTAACTTGGCTTCCTGCAGTGAGGGAACCGCCAGAAGGCCCTTGGCGCTGGACCTGTGTCCGGGTAGAACGAAGGGGGTGGAGACGCTCCTTCAGAAGGCCAGAAGGGCCACATTTGACCCTTGAGTTTGAGCTTCCCCAGTCCTGCACTAAGCCCACCCAATGCCATGGCTACAGTCACTTCCCCAACAAAATTGTTTCTCCAGCAAGGAAGAGCAACCTCGGCCTTCTGCCTTCCTCTATGCCAGCAGATGCTGTCGATACATGATTCCAACCCAGAAATAATGTCAGTTGTGTCAATTAGGCTTAATTGGGGGGAATTAATTTTGCCTGCCTGGGTTATACAACTGAGCAGAAGCCATTGGGGTCAGCCTCAAGGCGGAAAAAGGCAAACTGCTTTGTGCACAGTCTCTGAGCCTGATCGGTAGTTTCTCTATTGATATCTCTCTCCTTTTGATGCAATTTTAATCACCAATAAATTCCCTGCCCCAGATTACGTGCCTGACAAGAGCCCACCGTAATGGTGACAAATCGCTTTCCTTTTGAATCATTAAAGGCAGGTCTGGATAGAGGCCCTCATATTTGCATACGTGTATCCTAAAGTACATTGGCGCTTAATAGCATGACTCAGGAGTTGGGAAATGTTCCAGGCTAATAAAAGAAAGAGCTTTAGCCGCACCTATGGCTGCTGTGGTTATATATAATGGGAGGTGATTTAATGGGGGGACTTTGGAGTTCAACAGCTGAGTAATGAGAAGCAGCCCACTCTAAGGGAAAACTAGGAATGTTCAGGGTACACTGGCAAATGGCATCCCTGAACTCACATCTTGGGAATACAGGTCGAAAAGATCCATCATGGCTTCCACAAATCAGCCAGCAGTCAGTTCTTGGATCCACTTCTTGCAACCAAGTCCAACATTTACATTTTATTAACTTTCGGCTTGAAATTTTGGTGGGCAAAAGCAGAGGGAGGTAAAATCCAGGCATCGTTCCAAGGTGGGCACTAAAATCGCGATGGGGAAGAGTACCAGCATGGTGGGGGCAGCAGCAGAGTTCCTCCTCTTCTTGGCCACCCAAGAATGTCCCTTGGAATGACCTGAGAGAGAGGAGAACGGCAGACACATCTGCCACACTAGATAGAGGCCACCATTTCATCCACCCATCATTTTTACTCCACGATGTCCTTGGTTGTCTTACAAGGAAATGGAATTTGGGTGGTGGGGAGAGACGGCTGCTCCATGGGGATTTTAAACCTATTTAGAGTGTGCAGATTGTAAAGGATTTCCCCTCTAAAAATGCGCACAGACTCAGGATGGAACAGTCCTTCTCGTCTACTCGTGTGCAACGGCTACAGATGGGATCAAGACTATTAAACTCATACTTTCTCTGCAGCAAAAGAGAATCTTGAAGCAGTACAGGCAGATTAGAGGCTCTCAAGTTGTTGTTGCTGTTATACCCCGCTGTTATGTACTGAGTTGAATAGGATCCAAAAGGCAGCAGTCTGATTGGTCCTAGAACAATAGGGTCCAGGATGCAGCAGTCTGATTGGCCCACAGGAGCCACCCAATCCAGCTCCAAGTGGAAGTGAATCCGCAACCTGATTGGCCTACAGGTGAATCCCAGAATTAGCCAATCACGTGGGGCCCATTGTGTAAATAAGGTATATAAAGCAGACATTCTGGGGGAACTTCCATTCCTCCTCACCACTATGAGCTGAATAAAGAGAATGAAATCCACTCTCGACTCCGAGTATATTTCACCCGCCTATCTGGCTGGGTTGCCCCAGCCACTTCCCTACACAGTTGCTGTCTTCAGGTGTCTTCCACAGGGAGGGTACCACTGCCAAGAAAGCCCTCTGCCTGGTTCCTTGTAACTTCACTTCTCGCAGTGAGGGAACCACCAGAAGGCCCTCAGAGCTGGACCTCAGTGTCCGGGCTGAATAATATAATTACAAGTAACAACAGGGCATTCACATGTTATATTCACTGGGTGTACAATCAGGGTACGTGCACAAACAAACACTTGAATTGTATACTTATACAGCTTTTTTCATGAATCAATAACTCTAACCTTGGCGAGGTCATTCATCTCCCATGCTTCCAGCCAATGGCTTAGAAGAAAAGGAACTCACCCTATGAACACCTGGTATCATTTAATAAATGTCACCTTCAAGTCCCACAACCTTTTTTTCAGAATCTAACAAATCTGTCCCATTAATACATAAAACTAAAGTGGAGTACTTGCTCATCCAAGTGGGTTTAAAAAAATCCTTCTGCATTTGGTGGAGTGGAAAGCAAAGAAAGAAAGAGGCAAAGTGGATAACATCCATACTTGTGGATAACATCCATAGGGGTTTCATTTCTCTTCCCCTCCTCTCAATATTGATTATCAAGCAAGAGAGAATGAATTATTTGATGTTACAAAGGTCAGTGAGAGGAGACAGCAAAGTGATCATTCACCTCCCTTTTGTATGTACTGAACAGGTGTGGAGCCTGTGTACAAACCTGCAAGTTTACACTCTTTCGCACAAAACACTTGTGTGCATGTGTCGAGACTGCACCCTAATACTTTCAGAGGGTACTGGGCCAAATGTAGTATAAACACTGACAACTGGGAAACACTGGCCTGCGAGTGCTCCAGTTGGAGAACAGCCTTTATCGAAGGTGTCATGGGCTTTGAAGATGCTCAAACTCAGGACGCAAAGGAGAAACGTGCTAAGAGGAAGGCACACTTGGCAAATCCACAACTCCCGCCTGGAAACCAATATCCCCACTGTGGAAGGAAGTGTGGGTCCAGCCTCCACAGTCACTTACAGACTGATTGTTAAAACCGTGTTTATGGAAGACAATCTTACTCGGATACAGAGCGGATCCACTGAGCAATGGGCTGGTTTGTTCCAAGCGCCTGACACTTACAAGGCAGCTTCACATGGTGAAGTCAAGGGAAAGATCCCCATGTCAGTGTGGCTCCAAGTCAGGCATTTCTTCCCAAGAGAAAGTGGAGTGGGAGACAATGCCACCCATTTTAAGTAACTCACATAAGCCTCTGTAAATCTGGGAAAGGGAAAGAACCACAGATCTCAAGAGCCAGGTCTGAAGTCAACTCATTAATCCCCTTAGGTCTCATGTCACAAAAGCTTTGCGAACTGGAGGGGATTTTCTAAATACCTTTGGGAACCAGTGCATTAAAAAAAAAAAAGTTAAATGATTCTGCTTTTGTGCAGGTTTGGGCACATTTAATGATGCGAAGGTGCAACATGCATCTTTCCCCACAAAGATAAGTGCACGGAAGCAGAAGAGAAGCACAGTCTGCCCATTCTGGCCCCAATCCAATCACAGCCATGCGCAATTTAGTACAGTGGACCCTCGGGTTACGTAACTTTCAGGTTGCAAATGCGGCAAACCCAGAAGTATATACACTTCCGGGTTTCGCCATACGCGCATGCGCAGAAGCACTCTATTGCACCGCGTGCGTGCGCAGAAGCGGCGCATCATTTTGCAGACTTTTCTGGGTACATAAGGACCCCCAGAATGAATTAAGTTCATATCCAGAGGGTCCACTGTACAGGATTTGGAGTCTCCAGACAGGCCGGCACCTTACAGTAAATGGACAAAAGTACGAAGATTCACAAAATGTTTAGGGGTATGCGTCCCCCCCAGGGGAAAAAAATGCCCTTGGTACCAGCAACCCGGTTTCAAATTCCTGCTTGTCCAATTCAGACATTCCCTATGCTTTGCTCATGAAAACTTGGAAACTTTCTTTTCAGGTGTACATCTCTCCCCTTTTCCACACTAGTAGTAACTTTATTTTAAAAATCCACTAGAGGGTGCTCTATCAACAGCAAAAAACCTCTGTACTCCGTCTGAGAGTACACAGGCTTAACTGGGTGTTTGGAGAGGCTTAGATGCCCAGGGTGGGTGAGGAAACCCAGCCAGATGGGCGGGGTATAAATAATAAAATGATGCTGCTGCTGCTGAGATGATTGATGATGATGATGATGATGATGATGATGATGATGATGATGATGATGATGATGTCTCCTGGCTGCCTGTGCCTTGTAATGTCTTGGTAAATGCAACACATGTTATTTATTTATTTGATACTGAAACATGGACATCATCTGTGTTGTGCCACCTTAAGCAGCCATGGCTCAACCCCCCCCCCCCCCAAGAATCCTGGGCACTGTAGCTTCTTAAGGGTGCTTTGAGAGTTGCTAGGAGACCCCCTATTCCCCTCACAGAGCTACAGTCCCAGAGTTTCCTATGAAGAGGGATTGACTGTTAAGCCACTCTTGAGTTGTTCCTGTTGTTTAAATCATGTGATCTGCTTGACCCTTCTAGTTTCGTCCCTGGATCAAGCAACATCAAGTAGTATCACATTAGCGGAGAACCAGGGAGCTCAACCAACAGCCACGCTGGCAATATTTTGCATGCATCTCAACGGTAACCATAACAGATACTCAGAGCCACCTTAGGCATCAATCTCCTGGTTAGTGTTTGCACTTCCATTAACTTTAATTATTCAGAGGCCGTGGGGAGGAGTCATGCAGCTTCACCATATCCCCTGCAGGAGATCATTAGGATTAGACAGGTGATAGGATACTGAGCCATTAGGAAAATTGCATCTATTACAGACGACTGCACAAGGCCACCTCTGCCACTGCCTCTTTCTCTCTGTCTCACGTGCGTTAAAACCCTCCATAAACCCACTTTCCCGTGAAACCTTCAACTTCCTCAATTCTTCTCCAAAGCTAAATCAAGCCACAAGTCTCTGGGACTTCATTTTCTCACATTTATCCTTTGTCACCCTTGCCATTTCACTGTCCTCCACACCAGTTCTTCATTATGTCTCCTGCAATGAAATGAAATGAAATGAAATAGGCTGTCAATTCATAGGGAAAGGGGTCTGTCTATGGGGACTCCATAGGATGCCACTACAGTGGTACCTCGGGTTACATACGCCTCAGGTTACATACGCTTCAGGTTACAGACTCCGCTAACCCAGAAATAGTACCTTGGGTTAAGAACTTTGCTTCAGCATGAGAACAGAAATTGCACGGCGGCGGCGCAGCAGCAGCAGGAGGCCCCATTAGCTAAAGTGGTGCTTCAGGTTAAGAACAGTTTCAGATTAAGAACGGACCTCCGGAACGAATTAAGTACTTAACCCGAGGTACCACTGTATATGTTGATGGTACGGGGGGGGGGGGGCGCAGTCTGTGACAGAAGCACATTCATTCCTTGCCAGCATGTAAAGGTTTCAGCATATATTTAAACCACACATGTAAAGCTTCCCCCCAAAATCTTGGGGGTTGTAGTTTACCCTTTACAGAGCTACTGTCCCCAGCACCTTTAACATACTACAGTTCCCAGCATTCTTGGGTGGGGGGTCATGTGCTCTCCATGGAGGTGCAGGTCAACTCTGTGTCCATGGCAGCTGTCTACCAGCTCCATCTGGTATGCAGGCTGAGACCCTACCTGCCCGCAGACTGTCTCGCCAGAGTGGTGCATGCTCTAGTTATCTCTCGCTTGGACCACTGCAATGTGCTCTGTGTGGGGCTACCTTTGAAGATGACCCAGAAACTACAACTAAGTCTAGGCTAGACTGGTGACTGGGAGCGGCTGCCAAGACCATATAACACCGGTCCTGAAAGACCTACATTGGCTCCCAGTACGTTTCCGAGCACAATTCAAAGTGTTGGTGCTGACCTTTAAAGCCCTAAACGGCCTCGGTCCAGTATATCTGAAGGAGCGTCTCCACCCCCTTTGTTCTACACGGACACTGAGGTCCAGCTCCAAGGGCCTTCTGGTGGTTCCCTCACTGCGAGAAGCGAGATTACAGGGAACCAGGCAGAGGGCCTTCTTGGTAGTGACGCCCGCCCTGTGGAATGCCCTTCCATCAGATGTCAAGGAAATAAACAACTACCTGACTTTTAGAAGACACCTGAAGGCAGCCCTGTTTAGGGAGGTTTTTAATGTTTGATGTTTTATTGTGCTTTTAGTTCTGTTGGGAGTCACCCAGAGTGGCAGGCGAAACCCAGCCAGATGGGCGAGGTGTAAATTATTATTATTATTATTATTATTATTATTATTATTATTATTATTATTATTATTTGGTGTGCATGCAGCCTGACTGTAAACAGTTTGAAAACTGCAGCTCTATGCTAAAGAGACCCAATTATTTAAGACTTCCTTTATGGGGAATATGATCCACACAGCCTTGATCATTTTACTCTTTCCTATGCCTTAATGATCTCTGCTATAGAGCCATGGCAGTGGAGAGTCAGAAAGCACAAGTCCCTATCTGTAATCAAAATCCCTCTGAAAGCTGCCTCTTGCACTTTAAGCAAATGAAGCAGGGAGGGGCGTGGGTTGCAGGAAGATCAATCTGCCCCTCAAAGGTAGGGAACTCAATGTCACTTGATCCGTCCGCTTCAGCATCCTGAACAAGACACCATGGCAGGTGTTCTCCTTGGACGTATGAAGATAGCTCCCTCCCTCTTTCTTTCTTTTTCCCCCTTTCCTTTTGAAGAATGAAATTGCAGCTTCAGATATCCAGTCTACTCTGGATATCTGGAAAGGTGCACACCTGACATGTTACCTTTCTGGATGTGCACACAGTTTTCGGGGGAAACAAATGGATATCTTTGGGCACCGTTATGTGAGAAGACAGGGTGGCGCTGTGGTCTAAACCACAGAGCCTTGGGCTTGCCGATCAGAAGGTCAGCGGTTCAAATCCCCGCGACAGGGTGAGCTCCCGTTGCTCGGTCCCTGTTCCTGCCAACCTAGCAGTTCGAAAGCACGAAGTGCAAGTAGATAAATAGGAACCGATCCGGCAGGAAGTGAACGGCGTTTCCGTGCGCTGCTCTAGTTCGCCAGAAGCGGCTTAGTCATGCTGGCCACATGACCCGGAAGCTGTAAGCTGGCTCCCTCGGCCAATAAAGCGAGATGACCGCCGCAACCCCAGAGTTGTCCATGATTGGACCTAATGGTCAGGGGTCCCTTTACCTTTACCTATGTGAGAAGACCACAGGTTTATTTTAGTGTCTGTATCCACTGGGAAGCCACAAAGCAGGTACCGCCACAATCATGTTGGCATAAGCAGATTGGTTTACTCAGTGCTTTTTTCTGGGAGGGGGGACCCCTAAACATTTTGTGAATCTAGTTTTGGCCTCATTGACGGGCAATATTTCAATATGAGTAGGAAAATGAGAGTATCCCTAAATTTTTTTAAGGAAAAAAGCACTGGGTCTACTAAAGCACTCAACAGCCTCATGAAAATTCATCTGTGAATTTCTCTGAATATACACATTTACAGAGCAATTCCCCCAAATGTAACACACTAGCAGGGAGTGCCTGACACTGCCCAGGGATTTGTAGAAACCCAAAAATGGTGTGAGCTTCGAACCTCTCAAGCAAAGAATCAGGCGCAATCACCCCAACGTCACATTTAGGTCCACCATCTTGATTTAAAATGGCTTCTGGCACCCAAACCATCCATGAAGACCACTGGCCCCACTATGGGAAGCTTTGTGCTGAGTTTGGTGATGATATCTCAAGGGTTATCGAGCGGCGCCATATTAATAAACACATAATATTGACAAAGAGTGGAACAGGAAATGTGAGGCTCTGGTTTTCAGCTGCACCTGGGCACCCTCAATTGTGTGGAGCTACAATCGTAGTAGTAGTAGTAGTAGTAGTAGTAGTAGTAGTAGTAGTAGTACTAAAACATCATCCCATCATTGAAGCCAGGGGTGTGTGTGTTAAGAAATGGTATATTTCTCTCACAGAGTCCAATCCACAAGCCTGTGTGGTGTAGTGGTTAGAGTGTGGCACTAGGACCTGGGAAACCAGGGTTCAAATCCCCACTCAGCCAAATGAGACTCACTAGGTGACCTTGGGTCAGTCCCTCCCTCAGCCTAACCTACCTCGTGGGGAGGGGGGTAGGATAGCAATGCAATAATGTTGTTGTTTAGTCATTTAGTCGTGTCCGACTCTTCGTGACCCCATGGACCAGAGCACGCCAGGCACCTCTGTCCTCCACTGCCTCCCGCAGTTTGGTCAAACTCATGCTGGTAACCTCGAAAACACTATCCAACCATCTCGTCCTCTGTCGCCCCCTTCTCCTTGTGCCCTCCATCTTTCCCAGCATCAGGGTCTTCTCCAGGGAGTCTTCTCTTCTCATGAGGTGGCCAAAGTACTGGAGCCTCAGCTTCACGATCTGTCCTTCAAGTGAGCACTCAGGGCTGATTTCCTTAAGAATGGATGCGTTTGATCTTCTTGCAGTCCATGGGACTCTCAAGAGTCTCCTCCAGCACCATAATTCAAAAGCATCAATTCTTCGGCGATCAGCCTTCTTTATGGTCCAGCTCTCACTTCCATACATCACTACTGGGAAAACCATGGCTTTAACTATACAGATGCAATAATAGTATATAATAATAATTTATTATTTATACCCCGCCTATCTGGCTGAGTTTCCCCAGCCACTCTGGGCAGCTCCCAATCAAGTGTTAAAAACAGTACAGCATTAAATATTAAAAACTTTCCTAAACAGGGCTGCCTTCAGATGTCTTTTAAAGATAGGATAGCTGCTTATTTCCTTCACATCTGAAGGGAGGGCGTTCCACAGGGTGGGTGCCACTACCGAGAAGGCCCTCTATCTGGTTCCCTGTAACCTCACTTCCCGCAATGAGGGAACCGCCAGAAGGCCCTTGGAGCTGGATCTCAGTGTCCGGGCTGAATGATGGAGGTGGAGACGCTCCTTCAGGTATACAGGACCGAGGCCATTTAGGGCTTTAAAGGTCAGCACCAACACTTTGAATTGTGCTTGGAAACGTACTGGGAGCCAATGCAGATCTCTCAGGACCGATGTTATGTGGTCCCAGCAGCCACTCCCAGTCACCAGTCTAGCTGCCGCATTCTGGATTAATTGCAATGCAATCAATCAATAAACCAGTGCATAGGGCATCTAGCTGCCCATCAGTTTTGCTAATATTTAATAAAATGCCCTTTCAACTTCTTGCGGCTTTCTCATTCTTATTTATTTTCATTAGGTAAAATGCCCCGGAGATAACATTCCTCTTTTTCCCCCGAAGGGAAAGAATAACTTCCATCTCCTTGAGTGGAAAATATTTTCTTTTATGGTGACTATACAAATGTTTTGTGCATTTTTGCTTTATAAGAACAGCAGATTTTCATGATCAACCCCCCCTCCCTCCCTCCCCGACACGTGATGCCGAGAGCAAGGGGCTGTTTTTATTCTTTTGAGCCTTATTTATGAACAACAGTTGTGCTCGCTACCTCCAGAATTCAGATGCAGGCCTCTTATTGAACCAGTGTCAGCGGGGTGTTGGCCAGTCACCTTTAAGCAACAGAGAAGGGCAAATTCCCCAATTCAAAGCAGAACCATACCCTGATGGGGAGGCAGCTGGGTGACCCAGGAACAAAAGAAGCAGCCCAACTAGCTCAGCATTGTATACCCTCCAGCATCCTGCTGATCAAAATTGGGACGGCCGGGTTTTTTGGTCCTGAGCTCTCACTGGAGACAGGTGATGAGAACGAGACAAAAAAGAGTGCTTTTTGGGCCGGCGTTCTGGTTTGAGCCAGCTAATCTGTGCCAGAGGACTGGAGCAAAAGACAGGATATTCCAGAATCCAATCAGAACCCAGATTGGCTGTTGTATTTCTGGGATGTCCTGTGGTTGAGTGGTATGGCGTTATGAACACTGACGAGCTGTGGCCATCCAGGGCTTCAGGCAGGGGGTATTCTGGCCATCCTACCTGGAGGAGCTAGGGGGTTATCCTGGGAACTTCTGCATGCACAGCAGCACGGGAAAACATGTAGCTCCTCTGCAAACCCACACCCAGTAATCAGGGCTGTGCATGCAGTTTCTTCACTGGAACAGGAACTGCACATGGACAACCCAGCACTGCAATACTGTACCTGCTTTGCATGCAGAAGGTCCCAAGTTCAGTCCCAGCATCTTCAGGTAAGGAGATGCTCAGGGAATTATAGATGGCCTAGTGTCATGGACCGGCTGGATGCAGAGGAGTGGTTGGAGGCCCAGCTGGGGAACCCCCAGGGGCAGGCACCATTAAACGCCATCTCCAACTCCTTGAAAGATTCCATCAACGGTGTCTCCAAAAACATTTACACATCACTTGGGAAGACAGGCGAACTGATGCCAGTGTACTGGAAGAAGCCAGTGTCGAAGCAATGATTCTTCAACATCAACTTGGTTGGACTGGTCATGTTCTTCAGATGCCTGATTATTGCCTTCCAAAGCAAATACTCCATTCCGAACATAAGAATGGAAAGTATAATGCTGGTGGTCAACAAAAGAGGTTTAAAGACTGTCTCAAGGCAAATCTTTAAAAATGTAGTATAAAAACCGACAACTGGGAAACAGTGGCCTGTGAATGCTCCAATTGGAGAACAGCCTTCCCAAAGGTGTCATGGACTTTGAAGACGCTTGAACTCAGGACGAAAGGGAGAAACATGCTAAGAGGAAGGCACGCTTGGCAAACCCTCACTGGGATCAACTCCTGCCCAGAATCCTATGTCCCCACTGTGGAAGGATGTGTGGATCCAGAATTGGCATCCATAGTCACTGACAGACTCACTGTTAAAACCGTGTTCATGGAAGACAATCTTATTTGGCTATGAGAGATCACCAAAGGAGGAGGAGGAGGAGGAGGAGGAGGAGGAATGGTTGGAGGTTCCAGCTGGGGAACCACCCAACATTGTGGGTGCCTGGAATGTGTCCGTAACATCATACACATCCATGATATCACACGTCGCAGCAGCAGGGCTCACTCCATTGAGCAATGGAGTGCCCCGCTTCAGTGCGTGACACATTGGGTCTCCTGGCTGGGCACGCACAGTGAAAAATTTGCGGGTGCCTCAGCCCCCCAACCCCTGGCCCCCAGAGATGGTGCCTATGCCCAGGGGAAGGAGGCTCAGAGGCAGGGGATTGGTGGTGGGATGATGATGAGTGGTCAGAGGGAGGATCAGAAGCAGACCGGGAGGAGGTGTCAGAAGCCGAACAGGCAACAGGGTGTTGTGAGCAGGAAGAGGCTGTGACAGAGAGCAGTCCAGACTCAGAGGCAGAAGCAGAGGCTGGAGATGAGGGGGGTCAAGAGGCAGAGATAAAACAGGCTGCTGAAGGATCCAGGGAGTCTCCCCCTCCTGCTGCAACCAACTCCCCTTCCCCCTGGTCTCCCAGGACCAGAAGAGATATGAAGAAGGCAGAGCAAGGGACAGGCTCAGTGAAGAAGTCTCAGGTTGCTTGGGAAGGAACTGGGGAAGGAGGAGACTTAGGGAGCTCACAACTGCCTCACCGAGGCAAGTTCTACCTGGAAGAGTTGCTGTGCTCTCTAGGGCTGACCTTCTGAGCTGTCTTGTTTCTTTGAATCAAGAGTTCACTGAAGCCATGTGAGTTATTGTTGACCTGGCACCTGCTCCTCACCCCTAGTAACGAAAGATTCCCATTTCAGAGTGTACGACCCCTAGGGAGAACTCAATTTCTGATGTTACAGAAGACAGATGAGCTTCTGCATCAAGGTGCTAATTCAGAATAATGGTTGAACTTTTGTGGACAAGGCACATTCCCACCTGGAGCCACTTGTTTTTATGCTATGAGTATTGGGTCAGAAAGGGACGTGGGTGGCGCTGTGGGTAAAAGCCTCAGCGCCTAGGGCTTGCCAATCGAAAGGTCGGCGGTTTGAATCCCTGTGGCGGGGTGCGCTCCCGCTGCTCGGTCCCAGCGCCTGCCAACCTAGCAGTTCGAAAGCATGTCAAAGTGCAAGTAGATAAATAGGGACCGCTTACTCGCGGGAAGGTAAACGGCGTTCCGTGTGCTGCGCTGGCTAGCCAGATACAGCTTTGTCACGCTGGCCACGTGACCCGGAAGTGTCTCCGGACAGCGCTGGCCCCCGGCCTCTTGAGTGAGATGGGCGCACAACCCCAGAGCCTGTCAAGACTGGCCCGTACAGGCAGGGGTACCTTTACCTTTTTATTGGGTCAGAGCCACTGTGTCTTGTATTTGTGAGGATACCTTTCAGTAGCAGGTAGCCCCTACTGAAATATCTCTCGACCTCCTTCCAGCAGTTTAAGATTATGTAGAGCCTGTAGGGCTGCGTTATTCTGCAACATTCTGCACGTGGAATTTCTTTCTATGCCCATTACCCCTAGAGTGCAAATTCAGTTCAGCAGGTGCCATTTGAAGTCATCATTCAGGTTCAACTTTTTACTGGGACAATAGCAAGCACTCACTACGGCTCAAAAATGAATGCAGTTGCATAATTGAATCTGGTACAACTTGCTTGTAAAAATGTCTCTCTGTGTTATGTTCTGAACCTGCTGGCACACAATAAAACTTATTTTAGAGATGGAAGGAAAACACATTGTGTTCCTGACAACTCCTTTTTCTAACTCGCCTGCGCAGACTCTGCAGTTTAATAATTCTGATTCCCCCCCCCCCTGCAATTTCCTAGAAATAACATGCAAGGAGTACAATGTTCACTGCGTTCAGTGTGGCTTACTCCCAGGTAGAAGCGGGCAAACCAGCCAGTTTCACTTTCACTCTGTTCCTCATTTTTCCAATCTTAAATTAAGTTCTTAAATTAACATGAGTCCTCATGAAAATTCGTCAGTCAATTTCTCAGATCTTTGTATGCAATTTTGCCGAATAAACCCCTTTTTGCAATTCAGTTTTTCCTAATGCAATGCAATTCTGCATGTTATCTTCATAAATAATATGCATTTATATGCACACTTTACCCTAGTATGATATGCATTGTTGTATGCGTTACTTGACTGGAGAACTGCATTGCAAAATTTGGAGAAGTTTGAATTTCAAAGGATGGCTGTGTTTCGGTTCTCGTGTTGTTTCAGAAAATGTGAATTACCGGTAGGTAGGTTTGCCTTTAAATGCAATGTGAATTTAATTTCCGTGCCCCCTCACCATAACTACACCCAGGATAGTAAGCCTATCTTTGCAGCCAGGTGTTTCACACCTGGGCTACCAAACCCTGTCATTTTCAGCCTGATTTTGACATGGACACTGGTCAGCAGTCACATAGCTGAACATACACACTCATAGACCCTCTGGCATTAGGGAAACCCTAATAGCTCAGCCATCTTTGCTTCATCTCTCCCAGCGCAATGGCATTGCGAGGGAATCGCCTCCCTAGATAATGAAAAACCTACTTAAACAGATTAAGGGATTCAGACAGTGTAATGCCTCCATAAATTATCATCTCAGGGCTACAAACCTCCATTCTATAAAACACTAGGCTATAAATACACCCAGAGAGCATGGGTGCTTAAGGCAGGCGGGGTGGGAGAAATTCAGTATTATCCAGGCTAAGGCAACGGGTTTAAACTCATATTGATTGTTATTGGTGCATTTTAGCCATTGCAAACCACTTTGGGATGTTATTGTTTTGAAAGGTGGTCTATGCCCTTTTCAATGAATGAATGAATGAATATTTAAAGCAAGCACAGTCTGGCAATTTATTAGCTCTTTTTTGGAGCACACACATGGCACTCTCAGGTTATTTAAGGATGCTGATGATCTCCGCTGTCTACCTCCAAGAAGTGAGCACTGCCAGCCTTAATTTCCTCCCCATCTTCTTCCAGGGAAGTCAATGGACAGCAAAAACACAGCTAATGATAATAATAATTTTTATTTATATTATTATTTACAACAGTGTGACGCGGCAGCTAAAAAAACCAATGCAATTCTGGGCTGTATCAATAGGAGTATAGCATCTAGATCAAGGGAAGTAATAGTGCCACTGTATTCTGCTCTGGTCAGACCTCACCTGGAGTACTGTGTCCAGTTCTGGGCACCACAGTTCAAGAAGGACACTGACAAACTGGAACATGTCCAGAGGAGGGCAACCAGAATGGTCAAAGGCCTGGAAACGATGCCTTATGAGGAACGGCTAAGGGAGCTGGGCATGTTTAGCCTGGAGAAGAGGAGGTTAAGGGGTGATATGATAGCCATGTTCAAATATATAAAAGGATGTCACATAGAGGAGGGAGAAAGGTTGTTTTCTGCTGCTCCAGAGAAGCGGACACGGAGCAATGGATCCAAACTACAAGAAAGAAGATTCCACCTAAACATTAGGAAGAACTTCCTGACAGTAAGAGCTGTTTGACAGTGGAATTTGCTGCCAAGGAGTGTGGTGGAGTCTCCTTCTTTGGAGGTCTTTAAGCAGAGGCTTGACAACCATATGTCAGGAGTGCTCTGATGGTGTTTCCTGCTTGGCAGGGGGTTGGACTCGATGGCCCTTGTGGTCTATTCCAACTCTATGATTCTATGATTCTATAATTTTATTATTTATATGTTGCCCATCTGACTGGGTTGTCCCAGCCCCCCTGGGCGGCTCCCAACAAAATATCAAAACACCAACACAATAAAATATCAGCTTCATTTAAAAGGGAGGGAGGGGTTTGTGTGTGCGTTTGTACATTTTTACACAAACTGCTCACTGAACCTGAACATTTTGGGCACATATGTCTCTAAATTTCAGTGTGGCTTTCACTGTCGGTAAAATGAGAGCAAGACATCCACTTTGCTCCAGAGTCTCTTTTTCCAATAAAATAGAACTTAATCCTTTTGTGTGTGTGTGTTTAGTAACATGCCAGGTATGGCCTGGACTGTCTTTTGAGTTTAGAGCAATATTTTTCTTCTAATCAAAATATTTGGTTCCCTTGCAGTCCTTGTTTGTGCTGCACGAGGCCTCAGACGCAGTTAACAGGTTTTGGGTTTCTATAAATACAATCTTGCATGCTGTTAGGTCAGCAGTCAAGTTGGCACAGTCCTTGATCCAAGTCCACTCACCCCATCTCAAAAATGGGAATCGTAAAGATGAAATGGGCTAAGATCGGGGTCAAAGTGCAAGTAGATAAATAGGTACCACTTTGGCAGGAAGGTAAATGGCATTTCCGTACGCTGCTCTGGTTCACCAGAAGCGGCTTAGTCATGCTGGCCACATGACCCGGAAGCTGTACGCCGACTCCCTCGGCCAATAAAGCGAGATGAGCGCCGTAACTAATGGTCAGGGGTCCCGTTACCTTTATATCTATATCTATATCTATATATCTATATCTATATCTGTATATCATCTATCTATCAACTACCTATCTATATAAAGTTGTGTGTCCTTGTTTCTTAATTTTATCCTTTTACATCATTTTGTATGATTTGTGGTATTTTATGTATTGTGATTTGCTGCTATTTTTATCGCTTATAGATGAGTAATCCTTTCTTGTAATTGATAAGTGTGAACTGTTTATTACTTGCTGATGTCTCTCACATTGTTTATAAATGAAACTGAGCAGCGAGCAACTGGATAGAATAACTCCATTAATTTCCCCCAGAACAGCCCTCTTGACCTATGGGCATATGGGTGACATTTCCCCTCCCCCCCCAAAAAAAAATGTTCACGAGCATGACTTCTTCGCATCCAGATTGTCTTGGGCAACTGACAAAAGAATTATTGTGTAGCCTAGTAAGTATCCTGGCAACCAAATGGCACCTGTTGTTTCCTGCAGCTCTTTTGCAAAAGCAAAAAAGGGCACCTTTTGTCTTTCTGAGCTGGATTCATTTAATGCTAAGGTCAGCTGCGAATGCAGGGGCCTCCGAGTGGAAATGGTTATTGCAGGTAAATGCTAGGAGAATCGCCAAGCTCATTCCATGCCAGCTGGAAATGGGGAAGGGTGAAAGGGAAAAATCTATTTGGCTACAACTAACATCCTCATTGCTTATTAAAGCTGAATAAACACTGAGCTTTATACGTCGGGCATACTTCAAGATGGGCAATGTGTGACAGCTAATAATACAACTATTACTTTCAAATTGTTAATTTATTCTGCTTAAACCAGTGCTTTTTTCTGGGAGGATGCAGGGGTATGCTTACCCCTAAACATTTTGTGAATCTAACGGGAGAAGAAACTTTTTTAAAAATTTTTTAAAAAGTTTCTTCTCTAGCATGGTGAATCGTCAGTTCCGTTGCTACCCCCGATGGCAGTTTCCTTTCCTTTCCCGGTGTTTCCCAAGATGGAAGCGGGCGTTTAATGTGTGAAGCAGTGTAGAATATGGATGTGTGGAATTGGGAAGATGTTAGTGCACACAATCTCATGCCAGTGTGGAAGTTACTGTGAGCTGTCAGCTGTGTAATGTGAGCTAATGTATGTTCTTGGTACTTTTGTCCATCTACTGTATTCATTCCCCCGCCCCGATTTGAACTATAAAATGTTGATTTCCTTGAGTCAAAATGAGAGTACCCCTAAACATTTTTTTAAAGAAAAAAGGCACTGGCTTAAACTATACTGTAGTGCAAAATGTCTAGCCTGTACTTGCCCCAGTGGCAGTAATTTCATAATATGTGTGTCCCCATATCCAGGGATGTGCTTCAAAGATCTCTTTCATGAGAGCAAGGAAAGGAGATGCCTAGAGGATTCTCTCTCATCTAAAAAGATCCATAGTTGGGGCCACTTCCTGCTACCATGTTATGCCACCCCCCAAAAAAGTAAGGGTTCTCCCCTTCCATTCAGAAATTAGAATTGGTTGGTCTGGGTCTCTTTGAGCAGCACATCCACATCCCCCTTCCTCAAAAGTGTCAATGCTTGATCAGCTTCCTCAGGGACAAAGGATCCGATTCATTTCCAGGGCAAGCAGTCTACTACTTAAAAGGTAAAGGGACCCCTGACCATTAGGTCCAGTCGTGACTGACTCTGGGGTTGCGGTGCTCATCTCGCTTTATTGGCTGAGGGTTCCGGGTCATGTGGCCAGCATGACTAAGCCGCTTCTGGCAAACCAGAGCAGCACATGGAAACACCATTTACCTTCCCGCCGGAGTGGTACCTATTTATCTACTTGCACTTTGACGTGCTTTTGAACTGCTAGGTTGGCAGGAGCAGGGACCGAGTTCCGGGAACTCACCCCATTGCGGGGATTCGAACCGCTGACCTTCTGATTGGCAAGTCCTAGGCTCTGTGGTTTAACCCACAGCGCCACCCGCATCCCTAGTCTACTTAGCCATTCCTAATTTTTGGAGCTCAGTGTACCCCCAAACCACCACAAGTGGATGTTTCCCAATTCAGAAAAGCAGCAAGCCAGCCAGCAAAAGCCTCTCTCTCCTCCTGTTGGGTGTGACACCACAGTGTTGTCTCGCCAGATTTTAAGCATTGAGCACCTGTGTGTTTCCAACAAGAAGCTGCTACAACAAAGACACCTCACGTTGCTTGCCGTACTGTTTTAAGGAATATCAAAAGCCAGGTCTTTGGCTCTGATTTATACATCCAGAACAACAGCACAGCTGTCAACTCCAGGGAAGGCTCAGAGGTCTGCCGGGCCCCCATTTGGGTGGGCAAGTAGCCAGCAACACTGACCAAGGGAGGGACTAGGGTTCCAGCACCTGTTGTGATTATAACATGTTTTCTGGCAGAGGCTTCCAAAAACAACGAATATTATCCCAAGTAGTAATCATTCCTCTCTACTCAGCACTGGTAGGGCCTCAGCTGCAAGGCTCGGCCCAATCCAGGCAATGGAAATGGAGGGATTTTTGACAAGTAGAACTGTTTCGACTGAGGAGAATCTACAAGGGTGGCAAAGGCGGCAAAACCCAAGGGGAGGTTGAAGCTGTCCGTCTGCAAGAAGACAAAGAGAGGTGCACTGGCCATCCGTGGGATGAATTTGCTTAATTCACACAAGGAATCCTGATGAAATAAGGCAACATGGGCTAACATCTCCCTCTATTTTGGGGTGCATGCAAAACTTTCCAGGGTATTAAAGGTAAAGGTAAAAGGACCCCTGACCATTAGGTCCAGTCGTGACAGACTCTGGGGCTGCGGCGCTCATCTCGCTTTACTGGCCGAGGGAGCTCGTGTACAGCTTCCGGGTCATGTGGCCAGCATGACTAAGCTGCTTCTGGCGAACCAGAGCAGCGCACAGAAACAGCATTTACCTTCCCGCCGGAGCGGTACCTATTTATCTACTTGCACTTTAATGTGCTTTCGAACTGCTAGGTTGGCAGGAGCAGGGACCGAGCAACGGGAGCTCACCCTGTCGCAGGGATTCAAACCACCGACCTTCTGATCGGCAAGCCCTAAGCTCTGTGGTTTAACCCACAGCACCACCTGCGTCCCTTCCAGTGCATAAAGATTGCCCCAATTCTAACCAGCAGTGTCTTGTACCTATCAGGTTGTGGCAAAAGTCAAGGAGATCAACAACTGATGAAGCCATAGCCAACTAATTCTAGTCTTGTCCCCATCCTCCTTTCTTCTGAGTCTCTACGGGTAACGCCAAGACGGAGGGGGAAGAGGCTGCCACCCCCTGTACTGGCTGGAAGTAATGGCCAGCCTTCACTGGTTCTCACAGGAGGCTGTGGATGAGAAGCCTCAGAGTGCTTGCAGCAGCTGTATGGCAGTGGGTATAGCCCCTTTCAGTGCCGCTACTGCTCGCTAGCTCACTCATTCACCTTTCCTCCAGCAATGCCTGGTGGATTATTGGATTCTGCTGTGGGTTTCTTGTTCTCCTCCACTGCTGAGAGTGTAAACCTAGCAGCCAGGCACTGCCAGAAAACATTCCCCCAACTGTGAATGCTAGGAACTTCTCTCAAATGTGAAATGAAGCAACAGAGTCTTGCAGGGAGCACAGTGAATCCTTGGGTTTGGCGAGTGGCATTCAGTGATATCAACAGGTCTACTCTGATTATGACTTAGTTGGAGATCGTCTGATCTTTTCGATTCCTGGTTTGCCCATACAGAAGACAACTTTGCACAACAGGTTACAGACAGGGCAAAAACCAATCCATGCGTTATGTTAGAAGGCATGCAAGCAAATAAAAAAAGTTGGGACGACACAGATAAATGCATAAAGTTACTTTATTTTCAGTATACATTTAATTTTGAAAAATATAAATGCTAAAATATCTCATCTTCTTCATTTCTTGATTCCATAAAAGTCACAATAGAAAGCCTCATAAAACTGTAAAATCCTATAATTTTATAATAAGGAATCTCATGGTTTTACTTTTCATATTCCGGGGGGGTGGGGGGAATCATTCAACAATTTGAAATGTTTTCTTCTCTCTCTCTTGAAAAATTCCTGTTTGTTCCACTGTGTTGATCTACTTCATTTCAAAATAAAGTGGCTGTGTTTTCGTTTTTAATAAGTCATTCCTCCAAAGCAAGTACAGACTTTTTATAATAAGAGTTTTACAACGAACAAATAATAATAACAACAACAAATAACAACAAAAAAGTATCTGAAAGTGCATCTTGATTCCGAGAAATAATGTGAATGCATGTATTTTATCGGGGAGGAACTGCAGAAATGAGACAGAAAAGGACAGACAGACAGACATGAGTGGTCAGTACGTTCACATTCTATGTCTGGGACAAAGTTATCTCTGGCTCTTTAAAAGTTTCACTCAACATTAGCCCTGAGCAAAAAAGAAAAAAATCTCTTTGCAGAGTTTGGCTGTGAAGTTGGTGTAAGCAGCACGCCTTCCTAAGGCTGTAGTCCTCAGTGAGGCCAATCATGCCTCTCTGACTGGCCCGATCAAAGCCACCTTTCCTCCTTCCCTTTTGCCTTCTCGGCTCTTGCCGCTCCTGGTGGCTCTTAAAGATCTAGAAAAAGACTAGAACCACACATTCATAGCCTGAGCGCCCCATTTTAAACTACAAGCCACTGCCACAGGGCCAGGAGTCTTAATGCGCACAGAGTGGCACTCCTCTATCCCTGCTACCTCTGTGGTGAAAGACGCGTACCTTTGCGCAACAGCAATGAGTGACCGAAAAAGTTCGGTTTCAGAGTAGGAGTGACCATTTGGACTGTGACAGGATGTACTCCACCTTTTGAGGGTGACATCCTGGCTCCCATGTTTCCTTAGATGCTTCATGCAATGTACGCATGGACTTAGTGCCTGGGATGGGAACCTTATCAGTCACTGGGTGCAGTGTGTACCCCAAGAGCAGCAGTTGAAGAAAGAGTAGGGCTGGTTCCTTCTACAATTTAATTTAATTTAGTACGACTGTCCAAAAGGCTCCACAATTAGCCCTTCTGTGGAGTTTGAAGTGTGGGGATAAATAAAAGGTTTGTAGCCACAACGTTATAACCAAGACGTAGAAATGTGATGTCAAAGTCTGAAAGAATGACACTAAATCTCTAGGGGTTCCACACTCAAGTTGGTGGCAAAAGTAATATAACTTCTGTGGACTGCGCTCCAAAGATCTACAGGTTTCAAAGCTATTCTGAACATTTACCTTTTACTTGTACAATCGTATAATAAGTGTCGCTGCGTTCAATGGGGCTTACTCCTTATGAAGTGTCCTTTAAAAAGCAGCATGAATTGTGTACAGTACTATAGGAGAGAATAGCAAGCTTCCAAGCTGCAGAGCAGTTTACTTCTGGTAGAATCAGAATGGTTTTGTGCATCCTGAAAGTATGCTTCACTCAGTCACTCTCTATTCCTTCTCTCAACTGGCATCAGTCCGGTGATGGGATGAGATTTATGGTGCAGTAACCTCAGAGCTCTATGGCACCACACACAAGAATGTGTTGCTACAGCCATCTCTCTATTCTTCTGTATCCCATTTATATGTGAAACTTTGTTCTTCCAGGTTCCCAATAGCTCCCATGGTCTTAAACAGAAGGGAGCTGTAACTTTGACAACCAGTGAGACAACTGGGTCTGGCTGGCACGTAACAATGAGCCATGGTTTAGCAAACCATGGTTTAGCGTCATGTGTGAACCCTGTCCAGCAGCTTCACTGTGACCAGCTTTCTGCCCAAAACCACACCTTGAAGCCATGGCTTGTTCCTGGTTTATAAACCTTGGCATGGCTTGGTGTTATATGTGAAGCCAGCACCTTTCCTGAACCATGGTTTGTTTCGGTGCTCCAACAAATAACACAGACATGAGGCAAGAGCAACTGTAAAGTAGCTTTGGAGGAACAAGCCATGGTCTGATCATCTGTGAAAGTCAAGGTTAACGCATCGTTGGTTGAGCAAACAGCAGCTTAATTAAACCATGGCTTAGTATTATGTGTGAGCCAGGCCTTACTCTCACAACACGCAGGAACCAAAAGGCTCCTGCACAGAAACCAAATGCTACACAAAAAGTGCTCATTTCCTATAGCTGAAATATTTAGAGGGTAACTTTACACTACACACTCTGGTTTTACAGCCATTCCTTCATCTAAGGGGATTTCTGTGGTGAGAGGCCATGTGGAACGGAAACCCAGAACGGAGACTTCTCTGCACCTTCACCAAACAACAATTCCCAGTGCTCGTTTTCAGAGGGAAGCCATGCCAGTTAGACTGGCAAAAAGAACAATTTGCAGCTGTAGTGTAAATAGACCCTTAGGGCTGGAAACTGCAAAATAAATAAATAGATGGTGCCGCCAGGCACGATGAAGGCCAGGAGTGCATGAAATGCAATATCTCCAACCCTTGTTCCTTCCTCCTCCTCCTCTGCCCCCCCCCCCACTTTAAGTGGTACAAGCAACTGAAAACAGAATTGTCTCCCCCTCAATTCCAATGCCATTTTCTATAGTCAGAAGTTACCACAGTAAATTCAAGTACAAGTTGAGGAGTAGAAGACCCTTGCCAGGAGACAATGACCACTAGGAACATACCAATGGGGAAATGGGCATGTGTGTGTGTGTGTCACATGACATCTCAAAAACATCACTGTTGGTTTCAAGGTTCTCGGCTTCCTTTTGTGCTTTGCGCCTTGGTGCACATATAGAATCACTCCCAGCTAAAACCAGGGAGGTTGCATGGGTCTCTGCTCCCATGAGTAGGATTTTACTCCTGCAGAAAAGAAACTCGCTTCCATGCTCTCTACACTGCCAGATCAGTGGAGAATCCAAGGCACACTGCGCTGTTCGATACCTGTGACAACAGGAGTCTCCAATGAAGTGGTGGTTTGGACAAGCACAGAAGTGAGGTACTTGGCTGCTGGAGCAAAACTACTCTTGTCTGAGAGGGCCAGTAGATACAGACCCATACACAGCGCACTGGTCCTAACCCAGAAGTGCGGTGCGGTCAGAAATCTATGCGCAATGGGGATGCCAGCTCTCGCATGCTCCCAAACTGCCTACAAAACTCTGGGGAGCCTTAAAGTCTTGACCCAAATGCAGTGCAAGGAGCTGCTGTTTGAGAAAAAAGGGAGATGTCCTGGGTGCGCACCCAAGCTGCTGCTCAGGGATTGCATGGATGATGCCCAGTGTCCTTAGCCCTCCCTTGCAAGAGTAGCCTGGCTAAAGAGCATTCTGAGAGTCACTGGAGTGGCTACAGCCAGTTTCTAATTATGGCTTTTAACAGCCACTGCATATAATGCCCATCCTATTTTTATACCTCTACATCTCATCCGCTGCGCAGCTGGGCCTAGTTCAGGGGTCTGCAACCCGCGGCTCCGGAGCCGCATGTGGCTCTTTTACACCTTTGCCGTGGCTCCGGGGCGGATACTAGCGAGGGGAGGAGGTGCATTGTGTGCCCCGACACTCCCCACAGTGGCAGGCGCTGTACTGGCTGTGACGTCGCATGGGGGCGGTGCATGCGTTAGTCATGCACTGTCCCGATGTCACCTTCCCGGTTTTGCGGCTCCCAGTTGTTTTTTTCTTCGGAAACGGGTCCAAGTGGCTCTTTTTGTCTTAAAGGTTGCAGACCCCTGGCCTAGTTGGATTTGGAGCCAATCTATATGCACAGCAGAATCGTGTGGGGCACATTTTCTCAGGCTACAGGTGGTGGAGATCATGTTTCAGATTTTCTCTCGAAGGAAATATTCTCTGAACAATTTATAATAAAAAACAAACAAACCTGTGTGTCCCCAGATGTTGTTGGACTACAACTCCCATCATTCCTACCCAGCATGACCAGTGGTCAGGGATGATGGGAGTTGTAGTCCAACAATATCTGGGGACGCACAGGTTGAGAACCGCTGCCCTAGCACATCAGCGAGAAGGGTAGCCTAAAACCATTCTCCAGAACATGCTCTCTGTGCAGTGAGTTTTTTGCGGGGGAACTACAAACAAGTCGTTCCCTGCACATGCAGTATGAAGTAGCATAGTCCCCCCAAAGAGACACATAATGAGATTTTACTCTATATAGATTGATACAGGGTGAAAAGTAACTTAGTGTGGTTCTAAGCCTCGATATCTCCCTTGCCTGGAGGACTTTAAATCCACTCTACAGAAGGTTTGGGTAGGCAGGAATGAGGCTGGTAATTAAGGCAATAGAAGTGCCTCCCCACCCATCAGTTCCACACCACTTTGTTTACACCTGTGTGCAGTGCTTTTTTTCGGGGGGTACACACACCCCTAAACATTTTGTGAATCTTTGTACTTTTGTCCATTTACTGCATTTATTTCCCCCAGTTTGAACTATAAAATGGTGATTTTCTCGAGTCAAAATGAGAGTACCCCTAAACAGTTTTTTTTTTTTAAGGAAAAAAGCACTGCCTATGCGGACACACACACACACACACACACACACACACACACGTACGTGCCAACAAGTGTGTATACATGAAAGAACACTAACAATTCTGGACAGGGACTCAACACATGACTATAGTCTGCATCTGCTCATTTGACCTTACTCATTCCCCGTTGGAAGGGAGTTTGCAAATTGTTTCCGCTGCGCACTCCTCGTTCACACTTACGGCGTTTGCGCAGAGGTCTCCATGAGATGAATGGCGCCCGTGTGGCAGCAGAGTGGGCCGACTGTGCTGGCTGCGTTCAACAGAACCACCAAAAAAATCACATGACGTTTAAACTTGGGCCCCGATTCCTTCATTGGCTGCAACTCGGTGTTGACGCTAAGCTACTAACTATGGTTAAGCAAATTAGCCTCTTGCATACGGGTTTCTCCCTTCATCCAGCAGGAGAACAAAACATGGAGCAGCTAGCTTGGTATTATAATCTAAATCAGCACTTGTGGTTTGTGGTCCTCCCAAACTGGGAGACCAACAACAAACCTTGGCTTTTAGATTGTGTTCGGTTTGGAGAGGAAACAAACCGCAAGTCCCGATTTGGGTGTAACACAAAGCCAGCTATGCTGTGGCGAGAGGCAGGGAGGAAGAAAACAGGAGAGCTTGAGCTTCATGCACAAACTAATTTGCTAATTTGCTTAGCCGTAGCTCAGCTTCATGTCCAAGCTCAACCGCTGGGTGATCAGGTTGTTAAGGAAGGAAGGAAGGAAAGAAAGAAAGAAAGAAAGAAAGAAAGAAAGAAAGAAAGAAAGAAAGAAAGAAAGAAAGAAAGAAAGAAAGAAAGGTTCCAATGAAAGGTATTAATATTATCTGATTTCAGTTCTATGCCATATACCCTTGAGATTGTGGTTTTGTTTCTGTTTTTTTTCTTTTTTTTCCTTCTTTTTGTAAAAATCACATTATATAACATACTATACAATTATTATTATTATTATTAATCTTCTTTTCCTTTTTTTTTTTTAAAGAGAAAGTCCGACATCTAGAAATAAGAGGTAGAGCTACTGAAAACTATTATGTTTCCTGCTGCAGGAAAAAAATTCATATTTTTTTTTTACAGTAATTCTTTAAAAAAAAAACCAGTTAAAAAATTGACAAAAAAAATATAAGTCGCAGGTTAGGCCCCCATAATTTAAAACAAAAACAATGAAGGGGGAAAAAGAAAGAAAAGAAAATAACACTTGTCAACGCAGCCGAATCCAGGTTAAGAATCCATTAAATTGGGACTGAATAGAAGTTGCACAGGGTAGGGTCCACACACTCACAACAGTGATGGGGGAAAGGCATGTACCATTTTTGATTCCTTTGCTTGAGACTATTGAAGCACGGGTGATGTTAAGAACATGTTACGGTTAGCAGCATTTATCGGAGCAGAGGACTAATGAGAAAGGGTGGTGAATTAGACCAGAGGTCAGTTTTGTTCTGATAAAGAGGAAAAAGACATGGGGCAGAGGCCAAAACAGAAGAAAAACACTGATTCACAACTAAAAAAAAACCCCAGTCAGTTCTGCTGACGTTTCACAAAGCTGTGATAATATATCCTTAATACTTCCGCCCCTCTGCTGAAAAGCTCAAGAGGAGGGCGTACGACGTATTGTGTGTGACTGAAAAGGCAAAACCAAGAAAGAAAACTGTCTTGGTCAGAATTAAAGAAAGGAGCGAGTGGGGGAAAATAAACAGAGGTAAGGAGGAGGGGGGAAACACCTAAATGCTTTCGAGAGAAGAATCTGCCTTGGTTTCACCTAGGCAGAGAGCATTTTGGATATTTGGCTAGTAGTAAAAGGAGGAGGAGGAGGAGGAAGAAGAAAAGGTAAAAAGCCGGTTTCAGCTGAAGATTAACGAACACATTACAACGTAGTTTCTGTTCCCTTGCTCCTCCAGAAATAACTGTCTTCAGGATCAAGCTCTATTCTAATTTGAGGCACAACTTTCATTGGAGTTCGTGGAGGGCTGGAGAGAGAGATGAGAAAGAAAACCAAAATCATCAAGGCAGAATTTATACACTCAGATGAATCCCCCCTCCCTTGCTCATTCTAACCACCCCTATCTTTTATGTGGGTGCAATAATATGAAAACTACCCAACAGCAATATGAAGACAGCAACAGAGTTGGTTGCAATTACCCCATTCTGCCGGTAGAGTCCCTGTAGATATGGGATAATAACGTTCCTTTGAACGTTTGAAAACACAGCAAAGGTGCTACGCATCGCTTATGCCATGTAGGACTTGCACAGTGCGCTGGAACATGGGCCAGGGTTTAAAGAGAA
Source organism: Podarcis muralis (assembly GCF_964188315.1). Classification (NCBI taxonomy): domain Eukaryota; kingdom Metazoa; phylum Chordata; class Lepidosauria; order Squamata; family Lacertidae; genus Podarcis; species Podarcis muralis. Next base: position 9,776,657 of record NC_135663.1, read on the forward strand.
GGCCCAGAGATGTTCCCTAACTTTGGGAGGTATGTTTCAACTGGGTGGGAAGTATTTCTTTCGTGATACATGCAGGAATAAACACACTGGCATGGAGCAATTCTAGAAGCCTTGGCCCAGAATGCCTTTCTAGATACATCCCAAGGAGAAGGCAAGTGTGGTATAGTTCATAAAGCGGATTTCCTGAAGTGGGTACCTTCCAGAGAGCCCTGATACCTGGTCATTTATACTCTACAGCAGAAAACCATACTTAGACTTGCTGGGAGGTGCTGACATCTTGTAATTCAAAGATGAGTTTACCTCGTGACCCCCAGAAGTTGCCGGGCTGCAAATTCCCATAAGTCCTCGTGACAAAGCATTACACTGTTGACTCGTGTTTAGCTTGTGGTCTACTAAGATCCTTAGATCCTTTTCACATGTACTACTGGCAATCCAGGTGTCCTCCCCCCCCCCCCATCTTATATTTGGGCAGCTGGTTCTTCCTGCCTAAATGCAGAACCTGACATTTGCCCCTATTGCATCATGCCTTCTTTTCTGGTTGTCATTTCTGTCCCACCCACCCCGCTCAAAAGGACACCGTCTGCTACACGATTGCTTGTTCTTAAGCTTCTCCCATGCATCACAGCCTGGTTCATCCTGAGTTAGACGAATGCCAGCTCTATAAAAGAGCTTTAACTTTTTATGTAGGTGACTTATTTCGCCTGGAGGGGATCGATGTTTTGGTGGCATTTTGAGAAAGTGACAAGCTTCACCGAATCATTCGCTTTTGCTGATTCTGCGTAAGGGCTTGATCCCGGCACATTTAGATTGCTGTCAAAGCTTTATTTCATTTGCAGTGGAACTTCTGTACTGGAGTTTCAACCCACCATACCAATGAATTACAAATAGTTTGCATGCAGGTCGTACATCCACATAGATCCTCACCTTGGCATTGTGTGGGAGTGCAGGAAAGGAATTTTATCAGCATGATGTATGGCGTTCAAGGAATGTTGGTGATTTTTCTCCTGTTGTTTTTTTGGAAAAATAAAATAATAATGCTTATCGACTGGTTGATTTTAGAAATCTCTACCCCTCTTTTATTTATGAATAAACTCAAAGCAGCTAAAATAAAGTTGCTATATCTTGAGCCCAGTACAAAGTTGCCCATTACTAAGGGAAGATGGCGGCCCAGGAAATCGAGTGCCACACCTCCAAGTGCAAAGAAGAAGCAGAGCTGTGTGCCATCAACATACTGCAGACAACATACTGCAAAAGTCTAGATGACGCCACTCAGTGGTTTCATGAGGCGTTAAACAGGACGGGATATTTTTGTGTTCAAGCTGCAGATCTTCAAATGTTGTTGGACTCTAGGTAAAGGTACCCCTGCCCGTACGGGCCAGTCTTGCCAGACTCTAGGGTTGTGCGCTCATCTCACTCTATAGGCCGGGAGCCAGCACTGTCCGCAGACACTTCCGGGTCACGTGGCCAGCGTGACAAGCTGCATCTGGCGAGCCAGCACAGCACATGGAACGCCATTTACCTTCCCGCTGGTAAGTGGTCCCTATTTATCTACTTGCACTTAGGGGTGCTTTCGAACTGCTAGGTTGGCAGGCGCTGGGACCGAACGACGGGAGCGCACCCCACCGCAGGGATTCGAACCGCCGACCATGCGATCGGCAAGTCCTAGGCACTGAGGTTTTACCCACAGCGCCACCCATGTCCCTTTTTGTTGGACTCTAGGGCTGCCATATTTCAATAAGTAAAAGGTCTGGACACAAAAGGTGTTGTTGTTTTTTAGGGGGTAGAATCACCCAAAAAGTTGTTTGGTCAAACAGACGCTTACTTGTTCTGTTGGCAAAAACCCGGACACTTTAATGATTTTTCGAAATTCCTCCCGGGACGCTAATTTCGCTGTGGAAATCCCGGACATGTCTGGGAAATTCCGGATGTATGGCAACCCTCTTGGGCTCCAGTTCCCATCGTCTCTGCCCAAGGGCCACCCTGCTTGGGGATTGATGGGTGCTGAGAATGCAACATCCACTGGAGCGCCACAGCTTCCCCATCTCTATCCCCGTCCAGCCTCAAGAGGGAAATGGAAAGCTCCATTTTCTTGGGATGGGGAGGACTGCGACAACTTCGGTCCAGACAGCAAGATGGCAGTTTTGTATTCAAGATGTAGCAACTTTTTAATAGACATTTGTGGTCCCATCTGACTGTTCTGCTGCCACCATAGTTAACCCTGAACCAAGCAACCCGCTCACCAGCGCTGCACCTAACTTATTCCATCTCTCCTGCATCTGAAGCTTTTGGCACTTACCGTCTTCCTGTCTACCCACCCAGCCAGCATCATTCCATTAAATTAGCATGTCTAACAAGCCCATCTCTTTCCACCATCTTCCCCTACCCAAAATTGGCAGTCTGCAAGTCTGGTTCTCTTGCTCCGCATGTTGCAATGGCACCATGAGGGCAGGTAGATTCTGATTGAGTCTACACTGATATTTCACCCCTCTAGGATATTTGCCGCTTGGTTTATATCTGCAGAGAGCTAAGCCATGCATTCTTCTCCCACCAATTCGCAAAATATCCACCTGCGAGTTTTGCACGATTCCTCCTATTCAGCAAAATGCACACCGAACCATACAAGACCTGCCCCATATGCAATCAATAAAGCAACAAACAGAAGATAGGCAAGGGAGTAAGCAGAGGTGGGGCTGCAGTGTTTTGTTCTCATTTTGAAATGAAAAAGGCAATCACGTTTTAGCACAAATTGAAGAAGAAAGTGAATATCACCCAAGCCACCTAAAGGAAGACAAGCGTGTTAATAGTTGCTACATGATTCACAGGATGACCTCTTTTTCAAAAACAACAACGACACAGTGGACAAATATTATATGCTTAAGTTCTGATTTTTGGCAGGTGAGTGGATCCTAAGGAAACAAACAGCGCGAGACAGTGGTGGTGGTGCTTCTATAAGGCTGCAAACCCAGAAGATTAGCCAGCAGGGAGGGAGAGCTAAAGGAAATCACCGAAGAGCGTTAGAAAGTGCACACACATCCACCGTGCGGGGTCAGAAATATACCATGCCATAAATGGGCTGGATTGATTTGGAGGGTTAGAAAGAGAGAAAGAGAGAGCTAGTGACGGATCTGTTAGCAGCTGGATAAAAGCAAATTAAAAAAAGTGGAGCCACAAAAGGAGGGAAGAAAGAAAAAAAGCAAAAAACCCAAAACCAACGAACTTACAAGAAAGAGATATTTTTAAAAGCCAACCAAATATATATATATATATTACATGCTGTGTAAGAAAAGACTGGTTTAAAGAAACAACATGTAGATATAAGAGGGGAAAAGAAAACATCTACGGAACAAGGGTTTTTTTTTTCTTTAAAAAAAATCAATATTGTAAGTATATATAGATATATAAACCTATATCTATATATCGCTATATAGCTGCTTTTTGGAGGTGCAACTGAGACTGAAGCAGGCATGCAAGGTGTTAGTTCTACTCACTGTCGGAAGGTTTGCTATCACTTAGGAAAGGTTCCTGTTCCATGATGTCCATTGGAATTTTAATACTTGGGACTTTTTCTGAGTAGGGGCAGTCGGACTGTGGAAGAAACGTGCACAAAATTTCTTAGAATGCTTCCATCTCGCCCGTGCGCTCTCTCGCTCTCTCTTGCCATTCCCCACAGATTTATTCAGGGCGTACCAGCCCAGCTCTGGCACTTCAGGGATTCCTTACCAACTTGCTATTGCTTTTTTAACTGCAGCATCAAGTTCGGCAACAGCTCCACCTGCTGGCAGTTAAGGAAATAACCGTGCAATGCACTTCAGCGCACTTTGCTGCTGTCCATTTTGCGAAGGTTGTTTGAATGATACTGCAGAACTTTTAGGCCAATAGGCATTTCTTTTTTATTTTCTTGCTTATCCTCATCATCCTTCTGCTCCTCCAAGCAGCTCATGGTCATCAAGTGCCAAAGCTGCTAATTTGACAGAAGTAATATGCCTTCCAGAAGGGTCTTCATCACAGCTCCAAAAGTAGTCTACTAAACTCAGGAAACAGAATGGGGTTGGGCTCCAGATTCCATCTCTGCAGTATAAGGCGGGTGTGTTTGTGGATCGGCCCAAAGCTACACCTCAATTCATAGGTCCTTATAGGTTTTGATGACCATAATTTAACCACAGAAGGCACAAATCACATGAGACATTTTGCACTCGTTTCATGAAAAGCATGGGAGCCCTAGCTGGCAACAAGTCTGAGCAGGAAGCCAATCCACCACTATGAGGATGAGCCATCAAGACCAAAGACATAGAAGAACAGGCAAGGATGGCCAATAAACCCTAATGACTGAATTAGAAAAGCCAAGTGATGGTGCCACGTTTTCTCTTGAAGTCAATGAAGGCAGACTTACAAATATGTTAAGTGCACAAAGACTGCCCTCTATTAATAAATAAATGGACCACTGCCTCTTAATTAACAGTGCAAAATCTCTGAGTCACCGTGTGTGACGGTGCAGCCGATCCTAAAGATCAAAGTGGTCAAGAGGTAGTCATGCTTCCAGGGATGTCACAGCAATTCAGTTAGTACCTGGGAGCTGTGGCACCTGAAACTAGCTGGCTTCATGACAGCTGGGCTCAGGAATTATTACGGTGGGAAAATGGAGAGAAGCTGTGTGTATGAGACAGCTGAGCACTGATGCAATTATCCTAATGCTTCTGGAAGCCTGAAACCAGCCTTCGCCAACTGGAACCAGTAAGCTAGCCTTTGCCAAAGTTATGCACTCAATGTAAGCTGGCTAGGCCTGATGGGGGCTATAGTAAGGAGAGCACCAGGATGGCAAAGGCTGCTGTAAGCAATGCTTTTGTTGCTCCCCAACTGCCTTACACTTTTACACACACACACACACACACACACACACACACACACACACTTCCTCCTTTATTCAATTTACTTATTTCTGAGGCTAGTCAGTATGGAGCTTCCTGGAAAGTTACACGCCTCAGTTGTGTCACACACACCTAGCGGCCAATAAAGACCTTTCTCAATCCGAGTTCTGCCCCGTGGGCTGCCAGTTGCCGACTTCCAGAACAGAGCATTATATAGAGCAGCCCTTAAAAGTCTTCTGCAGTTTCCATCTGCCTTAACAACATGTGGAAATGGCGACGGTGGCCTAGGGAGTCTTTGTAATGTGGAAGAACAGCTGAAGGCACATGAGTATTAAAAATGAAAACCCCCAACACAATTCAACACATTGCAAGGCACAAAGTTGGGTTAGCATGCCCGTCTGTCAGTCAGGCTCAAATACCTGGAATCAAGAGATCACCGAAAGCCACCCTACAGGCAGACACTTTTCTTGTTGCTGTTTCTAAAGTGAGATCACCAACAACACATACAATGCAGAATGTAATTGAGCAAGTCAGATGCTTTGAAAGCATTAAAACAAAAGGCAAATGAAAAGGAAAGAAAACATCGAAATAATATTCTCACTGTTAGTGTGGATGGCTGCCAAGATTGTGTGGGCCCTGAGATAGGACGGTATACTGTTCTTATCCTTATCCTTATTATTGTTGTTAAAAACAGAGAATTAACTGAAAAATCAAGACTTGGGAGCATAATAAACATGAAAAAGGAGAAGGAACATAGACTTTAATGCTGTATTGTTTTTGACACTTGATTGGAAGCTGCCCAGAGTGGGGGAAACAGCCAGATGGGTGGGGTATAAATAATAAATTATTATTATTATATAAGGGAGGGGGCGAAATAGGTTCTTGAAAATTAACCCTTCTCCCATAACTTGGGAAAGGCAAGACTTGAAAGCAAGGCTTGGGGTGGTTTTTCATGAACATATTGCCCAAATTTGCTGGGGACATATTCATATGGACAAACGTAATGTGTGATCAAAGCTGCTGATAGCAGGAATTCCTTTGACGGTTGAGACTGAAGAAAATTCAGCTGCATTCATAAGAAAGCTTCACCAGCCATCTCTCTCTCATCTCCTGGACTCGTGTTAGAACCAGCCACCCGAGAAGGTTACCAAGGGCTGTCAGGATTCACAAAAGCATTGTTGGGCAATATCACTTTTGAAAAAAGCTGGAAATACAGGAGACAGGAACCCCAGTGGGTTCAGTGCCAGACCAGGCAGGTGATGAGGCAATTCCCCCAGAGCAAAAAAAGACATTTGAAGAACTTCTATAGGTGGGTGCAAAGAGACAGACTGGGTGCCTTTGTGCGCTGTGATCCCAATGTAGCCAGACAAATATGAGGTCACTTTCACGTTTGGCTGGATGCACAAAATTGTCAGAGGGAGAAATTCCACAGGCTACTGGTGTATGCACAGCTAAAGATTACAGAAGCTTCCTTTTCAAAGTTTGCCTTTAGATGTGATGATCCTGCACTGTCAGCCAAATGCAGAAGTAACTACGCATTCAACTGGCTGAGTGGGACCACCACGTCTGCGTTTGCTCAGCGTTGTGTAGCAGAGGGATGGTTCGGAGAATTGCGAGGGCAACAGCTTAGGGATGCTCCAAATCCATTTTAGGCAGAAAAAGAGCATCAGCTGGGCTATGTCTATTTTGTGCTGCAGTAGATTAAAATCGTGTAGCCACGTAACCTAAATTCTGTGTGAATTCTGCCAGGGCCTTTTCAGTACTGACCCCGGCTTGGTAGAACGCTCTTTCACAAGAGACTAGGGCCTTGCGGGACTTGACATCTTTCCGCAGGGCATGCAAGACAGAGCTGTTCCACCTGGCCTTTGCTTTGGACTCAGTCTGACCCTTATGTTTCCCTCCCCTTATGGTTTTGATCTATGGGCTACTTTTAAAATGAGGCTGCATTTTAAATTGCATTTTAACGTGTATTTTAAATTGGTTTTCCCTCCCTTATTATGTTTTTACTGTAATTTTACTGGTGTTAGCTGCCCTGAGCCCAGCTTTGGCTGGGGAGGGGAGGGTATAAATATTATTATTATTATTATTATTATTATTATTATTATTATTATTATTATTATTAGAAAGCTGCATTCTGCAATTTGACAAAGTATTTCCTCTTATTTTGCTACTATTAGAGAGAGGTTACCACGAACCATACAAGACACGCATTTGGCTTCCCTACAACCATCAGACCAACTTCCTTCTTGTTTTTGAAAACTTTGGCAGGCATTGCCCATTTCAATATTAAATTCAGCACCTGCTGCAGAACTGTGAAATACACACAGCCCTGTGTATTAGGCGCATCAGCCTCTGTCTCTAGCATCAGACATAGCCAAGAACCTGTGATTTCATGGCTGACGTGGCATGAAGTGAAGATGTATGTGCAGTGGTACCTAGGGTTAAGTACTTAATTCATTCCAGAGGTCCGTACTTAACCTGAAACTGTTCTTAACCTGAAGGACCGCTTTAGCTAATGGGGCCTCCTGCTGCTGCCGCGCCACCAGAGCACGATTTCTGTTCTCATCCTGAAGCAAAGTTCTTAACCCGAGGTAATATTTCTGGGTTAGCGGAGTCTGTAACCTGAAGCGTATGTAACCTGAAGCATATGTAACCCGAGGTACCACTGTAATCCAAACCTGAAGAGCTGTCACAAGTTAGCCAGGATAAAAAACTTTAAAAAATAATAATGTTAACAATGGTGAAAATGGCCTTACATCTTCATTGTCACTGTCCAGGCTGCCTTTCTTTTTCTTCTTTTTCTTCTCGTCCTCTTTCTTCTTCTTGTCCTTTTCTGGAATGACGTCGTCGAGGAAACTGAGGTCGTGCTGGGAGAAGAGGTAGTCCATCGCCTTTCTGACTGCCACCAGCGCCAGGATCTATCAGGACAGAAGCCAGCACTCCCTTACTGACATGCAACATCTCCCCCAATTTTCTGGCACCAAAGCTTACCTTCTTTGCCTCACCTGATCCAACACAGGGCTCCTCCCTCAGCCTCCGGGCTGGTAAAGAAAGGGTTAACAATATTTGAAACCTGAGCGGCCGCTGCAGTCAACACGGCTTGAAATCGATCGGAGGTTCCGCCACTCAGATTCCAGGTTTCAATTTCTCAAGTCACCCGCAGGTTGGAAATAAATGGTACAATATTCAGAGATCATGATGTCAAGTGCCGCTTGTAAACTCTGCAACAGGCAGAGCTGCAAAATTGCACTGTCTTTATTGGAGATGTTCAGGAGAATGAGACAGGATTAAAAAAAAAAAAAGAATGGCAAGCACAAGGATTTCCTAGTGTAACTTTGTAATTTGCAGCAAAGGGACGCAAACATAATTTGCATGGGCGCCTCAACCTATGGGACAACTACCTCGGAGTGCTCTTATAGCAAAAACAAGTCTGGCAAGAGATATTCTGCACATGGATAGCTTTTAGCTGAGACCTTGTATAGCTGTGCGGCATATTGTATAGATCTGTGGCTTTGAGGAATATCCACCAGGAAGCGGGGAGAAGTGGGGAGGCAAGCCTCAGTTTATCTTATGTACAGACAGCGTAGAGGCAGCTGAAGGTAAGGGACATGGTGGCTCCCCTATCTGGAAATGATTATTTATTATTTTATTGAATGTCTGCACCGCCCTTCATCCAAGGATTACAGGGAGGTTCACAATATAAAAACACAAAAATACATGAAACAGTAACAAATAAAAACAATCGCCCATGATACATCAGAGTTTAAAATTCCACAGTTGGTCTATTAACCTGAGCATTGTCTTTAGAGGAAGTGGAGTGATTGGGGAAGGAAGAAATAACCAGCAGGAGTGATACCCTTTCAAAATTGAAATGTGAACATGGGCCCAAAAATGTTGACATTCCTTGATGCAAAGTGATGCACATTGGAACAACAGCAAAAGCCCTAATGACTGCACATAACTGAATTTGCCACAATTACTCTAGGATACAGTGGTACCTTGGTTTACAAACTTAATTCGTTCCGGAAGTCTGTTCTTAAACCAAGGTGTGCTTTCCCATAGCAGTGGGGGACTCAATTTACAAATGGAACACATTCAACAGGAAGCGGAACATGTTCTGCTTCCAAGGCAAAGTTCACAAACCAAAACACCTGGCTGGTTAGGCTGGCCTCAACTAGAGCCAGGGCTTTCTCGGCCGCAGCTCCAATCTGGTGGAACGCTCTGTCACAAGAGACTAGGGCCCTGCGGGACCTGACATCTTTCCGCAGGGCCTGCAAGACAGAGCTGTTCCACCAGGCCTTTGGTCGGGGCGCAGCCTGACCCCCTTCTCTGGCAATCTGCACAGAATCTTGCTTAATGGTTGCCATCAATTTGATTTTAATTAATTTTATAATGAATGTTTTTAGAATGTTGGATTATTTGGATTGTTGTTAGCCGCCCTGAGCCCAGCTTCGGCTGGGGAGGGCGGGATATAAATAAAAATTATTATTATTATTATTATTATTATTATTATTATTATTATTATTATTATTCAGGGTTTGCAGCGTTCTTAATCCAAGTTGTTCAGAAACTAAGCTGTTCTTAAACCAAGGTACCACTGTAGTATGAAAATGTCCACTCAGTGAAGGTCATTTTTTCTGCCCTCCACTTGTTTCCCCTGCCCCCATGTTGTTGCCCTGAGGAAACCACCCAGTACTTAAGGAAGGAAGAAACAGAAGGAAGTAGTAAAACTTTCCCATATTACCAAAACTCTAGCCTACAACTACCGGGCTTCCTCAACTTGAAAAAAAATCTCGCTGCTATTATGCCTGATCAGATAACGGGGGGGAAACAAACCTGAAATATATGGCTGATCCACACAAATTAAAGCTACAAGTTATTAGCCACTGACTACTGAAAGGTATAGAATCCAACTGCAAGAGGACACCTCTCTTTTTGCAAAATAGGCAAGACGGAGACATCTCAGTGGAAGGCTGGTCCAGGCTATGTATAAACTATGAATAAGTGATGAATATACAAGGCAAAACAAAGAACGTTGGCCATCTTACCAGCATACCTAATTATTTCATATCCACCCATCCATCCTTTCAAACATCTTTTGAAAACCTCTACAACATGAGGGTTCCCCTCCCCCTTTTAATCCATCAGCATTTACATAGGTGAGTTTTTTTTGGGGGGGTTAAAGAAAAAGAAAGGCCTGTTCTCTATCTCGCACTTCATTATTAAACTTAAAGGTAAAGGGACCCCTGACCATTAGGTCCAGTCATGGCCGACTCTGGGGTTGCGACACTCATCTCGCTTTATTGGCCGAGGGAGCCAGAGTACAGCTTCCGGGTCATGTGGCCAGCATGACTAAGCTGCTTCTGGCGAACCAGAGCAGCGCACAGAAACGCCTTTTACCTCCCCGCTGGAGCGGTACCTATTTATCTACTTGCACTTTGACGTGCTTTCGAACTGCTAGGTTGGCAGGAGCTGGGACCGAACAACGGGAGCTCACCCCGTCGCAGGGATTCGAACCGCCGACCTTCTGATCAGCGAGTCCTAGACACTGTGGTTTAACGCACAGTGCCACCCGCGTCCCTTATTAAACTTACTTTTCAGCAAAATAAATATGTTCAAATTGTTTCCGTCTTTGGACAGGGAAGGAGTAAAGTTGTGGAACTGTGTCACTGATCAGCAAGGCAAGTCAGGCGGCGCTAGAAGGAAGGATGGGTGCAACAGGTGGCAGTCATGATCACACCAACCTACCATGACTGGGAATATGATAGCAGCCACTGTAGACTTCAAGATCCAAAGGAGAGCCAGACACACCACTTGGAGGAAAGTGAAGAGGTGGACCCGGCGAAGGGGGACATGGCGCAGGTAGATGAAGTCAGGCTGGTGCTTCAGAGGCATCAAGAGCAGCTTCAGGCGGTCCATGAACTAGGGTGGAGAAAGGAGGAGGAGGAGAGTTCAGCAGTGTGGTGCTGGCATGCGCCAAAGCAAACGGCAGGTTTAGTTTTGCTTCTAACACCCAACTGGGGAATCAGCAAGGCTTTGGTACTGCTTTAAAGCTCAAAAGAGGTGGGAGCTGCAGGATCCTCTCCTTAAATGCACAAACGCCATCATGCAGGTTTTCTGCAGTGACAGGAAGGTTTCCCCAGTGGTCAGCCTGAGACTTCTGGCGGTTCCCTCACTGCGAGAAGTCAGGTTACAGGGAACCAGGCAGAGGGCCTTCTTGGTAGTGGTGCCTGCCCTGTGGAACGCCCTCCCAGCAGATGTCAAGGCAATAAACAACTATTTTTACTTTTAAAAGACAACTGTCTTCCCTGTTTAGGGAAGTTTTTAATGTCTGACGCTGTGTTGTTTTTAATATTCAGTTGGAAGCCGCCCAGAGTGGCTGGGGAAACCCAGCCAGATGGGTGGGGTATAAATAATAAATTATTATTATTATTATTATTATTATTATTATTATTATTATTATTATTATAGATTTGCTTGGAAATAAACCAAGCTAATTCTCAGTGGGAAAATAATAATAACCTGGGTTAGGGTTGTACACAATGTTGGTCCTACCTGGAATAGGTCTATTGAGATTAATGGTCACGACTAACTTATGTCCATTCATTGCAAAGATTCTGCTCTAACTCTCGAAGTTTCCAAGCCAAGCCAACTTGGGAAGTCACGCACTTCCACCCTTCTTCCCAGACACGCTGACTGTCAACCCCCCACCCCAGCTTCATCGGCACCCTAATGCCCCATGCCTGCCCCTCTTTTCCGCTTATCCCAGTCATTGTTGCCCAACAGAAGTGTGATTCAAGGCAAAGGGGATGTTTGAGATCATAGAGTTGGGACCACGAGAGTCATCTAGGTTTACACCCCTGCAATGCAGGTATCTTTTGCCCAAAGTGGGGCTCAAACCCACAACCTTGAGATTAAGAGCTGCACATTCTACTGACTGAGCTACCCCAGGCTCAAGCAAATCTTTTTCAGCTTTGATTTTAATCAGAGTCAAATGAGCCAGTGGCGTAGCGTGGGTTGTCAGCACCCGGGGCAAGGCAAGTAATTTGCCCCCCCTAACCCGTGGATTTGCGCCCCCTAACTCGTGGATTTGCGCCCCCTAACCCGTGGATTTGCCCTAACCCCAGATGTTGTGCCCGGTGCGGCTGGCCCCCCCTGCACCCCCCACGCTACGCCACTGAAATGAGCATTATGAGATTTGTAAAGGCTTGCTCCAAATTTGAGGTGGGTTTTCGCCTGAACTCAGATGAACTTCACCATCACCGTCACTCCTTTTCAGAGCTCTTAGTCCCAGCCTAGCCACCACTGATACGAACGTGCCAGGGCCAGCCCAAGACATTTTGGCACACAAAATGGTGCCGCAAAAGCACACATCCAGGCAAGGAGGAAGAGGTGATCTACTTTGAGGAGACCAGCAGCACCTTCTACTTCCCAAGAGGCCACCATAAAGGCACAACTGAGGAACGATGCATTCCTTGGAGGCTGAATCTGCTGCCCCTATAGATGCTGCCGCCCAAGGCAATTGCCTCACCTTGCCTCACGGGTGTGCCGGCCCTGGAACACGCACACATCGTAGTGAGGCAGGAGGAACCCACCGTGTGCATAATGGAATTGTTGCCACAAGGACAGGACGATGTGCAACTCAAGTCTTAGCTGATGATGACCTTTGTGTAACCTGAGAACCAGCGAGCGTTCCTGCAGTGTGTTGTTCTAGGAAAAGATGCTCCCTCGTCTATTTAGTTAGCTTGTATGCCTGTGCTGAGAACCAACCTCCCCTCCTCGGCCCTCCTCACTTTCCTCCACTTGAGTGATGGCCTCAGTAAAGGCCTAAGCTCAGGCAAGGATTAACAATAAACTATTTGTCCTCCGGCAGCGCCCTGGCCCTCTGCCCACAGCTGGCTAACTCTGAAGCCAGATTAATCTCAATCCAGTGAATGAAACCAAGGCCCAAATAAATCTCTAGGGGAGGACACAAAACATGCACTCCTTTTTCTATTAAGCACAGAAGAGCAATGCAATTAACAAGGTGCCAGAAAGTTAACAGAAACACGACCGGCTTTTCCTGGTGCCAGTTCCAAGATGCTAGGCTCTCTGAGGCAAAGAGCTTTTTGTGCAGCATTTTCTCAAGTGACAAGACAATCATTTTAAAAAGTGGTCGAGGTTTCAAGATTTGCCAAGTTTTATGAACCGCGAGCTTCCCATGAGCTTATGCCAACTCAGCCACATCAACTCAAGCCTCTTCATAAATTGGAGGGAGGCGGTCTCATTTTAGGGGCAAGGATAAATTCATCATACAGCTACAGAGCAGGTCCCTATGACAATTGGACCTCCTGGTATAAAACCACATTTTACAGTTAGATTCCCTTGAATTAGGTGGCAGGTGAAGATTTCGTGGCCCGATCCGCATGTCACATTTAAAGCAATTTCTCACCACTTTAAGGAGTGAATGCTTTCCTGCTACCACAGGGTATAATGCTGATTTAAATGTACAATACAGATGAAGTCTGTGTTCAGAAGGCTTTTCATGAAGTGTGACCCAGTCATATCATGGGATTTTAACTGTGCATCTATAGAAATGTTCTTATTGTCTGTTTGTTTTAAAGTTGGTAGAAATGGTTTTGTTTTGCCAAGTCATTTTTTCTGCATTTGATCTCATTTGATCTTACTGTGCACTACATCCATAACTTCAGGCTGTGAAGCAGTTTATACATTTGCAAAATAAGGAAGTACACAAATTTCGGCCACTACGTTCCAGAATCAGTTGTGCTGTTTTTCCTCCAGAGATAAATGATTAGAACTGCAAACCAATTATCTATGTTGCTTTCTATAGAGTTCGCAGTTCCACAGAGAAACATAGAGAGGCCAGTAAAAGACCCCAGTATAAGAATGTGGGTCGGTAAGAGTCCTCTGCCAAGGGGTATTAAACCCACCCACGTCATGCTTAGTTGGACAGCTCTGCTTGCTTTCCCTGAAACCCTGCACCCAGCTGATATTAACAGGCTTAGCTTTGAAGCCAATTCTTTTTTAAAAAAACATTAATAATACCTGTATTGTTTTAATTAATGAAGCGTGTATCATTTCAGGGTAGGGCTGGATTTAGGTTTGATGAGGCCCTCAGCTACTGAAGGTAATGGGGCTCTTTATATGTTCAGCTGTCCTTTGCCAACAACAAATTGTCACTGTTTTTTGTGTTGAATATTCTATATGGTAATTTATGGACCTAATAGGTATCTAAAGCCATTTGCACATGTTGCCATGCAACATGTAGGCACCCTATATATAGAAATGAGCAAACCCGTGATATTTTAGGGAGCAGGCTAGCAGGTGGGGCCCATTAGTTACATCATAGGAGCCTACACAACAGAAAACACTGTTGCTGTATGTAGATTTTATTTTATTTGTTTTTTATCTTATATTTTAGAAATGTACATCTAGTTGTTCCTTCATTTAAATTTTTTGGGGACCCCAAGAGAGTGGGGCCCTAAGCTATAGCTTGTTTAGCTTATACGTAAATCCAGCACTGTTTCAGGGGAATGGTATAAATCTGCACCACAGTCCTGTACTTTGTGTGTGTGTGATGCACATACTGGTCAATTTTCTGCATGCCTTTCTGAATGAGAACGAGATGGAAGATGAAAGGGCAGGAGACTATGTTAATCAAAATAAACAGAGTTCCAGAAGAGGAAACATATTGGCACGCAGCTGGAAGATGGCAACAATGGGGTCTCCCGCACCTTATTGGCCAACTGACTAATTGAGCCATGTGCTTTATTTCCAGGAGCTGAATGACCTACTTCAGATGTGTGAGAATGAGGAGGCTGGTTAATGTTTACCATCTCTCCTGACAAGGGACTTCTATAATGTGCACCCCACCAGTCGTAAGACCTTGGGCTGCCAAGGAGAAAGCTTACCTGAACTCCATTAAGGGAAGCGACGCCCATATATAGAAACACGCCATACAGCACAGGCATGGGAATAAACTAAGAGTGGGGGAGAGAGAAAAAAAACATGAAGTAAGCAATTCCGGGCACAATTCAAAGTGTTGGTGCTGACCTTTAAAGCCCTAAACGGCCTCGGTCCTGTATACCTGAAGGAACGTCTCCACCCCCATTGTTCAGCCCAGACACTGAGATCCAGCTCCGAGGGCCTTCTGGTGGTTCCCTCGCTGCGAGAAGTGAGGTTACAGGGAACCAGACAGAGGGCCTTCTCGGTAGTGGCGCCTGCCCTGTGGAACGCCCTCCCACCAGATGTCAAGGCAATAAACAACTATTTTACTTTTAAAAGACAACTGAAGGTGGCCCTGTTTAGGGAAGTTTTTAATGTCTGATGCTGTATTGTTTTTAATATTCGGTTGGCAGCCGCCCAGAGTGGCTGGGGAAACCCAGCCAGACGGGCAGGGTATACATACATACATACATACATACATACATACATTATTATTATTATTATTATTATTATTATTATTATTATTATTATTACCACCCAAAAGAAGCAGCAGCAACTATGTCAAAGGATATGCAGAGCACAATTGCTAACTGCAGTAACAGGCACAAGCCACTATATGGCAGGCAGTGCTTACTCAATGACCTTCCTGAACTACTTTACATTCTCCTGCTTCCAGATATTGTGATCACTTTTAAGCACCTCCAGTGCACAGCAAAGTAAGACACACACACAAAAGCACATGCCAGGAACTTTAAGGAATCAGTTCATTCCCTATATAATCTCTTAGAGATGTGACCTGCAGGAGAACACATGACCCCAGTGTGTTGAGGAAGGAATGCTCTTTACTACAATCACAGTGAAGTGAACATGACCAACTGCACGGTCAAGAATGAAAAACCCTGGGTGTTTCTCTATGTGCTCGGGATGGAGGTGGGAAAGACATGATCCAAATGTCTCAGGATTACTTCAGAATGCAAAGTTGAGAACATATGTTTAAATGCCCGAGTGGCATGACAAACAGCGAGTGAATTGGCGGAGGTACCGCAACTTGCATATGAGACAATTTGAAGTTTGTGGAAATTCACCCCCTGGGGAGCACCTCGGCAGCCACAACTAAACTCCGACCTGGTTTCTTATGACCTTGAAAGAACTCCCTAAGCTGCTCATCTTCAGAAATTCCTGTCTGGCTTGGCCTGACCTGAGCTCTAACTGGCCTCTCTCGTTTCTTCCCCGTCTCAACCTTGCAGGTAGTTTTACTGCTAGGTGCATAGACAAAGAAGACTCTCCAGTTGCTATTTCTGTTCAAATGTCCTGAGGGCATACTTATTCTTAAAAAGGAGGTATTAAATCACTTTTTGAATTTTGCCACAATGGCATCATCCTGGAACGCTTCGTGCTTTCTCTAATTTTTCTGTTTTTAAAAAGGAAAATGCTCCATTTTCTAGAGCGGGAGATGTCAGCCAACACTGGAAGGGAGGCCTAAGTTCATGGAAAACAATGAAACTGAGCCTCCATGTACAGAGGCACTGTATAGCGGAAAGCTCTTCCCACCATACCTTGCGTTACTGCTTCACTGATCCATCGTCAGATTTCATGGCTATGTTTTATGCTTCAGGGTTTGGTTACAAATGATTATATAGACCCATGCACTGGTATGCAATTCTACCTCATCTGTTAATGAACAACCCAGAAGCTGGAAGGCTGGTTGAAAAAGTTCTCTCTTTTTTTAATTAAAAAAAAAGGAATAAAAGAATTAAAGAGGATACAGGCTGTGCACTCTTGCCCTTGCCTTCTTGGTCAAGCAGGAAAAACAACATTTAAGATGCTGCACCTCTTTTTAAAGACACAGAATGCTGCTCACACGTTGCCCTGATCTGCTCTTCGTGCTCAGTATGCTATTCCTACCCAAGGTTGCAAACAGCACTAACTGCTTTATAGAGAGTCAAGCCATTTGTTCAGCTGGTGGGTCACAGCCTGACTTAAGGTGAACTGCAGCAGCAGTTTTGCTACTCTGTCATTGTTTTGGGGCTCAGTTTCATAATTTCAATTGTTCTAATTATATTTTTGTTGTTGTTGTTACCTGCCATGGGCCGTTTGGCTATGAGCACAAAATAATAAATAGTGATATGAGCCTGCAAAGCGGAAAGCAATAAAACAAAACAAAAAAACGCCAAGCCCAGATTTGAAACATATAACCCTTGCAAATTCGGGAAAATTCCATTTGAGCACCACCAGGTTAAACCACGAAGGATGGAACTGCATGTTATGAGCAGCTCAGGGCTGCTACCCAAACCAGGAACCTGCTCTCCACGCCAAGTTCCTCCCTCTATGTCACGGGTCAGCAACCTTTTTCAGCCAGTCCCTTCTCTACTACACTGCCGGTCCACCGTCCCTCAGACCATGTGGTGGGCCGGACTATATTTTGAAAAAAATATATGAACGAATTCCTATGCCCCACAAATAACACAGAGATGCATTTTAAATAAAAGGACACATTCTACTCATGTAAAAACATGCTGATTCCCAGACCGTCTGCGAGCCGGATTGAGAGGCGATTGGGCCGCATCCGGCCCCCAGGCCTTAGGTTGCCTACCCCTGCTCTATGTTGTATGCAGTACTATAACCCTCACATCCTAGAATCATAGAATTGGGGGGGGGGGGGTTTCTATATGCAAGTACAGCTGCTAGAATAGTGATTGCTGCTAGGTGGAAGGCACAAACTATCCCCACAAAGGAGGGATGGATTTGTAAACTAAATTTATTTTTGGCAGAATTAACTGCTATAAGAAGAAATCAGTCGAATCAAAAATTAAAAAAAGGTGTGGAAATGTTTTGATGAATATACGACAAAATATTGCTAAAAAAAAAAGATATGCTAATATGCCTAGATTAAAATGTGAAGTACTGGATGGAAAAAAAATTAGTAAGGAAAGATCACAAGAATATATAGATGATTTGAGAAGACTATAGAATGCAAAGATTATTGTAAATTGTATAATGTGGAGGAAATCGAGTGGGGGGGGCGGAGGGAAGTGGGAGGAGGGAGAAAAGAATAATATGATGGATTGAGGAAATATAAATGTAAATGGATGGGGGGGATGGGGAAGAAATGGTGTTGGCTTTGGTAGATTTGTAATGCAATATGTGAAAACCAATAAATAAATGAATAGATAGATAGATAGATAGATAGATAGATAGATAGATAGAATGGTAGGGGTGGAAAGGAACATGAGGGTCATCTAGTGCAGCCCCCTGCGATGAAGGAATCTTTTGCCCAATGTTGGGTTCGAACCCATGACCCTGTGATTAAGAGCCTCATGCTCTACTAACTGAGCTATCCACAGTGGCCAACAAGATGGTTCTACTAGGGGTTTCCCTTGATGTGGAACAAGGGTGGAGACCTGCATAACATGACATAGCATGAGGTCAAGGAGGGATAATTTGCAAAACATTATGGGCTGGGCAGTGCTATTTTTGGTGACAGGCTTGTTCTTCAACAAGACATGTAGTTCCACCATCCTGGTAGGGGTTTTCCAAGTGAAAGGTGCATCGTGCTTTTCAAATTGAGGGAGGCACATTCCCTGCAAGTGTTGTGGCAACTCTTCAATAGCTTGCCAAAAACACTTTTGCCCTAAAACGTTCTTGCCTGCCCTCTGTATGACTTTGCTCCCGAGAAACATTATTACTCTACAAAGGCAATGACGTTTTGAAATTCTTCTTTTACAGTAATTTATTACAGCTCCTTAAATGTGTTAGAAAAATCCTTCCACCTTAGTAGCTTTCTCAAAACAGACACACACAGCTCAGCGTTGTGTGGAGGGTGAAGCAGAGGCAAAAACGTTGAGAAATCATTTACCTTCAGAATGGGAGCCATGAAGACTGAAATGCCCGTCAGAATGAACACAATCACTCCAGTCACTCTCTGCTCCCTGAAATAAAAGCCAGCAATTATCAGACCAGTTCCTATTAGGAGTTTTCCACCGTCATCCGAAGATAGCGAATTGCCACGAAGAACTATTATATACACAACTGACTAGAGGGCCTTTTATCTCTTCATTTCTTTGGCCTGCGCTACTAAGCTAGGTTTCCTCCTACTCTCTGTGTAAGACTCAGATTATGGGCCCTGCTCCCTGAAGAGTGCCACTCTTCTCCGGTTGCCCAATGTCAGGGCCGGCCCTGCTGGCATACCTGACTCCCAGGAACTTGGGTTGCTCCCCAGGTGCAGACGTCTCCGTCTCCATCTTCAAGCTGTCAATGTGCGCGATGGAGATGACCGTAGCAGCAACGTACCAGGGAAGACCCATGAAGGAACATATAATCATTAGCACAGCGACCAAGAACAGATCCAGATGATAGCCAGCACCTTTCTGCAAAGAGGAAAGAAGAGGAAGAGTGGTAGGGTGCTTGCTGCATGTGATGGGAAGCCATGCTGGAAGAAGCACAGAATCATTACATGATCAACCTTGACCCTGTTTGCTAACTTAATTATCTTTGAAACAGCTGGATGGGTGCTTCAGAAATGGCTCTATGCAGTGGAGAAGCACATGCAAACAAGGAAAGGGGCGTATTTTTTTTATTTGACAAGTTGCAAGTAAAGGTTCCTGGGCAGGCAGGGCATAATTTAAAGTTCCTGGTGGAGGACAGCCCAGGTATGTTTAGTTTAGAGAAGAGGAAATTAAAGGAGAGACAAGACAACTGTCTTCAAATATTTGAAGGGCTGCCATGCCTGAAGGGATGGAGCAAAATTGTTGCTGCAGAATCAATGGGTGGAAATCACAGGGAATCAGATTTTAGCTTAACTTTAGGAGAGGCATCTTAGGGGTAAGAGATGTTTGACAATAGAACAGACGGTGTTGGACTCTCCTTTGCTGGTGGTATTTAAGCAGAGCCAGAGCTGAGCATGCTGTAGGATTATCCTTTACTGCAGATCCGCACTGAGTTTTGCTCCAGAGAAAGGCAAGTGCTCAACACAGCCCACCACCTGATATCTCAGTGCAAACAGAAAGCAACCTATGGAAAGCAATCATTGTTTATGGCCTGGTCAAATTGGATTGTAACCCACGTATATGGTTATGTTTTGCCTCAAGATCCACCTTTAGCTAAATCCATATCTCATCTTACCCACCCACCAGTTTAGATGCGTAACAGTTGTCAAGACTGTACAATGGCTGGCTCGCTGAAGGAACCTAAAAGCCAGGGTTGTGAAACTGTGTTTTTTTGGTAAGGCAAATATTATAGGTGTGACTCACTCAGCTGCAAAAACACAAGGAACTCGGAACCTATTAAACAAATTACAGAGCACACCTGATTCCCACAGAGGAGGTAAACACTGAGGTGGTACTTGGGTCCAGGCTGTGCATTTTAAACTGCAGGCAGGGGCTCACGTGGCTGAATGGGAAAGGGCGGGGATCTCTACACAGAGAAAACTAGCATGACAAAGAGAAGAGGAGATCTGAACTCTTCCTTCTGATGGAACTGGTCTTTCAAATACAGTCATACCTCGGGTTGAAGTAGCTTCGGGATGAGTATTTTCAGGTTGTGCTCCACGGCAACTCGGAAGTAACGGAGCGCGTTACTTCTGAGTTTTGCCGCTTGTGCATGCGCAGACGGTCAAAATGACGTCACGCGCATGCGCGGAAGCAGCGAATAGCGACCCACGGATGCGGGTTGCGTTCGCTTCAGGATGCGAACAGGGCTCGGGAACAGATCCTGTTCGCATCCAGATGTACCACTGTAGAGGGGACTTTGGGGGCAGGATGGAGCATCACAAGAGCCTTCACCCACAGTATGAAGAGGAGTTTGGATTTGATATCCTGCTTTATCACTACCCGAAGGTGTCTCAAAGCGGCTAACATGCTCCTTTCCCTTCTTCCCCCACAACAAACACTCTGTGAGGTGA
Source organism: Podarcis muralis (assembly GCF_964188315.1). Taxonomy (NCBI): domain Eukaryota; kingdom Metazoa; phylum Chordata; class Lepidosauria; order Squamata; family Lacertidae; genus Podarcis; species Podarcis muralis. Next base: position 9,797,366 of record NC_135663.1, read on the forward strand.
GTGGGGCTGAGAGACTTCAAAGAAGTGTGACTAGCCCAAGGTCACCCAGCAGCTGCATGTGGAGGAGCGGGGAAGCGAACATGGTTCACCAGATTACAAGTCTACTGCTCTTAAGCACTACACCACACTGGCTATTGTATGAAGTACAATATAGCCCAGAAATGAAGATCTGCCATCTCAGTGACAATTGGGTCCTTGTTTATCTTTCAGCAAATCCTCCCCTCTTGACTGCATCCTTTTCCTTGTTACTGATATGCACTTTAACAGGAAGCTATTTCTGCCAAGGCGAGTAGCCCTGGTGTGTGGTGAACTGAACACTAATTGGAGCCTGGGGACAGACTCCTGGCCTCTTCTGCCGAAACCCCCGAGGAGCAACCAATCCTGAATTTTGTGGGTTTGTTTGTTCTTCCACAACTGGCAGAGAGTAGTAGGTTCTGTTCTCCCCATTGCCTCCCCACACGTCACATGAGCCTTATAAATCCAGCATCCATGGAGTGGGAGATGGGCCTCGCTAAGAGATGCCGTTATTATCATTTACATAACACCATTAGCGAACATGGCAATGTAGGCTCTTTGGCCTGAGAAATCTAAATCTAAATTCTGACAGTGGGGGAAAGATAACAAGGAGAAGTGGGGGGAGAGAAAATGAAGGTTAACAGGATGAATGCACACAAACGTAGTGGGCTTCAGTCTTGTTTCAATTCCTGGTGATGACTAAAGAGCAAAGCTCCATTAACTAAGGAGCTTTCCATAGAATCACAGAAGTGTAGAGTTGGAAGGGACCCCAAGGGTCATCTAGCCCAACCCACAGCAATGCAGGAATCTCAGCTAGATTCAGCTGGGGTCTGAATGGGACGAGGGATAGAGGTGAGAAGCGGTACCACAAAGGTGTTTTAAGAATTTTGGGTGTAAGGGGCACCAGCAAAGAATGGGTGTGATCCAGCGTTCCCCAAACTGGTGCCCCCAATGTGTTTTGAACTACAGTTCCCATCATCCCTGACTGCTGGCTGGGACTGATGGAAATTGTAGTCCAAAGATGCTGGATGGTACTAGATTGTGGGTGGCTTGCATAATCATTTGGCAGAACGGAAGCTCTATGCACAGCTGGCAGCATACGAATTGGAGTTACAAAGGTTGTTGAGAGTCTGATTTAAAAATGTGCTCAACTACAATCAAGATATAAGGAAAAGGGAGAATGAATATGATGCCACGGGTGGGAACTCCGAGGCCCAAGGTGGTTAACAACCCATTGAAATCAAGCCCTCCTAGCCACTAATAACATGGCCTACCATATGAGCTTGGACAGATGGGGCTCATCCACCTGGGAAGATAAACCCATCTAGGAGAAGGGATACTCTGATCCTAAACCTCCGCTGCCATGCGGGATATCTTTGGGAGAAGAAAAGGAAGAAAAGGCTAAGGAATAAACCCTACACAAATCAGGAGTGGAGTTCCTAAGACGGGTGGATGGTGCCTTGCATGCCTCCTTCCAGCAAATCCATCAGCCAAGCTGGTGCCAAACACATTTGCTCTGCTTTCCTCTGGACCACATCAGCAAAACCAAGAGGAGGGTCTTGTCGTCTGGGCAGCCCAGGACCTCCACAAACACTGCCCAGGCTTGTACCCAGGGGTGGTGCTAATGCAGCGGTTTGACTTCACCTCCAGAGGCACACCCCATGCTGCCCAAATGTTCATTTTGCTTTGGCCAAGTTGAGGTGACAAACGTTTTTGTTGCTCAGAGCTGTCCCTATGGTCCTGAATAGCAAAACAGCAGCAGGAGGAGGAGAAAAATGGTATCCGGAGCCTTTCTGGTCAGAGCCTTTCTGAGAGCCAGTGTAGTATAGTGGTTAGAAGCAGTAGTCTCGTAATCTGGGGAACCGGGTTCGCTTCCCCGCTCCTCCACATGCAGCTGCTGGGTGACCTTGGGCCAGTCACACTTCTCTGAAGTCTCTCAGCCCCACTCACCTCACAGAGTGTTTGTTGTGGGGGAGGAAGGGAAAGGAGAATGTTAGCCACTTTGAGACTCCTTAGGGTAGTGATAAAGCAGGATATCAAATCCAAACTCTTCTTCTTCTCTTCTTTCTGGGCCCAATACACAGCTTGGCACACAAACATGTGGCAGAAACAGGAAGATCCATCTGCTGCACCCCCAGAGGAGCTTAATGCTCTTGCTGAATATTATACATAGGTAGCTCAGGTGTAATTCCAGCTGCTCACCTCACATTTGGGCATGCAGAATTAGAAGGAAACTGCACACAGCTGCCATTATTACCCTCCTTGCAATTGTAAAACAGTGCTATGGAAAGTTTGACAGCTGTTCAAATCCTCCTTTGGTTGCTGCTACAGAAGGTGAAGTAACTACCTCTGGGAGGGGGTACATGACGAACTTTGCTAGCAACCTACAGAGACTGGTGCCCTTCTTCTGCAGCAGATGTGGGACCAGGTCCTATCTAAGCAAGAATCAGCCTCGGCAGAGGTTTGAATAAGAGCCTCCACCCAGCTATATGCAGATGGAAGAAAAATAGTACGCAGACACCGGTATGAGATAAACAAGGAGTAAATGTTCATTGAGAAAGAAACCAAGACCGGTGGAGTCCAAAAACATACTTCCTGGGCAGCATTTCCTGACCTAAAGCCAAAACAAAGGCCATCTTTATTTCTTTAGAAAACATTTTCAACTCCTCTTCTTCAGCGCAAGCTAGATATGACAAAAGAAACCGTGTTTGTTTAATTACAAGTTTGCTCCATTCACGTATAAAGCGCCCACGGGGGTGGGGAGATCTGAAATTCATATCAAAAGGGGTTCACAAGTGCAGATAGCTGAATCCTATGACACCTTGTTAAGTCTATTGCCCCAGGCCTTTTTATCCAAGACAAGTTCACTTCTGGTATCTGAGCTGAGCAGAGAGAGAGAAACTTTTTGTGCAACAGAAAAAACCCCAACCCTTTTTTATCTATTGCCTGGGTTACCAAAACCGCATAATGGTAAGACTGGCGTGAGGTGTATTGAACTAGGCCAGTGTTTCCCAAACTTGTGTCTCCAGCTGTTGTTGGACTACAACTCCCATCATTCCCAGCTAGCAGGGATGATGGGACCTGTAGTTCAAAAGCAGGTAGAGGCTCAAGTTTGGGAAACGATGTACAAGGCCAATGGTAAGGAGCCAGGGACCTTCTAGATGTTGTTGGATTCCAACTCCCATTAGCTCCAGCCAGCATGGTCAATGGTCAGAGATGATGTGAACTGAACTCTAGTCCAGCAACACTAGAGATACACAACTCTCCCACCCCTGACCTTAAGTACTGCTACGATGTGACCCTGAAGACCACACTGGAAGGTTTTTTTTGCCAAAACATTTGACGACGTCCCTCTGAAACGTTGGAAGGTTAGAAAGTTACCCACCCTAACTTTGTTGGTGAGATTCTTATAATTATACCCATGAGCTCCTGGATTCATCCCTGTCCCAGGCACCAACCTTAAGTTTGTGTTCTTTCCGGTTGACAATAACAGCTGTGATCTGCTGGTCCATGAAGATAAGGATGGTCACCAGCAATGCAGGGATGGCTGCTGCCAGATACACCCACCAGGGATTCTCGCCAAATGGCGGGATGATCCAGCCTCTGTGGGGGCTTGTTGGCTTCGGGGAAAAGGAGATGAAGACGACCATTAGAGAGACATAGCAAAAAACGTATCTGGACCAAATGAGCACTTTGCTAGATCACTGGAACACCAAGTTCCTTGAGAAGAATGCAGGACCTTTAGGGACCATAACAACAACAACAAAAAAAAAACCAACCAGCAGGAGCGTATTCTCACTTCTTTGTGGCACCTTATTAATTTGCAAAACGTTCCGAGCTGCCAGCGTTAATGGTTGGCAAAGAGCATAAAAATCAACAACAGAATTACATCCACAGAGCAAATATAAAACCAACCACCCATCAGTAGATCAGCTTAATACATCAACGGAACACCTTGGCAAACAGATGAGTTTTAAGAAGGCACCTGCCAATATTGAAGGTCTGATGTTCCTTGAGGGCATATTCCAAAGGATAAAGGTAAAGGTAAAGGGACCCCTGACCATTAGGTCCAGTCGTGACCAACTCTGGGGTTGCAGCGCTCATCTTGCTTTACTGGCCAAGGGAGCCGGCTTACAGCTTCTGGGTCATGTGGCCAGCATGACTAAGCCGCTTCTGGCGAACCAGAGCAGCGCACAGAAACACCGTTTACCTTCCCACCGGAGCGGTACCTATTTATCTACTTGCACTTTGATGTGCTTTCGAACTGCTAAGTTGGCAGGAGCAGGGACCGAACAACGGGAGCTCACCCCATCGCGGGGATCCAAACCACCAACCTTTTGATCGGCAAGTCCTAGGCTCTGTGGTTTAACCCACAGCGTCACCTGCGTCCCATATTCCAAAGGATAAGTGCCACCAAACTAAAGGCCCTGGTCTTAGAGGACATAAAATGGACCTTGGGAGCATAAGGAGCCACAAAGTGTCTCTCCACAGTATTAACGTGACCAGGCAGGATATTCAAGTGTTATAACCTGGCCCCATGTTGTTCAGGGCTTTAGTTCAAGAACTTAAGCTTGGCTTGGTAGCATATTGGGAGTGAGTGCAATTCTTGTGGCCTTCAACAGCCTTGCTGCAGCTCAGAGAAGAGGGCAGAAAGAACCAACAGGGTGGGCGAGGGAAGCTCAGAAACCCACAAAGCAGAAAACAGCGGCAGCACTTGGCTGCTCTCAGGGACGCTCCATACACTTCTGTAGTGTAGTAGCCAGTTTCATGTAGCTGTAATGCCTGCCAGAGGGAACCAGGTGGGAGAGTCAGATCATGCTAGATTCCCACATTAGTGCTGTATATTATGGTTGCCATATTTCAATAAGTGGAAATCTGGACACAAAAGTTATTTTATTTTGGCCAAAGCTGTTGAGCGTTTTCAGCAAAATCGCCCAAAAAAGACATTTTTGAGCTATTTTTTTAAAAAAAGAAAAACAACACTGGTCAGTGAGAAAGAGGAGGATTGGTTTGAGAAGACATTGAATTATTTGGCAGGTTTGAACAATTTGGGGCAATTAAAATGTTAAAAGTTAAATAAACCTTGTGGAGGGAGGAGTGTTAAGGTATATAAAAGGTAAAGGGACCCCTGTCCATTAGGTCCAGTCATGACTGACTCTGGGGTTGCGGCGCTCATCTCGCTTTATTGGCCGAGGGAGCCGGCGTACAGCTTCCGGGTCATGTGGCCAGCATGACTAAGCCGCTTCTGGCAAACCAGAGCAGCGCACGGAAACGCCGTTTACCTTCCTGCCGCAGCGGTATCTATTTATCTACTTGCACTTTGACGTGCTTTTGAACTGCTAGGTTGGCAGGAGCTGGGACCAAGCAACGGGAGCTCACCCCGTCGCAGGGATTCAAACTGCTGACCTTCTGATCGGCAAGTCCTAGGCTCTGTGGTTTAACCCACAGCGCCACCCGCGTCCCTTAAGGTATATAGAAGTGTACATATGGTTGATTTGAATATGATATTATTGAATATGTATACCCAATGTATCAGCCGCCTGGGGGGTTTCACTGTTTGTGTTTTGGTGGTTGGTAAAAAATAAAATATTTTTAAAAAGAAAGAAAAACAACACTGCCAACATGGGTTGCCATACGTCCGGATTTCCCCCGACATTTTGCCAATTTCCACCCGGATACTCCTTCCGACGGCAGTATTCTGGTTATGTCCAGGAAATTCCGGACGTATGGTAACCATATGATGTGCCCATCCCACGCAATACCGAGGTGCATTAGATTACATCATGGGGAGTGGGCAATGGAGAAGCAGCATCCACAACACAAAGGGACATGTTCGCCATCTCAATACATAACAAGTTTCTTGCCTTCTTTTATGGGAGCTGAGGATGGAATGATCGACTTACCTTGAATTCGCTTGGCACAAGGAGTTTCGGTGTGTCCACACCTACCAGAGCATCAATTCCACAGAAAATGAAGATGGAAAGGATGATGGCGAAGTCGCTGATCAACTTCCTTGCCTGGAAAAAACAGAGGTGTTGATTGTGGTGGTTGTTTATTTATTATATGTATTATGTATTATATTCTGTTGTTATTCTTTATTTGAACTTCCTAGTTGCTTGTTACACACACACACACAAAAGATCTCCAAGCAACTTACAACATATTTAAAAGCATTGGCTTAAGTAAAAAAATACATTGCAATAGTAACACACTTACGCAAAATACGTGTAACTCATTAAAAATACGCATAGCAATCTCCTGCATGGCAACACACATAACAGTAACACAAAGGTGCATTAGCACAACTAACAGCAGGCAACTTCACCATAGTCTGTGTAACTGCTCTTCATCCCATAGGGTCAAAGGGGCAGTGCACAGAATAACCAGTCAAAACAACCCAAAATATGGACATTAAAATTATTTTAAAAATTAAAACGATAAAATAACATTCAGTAGGAAGACATTCCATCCTTAGTTAAAAAGTAGTACCAGGCTACTGTGAGCAACTATTTCATTTTACTTTGGCTGCTACTTAAATAAGGTACTGCCCCGTGAGTGTCTGATGGACACAGAAGGAAAAAGCAAAGAAGTACACAACGAAATCAGTGTTCAGAAAAAAGCTCCTGGAGAATACCATCAGCTGGTTCTCCAGTAACCAATGGACCAGAGAGGCAGGTGAAAGGAATGCTGACAATGACAGAACCCTTTGCAAATATATTCCCTGACCTCTGGACTGGATCCTTGGCTCTGATGATCTGGATTCCCTGACCTCTGGACTGTCTTATTTCGTATGTGGATTCTGCTCTCAGGCAAGCGTTCCTTGGAGACTCCTAGCCCCTGCTCGCTCAGCAATGAGACTTGGACGGGGCTATGACAGACACGCCAAGATACTTACGGTGGTTGGGAAATAACGGCTGGTCTTGAACTTCTTCAAGGCCATCGAGCAGGTATAGGTGCCCAAGAAGAGCATGCAGGACATGAGTGTGATGTCGGGAACATATTTGCAATTGTTGCCGAAGAGGACTCCCCCGTATTTCAAGCACTCCTTCTTTCCCAGAGATGACCAATCGATCGTGCCGTTGTGCTGCAAACCAACAACAGAGGTGGCATCTGTTAACTAATGAAGAGAAGCGTACAGCAATCCACCATTGCTTTCTCAATCCACAAAGGCATGTCACAAAGCTGGGTGAAATGCAAAGAAGCCCCCAGACAGGGACAAGACCGCCCCCCCAAGGTGCTAAGTTTCCTGCAGTGCTGACAGCGAGGACCACAGCAATCCAGGGAAGACCAGTGCCCACTGGGAGACCAACAGCAGAGCGAGCCTGAATCAATGATAGAATGGACCAATTCTGGTTTTGCTTCCATCCACCTCCCTGCTGCCTTCTACAATGAAAACACTGGGACCACGCTGAAAAGATGCTAAGTAAGGAGGTAGGGCAGAGCTTGGTGGAATAGCCTCCCCTGGAGTAATTTGTCACGCAGGAGTTTTGGCTGTGTGAACCGAAACTTTATCTTGCCTTGGGGTACATCAATTTGAGAAGCTGAACACAACACAGTAAGATCTCACCAGTAAGTGGGCACAGGCAGCATCTTTAGGTTTGCCATCGTCTTTTGCTTTTGGAAACAGCCTGGGTCCTCTAAACCCTTTCAGGAAAATAACACAGGACCTAAAACGATTTAGCAAAAAGCAAAAGCTCCTGCCGACAGCTTTTGTCTGGTCTTAATACCGCAGTAAAGGAAGGAGGATTCGCTGAGATCTTTGTTTTTGCTTCACCTTCCTTCCCAACCCTCCACATTTGTCCCATTGTGTTCCTCTGTGTCGCTTTTGAAGATTCCCATCTAGCACTCGTGATGTTCCTTCAATCTATATTCAGAAGTGCTACACCGGAGGCATGCGGTCCTCTTCAGGCTATTTCTTTTATCACCCAGTTTTCAGAACAGGATTCCTTTTGTTCAAGCCCCAAAATCTCACTGTGAAGGCAGATTTCGCTGCCAAGAAACCTTAGGGAGGATGGCCCTCCCTAGCGCTGCGGAGTGGAAAATAAAATAGAATCCAGAGACCACGGTGGTGCAAGAGGCAATGTAAACTTGTCGAGAGAGGACTTGGCAGGCTCTTTTGATCCATCGGTGTCAGCAGAATCATGACTCGACTCTACTGCAGCCTCGGAAAATGTCTAAGGAAGCCTCGCTTCAGAGAGCCTCTCAATGCTCTCGTTGACTTTGGCAAGTGAAAACTGTCACCAAAGAACCAGGCCACAAGTCAGTGCAGGGACGGAGAGCTTGCAGCCTTCCAGACCCTGCCAGACTACAATTCCCTATAATATAGGTTTGTTGTTGTTTTGTTAGACTACAATTCCCATCATCCCTGACTATTTGCCTTGCTGGCTGGGGCTGATGGGTGATGGACTCCAACAACATCTGGAGCGCCACAGATTCCCCACCTCTATTTTATATAATGTTTGTGATATACAGTACATGTAACTGAAATGCACGCCTATTCTCTCCCTATCTGTGTTACTTCTTCCCTTTCCTCTTTTCTCAGTGGCGTCAAATTTAAGACAGTAAGCCCCATGGGGCAGAGACTTCTCCTTTTTTTGTGCTCTGTAAAATACTAGACACCAATAACACAGTATAAATATTTATGCCATCTATGTATAAAGTGCGCCGCTGCAAAATCAGCAAAAGAAAAGAGCCCTGCCTCAAGGAGCTTGCAACCTACTTTTTGCAAGGGAGGGAATGCAAGAGAAAGGAGAGGCAATAATTAACAAGGAGAGAGAGAGAGAGAGAGAGAGAGAGGGAGAGAGAGAGAGAGAGAGAGAGAGAGAGAGAGAGAGAGAGAGAGAGAGAGAGAGGAGGAAGGACCAAGAGGAGGGTAGTAAGAGTCAGGAGCAAGGGGGGCGGCGAGGAAGATGCCAAAGCAAAAAACAAGAAAAGCTGACCCTAGCAAGCCAGGCTAGAGGAGGAGGTGGGGGATGAGAGGGCGGAAGCTATTTTGGCAGCCGATGCACAGGGGGACTGATGGGACATGCCATTTCCTATGCAAACAGAAGAAGCACCTTGAGGCTATGGCACTTTGTCACAGTACATTGTAATGCTCAGCAGTTTCCTCCTCTTTTGCTGTCTGCCGTGCAGAATTTCTAATAGGATGCTCTTCCCATTCTTAATAGCCACTTAAAACAGGCCAAGGATGCTGTATGGTTCCCCTTTTGAGGGTGAGTTATGCGCAGGCGAGGGTGCATGGCCCCGGTTAAGGCATGTACCTCACCTGCCCGGCATCGTTTCAAAACCACAGGACAGACACAAGCAGAGGGCTTGTCGTCACTGCACATTGCTCCTCCCAGAAGCAATCCTCCTTGGCTACTGCCTCATCTCCCTCCACGCAGGCTCCCTCTATCACTTCCCCCTCATCCCCATGTGTACAGGGTCATGCTATCATTAGGGGCAGCTGGAAGGGAATGGCAGCACTGTGCTCCTGGGGCCCCTGCCAGCCAAGTTACAGCGCTTACCCCGAAGGGAGAGGTGGTGCAGAGGTCAGCAAGTGCAAAGCCAGTCGCCAGTCTTGCCACTGAGCCCACACAGCACTGATCTGCCTGCTACTTTGATTTTCCTGGTAAGCACAGCGATGTGACTGGTGCGCAGCTGGGCGTATGGCCCCTGCAACTGCCCAGCAACCTTCAATCTGTCTCCTATTTGTTGCCATAGCAGTCAGTGTTGCACAGAGGTTAGAGACCTGGGAGACTTCAGTTTAGATCAGGCATGGGCAAACTCGGCCCTCCAAATGTTTTGGGACTACAACTCCCATCATCCCTAGCTAACAGGACCAGTGGTCAGGGATGATGGGAACTGTAGTCCCAAAACATCTGGAGGGCTGAGTTTGCCCATGCCTGGTTTAGATCCCCACTCAGCCCAGACGCTCAGCGGGCGGCTTTGAGTCAGTCACTGTCTCTCAGCCGGATCTACCTCACAGGGTCGTTGTGAGGGCAAAATAGAGAGGGGAAATAAAGGCTAATAATAATAATAATAATAATAATAATAATAGTGCCCATGCTGAAACACTCCCCATCTGAAATCCCACCAAGAAATCACCATGCTGTTGATTTTAAACACCAGGTGGTGTTTCATTTCCACATGAAAAGGGGAAAGAGTTCGGGCAAAATTTGGCATTTTTAATTCTTTCTGAAATCAAAAGAACTTGTTCATGACTAAATGATTTAAGCACACACCGTCTCCCTCCAACTCTATCAGTTTGTTCCTTTATGTTATGAATCTGGGCACAGGGGGGGAAATTAAAGCTATAACCCTCTACCCCAGGGGTCTGCAACCTTTAAGACAAAAAGAGCCACTTGGATCCGTTTCTGAAGGGGAAAAAACACCTGGGAGCTGCAAAACCATTGCGACATTTAAAGCATGAGCGCCGCTGCCCTCCGATCTGACAGCCGATGGGAACGTGACGTCGGGACGGTGCGTGACTAACGCACGCTCTGTCCCCATGCGACGTCACAGCCAGTACAGCGCCCGCCACAGTGGGGAGTGCTGGGGCGCACAATGCGCCTCCTCCCCTCACTAGTATCCGCCCCGGAGCCACAGCAAAGGTGTAAAAGAGCCACATGCGGCTCCGGAGCCTCGGGTTGCAGACCCCTGCTCTACCCCCTTACCTGGCAACAAATGTCACTGAATTCCAAGAGATTAAAAATAAAAGATTCAAAAGAGTGGCGAAGCACTGAAGTGTAACAGATAATGTAACTTGCACAGAACACAGAAACGTCAAGTGTCCGTTTTCCTCATTAGATCAGCTTACCATCTCAGTAGAGTTACTTGCAGGCCAATAAGTTGGGGTTGTGGCTGTCACGTTAAATGCAGAAGAATTAACTGCAAAAGACAAAAGAGAGCAGAACGCAGCGTTTTGAAAGAAGCCCTTTAAATGTTGTGGGAAACAAGTTGCAATTAAAAGGAAACTCACAGCCCCTTCGCCTATCTAAAAATAATATCCAGTTAAGACTCGCAATCCTCTTATGCTATAAACAGCCCAAAGAGCGATTCTGAATTACTCCAAAGACATAGAAAAGCTTCAAAAAGTAGACAACACTTCACTCCAAAACCTGCATCGCTCATCATTTGCTTTCTACTCAATATAGACACACACAAAAACCCACCCCATAATTGCCCTGGATTATTTCGGTGCCTGCATGACTAGAGATTGGAACCCTTATCAGTATTCCATTGCAAAATCATCATTAATAAATCCTCATGTTATCCCGGAGATCAAAGTGCATTACAAGATCAGAACTTTCAACTCTTTGCCATTTTATTCCTTCATTATATAGGGATAATAGTTTGAGTCCTAAAATGGTTGTGCTTGCAGTTAAGGTGTGTTGAGGAAGATTCAGCATTTCCCTTCTGGGTGGGTGGGTGTGGGTGGCAGTGGGGGGGGGAGAGAGATCCTCCAACCTGTCAGGATTTCGGAAAAGACATGCCTGCAGAGTACATTAAAAGGATGATACAGTCATACCTCGGGTTGAAGTAGCTTCGGGATGAATATTTTCGGGTTGCGCTCCGCGGCTACTCGGAAGTAACAGAGCACGTTACTTCCGGGTTTCACCGCTCACACATGCGCAGACGCTCAAAATGACGTCACGCACATGCGCGGAAGCAGCAAATCGTGACCCACGCAGACGCTTCAGGATGCGAATGGGGCTCCGGAACAGATCCTGTTCACATCCAAAGGTACCACTGTACTTAAAGCAACCACAATCAGTAGTTTGCATCCCTTCAATATACGTTGTTGGAAAAATCATTGGCGATTTTTGTCTTTCAGACCACAGTGTCATAGAACCATCAAGTCACAGAATTTTAGAGTTGGGAGGGACCCCAAGGGGTCATCGAGTCCAACAGGAATCTCAGCTAAAACATCCATGACAGATGGCCATCCAACTTCTTCTTCAAAACCTCCAAAGAAGGAAATTCCACCACCTCTCGAGGGAGCCCATTCCACTGTTGAACAACTCATACTGTCAAGAAAGCTCTTCCTGATGTTTAGTCGGAATCTCCTTTCTTGTAACCTGAAGCCATTGGTTCAAGTCCTCCCCTCCAGAACAGGAGAAAACAAGCCTGTTTTCCATGTGACAGCCCTTGAGATACTGAAGGTGGCTATCATATCTCCTTTCAAGGCATCAGTTTTACACTGTAGCATTTGAGAAGTTTTGGTATGCTGTTTCCAAAAAGGATCGTGGGGATGGAGGCTTGGGTTATCGGATTATTTTTAAATTTTAATTTTGATTATGTATTTTGTGGTTTTGTATTTTGATTTTATCCTGGTTACAGACTCTGCTAACCCAGAAATAGTACCTCGGGTTAAGAACTTTGCTTCAGGATGAGAACAGAAATCATGTGCCAGCAGTGCAGCAGCAGTGGGGGGGCCCATTAGCTAAAGTGGTACCTCAGGTTAAGAACAGTTTCAGGTTAAGAACAGACCTCTGGAACGAATTGAGTTCTTAACCCGAGGTACCACTGTATATAAATGCAACAAATAATAATAAAGGGCCTATCAGGCAAGCTTTATTAGGACAGTCCTTTGGGGCCCAGAGAGATGAAGATGGTGGCAGGTGGGAGCCAGGAACATAGAACGTGACCTTATACCAAAGCCAGACCACAGCTCTATCTAGCTCAGTATTGTTGACTCTGAATGACAGACGCTCTCCAGGTTATCAGAAAGGGGACACTCCTAGCTCTGCATGGGGATGCTGGGGGCTAAATCTGGGATCTTTCACATGCAGCCTTCTACCACCGAGCTACAGCCCTTCTCAACATGTTCTCAACAGTTCCCATACAGGAGAAATAGAAGCCGTACAGATCTGGTGAACAGTGGCCAGTCTACACGCCAGCTTCCTCGACAGAAGGTGAGGGGTTGTTCCCTTTCGCCGGCATCAAGACCAAGCTAGGCGACCCTCTGCCATGACCGCAGCGAAGCCCAGCACTTCACAAAACCAGGCTGTGATGCTCAGCATTGGAAGTAAAGGTCTAGATCAGGGACCAGCAAACTTTTTCAGCAAGGGGCCGGTCCACTGTCCCTCAGAGCTTCTGCGGGGGGCCAGACTATATTTTTTGGGGAGGGAAAATTCCTATGCCCCACAAATAACCCAGAGATGCATTTTAAATAAAAGGACACATTCTACTCATGTAAAAACACCCTGATTCCTGGACCGTCTGCAGGCCGGATTTAGAAAGCAATTGGGCCGGATCCGGCCCCTGGGCCTTAGTTTGCCTGCCCCTGCTCTAGATAAAGGTGGACCCTGCCTCCTTCCTGCAGCATCACCAGATTTCACGGGGGGGGGGGGGACACACAGTCAATGCTTAAATGGAAAACTGCAGTTACTTTAAATAGCACCACAAAGCCTGCACAACCTCAGCCTCACAAGCGCAGCTCTCCCAGTGTTAATACACACTGGAAACAAATCGAGCCTTTTTTTCCCCTTTCCTCCTTACGCTGTTAACGAATTTTATACAAACATCCTTCATTTTTTTAAAAACCGTGTCCATCCCTAGGGAAAGTCAACAATAAATGTGCATGAGATCAGACGAAGAAAGAGACTTGCAGACTTGCTTTGTTGTGCTTACTTTCCAATTTCTTTCCTTCCACTACCCCGAACTACTTTGCTGCAGTACTGGCTGAAAACCAGCAGGAGATGCAGTAAGCCAATAATCAAATCTAGCTCCTGAGCCTAAGCAAAGGAGGAGGGATCTTCTCCCACCGCTTATTTCATTCATCAAATGGAATATGAGTGCAGGCACATGTATGCAAAGGGATTTCAATAGCTGGTTTCAGAAAAGGGCTGCTGTAGGAGTGTGGCTTAACTTAATTTAAGCTGTTCACACATTATTAAGCACCTAGTATAGAATTCGAAGAATTAACTGTGGAATGATGAGCAGTAAATGCTGCCAACTTAACCGGAAGAAACTACACCAGCCAATTCCACCTGGTTTTCTAGATCTTGGAGTGCCTGTTCCAGAGAACAAGTATGTTCCGCAGTAAAGCACATTCCTTACATCCTCCCTGGAAAGGACAAAACTGGCAAAGCCATGCGTGGCACCTCAAAGACTAAAGGATTTATTGCAACATACCCTTTCATTGGTGATAAATCCCATTCATCAGATGCAAAAAACCAAGATACGGTCATTATTATTTTTTTGCTGCTGCAGGGGATGAAAATGAAAATGTCTCCTACAGCCTTTAGACCTGGCTGGGGTAAAAGCCAGAACAGGGACACATGGTCACTGCTGCTATTTTAAAAAGGGTTTTAGGAGACCTGTGGCACCCTAAAGACTGACCAATTTATTTGAGGTAGGGAGAACCCGTCGCCCATCAGGTTCCAATCGGCCCCAGTCAGCATGGCCAACTAGGGAGGCATGATGGGAGTTGTAGTTCAGCAAATTCCACTTTTCCAATGCGCGGCAAGAAGAAGTGTTCTCTTTGCCCTGTATCTCCCAACATTTAGCTTCATTTGCTTATTTTCTTGGTGCATTTGTACCCCACCTTTCCTAAAAGGAGACCAAGGCAGAATACTCTGTGGTCCTTTCCCCTGTTTTGTATTTGCAACAACCCTGGGATGTAGGCTAGGCTGAGAGACAGTGACTGGCCCCAAGGTCATACAGTGAGCTTCATGGCTGAAGCTGGATTTGAACAAGGGTCTCCCCCCTACTCTACTCTAACTACTACACTGTGCTGCCTCCCATTATAAATCTAGGATCACAGGGAAGCACTTCTAGACAAGAGCATCTACCTGCCTGCCTTCCAGCAGGCTTGAGGTCCAGCACCTCTCATATTAAGCACTCTGGCTTCATATTTAATGCATAATGCCTGAAATGAATCCAGGAACAGGCCACCTGGCGTACGACAGGTAGGATGCAGAACGGGTCGTGTTCCTGTTTGGCAAGCATGCTGAATGCTCTCAAGTTTGCTTTGCTCAGTGCCAAACTTCTGACTCACTGCCGTCTCAACGCTGGACATACCTCGCTACTGACGAAAGGTGACTGCCACATATCGTGCACTACTCAACTCGAGCTCTTTGTACTCCTGTTTCTACCACCAAGGCAAGATTTAATTTTAGTGTCCGAGGACATCAGACCTGGGGCGGGTGGGAGGGATTGGAGGTGGTGAGCCACTTTGTGGAAAAGGAGGATGGAGATGTTTTAATAAATTATTAGTCTTCTGGCTCTCGTTTCTCATACAAAGGATGCAATGCAAGGAAATCATCTCTCTAGGAGCAAATTTTCTTTTTTTATCTAGAAGTGGGTAAAAAGCACCTTGCACAAAAAAGAATGAATCCCCATTAGTTAGTTATCATGTCGGCTCCGCTAACTGGAATTAAATGGGTAATGGATAAAAAGTTTCATATGGAACCTCTATGCCCGTCAACTCTAACCTGGTAACCTCTAGATCTTTTCATATCTCGTGCTGCCTTCCCAAAGCTGGATAAGCAAGGCAGGGTCCTAGAGCCCTCCCATAGCTGGGAAAGCACTATCTAGGCTTTGGCAAGGAAGCCGGGAGACTCTTGCAGCCTGTCAAGAGCCCATGTGCCTCTTTTCCAAAGCCCAGGGCCTCGCTTATGTGGCTCTGGCAAGGAAGCACAAGAGCTGGGAGGGGCATCAAATGTTGCCAAAGGCTGCCAAAAAAGGCCTCAAGAGCCACTTGAGAGCCAGTGTGGTGTAGTTGTTAAGAGCGGTAGACTCGTAATCTGGTGAACCGGGTTCACTTCCCTGTTCCTCCACATGCAGCTGCTGGGTGACCTTGGGCTAGTCACACTTCTCTGAAGTCTCTCAGCCCCACTCACCTCACAGAGTGTTTGTTGTGGGGGAGGAAGGGAAAGGAGATTGATAGCCACTTTGAGACTCCTTATGGTAGTGATAAAGCGGGATATCAAATCCAAACTCCTCTTCTTCTCTTCTTATCTAGATGTTTCAGGCTACAACCCCCCCTTAAGGAAATCAGCCCTGAGCGCTAACTGGAAGGAAATTCTTAAGGAAATCAGCCCTGAGTGCTCACTGGAAGGACAGATCCTAAAGCTGAGGCCCCAATACTTTGGCCACCTCATGAGAAGTGAAGGCTCCCTGGAAAAGATGCTGGTGTTGGGAAAGATCAAGGAGAAGGCGACAACAGAGGACGAGATGGTTGGACAGTGTTCTCAAAGCTACCAGCATGAGTTTGACCAAACTGTGGGAGGCAGTGGAAGACAGGAGTGCCTGGTATGCTCTGGTCCATGGGGTCATGAAGAGTCGGACACGACTAAACAACAACAACAACAACAATCCCCCCTTCATCCAAACTAGCATGGGCCATTGTCAAGGTTGCTGTGAGTATCTGAAACGCACCAACCTAAAGAAGCATGCTGTGTGTGTTGGGCTGACAATATGGAAGGCCAATACAGGTAGGGAAAGTTGCAAGTTTTATTAGTCTGTCGGAGTGCTGAAAACCCCACCACGACACAGACAAGTGAGTGTACTTGCAGGTTGCTGGCAAGAAGCCTCCCTCTTACCTGGGTCTGGCGGCATGCAGGTACAGGAGTAAAGGGTAATCTGGTTCACTTTAAATTTGGAGTTGATGGGGTAGTAGTCTGCCAATTTGATCATCTTCTTGAAAGCGTCATAGATGAAGATGAAGCTGATGAGGGAAGAGAAGCCCTCTTCCGTGAACCGGGTGAAATACTGGACCAAGAAGCTGGCGTCAGTGGCAACCAGGATAAGACACAGGAAGGCGGACCACAAACCGATCCAGAGGCGGAACTCCAGATAATGCAGGTCATTGTCTCTGCAAACAGAGAGATAACCCAAGTGAAAACAAGGGACAAGGGGGCTACATGAAAGGAACAGAGTATTCCAAAAGAAAGTGCATTCGGAAAAGCTACGTCAAGGCAAAGCGTGGGAAAGGGAATCAGATTGAGGAAGCAAGGTTCAGTTGGAAGGTTTGTTCTCATTCTTCTACTTAGGGGGCAAAGAGGTGGGCATGACATTGAAGCCCCATCTCCCTAAACTCTGGATAACACGCTTGATTTTGCCCCTACACACGTGTTCAACATCAGCTTTACAGCAGGTGGTGCTCACATATTTCAAGCCTACTTCCCACAGCTATGAGGGCCAGAAACATCTTTAACTAGTGGAAGAGTGAGAATACAAATTGCTGCATTCGATGCATTAAACGCCATTGTTTTGCAGAACAATGGCAGGAATGCGCAAAGCTGCAATGGCGATTATTCTTCCACAGAGTTAGGAATGAGGTGGGGAAATATGATGCCTGAAAGGGTAGGAACCATAAGCTCCTGTACTATGCATGCAGAAGGTCCTGAGTTCAAATCTTCAACATCTCCACTGAGGGTTTTATGAAGCAGGTGCCTCCCCACTTGAAGAGCCACTGCAACCAGAACAGACAATTCTGGGCTAGTTCAGGGCTTGGGAACTTTTTTCAGCTTTTTCCCCCTCTGAGCAACCTTCTTCTCCCCATGGTGGGCAGGTAAAGATAAAGGGACCCCTGACCGTTAGGTCCAGTCGTGGACGACTCTGGGGTTGCAGCGCTCATCTCGCTTTATTGGCCGAGGGAGCCGGCGTACAGCTTCCGGGTCATGTGGCCAGCATGACTAAGCTGCTTCTGGAAAACCAGAGCAGTGCACGGAAATGCCGTTTACCTTCCCGCCGGAGAGGTACCTATTTATCTACTTGCACTTAGACGGGCTTTCGAACTGCTAGGTTGGCAGGAGCAGGGACTGAGCAACAGGAGCTCACCCCATTGCAGGGATTCAAACCGCCAACCTTCTGATCGGCAAACCCTAGGTTCTGTGGTAAAATTGGATGGAGCAACAAATATGAATGTTAACTTTGCTGCAATTGGGACTCGACAACTTTGCTGATAGACTGCAGATCACTCAGAGATCTACCATCAGATCCTGAACTATTTTCTGTCCTGCTTGCAGTACTGGTGTTAAATGCGTGGCCAACTTGAAAATAGCAATTCCTTTGTGGAAGGGGACTTTGGTTTCCAACAAAGATTTCCTTGGTGGAGAAGGAACCAGACAGGAATGCACAGCAGAAACTTGCATTTCCTTGTGTGCTAATCTAGAAATATCCCACAGCTGCGACAGGAAGTGTGATGATGAAAGCTCTCTTGCCCCTCTGTGTTTCATAACTCTACCGTGTTGCAAAATACCTACAGTAACTTGCACCAGGAAACATTCACATTACAAGTACAGTAGATCCAGGGCATTCTGTTGCAAGCAGCAGCAGCTGCCCGCCATCGCCACCTTCTCTCTTACTTACTTGCTGAAGTTAAACAGAAGCCTTTCGAAGACCAAGACAGGCCCAGTACTGCTCAGAATAGTGAGTGGTTGGCCAGCGAAAAGGCAAAAGAGAGCTCCTGTCACTGCGGTACCCAGAAAGCTTTCCAACACGCCCTAGAACCAGAAGAACGAAAAGGGTGAATACATTTCAGAAGCCGGTTCGTCTTCCACTCTATTCTTTTAGTACCAGCGATGATCGCATAGGGCAGAATTAACAACCCACAAACCACAGTTAATTCCTTTCCCTTGAATTTGCTGCGACGCTAACATAAACTTGTTGGTAAGGATTGCCTTGTTGGTAAGGATTGCAACAAGATAAGCACTGAAAAACACTTTGAACACTCTAAAGCACTAAACAAATTCTATTATTATTATTATTAGTAGTAGTAGTAGTAGTAGTAGTAGTAGTAGACGTAGACGTAGACGTAGACGTAGTCAAAGCAGATGACCAAAACTCAATGAGTACAAGAGTTATCTTTTTGGCATCTGAGATATGGCCATGAATATTGAGATATGTACAAATTTAATAAATACTAATAATAATCACAAATAATAATAATCACAAACCATTTCCAGCACATGCTAGGATGTCACCATATACATATTTAAATTTAACAGCAAGAGGAAAATCGAGGAGACCGAGAGCTATTTCTACCCTCCAAATGTTCGGAAACAATAAAAAGTCACCCTTAAAAAATTAAGAAATTAGCTTAGAATCCGTAAAACATGGGAAAACCCCAATATTACAATATTGGCTTTCTCTGCCTAACAGCTTCTAAATGTTTGAGAACGCAGCAGACGGGCGATTTTAAAGCTTCTCCCAGCCACCCTGAGGTGTAGCAACATACTGTAAAATAATTAAATCCACAACATAATGGAAAGCCAGAATTCTGCAAAGGTGAAACTAAACCCTGGCCAAGTAAGAGGAGGGGAGAGGAGTGTGCAAGCCCAACACTTCACACACGGCTGGCTAATAATAATAATAATAATAATAATAATAATAATAATAATAATTTGTTATTTGTACCCCGCCCATCTGGCTGGGTTTCCCCAGCCACTCTGGGTGGCTTCCAACAAAGATTAAGAATACATTAAAATGTCACACATTAAAAGCTTCGCTAAACAGGGCTGCCTTCAGATGTCTTCTGAATGTCAGGCAGTTGTTTATCTATTTGACATCTGATGGGAGGGCGTTCCACAGGGCAGGTGCCACTACCTAGAAGGCCCTCTGCCTGGTTCTCTGTAGCTTTGCGTCTTGCAGTGAGGGAACCGCTCAGTGGCGTAGCGTGGGGGGTGCAGGGGGGGCCGGCCGCACCGGGCGCAACATCTGGGGGTTAGGGTTAGGGGGCGCAAATCCACGGGTTAGGGGGCGCAAATCCACGGGTTAGGGGGCGCAAATTACTTGACAAGCCCCGGGTGCTGACAACCCACGCTACGCCACTGGAACTGCTAGAAGGCCCTCAGCGCTGGAACTCAGCGTCTGGGCAGAACGATGGGGGTGGAGACTCTCCTTCAGGTGTACTGGGCCGAGGCCATTTAGGGCTTTAAAGGTCAACACCAACACTTTGAATTGTGCTCAGAAACGTACTCGGAAATGTGCCAGCTAACACTAACCATGGTTTAGTGCTATGTATGAATGTGGTTTTTATTGTCCATTTTAAGGGTGGAAGCTTTCAGCTCCAGTTTCAGAGTTTTCACCCAGGCAGGAAGCAACTTTTAAACATATTTCACATGCATTTTCCAACCATGGCCAAGCGTTTCATCAGAAACCCCTCTACTTGTGCAACTTCCCCAATCCTTGAATTAGTGTGTCCAGCAGGAGAAGGGTTTTTGCAGAGTGAAGTTCAATTTTTAAAAGAAGTTCCTTCAAGTTTCTTTGTCTTCCCATAAACATGGCTTTGTTACACACTGCGAAACAAACAAGCCTTATGTTGTGTGCCATGCAGCAATGTGAAGAATGTAGTTCAGCAGGTCACAGATACCAACTTTTGAGACGCTATAATTTCCTTTTACAGTTTGTAAATATGCGGAATGAATAAAAAAGATACTTGACAGAGCCTCCAGGACCTGTACAGAATATTTATGTAGGGGGGGGGGGGGGAGAAGAAGAAAACTGGAATTGGAGGGATTGCCTGACCTTATTTAATTAAACGTAAGCAAAATTCTTAGCAGCAGAAGTTATAAAAAGCAATAAAAGAGAGAACTACATTGCTGAAGGCACTTGGAAGTGGCCAGATACTGCACATTTCAGAGTCCTTGGCTGGCTCCTGTAGATGGTAATCGTGAGTGAGGCCCACATCCTGACCCCTTGAGCAATAATTTTCAGCCTGTTATATGTAATCCATCATCCCAAGGGCCCCTAAACTCACCTCAGTCACTTTTAACATTTTTTTTTTACACATTCAAATGATAAATTCAAAGGCTAAAGGCCTATTTGTTAATCCTATTTATTAATAAATAAATGTACCTTCAATTCTGATTTACACAATATTCTATTCCATGTCTAAGAACCCTGCTTTCTCAGAAACACAAAGCCTTGATTCAAGGACTCGGAAACCAAAACCGCCAGTCATATTAGAAGCAAACATCCTCACTCTGTGTTACAGAATCAAAATACTGGACATAGCAATGATAAATGCCTCAAGTATTTCTGAGCCAGTGCTAATACTGAACAAACTACTATACAAGGAATACAATACACCGAATTGTAGCACAGTTCCTAAGAATCCACTTTCCTCAAAACTCTTGTTTGCAGAGATAAGGGAAATGTTCCAGTGCGTCAGCAAATGTAAATAGTGTAGTTTCATTGAACACAGAGAGGAAAGAATGCAGTTACAAATTGCACTGACCCAGTTCGAGCAAAGCTCTGTTTGTTGTGGAGGCTACACACAGTGAGGATCACACCTGCTTCCTGCTTCACCCAGTGGAAATGTCTGACCTAACTCTGGGCCAGGTGGACTCTCACCTGTGAGAATAATGTTTGCATATGGACTACATGTATGCAACACTCAACATTTAACAACCTGGATGTGGCTGTTTAGCTACATAAAAATCTTGGAAATGACTGTGTGATTTAAATATCTGTACACTGGAATTTATGTGTGCAGGCCCCCATGAAGATACTACAAACACACATGGACTGGCCCTGAATGAGAGACAGTTGCGCCCAGTGTGTGTTAGTGGGGTGGGGACAGCTCTCCCACTATGCCTTTGTGCTGCTCATGTTCATCTGATCCAGGTGACTGATGCAAAAATCTGGCTCTTCTGAAATACATGTGCCACTAATTTTGCGCCTGCTTTCCACTGTTCCATTTTCCTGGCTCCACCTCTTTCTTGTTGACCAGACTGAGCCTGATGAGCTGCTCAGACTTTTTGAGTATGTATCTGTCATGTCCCTGGGGTCAGACTCACCTTCTTTGGAGCACAAAGCCAGGGAGTCAGTGGGAGAGGGAACTGCCCCCAGGGTCAGTCCAAGTTGAACAGTAAACCAGAAGGTGCTTGTGCAAGAGGCACCCATTATGGTTCTACCTCTCTAGCCCAAGGTCATGTTGACTTCCTCTGACTCCAGCTCAGAAGCCCTAATGGAACCACAGTCTTCCCTGCTCTGTTGGAATCAAAGTAGGCCCATTTAAATGAAGAGGTTACTCTCACAAAAAGTTACACCAGCTCTTATTTCAGGCTCAGTTGAAGGGCAACTGTTGCTGAAGCAACATTTGAGCCCTGCTCATATGGAGGATTCAACTTGAGCCCTGTAAGGAGCTGTCCAGGGTGCTACTGGAGCCTTGCCTCTGTACTGCAGAGGCTGTTGATCAAAACAGAACAGTTTTCAGTGAAATCCAGCTCGAGGCTTCCTTAAATCAGCTCTCCATGCTTCTCTGGAGGCAGTGGGTGGTGGTAAGGTCTATAGACTTGTCTGCTTGTCTGGCTCTTCATATGGACTCCACCCTAGAGCCCAGCCTGCTTGACCTCCTTCCTCATCTGTCTGCCTGTCCTAGAGAACTAACGCTGGATCCATCAGACAGCCTGAAGTTTTAACTTTGCCCAGATTTTACTGGGATATCATTCACCAAAGACTGGTGAGTGTTTTTGGTGGTACTCTACTTTGTGTGGATTCGCTTTTGGCCTGGGTTGGGGAACCTGTGGCCCTCTAATTGCTGCTGAATTACAGTTCCCATCATCTCTGAGCACTGGCCATGCTGGAGCTGATGGGAGTTGGAGTCCAACAATCATCTAGAGCAGTGGTTCTCAACCTGTGGGCCCCCAGATGTTGTTGGACTACAACACCCATCAGCCCTAAGCTCTGGCCTTGCTAGCTAGGGGTGATGGGAGTTGTAGTTCAGCAACATCTGGGGACCCACAGGTTGAGAAAGGCTGATCTAGAGGGCTACAGGCTTTAGACCTTTTCAAGATTAATTATTCCCCATGGTTCTGGGGATGAATGAGCAGCTAACTGAATTGGATCCCAGGAAAAACAGCATCATTAATAAAACTCCACCCCTCCCTGCCACATATGCACACATATGCACACACAACAACAACAACAACAACAACAACAACAACAACAACAAAAATAGGAAGAAGAGAGATCCCTGTTTAGCACTAGTCACTATCTCCTTAGTTATTGTGCCTTTCCTTGTTCTCCCCAAATGCACTTCTCTGAGCCCAGGGCAAAGGACCAATTAGTTCACTTTCTAGCCCTGGCCAAGAATTAATTTCAATCCTGCCTGACTATGACTTCTGAAGGTACAATAACCTACACTCAGGATTGACACTTCTCATGCAGGGTGATTTGCTCTGCACAATTCATTTAAATGTCAAGGAATTTAATATTCCCACTGAACACAAAGATTGGAGGGGGCACGGGGTGGGGGGAGCCAACCTAGTGTACATACACACACACACACACACAACACAACACAAGATCCAGCTGAAACTAAGCCAAATGTAAAAAGGGAATATGCTATAAAAATTGAAGGTTAGTAGCAAAGCCTCACAGACCAGCAAGCTTTGTTCGAGGTAAAGAAACCAGAGAGTTCTTTGTTAAGCTAACTTCCTTCATTTTGAGAACAAATATTTGGCCAGTGATAGGGAGGCGAAGGAGGCATTCACAGTACTTGACACTGATTTATTTCCCCATCTCCTGGAGTTTCATGTAAGCAGATGAATTTTGTTTAGATTTGCAGCAGACTCAACGTGGAACTGAAAAGGTTTCTTTTTTTCCACTCCATGCACGCCAGCAGGAAGTTTCTTTTTTCAAAGGCAAATCACTTTCCATGGATAGACTCCTTTGTTCCCTTCTGGTGGGAACACTGGGAGCCTGATTAAATCTATGCCGAGAATATGACAGGGCTCAATACAGGAGTGCTGTGACATAGACATAGACCCAGAACCACTTCCGAATATCAAGGTTCAGTCCTAAAACACATGACAGATTTGTAAAGTGAAGAGTGATGGGTCAAGAGCATGTGCAGAGTGCATTCTGTGCCCCTGATTATACAACCACAACAGCATACGGCATGCATGGGATATGGGGAAGTAGTGGATAGCATGGTGGGACTGTTCTACTCACCTGACTTCCCTCTACATTGTTGACAAACACCAGAATGGAGAGCACTAGACTGTCTCTGCCAGCGCATTTGCACCGCACTGACTTCACCACCGCCTTGCCCCTATCTATCCTAGTACCCGGCAGTGACGCAACCTATGCCAAGTGAGCAACGCAGCTCCACCATGCTTGTTATTGATTAGGAAGCTTTCCTGATCAGGGAACGTACCTTCCCAATACTCTTGAATCATGACAGCACTCTCTTTAGAGATTCAGCATTCATTGATCTCTGCCTGGTGCTGTTTAACCTAGTTAGAGTATTGTGGCCAATCTGGACTATCATCCTTAGTGCTTGTTTGAGTGAATACTTCTGTTTTGTTCTTGCAAACTGTGGCGTTACTGATCTCGCTGGCATATACAAGATTGCTTATAGCATTTTCGCCCCGGTGCCCTGCCCACTTTCCTCCAATATCCGATGCATGCAAGGTTTTTCAAGTTGCAGCTGACGCAGCACAGGTAATCTTGCACCACCTGAAACTGCTGCACAGGTGCAACACCCCAAGTGTCTCACTGGACCAGTTTAAAAAAAGGTAAAGGACCCCTGGACAGTTAAGTCCAGTGAAAGGCGCTCATCTCACTTTCAGGCCGAGGGAGCTGGCGTTTATCCACAGACAGCTTTTGAGGTCATGTGGCCAGCATGACTAAACTGCTTCTGGCACAATGGGACACTGTGACGGAAACCAGAGTGCACGGAAACACTGTTTCCCTTCCTGCCACAGTGGTACCTATTTATCTACTTGCGGTGGCATGCTTTCAAACTGCTAGCTTGGCAGGAGCTGGGACAGAGCAATGGGAGCTCACTCTGTCGTGGGGATTCGACCTGCTGATCTTCCAATCGGCAAGCCCAAGAGGCTCAGTGGTTTAGACCACAGCGCCACCTGCTTCCCTGTCACTGGACCAGTGCAACACCACGACTCACAACAGGACGCTGGCGCAATAACTCTTGCATCTCATACTTGTTTTGTTTTTCTTTGCACAGCAGATCGTAAGGCTGTGCTGTTTGAAGTGGTCGTGAAAAAAGAAAAAAAACTGTCTTTGACCAAGCCCAGACTACTGCAGTTGCAGAAGTTTGAACTGTCTTGCCCCGAGCCATGGCTCACCTGCATGTTGTCCGTAGCATCTCCCAGCAGCCCCCCAAAAGTGATGGCGTTGGTTACAGTAGCCAGATAGATGAAGAGAATGGCAGACAGGGCTTGGATGTTGAATGCATCATAGAAGTCACTGGCAAAGAAAGGGGCTTTCCTCTTGATGTCTTTGATTAAACCGCCGCAGAATCTAGCAAGGGGAAGAAGAAGAAGAGTTTGGATTTGATATCCCGCTTTATCACTACCCAAAGGAGTCTCAAAGCGGCTAACAATCTCCTTTCCCTTCCTCCCCCACAACAAACACTCTGTGAGGTGAGTGGGGCTGAGAGACTTCAGAGAAGTGTGACTAGCCCAAGGTCACCCAGCAGCTGCATGTGGAGGAGCAGGGAAGCGAACCTGGTTCACCAGATTACGAGTCTACCGCTCTTAACCACTACACCACACTGGAGAACCATGTGCCACAATTACATGAGTCAAGGCACAAAAAGAGAATCTGGAACCGAGAAGCCTGTGTGCCAATGCAATCTAGTAAGATGCCCCATATCGGCGCACAGACTTTTGTCACTTACCTGCCAGTTCGTTGCAACTCCTCGCAGTCCCCGTGCCCCCCACCTCCATTTCCCCCGTCGTGTGGAGTGTCCCCGTTCATCTGCAGATTCTCACCACCCGAATACATGTTTTTCCTGAGCAGAAAGAAAGAAATTATAATTCAGCTGGGCTTCCATATATCCAGGATCTTCGGCCTGTGACTTTGGGTGCCGCAACTGCGGCGAGGCACGTGGCATGAAGGCGTGCCCATTTTAGGCAGTGAAACTTTAATTACTGCAACCATATCCAGTGACGGGGTCTTAAAATTTTGTGGGGTTTTTTTGTTTTTTGAGGGGGTGAGGAATTCAAATATGCCATTACTTTTGTGACTGGACAACAGTTACCTTGGCAAGTCTAGGTTTGACAACGAAACACATAAATTGCTTTCGGAAAACCAAAGAATTTTAATTTTACCTTATGAAAATGTTGGGTCATACTAAACAAATAAGTACGTATAACTGCAAGTATTTGGTAATCATTTTTAATTTGCAATTTTACACACATTTTACTTACCAAGCAAAACCAAATTCTATTAATTTAACCAAAACATCCCAAGTCCTGATACAACCTTTTTTGGCACGGCTCGATTTTGGAATGTGAAAGTTGAAAAAGTTGGCATGCCTTATTGCAACATATGCACCTCTCTTACCTTTTGTCTGAAGACGGGAGGGACTTGGGGGGCTCTATCCTGATGGCAGGGTCCCACTCCCCCGGGGGGAGCACAATGACTTCATCCAGGAACTCATCGATCCCAGCGATCAGGTCCTGTCTGTCTTTGGCTTTGTAGGCAATGTCGTGGAACACCTGCACATAGGAAGGAAAGGGAAGGTTGCCATCTAGCAAATCCTTCTACAGGTGCACAGAAAGACGCCTCATTTATGAGGTCATCCTCTTTGTCCATCTAGCCTGACACTCTTCTCTTCTGCCTGGCAGCAACTCTCCAGGGCTTCAGGCTGTGGTCTTTCCAATAAGCTGTTACCTGATTGTTTTAGATGTCGGGGATTAAATCTGCAGTCCTCAAAGTCCAAAGCACATCCACTACCCACTGAGCTATGGTTTCTCCCTGCTGTGGAGCACTAGTCAAATTGCCACTAGCCAAACTGACAGATTACCTGTGGCGATCACACAGGGTCCCCCGGACGTTTAACGGTCTATTGATCCCTGTGCCACCGCTGTGCTCGCTTCCCCGCTGCCACCAACCCGTTACTCTCGGGTAAAACACTGAGTCCAGACAGTTGTTAAAATTGAACCAAATAAACAAGTTTATTTTATAAGCATTAACAAGTTTGTGGTTTCTCAGATAATATTCCTGTCAGTTTCTTAACTTTAGTTTCTTTACCGGCCTATACTTTCCATTCTTAAGGAAATCAGACCTGAGTGCTCACTGGAAGGACAGATCGTGAAGTTGAGGTTCCAATACTTTGGCCACCTCATGAGAAGAGAAGACTCCCTGGAAAAGACCCTGATGTTGGGAAAGATGGAGGGCACAAGGAGAAGGGGACGACAAAGGATGAGATGGTTGGATAGTGTTCTCGAAGCTACAAACATGAGCCTGACCAAACTGTGGGAGGCGGTGGAAGACAGGAGTGCCTGGCGTGCTCTGGTCCATGGGGTCACAAAGAGTCGGACACAACTAAACGACTAAACAACAACAACACCTTCCTAATACCTTCTGACTGATTATATCAACTGTTTGACTGACTCCTCTTAACAGAGTCTCTCACTCTCTCACATCAGACTAGCCCAACCCACAGACTTATCCTCTCTGTCTCTTTCTAACTCCAGACTGACTTCTCAACCACCCTAACTCTAACTCTAACTCCTTCCCTTGGGTTCCCATTGGTTAGTCCTTTTACCATTAATTAACCCTTTCCTTATGAACCCAGTATGATGTCACACACCTAGGAGAGCAAACGCCACATTACCTTTTATTCTGCAGAGCTTTTGCTTAATGGGGAAAAAGCTGGCAATATATTTTCAGCAAAGGAGGAAACAGCAGAGGGATGCTTAACTTTTC
This sequence comes from Podarcis muralis, assembly GCF_964188315.1. Lineage (NCBI taxonomy): Eukaryota > Metazoa > Chordata > Lepidosauria > Squamata > Lacertidae > Podarcis > Podarcis muralis. Next base: position 9,824,996 of record NC_135663.1, read on the forward strand.
CTGCACCCACCCCTTTTCAGTGCAACAGTTTCCCAGGCTATTCCTGCTGCCCCTGCAGCTGGGTTTATTTCTGGTCTTTGAACCAGCGACTGGAAAATGTTCCTGTGCAAATTAGTTTAATTGGGATTTCAAAAATTTCAGTTCAGTACCTGATGCCCTGGAGAGTGATCTAATTTAGGAGGTTTGATTTACCTGTATTTAGCAAACACTTGAACAACCAAGCTCAGCTAATACTGCATTTGAAGCTGGTCCTTTTCACCTGTTCATTGCTACTAATGAAATTAGGAGGCAGAGAATTTTCCATGGAAAATAAAGCACTGGAAAAGTTTGCTCCCCACATCACTGCTCTGAACCTAGCTGGAAATAAAGTGGGTGTGAGGAGCTGAAGGGGGAGTGATAGGCAAGGAATCATAGAATCATAGAGTTGGAATAGACCACAAGGGCCGTCGAGTCCAACCCCCTGCCAAGCAGGAAACACCATCAGAGCACTCCTGACATATGGTTGTCAAGCCTCTGCTTAAAGACCTCCAAAGAAGGAGACTCCATCACACTCCTTGGCAGCAAATTCCACTGTCGAACAGCTCTTACTGTCAGGAAATTCTTCCTAATGTTTAGGTGGAATCTTCTTTCTTGTAGTTTGGATCCATTGCTCCGTGTCCGCGTCTCTGGAGCAGCAGAAAACAACCTTTCTCCCTCCTCTATATGACATCCTTTTATATATTTGAACATGGCTATCATATCACCCCTTAACCTCCTCTTCTCCAGGCTAAACATGCCCAGGTCCCTTAGCCGTTCCTCATAAGGCATCGTTTCCAGGCCTTTGACCATTTTGGTTGCCCTCCTCTGGACACGTTCCAGTTTGTCAGTGTCCTTCTTGAACTGTGGTGCCCAGAACTGGACACAGTACTCCAGGTGAGGTCTGACCAGAGCAGAATACAGTGGCACTATTACTTCCCTTGATCTAGATGCTATACTCCTATTGATGCAGCCCAGAATTGCATTGGCTTTTTTAGCTGCCGCATCACACTGTTGGCTCAGGTCAAGTTTGTGGTCAACCAAGACTCCTAGATCCTTTTCACATGTACTGCTCTCAAGCCAGGTGTCCCCCATCTTGTATTTGTGCCTCCCTTTTTTTTTTTTTTTTTTTTTTGCCCAAGTGCAATACTTTACATTTCTCCCTGTTAAAGTTCATCTTGTTTGTTTTGGCCCAGTTCTCTAATCTGTCAAGGTCGTTTTGAAGTGTTATCCTGTCCTCTGGGGTGTTAGCCACCCCTCTCAGTTTGGTGTCATCTGCAAATTTGGTCAGGATGCCCTTGAGTCCATCATCCAAGTCGTTGATAAAGATGTTGAATAAGACCGGGCCCAAGGCAGAACCCTGTGGCATCCCACTAGTCACTCTTCTCCAGGATGAAGAGGAACCATTGATGAAATCACTCCTCGGCCACCTGTTGCCTAGAAGTTACCTCCATCCTGCCATTTTACTGATGTTTGGTGGAAACCTGTGTTCAAAGACACAGGGCTGCCACCATCCCAGGAAGTTCTGCTTCTAGACAGTCAGGATCAGTTGCTGTTTCCTATCACTTGGTGGCAAACTGAATACTTTATCCAATGTAATACATGGAACAGCCTTCAAAATCTCCCATTCCTGGAAATTCGCAGAAGACTACCCTGAACATTTCCTGGAAGTATTGCAAGATTGGCTCTTTTGAGGCTGTGGCTAGAAAAGCGAAAGCTTTTATCTTGTGAACCACCCTGAGAGATTGTGATGAAGGGTGGTAAATATATAATAATAACAACAATAATGCAAATATCGGTTACTGCTAAGTGAACTGCACTCAGCAACACAGAAGGGAGATTACCTCATCAGACATCAAGGTAGCGATGGCTCGGCCAATCTCATGGTACGATTTAGCTTTGCCTTTGGGACCCAGCAAAATGAAGAGGAACCTGAACCCCAAGGAGGAAAAAGAAAGAACAAACAAATATTGTCATGATTCACTTTGGGGAAAACCAACACAGTATAGCTTCAGTAAAATATGTACCACCAGATTAGATAAAAGCAGTGGAGCATGGAGATTCATAGAATTTGTATCAGTTGGACATTAATAAACAACAAGAAGATATAGCAGAACTTGTTATATCATTAACGTCAGAAAAACTTTAATAAAAAAATCTTAACATCTGACAGCGATCCAAGGAAACTGGAAGGCTATGAATCATGGAATTGTAGGACTGGAATGGAAGGAACCCACAGGGCCATGGGTTCAAACCCCCTGCAATGCAGGAAAAGTGCTTCTCCATCAACCTGCTTAATTTGGTTGGGACCAAATCCCTGCTTAAGATGAAGTGGCCGATTCCAATAGTTGGTCATCCCATCGGGTAATTACAGAACTTTCATGTAACTGAATTTTGCTTATTTCCTCTTCCTTTTCATTCTTCCATTTTTGTGTCGTGTCTATCATGTCTATTGTGTCATGTTTATCATGTCTATTGTGTCATGTCTATCATGTCATGTCTATCAGACATTCCGGCATGACCCTGTTTTATTTTGGCATGCCGCGTAGTTGCCTTTTAATAATAGAAAACAGGATCAAGAATAGGGAGGGAGAAAAGGCTCCTTAACTGGGAGCTGTGGGGACATGGGGACCTTCAGTCTCAGCAACTGCTTCATGGGGGCAAGACCAGGCAGAGATGAGCTGCTGTGCTCATTAGGCCTGGCATTCCTGTGCAGATCCTGTTTTTGCTAAGAAGGAATTAACTCCAACTTGCACAGTGTGATTTACTGCTGGCTCTCTCCTGTCTATAGAGAACACTTTTTGTTGCTGTTGTTATCCCTTAGTTTAAAACTGCAATTTTCTTAATTATGAATGCATGCTCTCTCTTCCCTTCCCCCCCTTCTTCTGACTTAAGTAATGCTAATACAACCATGGGCTTGAAAAGGCTCCTAGTGTTTAAAATAACATTTGTGGAAAAACCAGAGGCTTTTTTATTAGGTATTTTAGGAACAGAGATTCCGAGTGAGCAGAAAAGACTTTTTATATATGGGATGACAGCAGCGAGAATATTACTGGCCCAGAGATCGAAAGAGGATAAAGTTCCAGCCAAAGAGGAGTGGCTGGTGAAGATGATGGACTACGCCAAAATGGCAAAATTGACCGGATGAGAATCCGAGACTAGGATGAGAAGAAGTTTAAAAAAGAATGGGAGAAAATTATAATGTATTTAAGAGAACCATGTAAACAACTAAAAACTTTGGCAGGATTAGAGTAATACTTGTAAAGTACAAAACACAATGGAAAAGTTAATAATATTTATAATGAATTGGGGGGGGGGGGGAGCTGGAAGAAAAAGGGATTGACAATGAAAACCAGAGAAGGGCGTGGGGAGGTCAAGGGATTCCGAGAATCCAAAATGTGAAGGTGAATGATATATTTAAATTGAAATGTGTTATGTAAAATTAAAAGAAAATACAGTGGTACCTCTGGTTGTGAACGGGATCCATTCCAGAGGCCCGTTCTCAACCTGAAAAGAACACAACCCGCGTCTGCGCATGCGCGGGTCGTGATTCTCTGCTTCTGCGCATGCGCGTTATGTCATTTTGCGCATCTACACATGCGCAAGCGGCGAAACCCGGAAGTAACTCTTTCTGGTACTTCCAGGTCGCCACGGGACGCAACCTGAAGCAATCGTAACATGAGGTATGACTGTATATTAAAGATAAAAAGAAAATGCTCCTTTACCGGGTAGGTACAGGGACTTCTGTAAGAGCACCGAGCATAACTGCTTGCTGCAGCCGAACGAAGGCAATGAAAGGGGCTTCCAGGAAGTCGACTTCTCCCACCAGGACATTGGAGGCCTCGGCGTCTCGAGGTAACTTCTTCATGAACTTGTTCTTCAGCTGTGTGGGAAAGAGAAGAGACACAGGCGTCTCGTCAGAACGAAAAGGCTCTTGTGGTTTAAGGCAAACAAGTTTAATTGTGGCAGAAACTTCTGTGGGCTACAGGCCACTTCATCAGATGCATGGAATGCTATCTTCAGTAGCCAGGTATATAGATTTACCACATTTTCCCATGTATGAGATAATGTTTTTGCCCCAAAATATTTTTAGCCAAAAATTGGGGGTTGTCTTATACATGGAAAAAACACGGTATATGCACACCTATGGACATATACGTGCATGGCTAGGAGGGGAGGAGGTGGACGGTAAACAGTGAGGTATGATGGAAATGAAATGCAGAAAAGTACAAACAGTGATAATTAATAATTCCCAGGTACAACTCACAAAACAAGATTTTTAATTAATTATTTTTATTTAGTGGATTTCTATATCACCCTTCATCATAGGATCTCAGGGCGGTTAACAGAAGAAAATGCAGGACAGAAACAAGGAAATAGTTAAAACAAACCAACAAAACAATAATCCTTCTCCCTTTCCCATAGGTAAAGGTAAAGGGACCCCTGACCATTAGGTCCAGTCACGGACGACTCTGGGGTTGCGGCACTCATCTTGCTCACCCCATCGTGGGATTCGAACCACCGACCTTCTGATCGCCAAGTCCTAGGCTCTGTGGTTTAACCCACAGCGCCACCCGGGTCCCTCCCTTTCCCATAGACAGATGTAAAAGGCTGTAGAATATTAATCAGCCAAAGGCCTGGCTGAAGAGGAACGTTTTCACCTGGCGTCTAAAGATGTATCATGAAGGTGCCAAACTGGGGGGATCATTCCACACTCAATTCCTCCAGTTAACACCAACACCAACGTAAGTTTGTAATATATGCAATTGTATCCACTGGACAGTTCAGATATACTGTTTATTATTAATTTACAAATTTCCTTTTACCCATATGTCACTGCAATTTAATAATGGCAGCACACCATAACGGCCACATCAACAAGAAGAGCGTCCCATTTACGTCTGCAATATTACGCAGAAGTGCCTAAGCTGCATTTCTGTTTGGAGGTAAAAGCAGAACTGGGGAAGGAGGCAAAAATGTTTGTGGAATGAAATACGTCCCTACCCTCCCTTGATAGATTGCTGGTGGAAACTGCATGAGAAAAAGGTCTAAATTTCAGAGTAGCTTAAGGTGACGAATTGATCCTAGATGCTCCAGTGAAGGGCGAAGAAGTTTCCACTTCTTACTCTTTCTTCCTTGAAAAGTGCAGCTGGAAGGATATTCCAGCTGCAATTATTCATCTTGTCCTTAGTGTTCTAGCCGACACAACACGTGTGACATTCTGCAGATCCCTTGAGGATAAATCACAAAACCACATTTGCTTCGGAAAGCCCACGCAAACTGAGCACATACTGGATATATTGCGATGCTTCCATCTCTTACCACTCGTACCAAGTCTCCCCCCAGGAGGATTTCACAGACTACCTGGCAGCACAAAAACACTGTGTCCAATTATGCAATCTTGTGGTCCACATACCCAGATGTTTAAAAGGTCAAGGGACCCCTGCCCATTAGGTCCAGTCG